>NC_080074.1:80920090-82218555 GCF_949987535.1 Balaenoptera acutorostrata | reverse complement strand
ATGGTTTCTATTCTTTTAAATTTGTTAAGTGTGTTTTATGTCCAAGAATATGGTCCATCTTGGTGAATGCTACATGTGAGCTTAAGAAGAATGTGTATTCTGCTGTTGTTGGATGAAGTAGCATGTAGATGTCAATTACTGATTTTCTGCCGACTGTATCTGTCCATATCTGATACAGGGATGTTAAAGTCTCCAACTGTAACAGAGTATTGATCTATCTCTCCATGTAGTACTACCAGGATTCACCTCAAGTGCTTTGACACTCTGTTGTTAGATTACTATGTCTTCTTAGAAGATTGACCCTAAGGGTTAACGATTATTATGCCTTCTTCGGATATTCATCTCTCTATCTTTAACTAATGCCCCTCTTTACCCCTAAAAACTTCCCTTGCTCTGAAGTCTGATTAGTCTGAAATTAATATAGATAATTCTACTTTCTTTTGTTTAGTGTTAGCATGGTGTATCTTTCTCCATCCCTTTACTTCTCATCTCTATGTGTCTCTATATTCAAAGTGTCTAAATCGGTACACAACATATAGTTGGGTCTTGTTTTATTGATCCACTCTGACAATCTTTTAATTGGGTATTTATACCATTGATATTTAAGGGGACTCTTGATATGGCTGGTTTAACATCTCCTATGTTTGTGACTGTTTTTTATTTGTTACCTTTCTTCTTTGTTCCTATTTTTAGCTTTGGCAATTTTTCTGACTTGCATGGGTTTTTTTTGCTTTTTTTTAAAACATCTTTATTGGAGTGTAATTACTTTACAATGGTGTGTTAGTTTCTGCTGTATAACAAAGTGAATCAGCTATACATATACATATATCCCCATATCTCCTCCCTCTTGTGTCTCCCTCCCACCCTCCCTATCGCACCCCTCTAGGTGCTCACAAAGCATCAAGCTGATATATCTGTGCTATGCGGCTGCTTCCCACTAGCTATCTATTTTATATTTGGTAGTGTATATATGTCCATACTACTCTCTCACTACATCCCAGCTTACCCTTCCTCCCCACGGTGTCCTCAAGTCCATTCTCCACATCTGTATCTTAATTCCTGTCCTGCCCGTAGGTTCCTCAAAAACTTCCTTTTTTTTTTTTTTTAGATTCCATATATAAGTGTTAGCATACGGTATTTGTTTTTCTGTTTCTGACTTACTTCACTCTGTATGACAGACTCTAGGTCCATCCACCTCACTACAAATAACTCAATTTCGTTTCTTTTTATGGCTGAGTAATATTCCATTGTATCTATGTGCCACATCTTCTTTATCCATTCATCTGTCGATAGATACTTAGGTTGTTTCCATGTCCTGGCTATTGTAAATAGAGCTGCAATGAACATTGTGCTACATGACTCTATTTCAATTATGGTTTTCTCAGGATATATGCCCAATAATGGGATTGCTGGGTCGTAGGGTCATTCTATTTTTAGTTTCTTAAGGAACCTCCATACTGTTCTCCATAGTGGCTGTATCAGTTTACATTCCCACCAACAGTGCAAGAGGGTTCCCTTTTCTCCACACCCTCTCCAGCATTTATTGTTTGTAGATTTTTTATGATGGCCATTCTGACTGGTGTGAGATGATACCTCATTGTAGTTTTGATTTGCATTTCTCTAATGATTACTGATGTTGAGCATTCTTTCATGTGTTTGTTGGCAATCTGTATGTCTTCTGTGGAGAAATGTCTATTTAGCTCTTCTGCCCATTTTTGGATTGGGTTTTTTGTTTTTTGGATATTGAGCTGCATGAGCTGCTTCTAAATTTTGGAGATCAGTCCTTTGTCGGTTGCTTCATTTGCAGATATTTTCTCCCATTCTGAGGGTTGTCTTTTCATCTTGTTTATGGTTTCCTTTGCTGTCCAAAAGCTTTTAAGTTTCATTAGGTCCCATTTGTTTATTTTTGTTTTTATTTCCATTTCTCTAGCAGGAGGGTCAAAACAGATCTTGCTGTGAGTGTTCTGCCTATGTTTTCCTCTAAGAGTTTTATAGTGTCTGGCCTTACATTTAAGTCTTTAATCCATTTTGAGTTTATTTTTGTGTATGGTATTACAGAGTGTTCTAATTTCATTCTGTTACATGTACCTGTCCAGTTTTCCCAGCACCACTTATTGAAGAGGCTGTCTTTTCTCCATTCTTGCCTGTTTTATCAAAGATAAGGTGACCATATGTGCGTGGGTTTATCTCTGGGCTTTCTATCCTGTTCCATTGATCTACATTTCTGTTTTTGTGCCAGTACCATACTGTCTTGACTACTGAGGCTTTGTAGTATAGTCTGCAGTCTGGGAGCCTGATTCCTCCAGCTCTGTTTTTCTTTCTCAAGATTGCTGTGTCTATTGGGGGTCTTTTGTGTCTGTATACAAATTTTAAGATATTTTTGTTCTAGTTCTGTAAAAAATGCCATTGGCAATTTGATAGGGATTGCATTGAATCTGTAGATTGCTTTGGATAGTATAGTCATTTTCACAATATTGATTCTACCAATCCAAGAACATGGTATGTCTCTCCATCTATTAGTATCTTTAATTTCTTTCATCAGTGTCTTGTAGTTTTCTGCATACAGGTCTTTTGTCTCCTCAGGTAGGTTTATTCCTAGGTATTTTATTCTTTTTGTTGCAATGGTAAATGGGAGTGTTTCCTTAATTTCTCTTTCAGATTTTTCATCATGAGTGTATAGGAATGCAAGAGATTCCTGTGCATTAATTTTGTATCCTGCTACTTTACCTAATTCATTGATTAGCTCTAGTAGTTTTCTGGTAGCATCTTTCGGATTCTCTATGTATAGTATCATGTCATCTGCAAACAGTGACATCTTTACTTCTTCTTTTCCAATTTGGATTCCTTTTATTTCTTTTTCTTCTCTCATTCCTGTGTCTAAAACTTCCAAACTATGTTGAAAATAGTGGTGAGAGTGGGCAACCTTGTCTTGTTCCTGATCTTAGAGGAAATGGTTTCAGTTTTTCACCATTGAGAACGATGTTGGCTGTGGGTTTGTCATATATGGCCTTTATTATGTTGAGGTAAGTTCCCTCTATGCCTACTTTCTGGAAGGTTTTTAACATATATGGGTGATGAATTTTGTCAAAAGCTTTTTCTGCACCTATTGAGATGATCATGTGTTATTTCTCCTTCAAGTTGTGAATACGGTTTATCACATTGATTGATTTGCATATATTGAAGAATCCTTGCATTCTTGGGATAAACCCCACTTGATCATGGTGTATGATCCTGTTAATCTGCCATTGGATTCTGTTTGCTAGTATTCTTTTGAGGATGTTTGCATCTATGTTCATCAGTGATATTGGCCTGTAGTTTTCTTTCTTTGTAACATCGTGTCTGGTTTTGGTATCAGGGTGATGGTAGCCTCGTAGAATGAGTTTGGGAGTGTTCCTCCCTCTGCTATATATTGGAAGAGCTTGAGAAGGATAGGTGTTAGCTCTTCTCTAAATGTTTGATAGAATTTGCTTGTGAAGTCATCAGGTCCTGGGCTTTTGTTTGTTGGAAGATTTTTAATCACAGTCTCAATTTCTGTGCTTGTGATTGTTCTGTTTATATTTTCCGTTTCTTCCTGGCTCAGTCTCAGAAGGTTGTGCTTTTCTAAGAATCTGTCCATTTCTTCCAGGTTGTCCATTTTATTGGCATATAGTTGCGTGTAGTAATCTCTCATGGTTCTTCGTATTTCTACAGTGTCACTTGTTACTTCTCCTTTTTCATTTCTAATTCTATTGATTTGAATCTTCTCCCGTTTTTTCTTGATGAGTCTAGCTAATGGTTTATCAATTTTCTGTATCTTCTCAAAGAACTAGCTTTTAGTTTTATTGATCTTTGTTATTGTTTTCTTCATTTCTTTTTCAGTTTTTTCTGATCTGATCTTTATGATTTCTTTCCTTCTGCTAACTTTGGGGTTTTTTCATTCTTCTTTCTCTAATTGATTTAGGTGTAAAGTTAGGTTGTTTATTTGAGATGTTTCTTGTTTCTTGAGGTAAGATTTTATTGCCGTTATCTTCCCTCTTAGAACTGCTTTTGCTGCATCCCATAGGTTTTGGGTCATCATGTTTTCATTGTCATTTGTTTCTAGGCATTTTTTTTTATTTTGCTATGATTTCTTCAGTGATCTCTTGTTTATTAAGTAGTGTATTGTTTAGCCTCCATGTGCTTATATTTTTTTACAGATTTTTTCCTGTAATTGGTATCTAGTCTCATAGCATTGTGGTCAGAAAAGATGCTTGATATGATTTCAATTTTCTTAAATTTACCAAGGCTTGATTTGTGACCCAAGATATGATCTATCCTGGAGAATGTTCCATGAGCACTTGAGAAGTAAGTGTATTCTGTTGTTTTTGGATGGAATGTCCTATACATATCAATTAAGTCCATCTTGTTTAATGTAACATTTAAAGCTTGTGTTTTTTCATTTTGAAACATCTGTCCATTGGTGTAAGTGTGGTGTTAAAGTGCCCTACTACGATTGTGTTACTGTCGATTTCCCCTTTTATGGCTGTTAGCATTTGACTTATGTATTGAGGTGCTCCTATGTTGGGTGCATGAATATTTACAATTGTTATATCTTCTTCTCAGATTGATCCCTTGATCATTAGGTAGTGTCCTTCTTTGTCTCTTGCAATAGTCTTTATTTTAAAGTCTATTTTGTGTGATATGAGAATTGCTACTCCAGCTTTCTTTTGATTTGCCTTTGCATGAAGTATCTTTTTCCATCCCTGCACTTTCAGTCTGTATGTGTCCCTCGGTCTGAAGTGGGTCTCTTGTAGACGGCATATATACACGTCTTGCTGTTGTATCCATTCAGCCAGTCTATTTCTTTTGGTGGGAGCATTTAATCCATTTACATTTAAGGTAGGTATCGATATGTATGTTCCTATTACCATTTTCTTAATTGTTTTGCATTTGTTCTTGTAGGTCTTTTCCTTTTCTTGTGTTTCCTGCCTAGAGAAGTTCCTTTAGCATTTGTTGTAAAGCTGGTTTTGTGGTGCTGAATTCCCTTAGCTTTTGCTTGTCTGTAAAGGTTTTAATTTCTCCATTGAATCTGAATGAGATCCTTGCTGGGTAGAGTAATCTTCATTTTAGGTTTTCCCTTGCATCACTTTAAATATGTCCTGCTGCCTCCTTCTGGCTTGCAGAGTTTCTGCTGAAAGATCAGCTGTTAACCTTATGGGGATTCCCTTGTATGTTGTTTGTTGCTTTTCCCTTGCTGCTTTTAATATTTTTTCTTTGTATTTAATTTTTGATAGTTTGATGAATATGTGTCTTGGCATGTTTCTCCTTGGATTTATCCTGTATGGGACTCTCTGCACTTCCTGGACTTGATTGACGATTTCCTTTCCCACATTACGGAAGTTTTTAATTATAATCTCTTCAGATATTTTCTCTGTCCCTTTCTTTTTCTCTTCATCTTCTGGGACCCTTATAATTCGAATGTTGGTGGGTTTAATGTTGTCCCAGTGGTTTCTGAGACTGCCCTCAATTCTTTTCATTATTTTTTCTTTATTCTGCTCTGCGGTAGTTATTTCCACTATTTTACCTTTCAGGTCACTTATCTGTTCTTCTGCTTCAGTTATTGTGCTATTGATTCTGTCTAGAAAAATTTTAATTTATTTTATTGTGTTGTTCATCATTGTTTATTTGCTCTTTAATTCTTCTATGTCCTTGTTAAACGTTTCTTGTATTTTCTCCATTCTATTTCCAAGATTTTTAATCATCTTTCTATCATTACTCTGAATTCTTTTTCAGGTAGACTGCCTATTTCCTCTTCACTTGTTTGGTCTGGTGGGTTTTTACCTTGCTTCTTCATCTGCTGTGTGTTTCTCTGTCTTCTCATTTTGATTAACTTACTGTGTTTGGGTTTCCTTTTCACAGGCTGCAGGTTCGTAGTTCCCATTGTTTTTGGCGTCTGCCTGCAGTGGGTAAGGTTGGTTCAGTGAGTTGTGTAGGCTTCCTGGTGTAGGGGACTGGTGCCTGTGTTCTGGCGGATGAGGCTGGTTCTTGTCTTTCTGGTGAGCAGGACCACGTCCGGTGGTGTGTTTTGGGGTGTCTGTGACCTTATTATGATTTTAAGCAACCTCTTTGCTAATGGGTGGGTTTATGTTCCTCTCTTGCTAGTTGTTTGGCATAGGGTGTCCCACACTGGAGCTTTCTGGTCGTTGAGTGGAGCTGGGTCTTAGCGCTGAGAAGGAAATCTCTGGGAGAGCTTTTGCTGTTTGATATTAAGTGGGGCCTGGAGGTCTCTGGTGGACCAATGTCTTGAACTTGGCTCTCCCACCTCAGAGGCACAGGCCTGACACCCAGCTGGAGCACCAGGACCCTGTGAGCCACATGGCTCAGAAGAAAAGGGAGAAAAAAGAAAGAAAGAAAAAATTAAAAAGTAATAATAAATAAAGTTATTAAAATAAAAAATAAGACAATTATTAAAAATAAATAAAAAATAATAAAGAAAAGAAAGAAAGAAAGAAGGGAGTAACCAAACCAATAAACAAATCCACCAATGATAACAACCACTAAAAACTATACAAAAAACAAAAAAAAAGGACATACAAAACCCTAGGACAAATGGCAAAAGCAAAGCTATACAGACAAAATCATACAAAGAAGCATACACATACACAATCACAAAAAGGGAATAAGAAAAAATATATATACATAAAAAAAAGGAAGAGAGCAATCAAATCAATAAACAAATCTACCAGTGATGATAAGCTCTAAATGCTACATTAAGATAAACATAAAACCAGAAACAAATTAGATGCAGAAAGGAAACTCCAAGTCTACAGTTGTTACCGAAGTCCACCGCCTCAATTTTGGGATGATTCGTTGTCTATTCAGGTGTTCCAGAGATGCAGGTTACATCAAGCTGATTGTAGAGATTTAAGCCACTGCTCCTGAGGCTGTTGGGAGAAATTTCCCTTTCTCTTCTTTGTTTGCACAGCTCCTGGGGCTTAGCTTTGGATTTAGCCCTGCCTCTGCATGTAGGTCACCTGAGGGTGTCTGTTCCCCCCCAAACAATACAGGGTTAAAGGAGCAGCTGATTATGGGGCTCTGGTTCAGTCAGGCCAGGGAGAGGGAGTGGTACAGAATAAGGGACGATCCTGCGGTGGCAGAGGCCAGCGTGATGGTTCACCAGCCTGAGGTGTGCGTGTGTTCTCCTGGGGAAGTTGTATCCGGATCATGGTACCCTGGCAGTGGCAGGCTGCACAGGCTCCTGGGACAGGAGGTGTGGAGAGTGGCCTGTGCTTGCACACAGGCTTCTTGGTGGCTGCAGCAACAGCTTTAGCATTTCATGCCCCTCTCTGGTGTCCTCGCTGATAGCTGTGGCTCACGCCCGTCTCTGGAGCTCATTTAAGTGGTGCTCTGAATCCCCTCTCCTCGCACACCCTGAAACAATGGTCTCGCCTCTTAGGCAGATCCAGTCTTTTTCCTGGACTCCATCCCAGTTAGCTGTGGCACACTAGCCCCCTTCAGACTGTGTTCACCCAGCCAACCCCAGTCCTCTCCCTGGGATCTGACCTCTGAAGCCAGAGCCTCAGCTCCCAGCCCCCACCCGCCCCGGCAGGTGAGCAGAGAAGCCTCTCGAGCTGGTGAGTGCTGGTCGGCACTGATCCTCTGTGCGGGAGTCTCTCCTCTTTGCCCTCTGCACCCCTGTTGCTGAGCTCTTCTCCGTGGCTCCGAAGCTTCCCCCCCCCCACTCCCCCATCTCCACCAGTGAAAGGGCTTCCTAGTGTGTGGAAACTTTTCCTCCTTCACAGCTCCCTCCCAGAGGTGCAGGTCCTGTCCCTATTCTTTTGTCTCTGTTTTTTCTTTTTTCTTTTGCCCTACCCAAGTACGTGGGGCGTTTCTTACCTTTTGGGAAGTCTGAGGTCTTCTGCCAGAGTTCAGTAGGTGTTCATAGGAGTTGTTCCACGTGTAGATGTATTTCTGATGTATTTATTTGTGGGGAGGAAGTTGATCTCCACGTCTTATTCCTCTGCCATCTTGAAGGTCCCCTTCTGTCTTTCGTGGTTTTAATTAAGCATTTTATATGATTCCATTTTCTCTCATTTCTTATCATAGAAATCAGACTTTCTTTTTTTACTTTTTTAAGGATTGCCCTAGAGTTTGGAATATACATTTACAACTGATCCAAGTTCACTTTCAAATAACACTATACCACTTCACAGGTAATGTAAGTACCTTATAATAACAAAATATTCCCTTTTAATAACAAAATATTCCCAAAATATAATAACAAAATTTCCCTCCCTTCCAAATCTTGTACCATTTCTGTCATTCATCTACATGTATACATAGATATACATAGTTATATTCAAGCACATATAATCAAGTATATTGTTATTATTATTTTGAATAACCTTTTAGATCAATTAAGAATATGAAAAATAAAAGATTTTATTTTACTTTCAATTATTCATTCACTGGTACTCTTCCTTTCTCTACAAAGATCCAAATTTCTGACCTGTGTTATTTTCTTTCTCTCTGAAGAACTTCTTTCAACATTTTTGCAAGGCAGTTCTAATGGCAACAAATTCTCTCAAATTTAATTTGTCTGAGAAAGTCTTTATTTCTCTTTCACTTTTGAAGGGTAATTTTACATGGTACAGAATTCTAGGTTGTTGATCTTTTTTTTCTCCCAACACTAAATATTTCACTTCACACTTTTCTCGTTTGCACATTTTCTGAGGAGAAGTTCAGTGTAATTCTGATTTTTGTTCCTCTATAGGTAAGGTGTTTCTTTACTCTGACTTCTTTCATGATTTTTTTCTTTAGCTTTGATTTTCTGAAGTTTGAATATGAAATGCCTAGGTGTACATTTGTAGATTGGTGTGGGTTTTGGGGTTGGGTTTTGTAGTTTTTGGTTTTTATTTTTGTGTTTTTCATTTATCCTGCTTGTTTTTCTGAGATTTCTGGATCTGTGGTTTGGTGTCTAAAATGAATTTGGGTAAATTCTCAATGATTATTGCTTCAAATACTGCTCTGTTTCTTTCTCTCTTTCTTTTTCTTCTGATATTCTCATTATGCATATATCTTTTGTAGTTGTCCCACAAGCTTTTGATATTCGGTTCATTTTTTTCTGTCTTTTTTCTCTTTGTTTTTAAGCTTTGGAAGTTCCTATTGTCATACCCTCAAGCTCAGAGATTCTTTCCTCAGTGATGCCCAGTCTATGAATGAGCCCAAAAGGCATTCTTCATTTCTGCTACAATGTTTTTGATCTCTAGCATTTACTTTTTATTCATTCTTAGAATTTACATCTCTCTGCTTATATTATCCATCTGTTCTTGCATGTTGTCCACTTTTTCCACTAAAATCTGTAGCATCTTAATTATAGTTTTTAAGAAATTCTTAGTCTGATAATTTCAACCTTCCTGCCATATCTGACTCCAATTTTGATACTTGCTCAGTGTCTTCAAAATGTGTTTTTTGCCTTTAGTATACATTGTAATTTTGTTGTTGCTGTTGTTGTTGAAAGCTGACATGAGTGCTGGGTAAAAGTAACTACAATAAATAGGCATTTAGTAATGTAATGGTTAGTAATGTAATGGTTAGGTGTGAAGAAGGGAAGCATTGTATAGTCCTACAATTATGTCTCAGTCTTTTGGTGAGCCTATGCCCCTGGGCTGTGAACTTCAATGTTCTTCTTGGTTTTCCCCCCCCTTAGATGGAATGAGATGGCAGAGGAGGCTGGAGTCAGGTGTTTCCCTTTCTGCAGTTATGTTGGGCTCTGATAAAACCCCAACAGGTTAGGATCTAGTAAAATAGTTTTTCTTGACAGCAAGCCTTGTTAAGAAGAACAGAATGTTCTGGCTTATTTCAAATGGCTCCTTTTCCCCTTCTCCTGATGGAAGTACCCGGGGATTTTTCACTGTGAGGACCTTGTAGAAGACCTGGAAGTAAAACTCAAAAAAGTGTGCCCCACTCCTGCCCCATTACTCTGTCCCCCTGGAGTTTGTAACTCTCAAAGTTGTCCACACTGAGGCTGCAGCGATTCATCTATTACAGTTCAGGGTTTTTTTCACTGTGACATTGATAACTTGAAGGTTTCTGCTCCTGTCAGTTGTGATTTTCTGTTTCCACTTGTCTGTTTCTCCAGTTTTGGTGGCAGCAGTTTGCCCTGTGACTTCATTTCTCTGACAAATCTAAAAAGAATTATTTATTTTTCACTTTGTTTAGCTTTTTACTTGTTGGGATGGTGTGATGACTCTTAGCATTTTTTAAATTAAAACTGTTTTAATATAATTTAAATAAATACATAGATGCGAACATATGATACCTTAATTTTTATTTTAGTCTTTCTTTTTCTTTTTCCATCTTTGCCTGGTACTCCTCCCTCTCACTTCCCCCACCTACATAGTGCCTCTCCTTCACCAACCAAGGTAACCTGTTAATAACCTAGTATGTATCCTTCCATATTTTTCTCCAAGCTTTTGTAGACCTATATATTTATGTATACACACATATTTTCAGGTATTTCACATTGATTAATATGAACAAGATCATATTACACATGTTTTACACCATGTTTCTTCATAAACTAAACCTCTTGGAAAGTAGTGCAATTCAACTGGCATAGCTTTAAGTTATTCTTTTTAATGTCTGCGTAATAGTCAATAGAGAGGCTATTCTTTTAGTTCATTCAGCTGTAACCCTATTGCATTCTCACAATAGAGTTCTCAAAAGAATTCTCAGTGGCATCATTCTCAAAAACTCTGGACATTATGACCCAGGGTTTGAGAAAGCACTTGAATACACTACATTTGGAATCAGAATATATGAGTTTAGTCTTCACCTGTTACACTTTCACAATTGGCAATAAAGAAGTCATATAACTCTTAAAGACCTGTATATCTCCATAAGGAAAAAGAAGACAAGAAAAAATTCTGTAAAAATCCATATCTATCTGCCTCATAAAACTGCCAGATAATAAGAAGCATTTTTTCTTATACAAAAGAAGCTCAGTAGGGTAGGAAACAGCTCTCTGCTGCTGCTGTTCCTACCATCTAAGTTACTAAGATGGGCAGAATTCTAAGATGGCCCCAAGACCATGCGCTCAAGTTTAGATGCTCTGGATAATCCATTTCCCCTGAGGGGGCGGAACTGTGCCTATGATGGGTTCCACTCCTGTGATTATGTTATATGAAGAAAGTGAAGGTACCAAACCAGTTGATTTTGAGTTAATCCTAGGTGGCCCTCATATAATTGGGTTGCAGCCCTTAAAAAGGGTCAGAGATTTGAAGAGAGAACGAGGTATTTTCTTCTACTGGCTTTAAAAAAGCAAAAAACCATGCTGTGGGAGTACACATGGTTAGCACCCACCGGAGGATGGCCTGTAGGAGCTGGAAGCAAACTCTGGCCAACAGTCAATAAGAGTATGAAGCCCTGAGTCCCATAGATGCAAGGAACTAAATCCTGCTAACAAACAAGAAAGAGCTCAGAAGAGGACCCCAAGCCACAGGTGAGATCAGAGCCTGGGCTGACTTTATGATTTTAGCCTTGTGAAACCCTGAGCAAAGGACCCATTACGCCATGTCTGATGACTGACCTACAGAACTTGATAATAATAAATAGGTATTGTTTTAAAACACAAAGGTTATAGTAATTGGTTATGCAACAACAGACAACTAATTCAGTGACCTTAGACAAGACATAAAGTCTAGTCTTCACCACTATCGAGTAAGATAGTGGGCCCAAAGGACAAGCTTTTGAGTTCTAGAACACTATATTTTTATGATTCTCCTCTCATTCAACAGAAACAGGGTTTGTTTCAGCAGCATTGGGCAATGACAACACTCTTTGGAAACACTGAGTGTATTCACAATCTCCAAATTTAAGGTGTCATTAGAATGATGTGACATATTATTTTAGATATGGCATATTTAAAAGTATTTTGCATATTAAATGAAAAACTTCCAGGCAGATTGACAGAGAAACATTTATTTTATGGGGTTGAATAAAATGGTAAGTCACTGAGCAATAGTGAGGGAGAGAAGACTTTCAAAGTAGAGGTCAGTAATTATAATAATCTATTTCTCAATATTGGCCATGAGCAACCATGGTTTTAAGATACAACCCTGGAGACTATTCTCTAATCAAATTGGTATGGAGCTGAATTTGTCTCAACCAGAGTCGCATGTACACCATGTGTGAGGATGCAGAACCACCTGACCCATTGCACAGGATCAGAACCCTTTGCAGTTTTATCAGCATTTGTGCCTATTGGAGAGTTTATTTTGCAAAACGATAAAATCGTCAGCATGTCTTCTGCCCATCCCTTCAAAAGTGGATGAGAATTTTAAGATTTCTAGTAAAATACTCACTTGAAATGGTTTTGAATCATTTATCACTCTTTCAAGAAAAAACCAAAGAGTAAATACATAGAATTCCACCCCAAACTGCCTGATTTGGTTTCCTAAGGCTGTGATAATAAATTACTGGGTGGCTTAAGCAAAAGGATTTTATACACTCACAGCTCTGGAGGCCAGAAGTCTGATCTCAAGGTAAAGGCCATGTTCCTTAACCTTTGGAGGCTCTAGGCGAGAATCCTTCTCTATCGGCTTCTGGCGGGCCATCTGCACTCCTTGGCTTTCCTGGGTTTTTTTGTTTGTTTGTTTTTCTTTTTCTTTTTTGCCACTTTGCTCCAATTTCTACCTTGTCTTCAAATCACTTTAACCAATATGTACATGTCTCAAATCTCCCTCTGCCTTTCTCTTACAAAGGCAATTGCCATTAGATTTAGGGCCCACCTGGATAATCCGGGAAGATCTCCTCTGAAGACCTTTAACTTCATTGCATATAAAGAGACTCTTTCATCCAAATCAGGTAACATTCATAGGTTCCAGGGATTTGCACCAGGACGTATCTTTTGGGAGCCACCATTCAACACACTATGTAATAGGGAAGAAACTTTGTATTCTGTTACAAGTTAATCACTAAAGGGATGTTGTCTATAAGCATAAATTATACATAATGGTCCATCTCTGGGAACCCTGCCTCCAGGTAATGAGCATTAAGCTAAAATAACTTTGTCTGGCTCACAGAAAACATCCTGACCAGGCCCACCTTCGAATGACTGCAGGAAGAATGAAATTAACACATCTCCTCTGGAGGTTGATGGGAACCAGGAAATGACTGACTTTACTCCCTCCCCTTTTAGTATAAAAGAGGCCTGCATTCTAACTCAGGCAAGATGGTTCTTTGGGACACAAGTCCACCATCTTCTTGGTCTGCCAGCTTTCCAAATAAAGTCACTGTTCCTTTCCCCACCAACTCCTCTCTCGATTTATTGGCCTGTCTCGGGGTAAGCAGTATGAGCTTGGACTCGGTAACCGCTACACTGCCTCTTTTTGCTATTATATGTTTATGGGTTGATTTGTGCCTTTCTCCACATCCCCCCTCCCCAAATTCATATGTTGAAGTCCTAACCCTCAGTACCTCAGAATGTGACTTTATATGGAAATAGGACTGTTGCAAATGTCATAAATTCAGATGAGGCCACTAGGGTGAGCCCTAATCTGATATGACTAATGATCGGGGTTATACTTCTCAAAGCTAAGAAAAGCCAAAAAAAAAAAAAAAAATTGCCAGAAAACCACTAGAAGCTAGGTAGGAGGCATGAAACTGATTCTCCCTTACAGCCTTCAGAGGAAGAATCCTGCCAACACTTTGATCTTGGACTTCTGGCCTCCAGAACTGTGAGATAATAAATTTCTGTTTAAGCCACCCAGTCTGTGTACTTTGATAAGGCAGTCCCAGCAAATGAATACATTATCCATACATAAATATTATTTTAAATGGTGAAAATAAAATCATGGTTTTGTAACCTATAATAATGTTGCATTTTATTTATCAACACTCCACTGAAAGTATGTTTTCTATTTTCTGCTTTATAAATAGTGTTATAATAAACATGAACTTTGTCCATATGACATTTCTCTTTTGTGAATTACTTTCTTTGGATATATTCTAAGAAATGAGAATCCTATATCAAAAGAGTCAGAACAATAAAAAAAATTTTGAGTGACTCAAAATTTTAAGCCTTGGAAACTTGTTGCCAATTGTTTTTCAAAGAGTTGTAACAATTTACCTTTTCTGCTATGTGATGAGTGATTTCAACACTCATCACATAGCAGTGATTTCAATCTCACCACCATTTGACAGTATCATTTCAAGTGCTGACATACACGTTGTTTTGGGAATACATTCAGACTTATTCTCGAGTGGGAGGAGGGATAATGAAGAGTATATTTATGTGGTCCTAACTTTTTCTGTCTCTCTTGCTTTCAGGTAATCTCCGGAGAAAATTAGCCACCGTGACTTTGGGCTACAATTTGCTTAATATATTCAATTGAAGAGAGTCCAATAGAAGAGAATTCAAGATGGGTGTGAAATTTTTTTAATGCAAAAAATGGCTCATATTAACTCCAACTTGCATGAATTAAATTTTATTTCTTTGTATGTCGATTGTTGTAATGAGGAGAATGAAGACAACTTATAGGGAAATGTTCCTTTTTTGGCTTTTCTTAACATAGCATGTTTATTTGGGAATTTACCTTCCACCTTGTCCAAGAAATTAGGTTGGGCGTTGGCCGTTTTTCAGCATGTCCTGGCTGAGGACTGTGACAGCTCCACTCACGTGCCTCTCTGTCCCTCTACAAGTCTTCCCTTACGACGGTCCAGTTTTCCCATTTAAAATGTAACAGTGACCTAAGCAAATCCCCCCAAAGCTAAGCTACCAGGCTTATAAACAAAACGTTTTTGTTGTTGTTGTTTGTGGTTTTTGTTTGTTTTTTAATCTGATGAGAAGCTCTGATGAGCAAAGCTGGCCGGCTGCGTTCTTGCAGCCGCATCTCTGATCCTTTCTAGTGTCCTATCCACCTACCCACTCCCACCCGACGCAGACAGAGCCTGATTTCTGCCCTCCACACCCTGGACATGAGTAAACCGCGCCTCCGGCCCCTCCTGGATTTTTAAAAGGACACTGCCCTGGCCGGTCACTGCCAGGAGCCTCCGCAGTGTGGAGCAGATAGCAGAGCATCCCTCCCACTGGGCGTGCAGTACGGACGAGCTGAGTAAACTCGGATTTCTGGCTGCCTTTTCTGCTAGGGTGGGTGGGGAAAGGTGTGTCCTCCAAGCGTTCACGGTAGAACCTCTGACCCTCTGTCTCCCGCTGCCCCCCATCTCTCTCTGTCTCTGTCTCTCTTTCTCCCCCCTCCCCTCCCTCCCTCTCTCTTTCTCTCTCTCTCTCTCAAGGTGTAGGAGCTCTCCTTTTCCAGACCAGAGAGGGGCGCCTTTCCTGTTCCCTTCTCCCTCACCCACCGATTTTTTTTTTAAATGGGGAAAAAAATCCAAGCCGGGAGTAATAGCGAGTGGATCTGCTCGGAGCTGAATGAATGGAAGCTGCGGGGCGGGCCTGCGCGGACGGCCACCCTGCCCACGATGCGGTCCCCTCGCGGCCTGTAGGGCCCTCGCCAGCCCCTCGCCCTCCTCCCGCCCCGGGCAGAGGCCGCCGCCAGCTCCGCGCCCGACGCCGAGGCCGCGGCGGCCGAGGGGAAGGTCGGAGGGAGGGTGGTTTCCTCCCGCCCCACACCCAGTCTCCGAGCCGGATATATAGAGTGTCACGTTTGGGAGCCGAAAGACGAGAGCAGCTTCCTCGTGGCCGGAGCACTTCCCGGAGCCCCGGGGAAGGACCGGGATTTAGAGGACCACTAGTTGAGCCCGCCCCGCGCCGGAGGAGCAGGTACTCAGGGTCGCAGCCGGGCCGCGCGAGCGCCCACGCCTCCGCCGGCGAGGAGCCGGCCGGGGTGGCCGGGAGGCAGGGCTCGGCGGGGTCTGCAGAGAGGGCGAGGCAGCCGCGGAGACCCGCGGCAGGGTGGGCTCGGGCCCCGCCGGGGAGACGCGCGGTTTCCGCGGCTCTGCCCCGGAGCTGCCCCTGGCCGCCCCCAGCCATCCGGCCGAGGGTTAGGCGCGCTGGGCGCCGGCATCGCCCGCCAAGGTGGGGCACGCGGGGGCGGGAAGGGCGCGCGTGTCGGGAAAGGGGCAGACTGGGCTAACTTTGGGAGCCGCGCCGCGGCCGCGGGCCCGGGGAGACAGAGGCGCCGGCCGGGTCTGGCGGAGGCCTCCTCGGCCCCCGGGGCTGTTCCAGGAGAGAGCAGGGCCACGTGGGGCGCGGCGGCCACCCTCCCTGCGCCCTGGGCTGTCGGGGCGCGCTTTCCGGCCCCTAGTCCCACCCCGGGCTGTGCACGTCCCGGACCCTCCCACCCGGGCCTCGCCGGGTACCGAGCCCCAGGCTGAAAAGGGCCGGAGCGGCCCCGGGGCGGCCGGGGCGGGGTCTGTCCCCGTCCGAAGTTTTCCACCTCTTCCTGAGGGCCCTGGGCGTCTTGGAGGTAGCAGGGGAGCAGGTACCAGATTCCAACTGGTGTAGATGGCTTGAGGGAAGGCTGCTGGCACCCCTGGCGATTACCCACGGGGCAGTTCCATTCAATTAAAAGAATTAATGACTGACTTCATCCTAGAGACCTCCTACTTTTCACCTGGTGGGATGAGTAGAATTATGAACACTTATTCTTCGAAGGATGAGTTACCAGGTGTGAGCAACCAAGGTTCTCTCTGGATCTGCCAGAGCTTCGGCGGCTGGTTGAATCATGTAGATGGTCCCATTGTGCCATGAAGAGGGACAAGAGTGGGGACAGCAGACTGACCAGGAAACTCAAGTGAATCGTGCTTTTCTACTTGTTAGAGGCTGCATCAAGAGAAGTTTGACACTCTGTGCAAATGGAAATTTGAGAATTTCCCTGCTGCTTCAATTACCCATCTCTCTGTATCCCCATTCATATGAGTTGGAGATTTGGCTGAGGAGCATATGTAGTCTAAAAGGGCAAAGAGACTAAATAAAATGTTAAGGCAGCCACACAAACTGAAGGAGCAGGGCTTTCAGCAAAATCCGCTATTAGGGATATTTGTGTGTGAGATTTCTAGGAGATGGCCATGGGGTTTTACCCGCCAGACTCAAGAGTTGCAGCATTTCTTCTATAGTATTTCTCGAGATGCAGGTCTTCAGAGCACCCTTTCCCTGTTTCTGAGGGCACCTTCTGAACCTGCTTTGTTAACAAATTCCTACTTTACTCCTATTTCTAACATTGGGTTATAATTATCTATAAAATTGATATAAATCGCCACGAGTTGGTAAATCTTACATTTCTCCTTAATTTGAAAGAGGGAGCGTGACATCTAATTACAGAAGAAGAGGGAGAAGCTTCCTTTAAGGGAGTAAAAATAAATAAAATAGCTCATACTTGGGTATCACTTTGGGGTTTGTGAAGCACATCATCATCTTGAATGTCTCACCATTCCCTTTCCTGTCTTCTGAAGGTACATTCAGATGTTATTTCTTTCTGGCAACATCTGGGCAGCCTTAAGAATTCTTCATCTTTGCATTAATACTTGTGCACCCATGAAAACTCACGCATGTACAAATAGTCTCTGAAGGAACATGCACATGCTGTCCCTGCCAGTCTCTTGTGACTCTGTGTTTGGTCTCTTTGAGAACATTTATTACTCTTGAAGAAGCATTCTTAATGTTTTATTTTGTTAACAGACCACTTAAGGATCTGATAAAAGCTATGGAATATGAAAAATAAGCATATACATATTAACAGAATTCTGCCTACGATTTCAGGCGCTCACAGCCTCCTTGATACTTAATCACCCAGATGTTAGAGGTTCAGAGACCTCAGGCAGGGCCAGCTCACAGGGCCCAATACTTAGAGAAGGGCCCTGCACTTGGTTTAATGTTCTGCTGTCGCTGTCAGATGTCTTAGTAATTTTCAAACAAGGAGCTCCAAATTTTCATTTTACACTAGGCCCTGCGAATTCCGTAGCCAGTCCTGAGGCCAGGTTCACAAGCCTGTTCCGTCACTTCCTGAATAACAACCCTGTCTCAGCCATCCTACACTGCAGGTGAATTCTCTGACACAAACAGAAAGTTAGCTGCTGCATGCTTCTGTCATTAAGTCCTTCTACACCCAATTTCCTCATTGACAAAATAAAGATAACAGACACTATCTACTACTCTATTCATCTTAAAAAGTCGTTGTGAAGACAGGTAGGTAAAAAGAGCTAATAATTGTAAAACTCTCGACTTACCTTGAACAGTACTATACTAACAAAGACAGTATTGTTGCAGGCTTAACTTTTCTAATCCTTGTTTCAGAAGTAGCTTGAGGAAGGCTGGTTAAGTACATTAAAAGGGTTGCAGAACCTTTATAACCCTTATATTTTGGTGGGAGAAAAAATAAAACAAAAAGTAGCTACGGTTTGTGGTATTTTAAATATTCCTTAAAAGTCTTTAGTTGGTCAAGATTGGAACTGGCAACTAAAAGTACAGAATACCTTCCTGGATCCCAAAGATACTTCCTGAATTAAATTGATGTTTCGGTGGAATTCATCCAAAATTGAACAAAGAAGAACTGAGTCATTGATTGAAATTTTTGAGAAGGTATCCTTTTTGCCACATTTAACTTTTAAATACTCATACTTTCAAAACCTTGAGCAAGGCACTCTTTTAAATATTCTGGGAGATACCTGGCAATATAAAGTACACCTAGTCCCCTACCAAGTTGTCTTCATCTTCTATACCATTGGGGGAGGAACTTAGAAACCTTGGGCCAGTCCTCTTTCCCCACACTCCTCCCTTTATTGCTTCTCTCTGACCTCAGAACTTATCCTTTCCACAGCTTTCATTCCCAGTATTATGGCAACACACTCGGAAGGGTTGAGGAAGAAAATAGAGTAAAAGGAAATGGGTCAAACTTCCGTATCAAAGTCTTAAAATAGGGACACCAGAGAAGGTGGATGGAGACTCCTTTCATGCAGCTACTCTGTGCAGAGGCGTGCTGTGCACTTTAGGGTATGAAGTACCAAGTCCTGTACTCGATAGATTTATGACATCATTGGCAAGATGAAATATGTAAATATAAGGTGTTAATTAACATAACAGATACATTGTTAAGAGGCAATATAAGATTAGGCACCAAATGAATGGTACAGAAAATAAGTGCAATGAGTTCCCAAGAATAGAATAAAATAAACTGAAATGGTTAGAGAAGCTTAAGAGGAGAGTTACATGAGATGGCCCTTAAAATTCCACTCCTAATAGAGATGAATGAATGAATCTTCTGGGTGATAATTGTGCAAAAGATGAAAATCTGGATGGAACTAAAGTTTCATGTAAGGAAAAGGCAGGAGATAAAACGAAGAGAACTTTCCACTGGTTAGCTTCAGTCATGTAATACATAATTATTAAGCCCATTCTGTGACCAGACACAATGCCAATTTTTCTGCATTTAGTGTGGAATAAAGCAGATGTGTCCCCTATCCTTTTGGATCTTACAGGCATTTAAAAAATAAACATATAATAAGAAAATTTTGGAAGTAGCATGGAGAAGGACAGGTGCAATGAAAAAACCAGGGGTGGACTCAGATTTGGTGGTTTGTGAAGGTCTCTGACAAAGGAAGATTTAAATTGATATTTGAAGGAAGCATAGGGATTAATTTGGCAAAAAAAAAAAGAATGGAGGGAAAAGCAATCTGGGCAGAGGAAATAGCAAGTAGGAAGACTGTAAGGAGAGGAAAAACCTGGAAGTGTTCAAGGAACAGAAAGAAGGCACGTGTTTTGGGTGACGGAGTTGCTGAGAGGCCGGACATGTGTGTGTGTGTGTGTGTGTGTGTGTGTGTGTGTGTGTGTGTGTGTGTGTGTGTGTGTGTTGGGGGGTGGCTAGGCAGGAGCCTGGTCATGTAGATCCTCACAGATCTTGATAAAGGTTCTGAATTTTATTTTAATGAGAAGCTTTTGAAGACTTTGAAGCCAGAGACTAATTTACATTTTAAGACCTTTGGGGCTGCAATTAGGAGAATGGGCTAGCGGGATCAGGGATTGGAAGTAGGACAGAGCTGGTGATGGTGCGGACAGGCAAGATGGAGAGAAGTGGGCAGACTTGAAGTGCATTTCAGAAGTAGGATTGATAGACCTTGGTGATAGATCGGTGATGAGAAGTGGCTAAGCAAAGAAGTGTGATAATAAATTCCTCCAGTAGATACTGCTGTATGTTTATAATCCAAAACCATAGCCTCCTGCTGCATAAGATTTAGAGTTGCCACGGAAGAGCTGAAAAGTGACTTGGAAACTGATAACGCAGCCTGGTATCTCTGGAAAGTGTGCCAGGCTGTTGGGATAGAGGTGAGAGAGCAGAAGATAATATGCTTTTCATATTATCATTTCTACTGTTGAGATTATTAATGAACTGTGCACGAACTTTATAATTTTTAAGAGGTTACCACCACAACAAATATGACTTCTGTTTTTCTGACTTGAGCACACTGATGGCATATGAGGTAATCTCCTAAAATGACGAAAACCCGGAGAGAAAATTCTGATCCCCACCAAAGTGATTGCTCTACAACATAAGTTACTCCCCTGCTTAGAAGCTTTCCATTCTTCCACCTTGTCTGTATCAGTGTCCCAAAATGTAGTCTGTGGACCATTAGTTTCTCGGGATATTAATAACAGTCAAGTGAAGGAAAAAAAGCTTCCCTCATCACATAAGCTTGAGAAACACTTAATTTAACCTAGTTAAGCAGTCTTATTGTGGGAATCCTCAAAGCCTTTAACATACTAATAGTGCACTTTAAGAATCATCAAGAAAGAAGAGATATTTTATGCTGCATTTCCTAAACTTACTTGACCTTGAAATGCTTTTTTTGGCAGAACATCTAACAGAGTCAGCATTCAGCGTAACACGCTTTGGGAAATGCTGCCCTATATTAATAGATTAAACCTTTTAACATCCACAGCTGTCTATTAACCATCAGCTTCTCTCATGTCTTTCATGCTACTGCTTAGTTGGAAGGAAGCAGAAGACCGGAATTGAACTGACTCTGTTAATAAGTTCTGAGTTGATGATGAAAACAGTTCTACCATATGGATAATAGATGAAGAGATATTCACAAGCAAGAGCTGCAGTCTAAAAACAATTTTTAAAAAATTTTAACTTCTACTTCCCTGGCAAGGCTATGCAGGACCTCTCGGAGGTACATCCTGTCAAGTCTAGATGTACACGTGAGAAAGCTGAAGCATAGACAATGGGGAAGATTTCACAGGACCTTTCATGCCCCATGGGAGGTCTGAGCCTTATTTGATGTTCGTAGTATATCCCCGGCGGGGCAACACAGTGTGAATACATAGGACGTCTGTAGGAGCAATGATTTTGCACTGAATCTCATACATCTTCTTTACTGGTCCCCAGTGCATTTGTGTGGTGGTGGGATGGAGGCAGAAGTGCGATTTATGACCAAAGAATAACCAGCATAGCAGAGCAGAGCAGAAGAGACAAGTTCAGACAGCTATGGACTCTGGCCACGGTTTCATCCACCTGGTGCTCTAGGTTAGGGGTTAGCAAACTATGGCCTGAGGGCAAAATCTGAATCCTGCTTATTTTTGTATATCTCTTGGACTAAGAATAGTGCTTATATTTTTAAGTGGTTGAAAAAAATCAAAAGAAGAATAATGTTCTCTGGCAAATGAAAATTATATGAAATTCAAATTTCAGTATCCATGAGTGAAGTTTTATTGGAAATCAGCCAGTGCTGTGCACCTATTTGTCCTATTGTCTATGGCTGCTTTGGTACTCCACGTAATGAGTAGTTGTGATTTGCAAAGTCTAATATATTTACCATCTGGCCCGTTAACATAAAATGTTTGCCGACCCCTGCTCTAGGCTACTAAACTCACTGGCCATAGATAATTTTAATAGATTTGTTTTATATATTAGGAGTAGTCTTAGTTCAGGCTGCTATAACAAAGTACCATAGACTGGGTGGCTTATAAAAAACAAAAATTTATTTCTTACAGTTCTAGAGGCTGCGGGTCCAAGATGAAGGCACCAGCAGATGTGCTGTCTGGTGAGAACCACTTCCTGGTTCATAGATGTCCTTCTTTCCATTGTAACTTCACATGGTGGAAGGAGCAAGGGAGTTCTCAGGAGTCTCTTCTATAAGGGCACTAATCCCATTCACAAGGGATCTGCCCTCATGACCTAATCACCTCCCAGAGGCCCCACCTCCATACACCATCACATTGGAGACTAGATTTCAACATACACATTTTGGGAGGACTCAAACATTCAGTCCATGTCAAGGTAGAAATACAAATAGGTAAATTGACGGTCTAGAAGCTCCTCAAATGTTATTACTATTGGAGTCATGACAATGCCATCTATTGTGGATGACTAGTGTAGCTAGTGTTAGCTGCCAATGTGAGATGCAGAAGACAGTCTTGCAGGTGATAGCTTTTGAAAGTTATTCAAACATTTGAATTCATATGTAAAGGATGGGGCCTCAGATAAACATACCCAGCATCTAAGAGGTAGAGGGGGTAATTAACCCCAATATTACTTAGCTGTTGAAGTCTGCTACCTCTAAGCATGGATCTTCTGTGAGTAGTCACCTCTGATTTTTATTTCAATAAAGCAAATCTATTTTTTATTAATGCATCCTTTTTGTGAAGAGTGATGGTTTAAGGGTGACAGTCTTAAGTTTGGGGTGACAAATACATTTTTCATCATCCCCACCCCATGCCTATTTTATTTATTTATTTACTAATTATTTTTTATACATCTTTATTGAGGTATCATTGCTTCAAAATGCTGTGTTAGTTTCTGTTGTACAACAAAGTGAATCAGCCATATGCATACATATATCCCCATATCCCCTCCTTCTTGAGCCTCCCTCCCACCCTCCCTATCCCACCCCTCTAGGTCATTGCAAAGTACCGAGCTGATCCCCCTGTGCTATGCTGCTGCTTCCCACTAGCAATCTATTTTACATTTGGTAGTGTATATATGTCGATGCTTCTCTCCCTTTGCCCCAGCTTCCCACTCCCCTCCCCGTGTCCTCAAGTCCATTCTCTATGTCTGCATCTTTATTCCTGCCCTGCTCCTAGGTTCATCAGTACCATTTTTTTTTAGATTCCTTATATATACATTAGCATACAGTACTTGTTTTTCTCTTTCTGACTTACTTTACTCTGTATGACAGACTCTAGGTCCATCCAGCTCACTACAAATAACTCAGTTTCGTTTCTTTCTATGGCTGAGTAATATTCCATTGTATATATGTGCCACATCTTCTTTATCCATTCATCTGTCAGTGGACACTTAGGTTGCTTCCATGTCCTGGCTATTGTAAATATTGCTGCAATGAACATTTTGGTACATGTCTCTTTTTGAATCATGGTTTTCTCAGGGTATATGCCCAGTAGTGGGATTGCTGGGTCGTATGGTAGTTCTATTTTTAGTTTTTTAAGGAACCTCCATACTGTTCTCCATAGTGACTGTATCAATTTACATTCCCACCAACAGTGCAGGAGGGTTCCCTTTTCACCACACCCTCATTGAGTCTGTATTTTTGGTACACGACTCCCCAGGTACTTCATACATAACCAGCACAGCACAGGTACAAATGTGGGGACAGCTGGTGCAGGTGCTTCCATGGGACTTAGAACCAGAAGATGGGAGATGGAGGCTTGTGCTTAGGTCTATCGCTGTGATCACAAAATGTTTCCAGGGCACAGTATTCTGTGGGAATCAAACAGATTGCCAGCCACATTCATCAGGGGGCTTTCCATGACTAATTCAGAGACCTGCCTTTAATAAAATTTAAAAAAAAAGAATTGGTTTCAGGTGAGATCTTTATTCAATAGCCATTTTTCCACTTCAGTCAACACTATATCAAAGCAAAAAATATTATATATTTCTTTTTGTAGAGAACAACATGATTAAGTAGACAGTGAAAAAAATTCATCTTACTTTAATTGGCAGACATTAAAAATAGCATGTGTCTATTGCTTTAGTCGTGGTTTATTTTTAAAGTCCTAGATAATTTTGTAACCTTAACCTCTGCAGTCCAGCAAAAGCCCTTTCCAGCTGCAGTTGACAATGCGTCCCCTTTGGCTTTTGGACATGCTATTACCTTGTTTTTAATGCATTTTAACTTCCTAGGCTCCTCCAGAGATGGCTCCAAAATGTTGAAACACACACTTGAGGGGAAGAGGAGAGGGAAAGCTCTTCCTTGTGAATCTGTGTAAAAAAAGGCAAAAATCTGGCCTCTTCTATCCACTTACTCATCCATCCACCTCAGCTGGGAGGTGCTGGGTCAGTAACATTCTCTGGTGAATAACAGGATGACCATAGGAGGCAAGAATAATATTTCCTGAGCCAAGAAATGAGAAAAAGTCATTGTGAAAATGCTCCACATTTTAGATCATTTAAGAAAAATGGTGCATTATTTATCATAGGTCAGTGAGAGGACACATTCCACAAAAGTCAGCACAAACTCCAGTATTCTTGAGGGCAGGATAGTTGGAAATTAGGAAGATGGTTAAATTATGTGTCTGGTCCCAACATATTTGAAACCACTTAAGCGCTTCAAGCAGTGTTAGATCCACCAATGCACGATATTGTCAAGAAACTGGAAGAATCTGCCCAGAAGAATTTGATAACCTGAACAAAAGAAGCTCTGTGTAACAATTCACTATGTGTGCATGTATTAAAGATTTTTTATTATTATTTTCAAGAAAGGACATTTAATACTAAAAGGTGTGTGGATAGTAGCAGCATAGTTTTATCCAGTAATACAAGCATCTTAAAGGTAGATAATATTCATTTAATAAAAATAGAAGTATTTGTCTAAGCCTTAAGACAAACTGTCCACTTAATTCCACATGAAACCTAAGTGTAAATAAGATACCCTGATAAATATTAATGAAATCAATTTTATGTCAGTCTGTGTATTTTTATTTCTATTATGCTGTAACTGTTGTCTCATTCTGAATTGACTCGTTTCCATTGTGTTTGTTTACATGAGACCTTTAGGACCTATTTGTTCTGAAGATTAGTGTATGATCTAAAGGATGGACACTTGTTCTCGTACCAAGAAGCTTTGAGAGCATTAAGATCCACTTACAAAACTATTCTCCAAGCTGCAGGAGAGTTTGAAAGAGTTAATATTTCTCATCCGAATAAGCAGTTTCCTTCTTTCTTGGTAACCTGTAGTTGCCAAACCTCTCTCCTTAGTAGAATTGTGACTTTGCTTCTTCCTTCTTTTCTTCTTACTATTTTGGTCCAGTCCTGCCTGAAGCAATGGTTATGCAAGTGCTGCTGAGTGCTGATCACAGGATTGCACTTTAGGTAAATTTAGGTCTCAGTTCCTTTTAGGACAGGGTGAAACTCTCTCAAATTAGCCTTCCCTAAACTCTTAGACATACTATTACATACATACATATTGCACCATCTTATCTTCTCCACATAGTGGTGACTGCAAATAGCTTTGCCTTAACTAACTCTATTCATATTCTAAATTGTAGAATGTTCAAGTACCTTATCTATATTTGATCTAATTCCCTTATTTTATAGAAAAGAAAAAGTCAGTCCCAAAGACATAAAGGGACTTGTCACTTATCTATTTAAGTGTAGAATAATATCCAAATGTTATGACTGCAAATCCCATGAGCATTTTATTCCATTCATTCATTCATTCATTCATTCAATTTACTACCATGTGTCAGGCCAGGTGTTTAGCTCTGCAAATATAGTGGTGAACAAGTTATAGTACCTTCCCTTAAGCTTTAGTGCCCCCTATTCATTGGGCAATTTCTGACCAGTTAAAACTTTGGAGTTTGTGAAATCTTTCAGCGAAGATCCTCAGTGTGAAAATATAAAATACTCATATATTTTTATTTCCCATCCTTCCCCCTCCTAACCAGCCTCAGTCAGTGATTTAGATTCCCATAGCCCTGAGCAGTTAATACCAAGAAGGGCGTGATGGGAAATGGAATTAAAATGAATTAAAGTCCACAGGGAAGATAATGAAAATTCTCCCCAAAGAAACAATGTTCTCCTTTATTCACCATAAATCCTGAGGATTAATTAGCCTGTGCCGCCCTCCTCTCAGTTACTCACTCTTTCCCCAAACCTGGCTGTGGACTGGGTTCAATCTTCATGCTTCCTCCTTTCCTTTCTGCCCTTAAAGATAGACGTACAATCTCTTTGTGATTTAAGTAACTGCTATTCATTGTGGGTAAAGAAATAGGGGAAGAGCAAAAACAACCAACGTGAGAAAGTTACAGAGTTTCCACAACGGTACCTTTGAGTCTTGGCATAGGGCTAGTAGTTAGTTGCTGGCTTCCTGTGTGATGACAAGTGGAAACCCCATTATCTTCAGCCATCCATCTTTATTTCTACAAGTGAGATCAAAAACCAATACTCTGTTTTAAAAATCCTCACCTGTACTCTTAAATCTGGATGAGTACGGGTATCTGTCTGATGGGAGGATTTATAGCTTTCAACAGAGTTTCAAAGAGGTCGTGACCAAAACAACATGGGAAACCACTGCTTTAGGAACAATCAAGTGGCTATTTTACTTCCTTGAAGACCTCCAGACCCAGGAAAGATCCCTTCTGAGGATTCTTCCCAAGGATCATAGAACTGTTTGAGATGCTTAGGTTTGCCTGATCCATCTTCAGTGTGTCACATGATTCAGAACATTCCATTGTTCAGAAACAGAAAAGGGATCATGTCATTCCCCTGCCTAGCCCCTTCCACTGCTCCCCATTCCCTAGAGAAGCCTTGCCAAGTGTGTGAGATGCTAGTTGAGGCAGGTGTGTGTGTGGGGGTGTTTCCCTAATGCAGAAGAGCTTTTAGCATCACCCTCCCTTCCTGCATCTCAGAAATCAAGGTGTTGGCAGGGTTGGTTCCTTCCCAGGACTGTGAGAGAAACATCTGTTCTAGGCCTATTCTTAGCTTGTAGATGGCCATCTTCTCCCTGTGTCTTTTCCTCCCCTGCCCTCTATGCATATCTATGTGCCCAAATTTCCTCTTTTTTAAGGACACCAGTCATAATGGATTAGGGGTCCACCCTCCTCTAGTATGGTTTCATCTTAGTTACCTCTTCAATAATCTTATTTCTAAATTAGGTCACATTCTGAGATACTGCAGTTGAGGACTTTAACATATGAATTTTAGAAGGACAGAATTCAATCCATAACACCCAGGAAACTAATACTTGATTTCTCCTTACCGACATGGAATATGGTGATGAAACTACAAGGCACCTTCAGTGTTACTCTAACAAAAAAAAAAAAAAACAAAAAAAACAAAAAGCAAACAAAAGCAAAAAAAAACAAAAACAAAACCTATGCATTTTACATATGGGTTAATAATGAACATAAGTAATAACTATTTTCACCAAGAGTTTCTTCTCCATGTGATTTTTATTATTTTTTATGAGGTATGACTTACATGTGGAAAAGTGAATATATCATAAATACAATAATAAGTAGCTCTCAGATTTCAGCTTCCAGACTTAAAAAAAAATAAAACATTAACAGCATACCATAAGCTGCCATCTAGTCATTACCTATTCACAGCCAAAGTAACCATTTTCCTGACCTCTAAGTCATAGATTAGCAAGATTCAAACATAGATTAGCTTTTCCAGTTTTTGGAGTTTTATATGTAAGTAAAATCTTAAAGTGTGCATTATTTTGTATCCACCTTCTTCACTCAACATTATGTTCGTAAGACTCATTCAAATGTTTGTGTATTCATTCTTCTCAAGTGCTCATGGAACATTCTCCAGGATACATCATATCTTGCATCACAAATCAAGCCTTGGTAAATTTAAGAAAATTGAAATTGTATCAAGTATCTTTTCCAACCACAACGCTATGAGACTAGATATCAATTACAGGAAAAAAAAATCTATAAAAAATACAAGTACATGGAGGCTAAACAATACACTACTTAATAACCAAGAGATCACTGAAGAAATCAAAGAGGAAATCAAAAAATACCTAGAAACAAATGACAATGAAAACACAACACAAAACCTATGGGATGCAGCAAAAGCAGTTCTAAGAGGGAAGTTTATAGCAATACAATCCTACCTTAAGAAACAAGAAACATCTCAAATAAACAACCTAACCTTACACCGAAACCAATTAGAGAAAGAAGAACAAAAAAAACCCCAAAGTTAGCAGAAGGAAAGAAATCATAAAGACCAGATCAGAAATAAATGAAAAAGAAATGAAGGAAATGATAGCAAAGATCAATAAAACTAAAAGCTGGCTCTTTGAGAAGATAAACAAACCATTAGCCAGACTCATCAAGAGAAAAAGGGAGAAGACTCAAATCAATAGAATTAGAAATGAAAAAGGAGAAGTAACAACTGACGCTGCAGAAAGACAAAGGATCATGAGAGATTACTACAAGCAACTCTATGCCAATAAAATGGACAACCTGAAAGAAATGGACAAATTCTTAGAAATGCACAACTTTCCAAGACTGAATCAGGAAGAAATAGAAAATATGAACAGACCAATCACAAGCACTGAAATTGAAACTGTGATTAAAAATCTTCCAACAAACAAAAGCCCAGGACCAGATGGCTTCACAGGTGAATTCTATCAAACATTTAGAGAAGAGCTAACACCTGTCCTTCCCAAAATCTTCCAAAATATAGCAGAGGGAGGAACACTCCCAAACTCATTCTACGAGGCCACCATCACCCTCATACCAAAACCAGACAAAGATGTCACAAAGAAAGAAAACTACAGGCCAATATCACTGGTGAACATAGATGCAAAAATCCTCAACAAAATACTAGCAAACAGAATCCAACAGCACATTAAAAGGATCATATACCATGATCAAGTGGGGTTTATCCCAGGAATGCAAGGATTCTTCAATATACGTAAATCAATCAACGTGATACACCATATTAAAAAATTGAAGGAGAAAAACCATATGATCATCTCAATCGATGCAGAGAAAGCTTTTGATGAAATTCAACACCCATTTATGATAAAAACCCTCCAGAAAGTAGGCATAGAGGAACTTTCCTCAACATAATAAAGGCCATATATGACAAACCCACAGCCAACATCATCCTCAATGGTGAAAAACAGAAGCCATTTCCACTAAGATCAGGAACTAGACAAGGTTGCCCACTCTCACCACTATTATTCAACATAGTTTTGGAAGTTTTAGCCACAGCAATCAGAGAAGAAAAAGAAATAAAAGGAATCCAAATTGGAAAAGAAGAAGTAAAGCTGTCACTGTTTGCAGATGACATGATACTATACATAGAGAATCCGAAAGATGCTACCAGAAAACTCCTAGAGCTAATCAATGAATTTGGTAAAGTAGCAGGATACAAAATTAATGCACAGAAATCTCTTGCATTCCTATACACTAATGATGAAAAATCTGAAAGTGAAATTAAGAAAACACTTCCATTTATGATTGCAACAAAAAGAATAAAATATCTTGGAATAAACCTACCTAAGGAGACAAAAGACCTGTATGCAGAAAATTTTAAGACACTAATGAAAGAAATTAAAGATGATACAAATAGATGGAGAGATATACCATGTTCTTGGATTGGAAGAATCAACATTGTGAAAATGACTCTACTACCCAAAGCAATCTACAGATTCAATGCAATCCCTATCAAACTACCAATGGCAGTTTTCACAGAACTAGAACAAAAAGTTTCACAATTTGTATGGAAACACAAAAGACCCTGAATAGCCAAAGCAATATTGAGAAAGAAAAACGGAGCTGGAGGAATCTGGTTCCCTGACTTCAGACTCTACTACAAAGCTACAGTAATCAAAACAGTATGGTACTGGCACAAAGACAGAAATATAGATCCATGGAACAAGATAGAAAGCCCAGAGATAAACCCATGCACATATGGTCACCTTACCTTTGATAAAGGAGGCAAGAATATACAGTGGAGAAAAGACAGCCTCTTCAATATGTGGTGCTGGGAAAACTGGACAGCTACATGTAAAAGTATGAAATTAGAACACTCCTTAACACCATACACAAAAATAAACTCAAAATGGATTAAAGACCTAAATGTAAGGCCAGACACTATAAAACTCTTAGAGGAAAACATAGGCAGAACACTCTATGACATAAATCACAGCAAGATCCTTTTTGACCCACCCCCTAGAGAAATGGAAATAAAAATAAAAATAAACAAATGGGACCTAATGAAACTTAAAAGCTTTTGCACAGCAAATGAAACCATAAACAAGACGAAAATACAACCCTCAGAATGGGAGAAAATATTTGCAAATTAAGCAACTGACAAAGTATTAATCTCCTAAATTTACAAGCAGCTCATGCAGCTCAATATCAGAAAAACAAACAACCCAATCCAAAAATGGGAAGAAGACCTAAATAGACATTTCTCCAAAGAAGATATACAGATTGCCAACAAACACATGAAAGCATGCTGAACGTCTTTAATCATTAGAGAAGTGCAAATCAAAACTACAATTAGATATCATCTCATACCAGTCAGAATGGCCATCATCAAAAAATCTACAAACAATAAATGCTGGAGAGGGTGTGGAGAAAAGGGAACCCTCTTGCGCTGTTGGTGGGAATGTAAATGGAAACAGCCACTATGGAGAACAGTATGGAGGTTCCTTAAAAAACTAAAAATAGAACTACCATACGACCCAGCAATCCCACTACTGGGCATATACCCTGAGAAAACCATAATTCAAAAAGAGTCATGTACCACAATGCTCATTGCAGCTCTATTTACAATAGCCAGGACATGGAAGCAACCTAAGTGTCCATCGACAGATGAATGGATAAAGAAAATGTGGCACATATATACAATGGAATATTACTCAGCCATAAAAAGAAACAAAATTGAGTTATTTGTAGTGAGGTGGATGGACCTAGATTCTGTCATACAGAGTGAAGTAAGTCAGAAAGAGAAAAACAAGTACTGTACGCTAACACATATATATGGAATCTAAGAAAAGAAAAGAAAAAAAAAGATCATGAAGAACCTAGGGGCAAGACGGGAAGAAAGACACAGATCTACTACAGAATGGGCTTGAGGATATGGAGAGGGGGAAGGGTCAGCTGTGACAAAGTGAGAGAGTGGCATGGACATATATACACTACCAAATGTAAAATAGATAGCTAGTGGGAAGCAGCCGCATAGCACAGGGAGATCAGCTCGGTGCTTTGTGACCACCTAGAGGGGTGGGATAGGGAGGGTGGGAGGTAGGGAGATGCAAGAGGGAAGAGATATGGGAACATATGTATATGTATAACTGATTCACTTTGTTCTAAAACAGAAACTAACCCACCATTGTAAAGCAATTATACTCCAATAAAGACGTTAAAAAAAATTTTCTGTATTCATTCTCATTGCCGTCTAGTACTCCATACTGTGAATATACAACATTTAATTTATCTGTTCTACTGTTGATGAACAGTTAGGTAGTTTCCACTACCAAGTGCTACTGAGAACTTGGGAAGAGTAGTACTAGGAACTTTCTTATGAATGTCTTTTGTTGAACATATGTGCATACTACAGTTGGCTATACCTCCATGTGGAACTGATTTATGTAGAGAGCTTTAATAAAATCTGCCAAAGTGTTTCCCAAAGTGGTTGTACTGTGTATACTCCCAGAAGCAGTAGTCAAGAGGTTATACTTATTCCACTTGTCAACACCCCTCATTGTCTGTTCTTTTCATTTTAGTCATTTCAGTGGGAGAGTAGTTGTGTGGCATAGTAGTTTTGCTTATATTTCTCTGGTAACTGACAGTGGAGCACCATTTTGTATATGGGCTATTTGGATATCTTTTCTTGAGACATGCCCAAGTCTTTGCCCATTTGTTTATTGGGTTTCTATTTTTTTTCATAATGATTTGTGCATATTCTTTGTCTATCCTGGATGCAATACCTTTATTAGATATAGGTATTGTGAATGCCTTCTCCCAATCTGTGGCTTGCCTTTTTATGCTCTTAATTTTTTCTTTTGATGAACACAAATTTTTAATTTTAATAGAGCCCAATTTATTAGTATTAGTCTTCTATTGTTAATGCTTTTAGCCTACCTACAGATCAGGGAGTTGTTCTCTTCTAAAAACTAGATTGTTCTGCCTTTCATACTAAAATCTGCTATCCATCTGCAATTAACTTTTTATGTGATGTGGGAAATAAAAACTGCATTTCCATCTGGATATCCATTTGATCATTTATGAGAATTATGTATATGATTTCAAATCAGGGGACACAGTAGTAGCCTGGACACCTCAGTTAGAACTAACGCATTTAAACAATAAGTCATTTAAAACATATCTCACTGTAATGACTTCTGAAGCCCATTGTGACTATGAATGAATGTTCTAGGTCCCTCCGTGTTAAGATCAAAATACTTATTTTACCTGCTTGTAGGATCCTAATTTCTGGTCTAATGGATTAAGTGAAATAAATTATTTTATTTCACACTCAGAAGTCAAAGTATAAAATTTAAAACAAATTTGGGCCCCAGATACAGTGACTGTGGATGAAGAAAATCCCTGTCTTAGTAGTGTGATGAGTTCATGACCAAACATTTGGAGAACAACAATCAAAATACTTATCTTTGGTTATTAAGGAAGATAAGTAAAGGGTTTACCAGCCTCCATGGAACTTACACACTAATGTCTCACTAGTTTCCCCAACTCACTTCAGGATGGAAGATAGGTGGAATAAGGAGAAATTGAAGACAGAAAGATTTAGGTGGCCCTTCATTCTTTCATGCATTCAGTCAACAAATATTTATTTACTGGGTTTTTTTTTAACATCTTTATTGATGTATAATTGCTTTACAATGGTGTGTTAGTTTCTGCTGTATAACAAAGTGAATCAGCTATACATATACATATATCACCATATCTCCCTCTTGCGTCTCCCTCCCACCCTCCCTATCCCACCCCTCTAGGTGGTCACAAAGCACAGAGCTGATCTCCCTGTGCTATGCAGCTGCTTGCCACTAGCTATCTATTTTACATTTGGTAGTGTATTTATGTCCTTGCCACTCTCTCACTTTGTCACAGCTTACCTTCCCCCTCAAGTCCATACTCTATGTCTACGTCTTGTCAGGTGTTGTGTCAAATCCTGTGAATATTAGGAAGTGTAAAACACAGTCACTATGTTTAAAGTGTTTGCAGGCCATCAGACCAAACAGACAAATAAGTAGGCAATTCCATATAAGGTGATGTTGCATGGGGACTCAGAGAGTTTGGCAGATACGATTTTCAACAGACTGAGGGGAGAATTGAGAACTGCTTCCTAAAAGAAGTGAGTATAAGCTTTGCCCAGTGAAGGGCAGAGCAGGACAAAGGGCATATGGTTGCGTGATGGAGGCATGGCCTCTGGTGCTGGTCTACAAGCTGTGTGACCTGGGGTAAATCACTTTAATTTTTCTGTACCTTGGTTTCCTATTTGTAAAATGGGGTTTATAATAGTAAATATCATGGAGTTGTTGTGCTGATTCATGAGTTAATACATGTAAGACATTTAGAAGAGTGATTGGCACAGTGAGTTGAGCTATTGTCATGGGCAAGGGTTAGAGAGTTACAATGGGTCCTGAAACTGCAGAGAAGCAAAGAGGCATTATCTGTAGCATATGAGTCCAATGTGAGAACAGAGGTGGAGAGAGAAGAGCAGACACGGGCTCAGAAGTCCAGACTCTTGTCCTGATTCTGCTGCCTGCTCGCTCAGTGACTATGTCTGTATTAGAAAAATGACTGGATTATCTCTGAAATCCCTTCTAGCTCTCATGCCCAATGATTCTGTGGCTTCTGCTGAGGTGGACGTAATAAATATCATTTGGATTCTGGTGGTAAAGAAATAAAAAAAGAAAGAAAATTCTATTCTGAGATTTCCAGCTAGTGACTGGGTGAGTGCTGATTCATTTCAAAAGAAATAGGCAAGGCATGAAGAGATTGGTGTATGGAGACTGGGAATGATATAGCACAGATTCATGCATAGAAATTTTAGGTTGGAAGGAACCATTTCTGTCATTTTAATTCAGTGTGGTAGAGAGGCAGTATATTTCAGTGGTTCACTATAGAAACAGTGACTTGACTATAGAAAGTGACTATAGAAAGTCAACAGTGGTTGACTATAGAAACAGAAGCTCGATTATCAGGGCACAGGCTTGACACTTTCTGGAAAGTTACTTAAGTGCTCTGCATCTAGATTTCTTCATCTGTAAAATGCAGAGAAAATGCAGGCTGAACCAGCCACAGTGGCCATTTGTAGGTCAAAATGGTTGAACCTTGGCAATTTCACATGCTTCAACCTAGTAACAGACACTTTCTAAGGGGTTGGACTGAGAAATAAATGAGTTCATATGCATCACAGTCTAAAGGCAGCAGTCTATACATGATAAGGTGCCACAGAAATATTTCCCTTATTATTAAACCTTTTTTGCTTGTTCAAAATTTATTGCACCAAATTTAATTTGGCAAGAACAATAGGCATTGCATAATGTAACTGTTTAAGCCTCTTTCCCATCCTTACATTAAGGCAGGCGTGAGGCCTTGGTTAGGCAATTAGTCCACCAAGGTACAGCTGTATTCACTTTCAGGATGGCTCCTGGTGCCATTTTGCTTGTTTCCAGTGCTTTCATCTAGACAGGCATTGGTTTCTACTCCAAAGGGAAATTTAACATCAAAGTTTCTGGGTTGCAACTGGCTTCCTCTTCCTCTTCTCAAACTACACGCTCCCTCCCCAGCCCGGCCCTTGGCATCCATGGACACAGTTTCCATCTCCCTCAGGGTGTAATACCGTCCACCATCTGAGGCCCCTTGACATTACAGACACCAGGCTGGCCCTGCAGGGAGGGTAAAAGGAGCATGGGACATCTAAGAGTGGCCCTGAGTGGAGGCCCAAAAGATGGGGTAACTGAGGGATGCTAGAGAAGTAACGAAAAAAAAGAGACCATTTTCTTCTTGAAAAGAAAGAGAAAAGCATGTCTTTCCTGAGTAAAAGCAGTACTAGCTGCAGTTCCTTAAAGAAGCTTTTATGATCATTGCCCATTGTCACCCATATATTAACCATGGTTCATGGTGTTGGATTGATATAAGTCCCCATTTGTCTTCTTAGTTTCTTTCTGGTGTGTTTTGAAGAACAGAAGTTCTAACTGTTAATGTTGGTGAATTTAGCAAACATTTTCTCTTTTTACCGAGATTTTCATGTTTTGTTTAAAGAGATCCTTCCCTGTCTGTTTTGCTTTTTAACTAATTAGTTTGTAAATCTCATCCTTAGTGAGACTGGTTTCAGACTCAAGGTCGCAATTGGTCTACTTCCTCTTGCTGGTGTCAATGCAATGATACAATTCACACAAAGGAAGGAAATACTCTCGTAACAATGAAATGCAGGATAATAAATCATGGCTGATTGAAATCACCCTTATTTTTATTGAATGTTTAAGTCAAGGTACTGTGCTAAGCACTTTACAAAACCCATATTCCATCAAACCTGGAGGTTACACATTTTGCAGATGAGAAAACTGAGACCCACAAAGTTTAAAATACAGTCATTAGGCAAGCATTAACATAAAAATATAGTTATTGTTGAAGCATAACTTCAGTTAAGAGAGACAACTCCAACTCAAAAATCTATTTTGAGAGTGAGTCAAAAGAAGCCTTTGGTACTGAAACACCCATGGTTTGGATATAGTAGATATATTTGCTTTGAGATTAGGGTCCTATTTTCCTGAAAATCAATGAAAAATGATTCTATATTCATTTTTGATGGACAGTGTCTAAGGAACAGAATTGTGGGTTTGTCTTTACTATCAAGAGAGAGTTTGGAAAATAATTGTACCAACAGGTAATATGTGAAGCCTCAGACAGGAAACTGGCTGTTGAGGAGAGAATCACCTTGCAAATTCAGTACCTTTGAGCCCCTAAAGTTTTAATATTCTGATATGCAGTGGCTAAGAAAAAAAATACAGAACAGAGAGTTATCACTTGTACGTGTGTCCCAGATGTTATTATACGGGGAAAGCAGAAAGCAAATGAACACCTGGTGAAAAGCTTTTTTTCTCATTACCTATGGGAGTTAGAAGACTTCACTTTCTTTAATCCAAAAAAAAAAAAGTTGGCCTTAGCCAAATCACTCACTGTCTCTGTTCTTCAGTTTTCACATCTATGGATAATAGTATCTACTATTTACCTCCCAGGATTGTGGTGAGAAAATACTGAAATGTGCACATGAAATGCTTTCAGAACTGTTAAAATAAGGTGTAAGATATTACAAGAGTTGCTAAAATGTTAATGATAGCATATGACTGATAACTCTGTGTGTGGGGGGTGGTGTGTGTGTATAGGTTCCAATATCTGGGTCTGTATATAATTTTGTGCACAAATAGTAATAATAACAATAATACCTTCAACTTAAATTATATTTTACACACCATGGAGGACTTTTCTATCCATGACTTCATATAAGCCTGCCCTGTGAGTTGGGCCAAGTGTCCTCCTACCTTTCCATGTTGCTCATGCAGGTCTCTGTTTTCTCACCAAAAGCAAGCCTCTCCTCTTTCACAATTTCTGCAGCTTCTGCCAATCCTTGTTGCTATTACTTTTCACCTCCAGATCATTCTCTGATATCTGTCAAACACATAACTCACAAATGTCCATGCCTTTCCAACTTCTGAGCGTGTCCTAAGGTTCAGCATCCGTGTAGAGGAGCGCACAGCAGTACAGTGCCCTGATCCCACATCTCCTTCAGCTTTCATTTCAAGCCCACTAAAGCACCCTACTTTTAGGAGACTACTTCCAAGGCCAATCCTTGGGCTTGGATGTTGCTCCAGACTGCTGTATCTAAAATCTCTAAATCTAACAGTTCACACTGGGACAGTGACATTCTTTACTTCCAGCTCTCTCGTTTTCTTTCTCCCACCAGAGCTACTGGTCCAATTTGGCAGGACCTCCAGTCATTTGCCTTCTCTCTGCCCATCATACACACACACTTTTACCTATTCCATGAGCTCCGTCTCATGAGAGGTACTTCCCTCTCTGAGCACCTAGGTCCACTACTTTACTCCTTTGCCAGCTTCCTCTACTCCCGACCTTTTCCATTTGTTTCCCCTAAGTCCATTGTTTATACCCCCAAGTCTGCAGCTTGCCAACGATCTATTCTTCCTGCTCCAACCACGGGCACTCAAGTGTTACTGGAGAAAAGCAGGTAAATATTTGTATGAAGTGGGGTGGTACAAATCCATCTTCAATCTCAGCTGGATACTCTGCTGCTTCAGCTTCTTCACTGGTTTCTGATCTGTTTTCTTTCCCATGTAGAGCTGTGGTTATGAATATTTATCCCTTTCCAGGAGCACCTTCCTTTAGCTCTTTAATAAGCAAAATATGATCTTACCTTATACTCCTTAGAGAAAAAAAGAAATAACCAAAGATCTATCTCAGGTTCTGCTCTAACCTACATTTATCTACCTCCCCCACCCCTGACCTCGTTTCCTCCTTTTCAAGAATGAAATGACCTTCCTGTATTCAGTGCTGATAACTCTATCTTTTCTACTAATTTTATGCCCTCTGAGCTCCTCTAGAACCTCAGTTACATTTATTTTCATTCTCTCTTTTCTGTCTATTCCTCTCAAATTCTGCACACTCTCAAACATCCCATTTCACCAACAAATGAAATTCCCCCACCCATCCTTATTTTTATGTCCTTCTGTTCTTCTATTGCTACCCAGTCACCTACATCACTTTTCCTTCTATGGTTGAACTTCTGCCAGAGGTAACGTACACTAGCTGTTCTAATTCAGTAATCTGTCCAGAGTTGTCATGTAAATACTACGATCAAAGACAGTTCATGAATTATTCTGACACTTAATTTGGTGCTTTATTTAGTCACTTTCTTCTTCTGTATTGACCTTTCACCTTACTCAGTAAGGATGTGTGGTTTGGATGAGTATGTGAATGTAACCTGCTGCTTTAACCAATGAATGAAAATGGTAACAGAGCACCAACTGTGGGACCTCATGGAGGAAATGAGAACTTTAAGGATCGTAATGGGTATTGTGGGGAAATAAAGGCCCCTCATTATCAGTTACTGAGATGAAATTCTTAGAGAAATGGTGCCTCAAAAATAAAAAGTGTAGTCAAAATAAATGTGCATATCCTCATAGATGAATTATAAATAGTTTTTGCACTCATGATTCCAGAAAGTACCAGAGGGTGAGTTCTTGACAATGGGTCACTCAGAAGTAAACACAGATGTCAGGGGATACCTTTTCTCTATGGTTTATCCTGCCTTGAAACCGGAGACCAGTTGAGAGTTGCTGAACTTTGGTTCTTGCTCCATAAAAGGAGAGAGTGTGCAATTAGATGAACCCTCCTCTGTTGACAGAAATTACTGAGATTTATGATGCTGTGAGGGGACATGGGGTACCTTTTACTGTTAGCAAGTGTCAAGTTACCCTGATAATATTCCTGGTCAACTCATTTCTGGGGGTATAAAATGGTATGATTGCTGATGGATGAGGACCCTTAGGGATACTAATTTAGTGCATGTCTAGTTGCTGCAAAATCTCATTTCTAAAGATGAAGCTCAGAAAGAAATGAATAGAAAGTAATTCAAACTATAAATAATAATAACATAATATTCATCTTATAAAAATGCAGAGTAAAAATTGAGAAATAAAGCAAAATACCAAAATTTAACATGGTGAGTAAAAACTAGGTGACTTCAGTTTATGAAACTTTAAAGGATAGTACATTTAAATATTGCACTCTTTTAGTTTTGTAAAACTATGTACATGTTACTTAAGTTTTCAAAAGCACTAAGTATAGATCATTTTTTATGATTTTTATTATCAAATTTAATTTTAAGCTCCCCGGCTTGCTTTTTCCTCATATGAAAATTTCAGGAAAATGCTCAACAACTTTGTTAAAGTGAAGATTTAATTACTGATAGATAAAAGCTGTTTGTTTTTCAATAATTGCAATAGGTAATCATTGCTATTAAAGCAAGGTGTGCATTTGTTTTTCTTAGTTTACTGACTGGTGTACATCATCTCATCAGGGCTACTGGCCTGCCACTAAGCGCTCTAATATACCAGTTATCGGAATTCCAGCTGAGTTTGGATGAGAACAGCAAAAAGAGACAGGTAATTTGCCAATGGCAGAGACAGCATTTTGAACATTTTTATTTAGTTTGCATTACTTTCTTTAACCTAGAAAATAAAAAGTAATTTCAGAAAAACTCTTAATTTAAAGGAAATGAAGTTCAGATAAAGCAATTCAAAAATCTTCTAGAGAAAAATGAAGTAAGAAATACAGATAAAACTGTCACCTTTATATTAACAATTGTGATAATTGAACGGAAAGTCAGAAATAGATAATCGCTACAACAAAGCTAAAGAGATGATGCTACAAATATTATGTATATAAAATATAGGTGTGTTGCCCTTGCCCCAGATCATAATTCAGTGTGTAATCATTTAGGCTGTTTTGATTCTGCCTTAGACAGAATCATGTTCAGAATCTATGTTCACTTGGGCTTTTACCTATGTCAATGCCATAGAAAATGGCAAAAGGGAAATTGTACATAACAGAATGCCTTTTCAGAGAAAAAGTAATAGGTTTTGTTGTGAAGGGGTAGAAACTATAGGTTAAGTTATTCTTTAACAAAGGACCAGTGAACTGTATTTAGCCATGCTGGGCTCCTATCCTTCGTCAACTTGCTTAAGCAAGACAGACCTACACACAGGACTTACCTCACAAAATGAAGCAGTGTTCAACCTTATGGAGAGCCAAAGAGCTTTCTGAAGGGCAGTCACTTTAAAATAACCCAGGCTAAGAGCCTGAGGATGTTTATGGTTAACGCACCAATGAATGGAGCCAAAGCATTTAGAGATAATGTTTGAGTGCCTTCCTTGGGCACCCAGACCTTCAGACACTTGATGCAAATCTCATCTGTCTTATTTCAGTCTTTTTGGCTGCATTGGATCCAGGGTAACAATACAGGTTGAGAGTGTTGCATAAATTCCAAAAAATCTGCAGAGCAAATAACAGAGCTAGCTGTGGCTGTGGTCTTGATTAGAGATTTTTAAGGGAGGTTTTTTCCTGCTTCTATTTATGCTTTTACTAGAACATCTTATTGTATAAATGCTTGTGTGGAAAAATGCCGATGGGAGAATGATGCCACTGAGAACTAGGCCAGGGAAACTGTTAACCTCCCGATGGCATCTTTCCAGACAAAAACTGGGATATAACCAATTTTTCTGTGGCTAATATAGGGAGGGCTATCCTAGGATTTTCTCTAACAGTTGGATAAGTAAGAAAATACTTGCAAATGATAAAAACAGGGATTGGGTTGAAAAAAGCATTGAAACGGCATTACACAGAAGCTGAGCTGTAATCAAATTCACACATTCATGTACCTCAGTGCTGGACAAAACCTCAAGTGGGGACTTGCTCTGGGCTGTAGAAGGTGTTATTATCCTCATTTTGTAGCTATGTCCCAAAATTTCCCCAAGATTATGTGTAATCATTAACTTTATAATAAAATAGCAATTGTAATGTAAACCAGAAAAATTCAGCAACCATATTTCTGTTCAGAAAACCAATTGCCTTTATGAATAAGAACCATGCAAAAAGAAGTAAGGAAAATTGAGTTTACCTATACTGCTGATCTGAAGGAGCTATATGGCAATACAAAAACAGTGGGTAATCTACACCTAGCCTCCAAAATTTCAAATGCAGTCAATGACATCTATGAGACACATTGCTCATGGTCTGCTACATGGAGGCTAAACTAATGATTTTCATCTGGTGGTCAGTGTAAAATTAATGATCCTCAGAAATAGTGGTCTAAATGGATGCCAATCTGTCATAATTACAACAATAAAAATGACTATAAAAGAGAATTCTCAATAACATTGATTTCCAATATTGCCACTCTTTTATGTTCTTAAAATTTACATTGTTATAAATGTTTTTAAGGTATGCCTGTAAAATAAATGTTTTTCTTAGGATAAAATGGGAGGACAGCTTTGTTTTTCTAGCATGGTGTGAGGCCCAGGTTTTTTGATATTGCTTTTTGGACTATAAGATATAACAACTAGAGAAACTTTATTCTAAAAACTTATTGAAAAGTTAGCTTTCTTTGCTGACAATGTATGGCTTGATTTACTTGCTTATTGGATTTGCAGATGTTATTTCACTGATGAATTTGCTAGGGCTGTCAAAATAAGGCACCACAGGCTGGGTGGCTTAAACAAGGGAAATGTATTTTCTCACACAGTTCTGGAGACTAGATGCCTGAGATCAAGGTGTTGGCAGGATTGGCTTTTTCTGAGGGCTATGAGGAAACGATCTGCTCCAGGTCTCTCTTTGGCTTGTGGATGGCCGTCTTCCCTCTGTGTCTTCACATTGTCTGCATCCAAATTTCCTATTTTCATAAGACTATCAGTCATATTAGATTAGGGTCCACTCTAATAACCCGATTTTAGCTTAACTGCTTCTGTAAAGACACTGTCTCCAAATATAGTAACATTCCGAAGTCCTGGGGATTAAGAATTCAGGGTTTGATTTGGAGGGACACAGTTCAGCCCGTAACACCAGGAATTTTCCTCCCCTCCTTCCTTCCTTTCTTTCTTTCCTCTTTTCTTTCTTTTTACTTTTTAAAAAATTTGGGGGGAACTGTACATATCACCAGGTGCACATATTCAGAAATATATTCACCTCTGTGTTAGTTTGCTAGGGCTGCCATAACAAAACAGTGAAACTGGGTGGTGTAAACAACAGACATTTAATTTCTCACAGTTCTGGAAGCTGGAAGTCTGTGATCAAGGTGTCAGCAGGTTTGGTTTCTTCTGAGACCACTCTCCCTGGCTGGCAGATGACTGCCTTCTTGCTGTGTTCCCACATGATCTTTGCTGTGTGCACATACACACACACGCGCACGCACATGCACTCACACGCACAGCCCTGGTATCTAACTGTCCTTTTCTTATAAGGACATGAATTAGATTAATTAGGACATACCCTAAAGATCTCATTTTAATTTAATCACCTAGTTAAAGACATCTCCAAATACAGTTACATTCTGAGGTGCTGGGGGTTTGAGTTTCAACATATGAATTTTGGGAGGGGGCAGACACAATTCAGTCCATGACAATATCTTAACTGCATTGCATCTGAATCCTGATGCCAAAATCCAGGCCGTTGCTGAGATATATAATAAGAAAGGGAAAGAGGAAAGAAACCAACATTTATTATGCTTCTCCTGTGTGTGGAGCTCTAGGCTAGGTAGTTCAGAGACTAAATGCTTCTGTGGCCACCTGCTGCGTACTTACCCTATGCCAGGATCTTTATATACATTCTTTTTAATCCTCACAACAAAGCTTCAAGCCAGACATGAGTCCCACTTAAACGAAGACAGAATTGAAGCAATAGGTGCTTTTTGGAGCGGAGATTTACACAGAGGAGTATAAGACTCAAAATCCCTTGCTCATTCTTCATGACACCAGAGTGACACCTGTATACTCAGATCCTTGATAGGCAACCCATGGTCATTCCAACTTGTATGCTCTAATTTCAGGAACTCTTTCCTGTTCTGAATGGAAAAACTGAGGCCCAAAGAGAACCAAACCTATCCTGGCCCCATCTGTCTCCTCTACTTCAGGGATTTGTTATCCGAAGCAATTAGTCTGTTGTCAACTACAGTTGCTTCAGTCAGATATGGAGGTTTGCAGCAGGGAGCATTGTTGATGGGAATGAAATGGACCATATTCCACATAAAATTTAAAACTTTTCTATGACTACTGCCAAGAAGAGAAAAGTGGGTGATGAAAAAACTCATGCCTTTCAAAGTAGGTGGGCTAAAGAATGTTAATATTAAAGATGTTGTTGTTTATTCCATATTTGCAATGGAAAATTTTCTCTTTAAGAGGAATTTGGGGACAGTTAAGTAGTTTACAAGATCAGTCAAGAAAAACTGAAATCAGCCAGCTTCAGAAGAACCAAACAACAAAAACTTCCTTCAAAGGTTCAGCGTTACTGGCAAAGTGTGATAGGTGCAACTAACCCAAAGGCAGATGCACTGTTGGTGAAATAAAAGGATGCTTATGTAAAGCTGCAGATATCGCTTTTCTTGATTTAAAAAAAAAAAAAAAGATATCACTTCCCAATACAGGAAATGTTAGTTATTGTACCCTAAATGTTTTGCAGAGAAATAATGAATACTGACTGTATTAAGAAGGCTTCTCTGTGAGAGCCCAGTACCACCAATTATAGACCAGATCATAAAGACAGTCAAGCCTGTTCAGAATGCCTCTGAGTTCTTTACTTCTTTCAGGATGGGTTTCCAATGCCCTCATGATGCTCTGGGTCAGGTCCCCCAAACTACCCTCTCCCATTGAAGTCCTTAACCTCACATCCTTAGTCTTGAGGAAATTCCTCCATCCTGATTTATCCAGTCACTACTGGTCCTACTAAATTCGTTTCTTAAACTAATTGGAGAGATGCTGTAACTATCTGATATGTGACCACTTTCAGAGCACATATATACAGCTTAAACCAAAATTTTATTGTCTTCTGAGAGTGTTTTCAGGCCCCAAGGAGGACTTCTAGGGAGAGATACTTGGCCTGGAGAATCTTTCCTCTCTTCAAACAACATGTGTTTTCCTAAGGTTACATGTATTATTCAATGAATCTATCTAGCTATCTAGCTATCTATCATCTATCTATCATTATCTATCTTTAAAAACCACTCACAAAGTAAAATACAAAGGGCCAGAAATCTCTGGATTTCCTGAGAGAACATTTGGCTCTCTCATGTCTTAATCCTCTGTGTGCAGAAAGAACATCGGCTTGTCACATACCTTCTCTCTACCTTGTTGGAGTGAGAGTGGGAAGACAGCTCCTGCTCTTTTCTAAACATATATATTTTTACATCATCAAAGCCTGTTGTATCTAGTTTTATTACTCTTAAATGTTCATTAATTCCTATGTACTTATCTATAAAATATTGCATGTTTTTACTTGTCTCAGTGACCAGTGTTTATCTTGCCATTATGCTTAACATTTTTCAACTATATCATGTAACAGTTGGCAAGCACAGAGGGATAGACTTTTATATTAGTGTTTCTGAAGTTCATACACAAAATTACCCACTAAAGATTGAATTTTCTACAGCTAACAATAATCAAATTTTATTTGAAATGTGCCTTTTGAGGTGTAGTACATTTTCATATTTCTCCTGAAGCTAATTAGCAGGACACTCTCTAATCAGCATTTTATCTTATTGGTTAATAGCACTCTAACTTATTTTATTATCATTCATTTATCAAACACAAACATGTATCATTCATGTATTAAGTGACTGTTTTAATTCCAAATGAAAGTTTACCAAAACCCTTCAGATTTCTAGATTCTGTACCACATTGTTATTTTATTAGGAAACCTCAAAAAGAAATACACTGAAGACTGTCTTAACTGCAAATATCAACACAAATTTGGAACTTTATCAAGGTGATGGTTTTGTACCAGTGTGAATATATCATATGCCACTGAATTGAACGCATTAAAAATGGTTTATTTTATGTTATGTGAATTTCATCTCAATAAAAAATCAACACAAAGATAGAAAAATCTCCGAGAGGCTCATCTCCCTCCTTTATAAAAGAACCTTACATAACTCCACCAGAATAAGTGTCTATCCAGGCCACAGAAATCAACTTGAACCTGCAGTTCTGAGAGAGATTAGGTCAGGCTTTAAATAAAGAAGTTGTAGGCAAGTTAAATTGTCACTGAATTCTTAAATACCACTCAAGTGTCCAAGAACTGTACTTCCAAATTATTTGTTCTCACTGTGATAAATTGTGTGGCCTGGTTCCCAAGATCCATTGTAAAGTGTGATTGATCATCCTTGTTCTTACAGGTCCCTGGAGAGGAAATTTTTTTAACCTTTGGTGGCATTTTCTAATATTTTACTCTGACCCTCAAGGTTTGTGAGGCTCAGTTAAATATCTCCTTCTGCTTTTAATATCCATTTCTTCTCTTTTAAATCCCCAATAGGAATAGATAACTCATCTGAATCCACCAGATACCACTTCAGAAACTTCAGTATTGTTGCTGATCTTCATTTTCCAAATTTCACAGGCTTTTCCTCAAAGATTTCTAAACAAATGTTAAACCATCTCTATTTTTCACTTCTTGCCTCTTTTCAATATTTCTATTTTATATATCATTTCATAATGTTCCAAACTAGATATAATTTTTACCCAGATGTGTAATGGAAAATTAATTTCTTCTTCCAGCATATCCTCTTGTCCTCTAGATACATAATAATATCATCAAACACCACTGGTGCAGTGAATTAAAATGTGCGTTCACATCCGTACCTCACTTGTTCTGTATCAGCCCTGGGCTCTTTACTTAAAATAATGACACTGATAATGTGTTATTGTGCTATATTCTGCATTGGAATTCAGTTTGAATTCAAAATCTTTAGCTATAACTGATGGCTGTTGTCTCTCTGAAATGTTTTTAATTCTATGTGTGTTTGCTATGAAAATTCACTTTGTGTACTCCATTCCAGTGCTTCTAACTCTTTTTGAATTCTAATGCTATTTCCAAAATACCCATCTACCTGAGTAGTAGCTGGGAAGGCCGATTCTCCAATGTCTTATTCAGATGGAAATGGGTGTGTTGTCTATGCATGGTTGTGAGCAATACTGGAAAATAGCAGAACAGGGATGGCAGCAGGGAGGCAAAAACAGGAAGTAGGTGAGGACAGTCCAGGTGGTTCACAGGTCAGAGTCCCTAGCCAGGGGCTTTGCATTGACAAGGAGACCATATGAGACCCATGAGTACAGAGTGTGAAACTTAAGAACATTTATTCCAGCTCCCTTACTACTTGGGAGGAAAATTTCTGAGCCATCATGTATTCATTTGCAATTGCTGCCATAACAAAATACCACAGACTGGGTGGCTTAAATGGTAGACATTTATTTTCTCAAAATTCTGGAGGGTAAAAGTCCAAGGTCAAGCTGTTGGCAAGTATGGTTTCTTCTGAGGCCTCTCTCCTTGGCTTGTAGGTGGCCGCCTTTTCATTGTGTCCTCACATGGTCTTTCCTCTGTGTGTACATCCCTGATGTCTCTTTGTGTGTCCAGATTTCTTCTTCTTATAAGGACATGACAGATTGGATTAGGGCCCACTCTAACATGCTCATTTTAGCTTAATCACCTCTCTAAAGGCCCAATCTCCAAATGCTCCAAATATCTCCATTTCCAGTATTTACCTGAGATATTAAGGCCCATTTGCATATTGTGACTTAATATCACTCCTTACTGGATGCTTTTCACATCCCTACTCCTCAGGTTTTCCCTGCACCTCCCCAAACTTCCACTCAAATCCTTTTCTCAGGGTCAACTTCTATGGAAAACCAAACTAGGACAGATACAAAGGAAGGAATATTACAGTGTTGTAGAGTGACACAAAGACCATCAGTCCAGCATCAGATGACCTAAGTTCAAGTTCTATCTTCAAATCCTGGCACTCCTGTCATCAGGTTTTCAACTTCCTTAAACCAAGGTTTCCTCTTCAGTAAAATGGAGATGATAACAATGTCTGCTTTTTAGGGTTCTTTCAATTCCTAAATTAGAAAATGAATATGATATCACAGTTATTTTAAAATATTATTACCACAGTAACACATAATTCTCTGTCCTCAAAGAATTCTATTTAATTTGGACAGTCAAATTTTTATACTGCTTAAGGCAGCATATGGTTAAGTTTCAAATGAATGACCATCATAGTCACTGCTGAAAATATTAAATAACACCAGATTCTAACGCAATCCAGAAAGCTATCCTGACCTCTGGATCCATTTACTTCACTGGTATCTATTATTCATTTGTTATGGGAGAGAAAGTTTATATAAGAAACTTCCTGCCATCAGAGCTTATGATCTTGCTTGGAGCAAAAGACATGTACACAAATGAATGAAATAAAAAGCAGCAGGTGCTAAGTGCTAGAATGCTAGATGAATAAACTTCATACAAACTTAGAAAATTGTACAGGGTAAATACTAAGAATGGTTGTGTGTTCAGCCTTCAAGTGGGCTGTCATTAGACGGTAGGTTCATATATCAATAAAAAGTAATTTTCATAAAACCAAAACAAAAAAAGGAGTTTTATAAAATCACACTGTAGAATCACAAAAATTCAGCACTGGAAAGGACCCTATGAGCAATCTCCTAGCCCACTGGTTTTCAACATGGGATATCACCCTAGGGGCATTTGGAACCGTGAGAAGGATGGTTTGGGCTGTCATGACTAGAGATGGGGAAGCATGAGTGGGTGGGGCCTAGAAATGCTAGCCACACAGAAATAGAGGGGACACACTGTCCAACAGCCCTACAAAGAACTGTCCTGCCCCCATCCTACCCTCCAACCTCTCAACCTTCCCACCCTCTGTTACATAGGAAAACATGATGCTCACAAAGGACAAAAGATTCTCCACAATCTACTGGGTTTAGTATCCATATTCCAGACAGTGCTCTCCAGTAGAAATATTGTTGAGCCCAAATGCAAACTATGTGTAATTTTAAATTTGCTAATAGTCACATTGAAATATTTTAAAACTGGTGAAATTAATTTAATCATATATTTTATTCAACCCAGAATATATAAAACATTATCATTTCAATATATAATCAATATGTAATCATCGATATGAGTTTTTTGTACTAAGTTTTCAAAATCTGTTATATATTTACACTTAACAGCATATCTGAATTCAGACTAGCCACATTTCAAGTGTATAGTAGCCACCTGGAGCTAGTGGTTTCCATATTGCAGCCCTAGGAGAGTCTGTGTTTTTCTAAACCATCTTTGTCTTTCTTACAAGATGCACGTCATAAGCAACTGAGTGAAAGACCTCAGTTGACTCCATCTACTGTTCCGGTCACTGTATCATAGGAAGGAATGAGATCGGTGTGACTAAATGTGTTTTTCAGAAAGCCAGAGCCATGGTGGTTATTATTTTGTACCTTCTGATCTTCTAAGCAGTTGAAAATTGATTTCTGGATGAGTCGCTTGAGTATTTTTTTTTTAGGTTTGAAGCTAAATCGACCATTTTATAATTCCAGGCTTAACCTTTTTCTGAAAAATATGCAATCTTTTTGCCATTTTCCATAATTGCTTTCATTATTCATGATATTACCTGAACACGAATTTCCAGTCTTCTTGTCAGAATTTTATATAGCTTGGTTTTTCTTATGGCTCTGCCTTTTTTTTTTTAATAGTAGTTTGCCTAAATTTCCCTTGCTGAAACTTCCATAAATATTCCCATGTTTCCTCCAGCTAATAAAACTATCTATTTCTTATCCATTTTTTTACAAGATCAATTTTACATGTCACTAAGTTCCTTCTGGCGTTCTTTCATTCTGTATTGAGTATAACTATTTTGTCCATTCTTCCTCATTTCTCTAAAACTTGGTTATTAAATGATAAATATTTTGCTTGGGGTATTCTATTTCTACTTGACTTTCAATAAAAATACTCCTGAAGTAAAAAAACATAAATATACTTTTTAATTTTTGGATTTCAAGTACAGGACATTTGAACTTTAAAGCTTTAAATCCAGCAAGACATAGATTTTTAAATGTATTGAGTCTGTACCTCGATGGTTAGATTATTAAAAAGAGGCAATTGTATCAACTTTTCTGAAACTCTTTAAGGGATGATTTATCCACATTTTAGTTGGAATTTGGTAACTTTATGGCCCGAAAGTGGACAAAATAAATATTCATTTCTAGTCTATGCATTTTTTGGTCAACTTCTCCTCAACCAAATACAGAAAGTTGTGTATTTCAGGCAATGTATCTTTTTATTTTTCAAATTTATTTTATTGAAATATAACTGATTTACAATGTTGTGTTAATTTCTGCTGTACAGCAATGTGATTCAGTTATACATATACATACATTCTTTTTCATATTCTTTTCCATTATGGTTTATCACAAGTTCCCTGTGCTATACAGTAGGACCTTTATCCAGGCAGTGGATCTTTATGGCTGCTTTTATTTAAGCTTCTTGGGTGAATTTTCTCTAGAGGTCCAGATTGTAAATATTTTAAGCTTTGCCAACCCAGTAGTCTCTATCACAACCATTCCATCTGCCTGTCGTTGTAGCATGAAAGCAACCACAGACAGTATATAAAGGTATAGGTTTGACTATATTCCAATAAAACTTTATTTATAAAAATAGACCTCAGGCTATATTTGGCCTATGGGCTATATAGTTTGTTGGCCCTTGTTCTAAATATTCTAGAATCACTCACTTTACTTTGACTATATAAACTAGCCATTTGATCTTGCATCATGATTCTAGCATAATGTTGAGTTGCTACACTGAACTTTGAATACAAAGAAGACAGGTTCAGAGATCACTAATTCTCATCTGACTATGAAACTATATTTGTTGTCTTTATTTTCCTGCTATGTGTATAATAAAAAATCATTTATACCTCTGCTTTTAAAACAAAATTTATCCAATGTTTACAATGTTGTTGCTTTATTTTAGTAGTTTCCATAAAACTACTTCACCCTCAGCTTTGGGTGAAGCCTCCTGGCTTTTGGCCCTTAATTTTTACATATTTCACACTTAGAATTCATTTGCTGCATGGTGAACACTTAAATTTTTTGACTTACACTACAGCATAAAAACAGCCTTCCAAGGAGGATTTATCATAAATGTTTCTCCATAAAAGTGTAAGGATGGGGCTTCCCTGGTGGCATAGTGGTTAAGAATCCACCTGCCAATACAGCGGACACGGGTTCGAGCCCTGGACCGGGAAGATCCCACATGCCACGGAGCAGCGAAGCCCGTGCACCACAACTACTGAGCCTGCGCTCTAGAGCCCGCGAGCCACAACTACTGAAGCCCTCACTCCTAGAGCCCGCACACTTCAACGAAGAGTAGCCCCGCCTCGCCGCAACTAGAGAAAATCTGCATGCAGCAATGAAGACCCGACGCAGCCAAAAAAAAAAAAAAAAAAAAAAAAGTGTAAGGACGAATTTATAATACCACTGGCTGAAAGGGACAATTTTAGGATAAATGTGAAACAGACCAATTTGAAGAGCTTTCAGTAGTAGACCCTAAATGTGATGCGTTTGAAATCCTAACGTGAATAAACACACCAAAACAAAATGCAACATAATAGCCAAAACTTTTCAATGACAGGAAGGCCTAGAGCTGCTGCAGAAATGCTTTCTCTGGTTGTGGATACTCTGAGTTGTTACAGTTGAAGTGTTAAGTGGCCAAGTTCCAATTGCTATGGGAACTGTAACTGAAACTTGACCTTTGATATATTTACATATTCAACCCTAACATTATATTAACAGGCTTTTGCATTTACCTTGTGTCTGTAAGTGGCTTTGTTTTAGGCTTTCAGGGATATTAACTTGAAAAGATCCTCTGGGAGGGAAAAAGCAGAAAGCTTGATTTCTTTCATTCTCATCCACTCCTAGCATCAGAGTTTACTTCTGTAGAGTCAGTGTGTAACCATGCTTTTTGAGGATAGGCAATGAATTCCCATATAGAGACTACTCCTTTAAAGTAAGTAGTGGACTCATTTTTCAGAAAGTCGGTTGCTTGGATATTTGTGTTCGTTGATTAAAACTTTGTCTGCACAGCAGGTAGATTTCCTGTGGCTTGTCAGAAAGCAAGAGAAGAAAAGCAATAGTTGTGAGTAGCCATAAGTGACAAATAACCATCATTAATTCTCTCACCTTCTTTATCACATCAAGTTCAAATATGGGTGAGTCAACACACCACAGTAATTCCTGCCATTGTTTTGTTATTGTACCTCCACAAGTTAAATCAATTAAACTATCCTCTATGATTATGCAAGTTTGAATACTGTGAGTAAATATGAACTGTCAGGCTCATGAAGCCCCTACAAGGTTTCACAGTACCAAAGCCAAAAGGACTTGCATGGACTAACTTGGAAATGAAAGGGGTTAACATTTATGGAGGACTTCCTGTTCTGGGCAATATGATGGATGCTTTATGTATGCAATCTCACTTAATCCTCACAACATTCCACAGGACTGTTGAGGTTAATGAACTTTCCCCAGTCACATAGTTAGTAACTGGTGAAGCCATTATTTGAACCAAGTTCTGGATAATTCCAAAATCCCAGAATTCTATAAAAACATCTATGTTTTTGCAGATTTCTAGTTCAGCGAATAATAATTGTTATGTTTTTATCAAATAGCTCAAAGTTTCCATAAAATATTCCATAAAATATTGACTTTGGTATTTCCAAAAAGTGTTTGGAAATACCAAAGTCAACATCTGGATTTACTTCAGGAGTAATGTCCATTTATTGAGCATCAGATTTTATAACAATTAATGAAGCATAAGGGTCTGGTCAAAATAAAATAAAAATGAAAGTGGAAATGCAAAACAAGAGAGAGTTGAAACAAAGGCCTTGATTCCTTCAGTGGCACTCTTCGCCTATTTATATACATTCCTGTAAGTTAGTGTCTACATTGAAGATACCAAGAGGTTTTTGTTTAATAACAAAGGGGTTAAAATGCTGCTATTTCTATTTATGCAACTTTTCAACATTAACAGTTACAGCAGGGGGTCAAAATCTAGCTGCACAATGCCTTTTAAAGCACAGTAAAGGGTTTTAATGGGCAATGTAATAGAGCCAGATTATTCTGGGTGGTAATGCAAAGCTTAGCCTGTCTATTTTCTCTTGCCTGCTCCATTTAAGTTACCTACTGCCCCCTGCAGGCATTTAAGTTTCCCTTCCATAAAAAAGAATTGTTCCTTCAAATGAAGTGTGCATTATTTCTTAGAGGAATAAAATTGTGTTTCCATATGATAAATAAAAGCAAAAAGAGAAAGTGTGCTGTAGTGATCTGTTGGAAAGGTTACCAGATTCCAAAGACTAATCTTCAGCTTCTCAGTTTCTGAAATTGAATCTTGACATCATGTTAAGATTGATTAGATTCAATGGAATGGATTTCCAGTATATGAACTCACAAAAAATTGATGTATGAACTAGAGCAGCGGTCCCCAACCTTTTTGGCACCAGGGACCAGTTTCGTTGAAGACAATTTTTCCACGGATTGGGGGGTGGGAGGGATGGTTCAGGTGGTAATGCCAGCGATGGGGAGCAATGGGGAGCCATGGGGAGTGATGGGGAGCCATGGGGAGCGATGGGGAGCGATGGGGAGTGGCAGGAGAAGCTTCGCTCGCTGGCCCGCCGCTCACCTCAGGCTGCACGGCCTAGTTCCTAACAGGCCTCAGACCAATACCAGTCCACAGCCAGGGGACTGGGGACACCTGAACTAGAGTCTCAGTTTATTAAGTTACTATTGGATGCAGATTTCTTCCTAGGTACTAAAATTATTATGTCTTCATTGCAAGGGATCCTCCTTCCAGTATCTTGGTGACTGGGTGCTATGGCCAGTCCACAGAGTTGGGATGGAGCCCCACCCAAAATTTGGTTTGGATTTCGAAACCAATCATCACAAATACACACACACACACACACACACACACACCAAGAATGTATGAAAAGGTTTTTTATTCCCATAATGAAGCTTTCTGGGGGGAGCAGGACAGGCCTCTCAAGCTGATCTGAAATGGCTTGAAAGAACTGTGAAAGGACAAAAGGAGATTGCCTTTGAGTTTTTATGGTGGTTAGGGGCTGAGGCTGGAGTGAGGGTTTTAGTGCATGATTTGAACTTGCTGTGGGTGACAAAGCACCTAGGTTTTTATCAGCTTGCCCAGATGTAAGACAGAAGGGGAAGAGGGAGGGGTAAGGCATAAAAGATGTCTGTAGTCAAACACCAAATGATGGAGTCAGACTATTATGTTGGGTCCAAAAAGAGATAGTTTAGTGAACATGGAATTAGTGCAACATGCAGTGAATACTCTTGAAATGGCTCATACAAAATATGGCAGTGAAATCTAAGCAGAATCCTGTCCCACCACAGCACAAGCCCCTCGGGCTTCCAGAATGTCAGGATTTTATGTCTCTATCTTTTGATCACTATTGGGGAAAAATATCTACAAATTCTTGTTCTTTACTTCTGTTCATGAGATTTTCCCTGAAAACATTCTTTGATATTAGAGAATTCAGCAAGGTTTCTGACCAACCCAAGTCCTTCTTGATTTTTTAGCCTGAGAATCAACATATCTTTTTTGGTGATTTCTTCAGATCAGTAAATCTGTTGTGGGTAGAGTTAAACTATTTTAACTCATAGTGTTTTAAGGAAATTATACTGTCCACCATCTACAACCACTTTCAATTTTTTTCTAAACTGGATGATAGTGAATCTTCCTTCTATTGTTTATGAAGTCTCATCTTTCATGTAGAACACTGATCTTATTCTCCCATATCATCATTTAAAAGGAAAATAATATGGATAATGTGGAATGTTGGTAACAGCAGAGAAAATTCCTATAAAATGACTATTTAATGCAAGAAGAGTAAAGTAGTAAATTGAGATCAATTCTGAATGACTGTGGCCAACAGTTCTGTGTCTCTGCTGAGGAGAGATCAAAAGAATACACTCAAAGAGAAACAGAGAAGATTCAGAATAACACCTGAAAAACATCTGCAAAAATGGGGAAGAGTCAGAAAAATCCCTCTTTTAGAAGTTTATTTTTAGAACTTCCCTGGCAATCCAATGGTTAAGACTCCACGCTTCCAATGCCGGGGGCGTGGGTTCGGTCCTTGGTCAGGGAACTAAGATCCTGCACGCCTCACCGCACTGCCAAATGTGCTTATAAGAAGAACAAAGTACCTTCCGTGCCAGCAATTGTCTAGGTCAGTGGTTCTCGATCTGCTTGGAGTCATAGGCCTATGGAGAATTGATGAAAATCCTTGGTGGAGAGAAAACTCACGTGAAGCAACATTTGCATTTGACCTATAATGTACATTAAGTTATTCAATACTAACTTTATGCTGTGTGGCAGATAAAATAATCATTCCAAAGGGTGAAAATTTGTTTCATAAGCTATTTAGTCTGCAGTGTCTCATTATTGGCTGGCTATGTTCATTTAGAGTTTCCAATTTGTCTCTGAACCTGGCTTTGTGTTTTGTTACTCAACTATTACCCCACTTATAGAACTGAAATATAAGATGACAGTGTTGAGGATAAAACAGCCCCTCAACCAGGCTTACAAGGCTCAGACATGCACATAATAATAGCAACCTTTGATTGAATGGTTACTATGTACCAGGCACGGTACAAAGCACTATCTCGCTTAATCCTCCAATGACTTTATGATATGGGTATTAATCCCATCTCTCTGATGAGTAAAAATGAGGCTTAGAAGGTTTAATAATTTGTCTAAGTATTTATTGAGCACCTTTTGAATGTCTAATACTATAAAGGAAGATACAAATGAAACAAAAGATAGACTAACTAAACTTTTAAAACTAAAAATTTTTTTTTAATTAACTGCATTTTAAAATGTCTGTGCTTGAAATTATGACATGTAGTTGCCAGCATTATGGTTTAATCATAGCTCAAACGAATGGTGTGGAGAGTTGACTTCTTCTAAAACTCTGTGGGTGTTCATTTAGGAAATGATATATTCCATCATAAGGCTCTGTTGATGATGGTATTCAAATAGATATACCCCAGATATTTGAACTTGAAACAAAATAAAATCTCAGACTTAATTCAAGATAATTTTTATAAGCCAAAAACTCATCTCCATTGTTTGTTACATATACAAAGTAATTGATACAGCTTAATGGTGACATTAAATGTACTTCAAATAGATGTGACACTGCTGCCTCTTTATAGCTGTGAACATCTATGTACTTTCAAAATAACAAACTTTTTTAAAAGAAAAAAGAATAGAAGAAAAAGTATGCTTGGAGAGTTTCCTTTTAAGCTCACTGTTTTGAAATAGCTTTGTGTAAAGGCAATTTGTATTCTCTCCCATTATTCTTTTACATTTAAATATCATAGCACCTTTCCTTTAAGTTTTATCACCAATATCCATCGCTTTGACAAAGACTTTATAGGGTATTACTGCTTTGAAGTAATTTGGCCCCTTTTAAAGATTTTTTTTAAAAAACTGAAGCATAAAAATGTTAGGTGTCTCTGTGAAATAATGCTGCATTCAATGCTACACTTCTACCTACGCGGTTAGAAAAAGCCGAGTGATTTTGAAATCTAGAGATACGGACTGCGTCATAGCCACTATTTTCTTTCCTACCTTACCTCCTTATGCTCCTCACCTTTCCTGATCTTTCAGAAGAATTTGAAGTTCATAATTTCCTCCCTTTCCTTTCTCTTTGACTTATGCATTCGCTCATCGACTTGTCAATTATTCTGAGTAGCAAGTACTAGAGATACAAAGATAAAATCATTTCCCTGTTCTCAAGGTACTTGAAGCCTCAAGGGAAAGAAAGATTTGGAAACTATTGCAATGTGCTCTGCTAAATACCACTGGAGTTCTAGGAAGGACCACTGACCCAGCCTCAGAGGTAGAGCTGGGCCTGTTAAGGAAGCCAAAGGTAATGTGTATGTCTAAAGTGTCATATATGTCAGGACAAGTGGTGGAAGTTGAAAATGGAGAAGCGTGCCGGGACCAGCTCACCTGTAGTGCCTTGTTATATCCCACAACTGGGAATTCAAATTTCATCACGAATTGCATTAGCAAGATATAACAATTGAAGAAGCTTCAGTAAGAGAGTGACATGGTAATATATGCAAAGATTCCACTGGAAACTATGTGGATGCAGAATGCACCAGATTAACAGAAAAGATGACAGGTGATTAGAGAGGGCCATTGAAAGGCCCCAAACAACTGCACTAAGAATGTAACAGGGACAGATGTGAAAGAAGTTAATTGAGGCAGAATCTCCAGGATTTACAGATTGATGTTTTGTGGGGAGTGAGTGAGATAGAGATAATTCTCACATTCTGGCTTGAGTTACGAGATGGTTGGTGGTAGTGTTAATCAGGATTGGGGATCAATTAATCTTTTTAATGTGTTGTATTTTTGGTGCCACTGAAACATCTGAGTAGAACTGTGTAAAAACCCCATTAGAAGGTGAGTCTAGGGCTCTGGAGAGAAGTCTGGTTGTGGATAATATAACAATTTAAGAGCCATATAGGTGGTGGATGAAGCTGTTTGTATGAATGAGGTCATCAGTATCTACATTAAAAATGAAAACAGCAAAGGGCCTAGGGTCTCCCGCAAGGGGAAGTACTGCCTTGCTAGAGGCCAAACTGCGGCGCTTCTAGGCCATATGGTGCCCTTGTGTGAATTAGAGGACACCTTTACTGCCATCAGCCCAAACGTCATCATAATGAATTTACAGATGTGTGAAGTCTGCAATGTGAATGGTACCCCTGGAGCTGAGCAGTGCACAGCGTCCCCTAATCATACGTAGTGGAGATAAAAAAATCAGCTGGGAAGGAGACCGAGAAGCAGCCTCTAGGCAGATAAGAAGAAATCAATTGTGTGGAACAAACAACAAGGACAGAGTTTCAAGGTAGAAGAGCGGGCAGCACCACCCCTACCAACCGTGACTCAGAAGTCAGGTAAATGTGGTCTGAAAATTTTCAGCAGGAGCCAGTTGATCTTAGTGATGATGGGTTCAGAGGAGCGCTCAGCTCTGGATTAGTCTCCTTCTGAATTTGGATGTTCTTTCTCTCCTGTGTCTTGCAGATGCTTTGACCCAGACACTGTTCTGCTTCCACCCTCTCTACCATCTGCCTACCCCACACGTTATCTTCCTGTCTCATGCTTTCACTTTTGCTTTGAGAGCTTTCTCTTCTCCTGTTTTGGATCTTGATACATTTTAATTTTGTTCTTATTCCTTTTACCTTTCACAACCACTTTCACCTCCACCTTACCCAGCACACTCAGTTTCCCTTTAAAAAAACATATCTAGAAAAATGGTACAGATGGACTCATTTGCAAGGCAGAAATAGAGACACAGACATAGAGAACAAATGTATGGACACCAAGGGGTGAAAGGGGGGTGGGATGAATTGGGAGATTGGGATTGACATATATACACTAATATGTATAAATAGATAACTAATGAGAAACTGCTATATAGCACAAGGAACTCTACTTCACTTTGCTGTACAGTAGAAACTAACACAACATTGTAAAACAACTATATCCCAATTAAATATATATATATATCAGTTTTGGTCACAATTCTCATAGACATCTACTGCCCTTTAGATGTATTTGTGAGCACAAATTTATATTTGAATACAGATGTCTTCTGAACAAGAGATAAAAGGGAGAGTGAGGTCTTATATTTACTCTCATCTTTTTGCATGAGGAAACATATCAGCCTGATTTGAGATAGGCATACCAAACCTTCTGGCCTCTTAAAGTCAAATGAGATTTCTGCCTTTTCATCTATACATAAGCTGGAGTTAGGGGCAGAAACAGAGGTCAAGAAATAGACTCATCAAGAAAAGAACTCCACTTTCTAATGTCTATCACAGTGAGACTTAAGATGAACTGGTTAGTCATAAATTACATGTAGAATAGTATCATTCATTTTTTTAATTGTGAATGCTGACGTTGATATGTCTATGTCAATTGGGCAAAATTTGAGCTCATTATTCCACTAGAACTGTATTGCCACTAGCCACATTGGATATTTAAAATTAAAATTTAATTATTTATTAAAATTCAATTATTTATTAATTTAATTCATTATGCTGTACACCTTAAACTTATACAGTGCTGTATGTCAATTATATCTCAATAAAACTGGAAGAAAAAATTAATTTAAAATAAATTAAATTAAAATTTAATAAAAATAAAAATTCAGTTCCTCAGTTATATTAACCACATTTTAAGTGCACAGTAGCCGCATATTGCTAGTGGCTACCATATTGGACAGCACAGGTATAGAATATTTTTTCATCATATAAAGTTCTATTAGACAACACTGCTCCAGAATAGTTTTTGATTGTTCCTGTCAGTTTACCATTTTTGATGGTGACTTTGAAAAAATGCATCTCTCAGCAATAATAAACAATTTATATTGTATTACATAGAGGATTTTTGTTTGTTTTTTGTTTCATATAATTTAAGAAAGGGAACTTACTTCCAGTCAACATCTTTAGTGTTCCAAGTATTTTATATTCACTATCTTAATAAATCTCCACTAATCCTGTGTTATCATTGTCATTTTACAAATGAGAAAAATAAGGTTAAGAGAGGGCAAGTGGTAGGATCAAAATGCAAACTCAGGTCTATCTGGTCCAAAGTCTACTATTTGATACCTTCTGAAAATCACCACATGGTTACATTCTTTATCCAAGTAAAATAAGGATGGTCATTTTGGTGTACTCAGAAGATAATGACAGAATCTTCAAGACCCTTCAAGAAACTATTTGTATTTTCAAATGAACATTTATTTGTTTAGCTGATGAATATTTTGGTTGTCACATACTATTTTAAGAACTTGAGAGATGCATTTATTTCCTTACCATCAAAAAACAAGTTCTGGCAGGAGCTTTCAGTAACTTTCTAGTGGAACAGTGATCCCAAATCCATTCTAGATGTATCTTCATGGAAAAGCTGAGAGGCATAAAAGAAATAAATCTCAGTAATATTTTTCCAGAAGATGGATGCTATTTGGTTAAATTATACATTAGACAATGAGAATTCATGGAGACAAGATAGTATAAATGATTTTGCGGGGCTTCCCTGGTGGCGCAGTGGTTGAGAATCTGCCTGCCAATGCAGGGGGCACGGGTTCGAGCCCTGGTCTGGGAAGATCCCACATGCCGCGGAGCAACTGGGCCCGTGAGCCACAATTACTGAGCCTGCGCGTCTGGAGCCTGTGCTCCGCAACAAGAGAGGCCACGGCCACGATAGTGAGAGGCCCGCGCACTGCGATGAAGAGTGGCCCCCACTTGCCGCAATTAGAGAAAGCCCTCGCACAGAAACGAAGACCCAACACAGCCATAAATAAATAAATTAAAAGTAAAAAAAAATTAAAAAAACAAAACAAAAAACTGACTGACTCCACACAGAATTGCCTTTAAAAAAAAAATGATTTTGCAATTCATTTTAAAGATGACTTTTGAAGAAAGAACTGATACGTCATATTTAGTATTCTACAGAGAAGAGAAACATATAACAAAATTTAATTTTGTTCAAGTTTTGGTATAAAGCTGTGGTCTTTGATTTGTGTGACATTCTAACAAGCCAGGAATCTCCTCTTTAAACCACACACACAAAAAATGAAAACATAGTAACTCTTGCACCAGAGTGCAATTGTTTTGCCTTTATCATTTTTTTTAACATCTTTATTGGAGTATAATTGCTTTACAATGGTGTGTTAGTTTCTGCTGTATAACAAAGTGAATCAGCTATACATACATGTATACATACATCCCCATATCCCCTCCCTCTTGCATCTCCCTCCCACATCCCTATCCCACCCCTCTTTGTGGTCACAAAGCACCGAGCTGATCTCCTTGTGCTATGCGGCTGCTTCCCACTAGCTATCTATTTTACATTTGGTAGTGTGTATATGTCCATGCCACTCTCTCACTTCGTCCCAGCTTACCCCCCCACTACCTGTGTCCTCAAGTCCATTCTCTACGTCTGCGTCTTTATTCCTGTCCTGCCCCTGGTTCTTCAGAACCATGTTTTGTTTTGTTTTTCTTTTTCGATTCCATGTATATGTGTTAGCATATGGTATTTGTTTCTCTCTTTCTGACTTACTTCACTCTGTATGACAGACTCTAGGTCCATCCACCTCACTACAAATAACTCAATTTTGTATCTCTTTATGGCTGAGTAATATTCCATTGTATATATGTGCCACATCTTCTTTATCCATTCATCTGTTGATGGACACTTAGGTTGCTTCCATGTCCTGGCTATTGTAAATAGAGCTGCAATGAACATTTTGGTACATGACTCTTTTTGAATTATGGTTTTCTCAGGGTATATGCCCAGTAGTGGGATTGCTGAGTCGTATGGTAGTTCTATTTTCAGTTTTTTAAGGAACCTCCATACCGTTCTCCATAGTGGCTGTATCAATTTACATTCCCACCAACAGTGCAAGAGGGTTCCCTTTTCTCCACACCCTCTCCAGCATTTATTGTTTGTAGATTTTTTGATGATGGCCATTCTGACTGCTGTGAGGTGATACCTCATTGTAGTTTTGATTTGCATTTCTCTAATGATTATTGATGTTGAGCATCCTTTCATGTGTTTGTTGGCAATCTGTATATCTTCTTTGGAGAAATGGCTATTTAGGTATTCAACTCATTTGTGGATTGGGTGGTTTGTTTTTTTTAATATTGAGCTGCATGAGCTGCTTGTAAATTTTGGAGATTAATCCTTTGTCAGTTGCTTTATTTGCAAATATTTTCTCCCATTCTGAGGGTTGTCTTTTCTTCTTGTTTGTGTTTTCCTATGTTGTGCAACAGTTTTTAAGTTTCATTAGGTCCCATTTGTTTATTTTTGTTTTTATTTCCATTTCTCTGGGAGGTGGGCCAAAATGGATCTTGCTGTGATTTATGTCATAGAGTGTTCTGTGTATGTTTTCCTCTAAGAGTTTTATAGTGTCTGTCCTTACATTTAGGTCTTTAATCCATTTTGAGCTTATTTTTGTGTATGGTGTCAGGGAATGTTCTACTTTCATTCTTGTACATGTAGCTGTCCAGTTTTCCCAGCACCACTTATTGAAGAGGCTGTCTTTTCTCCATTGTATATTCTTGCCTCCTTTATCAAAAATAAGGTGACCATATGTGCCTGGGTTTCTCTCTGGGCTTTCTATCTTGTTCCATTGATCTATATTTCTGTTTTTGTGCCAATACCATACTGTCTTGATTAGTATGGCTTTGTAGTATATTCTGAAATCTGGGAGCCTGATTCCTCCAGCTCCGTTTTTCCTTCTCAAGATTGCTTTGGCTATTCGGGGTCTTTTGTGTTTCCAAACAAATTGTGAAATTTTTTGTTCCAGTTCTGTGGAAAATGCCATTGGTAGTTTGATAGGGATTGCATTGAATCTGTAGATTGCTTTGAGTAGTATGGTCATTTTCATAATCTTGAGTCTTCCACTCCAAGAACATGGTATAACTCTCCATCTGTTTGTATCATCTTTAATTTCTTTCATCAGTGTCTTAAAATTTTCTGCATATGGGTGTTTTGTCTCCTTAGGTAGGTTTATTCCTAGGTATTTTATTCTTCTTGTTGCAATGGTAAATGGGAGTGTTTCCTTAATTTCTCTTTCAGATTTTTCATCATGAGTGTATAGGAATGCAAGAGATTTCTGTGCCTTAATTTTGTATCCTGCTGCTTTACCAAATTCATTGATGAGTTCTAGTAGTTTTCTGGTAGCATCTTTAGGATTCTTTATGTAGAGTGTCATGTCATCTGCAAACAGTGACAGCTTTACTTCTTCTTTTCCAATTTGGATTCCTTTTATTGCTTTGTCTTCTCTGATAGCTGTGGCTAAAACATCCAAAACTATGTTGAAAATAGTGGTGAGAGTGGACAACCTTGTCTTGTTCCTGATCTTAGAGGAAATGGTTTCAGTTTTTCACCATTGAGAACGATGTTGGCTGTGGGTTTGTCATATATGGCCTTTATTATGTTGAGGTAAGTTCCCTCTATGCCTACTTTCTGGAGGGTTTTTATCTTAAATGGGTGTTGAATTTTGTCAAAAGCTTTTTCTGCAACTATTGAGATGATCATATGGTTTTTCTCCTTCAATTTGTTAACATGGTTTATCACTTTGATTTGTGTATATTGAAGAATCCTTGCATTCCTGGGATAAACCCACTTGATCACGGTGTATGACCCTTTTAATGTGCTGTTGGATTCTGTTTGCTAGTATTTTGTTGAGGATTTTTACATCTATGTTCATCAGTGATATTGGCCTGTAGTTTTCTTTCTTTGTGACATCTTTGTCTGGTTTTGGTATCAGGGTGATGGTGGCCTCATAGAATGAGTTTGGGAGTGTTCCTCCCTCTGCTATATTTTGGAAGAGTTTGAGAAGGATAGATGTTAGCCCTTTTCTAAATGTTTGGTAGAATTCACCTGTGAAGCCATCTGGTCCTGGGCTTTTGTGTGTTGGAATATTTTTAATCACAGTCTCAATTACAGTGCTTGTGATCGGTCTGTTTATATTTTCTATTTCTTCCTGGGTCAGTCTTGGAAGGTTGTGCTTTTCTAAGAATTTGTCCATTTCTTCCAGGTTGTCCATTTTATTGGCATATAGTTGCTTGTCATAATCTCTCATGATCCTTTGTATTTCTGTAGTGTCAGTTGTTACTTCTCCTTTTTCATTTCTAGTTCTATTGATTTGAGTCTTCTCCATGTTTTTCTTGATGAGTCTGGCTAGTGGTTTATCAATTTTGTTTATCTTCTCAAAGAACCACCTTTTAGTTTTATTGATCTTTGCTGTTGTTTCCTTCATTTCTTTTTCATTTATTTCTGATCTGATTTTTATGATTTCTTTCCTTCTGCTAATTTTGGGGGTTTTTTGTTCTTCTTTCTCTAATTGCTTTAGGTGTAAGGTTAGGTTGTTTATTTGATATGTTTCTTGTTTCTTGAGGTAGGATTGTATTCTTATAAACCCTCTTAGAACTGTTTTTGCTGCATCCCATAGGTTTTGGGTTGTCTTCTTTTCATTGTCATTTGTTTCTAGGTATTTTTTTTTATTTCCTCTTTGATTTCTTCAGTGATCTCTTGGTTATTTAGTAGTGTATTGTTTAGCGTCTATGTGCTTGTATTTTTTACAGATTTTTTCCAGTAATTGATATCTAGTCTCATAGCGTTGTTTTTGCAAAAGATACTTGATACGGTTTCAATTTTCTTAAATTTGCTAAGGCTTGATTTGTGACCCCAGATATGATCTATCCTGGAGAACGTTCCATGAGCACTTGAAAAGAAAGTGTAATCTGTTGTTTTTGGATGGAATGTCCTATAAATATCAATTAAGTCCATCTTGTTTAATGTATCATTTAAAGCTTGTGTTTCCTGATTTATTTTCATTTTGGATGATCTGTCCATTGGTGAATGTGTGGTGTTAAAGTCCCCTACTATGTCTTTATCATTTTTGCAGGAAATTTGTGGTGTACATTTATGCTCTACATCTACCCTCCTTTGCAAAGAATTATTACCTAGGTGAGAAGTTACCTTAGTTTTTAGGTTCCCATGGGAGAATCACCAAAGAGTTAAGCTCCTAGTGTTAATTTGGTTAGTGGGAAGGGTCTCCATACTTATGCTTGGGCCCCAAGAAAGTCTCTAAATCATGGTAATTGTATTAGGTTTATATGACCATCCACCTCTGAGGTTATTAAAACCATTTCAATTCCCACAGTACTGTTTTACCTTCATGAAAACTGTTTGTGTCAGTGCAGGAATGAAGGTTATAAATGGGTGGGGTCTTTATCACCACCAGCATGTTACAAATTTCAGAAGACTTAGAGTTAGATAGAAAATATGTCAGAAGTAAATGTAATCTTTCAGTAGGATCTAAAGTGGTATGGCCCATCCTGATTTTGTAATCAATGACTTGACAAACAGCACAGTCATCTCACAGCAGTTTGTTTCATGGGCATAGCAGCAAATGAGAAACATATCCGTTTGTAAAAAAAGAAATGAATTTGTTCTTCATATAAAAGCAGGTCATTCACTTTTTCCCCTAGTTTTTTTCCAAAGTATCTCCTCTAAGCCAGGACTAGGCTGGCACTGGAGAGACAATGAAGAAATGGTCCCTTTCCATGTAGACCTGATATTCTAATGGGATATGTGACAAAAATATATACAAAATGATGCAATTAAAAATTGTCGTAAGTTTTATGAAGGAAATTTACATGAATCCGAGAGAAGGAACAATAAAGATTCATTTACTATATGTGGGGTGTTCAGGAGGGCTTTTCTGGACATGTGGCATTTAATCTGACACCTGAAGGGTAAAGCAGGAACCAGCTTTGTGAACTGTGTTCTCCACAGAGGGAGCAACTTGTGCAAAGGCCATGAGGTGAGCTTATGTAGCTACACAGCTGCCACAGGCTTTTACAAGACCTTTTTTCCTTTTTTCATTTTTTAAAAAACATTTATTTATTTATTTATTTGGCTGCACCAGGTCTTAGTTGCAGCACATGGGATCCAGCCACGTGCAGGATCTTCGTTGTGGTATGTGGGATCTAGTTCCCTGACCAAGGATCGAACCCAGGCCCCCTGCATGGAGTCCTAACCACTGGACTACCAGGGAAGTCCCAAGATCTTTTTTTCTTGACAGAATCCTACTGATGACTCCTTTATAATATTATAATAATCATAAATATTTGTTATATTGTTGCTTTCATGGAGAAATTTGAGGCTCTCCATTGAATTATGGTTATACAGTGAAACCTACGGTTTGGAAGTATTCATTCTTTCAGGCTTTGACAGTCATCCCATGTACCTGTGATTGGGTGTGGTAGTAAAAGTTTATGTAATTTACTACGTTCAGGAAATGTTGCTCGTTGGTCCCCTACTAGACCTGAATCATTACACATATTTTCAGGGGTAGTGGGGAGAGATCTGTAAAATAGGAATGAAATTTTATTTTCTCTGATCTCAGCAAAGAACAGTCCTGGTAATTTTCAGTGCACTGATGTGTTATTCAAACCTTTGCCCAGCCTATTCTGCTGATCTAAAGGCACAAAATTTCTTCTTCATAGTGTTTACTGAATAACTAGATGAGAAAAAAAAAAAAGATGAATGAAATATGGACACTAAAATCTATGCCATATTTTAAACTCTTACTATTTTGGTAAGTATGTAGGAAAGAATAGCCAAGTGATGCCAAAAGCTACAGAGCAGGCTCTGAAAAAAAGGAGGCCAAAGAAATAGAGAAAAAGCCCCATATGATTCTTTAAATCTGAATGAAATAATGATACCGGCCAAACGCAAAGGGTCTCACATAGAGGGGAGAACACAAGGCATCCATAGGCCTAAAAGGGTCTCAGAGACCCATGAAATTCTTATAAATCTCAGTCTCTAGGAAATAGCAGCTATGCCACATAGCTGAACATTAAAGGAGGCTGTAAGTAGAGAGTTAGAGTTCTAGAACTTACTGATTCTTATTTTGATTTGTCTTTTAAAAAACTGTATTTTATTTTTTTGACCTGTGGCTACTAAATGTCCAATATGAAAAGCTTATTTAAAAAACCCTCAATTCTCTTTGCTTTGATTAGAGCCCAGGGACGATATCTTAATGATAGCATCTCCTGGAAGTAGAAGCTTAATAAAGATGCAGTTTCTTGTATGGTGCTTCCTTTAAATTCTTTGATACTTGGCATCACTGGGAAGCATGTTTCACGAAAGCACATTCTTACCCAATGAGAACAGTCTCACACCACCTGTTTGCCTGACTTGTTTCCCAAGAACTGATGGAGAATCACCAAAGGATCCAACAGTCCTCACCCTTGTGCAGAATTGGAACAAGGGCTTTTCTTTCATCATGTTTTGAGTCTTGGATCCCAGTAACTTTCACAGCTTACTTGAACTCTTGCAGATTGTCGCAGTGTTCCTATAAGGATTGAGACTCGGAGCATTAAGACACTATATTCAAAAAGTGGCACCTAAGTTTACCTAACACAGATTCTTGCCTCATCAGAACTAAGACTGATTGAGAAACTGTGCTGAATGTCATAAACATTGGTTTGTATTCAACTTGGCACAAGGACTCAGACCCTGAGAGCTGCACCAACCGCATGGCACTGCAGGGCACAGAGCTCTCCTACAAAACTCGTCTTTGGCTGCATGGATTAAATAATGGTTTGGCCTTGCTTTGGTGTCTTTGACCCCTTTCAGGCAGTCAACATATTTCTTGACCCCTAACTAAGTGGAAAATACAGTGGGATTCAACTCTCTTTGTTTCCACCTCTAATTGAGGGATTAAGACACACAGACCTTTAAGGAAGGGAAAGAACAGTAAAAGTGCTAAATAAGAATAAAAGAAGATCGTAACATGAAATGACATAAGGGAATTCATTATTATGTGCAAAGGACTGACATAAACTGTAGCTGAGGGGATCTGTAGAGGGAGGAGATGTGCCTGGATCCCAGAGTAGCCCGAGCAGGTTCATAGATGAAGTCAAATTTGATTTGGGCCTTGAATAGGCCAGTAGTTCTCAACCTTTCCTGGTCAGGAAGGCCGCCTGGGGAGGTTCTCAACCTTTCCTGGATGTGAGGGCCATCTGGAGAGGTTTTTAAAGAAGGCCAAGTGAGAGATCCAGGGCAGGTGTGAAAGAGGAGTGAGGGTGCCACGAGAAGGAAACGAAGTTTAAAGAAACAAGGCTTGTTTGGTTGCAGTAGAAAGTTCGTGTAGGAGGAGGAAAAAGAGAGAAGGCAGAAAAGTTAGGTTTCATCTGATTTTTAAATAACCTTGTGTGCCAGGCCAAGGAACTTTGGAAACATATTTGGCCTAAGATAACGGGGTATATTTAGCCTCAACACCTGACTTTCACAGCTGGAGAAGGATATTAGAATTCCTCTGTATCACATAACTCCTCGCTTCCCACTTCCACTCCCTGCTTGGAAGCTTAAGTTTGAGAGAAATTAAGTGTAGATACGTGCTAATACTTCACCACTTTCTCCTTCTCTCAGATACAGGATTCCGGCTGTTACTATGGGGATGTGGTGACTCATACAGAAGTACTGTTGTGTGGGATTGCCCTGAGTAGCAGCCAGCAGGAGGCACCCCTGAGGCAGCAAAGTTAGCGTCCCCAACAGGGCAACCACACTGTGCTCTCATCCTGTTTACCTAGGATAAGGGGACTCTGCACTGGTACTTCCTGAATTACACAGATGCGGATGATAGCTAGCTAGCTCGCTAGCTAGAGATTTTTTTTAAAGAAAGCCACCTCATGTGAAGGAAATGGTTAGTTTCCAGCTGGTATGTAATAAGATTCTTTGCAAATAAAATTCTATTGGATCTTAAGAGAAGATAAATTTTATACCACTGAATGAATTATTCAGAAACTTGAACACAGCACATTAACCATAAATCTCTGCTTATTCATATAACTTAAAAGACAATTTTAAGTAAGTTTTGAGGCAATTAATGTATTGCCTCAAAACTGGCTAGAAGCTTAGCATTTTTTGGATGAACAAGAGCTTGGGCAGGTTTATGATGTGTATAGGGGAAAACACACACATATACACACACACATATCCTGGAAGCAACTGAAATCCTCCTCCTGTGCTTCTTCCTCTGAACTGAAGTTTAAAGACTATGGGCACTTGTGGTGACCTGTGCCGGATGCTTCGGTTTCTGCCATCTACTCTCACTCTACTTAGCACTGAATAGCCGCAGGCTAGACAGGGCAGTCTTTTGCCCAAACCTCAGTGATGTGGGGACTTGAGCCCTGCTACTTGGTCCATTGAAATAGGAGAACTAGGACTTATCAGAAACCCAGGTTCTGATTGTGACCTCTACTCTTTGTTTCTATTTTACATATCTAGCTGCTTTTTCTCTGACCCATTTTTTATCTTTTATACGTAGAGTTACTCAGGTGCTTTCTTCTCTTATGTCTTCTTTACTGTCACTTGCAAAGTTATCTGTTTATTCTATTCCACATGCAGCTGACCCCCAAATTTGTATCCAGCCCTCATCTATTTTCAGATCCCCAAGAAGGATGAATTAAAAAAAATGACATCTAGAAAATTTCTGTAAAACAAAGGTAAAGGGAAAAATGTTAAAAAGCAGCTGGAAGAGGGAAGAGTTACATTCAGGAAAACCACAGTAAGAATGACAACTGACTCCTCAGAAACAATGAATTTATATCCAAGATGAGTACCACTATTACCTACCTTATAGGGCTTATATGAGAATTAAATGAGTTAATATTATATATCACTTAGAATAGTATCTGGCACAGAGTAAACTCTAAATAAGAGTTTGTTATGCAAAGTAAAAAGTACATGGCAGTTGGGACTGTAAATCGTTACAATCTCTCTTGGAAAAAAATTGCCTGAAGCAAATGGGACAACACCAAACATTGTAACTTATGTGGCATTTACTTTCTTCTTCATATTTTTCTATAATCATGCACTACTAATATTATTAAAACAAGACAATTTTGATGGAAGGTATGCTCCACAAAAACAGGGAATTTGTGTAGTTCACTGTGTACCTCAACACCTAGAAGAGTACCTCCATAACCTGTAAATTAGGTCACATCATGGATATGAGAAAATCTTTTCTTGAAAATAGTTTGTAATATATATGTTGCCACTATGTAGACAAGAAAGAAAAGAGGACAAATAATTAAAGTTTAGACCCATTTAAATCCTTAAAATTTGAAATTGGGTTATTTACAGAGATATAAATAATTCTGCAAATGCTTATATCTGTAGTGCAGATATCAGCCCTTCAATTTTCAAAAGACCCCAGGAAGGAATATAATAGCATCATTTGGTTCCCTTTTTCCTAAAAGCTTTAGTGTTTCTTATCATTCAGATACAGAAAACTTTTTTTTTTCCTTTTGGGGGGTTAAACATTCAAAGCCAGATTTAGAAACCTAGAAGTCTGAAATGTTTAGGATCAAATCATTTATTATTATGGTACTTACTACTCATTACAAATCAAGAGAGTTTTAGAGCTAGATGGGTACTTAGAGATCATCATGCCTGCACATTACAAATGAGCAAACTGCGCTCAGTGAGGTTACAATTCTAACTGGAAACAGAGCTGGGGCTAGAACCCAGGGCTCTTCTTTGGCATTCAAGGTTAGTTTTTAATGGACTCCGGCCTTGGCAATTTTTCTTTAAAGGCCTCCCTTACTTTCTCCCTTTCTCTATTAGATTTTCCTTGCTAATGGATGTCAGGGATAGAGTTAGATCAAGAGCAGTATTCTGTTGGGGAATACAGTGGAAAGCTTAGACTAGTTTCTTCCCATAAATTGAAAGCAATAGGAATCCTATGGGTAAATTTCTTTGAGCATATAGGGAAGATTTTTAATTTGCAGTAATCCTAAAGGGAGGTAGAGTTTGTTCTCATAAATGACTTGCTATATTTCTCTATTCATCTAATGGATGACTTTGACATTAATATGGAGAACTCTACAACTTGAACTTAAAATCAAGGACTTTTTACTATTTATTGGTACTTCCTTCAGGAAAATGGTGATTTACCTATTTAAAAAGTAAAAAGTCATTTATGACTAGTGTAAGTGCACATTTTTTTCTCCATGCATCAATATTTCCTTTCTTTAACCTCTGTCCTATCTCCTAATTAGAATTTCTGGAGACTGACTGATATATTTTGAACAGTAAGTGACTGTTTTCAATTAGAAAAAATGCAAATATCCTAACTACTTATTAATTCCATCTCTTCAAAATATATTCAAGCTGAGCTGAAATTTAACTGCCCTAAATACCCCTTCTATTTCATTTACTTATTTTGGCTTTCCACTCTATCAAATTATTTTAGACACTTTGTTTCTGCTGCATGGTCTACCTCCAGCCAGTTTTCTCCCCTGTCTAGCCCTACAGTCAGGCTAGAAGATATGTAAAAAGAATGATATGTCTGTATATGTCTGTCTTTATTCTGTATAAAGAATGATATGTCATTACTGTTACCACCAATATTAGAAAATGAGTTTGTTTTAGGATCAATGTGAGTAGTAACCTTTTATTTTAAATGGGGGGAAAAAAAAAACTAGAGATGACACCCAGGGAAGTATTTTAAGTTTTCTATGTTTGCTTTTATTATCTGCCCCTCTTCACCTTCATCACACAACTGTCATAAGAAAACCTGTCTCTGATCATCATAAACTCTTTTAATCTATTTGAACTTTTCCCCATTGCCCTGGGTAGAGACTGAATCATAATTCAACCATAGTGATATTTCATTGTTTCCACTGTTAAAGAGAAGTTATCCCAACACTTGTTAAAAATGACGAGGAAGACTTTATTCCAGAGTCTTGCAATAAGGGAGAGAGGTTGAACTCAACTCCAAGTACAAACAGGGATGAGTAGGACTTCATAGCTGGCAACAGGATGAGGGAGAGGATGGCATATTACTAAGATGAGCTTGTTAAGATATTAAGGTGGGGATGAGGAAGGGAACTTAGTTAGATATCAAGGTGGAGGAAGAGGAGCTTGATTGGATCTCAAGAGTGGGGAGGATTCTCAATAAACTGGTTAAGCAGAATTCTTTTCTAAAACTGGGTTCAGCAGGTCAAGGTCGAGACCTGGTCAAGAAGAGGGCTCAGAGGAGCTTGACTTTAGCCAGGCTTGGTCAAAGAGGGGGTCTTTGTGACCATAACCTTTCTACATTTGGATTTACCCACTAATAAGACCCAATTTAGAATGCTACAGATACTGTGCTAGTTCTTTTATATCTCTGGAAAATAAGCTCCATTATCATTCATAATGCTGTTATAGATGAGTGGAACCAGGGTCTTCATTAGCACAAAATCTTTTAGCACAACTGCCCACACACTGACAATTTGTTCCAAATGAAATATAGGAAATCTGATCAACTTCAGAGGATGATGAGAATATTTGTAATATTTACATTGTGCTATTTGCCAGGCACTACCCTGGAATATTTAAGTAAATTAATCATGTAAATTCTCACTGCAATCTTCTGAGGTAAGTACTATTATTATCCTCATCCCAGCACTGCAGGCAGAGAAACTGAAGCAGTTACAAAACATGTCCAAAGTTACTTAATTAAAATATGTCAGGGTTGCGATTGGAACCTAAGCAACACAACTTTTGGGATGGTGCTCTTAAGCGCTGTGCATTCCTGCTCCTGTGAAATCTCTTGCTCTCTCTTTCCCCAAGCAAACGCAGAGAACTGGGAGTTGGGTGAAGGGGCAGTGGAAGGGTTTATATTTGTGGAAGTCCATGTATTTTAGTGCATTCTTCACATTCAGAACCCTTTCTGTCTACCGCCTAGTGCAGTGCTTAAGATAGCAGGTCACTGGTAATTTTTATTGTTGGATGAACGATGATTGAATAAATTTCTAGATGATATTCAGTTCCTGACAATCAGTGAGATAATCAAATTTATGTTTCTCAAACTCTGGCACACTGAGGGCTGCAATGGCCACATTTTAGGACAAGAAGGCATTTTCTGCCCTTCAAAATACACAGGTGATTGCAGCTGTCCATGGGAGCCCAGCCCACAGAGCCTTTCAGTGTCAGCTTGGGGTGAGCTGGACCTCAGGCACATGGATATAACTGTGCAAGGAACCTTTCTCTCCTGAGGTTTTAGATCTCCCCTGAAATCTACCATTGCTCTTTAGACCTGATTTAAATTCTTCTGCCACATTTCCTACTCAGCTCTTACTCATACCTTCTTGTCCTAGAGGAACCTGAAGCCAGAGAAAAAAGACAAAAAGGTAAGAGGAAAACAAGAAATGAACAAACTCCCAGATGTTGCTAAAGTTATTGGTAGGAGTGACAAGCTAAATGAGTCTTGTGGTGACAGACTGGTTCTTTTATTTCATTTTCACTTTTCTGTGGTCTCCACTCTAGCTCATCAGAACTCATTTATCCTGAGAAATCAATGGCTAATTTCCTGTGAGGTAGAATCAATAAATCTGCAGTGTTCTACATTGCTTAAACTTGAGTACTTGGTTCACCTGGGGCTGTGAAGTACAAGTCAAATAATTGTTGCAGGTTATTTAAACGTTTGAATGAAGAAAAATTGCTTTTCACTATGACTGCATGGCATGAAATGCTGAACTTTTTGTGGAGGCTGGGAGTGGGTGAATGGGGTGGAGATGGTCTTGCCAGTCTCTGAAATTCAATTCTGGCCTGAGTGTGTGCATCACCAAGTGTCACTTTGGCACATCTGGTGCAGGTTTATAGTCTAAGAGTTTTCATATGGGGTTCGAACATAAATTACAGTAGCAGGGAACTTGAGAGCTCCAGGAAAGAATATGATATTTCAGGTGCATTTGATCACTTTATTGAATTTGCCTGGAAAAAATCATTAAAAAAAATTTAATTTGCAGACTCAGAGCAGAGGTTATTCATTCCAGCTCATGCCTGACAATAGATTTGTGTGTGTGTGTTTTCATTAAATAAGCAACTCCAAAGTGCTCAAAAGGCTGCTTGTTCTACTCTGTTGAGTATGCGGGAATTGGACTGGGGCCTTCATTCTATAAACATTTCACCAACTTTTTTGCTTCAGCTGGCTTCTCCGTGGGACACGTTCAAATTGTATACATACCAAAATAATGATTTATTAGATTTAAGTGGCGTTTTAAAAGGATATTAATAATATATTTAAATTGCAAAGTGGAATTAGTACAATAGTATGAGAGACGTATGATTGTAATGACTAACTGAAGGGTCACCAACTGAGTGCTTAGTTGCCTCATGTTCTTTTTTGAAGGAAAAGGATGTAAAAATAATGTTAATTAAGAAGTAATCAGTTACCTTTGTAAATAAAAAACTTTGGGGCAAGTTGCTTACCCTCTTTGAGCCTCAGCTTTCTCATCTGTAATAATCATGCCTGCCTCAAAGGCTTGTTGTAGGATGAAATGGGATAATACCTGTGGAGCCCTTACCAGAAGGCTTGGCACAGAAAGTCTTAGCTATTGTTATTATTGTTATTGCTATTGTTAGTCAAAGTTCAGGGTGGTAGGACAGCTCCAGTTATATTATACTCTAAACAATTAGCATAAATTTTTTCCAGTGGGATAATTGGATGGAGGGGTTCTTGGAATGCTCTATAATAATAATGTCAGTGGGAACTCACATAGGACTCTGGCCTTTCTGGCTACCCAGTAGGAATGTAGGACAAATGCTGAGGTGGAAACTGTAAGATAAGCAGCAAGAGTTAATGAAGGCAATCACACTCTCCCTGTAGTGGGGCCACCACAGCTTTGCTCAGCAATCATCACATTCGTGCACTTTTCAGGCACCTGAAGGCCTCACCTTATGTCAACTCCAAAAATAATTGCAGTTTCCCTTACTTCCAAACTGAATAATATGAGAAGGTGAAGATGCACGTGCTTTACCCTAGAGAATACGTAGTCAAGGGCCTCTTACTAGTTTCATGCAGAAGGAAACAAGCTCTGGAGACAGAGCTCCTGGGCTCAAATCCCTATTCTTGTCCTATTATCAGACTTGCACAGGTTACTTAAGCTCCCTGAGATGAGAGTCCTCATTTGTCACCTCATGTAGTTATTGTAAGGATTATATGAAAAAATAATTGCATGGCACGTGGGACATTTTCTGCAACAGTAAGTCTCAATAAATGTTAGTGATCCACTTATTTCTTAGGTTGGATGATATTTGCACTGAGCAGTGTTTAAAAAAACTGAGGTATATTAGACTTTTAAGAGTTTATTTGAGCAAAAATCAAGTAGAATGAGGCAGCACCAAAGCATAAGTGATTAGAAGCCCTCCTTTAACTGGCGGGTAGGGGGAAGACTTTGATAGACAAGAGGTGGAAGCAGAGCAAGGAAACTGTTTGATGCCATAGCTTAAGCTATTGCATTATTTGAGAAAGCCTAGTTGGCTGTTTGTGACTGGCTGTCCTTAGGTTTTGCTTTTTTAACTTTGAGGCAATAAGGGCTGAAGTTTTGCTTTGCTTTTGTAAGCTACTAAGCCTTTAAAGCCACCTCAATCTAATGGCCTCCTTGTTTAGTTAATTTAACAGATGTTCTAGATCATTCTGGTTTTATTATATGGTTTCCTCTGTGAGTTAAGTTGACTCACAGTAAGGGAATTGGGAGAAAGGGGAATTAGAAGTCTTATTCTCAAAACCCATAGACAAGCCTCTGGACTTGCTTCATTTATTAATTTAATAGCATAGGATTTGAGAATTGTCTTCAGGATTTAAATGGTTGCTCTTTTCACTTCTAATGGTGAAGGTTCAAAAAGTACTGGGACAAGATCTTTGTTACTAAAGAAGCTGTAAGGTGGTAATTGGCAAAAGTTCACATGCAAATTTTGCTCTGGAAAAAGATTTTAAATGTTCCAAATTATTGTGGGAACACAAACGTGTTTATGATGGTGAGTTTCTTCTAAAATGAAATTCTAATCTATCCAAAATCCTTTAAATTTAGTATTGTGGAATAGAGATATATTTTCTGCCCATCTTTTCAGAGAGTTTGGATATCGGTCTAATTTTCACATTTTTTTTTCATTCCACTTTGAAATCATTTTAGTCCTAGTCCCATTCTGGTTTGGAGCCAGTGGGTGGAGCCTCTAAATTCCTCTAAAGAGATATTTTGAATAATGATACAGAACACTACTAAATTATTTTAGAGAAAAATGACACCATCTGGGAAGACGGCAGAGGTAACCAAGCAGAGCTCCATACAAAAAGCATGATGAGGTGGTTTATTTGAAAGAACATAGAACATACTGAATTATTTTTGAAAACTAATTTTACTTAGATCTTTACAAAATAAGATTAGAAAATAAAATTTAAAGCAAACACTACTTTCCCCCTTTATAAAGAGATTATTTTTTCTATCTTGGTGAGGAATGCAAGATCTTTAGAGTGTGGCAGTGCCCAGATTCCTTCAGGGCACCCTCTGTGCTGTAATTGTTATAAGTTTCTGATTTCTGCTGTTTGTCAACAGATTTGGCCTCTTAGTTGCTAAGAGTTGAAGACATTTTGATTGGCAATATTAAAAAGGAGTTAATAGAAAATTTTAAGAAGGGAATTTAAATTAAAGAAAATAGAAACATTATAATGAGGATCTCTGAAACAAAACATTGTCAATATAAATGGATAATGGTTTATTTATTATCTCCGATACAGTGGTTTCTTATTATCTATTTAACTCCTGATAATTAACATGCATTCTCCTTTTCATCTTTCTCAGGGCTGATGAACAATGAATGGATAATTTTAAAGTATGAGTAAGAAGTAGTAGAAATTCTTTCATAATTGATTCTCTATTGAGCAGATACTCTATGTATTTATAGCATTTGCCCCAACACTTTCTGCATCATCCTTTTTCTTTTTTTACCTTTTACACAGGGATATTACAACTGATTGTCTCTAGGCAGTTTTATCTGGGCAGATTGCTTTATTAAGCAAACAATTTTTCAAAAACACTATGAAATAAGAACTTCTAGTGTCAGCCAAGGAAACATCTGAAAAAGCAGCATTTTCTTGACTGCAGGAAAAAATGTCTTTTCCTAAGAATTTTTATGGTGCATTTAGTTTTCCAGGGAAATTAACATCTGCCCTGTTCTAGACTTAACACTAGGACAGAATAATAGCCACAAACTGTGTATAGTTCATTGTTATACTTTGCTAAGGTCAATAAAATTGGTTTCCATTTTGTTTTCTTTTAGAGTGGGTTTTTCAAACCTCATTACATTTACTAACCTAATTTACATTCTCCTCAGAAAATATTATAAAAGTTCTACATTTCAAACTTTGATATTGGTTGTTTTGTTTCCAAATGAAACAAAATAGTCAGGATTTTTAGTTTTAAAATATTGGGGTGATATCTGTTTTTTTTTTTATTCTGAAAAGTGGCACCGTCTCTCAGGATTACATTTACTTTAAAGGTTTAAATTTTGAAAAAGTTATTATTTTTTAAGTATTATAATATCAAAAAACTTTGAGAAACTTGCTATAAAATTTGGTTATTTTTGTAGTGATTCATTCCAATTTCTTTCCATCATATTCTGGCAGAAAATCTTAATCTTTCCTGAAGTGTGGATATCCCTGGCTGGCATCTGCAGCATCTTAGAGTGAAACTCATAAAAGAATGTCTTTATCTTGAGCAGAAGAAAAACACAGAGACTATTAAGGTTTTCTTTCTTCATTTGCAGAAACTCAGCAATGTTCTTTCTGTAGTTACTTAGTTTTGGCATTCTTTGCAGTTAGGTCAACAACGGTTGTTTTTAAAAACGTTTCCACCCATGATTGAATATAATCTAAAGCCCATCTTCCCCACTGCGTATGGCATGCTGAGCTTTCCTTTGTGGTTTACCTGAGTATGATAATTGATATATTTTGTAATTGTAATCTGTTTTTAATTCTTCTACTGATGAGAAACAAAATAAAGTGTGAGGTTCCTGAGAGGTATCTGGCATATTTTAACAGATTCAAATGAAGAACTCAGGTCCAAGTCCTACAAGTGGTCCAGATGGGCATCACTACTCTAGCAATCCTACTATAAATTCATGTTGTACCTGCTGACAGCTACATCTCTCAACTTAAAGAAAATACAATGAAAAATAAAGTAGTCCTGAGCAACAAAAAGAAATTGGTTAATGAAGTAAAGATGTCAAAACTTTTTAAAAATTTTTTGAGCCTTTTATTTTATTTATTTACTTTTTAATTGAAGTATAGTTGATTTACAATGTTGTGTTAGTTTCAGGTGTACAACACAGTAATTCTGTCATACTCACACACACACGTATATATATGTATATATGTATTTTTTCAGATTCTTTTTCCCTTATAGATTATTACAAAATATTGAGTATAGTTCCCTGTGCTATACAGTAGGTCTTTGTTGATTATCTATTTTATATATAGTAGCATGTATATGTTAATCCCAAACTTCTAATTTATCCTCCCCCCCCCCCCTTTCCCCTTTGGTAACCATAAGTTTGTTTTCTATGGCTGTGTGTCTATTTCTGTTTTGTAAATAAGTTCATTTGTATCATCTTTTTTAAATCCCACATATTAGCAATATCACATGATATTTGTCTTTCTCTGTCTGGCTTACTTCACTTAGTGTGATAGTCTCTAGGTCCATCCATGTTGCTACAGATAGCATTATTTCATTCTTTTTTATGGCTGAGTAGTATTCCATTATATGTATGTGTATGTGTGTGTGTGTGTGTGTGTATCACATCTTCTTTATCCATTCATCTGTTGATGGATATTTAGGTTGCTTCCATGTCTTTGCTATTGTAAATAGTGCTGCAGTGAACATTGGGGTGCATGTATCTTTTTCAAATTAGAGTTTTCTCAGGTATATGCCCAGGAGTGGGATGGCTGGATCATATGGCAACTCTATTTTTAGTTTTTTGAGGAACTTCCATACTGTTTTCCATAGTGGCTGCACCAATTTACATTCTCACCAACAGTGTAAGAGGGTTCCTTTTTCTCCACACCCTCTCCAGAAACTTTTCAAAGAGACCATATTCATTTGTTCATTCATTCATTCAAGAAATCTTTATTAAGTGCCTACCAAGTGCTGAGCTCTGCACTAAATTCTAAGGATACGGTGTTGAGCAGAAGCAGGTAGCATTTCTGCCCTCAGGGGGTTTAAAGCCTAGTTGGGGGGCAATTTTAATCAATATATCTTACAGATAAGTGTACAATTACAGCTGTGATAAGTGCTAACAGAGGAAGGTACATGGAAAGAGTTAAATTACAGATTAGATTGAATATGGAAGGTCAGGGAAGACTTTTCAGTGGGTGTGGCAATTGAACTGACATCTGAAGGATGACTGAGGGTCTATAAGACAAAGATGGGCTGGAGAACATGCCAATAAAGTGAACAGCATTCATCATGTGGTCATTCTATGTGTCAGGGCTATTCTTGGTGCTGAGCATACAGCAGTGAACAAAATAAATTCCCTGCCCACGTGGGGCTGACTGGGGACAGAAACAGACTATAAACAGATGACAAAATAAATATAAATGTTGTCAGGAGGTTATAAGTGCTGTGAAGAAAAATAAAAAATAAGCTGAATACGGAGTGCAGGTGTGGAGGTGAGGTGGATATTTTATAGGGGACAACTGGAGGGAAGGTCTCCCTATTAAGCTACCTTGAGCTGAAATGGGAAGGCGAGGCAGCAAGTCACGCAGTTATGGGTGGAGGAGGCCTCTCTGGGCAGGGGGAAGAATGAGAGCCGAGGCCTCGGGTAGAGCATCCTTGGGCATGTTCTAGGAGCTGAAGAGACTGTGTCTAAATGTGTGGGGTGGGAAGGTAGGTGCAGTGCATTAGATGCCATCAGAGGGGTAATGGGGCCAAGTCATTCAGCACCTTTTATGCAAATGAGAAAGGCAGCCTTTAGAAAGTCTAAGCCTAGGTGTGATAGATAGACCTGACATGCCTTTGAGAAGGATCGCTCAAGCTAATCTATAGAGAATAGACTGTTAGTGGAGTGGATTAAGGGTAAGGGAAGCAAGAACCACTTAGAGGCTATTACGATAATGGTTTGAACCAATTTCATACAAAGGTGGTGAGAAGTGGTCAGAACCTGAATATACTTTAAAGACAGAGCTGATGGGATTTGCTGAGGATTGGATGTAGAGTGTGAGAAAAAGACAGTCAAGGATGGCCTCAATGTCTTTGCACTGAGCAACACGAAGAATCAAGTTTTTATTTACTGAGATGGAGAAGATTATGAGAGAAGTAGGTTGGGAGAGGTGGTTCAGGAGCTTGTTTTGAGGCATGTTAAGTTAGGGATGCTCTTAGACTCGTGCCAAGTCCTGTGGTGGGTGGAGTTTGACATGTTTGATTAACTGAAAGAAGACAGTGAGTCTGAGCAGAGCTAGTACAAGAGACACATCGTCTGACGTGCTGGTGGGGCAGGCTGTGGCCAAACCACGTCAGACCTGGAAGGTCACCTTGGAGATTTCAGCCTTAATGCTAAAAGCAGTGGGAAGACATGAGTTATTTAGGGATATTTAAGGGTATCAGATTTTCATTTCCAAACTGAAACTGACTGCAGTGTGGCAAAGTTATTGGAGTTGGGGATTGATGTGGGTAAGAGTGAATGCAGGAAAACTTACTAGTAAACACAACAGTCCCGAAAAGATGTTGTGGTAGCTTAGGTCATGTGGTGATGGTGGACGTGGAAAGGCAGGCGATTAGACAAATTCAGAAGACAACTGTCAGGACTGGGTAATGCGCACCCATGGAGGTGAGAGAGAAGGAAGCGTCAAAGCCTTCAGGCTTATACAATAGAATGGACGGTGATTTATTTCAAGAATACAGGACAAACTGGAATAAGAGCCAGTCTTTAAGGGAAAGATCATAAGATTAAGGTACCTTTGTGATATTCAAGTGGGAATGTCAAGTAAGCAGTTGTGTACCGTGTTTGAAGCTCAAGGATGGAGTCTAGGCAGGAAAGATTAATTTGTGAGAGATATTCCAAAGCTGAAAGGAAGGATAGTTTTGAGTGCGGCAGATTGATATGCAAGAGAGGGAAGGGATAATCAATCATATAGCTCTCAGAGAAGACTGGAGGAGATGAAACCCAAATGCAAATAGAGAGATGAGCCCCATATAGGAAGAGAGGCAGCTTTTTCCTCTATTGACAAGGATGGGCACAGATACAAGAAGATTTATTTGTGTGCTTCATTCACTCGACAAACATACATTGTGCACCTATCATGTGCCATGCACAGCTCAAATTGCTGGTGATACAGAAATAAAAAAGAAACAACCTTCCCCATCAAGGATCTCTCAGTCAAATAGGAGAGATTATACAGTATAGCAACAGAAGAGAGTTTATGATAGCCATGGGAGTACTGCCATGGTTGGATATACACCCTGGCACTTTGGGGACACAGATTTTTTCACAAGTCAGAGAAGAGATGGGTATGATATTATGACCTATGATGCTGTAAAAAGGCATATCTCAAGGGGGTTTAGAACCTGAATCCAAGAATTCAGATTTTGCCATTTAGCCCTGGGAAGAGACAAATTCTGTTTCCAATACAAGGCATGGGTCCCAGGATTGAACTAATTGCTTGCAGTTCTAGGCTAAGATTTCTTCAAAGACATTATCTCATCAAATTTCTCATTGAAAACTAGAGGAAAGGACTCAGACTGTTCATGTCATCAAGCTTCCAACAATTCCAGGGGTCTACACTGACCTTGAACCAGCTTCAACCTGGTCCCATCCTTTTCACCCTTGGCTAACATCCAAATTGCAAACCTTTCCAGTCATCCGTCCTTTCCCAAACTCTCGTCAGGTTCCCTTGTGCTTTCTTCCCTTCCTCATAGTCTTTTCTCTCCCCTGCATCACTCCACCCTAATCTTTCCAATAATGTTTGTGGAGGCCCTCTACATCTTTACCTCCTTGCTTTAACTGAACTTTGAATATCCAATTAGGAGCTATCTCAAATATTTTGTTCATTCTTTCCCATCATCAGAAGGATGTTCAGCATTCTTTTAAGTCCTAAACATTATACCTCTAGACATCTTTTCAGGCTTCATTTCCATCCCTAATCAGACTAGACTACATAATTTTTGACCATTGTCCTAAACCATTTTCTTAAACCACACACTCCATTCTCTTGCTATCTTCCATACTTTACCTCCAAACTCCAAGTCCTGGAAGAATTCTAATGTCCAGCTTCTTTGCACCTGTTCATGCACCACCAGGCACAGCTGTGGAAAATTGTACATGTGTGCAGATTGATGCCAGTAATTATCTCCTAATTTTGGCTAGACCCTTATTCTTACTCAGCAGTACTCTGCCTGCCCTGATCATCTCCTCAAAATTCTTATAACAGCTCCTTCACTTCTTTACCATCCTCCTCAAACATCTAACCCACAATTTTCCATGCCATTTTCAGCTCATGACTTCCCTTCCTATTTCAAAAGGAAATGGAAGCCTTAAAATAGGAACTCTGCCAATTTATCCTTTCAGGAGGATACCTGCATGCATTTATCTATATTTACACCAAATTAGTATATGTCTCACCTCCTACCAAAAGTTAACTCTTGAACTTGGCTCTGGATTGCATTTGCAATTCTCTCATCTCTCTTTGGGATTTGTATTTAGGCAGTAGGAAAGATGTTTATAGAGAAGCTGGGTAAGATTAGTAGACTAGAATGAAAATAAAGATCCTGAGTCAGGATGACAGGTGTTGGAATTTTTAAAGTGCAAATTAGAATATCTCATCATGTTTTCACTGTAGTACATGACGGGGATGCAATTTTAGCAGCTTTGCGTGTTGTGGAAATGCACCTTTATGCATCTCTCAGTATTTTTTCATAAGACTCATCCACTTGAAAACTGACTATTACTGAGTCACTTCCTCCAGTAAGTCCTGAAGTGTGTGGTCAAACAAGAGTATATACATTGAGGAGTCCAGCAATGGTAGGAAAATAAATCTATAGGCAATATACTTTTACTAATGGTTGGGTTTTTTCTCTTGGAATAAATCTGGAAGCCATGCCAGAACCTTTCACCACTTGTTACCTTTTCTGAGTGTGCCCTGGCCCAGGTACCAGTCGGTTCCTCCAGCATCACTGGGTACCTGCAATGCTCCAAGCATTGTGCTATCCCGGCGGCTGTGTCCAGCTCTGGGGGAAAAAAATGTGGTGGGTGATGGGAGCAAATAAGACAAGGGTTATATTTTTGTCAGGAAATAAAGTGCTGCTAGTCAAATACCATGTTGCTTCTCCAATAATTTCAGTGAATTCTAGGTTGAGTTTAAAATAAAAAAGTCTTCTCTTGTGGAATCAGTCAGCTGACTGAGAGACACAGCTAGTAGAGCAGATGTGCTTTTGTTACCAAAGCTCTAATGTTCAGAAAGAATTGCCTTTAACCTCTTGGAATACCAAATTACACCCTGAACTATAAAAAAGCAACCAGCGCATAGCTAAGAAAAGAGGGATATTGCCTCTTTTCATAACTTTGGGTCTTAGTTTCTGGTTTGGGAAGCAACAAATCAAAAATACCCAAACTTTTGAAACAAGAAAACCAGAGCAACAGAATATCAACCATGTTAAACTGGTGATATATTATCATCTTTAGCTTTAACTAAGCTAGTTAGATTGGTCATGATAGAATGAATATATTTCTAACACTTGCTAATTACTAGCTAAATCTAAAATATGAAGAAACTCTTTTTCCTACCTTGTTTTAATGCATTTGTGTAATAAGTTAAAGATAAGCACATCTGTGCTCATGAACAGAACCAGCAATTCTTTGCAGCTTGAAAATACCTAAAAAGTTCTAAACCCAAACTGGGAAGTATTATTAAATCCGCTTTGAGCTAAGTGCAGAAATGGTTGGTATAGTGCCCTCAAATAATAATTTAGACCAGTTGTTCTCAGAATGTGGTCTGCAGACCTCTGAGGTCTCGAAGATACTTTCAGGGATCCACAGGGTCAAAAAATTTAAGATGTTATTTGCCTTTTTTACTGTGCTAACATTTGCACTAGTGAAAATACAAATGCAATGTATTAAACTTAGCACGAATCAAGGCAATGACCCCAGACTGTACTAATAGTCATTGTATTCAAAGCTTAAAAAGAAAAAGATCAGTTTCATTTAAGAATGTCCTTGAAGAAGCAGTTAAAAATAATTATATTTCAATCCTTGCTTACATGTCTTTAATATTTTGTGTGATTAAATGTAAAGTATATAAAGAACTGCTCCCTACCAGAGTTGTTTCCAAGACAAGCACTTGTGTGATTGAGTTGTGAGCTGAACTAGCCGATTTTTTCATGGAATGTTGTTTTATCTGAAAGAATAACTCATAGACAAGCTATGGTTATTCAGATTTGAGTATTTGGCAGACATTCCCTCAAAATAAACTAAGTGAATTTGTCGCTTAGGAAAACAACTGGCAGTGTTTTTGCCAATGATGAACTTGAAGCTTTCAAATGAAAAATAGAGTTTTGTAAGACTTCTCTCAGCTTGACAGCTTCCCAGTACTTAAAGACTTTCCTGATAAGATTGACTAGATATTAACAAATATGATTTTTTAATATTATATAATGAAACGTGTTAACATTTGTAAGATCTGTGATGTTATAAAATTATGAATGAGTAAAAGGTCCATCTAGATAGTGAGATAGGCCAATGGATCTTAGTGTAACAGAATCTGAAAAGTTCATTGATATGGTTTTAGATTCCACATTGTACTAAACTTTAAGAAACTATAATTTGCCAAGTTTTTGGTATAATATCAAAAATAAATCCACAATTATCTAGAAAGGCTTTTAAAATATCCCTCCTTTTCCAACTACATATCTATGTAAGGCCAGATTTTCTCCATATGTTCAACCAAAATAATATAACAGATTGAATAAAGAAACAGATATGAAAGTCTAGTTGCTTCTACTAAGGCAGATACTAAAGAGGTTTGCAAAAATGTAAAACAGTGCCAATCTTCACAATATAGATTTTTTAATTTTGGAAAATATTAGTCACTATTCAAAATAGTCACTTTTCAAAAAACATGTTATTTCTGTTAACATTTAATGTGCTTATCATGGTTTTAAATGATAAATAAATATTTTTAAATCTCAGTTTTATTTTCAAATATGTGAAGTATTGGTGGGCATAACCACATAAAGGCTCTTTGGGATATTCAATAATTTTAAGAGTATAAAGAGATCCTGAGACAAAAAAAGTTTGAGAACAAGTGGTTTAGTTGATCCTAGTGAGAGAAGGACTCTTTTACTTATGCTAAACTATAGCTACAGAGAAACCAATATGTTTTGTGACATTTAATCCCAAGAGAAATGTAACTGGTTTTGTTGTTTATTGATTAAAATATGCTTCACAGATAGCAGCCAAGGCATTTTTAAGGAGATCCAACATTTCATCAGTCAGAGTTCTTTGGTTGAAGGCAGCGGAAATCAACTAAGGCAACTGAATGAGTTTTCTATTGTTGTGTAACAAATTACTCAAAATTTAGCAGCTTAAAACAACATGTAATTATCATCTCACAGTTTCCATGCAGTTTTAGAGCCCATGGAACTTGTCACTCTTTTTTTTTTTTTTAATTTAATTTAATTTATTTATTTTATATACAGCAGGTTCTTATTAGTTATATATTTTATACATATTAGTGTATATATGTCAATCCCAGTCTCCCAATTCATCCCACCACCACCCCTGCCACTTTACCCCCTTGGTGCCCATACATTTGTTCTCTACATCTGTGTCTGTATTTCTGCCTTGCAAACCGGTTCATCTGTACCATCTTTCTAGGTTCCACATATATGTATTAATATACGATATTTGTCTTTCTCTTTCTGACTTACTTCACTCTGTATGTATGACAGTCTCTAGATCCATCCACATCTCTACAAATGACCCAATTTCGTTCCTTTTTATGGCTGAGTAATATTCCATTGTATATATGTACCACATCTTCTTTATCCATTTGTCTGTCGGTGGGCATTTAGGTTGCTACCATGACCTGGCTATTGTAAATAGTGCTGCAGTGAACAGTGGGGTGCGTGTCTTTTTGAAATATAGTTTTCTCTGGGTATATGCCCAGTAGTGGGATTTCTGGGTCATATGGTAATTCTATTTTTAGTTTTTTAAGGAACCTCTATACTGTTCTCCATAGTGTCTGTATCAATTTACATTCCCACCAACAGTGCAAGAGGGTTCCCTTTTTTCCACACCCTCTCCAGCATTTGTTGTTTGTAGATTTTCTGATGATGCCCATTCTAACTAGTGTGAAATGATACCTCATTTTAGTTTTGATTTGTATTTCTCTAATAATTAGTGATGTTGAACAGCTTTTTATGTGCTTCTTGGCCATCTGTATGTCTAGGAAGACAGTCACTCTTACAAAGGGATCACTGAGTAGATTAGGCCCACTACAGATAATCTCCCTTTTCACTTAATTAAGGACCTTCATTACACCTTTGTAATATAAGGTAACATAATCATGGGAGTGTAAGCCATTACCATTGCCATATTTTATTGGTTAGAAGCAAATTACAAGACCTGCCCATTTTCAAGGGGAGGGGATTATAAAGGGTGAGGGTCACTGGGGGTCATTTTGGGATTCTTCCTTCCATAGCAATGTAAACGAATAGAGAATTTATTGAAAGTAAATGAGGTAGCCACACAATCAAAGGAATGGCTGAAAAGCCAGCCTTGGAAAGGGCAAGAAGCCCTTTTCCATTTCCTAAAAGCTATCAAAAACTTGCCTTTTGTATCAAGAGGACAAATATTAATTGACTAGATTATCTAGTTAATATGCCATTACTAGGTGAATCAACTCCATATTTTCTTAACGTTGTGTCCCTTTACTCAAAGTTTAAAATCCTGCGCCTTGGCTAAGTGGGGCAGAGAGTCTTGAAGGACAGTCCCACAGTAGAGAAAGAGGTACTGCCCCAAAAGGAGGTTTTGAAAAGTAGAAGGAGAAAGAGGTGCTGGAAGGCCAAGATGAAAACGTCCACAAAAGCCATCAGAACCAAAGATAGCATAACTTTTCAAAGAGCAAAGGCAGAGAAATATTATCCTTCAACAATATATACTCATGATGTAAAATTTGACAAATCTTTTATACTTATAAGCTCAGGTTTTGAAAAAAACTTCTGAATAGATCATTATTATATATCCCCATTGACTTGTTTTTTAATGACACAAAATAGTTTCACATTATAGTTTGACTATTTCATTTATTATTGCTATGAAAGAGGGACAGATAGCTTTTTGTAGCTTTAAACAAAAAGATTATTTAGGAATTATTGCCTCACTATATTAGTTCTTGTCAAACAATGACTAACTAGTTGTCTTGATCTTACTTCCAATATTTCTTTTATCCTATATTTGAGATATCTCCTGCCCCAATTTTCTAGCCATCATCTATTCCATCATTCCAAGAACATCCAAAATTGCCCTTCCTCTATCAAGAAGACAAATGTTCATATTCCTGACTCCAGCTTCCAGCCAGGACACCTCCTAAAATTCACTTTACCACTGCTTATACAAAGTAAAATTTCATATTTTTATCCCAAGTGTCTGGCTGGAATCAACCTTTCCTTAATACGCAAGTAACATAAGTTAGCCTCCCATCCCAGGCATTTTGGGAAATTTCCGAGTATGCCTGGCAGACTTATATATATATTCTCCTGATTACCTCTCATTCTGAATTCCTGCTCCCACTGGATTCTTCATTCCTCTGCTTATTTGCTCATCACCTGTTGTGACTGCTCTTTCCACACCACTTCTGATGGCAGACATGGCTCCCTTTACCAAGAGTACCACTAACATAAATATATAGCAGACACTTCCTTAAGGCATGGGGTAACACAGAGAGATTACAGCACAAAATGGGAATTTCTAAAAAATTTTACTTCATTATACTTATTTCACTGCCTCATTATCCACAGCACAGATTTTTGTTTGCATTCCTTCTTCCTCAGAGAGCTCCCACCATTGCAGTCAGGTCCTCTCTTTTCTCTCTGGAATATTCTCTCTCCCTTTATATAAATATATATGTATGTGTGTGTATGTATACATATATATATGTGTGTGTGTGTGTGTATGTGTGTGTGTATGTATGTGTGTGTGTGTGTGTGTGTACTTCCTGTCATGTGGAGGGAGTGAGATGTGATGGTTCTCATGATTAAACATGACTAAACATGCCCATACTTTCCTGAACAAAAAAAGAAATGATCTGTATAACAGAATTTCTGCCTTCCTCCTAGCTTTGAATTACAAATCTCTATGTACAGTATCATCACTTTACATTTTATTAGTATTATCTTTTTTTCTTTGTAAGCTTTTACTGAGAAGAGACTATATCTGTTAAAAATGTTTCCCATAATATCTGGGCCAGCACCAATTCCAAATACTATTTTTGGTGGGAGGAGGGGAGGAGGTGATATAACTGAAAAGGGTAATTAAACTGTGCAATTATTAACAGAGAAAAGTTATACATTTTTTTTAAAGTGCTAGGAATTTTATTGCATTTTTAAAGGACATATTTGAAAATGTCATTCTGAATTTGTACTAAAGAAAAGTTAAGGTAAGTATATGCTACATATATGGGTGTATCTGTGTGTACACATGTATAATGTATGGATATGTGTGTATCTATGTAAACATGTGCTAAAATGCTCTACTCCACTTCTCTTTTTTTTTTTTGTCCTTTAGTATTACTGTGACTTTTTCTTTATATTTGACAGAAATCTAAAAATACTTTCTCAAGAAAATGAAGGAGGAATTTCTGTAAATTTTAAATTTATTTTACCCAAGTAGTCTGCAAATTGTGGTTTCTACTTTTGTATGTATTTCTACTCAATTTCCCTTCCTTTTCTTCAGGAAAAAAAATGTCTAAAAAGTCTGGTGTCCCTTTCCTCTCATCTCTCCAGCTCAATCTCTATATTTGTTTTTTGTTTTGTTTTTTTTTAATTTCACATGCTGAGGTGTTTTTTGCAGACTTCATTGCAACCTGACAATGTTTCCTTTGATGTATTCTGAGCTGCTTTTCCCAAAAAAAGTATGAAATAAGAAATCCTTCCTTTCCTTCCCATGTGAACATTTGAAATAAGAAGCAGTCTCCTTTTTGCTGCTGCATATTCCAGCAGCGGGACTTGTGTTACTTGCTGTCTGTCCTGACTTTCATTTTTGAGGAGGTACCTCAGCTGCTCCAGGGAGTGGCTGATTCCTGAGAGAATCGCTGATGGTGTAGCAGAGCTCCCTAGACTGGTGAGGAGACTCGCCCTTTCTCTCCAGAGTCTCTCCAGGGAAACCACTTGAGTCAGTACACTCAGTGACCGTGAAGGATGGCAAATGTGGAGCCCACATGGGTTCTTAGTGTGCTGAGTCTGAACACTCAGCATGGGTCTTGCCTCTGGATATATTTTTATACATCCATTTCAATGCACAGCATTTCATGTTACACAAAAGGATTCATACAGGCTTCGATACAAATCTTCAGGATTTCTGTGGAACTGGAGAGCAAAGTTTCTGTGAGTTTTGAGGCCTTTTCCTTAGCACCTTTATTTCATTTAGAACTAGGCAATCCAAATGACAAAATGTAGTAACTAAAACAAAAACTTACTTTCTTTAAACTTTTATTATCCTTAATCAACTCCCTTTCTTGACCTCTGAGCATTATTATACAAGTAAGTTTACCCAGCACTCTAAATTAGTGAATATACAGATGTTAAAAATCTGCATTGTGGAGGTAGCGTGTTATTTTTAAATGCTTTTAAAGTTACATGGAGGCCCACATTTAGTAAATGAAATGCCCTAATTCAGTCATTGGTATGCAGCAGACGTGGGCAGCCCTGTGGTCCCATGAATCAGAGGCAACACAGTCAGAGGACTATTTCCCTATGAACAACTCAAGTCTTTTCACCTGCTGGGCTCTAGACGTGTTCATACATTCAATTAATGGTAAAGAAATATGGAATTAAAGTTACCATTATAACCCAAGGTGTCTCATTAAACTCTTAATAGTGCATCTAAATTGAACTTTTCTCCTAAACCAGCAGGCCCATAGACGAATATCATTACAGTTGGAGTCACTTCCTTTTAAGGAAAGATAAAAGTCATCCAAAAGTACAATTAGGCTTAGCAGGGGACAGTAGAAGAAAAACCTCTTATGTCTTTTCTACATTTGGGTAATGGTTAATGGAATAACTATGGAATTAATGAAACCAGTTTCAAAACCTAGCTCTGCCACTTGTATGGCCCCGTTCAGAAGTTAATCTCTATAAATTATCCGTAAAAGGAGTAGAATAGTTTTATGGAAGTAAATGAAGACCTACCAAATGAGAACAAGCAAAGGCTATTTATCTGAGCTGGCTGCAGCAAGGAAGTCAGCCACTGCCACCTGCATTTTGGCAGATTCAGAAGCAGGCACAGGAGCAGGAAAGCTTTATAGTGGAAAAAGGGAAGGCGGCAGGTGTGCCCTGATGGGGGGCTGTTGTCATGGGAAGACTGTAGGCCAGCAAACTAGGAGCAGGGCATCCTATGGGATTGGTTAGTGGTATATATTTGGCTTTCCCTGGTTGGTGCTAAGTTGGAAGAGGAGACAGAAATTAAGGGAACTGTCAGTTGTTGATCAAGCCCTGGCTGTTTGGGGCCAGCTGTTTAAGAAGTTATTGTTCAGGGCTTCCCTGGTGGCGCAGTGGTTGGGAGTCTGCCTGCCAATGCAGGGGACACGGGTTTGAGCCCTGGTCTGGGGGGATCCCACATGCCGCGGAGCAACTAGGCCCGTGAGCTACAATTACTGAGCCTGCGGGTCTGGAGCCTGTGCTCCGCAACAAGAGAGGCCACGATAGTGAGAGGCCCGCGCAGCGCGATGAAGAGTGGCCCCCGCCTGCCGCAACTAGAGAAAAGCCCTCGCACAGAAACGAAGACCCAAAACAGCCATAAATAAATAAATAAATAAAAATTAAAAAAAAAAAAAAAAAAAAAGAAGTTATTGTTCAGCTTCCTAGATTGTCCCTAGAGATAGCAATCTGACTTTCTAAAAATCTGATTCCTAGCTAGCTGGCTTCCCAGGTTGTTTGTTATAGATAACAGGTTGGGTTCCTGGGCAGGTTGCTGTGCATTGTGGGTCAAAGTTTTATTTTTATATATTCTCTGGCCATGGCCCATTGGTATGTTCAGTCTCTCAGTTGCACCCATGAATAGCATTCGTCACAGGGCAATCATGTAACAGGTGCTCAATAAATAGAAGTTTAGTCTCTGCAAGTGTTTGAAGCCACTGCTATCTGGTACATTTTTCTTGATGTCAGTGTTGGGGTTTCTTGATGTCAGAAGTGGATGGATGTGGGGGAAGCCAGATGATGCTGGTATAACTAGGTCCTTCTCTAGGGAGTTATGTCAGATTCGGCAGGGTATATCACTTGTAGGCAAAACACCTGTGAATACCTTAGGAGTGCCTGAAATCGCACATCTCATTTATTTCATTTCTAGGAACTGTCCAAGCCCAAAAGAAACTCCAGGATCCTAATAGGTCTCTAAATTCATCCTGAGTTTAGGATGTGTTCCAGGGATACCAATGAGCTTAAAGCCACTTACAATTATTAAGAGTTCTATAATAAAAACTCTCACATGACGAGAGACAAAGTACCTTACCCTGAACAGGTGGGTGTCTTGTTCATCCTTGTACCCCCAGCATCTAGCACAATGCCTGGAACACTGTATACACGTATTCAGCAGTTGAATAAATGAATAAATGAGTGAATGAATTTCCCAATTAGATCAAGCAGCTATTGTAAAGATAGTAGGTGTCACCTTGCCTGCTATTTGCTGTGTAATTTAGATCTTCCTGTATGTTTTATTCTTCACCAGAGCTCTTAAAGTCTGATTGAGCTAAAAATAATCAAATGATTGATCACATAATTTATAATGATAGAAAAATCAAGAATGACTATTTTGGTCACTTTCTTCCCCCAGAATGCTGAATTCTGAAAAGAACATGCCAATGAACACATTAAATGGAATTTTAAAGCCTTATTTAATGAACTGGAAAGAAAGATGACTTGAAGTAGCTTCTTATTAGTGCCCATGTGAAATGTGCCTAATTTGAACTTTAAATGCTGGATTTATTCAAATGATTACATAGAAATATGTTCCAAGCCAGCTGGTTCACACAGCCTCTTGGGGATGTACATCTCAATGGGACAGGCAGAATGTCTTGCATTTTGTACGGTGGAGTCCGCAGAGACCAGGATTTCAGAGATAAGACCCTGGCTTAGCATCCAGCCAGTACTGGAGTGCACTTCATCCTCCACACATCCATCTATCCATCAATTTGTTCATTTATTCATCACTTAAATAACATTGATTGAGCATGTAGAATTTACCAGGTACTAGGGATAAACAGTGAATCCACTGTCCCTGCTCTCAAAGAGCTCAAGGGTATGATATGAAATCAATGATGAACATAAGTGCATCTAGAGACAAGATCTGACAGAATTTATTCATTCAATTACAATATCTGGAGCACAGAATGATGACTAAGCTCTCTGCCCTTGAAGAACTCCAGCTCTTGTACAGCAGAAAACTCATGTACACAAATATTCAAGAGTGAACATAGTTAGTAAGGGAAAAACCAAAATGTTCTTGCAGTGTTTCTACCGCCCATCCCTTCCATTCCAGCCTCATTGACCCAACTATAAAATGTGTCAGGTTTTGTCCAACCTTTCTAAAATTAAATCCTCCCAATAAAATTGTTTTATTTTACAAATGAGGAAACAGCATCTAGTGAAGTCTAAATCACTTGCTTAAAGTCATGGCTAGTAAATAGTAGAGCTAAAATTCAAACCTACATCTTCCCTATATAGACCTTAGAACTCCTCTTATTATATTAATGGAGGACCTCATCCAGATCTACTGAATCAGAATGGAATGAGGGGTGGAGAGAAGGCTGCAAATCTGCAGTTTGAATAAATAAACACCCCAGATGGATCTGGTTTGCATTATGGTGTGGTGTGAGAACCACTACCGCCTTGCCCCTCATTGAACTCTTCCTTACCTCTAGCCTGGACCTTTGAAATAGACTCCATTTTATTGTGTTTCCCCTCCTTTCTCAGCCCCTCCTATTGATTTTCAGTTCCTTGTTCAAAAGCTTCTGTGCCTGGAAAGACCTACCTCTCTAGCTGGGCAGTGAATTTTCCACAGTCTGTTGTCATCTATTCTTTTGGCCAAGGGCTCCTTGACTTCCTTTTAGGAATTATCTCCTACAGCCATGCTAGTGCACACCTAGCATACCCATCAGACTTTCTCATATCCCTTTGCTTTACCATCATCATTACCATAAACACCTTCTGAATTTCTGCATCTCCCATCATACTCCTTGTGCAAAACTCAGTTTCATAGTACACAAATGATTTACTGTTCACCCTCAAAAGAAGTAAAATATCCTTCCTGTAGTCACCTTAATATTTTACATTGTTATATATGAATATATATTCTTCTATATTATATTTTATACAGTATTTTATCTATGCCAGGCTTTGCCTTTTACCATCATGGTACATAGATTCTCTTCCTGACTGGAGGCAGGCCCTTAGAAGACAGGCAAGAGTCCAGACTCAGGAATTCTTATATCTTCCCCTTTGCCCCACATCTTTATCATAGCTTAAGGTGGGGCACATAGAATTCAAAAGGAGATCAACATTCATTTTTGATTGATAAGTAGACATAGGTGTTTGCCTAGATACAAAATCGTTAATAATAAATTGCAATGGCCTGTAAATTCTGAAGTAATGGTTCAGATTTAGAACTGATGGCAGAGGTTAGTCTGTGAAACAGCAGCCTAAATGATATGAAAAATACTCCATCTCTGTTCACAGTAAAGTGAACAGAGAGTGGATTTTATAATTTCAATAAATACTATGAAAAGCATGTGAAACATAGGTGATTTGATTGGGTACTATATGTTAATTAGCATCATAAAAGAGTTAACAGTCATTTAAATAACATAGTAACTGGAGGAGAGAAAGAGTGCTTTTATTTCTTTGTTCAAGTTACTATGAAACAACTAGGCATAAGAATTTGTCCCAAATGCACCTTTCATGGACTGTGGCCTTCTGATAGCTTGTACTTTGTTGTATAAAACCTGTGTTTTTCATCTCATGTTATATAGCTACTACCCACAGATTAGTACAAATATGAAGTACATGTTTTTATCAAATCGCTAAGTACCTTCTATTTCTTATTATAGCAAATATTTTATAATAACTATAAATGGAGTATAGCTTTAACAATTTGTGAATCACTATGTTGTACATCTGAAACTTACATAATATTGTACATCAACTATACCTCAATTTAAAAAAAGAAATAGCATATAATCCTAAAGTTGTCATTAGATGAATCACTCAATGTAAATTTAAAAGCAGTTTTTTTTAACATCTTTATTGGAGTATAATTGCTTTACAATGGTGTGTTAGTTTCTGCTTTATAACAAAGTGAATCAGATATACATATACATATATCAGCATATCTCCTCCCTCTTCCGTCTCCCTCCCACCCTCCCTATCCCACCCCTCTGGGTGGTCGCAAAGCACTGAGCTGATCTCCCTGTGCTACGTGGCTGCTTCGCACTAGCTATCTATTTTACATTTGGTAGTGTGTATATGTTCATGCCACTCTCACACTTCATCCCAGCTTACCCTTCCCCCTCCCGGTGTCCTCAAGTCCATTCTCAACGTCTGCGTCTTTATTCCTGTCCTGCCCCTACATTCTTCAGAACTTTTTTTTTTTTTTTTAGATTCAATATATATGTGTTAGCATACAGTATTTGTTTTTCTCTTTCTGACTTACTTCACTCTGTATGACAGACTCTAGGTCCATCCACCTCACTACAAATAACTCAATTTCATTTCATTTCTTTTTATCACTGAGTAATATTCCATTGTATATATGTGCCACATCTTCTTTATCCCTTCATCTGTCGATGGACACTTAGGTTGCTTCCATGTCCTGGCTATTGTAAATAGAGCTGCAATGAACATTGTGGTACATGACTCTTTTTGAATGATGGTTTTCTCAGGGTATATGCCCAGTAGTGGGATTGCTGGGTCATATGGTAATTCTATTTTTAGTTTTTTAAGGAACCGCCATACTGTCTCCATAGTGGCTGTATCAATTTACATTCCCACCAACAGTACAAGAGGGTTCCCTTTCCTCCACACCCTCTCCAGCATTTATTGTTTGTAGATTTTTTGATGATGGCCATTCTGACTGGTGTGAGGTGATACCTCATTGTAGTTTTGATTTGTATATCTCTAATGATTAGTGAAGTTGAGCATCCTTTCATGTGTTTGTTGGCAATCTGTATATCTTCTTCGCAGAAATGTCTATTTAGGTCTTCTGCCCATTTTTGGATTGCGTTGTTTGTTTTTTTGATATTGAGCTGCATGAGCTGCTTATAAATTTTGGAGATGAATCCTTTGTCAGTTGCTTCATTTGCAAATATTTTCTCCCATTCTGAGGGTTGTCATTTCATCTTGTTTATGTTTTCCTTTGCTGTGCAAAAGCTTTTAAGTTTCATTAGGTCCCATTTGTTTATTTTTATTTTTATTTCCATTTCTCTTGGAGGTGAGTCAAAAAGGATCTTGCTGTGATTTATGTCATAGAGTGTTCTACCTATGTTTTCCTCTAAGAGTTGTATAGGTCTTTAATCCATTTTGAGTTTATTTTTGTGTATTGTGTGAAGGAGTGTTCAATTTCATTCTTTTATATGTAGCTGTCCAGTTTTCCCAGCACCACTTATTGAAGAGGCTGTCTTTTCTCCATTGCATATTCTTGGCTCCTTTATCAAAGATAACATGACCATATGTGCGTGGGTTTATCTCTGGGCTTTCTATCCTGTTCCATTGATCTATATTTCTGTTTTTGTGCCAGTACCATACTGTCTTGATTACTGTAGCTTTGTAGTATAGTCTGAAGTCTGGGAGCCTGATTCCTCCAGCTCCGTTTTTCTTTCTCAAGATTGCTTTGGCTATTCAGGGTCTTCTGTGTTTCCATATAAATTGTGAATTTTTTTTTTCTAGTTCTGTGAAAACTGCCATTGGTAGTTTGATAGGGATTGCATTGAATCTGTAGATTGCTTTAGGTAGTGTAGTCATTTTCACATTGTTGATTCTTCCAATCCAAGAACATGGTATATCTCTCCATCTGTTTGTATCATCTTTAGTTTCTTTCATCACTGTCTTATAGTTTTCTGCATACAGGTCTGTGTCTCCTTAGGTAGGTTTATTCCTAGGTATTTTATACTTTTTGTTGCAATGGTAAATGGGAGTGTTTCCTTAATTTTTCTTTCAGATTTTCCACCATGAGTGTGTAGGAATGCAAGAGATTTCTGTGCGTTAATTTTGTATCCTGCTACTTTACCAATTTCATTGATTAGCTCTAGTAGTTTTCTGGTAGCATCTTTAGGATTCTCTATGTATAGTATCATGTCATCTGCAAACAGTGACAGCTTTACTTCTTCTTTTCCGATTTGGATTCTTTTTTTTTCTTTTTCTTCTCTGATTGCTGTGGCTAAAACTTCCAAAACTACGTTGAGTAATAGTGGTGAGAGTGGACAACCTTGTCTTCTTCCTGATCTTAGAGGAAATGGTTTCAGTTTTTCACCATTGAGAATGATGTTGGCTGTGTGTTTGTCATATATGGGCTTTATTATGTTTGAGGTACGCCTACTTTCAGTACCTTCTCTTATAGACAAATGCCTAAAATCTTTGTTGATAAAATTCTTTGCACATTATCAGAGAAAAATAAGAGTGCTCTTTGTGGCTTATTGTTCTTCTGACATGGAATAACATCCTATGGAGAGAACTGTGGCAGGGACAGCGTTAGCTTTACTTCAGAACTTAGTCCTTCATAAAGGCCTAGCTGCATATTTCCAAGTGCATAGGATATTTACATTTATTCAGATGTTTCCTGTAAATTTATTGGCACAGGTTATGATCAGGAACTTCTATTAGGAAATAAGGATTTCCGATTTGCCATTTTATATCAATTTATGTATAATTAACTAACCTTCATATTAACCTTTTTAAAAAATATAATTTCCTGCATGGTTCAAGAGTAATCAGTTGGTGTATGCCAGTGATTAAGCTCCTGGAATCTCACTACATGAAGTGACTAACTTGATGGCTTTTCTTTGGACAGGTATAGTTAATGAATACTGTGTCTAATCATTGACAGTAACAAATTCTGATAACTCTTGTATCTGCAAAAGAACTATGCATTATATATGTATAAGCCATCATATCTTTTGGTGTAAACAATAATTTGTGCTCTGATTTTGTACCAAGTTTTCAGTGTTAGTCTACGAATCAATTGCCTTTTTGGTGGACTGAGTTCATGATGTTAAATTAATCTCCTTGTAATCAGGCTTTGTTGTTAAAGATCTTCACACATTCCAACTATTTTGTTTCCACAGTTTCCTTGGTTGGATAAAAGGTTGAGATATAGTTGAGTGGACTGGAAAATAGAAATCTCCAACCGTATTTCTAAACTCTGCTTGAATGAATCTGAATATAGGTCTTTTAACCCATGTGAGCAGCAGAGGAAATGACTATATCTTGTCAGAAGAAATTAGGACACTTTGATATATAACCCTTTCATGCCAAGCTGTTATAATATGTTTATTAATCACTGGTATGCTATTCTACTCTCTGTGCATAGATTTCCACTATATTTTTTTAAATCCTTTAAATAGTCATTTATTTTAGCTTTTAGTATTGGGAAGCAGGAACACAGAGAAAAAATACTTTTTAAAAGTTTTAGTTATTGATTTGAAAAGATGTGCTTCTATTCTACTTCTTCCAATACATGTGTTTTATGAGTGACCCCATGAGCTCTGATGCTTGTAATAAATGCAGAGAGAGTCTCTACATCACAGTTACCTCAGTGCAAGCTTGAAGCCTTTGAAGCTCAGACTTCAGTTCTGGGTGGACTGAAGCCATGGTCTGCTGCATCCTACCTGTGTTGTCTGCATTCCACTATTATTAGAAATGAGAATTCTCAAGTAAGCAGGTTATTTCTTGTCTTGTTTTAAGAAAAAAAAAAATCATAGGGACAACATAGACTTACATTAAAGACGTAAGCTGTGGAAGAAAATATGATCTGGGATCAGAGTACCTCCATCAAATTCCCTACATCAGTATTTCTCTTACCACCTGTATCTGAATCAGTCGGGGTGTTCATTAAAATGCATCTACTTGGGCCCTACCTCAGACTTTCTAAATCAAAATCTCGGAAAAGGAGTTCCAGTAAAGAACAATTTTAGCAAACTTTCCAATGATTCAAATGCCCACTAGGGTTTGTGAATTAGCCCCTGACTTTTCATTCATTGATTAAGAAGTCAATCAGGGGGCTTCCTTGGTGGCGCAGTGGTTGAGAGTCTGCCTGCTAATGCAGGAGACACGGGTTCGTGCCCTGGCCTGGGAAGATCCCACATGCCGCGGAGCAACTAGGCCCGTGAGCCACAACTACTGAGCCTGCGCGTCTGGAGCCTGTGCTCCGCAACATGAGAGGCCACAACAGTGAGAGGCCCGCACACTGCGATGAAGAGTAGCCCCCGCTTGCCACAACTACAGGAAGCCCTAGCACAGAAATGAAGACCCAACATAGTAATCAATCAATCAATCAATAAATCTTTAAAAAAATAAAAATAAAAAAAATAAAAAAAATGAAAAAAATAAAATAAAATAAAAATCTTAAAAAAAAAAAAAAAAAAAAAGAAGTCAATCAGTCCTTTCAGTGCTGACTCATTTATTTGTTGATTCAACAATATTTATTGAGGCACTTTTCATTACAAAGTACTGTGCTAGTTGACTTTTGAGGAATAATACAGTATAAAATGCAGCATCTGCATCAAGTGTTTTACTACATAAGTTGGATGACAAGATATGCTCTCAATATTTGTTAACAAATAAGCACAAGGTATTTGGATTCAGGGTCAAAGTAGTATTCATAGTATAACACATAACAACCAGAACAAGAACAATTCTGGCCAGATGACACTTAGAGTTCTCTTTTACTTATTACTCTATTTGATTATTAAAACTGTTCTGTGAAGTAGGTAGAATATTATTTAACAGAAGAGGAAATTGAGTCTAAGAGCTGACAAGATTGGAGATTGAGAGTTACATTAGCAATTAGCCACAGAACAGATTCCATTTCTAGATTTTCTAGCTCTAGTTCAGTGTTCTCACTGTGCCTACATTGTGACTCTCATATTTTTTTGTTACTTAAGCTGAGACAGTTTAGAAATAGAAGAGTTTATCAGTAATGAATACTTAAGTTGAAAATCAGGCAAAAGAAATCATTCAAAATCAAGTAAATAAAACTTCCTGTCAATATTAATGTTACGTTCAGCTACCAAGCCATCAAGCAAGGATTTTGTTCTTTAAAAATGTGACAGAAGTCCGGTGGGTGGTGAATGTGTTAGGAGAAAATATAATAATTGTGATGTGCCAACTTGGCTGGGTCACAGAAATAAATTTGTGAAGGGAGCCCCAGCACCCTTGAAGAGCTCAGTAACCATTTTTCTCTGTAGGCCAGAACCTACAGTGGGAAATTGTGTAATAAATTGGGAAACCTAAATGCAATGAGGATCCCAGGGCAGCTGGGGACAGATAGTGACCCTTAATTGCCAAAGTCAAGTTGTCATGGTTAAAAGGACATAAAGGACAGCAGAGTCAAAGTAGCAATCAGAAAAGTCTGACTTATAGAGACCTATGGCATTGACTATTTGATCATGGTGTATGGGAAGGCTACTAAATTCTTACTTCATCTGTATAAGCAAAAAAAGTTCTAAGTCAACTGAACAAAAGTCTAACTTGAATCAAAAAAATATATATATATTCATGGCCCCAATTGAATTCCCAGACTTGAGTCAGTTTACAGACCCAAAACCCCTTGAATGAAGGGAAGGGCAAGTCCCCTTGAGAAAGGATCCCTCTATACTGCTAAAAATTTATACTGTTAATCTTTTCCCAGCCATCCCTGAAGGGACCTATGGTCTTTCCCAGGGTAACTGCACACTGGGGAAAGGAAATAATGAGAGCTTTCAGGGACTACTGAACACTGGCTCTGAACTGACCCTAATTCCAGGAAAACCAGAATGTCAGTCTGGTGACAAAATAGGAGCTTGTGGAGGTCAGGTGATCAATGGAGTTTTAGGTTAGGACCATCTCACAGTGGGCTCCGTAAGTCCCCAAACCCATTCTTTGATTATTTCTCCAGTTCAGGAATACATACATAATTGTAATGATATACTCAGCAGCTGGTAGAATCTCCAAATTGGTTCCCTGTCCTGTGGAGTGAGGGCTGTTATGGTGGGAAAGGTCAAGTGGAAACCACTACAACTGCCTCTACCCTGAAAAATAGTAAACCAAAAGAAATACGTCATTCCTGGAGGGACAGCAGAGATTAATGTCACCATCAAGGACTTGAAAGAGGCAGGGATAGTGATTTCTACCACTCCTCATTCAACTTGCCTATTACAAAAAACAGATGGATTTTGAAGAATGACAGTGGATTATTGTAAGCTTAAAACAGTGGTGACTACAGTTGCAACTGCTTTACCAGATGTGATTGCATTGCTTGAGAAAGTTTACACATCCTTTGGTGCCCGGTATACAGCTGTTAAGCTAGCAAATGCTTTTTCCTCCATCCCTATTAATAAGACCACCAAAAGCAGTTTGCTTCTACCTGGCAAGGCCAGCAATACACTTTCACTATGCTACCTCAGGGGTGTATCAACTCGCCAGCCCTATGTCATAATTTAGTTTGGAGGGATCTTGATCACCTTTCCCTACCACAGGATATCATAGTTGTCCATTACATTGATGACATTATGGTGATTGGACCCAGTGAGCAGGAAGTAGCAACAACTCTAGACTTACTGGTAAGACATTTGCATATCAGAGGGTGAGAAATAAATCCAACAAAAATTCAGGGACCTTCTGTCTCAGTGAAATTTTAGGGGTCCAGCAGTGTGGGGCATGTTGAATGATCCTTTCTAAGATGAAGAATAGGTTGTTGCATTTGGCCTCTCCTACAACCAAAAACACCTAGGTGGCCTCTTCAGATTTTGGAGGCAACATGTTCCTGATTTGAGTGTGTTACTCTGGTCCATCTAGTGAGTAATCCAAAAAGCTGCTCATTTTGAGTGGGGCCTACAACAAGAAAAGGCTTTGCTGCAGATCCAGGCTGCCATGCAAGTCTCTCTGTCTCTTGAATCATATGATCCAGTAAATCTAACGGTGCTCGAAGTATCAGTGGCAGACACTTGTTGGTGGCTGTTTGGAGCCTTCAGCAGGCCTCCATTGGTGAGTTCCAGTACAGACTCTTAGGATTTTAGAACAAAGCCCTGCCATGCTCTGTTGCGTAACTGCTCTCCTTTAGAGAAACAGCATTAGGCCATCATGAACTGGGTGTTATCTGCTCCACCAAACCATAAAGTTGGGCATGCACAGCAGTACTCCATCATCGAGTGGAGGTTGTGTATAACTGACGAGGCCCAATCAGGCCCTGAAGACATAAGTAAGTTACATGAAGAAGTGGCCCAAATGCCCATGGTCCCCACTTTTGCTACACTACCTTTTCTTTCCCAACCTGCCCCTATGGCCTCATGGGGAATTCCCTACAGTCAGTTTACAGAAGAAGAGAAAACTCTGGCCTGGCTTACAGATGATTCTCATGATGTACAGGCACCTCCCGAAGTGGACAGCTGCAGCACTAGAGCTCCTTTCTGGGACATCCCTGAAGGACAGTGGTGAAGGGAAATCCTCCTGTGAGCAGAACTTCAGGCTGTGCACCTGGTTGTCCTCCTTGCTTAGAAGGAGAACAGGTCAGACATGCAGTTATCTACGTATTCATGGCCTATGGCCAATGGTATGTCTGGATGGTCAGGGACTTGGAAGGAACATGGTTGGAAAATTGATGACAAGGAAGTCTGGGGAAGAAGTATATGGAATGGGCAAAAGCCCAAAGATACTTCTGTCCCATATAAATGCTCACTGAAGAGTGACCTCAGCAGGGGAAGATTTTAATATTCAACTGGATAGGATGACCTATTCTGTGAATACCAGTCAGCCTCCCTCCCCAGCCATCCCATCATCACCCAGTGGGCTCGTGAAGCCATGGTGGCACAGATATAAAGGTTTATGTATTGGCTCAGCAACATGGACTTCTGCTCACCCACGACCAACTTGGCTACTGCCATTGCTGAGGGTCCTATTTGCCAGCAGCAAAGACCAACGCTGAATCCTTGAGATGGCACCATTTCGAAGGGTGATCAGCCAGGTACCTAGTGGCAAGCTGATGACAAGCATACTCAGAGATATTGCAGGTTCCGTTCCAGACCACCACAATAAAACAAATATTGCAATAAAAGGAGTCACATGAATATTTTGGTTTCCCAGTGCATCTAAAAGTAATGCTTACACTATACTGTAGTCTCTTAAGTGTACAATAGCATTATATCTAAAAAAACAATGTACAAACATTACTTAAAGAATACTTTCCTGCTAAAAAAATGCTAACCATCATCTGGGCCTTCAGTAAGTCAATATTTTTACTGGTGGAGGGTCTTGCCTCAGTGTTGATGGCTGCTGACAGATCAGGGTGGTGATTGCTGAAGGTTGGGGTAGTCGTGGCAGTTTCTTAAAATCAGACAACAGTGAAGTCTGCCACATCAATGGACTATTACTTTCACAAATGATTTTTCTTTACCATGTAATACAGTTTGATAGCATTTTACACACAAAGCTTCTTTTTTTTTTTAACATCTTTATTGGAGTATAATTGCTTTACAATGGTGTGTTAGTTTCTGCTTTATAACGAAGTGAATCAGCTATACATATACATATAACCCCATATCTCCTCCCTCTTGCATCTCCCTCCCATCCTCCCTATCCCAGCCCTCTAGGTGGTCGCAAAGCACCGAGCTGATCTCCCTGTGCTATGCGGCTGCTTCCCACTAGGTATCTATTTTCATTTGGTAGTGTATATATATTCATGCCACTCTCTCACTTCGTCCCAGTTTACACTTCCCCTTCCCCATGTCCTCAAGTCCATTCTCTACGTCTGCGTCTTTATTCCTGTCCTGCCCCTAGGTTGTTTTTTTTTTTTTCCTTTAGATTCCATATATATGTGTTAGCATACAGTGTTTGTTTTTCTCTTTCTAACTTACTTCACTCTGTATGACAGACTCTAGGTCCATCCACCTCACTACAAATAACTCAATTTCATTTCTTTTCATGGCTGAGTAATATTCCATTGTATATATGTGCCACATCTTCTTTATCCCTTCATCTGTCGATGGACACTTAGGTTGCTTCCATGTCCTGGTTATTGTAAATAGAGCTGCAATGAACATTATGGTACATGACTCTTTTTGAATGATGGTTTTCTCAGGGTATATGCCCAGTACTGGGATTGCTGGGTCATATGGTAGTTCTATTTTTAGTTTTTTAAGGAACCTCCATACTGTTCTCCATAGTGGCTGTATCAATTTACATTCCCACCAACAGTACAAGAGAGTTCCCTTTTCTCCACACTCTCTCCAGCATTTATTGTTTGTAGGTATTTTGATGATGGCCATTCTGACCGGTATGAGGTTATACCTCATTGTAGTTCTGATTTGCATTTCTCTAATGGTAAGTGATGTTGAACATCCTTTCATGTGTTTGTTGGCAATCTGTATATCTTCTTTGCAGAAATGTCTATTTAGGTCTTCTGCCCATTTTTGGATTGGGCTGTTTGTTTTTTTGATATTGAGCTGCATGAGCTGCTTGTAAATTTTGGAGATTAACCCTCTGTCAGTTGCTTCATTTGCAAATATTTTCTCCCATTCTGAGGGTTGCCTTTTCATCTTGTTTATGTTTTCCTTTGCTGCGCAAAAGCTTTTAAGTTTCATTAGGTCCCATTTGTTTATTTTTATTTTTATTTCCATTTCTCTTGGAGGTGGGTCAAAAAGGATCTTGCTGTGATGTGATTTGTGTCATAGAGTGTTCTGTGTATGTTTTCCTCTAAGAGTTTTATAGATCTTTAATCCATTTTGAGTTTATTTTTGTATATGGTGTTAGGGAGTGTTCTAATTTAATTCTTTTACATGTAGCTGTCCAGTTTTCTCAGCACCAATTATTGAACAGGCTGTCTTATCTCCATTGTATATTCTTGGCTCCTTTATCAAAAATAAGGTGACCATATGTGTGTGGGTTTATCCCTGGGCTTTTTGTCCTGTTCCATTGATCTATATTTTTGTTTGTGTGCCAGTACCATACTGTCTTGATTGTTGTAGCTTTCTAGTATAGTCTGAAGTCCGGGAGCCTTATTCCTCCAGCTCCATTTTTCTTTCTTAATATTTCTTTGGTTATTTGGGGTCTTCTGTGTTTCCACAAAAATTGTGAAATTTTTTGTTCTAGTCCTGTGGAAAATGCCACTGGTAATTTGATAGGGATTGCATTGAATCTGTAGATTACTTTGGGTAGTACAGTCATTTTCACAATGTTGATTCTTCCAACCCAAGAACATGGTATAACTCTCCATCTGTTTGTATCATCTTTAATTTCTTTCATCACTGTCTTATAGTTTTCGGCATATAGTTCTTGTGTCTCATTAGATAGGTTTATTCCTAGGTATTTTATTCTTTTTGTAGCAGTGGTAAATGGGAGTGTTTCCTTAATTTCTCTTTCAGATTTTTCATCATTAGTGTATAGGAATGCAAGAGATTTCTGTGCATTAATTTTGTATCCTGCTAGTTTAACAAATTCATTGATTAGCTCTAGTAGTTTTCTGGTAGCATCTTTAGGATTCTCTATGTATAGTGTCATGTCATCTGCTAACAGTGACAGGTTTACCTCTTTTCTGATTTGGATTCCTTTTATTTCTTTTTCCTCTCTGATTGCTGTGGCTAATACTTCCAAACTATGTTGAATAATAGTGGTGAGAGTGGACAACCTTGTCTTGTTCCTGATCTTAGTGGAAATGGTTTCAGTTTTTCACCATTGAGAGTGATGTTGACTGTGTGTTTGTCATATATGGCCTTTATTATGTTGAGGTAAGTTCCCTCTATGCCTACTTTCTGGAGGGTTTTTATCATAAATGGGTGTTGAATTTTGTCCAAAGCATTTTCTGCATCTATTGAGATGATCATATCGTTTTTCCCCTTCAATTTGTTAATATGGTGTATCCCATTGATTGATTTGTGTATACTGAAGAATTCATGCATTCCTGGGATAAACCGCACTTGATTATGTTGTATGGCCCTTTTAATGTGCTGTCAGATTCTGTTTGCTAGTATTTTGTTAAGGATATTTGCATCTGTGTTCATCAGTGATATTGGCCTGTAGTTTTCTTTCTTTGTGACAGCATGTCTGGTTTTGGTATCAGGGTGATGGTGGCCTCATAGAATGAGTTTGGGAGTGTTCCTCCCTCTGCTGTATTTTGGAAGAGCTTGAGAAGGATAGGTGTTAGCTCTTCTCTAAATGTTTGATAGAATTCGCCTGTGAAGCCATCTGGTCCTGGGCTTTTGTTTGTTGGAAGATTTTTAATCACAGTCTCATTTACAGTGCTTGTGATTGGTCTTTTTATATTTTCTGTTTCTTCCTGGTTCAGTCTCGGAAGGCTGTGCTTTTGTAAGAATTTGTCCATTTCTTCCAGGTTGTCCATTTTATTGGCATATAGTTGTTTGTAGTAATCTCTTATGATCCTTTGTATTTCTAGAGTGTCAGTTGTTACTTCTCCTTTTTCATTTCTAATTCTATTGATTTGAGTCTTCCCTCTTTTTTTCTTGATGAGTCTGGCTAATGGTTTATCGATTTTGTTTATCTTCTCAAAGAACCAGCTTTTACTTTTATTGATCTTTGCTATCGTTTCCTTCATTTCTTTTTCATTTCTTTCTGATCTGATCTTTATGATTTCCTACCTTCTGCTAACTTTCGGGTTTTTTTGATCTTCTTTCTCTAATTGCTTTAGGTGTAAGGTTAGGTTGTTAATTTGAGATGTTTCTTGTTTCTTGTGTTACGATTGTATTGCTATAAACTTCCCTCTTAGAACTACTTTTGCTGCATCCCATAGGTTTTGGGTCATTGTAATTTCATTGTCATTGGTTTCTAGGTATTTTTTGATTTCCTCTTTGATTTCTTCAGTGATCTCTTGGCTATTAAGCAGTGTATCATTTAGCCTCCATGTGTTTGTATATTTTACAGATTTTTTTCCTGTAATTGAAATCTAGTCTCATAACATTGTGGTCGGAAAAGAAACTTTATACGATTTAAATTTTCTTAAATTTACCAAGGCTTGATTTGTGACCCAAGATATGATCTATCCTGGAGAATGTTCCATGAGCACTTGAGAAGAAAGTGTATTCGGTTGTTTTTGGATGGAATGTCCTATAAATATCAATTAAGTCCATCTTGTTTAATGTATCATTTAAAGCTTGTGTATTCCTATTTACTTTCAGTTTGGAAGATCTGTCCATTGGTGAAAGTGGGGTGTTAAAGTGCCCTACTATGATTGTGTTACTGTCGATTTCCCCTTTTATGGCTGTTAGAATTTGCCTTATGTATTGAGGTGCCCCTATGTTGGGTGCATAAATATTTACAATTGTTATATCTTCTTCTTGGATTGATCCCTTGATCATTATGTACTATCCTTCTCTGTCTCTTGTAATAGTCTTTGTTTTAAAGTCTATTTTGTGTGATATGAGAATTGCTATGCCAACTTTCTTTTGATTTCCATTTGCATGGAATATCTTTTTCCATCCCCTCACTTTCAGTCTGTATGTGTCCCTAGGTGTGAAGTGGGTCTCTTGTAGACAGCATATATACAGGTCTTGTTTTTGTATCTATTCAGCCAGTCTATGTCTTTTGGTGGGAGCATTTAATCCATTTACATTTAAGGTAATTATCGATATGTATGTTCCTATTACCATTTTCTTAATGGTTTTGGGTTTGTTATTGTAGGTGTTTTCCTTCTCCTCTGTTTCCTGCCTAGAGAAGTTCCTTTAGCATTTGTTGTAAAGCTGGTTTGGTGGTGCTGAATTCTCTTAGCTTTTGCTAGTCTGTAAAGATTTTAATTTCTCCACTGAATCTGAATGAGATCCTTACTGGGTAGCGTAATCTTGGTTGTAGGTTTTTCCCTTTCATCACTTTAAATATGTCCTGCCACCCCCTTCTGGCTTGCAGAGTTTCTGCTGAAAGATCAGCTGTTAACCTTATGGGGATTCCTTTGTATGTTATTTGTTGTTTTTCCCTTGCTGCTTTTAATATTCTTTTCTTTGTATTTAGTGTTGATAGTTTGCTTAATATGTGTCTTCATGTGTTTCTCCTTGGATTTATCCTGTATGGGACTCTCTGCACTTCCTGGACTTGATTGACTATTTCTTTTCCCATATTATGGAAGTTTTCAACTATAATCTCTTCAGACATTTTCTCAGTCCCTTTCTTTTCCTCTTCTTCTTCTGGGACCCCTATAATTCGAATGTTGGTGTGTTTAATGTTGTCCCAGAGGTCTCTGAGATTGCCCTCAATTCTTTTCATTCTTTTTTCTTTATTCTGCTCTGCAGTAGTTATTTCCACTATTTTATCTTCCAGGTCACTTATCCGTTCTTCTGCCTCAGTTATTCTTCTATTGATTCCTTTTAGAGAATTTGTAATTTCATTTATTGTTTTGTTCGTCATTGTTTGTTCGCTCTTTAGTTCTTCTAGGTCCTTGTTAAACGTTTCTTGTATTTTCTCCATTCTATTTCCAAGATTTTGGATCATCTTTACTATCATTACTCTGAATTGTTTTTCAGGTAGACTGCCTATTTCGTCTTCATTTGTTTGGTCTGGTGGGTTTTTACCTTGCTCCTTCATCTGCTGTGTGTTTCTCTGTCTTCTCATTTACTTAACTTACTGTGTTTGGGGTCTCCTTTTCACAGGGTGCAGGTTCGTAGTTCCCATTGTTTTTGGTGTCTACCCCCAGTGGGTAATGTTGTTTCAGTGGGTTGTGTAGGCTTCCTGGTGGAGGGGACTGGTGCCTGTATTTTGGTGGATGAGGCTGGACCTTGTCTTTCTGGTGCACAGGACCTTGTCTAGTGGTGTGTTTTGGGGTGTCTGTGACCTTATTATGATTTTAGCCAGCCTCTCTGCTAATGGATGGAGTTGTGTTTTGTCTTGTGTGGCATAGGGTGTCCAGCACTGGAGCTTGCTGGTCATTGAGTGGGGCTGGCTCTTAGCATTGAGATGGAGATCTCTGGGAGAGCTTTTGCCATTTGATATTACGTGGAGCCAGGAGGTCTCTGGTGGACCAATGTCTTGAACTCGGCTCTCCCACCTCAAAGGCACAAGCCTGACACCTGGCCAGAGCACCAAGACCATGTCAGCCACATGGCTCAGAAGAAAAGGGAGAAAGGGAGGGAGAAAGAAAGAAAGAAGGATAGAAAGAAAGAGAGAAAGAAAGGGAGAAAGAAAGAGCAAAAGGGAGAAGGAAAGAAAGAAAATAAAAGTTATTAAAAAATAAAAAAAAATTATTAAACATAAAAAAATTAAAAAGAAAAAGGAAAGAAAGAAGAGAGCAACCAAAACAAAAAACAAATCCACCAATGATAACAAGCACTAAAATGTATACTAAAAAAAAAAAAAAAAAAGAAATGTACAGTCAGAACCCTAGGACAAATGGTAAAAACAAGGCTATACAGACAAAATCACACAAAGTCCACCGCCTCAATTTTGGGATGATTCGTTGTCTATTCAGGTATTCCACAGATGCAGGGTACATCAGGTTGATTGTGGAGATTTAATCCGCTGCTCCTGAGGCTGCTGGGAGAGATTTCCCTTTCTCTTCTTTGTTTGCAAATCTCCTGGGTTTCAGCTTTGGATTTGGCCCTGCCTCTGTGTGTAGGTCGCCTGTAGGCATCTGTTCCCCACCCAGACAGGACGGGGTTAAAGTAGCAGCTGATTGGGGGCTCTGGCTCACTCAGACCGGGGGGAGGGAGGGATACGGATGCGAGGTGAGCCTGCGGTGGCAGAGGCCGGTGTGACGTTGAAGCAGCCTGAGACGCGCCGTGTGTTCTCCCGGGGAAGTTGTCCCTGGATCATGGGAGCCTGGCAGTGGTGGGCTGCACAGGCTCCTGGGAGGGGCGGTGTGGAGAGTGACCTGTGCTCACACACAGGCTTCTTGGTGGCGGCAGCAGCAGCCTTAGCATCTCATGCCCGTCTCTGGGGTCCGCGCTGATAGCCGCGGCTCGCGCCCGTCTCTGGAGCTCCTTTAAGAGGTGCACTTAATCCCCTCTCCTCGCGCACCAGGAAACAATGGTCTCTTGTCTCTTCGGCAGCTCCAGACCTTTTCCCAGACTCCCTCCCGGCTAGCCGTGGCACACTAACCCCTTCAGGCTGTGTTCACGCTGCCAACCCCAGTCCTCTCCCTGGGATCCGACCTCCGAAGCCCGAGCCTCAGCTCCCAGCCCTGCCCACCCCGGCAGGTGAGCAGACAGGCGTCTCAGGCTGGTGAGTGCTGCTCGGCACCGATCCTCTGTGCGGGAATCTCTCCGCTTTGCCCTCCGCACCCCTGTGGCTGCGCTCTCCTCCATGGCTCCAAAGCTTCCCCCCCTACCATCCACAGTCTCCGCCCGCGAAGGGGCTTCCTAGTGTGTGGAAACCTTTCCTCCTTCACAGCTCCCTCCCACTGGTGCAGGTCCCATCCCTATTCTTTTGTCTCTGTTGTTTCTTTTGCCCTACCCAGGTACATGGGGAGTTTCTTGCCTTTTGGGAAGTCTGTGGTCTTCTGCCAGCATTCAGTAGGTGTTCTGTAGGAGTTGTTCCACATGTAGATGTATTTCTGATGTATTTGTGGGGAGGAAGGTGATCTCCGTGTCTTAGTCCTCCGCCATCTTGAATGTCTCCCCAGAGCTTCTTTATATAATTACAGTCAGTCCTCTCAAATCCTGCCACTTTATCAACTCAGTTTATGTAATATTTTAAATCCTTTGTGGCCCTGTCAACAATCTTCACAGCATCTTCACCAGGAGTAGATCCAATCTCCAGAAACCACTTTCTTTGCTCATCTGTTAGAAGCAACTCCTCATTCAAGTTTTATCATGAAATTGCAGCAATTCAGTCACATCTTTAGGGTCCACTTCTAATTCTCGGTGTCTTGCTATTTCCACCACATCTGCAGTTACTTCCTCCACTAAAGTCTAAAACTCCTCAAAGTCAGCCTTTAGGGATGGAATCAACTTCTTCCAAACTGTTCTTAATGTTGAGATTTTTACCTCTTCCCATGAATCACAAATGTTCTTGATGGCATCTAGAATGGTGAATCCTTTCCAGAAGGTTTTCAATTTACTTTGCCCAGATCCATCAGAGGAATCACTATTTGTGGCAGCTATAGCCTTATGAAATGTATTTCTTAGATCATAAGACTTGAAAGCCAAAATTACTCCTTGATCCATGGGCTCTAGAATAGATGTTGTGTTAGCAGACATGAAAACAGCATGAATCTTGTTGTATATCTCCATCAGAGATCTTGGGTGATGGGGTGAATTGTCAGTAATATTTTGAAAGGAATCTTTTTTTTATGAGAAGTAAGTCTCAACATATTCAGTAAACTGTGATGCAAACAGGTGTGCTGCCATCTAGGCTTTATTATTCCACTTATAGAGCACAGGCAGAGTAGATTTTGCATAATTCTGAAGGGCCCTAGGATTTTCAGAATGGTAACTGAACATTGGCTTCAATTAAAGTCACCAGTTGCATTAGCCCCTAACAATTGAGTCAGCCTATCCTTTGAAGCTTTGAAGCCAGGCATTGACTTCTCTGTTTATGAAAATCCTAGATGGCATCTTCTTCCAATATAAGGCTGTTTCATCTGCTCTGAAAATCTGTTGTTTAGTGTAGCCACCTTTGTTAATTATCTGAGCTAGATCTTCTGGATAACTTGTTGCAGATTCTACATCAGCACTTGCTGTGTTACCTTGCTCTTTTATGTTATAGATTTGGCTTCTTTCCTTAAATCTCATGAACCTACCTCTGCAAAATTTTCTTTTATACCTTCCTCACTTCTCTCAGCCTTCAAAGAAATGAAGAGAGTTAGGGCCTTGCTGTGGATTAGGCTTTGGCTTAAGGGAATCTTGTGGCTTGTTTGATCTTCTATCCAGACCACCACAACTTCCGCATAAGGCTGTTTCACTTTCTTATCATTTGTGTCTTCATTGGAGTAATTTGCTTTAAGAGCTTTTCCTGTGCATTTACAACTTGGCTTACTGTTTGGCACAAGAGGTCTAGCTTTCTCTCAGCTGTAGACATGCCTTCCTCACTAAGCTTAATCATCTCTAACTTTTGATTTAAAGTGAAAGACATGTGATTCTTCCTTTCACATGAACACTTAGAGGCCATTGTAGGGTTATTAACTGGCCTAATTTTAATATTGTTGTATCTCAGGGAATAGTACGGCCCACGAAAAGGGAGAGAAATGGGAGAACGGCCGATTGGTGGAGCAGTCAAAACATATACATTTACCAATTAAGTTCACCATCTTATATGGGTTTGGTTTATGGCACCCCAAAACAATTACAATAGTAACATCAAAGATCACTGATCACAGCTCACAGTAACAAATATAATAATAATTTAAAAATTTGAGGCATTGTGAGAATTACCAAAATGTGACACAGAGACACAAAGTGAGCAAATGCTCTTGGAAAAATGACCCCAGTAGAGTTGATCAATGGAGGGTTACCACAATCCTTTAATTTGTAAAAAAAAAAAAAAAAAAGAATAAATAAAACACAATATCTGTGAAGCAAAATAAAATGAAGTGCACTAAAATGAGGTATGTCTGTACATTGAACTGCTTCCATCATGGAAGGGGCAGTGTCTTGTTCTTACTAGAATAGACACTTTGGATATGGATTTGTTTTCCTTACATGCAATGCTTCTGCCAAAACTATCATGAGTAGACTTATAAAATGCCTTGTATACCATCATGGTATTCCACACAGTATTGCTTCTGCTTAAGGAACTCCTTTCCCAGCAAATGAAGTGTAGCAATAGGCCCGTGCTCGTAGAATTCAGTGGTCTCGCCATGTTCTCCTCCATCCTGAAGCACCTGTATTGATAGAATGGTAGAATGTCCTTTTGAAGACTCATTTACAGTGCCAGCAAGGTGGAAAAACCTTACAGGGCTGGGGTAAGGTTTCCCAGAGGGATGTATATGCTCTGATCAGTATCCAACATGTGGTGCTGTTTCTCCCATAGCCAGGATTCACAGGTCCAGGAATCAAGGGGTTGAAACCAGAGTGTCACCACTCACCATTACCCTTAGTGGCCCATGAGCAAAATTTTTACTTCCTGTCCTCATGACCTTTTGCTCTACTGGCTTAGAGATCTTCGTTCCAGAGGGAGAAATGTTTCCACCAAGAGACACAACCATGATTCAAGTGAACTGGGAGTTAAGACTGCTGCCCAGCCACTTTGGGCTCCTCATACCTCTGAATCAACAGGCAATGATTCAGAGCTGACTGAGATGATTGATCCTGACCACCAAGGGGAAATTTGACTACTACTCCACAATGGAGGTAACAAAGTTTATGTCTGAAACACAGGAAATCCCTTAGGGTATCTCTTAGGATTATCATGCCCTGTGATTAAGGTCAATGGAACACTACAACAACTCAATTCAGGGAGGACTACTGATGGCCCAGACCCTTCTGGAATGAAGGTTTGGATCACCCCACCAGATAAACAATTACGGCAGCTAAAGTGCTTGCTGAGGGCAATGGGAATACAGAATAAGTCATGGAAGAAGGTAGTTATAAATACCAACTATGACCATGTGACCAGTTATGGAAATGAGAGCTGTAATTGTCATGAGTATTTCTTTCTTATTTTGTTATGAATACATTTGTGTGTGTTAGTGTGTGTGTGTATATGAAGCAGATATATTTGTTTTCTTGACTATCTAATCCCCTTACTATGTAACATAAGATGTGTTGATTTTATATCATAGAATTTAAGTATTATTAACTTTACCTCATAGTATTTAAGTTATGGGATATCAAGGAGAAGAGTAAACATTACCCAAAGACTTTGCATCTTCTTCTGGAAAGGTTCAGTATGTTTTCGGCTGTATGAGGGACAGTTGTAACATGTTGGGCAGAAGTATGCTTATTATTGTCCTTATGTATACATTAAGTATGGTTTAAGGAGATGCATAAGGGTACCAATTGACAAGGGGTGAATTTATGATGGTCATTTTGTATATCAACTTGGCCGTGCCACAGTGTCCAGATAGTTGGTCAAACATTATTCTGGATGTTTCTGTGAAGGTGTTAATTTGGATGAGATTAACATTTAAACCAGTGGACTTTGGGTAAAGCAGATTATCCTGCATAATGTGAGTAGGCTTCATCCAGTCAGTTGAAAGCCCTAATGGAAAAACCCCGACATGCCCCAGGAAAGAATTCTGCCAGCAGGCTGCCTTTGGATTTAAACTGCAACTCTTCGTTGAGCTTCCTGCCTACAGATTTTGCATTTACCAAGGCTCCACAATCTTGTGAGCCACTTCCTTAAAGTGTGTATGTGTGTGTGTGTGTGTGTGTGTGTAGTGTGTATATGTATGTATTCATCCTTTTGGCTCTGTTTCTCTGGAGAACCGCACACTGATAAAATGATAATTTATGTCATATCATCTCCTAAAAGAAATAGTCTTTAATTCTAAGCAGAGCATGAAAAAGTGTGTTGGTTTCCTACTCATTCAGTTAGGTTACTTTTGTCATTGTTTTAATCGATCAACCATTCTTTTATTTATAACCTGACTCAATTTAAACTTCACTGAGAGGAAATAGGAAGCATCAAGATTTACATTTGATTGTGATTCTCTTGACATTATTTTGGAATTGTCACATGCTGACTGATGTTTGACTTACCTATAAACAATAATAACAGTATCATACATTTTTATAATACTTTACCATTTAGCAAGGATGTTTGCATATTAATTATCCACACCTAACAGGGTGTAGCACACAGTAGGCAGTCAATACACCTATTTAATCAATTATGATGAAGTGATGGATTTAGGTCATATCTTTCTCCATTTTCATTTCTGTCAAATTTGGAGTTTTTTATGAAGACTTACTAAGGAGCTAAGCAGAAGCAAACTAGGAGGAATGTGACGAGGTGATTGCTAAATTTTGTTTTCTTAAGCCAGCCTGGACTATCCCTCCCCAGCTGGGATGATTTCCAAATTGGTTTCTCTTGACCCTGGAGCGTTGCTAATTCAATTAGTGAGGCCTATGCCTCAACATCCCTGGGGGTTATTATTCCTCCATCAAGAACTTAAAAGTTCTCCCAGAAAAACTTTATATAAAAAGCCCACAGTGAAAGGTATCTAAGTTCATTGCTGAACTGCATAATTTGGCATATACTCAGGAAACCAAAGTAAAAAATAGAGCTCTCTGATGAAAACTTTTTTTTCACTAAGTACTTGACAAACAGATATGTGACTTATATATATGAAAGTTGGGATTCATAGTCTAATTTACAGCACAGAGACTAAAAGAAATTTGGTTAAATAAAAAGTGGGGAATCTTTATCTGGAGAAAATCTTCCTGCATCTTCACTTTGAATTCTATCAAGATTCACCACATGTGCAATTTGCTTGGGTAAACGTAGTTAATTATGAATGATTCAATATGGGTAAAATAAGATATGACAGTGGATTATATTTCTACTTAGCCTCACAAACAGATATTTAAGCTTTGAATCTTGACTTTTTAATAGGATGGACAGAATATTATAAACTGAGAATTTTAAAAAGTCCTAAACAGTGATTCTCTGAAAAGGGAGGCAAGTTTTCCCCAAAAGCACATTGAGCGAAGTCTAGAAGCATTTGGGTTGTCACACCCTGCTGGGGAAAGAAGGATGTCATTACCATCGAGTGAATAGAGGCCAGAGTGCTGGTAAACACTGACGTACACTGCCCTGGACAGCCCCTGCTACAAAGCTTTACCCATCCCAAAATGTTAATAGTGCCAAGACCAAGAAACCTTGACAAAGTACGATTCCTGAGAGTCAAAGCACCTTTTTTCTTTTCTAAAAATGTTTTTCTCTCAAGGGCTACCAAGAAGTATGGATTGTCTACTTAAATGCTTGAATCTTAATTTTTTATTTTCCAGAGGAGCCACCCAAAGAAGAATTAAAGTTCCCACATGCTTTACACCTGCAAGAAATGTATGACTTGGCACAACTGTTGTGATTAAATATTTTAAAACACCTGTTCTGTAGAAATTAGAACGGCCTCATTTCTAGAGAACAACAGGAGAGTGAACACTATCGAATTCCACTCATGACCATGGAAAACTGGCAATCTTAAGGAGAAAAGATGATCCAGAATAGAAAGGAAGAATCTAAGCTGCATAAGGCCCGTTCACTACTAGTGCCAGTGCCTGGGCAGTGCCCACCACACATAGACATTCATTACAAATACATTGGCTGACTCTCACTGGTCCCATCATTTTTCCTTCAAGCCTCAGAGACCCTGCATTATACAGGATGGTTCAGAGATTGTCAAAGTAGTTTAGGCTTCTCACAAACCATATTATGAGCGTGAGGAGTAGGAAACTGGGCTTTGCTCTCTGCATGAGTAATCTGAGACTGTATGAAAGGTAAGCCGTGATCCAGCCAGCTGTTCTAAACCTATTCTTCCTTCTAGAGTTGTATATCCTCCATTACTGAGAGTAAAATTATTTTAATTTTTGAAACAATTTAATTGTTTTAATGAATTATATTAAGGGTTAACCATTCCTGGACCTTGCAAATCTATAATGTATGAAATGGGTTTGCCGGGGCCAAATTTCATATGGGAGCTTCTGGGTCCAGGAACCAAGCCGTGTCTTGAGAGTAGAAGCAAGAGTCTGAAGAAACATCTCTGATGATGTTTTGATCTGAGGATGAGGACTTCTCTTTGACATTTTTCAGAGTCACTTGCCTTAATTAGAGTCCTGGCCACAACTCCCCTGCCACCTGCTCTTGACAATGGGTAGTGAATGCCAGGAGATACTGGCGTATGTTTTGCTTTCCTCTCAGAGCACTCATTGTACTGTGCTGGTTTCTGTTGTGTTTGAGAAATACTTGGACTCCGGACAGAGCAGGCACATTCCATTCTTTGGGGACACGTTAAGCCTTCCTTTGTCCCACAAGAAGTTGTCTCATTAGAGATATGTAACCTGCTCTCTCTAAAATTTTTCATCACACATTGCAAAATTGTCTGGGACCAAAAAATCTGAAGAGTATCTTTACAGTTCTAGAAAATGTAACTCCAGGAAAGCATATGTTATTCCAAAACAAGCATCTGACATCTTCAGAACCAATGAGGTTGGGAAGTCACCCTATCCAAACTCAGTTTCCCATCTGTATTTTCCTGCTAACCATGCTCATTTATGCCTAATATTCTATTAAAGGAGTATGGGGCCTAAACATTTTTATATATAAAGACGTTGGAAAGATTTACCATCGAGTAGAGTTGCATTTGGGGAAAACACTTTATTTGACTTGATGACGGTTATAAATCATCTCATATTTCCAAAAAAGGGTATATAAAATGCATAAGACAGGACATTTAAGATAAAGCCCACACACAGCAGCAAAGCCCCAACACAGCCAAAAATAAATAAATAAATAAACAAATTTATTAAAAAAGAAAAAACTGTCAAAAGAAAAAGCCAGAAACCATTAAGACGAAAAATGTGGAACCAGTGACCATATGAATAGCCAATACTATAGGTAAGTTATATTTTTAAGAGTTTTGCATGTATTCACTCACATAATCCTTACCACAGCACTATTAAGTGGATACTTTAGTTATCCCCATTTTACTGATGAACAAACTGCAGCATTGAATGATTAATAATTTGCCTGAGATTACAGACCTAGTAAGTGGTAGAACTGGTATTTGATTTCAGTCTTGCTTAGAATCTGAGTGCTAAACTAGGATACTGTACTGCCTTCCAAACTTGGTGACACCACTTTTCTGAGCTTCATGGCAGGCAAAGAAAAAATAATCAATACTTTTCCCAAGTGCTAAATTCTTGAGAAAATCATTAGATAGATTGTAATGTCAGTAACATTATGTAACATGACAAAAAATATCTTTCATTGCTCTTTTGCACAAGGTCCAAATGTGTTCTTCAAAATAATATTTCTCACATCAACCTTTGATAAAAGGGATTTAAACAACCAATGAATATAGCTAACATTTGAAACCCATAGTACTTCCTAGTGTATAGCACTGATAATTTTGATTTGTGTCATTGATCCCTGTTTTATTTACATTTGTAACAGTTGTAATTAACTTGTTTATGTATTTACTTATGTGTGTATCACTGGCCTCCTCTGCTAGAGTGACAGCAAGGATCTGTTTGCCTTATTCAACCATTTACCTTCAGAACTTAGCATAGAGTCTGGCATGGCAAGTGCACAGAATTATTTGTTGAGTAAATCCATGAATGAATGAATCTTCCAAAGGCAAAGAGTTCTGCCCAAGAATGTAGCCTCAAGATACTCAAAGTATAAATTATGACTATAATTTTAAACTATAAATTATAATTAATTTATACATCAGGACTTTGAAAAATCATTTTTCGTTAAGGAGTCACTGGAGTTGACTTGACTGGAGTGAAAAAGGCAGGGTGTTGGCTTTTTCACTTGTTTTTTTTTTTGTTCTTTCAAGCTCTGATGTCAGGGCCGGTCCCTGGAGCTGTGTTCTGCAAGATCCACCCAAATCCCATCCACACATACAGCTGAAGACTTGCTGCAGGCAGCAAAGTCAGTGACAGAAAGGAAAGTCTGCTCCCACACTATGGCCTTGCATCCTTCAAAGCTCCGCGGCTTCCAATCAACAATCTTGAGGCCAGGCTTAAAGACAAAACACTTCAGTTTGCATGGGGTGTTTTTTCTTGGAAGGCACAGCATCCAAGCGCTGCATCTGGCTTCCCACTACCAGATTTGCTCTTGGAAATGATTTTCTCTGAATAAAACTGCAACTGAAATACTAATTACATCATAATTTTTAAAATTTGATCCTGTTCTAATCTTTGGTTTCACAGGTTTGGGGCTATTCCTAACCTTATCATTTACATTCTCATAACACTGAATTCTTTGTATTATTCCCCCATACAGCATCCCACACCACACGTTGGACCTTTGCTTTTGATCTTTCTTTGGCCCGAAATGCCCTTACCCCAGCCCTTATCTCTTTTCAAGTTTGACCGCAGGTGTCACCACCTATAGGGGCCTTCCTGAAATTTCCAGATCCTGCTATGCACCCTTCCTCTCTGCTTTCTTTGGTTTTAGCATTACCATATTATATTTCATGGTCTCTAGGTATCTATCTCCTCCATCAGACTACAAGCAATTCCTTGAGAGCAGGAACCATGTCTTACTCATTTCTTGTCCACAGTTCCTGGCATAACGTCTAGCTTGGAGAATAATCTCAGTAAATATTGATTGAAATGAATTGTGTTGCCAATAAACCATGATGCTATCACTCTGTCTGACCTTTTCCTGCATTCAAAGCTCCTGGAAATACCAGCAACATTTTAAATGACTGCATTTTAGCACTTCTGAGAATGTAATCTTTTGTTATTTCTCTTTCTTTTCAGGAACCTCTTTCCGAAGCTATAAAAGACAAAGGGAAGAGCCATGTCCATGATTGCAGATTTCTATGGTGGCAAGTCCATTCTCATTACTGGGGCCACAGGCTTCTTGGGCAAAGTGTTGATGGAGAAGCTATTTCGCACCAGCCCAGATCTGAGAGTCATTTACATCCTTGTGAGGCCCAAGGCTGGCCAGACCCTGCAGCAGAGGGTTTTCCAGATCCTAAATAGTAAGGTATGCCTTATGGGAAGAGCCTTAGGGCATGGTGACTCACTGCAATGTTCCCTTATAGCCCCAAACTGCAGGTGGGGGCCAGGATATCTGGGCAGGTAGAGGAAAGGAGACAAAACAAGATAGCAAGCAACAGCTCATGGAAATCTGTGGTGTTTTCCCATAGGAAGGGAAAGAGTGCTTAGACCCTGTCCAGAACAGGTGAACGGATAATCTATATTCTGCAGATTGCCAAGTAAGAATCAAAATGCTAAAGCTCGCAGAGTGGACTCGCCAGGCTTGAAATCCATCACAAGGTCATCCAAACTCTTCCCTAATTTTCATTTAAATTTAAGGTAGCTTTCCTCCAAATTTTTGGGTAGTCTATTACATATTACATCATATCATATTATAAACAGATATGATTACTAAGTAGCCATGCAGTAATACTTTCAGTTGTCTAAAAGCCACAAGTTATATACTTTATCTATGATAACTTGATATTTCTATTATCCCATTATACTTCTATTATCCTGTAAGTTCTTCTAAGGGAAAATGAAACATATGTGTGAATGAGCATTTGGGTATCAAACTCTCTCACTCCCCTCCCTCCAAAATATGAATGTCATCTCATGTCTTAATTTATAAATTTGAAGGCTTTCATCTCAAACATATTATCAATTTTTTGTCACTTTATACCTCTTACACTCCAGCTTGCAATGTTTAGAATAATAACAACAATGACCTCCTAGGATAGCCATGGGAATTAATTTAAATGTACGTGTCTGGTTCGTAGACCCCTTTGGAAAGTACAAGGTCACTTAGGGTTGGCAAAAGGAAGATTTAAATAAGAAATTTTTTTTTACAAAGTCTTCTTTCCAGTGTTTAGGCATGCTAACATCTATTGGAGCTGTGTATCTGATAGCACAGCACATTATAGACACCCCGTAAGCTTGATGATTACATTTTATCTTCTGGCACCAGCATGAGATTTTAGTATAAACCATCATCAGGAGAATCACAAAAGCCTCTCCTGTATCTCATAGCTTAACTCAGCAGTGGGACAAATAATAATAGCTGGCACTTACTGGGTACTTAGTACATGGCAGACACTATTCAAATGAGCCTTGCCTCATTGATTTTTCAACAACCCTGTGAAGTAAGAATTAATATCCAAATTTTACAGATGGATAAATGAGACCAGAAGTATTAACTTCCCAAAGGTCACCCAGTTAGTAAATGAGAGAGTCAGACTTCAGACACCCACCCCCCAGTCTGGCTCTAAGGCAAGCACACTTGCCTATACCCTACACTGCCTGCATTGTAACTAATGGTTCTTAAGAATAAGAAAAAAAGGCTGATGTGGCATAAAACCAAAATTGAGAAGAAGCTCTCAGATCCTCCTTCATACAGCTTGCTCAGTTATACATCCCTAATGGACTGTTTTCATCATGTAGGAGACATGCTTCTTTAGCTTTGTAGCCAGCTTATGAATTTCTAGATAAATATTTTGGCAGAGAATCTTGTGGTCAGCATAATTTTCGCCTATAGTTATATTCAATGCATTGTATTTGATAACACAACAACTATTCTTTGGGTATGGAAATCTTGATTATACTATAAATAACTTATTTGTGAAACTGGCTTGCAAATCTCTACCTGTTTCCACTCTTGGGCTATTTACAACTGTCAGCTGTTGACTTTTATAAACAGTGGTCCTTAAACTGTGGTCTCCCAACCAGCAGCATCAATATCACCTGGGAACTATCTGTTGCTATCAGATGGTGCTTAAGAGCATGGGCTTCAGAGGCAGACTGACCTGGGTTTGAATCTCAGCACTGCTAATTATTAGCCATGGGACAGTGGGCAAGATACATACTCTACTGAGCCTCAGTTTCCTTATCTGTAAAATGGGATAATAATATCTTGCTCACATACATTTATGGCAATCTTCGGATGAGGAGAGCTGGCTCTCCCGAAGCTCTCTTCCAAGATCGATGAAACTTCTTTTCTGGAAACCCTCAGCAAAATTTTCCTTACATCTCATCAGCCTGGGTTAAGTTATATATCAACGTCTGAATCAACCTCTGTGGCCTGAGGTATGCCATGTACTGATTTGTTCAGAAACTTCAGATCTAAGCCAATCACTGGCCACCTGGAAGTTCTCAATAATCTTACCCAGAATCTTAAATTAGGGATATAATCAATCATAATTTAATTAAGTTTATAGGGACACCCAAGCTGACATAGGTGTTAAAAAGGCAAAATAAAATTTCTCTGAGTTTTGTTAATGTAAAATATAAAATAATCAGCTTTGTATTTTAACTAATCCAAAACATACCCATAAATTTGTCATCTCCAATGCAGAGATAACTAAACTGGAGCTTGGTGGTATCTTAAAACCAAGAAAACTGCAGTCAGCAGCCATTTGCTAAATTCCTGGATGCTCAGGACTTTTCATTTCTAGTCATCAGCTGTCCTCCAGTTGTAGTTTTAAAAATACTTCTCCTGCTGGGAAAACTGGACAGCTACATGTAAAAGAATGAAATTAGAACACTCCCTAACACCATACACAAAAATAAACTCAAAATGGATTAAAGACCTAACTGTAAGGCCAGACACTATAAAACTCTTAGAGGAAAACATAGGCAGAACACTCTATGACATAAATCACAGCAAGATCCTTTTTGACCCACCTCCTAGAAAAATGGAAATAAAAATAAAAATAAACAAATGGGACCTAATGAAACTTAAAAGCTTTTGCACAGCAAAGGAAACCATAAACAAGATGAAACGACAACACTCAGAATGGGAGAAAATATTTGCAAATAAAGCAACTGACGAAGGATTAATCTCCAAAATTTACCAGCAGCTCATGCAGCTCAATATCAAAAAAGCAAACAACTCAATCCAAAAATGGGCAGAAGACCTAAATAGACATTTATCCAAAGAAGATATACAGATTGCCAACAAACACATGAAAGGATGCTCAACATCACTAATCATTAGAGAAATGCAAATCAAAACTACAATGAGGTATCACCTCACACCAGTCAGAATGGCCATCATCAAAAAGTCTACAAACAATAAATGCTGGAGAGGGTGTGGAGGAAAGGGAACCCTGTTGCACTGTTGGTGGGAATGTAAATTGATACAGCCACTATGGAGAACAGTATGGAGGTTCCTTTAAAAACTAAAAATAGAACTACCATGTGACCCAGCAATCCCACTACTGGGCATATACCCTGAGAAAACCATAATTCAAAAGGAGTCATGTACCACAATGTTCATTGCAGCACTATTTACAATAGCCAGGACATGGAAGCAACCTAAGTGTCCATCGAAAGATGAATGGATAAAGAAGATGTGGCACATATATATAATGGAATATTACTCAGCCATAAAAGAAACAAAATTGAGTTATTTGTAGTGAGGTGGATGGACCTAGAGTCTGTCATACAGAATGAAGTAAGTCAGAAAGAGAAAAACAAATACCGTATGCTAACACATATATATGGAATCTAAAAATAAATAAATAAAAATGGTTCTGAAGAACCTAGGGGCAGGACAGGAATAAAGACGTGAACCTAGAGAATGGACTTGAGGACCCAGGGAGGGGGAAGGGTAAGCAGTGACAAAGTGAGAGAGTGGCATGGACATATATACACTACCAAATGTAAAATAGATACCTAGTGGGAAGCAGCTGCATAGCACAGGGAGATCAACTGGGTGATTTGTGACCACCTAGAGTGGTGGGATAGGGAGGGTGGGAGGGAGACACAAGAGGGAGGGGATATGGGGATATATGTATATGTATAGCTGATTCACTTTTTTATAAAGCAGAAACTAACACACCATTGTAAAGCAATTATACTCCAATAAAGATGTTTCAAAAAAAAAAAAAAAAGATAGTCCTAATAGAATCAAATCCAGCATACAAAGTTAGCTTCCTGTGAGCATTCAGTCTCACCTACCTACCCCTTTGCTAAGCCTTCCTTCACATGGGCTCCGAAATTCAACCTCAGAGTTAACAGTATTTTTCTTTTGTCATTAAAAATCTTTCCTTTGCCTCAAAGAGACTTTGCTGTTACAGTAACACTATTGAAGATATGTCTAAATGAGCATTTTAAAAGGGAACAATTACTATAGCACCAAAATGCTCAAGACATTGAAATATGGACATTTCTTCTTAAGTCTCTATTTCTGGTTTTTGCAGCAAAGGCAATAATTATACTTCCATAAATTTTGACTTATGTGGTCAGATAGAAAGACAGTGCCTGGGCTTCTTCATAAAAATAGAATGATATAGTTTAATATTTTTGCAACGTTTCCTTTAAAAAGTGAAACTATTCCATATGAAATCTAGTTTTCCTCGATTTGGTTAGAATTTGGAGGGAAACGGTGCAAGTCGGTTATCCAAACATGTGGGTCCCCAAAACCAACTTTCCAACACAGGGTTATACTTAAAGGAATATACCCAGACAGCTTTGGTTTCCTAGTAATTCTGTCTGATTTTATGCTTACCTAATTTCAGATTCAGTGAGAAGAGTCTCAGGTTTGTCAAATAATACACCATTTGCTCAAAAGTATTTGATTTGCCAAAACCAATAACACATTAATTATCCCAATTTTTTCCCATTAATTTTTTAAACTAAGGCCTTTTCGTTATTTCTCTCATGTGTTCCCACTGTGTCTTCCACATCTGACACAGTGCTTGACACTCTGTAGGTAATCAACCAAATTTGTTTAATGAACAAGTTTAATGTACTCCAGTTCTTTAAGCCAGTCTTTACTTCTGTTGTATGACCACTCTCACTCTAGGTTATTACTCAGAAGAGCTTTCCTGTCTGGGTAAGAGTTTCTTCTGGAAGGCCTCTGATTCTACAAATATTTATTAAATATCTTGTATGAATCAAGATCCAGTCTAGATTCTGCCATTGAACTTTATTTTGACATGACAGAGTGATTTAAATGCCTCCATGCCTTATTCCTAAGAAGGGCCTGATATTACTTTTACTCAGTACTTGCCTCCTGTCACACAAAACAATGCATGAATTCTAATCCACCTTAAGTAATACAGTGTGCTTGAAGGTAGATTAATGGTATCAGGTATGCGAGGCTTGGAAACTTTCTTTAAAACATAATGAATAAAAATGTTACCAGTTTGCCTTTGATTCCCACTGTGTCCCCAGGAAATATGGTCAAGAGAACATCTGTTCTATTGATATCTAGCTATCAAAATTCGTTCATCAGCTTCATTCCTTTCCTTTCACGGTATGGACAGCAACTACCTCTCACTTCCTGTTTCCATGCCTTCGGGGAGAGAGACAATTAAGTAGGAAATGCTTTGGAAAGAAAGTTATTTTTAATCCTTTGGCCACATAGAATTGGGACTTAAGAATCAGAACAGAGGATCAGTTTCCTCACATATGGCTAAGATCCTTAAGTATTTTCAGACCACTTAAAGGAACATATCAATTGAGGGAAAGGTATCTGAATTAATGGCCGATCCTTGAGGACTTTCTCACAAAGATAATTAAGGTGGCACTCTAAGAAAACAACCAGAGACACACATAAATAATGTGCAAATATATTTATTGAGCATGTTTACTTTTATCGTGAGAAAAAAAACCCACTGTCTTTTGTAGTGAAAAACCAGAACAATAATCTTTTTCCAAAAGAATTTTCTAAATGCAATTACAATGAAGATGTTTTATTTTTATAGTGGAAGAAAAAACCCACTTTTTAAGATAGTAAATAAATAAGGCAGCAAAGCAATCACGAATTTCCAAAACTATGTCATCAGATATAAGTTCAGTTTACTTTTAGTTTTGAAACTTTATCAGAATTAAATAGTTTGACCAAAGTGAGAGAGTAGCATTGACATATATACACTACTAAATGTAAAACAGATAACTAGTGGGAAGCAAATTCATCACACGGGGAGATCAGCTCAGTGCTTTGTGACCACCTAGAGGGGTGGGATAGGGAGGGTGGGAGGGAGACGCAAGAGGGAGGAGATATGGGGATATATGTATACATATAGCTGATTCACTGTGTTATACAGCAGAAACTAATGCAACATTGTAAAGCAATTATACTCCAATAAAGATGTTAAAAAAATAAAATAAAAAATAAAAGTAAGACTCAAAAAAAAAAAGAAATAAAGAAATACGATTCTAAGTCTATAAAATCGTTTTTAAGAAAACTCTCCTAATTTCTTTCACAATATCTGAGAAGTTTCTACGGAGAATAAGCCAAATTTCCCATGTTGACGTGAACATGCTAACCGCAGACCCACTTGTGGGTCCCCAGGAATCCCAAGCTGACTGCTTGGTCTCTTATTATGAAAAATGTGCTCATTTAAGTATGAACCAACTAGCTTTCCAGGTAGCAGAAATAATTTTCAGTGGCGAAATTGATATTTATTTTGCTATCTAGAATGCGGCTTTGCTTAAAGACATGATTCTTCCCCACGACAAGAGATAATTAGTTGCAAATAAATCATTCAGTTATGAAGCTCAAAGTGTTGACAGCATTTTGAGGTTCTTCAGTGCCTTAAAGATGTGTTCCTTTTTACAACAGTCATGTCCCATTTATATCTATTTAGGTTCTTAAGTTGGTCATAATCTACTCTGAATAACTCTTTAAGAAAACATCAAGAAGACAATATCCATACTGAAAAATAAAATCACAAGTAGTTGAATTTATATTAAGAGTGAGGTTGTTATTAAGAGTGAGGTCAGAATCTAAAAAAAAAAAAAAAATTTTCGTTGAGAGAATACCGGAAATGGTTGGGCATTTCCTCTTAAACTAGAGTAATCAGGTAAGGAAAGGGTTACAATGAGATTGTGCTGGGTTTAGAATGCAGCATATGAGAAGACCAGGCAAAATTCAAGGCTTCCAGGGAGGGACCATCCTGTATGATGTCACCAGGAAGCAGATTTATAAACAAAAGCAGAGCTTGGCAGGTTGCACTGGATATTTTAAGTCAACTTCTCTGGAAAAATGTGAATTACTCAATAAGCTCTCAGCTGCTCCTGAGATAAATCAACTTTAAAATACCCTGGAGAGTTTTGGGTAATGAATCATGCAGGGTCACACACGGGGCCCTCAGTTCACAGAACTGATTAGGTTTAAGACAATGGAAGATAGCAACATTTTATGAAATAGTTTATTGAATCATTTTGCAAGACTATCACTGTTGGGTAGTTTTTAGAAGACATTAGATCCCTAAGAGGAAAAATAATGCGTTTAAACAAATTAACTTCCAACCAAATAACACCTGCAAAGAAAAGGCCAACACTCTGACATCACTGGAGTATTAAGAAGCACCCAGCAGAACAGTTACTTTCATTTTATGTAAAAGTTCGTTGTTAATTTTCATAGACTCTTTTATAAGGAAGAAGAGCATTTTCATGTTTGGTTCAGGCTACCCTGTGTAAAAGCTGCTTGTCCACAACTTCCAAAAAAAGATGAATTTCTGATTGATATTAATGATTCTGTTAAATCTCCATATAAGGCAAAGGCAATTAGAACCAGAAGTTTGTATTTTAAATTCCCAAAGTCAGTTTTGTTCCATTACTACTTTTTTTTAAAAATTATTATTATTATTATTTTTTGGCTGTGTTGGGTCTTCGTTTCTGTGCGAGGGCTTTCTCTAGTTGTGGCAAGCGGGGGCCACTCTTCATCGCGGTGCGCGGGCCTCTCACTATCGCGGCCTCTCCCGTTGCAGAGCACAGGCTCCAGACACGCAGGCTCAGTAGTTGTGGCTCACGGGCCCAGTTGCTCCGCGGCATGTGGGATCCTCCCAGACCAGGGCTCAAACCCATGTCCCCTGCATTGGCAGGCAGATTCTCAACAACTGTGCCACCAGGGAAGCCCACTACTTTTTATTTTTCCTAAGAAACTAATGATCCCACAAAAAGCAAGAGGCTTTTATAAACTTGAGACAACTTGAGGGAATATTGCCAGGAATTAAAATTTCCCATGATTAACAAACACACACTTTTGAAAGAGTATAACTGATTCTCAGTTTGACAGATACTCAACTCAGATTAGCTGAAGCATGTTAAGCCTCTCCCCTGTGGGACATTTCCTTCCTTTTAAGAAAAAAAACAAAACAAAACAAAACACTTTTTAAATTGATTTTGTCCTGGGGATATTCTTTAAAGTCACAGAAACAGAAATAATTTATTTCTCAATCTCTTGTTTTCTTTTACAATACCATTCACTAGTTAATTTAATCACTGACATGATTTCACATGTCCAACTTCTTTCCTTCTTTTTAAATTTCTTCCAACACATCAAGTCTTTTTCTTAAAAGCTTCACATTGCCTGTACTGATTTCACTCAAAAAAGTCACCAAACCACAGGATTCAACATGACTCTTGTCAACTAATTGCCACTCGCCACTGGCACTTGCCAGCTACCTCTACAAGGATTAAATCATGTGCTGCTGCAGCTGCTGACTTTCAGCACATCCCTGAAAGGTGTTCAGGGTGGAGAGCTGAAATGAGGTACTCTGTGCACTGGGAAAAACTGGCAGAACAGGTCTTCAGACAGTTAGATATTTTCAGGAGTCGATTTTATGAGCCCAATTCTTGTATCTCCTCATATCTAGAAAAACACTAAAATCCTTCATGGTGACATCTGTTCCTCATGACCAGAAGTAACCTTCACGAGACCAGCAGAAACCTTCTACAAAAAATATGTGCTTGAAGGGGAGCTTCAAGATGGCGGAAGAGTAAGACGTGGAGATCACTTTCCTCCCCACAAATACATCAGAAACACATCTACATGTGAAACAATTCCTACAGAACACCTACTGAACGCTGGCAAAAGACATCAGACCTCCAAAAAGGCAAGAAACTCCCCACGTACCTGGGTAGGGCAAAAGAAAAAAGAAAAAACAGAGACAAAAGAATAGGGATGGGACCTGTGCCAGTGGGAGGGAGCTGTGAAGGAGGAAAGGTTTCCACACACTAGGAAGCCCCGTCGTGGACAGAGACTGCAGGTGGCGGAGGGGGGAAGCTTCGGAGCCACAGAGGAGAGCGCAGCCACAGGGGTGCAGAGGGCAAAGCAGAGAGATTCCCGCACAGAGGAGCGGTGCCAACCAGCACTCACCAGCCCGGGAGGTTTGTCTGCTCACCCGCCGGGGCGGGCGGGGGCTCAGAGCTGAGGCTTGGGCTTCGGTCGGATCGCAGGGAGAGGACTGGGGTTGGCAGTGTGAACACAGCCTGAAGGGGTTAGTGCGCCACAGCCAGCTGGGAGGGAGTCCGGGAAAAGCTCTGGAACTGCCAAAGAGGCAAGAGACTTTTTCTTGCCTCTTTGTTTCCTGGTGCGCGAGGAGAGGGGATTCAGAGCGTCGCCTAAATGAGCTCCAGAGATGGGCATGAGCCGCGGCTATCAGCGCGGACCCCAGAGACGGACATGAGACGCTAAGGCTGCTGCTGCAGCCACCAAGAAGCCTGTGTGTGAGCACAGGTCACTATCCACACCGCCCCTCCCGGGAGCCTGTGCAGCCCGCCACTGCCAGTGTCCCGCGATCCAGGGACAACTTCCCCGGGAGAACGCATGGTGTGCCTCAGGCTGGTGCAACGTCACGCCAGCCTCTGCTGCCACAGGCTCGCCCCGCATCTGTACCCCTCCTTTCCCCTGACCTGAGTGAGCCAGATCCCCTGAATCAGCTGCTCCTTTAACCCCGTCCTGTCTGAGTGAAGAACAGACGCCCTCAGGTGACCTACACACAGAGGCGGGTGAAATCTAAAGCTGAACCCTGGGAGCTGTGCTAACAAAGAAGAGAAAGGGAAATCACTCCCAGCAGCCTCAGAAGCAGCTGATTAAAGCTCCACAAACAACTTGATGTACCTGCATCTGTGGAATACCTGAACAGACAACGAATCATCCCAAATTGAGGAGGTCGACTTTGGGAGCAAGATATATTATTTTTTCCCCTTTTCCTCTTTTGTGAGTGTGTATGTATATGCTTCTGTGTGTGATTTTGTCTGTATAGCTTTGCTTTTACCATTTGTCCTAGGGTTCTGTCTGTCCTTTTTTTTTTCTTTGTTTTTTTTTTAGTATACTTTTTAGTGCTTGTTATCATTGGTGGATTTGTTTTTTGGTTTGGTTGCTCTCTTCTTTCTTTTTTCTTTTTTTTTTTATTACTTAAAAAAACTTTTCAAATAATTTTTTATTTTAATAACTTTATTTTATTTTATTTTATCTTCTTCTTTCTTTCTTTCTTTCTTTTTCTCCCTTTTATTGTGCACCGTGTGGATGACAGGCTCTCGGTGCTCCAGCCAGGCGTCAGGGCTGTGCCTCTGAGGTGGGAGAGCCAAGTTCAGGACACTGGTCCACAAGACACCTCCCAGCTCCACATAATATCAAATGGCAAAAATCTCCCAGAGATCTCCATCTCAATGCCAAGACCCAGCTCCACTCAACGACCAGCAAGCTCCAGTGTTGGACACCCTATGCCAAACAACTAGCAAGACAGGCGCACAACACCACCCATTAGCAGAGAGGCTGCCTAAAATCATAATAAGGCCACAGACACCCCAAAACACACCACCACACATGGATCTGCCCACCAGAAAGACAAGATCCAGGCTGATCCACCAAAACACAGGCACCAGTCCCCTCCACCAGGAAGCCTACACAACCCACTGAACCAACCTTACCCACTGGGGGCAGACACCAAAAACAACGGGAACTACGAACCTGCAGCCTGTGAAAAGGAGACCACAAACACGGTAAGTTAAGCAAAATGAGAAGACAGAGAAACACACAGCAGATGAAGGAGCAAGGCAAAAACCCACCAGACCTAACAAATGAAGAGGAAATAGGCAGTCTACCTGAAAAAGAATTCAGAATAATGATAGTAAAGATGATCCAAAATCTTGGAAATAGAATGGAGAAAATACAAGAAACGTTTAACAAGGATCTAGAAGAACTAAAGACCAAACAAACAGTGATAAACAACAAAATGAATGAAATTAAAAATTCTCTAGAAGGGAACAATAGCAGAATAAGTGAGGCAGAAGAACGGATAAGTGACCTGGAAGATAAAATAGTGGAAATAACTACTGCAGAGCAGAATAAAGAAAAAAGAATAGAAGCAAGTGAGAGCAGTCTCAGAGACCTCTGGGACAACATTAAGCGCACCAACATTCGAATTATAGGGGTCCCAGGTGAAGAAGAGGAAAAGAAATGGACTGAGAAAATATTTGAAGAGATTATAGTTGAACACTTCGCTAATATGGGAAAGGAAATCATTAATCAAGTCTAGGAAGTACAGAGAGTCCCATACAGGATAAATCCAAGGAGAAACATGCCAAGACACATATTAATCAAACTATCAAAAACTAAATACAAAGAAAAAATATTAAAAGCAGCAAGGGAAAAACAACAAATAACACACAAGGGAATCCCCATAAGGTTAACAGCTGATCTTTCAGCAGAAACTTTCCAAGCTCGCAGGGAGTGCCAGGAAATATTTAAAGTGATGAAGGGGAAAAAGCTACAACCAAGATTACTCTACCCAGTAAGGATCTCATTCAGATTCAGTGGAGAAATTAAAATCTTTACAGACTAGCAAAAGCTAAGAGAATTCAGCACCACCAAACCAGCTTTACAACAAATGCTAAAGGAACTTCTCTAGGCAGGAACACAAGAGAAGGAAAAGGTCTACAATAACAAACCCAAAACCATTAAGAAAATGGTAATAGGAACATACATATCGATAATTACCTTAAATGTAAATGGATTCAATGCTCCCACCAAAAGACATAGACTGGCTGAATGGATACAAAAACAAGACCCATATATATGCTGTCTACAAGAGACCCACTTCACACCTAGGGACACATACAGACTGAAAGTGAGGGGATGGAAAAAGATATTCCATGCAAATTTAAATCAAAAGAAAGCTGTAGTAGCAATTCTCATATCACACAAAATAGACTTTAAAACAAAGAATATTACAAGAGACAAGGACACTATATAATGATCAAGGGATCAATTCAAGAAGAAGATATAACAATTGTAAATATTTATGCACCCAACATAGGAGCACCTCAATACATAAGGCAAATACTAACAGCCATAAAAGGGGAAATTGACAGTAACACAATCATAGTAGGGGACGTTAACACCCCACTTTCACCAATGGACAGATCATCCAAAATGAAAATAAATAAGGACACACAAGCTTTAAATGATACATTAAACAAGATGGACTTAATTGATATTTATAGGACAATTCCATCCATAAACAACAGAATACACTTTCTTCTCAAGTGCTCATGGAACATTCTCCAGGATAGATCATATCTTGGGTCACAAATCAAGCCTTGGTAAATTTAAGAAAATTGAAATCATACCAAGTGTCTTTTCCGACCACAATGCTATAAGAGTAGATATCAATTACAGGAAAAAAATCTGTAAAAAATACAAACATATGGAGGCTAAATAATGCACTGCTTAATAACCAAGAGATCACTGAAGAAACCAAAGAGGAAATCAAAAACTACCTAGAAACAAATGACAGTGAAAACAAAATGACCCAAAACCTATGGGATGCAGCAAAAGCAGTTCTAAGGGGGAAGTTTATAGCAATACAATCCTACCTTAAGAAACAAGGAACATCTCAAATAAACAACCTAAACTTACACCTAAAGCAATTAGAGAAAGAAGAACAAAAAAACCCCAAAGTTTGCAGAAGGAAAGAAATAATAAATATCACATTAGAAATGAATGAAAAAGAAATGAAGAAAATGATAGCAAAGATCAATAAAACTAAAAGCTGGTTCTTTGAGAAGATAAACAAAATCAATAAACCATTAGCCAGACTCATCAAGAAAAAAAGGGAGAAGACTCAATTCAATAGAATTAGAAATGAAAAAGGAGAAGTAACAACTGACACTGCAGAAATACAAAGGATCATGAGAGATTACTACAAGTAACTCTATGCCAATAAAATGGATAACCTGGAAGAAATGGACAAATTCTTAGAAATGCACAACCTTGCGAGACTGAACCAGGAAGAAATAGAAAATATGAACAGAACAATCACAAGCAGTGAAATTGAAACTGTGATTAAAAATCTTCCAACAAACAAAAGCCCAGGACCAGATGGCTTCACAGGCGATTTGTATAAAATATTTAGAGAAGAGCTAACACCTATCCTTCTCAAGCTCTTCCAAAATACAGCAGAGGGAGGAACACTCCCAAACTCATTGTATGAGGCCACCATCCCCCTGATAACCAAAACCAGACAAAGATGTCACAAAGAAAGAAAACTACAGGCCAGTATCACTGATGAACATAGATGCAAAAATCCTCAACAAAATACTGGCAAACAGAATCCAACAGCACATTAAAAGGATCATACACCATGATTAAGTGGGCTTTATCCCAGGAATGCAAGGATTCTTCAATATAAGCAAATCAATCAGTGTGATACACCATATTAACAAATTGAAGGAGAAAAACCATATGATGATCTCAATAGATGCAGAGAAAGCTTTTGACAAAATTCAACACCCATTTATGATAAAAACCTTCCAGAAAGTAGGCATAGAGGGAACTTACCTCAACATAATAAAGGCCATATATGACAAACCCACAGCCAACATCGTGCTCAATGGTGAAAACTGAAACCATTTCCACAAAGAACAGGAACAAGACAAGGTTGTCCACTCTCACCACTATTTTTCAACATAGTTTTGGAAGTTTTAGCCACAGCAATCAGAGAAGAAAAAGAAATAAAACGAATCCAAATTGGAAAAGAAGAAATAAAGCTGTCACTGTTTGCAGATGACATGATACTATACATAGAGAATCCTAAAGATGCTACCAGAAAACTACTAGAGCTAACCAATGAATTTGGTAAAGTAGCAGGGTAGAAAATTAATGCACAGAAATCTCTTGCATTCTTATAAACTAATGATGAAAAATCTGAAAGTGAAATTACAAAAACACTCCCATTTACCACTGCAACAAAAAGAATAAAATATCTAGGAATAAACCTACCTAAGGAGACAAAAGACCTGTATGCAGAAAATTATAAGACATTGATGAAAGAAATTAAAGATGATACAAATAGATGGAGAGATATAACATGTTCTTGGGTTGGAAGACTCAACATTGTGAAAATGTCTATACTACCCATAACAATGTACAGATTCAATGCAATCCTTATCAAACTACCAATGGCATTTTTCACAGAACTAGAACAAAAAATTTCACAATTTGTATGGAAACACAAAAGACCCCGAATAGCCAAAGGAATCTTGAGAAAGAAAAACGGAGCTGGAGGAATCAGGCTGCCTGACTTCAGACTATACTACAAAGCTACAATAATCAAGAGAGTATGGTACTGGCACAAAAACAGAAATATAGATCAATGGAACAGGATAGAAAGCCCAGAGATAAACCCATGCACATATGGTCATGTTATCTTTGATAAAGGCAGCAAGAATATACAGTGGAGAAAAGACAGTCTCTTCAATACGTGGTGCTGGGAAAACTGGACAGCTACATGTAGAAGAATGAAATTAGAACACTCCCTAACACCATACACAAAAATAAAGTCAAAATGGATTAAAGACCTAAATTTAAGGCCAGACACTATTAAACTCTTAGAGGAAAACACAGAACACTCCATGACATAAATCACAGCAAGATCCTTTTTGACCCACCTCCTAGAAAAATGGAAATAAAAACAAAAATAAACAAATGGGACCTAATGAAACTTAAAAGCTTTTGCACAGCAAAGGAAACCATAAACAAGACAAAAAGATAGCCCTCAGAATGGGAGAAAATATTTGCAAATGAAGCAACTGACAAGGGATTAATCTCCGAAATTTACAAGCAGCTCATGCAGATCAATATCAGGAGAACAAACGGCCCAATCCAAAAATGGGCAGAAGACCTGGGTGGACATTTCTCCAAAGAAGATATACAGATTGCCAACAAATGCATGAAAGAATGCTCAACATCATTGATCATTAGAGAAATGCAAATCAAAACTACAATGAGATATCATCTCACACTGGTCAGAATGGCCATCATCAAAAAATCTACAAACAATAAATGCTGAAGAGGGTGTGGAGAAAGGGGATCCCTCTTGCACTGTTGGTGGGAATGTAAATTGATGCAGCCACTGTGGAAAACCATATGGAGGTTCCTTGAAAATGTAGAAATGGAACTACCATGCGACCCAGCACTCCCACTGCTGGGCATATACCTTGACAAAACCATAATTCGGAAAGAGTCATGCACCACAATGTTCATTGCAGCTCTATTTACAATAGCCAGGACATGGAAACAACCTAAGTGTCCATCGACAGATGAATGGATAAAGAAGATGTGGCACATATATACAATGGAATATTACTCAGCCATAAAAAGAAACGAAATTGAGTTTTTTGTGGTGAGGTGGATGGACCTGTAGTCTGTCATACAGAGTGAAGTAAGTCAGAGAGAGAAAGACAAATACCATATGCTGACACATATATATGGAATCTAAAAAACAAAAAAACCCAAAATGGTCATGGGGAACCTAGGGGCAAGACAGGAATAAAGACTCAGACCTACTAGAGGTGGACTTGAGGATATGGGGAGGGGGAAGGGTAAGCTGGGACAGAGTGAGAGAGTGGCACGGACATATATATACTATCAAATGTAAAATAGATAGCTAGTGGGAAGCAGTCGCATAGCACAGGGAAATCAGCTCAGTGCTTTGTGACCACCTAGAGGGGTAGGATATGGAGGGTGGGAGGGAGGGAGACGCAAGAGGGAAGAGATATGGGGAGATATGTATATGTATAACTGATTCACTTTGTTATAAAGCAGAAAGTAACACACCATTGTAAAGCAATTATACTCCAATAAAGATGTTAAATATATATACATATATATATATATACACACACACATTATATATATATATATATATACACTTGATTGCATGTACTCCCCCTTCACCAAAATCACATATATACTGACCTTCCCCCCTACCTCTTTGGAGCAGTTTCTCAGAACTATCTGAGGTGCTGTCTACTGGGCTTCAGTCCTCATTTTGCCCCAAATAAAACTTAACTCTCAGCTCTCACTTTGTGTATTTTTTTTTAAGTCAACACTCTGGAATATATTCGGTTTTCAGAGGTATCAGGATCACATGGTATAATCAGAAACCTTGGGATGACGCACAAATACACACAGATACACACATAGCTGTCTGATTAGCAGCTTTTGAAAATGGAGTATTTCTGTGGAAGCAGAAAGGAAGTTTTCCTATTATTAGAAACATACTAAGTGGGAGCCACTATGCTAGGCATCTGACTTTTATTACCCTATTTAATCCTCACAAAACTCTGTGGTATGCCTTATTGCTACCTCACAGATGAGAAATTACTCCAAGAAAGTTGTCACCTATCAAAGGAAGTACCAAGGTAGTGAAAAAGCAGACTGTAAATGCAGTTCTCTTATCTCCAAAGCCCATGTTTTCCCCCCTGAATTGCATTGCTACCCCTAGGAAATTGCTTCCTCTAACCAGGTACTTATTCTCAAAGAACTCTGTGAAACAGGCCTTTGGCATGGGAACAGAGCATTAACAAGATGATGAACTGTGTCACCTCTAGCATTTATTATAGATTCTTATGTAAAGTGAACTATAATTTTGTTAAATGCAAAATTGTTTTCAAGAATAGCAGAATATGTATAATATACAGGAAAGTTGTTAATAGAGTAATTCCTAAGGGTTCTCATCACAAGGAGAACATTTTTTCCTTTTTTTCATTCTTTTTATTGTCTCTATATGAGAAGATGGATGTTAGCTGAACCTATTGTGGTAATCATTTCACAATATATGTAAATCAAACCATCATGCTGTACCTCTTAAGCTTATACAATCATGTATTCCAATTATTTCTCAATAAAACTGGAGGGAAAAAAGTAGAAATAAAAAAGAATAGCAGAATATATGCTGAATTATTAGTTCTCTGAGATCACAGAATGAGACAGTCTTTTGACTGACATTTTAGATAAATATGCAGATAAAGACACGGAGGCCCCGTGAGGTGAGTAACTTACCCCAGTCACACAGTTAATAAATGGCAGAACTAGGCTTCAAACCCTAGCCTTCCTGACTCCAAAGAGCCTGGGATCTTTCTAATACACCAATGGTTCACACCTTCAGTGTGTATCAGACTCATTATAGAGCTTGTACAAACTCCAGGTGCCCAAGCTTCAACTCAGAACTCAGTCAGAATCTCTAGGGTCAGTACATCTGGGTTTTTTGGGTTTTTCGTCTTTTTAAACAACTTCTCAAGTAACCCTACTGTATGCAAAAATTTGACAATCTAGTACTACACCAGACTGCTTTATGGTCCTATAGAGTGGTCCTCACTAAAGCAGTAAGAACTTCTAGGTTAATCCTTCATATCTTACGGAAGTTAGTAGTGAACTAGCAAAATCCTAACGTTTTGTGAATTTTGTGAATCTTTACATTAGGTATGATGGTTTTTTGCCTTAATTTACATGCACTTATTTGTATTTAATTGTTCTCAACTTAGATTATATATAGCCTTTCTTAATGTCTTTCTTGTTCAAGAGCTAACTTGCAAAATTCGTTGATTTGCTTTTACTCAGCACTCTAAAATTTCTATGATAAATGTTACAGGCTCTCTTTTTCATTGGGATGCCAAATATTCCATAGAGATTGCACTTTAGTTTAAGGGACCTAACTTTTTTTTTTCACAAAATAAAAATACTAAGCAAATTTTGGTGGGTTATTGTGACTAAATAATATAATTATATTTGAAGAGAGGGAATCAGTAGACTGAATAAAGATCAAAGACTCTCATGATTAGAAAGGAATGATTACATTTAATAGTCTTCAGGAGGTAGTGACTCCTAGATGCCTCACAAGTTAGGTCATGTGGATAACAAATTGACTGTAGAAGTCCAAGTGCAGGGCCTGAACATTGTTTCAAAAGCATTATATAAATGTCATGCCCTCCACTCCTTGCCCAATTCCTGCTTCTAATAAAAATGCAGTCTTAGTCTCTGGCCACAGAAGTCATACCTAAGGAGTTTATTGAATCCAAAAAGTTCTCTTTCTGTCAATATTCTTACTTAGGATTTTCAAAGTTTCTCTCTTGCCTCTGAGCTATAAGTAACTATTGCCATAATAGTCTCTCATGTTTAAAAAATAAATTGAAAGAGAGAGAAATACTTGCCTGTATAATGTCAAATTAATGGAACACTCCTAAACTTTCCAAGAAAAATGTATTGCTTTGTTATCAGTTTGAAATGCTTAGATCACCTCACAGCTGTTATCTTTCAGTGACCACAGAAATGTGTCTTCCTCCTGTCAAGAACATGGTTTCCTAAAATGGAAAAGCAGCAGTCTTGAGTGTTCAAAAATAGCAAGTAGTTATTCAACGCTTTACCATCTCAGTCCTATGCCATTAAATAATATATGAGAAGGAAGATGATAAACTCTTAGAATCTAAAATAATTATATTAAGTTCTTTATTGGTGGGCCTTCACTGAAATTTTTGAAATTTTATTTTTTCTTAACTCATTTTTATTCCACGTATTTTTTCTTGCCTTTAATAAATGTCTTATCCAAAAAAAAAAAAAAAAAAAAAAACTTTCAGAAGGGCTGGTATCTATTGAGTATCCATTTGCATCATTTCATCTGTCATTTAGTCTTGTCATTATTACAAAAGAAAAGGGTCTACTCTGAGCCATTCCATGCCCCCCCACACCTTGGCAGTTAATACAGAGGACCCAAGGGAACACTTTGTGTCTTCTTTTAGCAGTAGTTACTTGCTGTCTTTTATCCCACCAATACAAAAGAGCTGGTAACCAATTTCAGGAATCAAGCTCCCATTTATGGTTCTATTAGTATTCTTACAGTAATTAATTTCAATTTAACAAGAAAAATTTGAGTCGTTTCAATGAACTGGGTGCTGTCAAGCATAAAGAGATATAAGAGAATCAAGGAGTTTACAAGCCAGAGGGTGAAATTTAAGCCCAGAATTTTAAAATGGACATGAATTTTTGGAGTCACTGTTTCTCTAAGTATGGACCTGGACCATCAGACCTATCTGTGGAGATGGTTAGGAAATACAACTCTTGGGTTACATATCAAAACTGCTGAGTCAAGATCTCTGAGCGTGGAGTAAGGACATCTTTTTAATTGGTCCCTAGATCTGAGTCAAGATCTCTGAGGGTGGAGTAAGGACATCATTTTTAATTGGTCCCTAGATTTTTCTTATACCAACACAGTTTGAAAACCACTGATGTCTTGTAACTGCCCTGGGCAGTTAAAAAGGGAAATGAGTCATACACAATTGTTCATCAGTTATTTAACAATCCAACTAGAGAAGTTCTCGTCTTGGGTTCAGTTAAAATCAACTATGAAACGATGTGAAATGCAAACTCCTGGGCATGCCCCAGTGATTTCTTACTTGGTGATTATGGAATGGGGTCCAGGAATATACATATTTAAGATGCATACTAGTGATTTCTCTTTTACTTACTTATTTATTTATTTATTTATTTATTTATTTATTTATTTATTTATTTATGGCTGCGTTGGTTCTTCTTCCATACTAGTGATTTCAATGCAGTTCACTTGGGGGATAACACTTTGAAAGGCACTGGCCTGTTACATGGCAGTTTGCTGTAATCTCTAGCACTCTATTTAGGATGTACCAACATTTAAGGAGTATTATTTTGTTAGAAGCTACAGCTGTAGGCTGAGATTCCAGACAAAGCAAATCATATTATTAGGCCTGGCTAATACAGTAAAATGCGACCCTAATTTAGCACTGTGGTTTGAGTTGATGCAGCCAATTCATTTATTTATTTCAGCTGATTGTGAATAAAATCTATCATGACTCAAAAAAGAGCCTTCTACAAATGCAGTTATTAAAAAGGGGGGTAATTGTACAAATGTTACATAAATTTATCCAAAAATATCCTACCTGTGTTTGTTGTACAATTAACACAAACTACAAAGGAAAACATTTGACTGGGGAAAGCAAATACTAGCATGCTTATGATCCATTATGCCTGGAAAGCTATTAAATGTCTTTCTGAAAGAACCAGAATAACCCTTTTTGAGAATGTCCCTCAGATGCTTTTCAATTCCAGATGTCAAAAAAGCATTGAGGATTGACCTAACTTCTGAATTATTTTCAGAATTATAGTAACACTTATTAAAAAGGCCGATCTTATAGTGCAGGAAAATCGTAGAAGTATATTATCTTGCCAGGTCAGTACATAGATTTTATTCCCTTCCCTAGTTGGCTTCATTAAATTTCCATGTTCCTCTGAACATGGTCTTGCCTGATACAAATGAGACATGATTTCTCTGAATACCTGAGATCAACTTCTTATTACCCGACAGAAAAGCCTCGGGTAGCTCTCTCATGGGGAGGAGAAGCCTTCTGCTCAGGATCAAGCAACAGATGAAAACATTCTTTTGGGGTTAAAATGGAGAAAAGGATTGTTCGTCTCCACTACTATATTCCTATTAAAAACGTAGACTAATTTTCTCTGCTCTTAACCTTTCTAAACATTTAACCTTACTTTTCTCATCCTCACTGTTAACATACCATACCAATACTACGATAAAATTTTATTTTATCAAAGTAGGTTGGAACCAAGATCATTTCATTAAAATTGTCATTTTCTGAGAAAATGGAAAATACAAATTTAATCTGAGAACTTCTGTGTGGAGGGGAAAGTAGAGACTCTGTTTCATCTGAATAATTGTAATAAAAACTAAAACTTCCAGTGCTCTTTCCTTTTCCCTGTATAGATAAATTAGAACATTAAAAAATCAATTAAAATCTTATAAAAGGTACATGAGCTCATGTAATCCTCTTACTAGACAATAACTGCCATTTATATTAGAATGAGATTATATAAAATTTTTGTTTTACTCATTACAAGTTTTAATTTGTTTTTTTCTAATTATCTTTGTGCTTCTAAGACATCTTGTTAATCTGGTACAATTAACCAAGTTGTTTTGAACCTGTGCTCATGAGACCTTCTTAAAGGCTGGTGATTTTGCTCATAATTTGTCAAGGCTGTGTAAAGGCTGGTAATTTTGCACTGAAAACAATATTTCCCAGGCAGAAATGGAAACAATCATCATGTATAAACCTGAAGCTTCCCTGGAAGGGAAGAGAGGATGGCACAGGATAGGGATGACTTACTACCCCTCCTTCACCCTGCAGGAAAAGTCCAAAATACACTCCTTACTGGTTATTGGAACTGACTTTTTCAAATTTTATCAAATTAAGAGGAGCAGGAATTATACTAAACTGACCTTGAACTGCATGCAATATAGCAAATGGTTGAGTCATATTATTACAACTAAAACCAGTTTTTGAGAATTATAATGAAACAAGTCAGTGAAAATAAGAACAATGTGATGGTGATGATGATCTTTGATGATTTATATCTATATTTTAGCTGTTTGAAAAAGTCAAAGAAGTTTGTCCAAATGTGCATGAGAAGATCCGAGCTATTTCTGCAGATCTCAATCAGAATGACTTTGCCATCAGCAAGGAGGACATGCAGGAGCTTCTTTCCTACACAAACATCATCTTCCACTGTGCGGCTACTGTGCGCTTTGATGACCACCTGAGGTACATCCCCATTCCCCTCTCATGACTTGTATTATACATGTGTGTGCATGCGTATGTGTGTAAGTTTCGCTATGATTTCCATTTTATTTTATTTTATTAATATTTATTTATTTATTTTATTTATTTTATTCTTGGCTGCGTCGGGTCTTAGTTGCAGCTCACGGGCTCTTTGTTGCGGCACGAGGGCTTCTCTCTAGTTGTGGTGTATGGGATTTCTCTTCTCTAGTTGTGGCATGCGGGTTTTCTCTCTAGTTGTGGCACGCGGGCTCCAGAGTGCATGGGCTCAGAAGCTGTGGCACACGGGCTTAGTTGCCTGGCAACATGTGGGATCTTAGTTCCCAGACCAGGGATCGAACCCATGTCCCCTGAATTGGAAGGCAAATTCTTTACCACTGGACCACCAGGGAAGTCCCTATGGTTTCTTTTTTTTTTAAAAAGAGATATTCTCAATGAAAAAAAAAAATACAAAGGAGTAAAACTTCTCCAAAATCTTACCATCCAGAGTTAACCATTTAATATTGTGAAGACCATCCATTTCAGCTTCTTTTTTAAAAAAATATATTTATTTATTTATTTTTGGCTGTGTTGGGTCTTTGTTGCTGCGCACGGGCTTTCTCTAGTTGCGGCGAGCAGGGGCTACTCTTTGTTGCAACGAGCGGGCTTCTTATTGTGGTGGCTTCTCTTTTTGCGGAGCACGGCCTCTAGGTGCACAGGCTTCAGTAGTTGTGGCTTGCAGGCTTTAGAGCGCAGGCTCAGTAGTTGTGGCTCATGGGCTTAGTTGCTCCGTGGCATGTGGGATCTTCCTGGACCAGGGATCAAACCCTTGTCCCCTGTATGGCAGGCAGATTCTTAACCACTGCACCACCAGAGATGTCCCTCAGCTTTTCTTTGTACATCCATAATAGAATAGATTTATGTTCAATTTCACCAAAAAAATGGCCTCACATTGAGAATTATGTTTTTTGCAACCTGTTCAATTTTATTTTTAGATATCTTTCCTTGTCAATTGATATTCTATTATAATTTGTAACGACTACATGACATTCCATTGTACATGTATACAATATACTCAACCAGTTCTGTATTGATGGATGTTTTTTAGAGTGTTCTAGCTTTTCACTATTACAAACAGCTCTGCAGTGAACATCTGTGTAGAATACATTTTTTTCCCTTTGGGTAAATTCCCAGAAGTAGAATTGTTAGACACATACTAGATGTGTCCAGGTTATGAACAGTTTATATTTTGATATATAATGCTAAGTTGTTTTCCAAAAAGGTGGTATTAATTTACACTGTTCTTGTGCATATGAATGCTCATTTCTAACACCCACAACAGTACCATATTATAATTCTTTAATTCTTTTTATCATTGTCAATATTATAATGCAAATAGCATTGCATATTTTGATTTCTGTTTCTTTGCTAATCAGAAAGGTTGAAGATGTTTACATGCCGAATGGCATTTTATTCTTTTGTGAAATGCCTGTTTATGTTCACCTATTTTTCTCTTGAAACATTTTTTTCTTGTCAGTTTTAGGACTTCTTGGAAGATTTAGCATATTAACTCTTTGTCTTTTATAAGGCTCAAAATATTTTAACAGTTTATCATTTGTCCTCAGCTCTATTTTATTATTTACACAGTTTTTCATAATTTCTTCCAGTATTTTTATTGTTTTATTTTTACACTTAAATCTTTGACCCATTTAAAATTTATTTAGCTATAAAGAATAATAGTCAGGACAATTCCATAAAAAGAAGAGCAATGTAGGTGTGAATGTACAGTATTTTTTTATTACCAAAAGGTGGTTATTCTTTAAACAACATTTATTAAATGATTTCTTTTCACTTTTTGTTTGAAAGGAAACTCTCATAGGATATTAAATTCCTATTTCTGAACTCTTTTATTCCATTAATTAGGCTTTCTCTTCCAGTACCACAGTACTTTAATGACTACAATTCTTATTTTATTAAGCAACTATACAACATTTTTCTCTTTTTATAGAATTTTCCTGACTATTCTCACCTCTTGATTAAACTTAGAATAAATTTGCCAAGTTTTTTCAAGGGTCGGGAATTTGATCGAGATTACCTTGAATATGCAGATTGATTTAAAAAAACAACATATTTAAAACATTGACTCTTCCTATCCAAGAACAATATATGTCTCTGTTTATTCAGTTTTTCTGTTATGAACCTTAATGAAGTTTTATCATTTTCTTCATATAAAGTCTATTCGTTTATTATTAATTTGATATATGTTTTAAATGTTCTTTTTTGAATATGTGCCTTTCTTCCATTATAGTCTCTAATTTTTGTTTCTATATAGGAAAACTAGTGATTTTTTTATATAACTTTTATAAGTGGACACCTTACTGAATTATGTTATTGTTCATTCCAGTTTTTTCAGCTGCTCCTGTTTGTTTTCCAGATATACAATTATATAATCTGATAGTCATTTCTGGATTGCCTTTGCAGTGTTTGTACTTATTAATTAATTTTATTTTCCTCTCTAATTATAAGGCTGGAACTTCAGAGCAGTGTTAAGCAGTAGTGATTGTTGGCATTCTTCTTGGCCCAACTTTAAAATCAGTGCTCCTTACTTTTCACCATTAAGCATGACACAGGCTAGCAAATTAAAATATACATTTTTAAATCATTTTCTTCCTCTTTTAGTGAATTTATAAAAATTGAATTGGAAATGGATATTGAATGTCATTTTTAAACTTTTCAAAAAAATATATATATATACATGATGATGTATTTTTTTCACTTTTTGAGTTAGATTAATAGGTTTCCTGATTTTGTATGAAACATGTATTTCTAGAAAGAACTATTTCATTGTCATCACATGTTTATATAGCTTTGTATTCTACTAGGTAAAATTCAGGATTTTGACATCAGTTTTTTTTATTGAAGTAAAGTTGATTTACAATGTTGTGCTAATTTCTGCTGTATAGCAAAGTGATTCAGTTATACATTCGTTTTTATATTCTTTTCCATTATGGTTTATCACAAGATATTGAATATAGTTCCCTGTGCTCTACAGTAGGACCTTGTTGTTTATCCATCCTGTATATAATAGCTTGCATCTGCTAATCGCAACTCCCAATCTGTCCCTCCCCCACCCCCCTCCCCCTTGGCAACCACATCTGTTCTCTATTGACATCATTATTTATGTCTGACCTGTACCTTTGCAATAGAAACATATTTCTCATTCTATATTCACTGTTGCTTTCCTCCAATTTATTTGAATTTTCTAATTTAAATTAGATGCCTAATTTATGTTTTTTATTCTTTTAATGGCTGCTTAAGAGGCCCCTTTATAAATTCAGAGGATTGCGATTTTTTTCCTTCCGGTTGATTTAGAACCATGTGACCTCTAAATGCAATATGCACCATAAGATTTATGTGCACAGAAAACATCATCAACATATTACGCATTCCAAGTATCACATAACTTTGCGGCCATGACCTGTACTTTTCTTCCTGGTCCTTTGATGCAGCCACAAAAATCAGATGGATATGCCAGTTATTGGAGTGGGTGCAGTTCCAGCAAAACGGGATGTGAGTTGCCTCACTGCATTTCCTTCTGTCTAATCTTCTCCAGACATGCCGTGCAGCTTAATGTCACTGCCACCCAGCAGCTCTTGCTCATGGCCAGTCAGATGCCAAACTTGGAAGCCTTCATACACATCTCTACTGCCTTTTCAAATTGTAACCTGAAGCACATTGATGAAGTCATCTATCCATGCCCTGTGGAGCCAAAAAAAATCATCGACTCCATGGAGTAAGTTGGGTTAAATGAGGGGGTGAAGGGTGGGCAGACTGTCCTCTTTGGCTCTTTGTAGTCGTTCACTTGTAACAAAGTGAGACACTCTTGGAGCAAAATGCTTCGAAAAGGTGCCAGCTTTAACTCCCTGTCCTTGCTATTCCCTCCATCCCCGGTGGAGAATATAGTGCTTGGTGATGGAGCAGGGATAGGGGTAGAAAAGTCCTACAGAAAAGTTGTATTGAGTAGTTTAGGATTGCATGAAGTACTTGAGAGTACTTTACATGGAAGTGGTTTCTCAATTCTCAGTGAACTCAGCATTGTTACTAGATAAGGGAAGTATCATACATAGTATAAATGTTCAGAAGAAAGGTTTTGGCATCAGACTGGCAAAGGTACTGCAACTTACTAGTTGTGTGACCTTAAGCAAGTTCTTTGGCCTCTCTGAGCCTTAGTTCCTTCATTTGTAAAATGGGGCTAATAATATTCCCTGTCCTTATAGTTGTGATGATAAAGTGAGTTATATAAAGCACTTATTACAGTGCTAGGGAGTGTTTAATAGCAGTTAATCAAAAGGTTAATAAAGAAGAACTAATAGAGAAGAGAAATTTCTTCCAAATCTGGCAGAAATTTTGCTCTATTCAGCTGAGACGCACTTTTCTTACTGTACTGTTATGCATGAGAGACAGAGATCTAGCATTTTTCTCTTTTTGGCAACTAACAGGAACCACTTTCTTTTCAGGACATGGCCCTGGTCTCAGAATAAGTATGCTTTTCATTCTGCCTCTTCATTCTTCTGTTCCATTTACCAAGTTTATCTTGTTTTGTTTGTTTTTTAAAAAGACTCTGCATAAAAAGTATTATAGCAGAGAAAAATAGACCGTTTCCTGGTGAATTTGTCATATTTTAATTTCTTATAATACTGTATCTTCTATTTAAGATATACTCTTTAAAATGAAGCTTTAGCTAAATCAAGAGTTTATTCCCTTCAGGGCAAACATTTTTATCTCATACGGCTCTGATAATATATACTTTTACCTGTCATTTAAAAATATCCAGGACAATGAAAAATGAAAGTCATCTAAAGCAGCCAGAGTTTCCTTAAGTTGCTAATAAATGATGATTTGCTTAATTGGTGCAAAGGATCTTTTCAGAGTCCAAAGTTTGTCAGGATAGTTGGAGAAAAGACACTGATGCCAAAGTCAGTGCAGGAAAGTTGATGTCTAAAGCCTTGGCCTATTTTCAGGATGGAATTGATTTGTTTGTCATTTACCCACCCCCTTACAGCATTGTCTCTGGGTGAATGTGGTGTTTATGGATGTGACAAGCCCAGGAAAGGAGCACAGTCCCCTTTGATTCCCAACCCTGCCACTGAGATTCCAGAGGCTCACTCCACTGTTAACCCCCTAACCCCTGACAGACCTTAGCACGATTTGAGGAGGGATCTCTGAGAGGTCACCAAAGAAAAGAGCTAGGAAATGGAGATTCAGTTCACCCAGAGATTCCATACCACTTCCTCCCTTCCAAACTGTGTCCAGATGCTCAAAAACCCCACATTTCAAAGAATAAGCTCACCTCCCAGAGGAGGAGTTGATTTATAGTCAGGCATTCAGCACTTCCCATACTCCCCACTATATGTCAACTGGTAAAGGCAGGTAATGACTACATGATTGATGATCAAACTGTAATTGACATGGGTACAAAATTTATGTCTGTCTGTCTTGTACTGCTCTCAGAGGAGAACAATTATTTTTAAACATATATATATATATATATATAGCCAAATAGAACTAGGAATAAAATTATATTTTATCTCAACAGAATTCATTTTGAATGCAAATAAGGAAATAAACGTGTTTTTTTTTAAACAGGGAGAACATCATTACTACAATTTATTTGTTCAGAATTTTTTTTTATACTAAGGACCATCTGTCCAGCCCATCCCTCTCCGCCCTCCCCTTACATTTGTGCTGCAGTCACATGGAAGTACTCACCCCTCTCTCTCTTACCTCTCTGCCTTTGCTTAGGTGGTTCTGTTTCTAGAGACTACTTCCACCTCTGCTTCCCCTGGTGAGTTCCTCTCCAGACATCAAAGCTCCCCCCTTGGAGCCCACGGGCTCAGGTGGCCGTTCCTGGTGCTCCCAGAGTGCTCATCTTCATCAGTGTGCTTAGCACAGGTCATTCTAAATGTCTGGTTATTCGTCTGTATTCCCCAGTGGACAATGAACTTCTCAAAGGAGGAGAGTATCTCTTGCTCCTTCTTGCTCTCTGGGGCCAGCACATAGTAGGAACTCCAATATTTGCTGAATGAATGAACACTTTTTGATGGAACTGGATGATTGCTGTTCATACCACTCCAGCTGGTATTTTTTGTTCTTGTTTCTTTGTTTAGACAAAGCAAGAATAGATGACAGAATTCCATAGCACGCTGATATTTGGGGATGTGAAGTCTTCTGTATAAAATACCTATATGCCCACATCTTAGCCCTGTTTCGGATTGCACTTTTTTCTTCTTAAACTTTGAATAAAACCTGTGTGTTAAGTTTGGAATAATGCTTTGAATAAATCCCAGCAGCCCATCACCAACTAGACCATTGTTCATGACTGTTTCAACAATTCCTATATCAGATGGAATTTTCTGAATAACAAATAGCATTAAATTTTAGAATGACAAATAGCATTAAAGTTATTCCTAATAAACATTAGTGCACCTAAATCCAGGTTTGGCTGCTGTGTTTTAAGAAAATATTTTTCTCTGATTTCATCTCTATTTTGTAATTGTAGTAACTGTAGTTAAAATAAAATTAGTTTCCAAGAATTTTAGGTTTCTATTTCCCTTGGAAATTTTTATTAACAGTAACCCCATGGGGTTCTGTCATTGTTCTTAGTACTGCAGTGTTCCTCATTTTTTTAAAGGAACCAGGAGTTAGACAACAAGAAAATGATCAATTTCCCACTGCCCTCACTTTGTGTTGTCTTTCAATTCCTAGATGCTTTAATCCAGTCAAAGTTCCTGATAGATTTGTACCTATTAAAAATCATACTTTAAGCTACTTGGCCACCAGAAGACACAGCTGATCTGCCAGGTGAAACATAAAAGTTGTTTCTTGATCAAACACTAATTGCAGTCAGCCATGGCAGATGTGCTGCAGGTAGAGCGTGTGAGAAGCAGGGAAATTGAGGTCACAGCAGCCTCGGTAATGGCCCTTTGGGAAATACAAAAAGAGGTCAAATGTTGGAAAGTAGTTTTGCCTTCGTGCTGAAGAACACATTGTTAACACTAAGAATGCTTATCTATTCTAGGGGAAAGGAAGAAGCTGGTTTTAGCATTTGTGCTTTTACTGTCAGGATTGTACAGCGTTAAGATAGCATCTAAGCAGCTGACAAAAAAACTGTCATTTCTGTGTACCAGGCTTTAATGCGAATCAGAGCAGGGTTAAATTGTTTCTTAAACAAATTGAATAATGTTCATGTTGTCAGGTCATTGGAGCCAGAATAGGTGCTCAGTGAAAGTCTATAGGGTAATGCAGAGGCCAAGTTACCACAAGCATTAGGCTCAGATATACCCTTCTCCACAATAAAGGGTTCAAATTTACTTTGAAGCGTGTTAAATTTATTCTGAAGCCAACTCTGACAAATTGAAGTTGATCAACCTTTAACCTTTCAGCTTCCCAGCACTTTTCACCACTGCCGCCGGACATTAACTTCCAATTTTTCTTCATTCTCTGCAAAGACATCGCCTCTCTTACTTGCCCACAGTCTCCCTACAACCCCACCTCCTTCTGAGTTCACCCATTCTGTCCTATCATTATCCATCTCAGCTTCCCAAACCTTTGCCAGCACATAAATTGGCCAATCAAGACTGTCTTGTGGGAGGACACACATTTACTGAATAAGGTAGCTCGTTCCTGGGGGCAGAAAGGTGATTGGACACAGAGATAAAAAACATAAAAAACATAATCCCTCCTGGACTCATTGTAAAGTGGGGAAACAGACACATGGGCGAGAACATACGGCATGATAATCAAGGGAAGAACATAATCCAGATGAAAGAAAAGAGAGCAAAGGCTACCATGAAGCAGTGTGTCCAGTATTTACTCCCAGACACCTTTTCCAATATACCTCTAGGTATATCTAGCTTGCCCTGCTTATTGCATAAGAAAATTAGGAGGAAAAATACATATTACTCCTGCTATTTCATTCAGTAAATATGTAAATTATGAAATTAATGATATTAAGAGGTTGAATAAATAAGTTTCAAACCAAAAAATTAATATTTAGAGGAAATTGTGTGTGTGTGTGTGTGTGTGTGTGTGTGTGTGTGTGTGACACACACAGCCTTCTGAAGTCTTCAATAACTTTTTGCTTCTTTTGAAGCTATTTAAGTACAAGTTTAGTATTTGGAACCCATGGGTTCAGACATCTTGAGTACACTGAAGGGCATTGGCTTTAATTTCAGAAATGTTCTTTGGTTTATATGCTGTCTTTTTTCCATAATAGCGAATAACTTATTCGCTATTTTAAAAACTGATCAAGAACAAACAACAGCAACAGCAACTCAAACTTTGGTAAAGAAGAGCATGAACTGATTTTAGGTCCTAAAAAGGACATCACTTAACAAATGGCTGTGCATATTTGTTACATTAATCTCCTCTTCAAACCTGGGAAATGGCTGGATGAGATATGGTCTGTTTGGCTGTATTAGAAAAGATATTGTTAAACCAACTATTACCTTTGTAGATATTTCCTTCTTGGTTGTTTTACTAAAAATAAGAATGTCTTAGATTTGTGGGCTCATTTTGTTTTATCAAATAGCTGTAAATGTAGTTGTAAATATTCCTGTTTGTCCTCATATAAACTGAAAATTTAGAACAGATATAATTATTGCCATTTTTTCATAAGTGAAAGTGGAGGAAACGAGAAGATGATACAGTAGAATATGGGGGAGCTACAAATAGTAGAGGCAGACCATCTACAGAACACTACAACTTCTTTTGCTTTGTGTTCTTAGAAACCTGCGAAACCAGTATTTTCTAAGATCAGCTAACTCACCAAACTTGGGGAAGCCTCCAGGTGTTACCCTTTCCATACACACCAACAGCAATAACAGCACATGGTACCAGCCATGTGGCATATAACTAGCATTGCTGGCTTCTGATGTTTTCTTAAAATTGTTTTTTTTTACAGCCTTAATAAAGTTAGGCTGTATTTCTTCTGACTCAGTTTTTGTAACCTGTATGTTTTTGCAGGTGAAAAAAAAAATGGTCTTAGGTCAGTTAATCCACTGCTGACCCACAAATAAGATGAGGTAAAGATAACATTATTAGAAAGATAGAGAAGTGCCTGCATTATCCCTCACTCTCTCCCAACACTCGAGTGACTATATAATTGAAATATCTTCTGTTTCTCTAAGTATTTGGAGTTGTTTTCAATTTTAGGAACTTCTCAACCTTTCCGTTTTCAGTGTAAATCAAAAGGCATTTGATACTAGAAGGCATTTGATACTAGGCTAGAAAATACTCAGCACTAGTCGCCGCAAAGCAAGGAAACCCAAACCATCACAGGCAGTGCTCATGTTCCTCTCCAATATCGGAGAGTTACTGAAATTGAGAGTTGTGTTTCTGAATAAGTCTTGGCATTAAGCACATCTTAAATACTCAACAATTTGTCATGGGAGGAAGACGATAACCTCTAATAAGATTTTTCTGCAATCAAAATAGTATGATTGCGCTGGGTCCGATAAAATAGGAATGCATGTACCAAACACATGGATTATAAAAATCACACTGACATATAGCCTAATTTTTAAAAACTATATTATATCAAAAGTTTAACCAAATAGATCTACCAACTAAGAGAAAGATTCAATATTTAATTGACAATAATTTGATTGCTTTCTTAGAGAAGATCAGATAGACTTTGGGATTATCAAAATGGTTCTAACGTCTTTTAAAAAAATATTAGGCTAATGCCATGGTAACAGTTATTTGTGATGCAGGTCTTCGTGTAAGTGAAGGTATTCAATAATCACTCTATTAAAGCTGCTTCACAGTGCTATTCTCACTCCACTTGACAGACTATTAATAGTTATAAGAGCACTTCAGAACTCATTGGAAATCTCTGGAAATGATTACCAAGTTATTAGCATAGACTCTAAACAGACCTTCAAAATACAGTGCATAGATTTGCTAAAGTGTTGTAAGTCTGCTAAGTGTAGTTGCTTTTCTTTTTTGAGGCATTGAGTAGAATTTTTAAAAAATCAAAGCTGAAGGTTTCAAGATCGGTGCCATAGGTTCTAACTGGACGACAGTGAATGAGTGGGGCTGCCACTGACGAGCCTCGGAGGACAGACTCTCAAGTCCATGACCAGGGCAGCCAGCCCGCTACCAGGTGCCCGACTGGCCCTCGCAATGCGTTCATTGAATGTACCTTCATAAGTACATTCCTGCTGAGAGAAAATAATTGAAGATAGAGATTGAGTCTATATAATCAAGTAGCAGACTGCATAGCTATTGGAAAAATCTATCGAGGCAGGAGGCCGTAGGATTCGACTAGTAATATTGGGCTGAGCAGTGGAGAGCAAGGAACTCATCCGTCATGCATCATTTGGACAGGTATACACTCAAGACTTGGTGTCCTCTGACAGTTCCTAATTCCAGAACTCAAGCTAGAAGGGGGAAGTTTTCTTTGATTGTCGGTATCTCACAGTTTCTTTTTTGGTCTATTGTCTAACACATGTTGCTAGAATTCTTTTTTACTCTGACTACCTTCAGGTGGTTAGACGATGCTATTATTGATGAGATCACACCCAAGCTGATCGGGGATCGGCCCAATACGTACACCTACACCAAGGCCTTGGGAGAGATGGTGGTGCAGCAGGAGAGCGGCAAGCTCAATATTGCCATCATACGGCCCTCCATCGTGGGAGCAACCTGGCAGGAGCCTTTCCCAGTAAGCCCACTCGCCTGGATTCCACACTTTGCTTCCAAACCAGCATCCTTCCAGCCCAATTACTCTCTGATGTCTTATTTTTTCTTTTTAGTATGTAGAGCTAAGTACAGCAAATCAAATGTGAACCCATTATATTAGGACAGAAGTCCACATTCGGTTCAGGATTTATTCAGCATGGGGCTCCTCTGAGTGTGACACTGACTGTCCTAGAGTTGGGTGGAGTCTTAAATTAGCTTCTCATTAACTCTCGTCTCAAAATTGCCATGGGAAATAGTTTTATTTCTTGGCTTCCCCACTATAGTTTAAATATAGCAGAATGTTCTTGATGGCCAAATTGGTAGTATTACAATTGCCAGGGTAAATAGGAATCAGGAAGCTCAGAGAAAAGTCCTCAGTTTAGGAATGATAATTTTTATCTCTGTATACTGCTATATCTTTTAGAAAGTACTTTGAATTATACCATCTTTTTTGAAGCAATTCTGTAAAGCTTTTGCACCAGATAAATCCAAGCTCCATTACTTACTGACATGCAGGCTTTTGAGCTGTCTCATCTGTAAAACTGGGCTAATCCCACCCGCTGTGGAGGGTTGATCAAATGAGTCGATGTATGAGGTGTTCTTAGTGCAATGCCTGGTCCCTAGTAAAAGGCTCAACTAATATTAATCCCTTCAACTTCTCCTCTCTTCTCTCCCACTTTACACACACATTTTTGACTTTCACATATAAAGAAACAGACATAATGAGGTCAACTGACTTGCTTAGGGCTTAGGAGACAAACTCAAAGAGACATTTGTCTCTAACTGCTCCTAAATATAATCTTTCCTCTAACATCTGTAGGCAAGCTAATACAGATGGATAGATAGATAGATACATAGCTGGATAGACAGATACATACATACATACATAGATAGAACGAAAGATGCTATGACTCTTACAATTGTCAAGAAATGGACATTTCCTACAAACTGTGTTTGAAATGTTCCCTTGAGGAGTTAAAATCAGGCCCAGGTGGGGAAAATGAACTTGCAACCATCCATGATTCCTGCTATGAAATAAATGCTGGCAGAATTTTAATTCTTGCACAAACCAAGTCCAGAAAATATCCAGTGCTTTCTCATTGGTCTCTGTTTGAAATCTTAGAAATACTGGATTAGACAGTTCTATTGGCTGGGGTCTCAGTGCTCTTGTTTGAAGTTTATTAAGATTAGACTGCAGATGTTCCAAAGATATTAGGATTTTCTGACATGTGGAACCAATTAGAGATCTTTTTTTTTTCTTTTGTTTTTAGGGTTGGGTTGATAACATAAATGGACCTACTGGGCTCATTGTTGCGGTATGTATAACGGTGTGGAAATAATTACTTGAAAAGTAGTGGAGGGATAGTAACAAAATGCTAGTGTTGGCTTAGCTTCACTGACGCAAAACCATAAGCGTTACTTTACTAACCACAATTGATGCAACTTATTTCAATTTTGCCAATTGGAAAATAGAGGCAGAATGAAATTAATTATCTGTGGATATCATTATCAGGAAAACAGAAAGACTGTGATATCATCAATTACTACTTAGGAGTTTTATTTTTGGAAACTCTTTTGAACATCTAGTACCATGCCTGTATTTCCCCTTAGTTAACACAAGATGGGGGTGTTTCCACCCTTTTTGCTCTTTAACTGTAGCTTGAATTAGGGATGCACTAGAACTCATACCCCCAAAGATTTTTAAATTTATGTGCGTATGGATAGAAATTATATAAATTCATAAAATATATCAACATCAATTTCTTAATAGATACAAGAAAGAAAACTACCAATTGGAGCAAATTTTTCAAATATAAAAACTGATGACTATAGGAAACACTTTTCAACAATAATACTCTCACAGACCAGGAGAAACATCAATCATTCCTCTGGGTCAGCAGCACTTTGTGTGTGTTTCCCTGCAGTGGAGACTGATCCAGTGAGCTGTGGTGCTTCCCAGTTCACACTGAAGCATCTTAGGGCCAGAACCACAACTCTGCTCTTTAGGACAATGAACAGGACTTCCACTCTTTAAATGAGTTTAAATCTTATTAGGGATCTCATGTTTCAGACTATGCCTTTGTTATTCTCAGAACTAGATCCAACATGAACTACAATACAAATATAAGACAGTGAATTATAACTACTTGTCAAACACAATGACAATGAACTCCTTTCTGATTTCTTTCTTTTTCTGTTCCCTACCTGCCTTCAACTCTTGAGGCTTAGTTGGGGTGAGCATTTGGTAACTTAGAACATAACTATTTTAACATGATCCAAGAGTGAATTTTATTACATTGTTTACAAAGCTGCACAATAATTCAAATTTTCTAAAATTTTCCAGACTGATTTCCTATGTCCAAAGTAAGGGAAATCAGTTACAAGAAAACAGAAATTAGGAACACAAGAAAGTGCTAACCACTGCAAATTGATGTTGGAAACATACAGGGTGTAAATAACCAATAACTTTATAAAGTCACTAAACGTGACTTTTAATTTATTAACTGACTTCTTTATTTACTGACACAACATGTATTAACATGAATAATTCCCAATTCTTACATCTGTATAACATCAGTGATCTGTGAGGTAAACAAAGACACTGAACAAAAAGTAAATAATGGTAGGTTTTTCCCCAAGTAATAAAAAAAGTTTTGCCAAGTAGTAGAATTTTATTAATTTTTAAAAAATGTTTCTTAAACTTTTAGTGTCTATTATTGCTTGTAAATTAGTAGGCACTAGCAGAAAACAACATCATTTAAGAAATGGTAAGCTAGGGGCTTCCCTGGTGGCGCAGTGGTTGAGAATCTGCCTGCCAATGCAGGGGACACGGGTTCGAGCCCTGGTCTGGGAAGATCCCACATGCCACGGAGCAGCTGGGCCCATGAGCCACAATTACTGAGCCTGCGCGTCTGGAGCCTGTGCTCCACAACAAGAGAGGCCGCGATGGTGAGAGGCCCGCGCACCGCGATGAAGAGTGGTCCCCACTTGCCGCAACTAGAGAAAGCCCTCGCACAGAAACGAAGACTCAACACAGTCATAAATAAATAAATAAATAAATAAATAAATAAATAAATAAATAAATAAAAGAACGTGAATTTCTTTAAAAAAAAAAAAAGAAATGGTAAGCTAAATTAATGGGGAATTTGGGAACCCTAATTCTTATTATTAACTAACCAAATACATTAAACCTCTCAAGTTTGAGGAATTTCACTCTGAAAGGAACCTGAGGACCCCTAGCGGTTCTTGGCCATGGTGACACTTAAGATGAACTCGGCTGGGAGGTTGGATGGGCTGAGAGCTGTCAGCCTTGGCGCAGGAACCTAGTAAGCAGTGATCAGTGCTGGCCGTTATCACCAACAGCATTCGTATTACCTGTCTGATGTATACTTTAATCCCGGCTATTACTTAAGACCTGGTTCAATATTTTATGTCCTTGGGACCTCCCTGGTGGTCCAGTGGTTAAGAATCCACCTTCCAATGCAGGGAATGAGGGTTCGAGCCCTGGTTGGGAAACTAAGGTCCCACATGCTGTGGGGCAACTAAGCCCACGCTCTAAAGCCCGCGTGCCGCAACTAAGACCTGACGCAGCCAAATAAATAAATTTTAAAAATATATTTTATGTCCTTTTTCCTGTGCAGGCTGGGAAGGGGTTTCTTCGGTCCATAAGAGCTACTCCGATGGCTGTGGCAGATTTAATTCCAGCAGATATAGTCGTCAATCTCACCTTGGCTGTAGGATGGTACACGGCAGTTCACAGGTGTGGATGCATAAGCTGGCTTTCAAAGAATTGATGAGAAGGAGGGAGACTGTGTTAGGCACCTTTTCAAAATACATGCATTTTGGGACTTCCCTGGTGGCACAGTGGTTAAGAATCCACCTGCCAATGCAGGGAACACAGGTTCGAGCCCTGGTCCGGGAGGATTCCACATGCTATGGAGCAACGAAGCCCGTGTGCCACAACTACTGAGCCTGCGCTCTAGAGCCCGCAAGCCACAACTACTGAAGCCCGTGCACTGCAGTGAAGAGTAACCCCCGCTCTCTGCAACTAGAGAAAGCCCGCGCGCAGCAACAAAGACCCAACGCAGCCAATAAATAAATAAATAAATTTATTTAAATATATATATGCATTTTATTGTGGAAGACCCCAAATGTGAGAGGGTGTCCATTTCAATATTTCACAGAGTTCCAATTATGCCGTCATATATGCATTAAGTTGTTTTATAAATACTGGTTAGTACTTGGTTGATCATAAAGTAATAAATTCTTCAAATCATTTAACCATCTAATTCTTGATAACCGAAAAGCTCTTCCTTCTATTCAGTAATCTAAAATACAGCTTCCTTTTTTAAGGCAAAGGAGATAAAAGTGGATGAAATGAGAGCATATTTTTTTAAACTCCTCAGTTCCTAATAAATGCCAAAAGTTCAGATCACCGCGTGTGTAGCAGGGGCTGGGTGGTGGTGGTGGGGGGGGTGGGGGGGTGGGCGGGATTTTCTAGTACAAGGAAAAAATAATAGGTTGTTTGTATATTTAGCTTTGTTAGTAAAAGTAAAAGTAAAAGTTAATTTTTATTAATTATTGGAAGTTAGACATTCAGATGTTTTCCAATCCAACAGAGCCTCACTGGATTTAGGAAAAAATATGGCCCATATTTTTGCCCAATAAAGATATCAAGAAGTTAGAAACATGATCTGCTTTCTCATCGTCATGCTACCTCCATTTGCTCCATAAATATGTTAACCTATTGGGATTTTTTCCTCGTACACATGTACACACACACACACACACACACACACACACACACACTTGCACTTTTCCTAGTCTTCTTCTATTTTGCTTATTAACCCAAAAAAGGAACAAAAAATGAAAGTGTTGCGTAGGGTGCCTTAGTCATGGGAATTATTGAAAAAACCTTGTTTAAATGTTATTTTCCCTTATCTTTCTTTCGTTCGTTCTCCATTTTGTTGTATTTATCTAACTTTTGTTTTCCAGACCTAAGTCAACATTGATCTACCACTGTACATCTGGCAACCTCAATCCCTGTAATTGGGGCAAAATGGGTAAGTGCCTGTAACAATGTACCTATATAACAATGAGAGTCTGCTCACTCACAATTAGGGTCTGCCACAGGGAAAAAATAGACAAAGTGTGTCATGGAGCTTAGAGTCTAATGGGGGAAAAGACAAAACATAGGTAGAGAGATAAAAATAATTGCAAATTGTAAATGTGTAAGAGTTAATTAGGATGTACTGTGGTATACCAAAGAAAGGGGCCAGTGGGATAGCTGCATGATTGTAAGCAATAAGGGGTCCATTGGCTATAGACATTTAAAAAATAAATAAAGCCAAGTAGAAGTCAGCAATTATAAGCAATGTCAGTGATAAAATACTCTGCCTGCTGAGCCACTGCTCTCATGAACACAGCCCTCATACCCTGGCCACATCACTGAGAATGTGACATAATCAATGGCCAAGTAGATTTAGAGAAGTCCAATAATGTTAACTTGTGTTATTGAGTCAGTGATACTCTATTAATTTATGCTGTCAGCCATAGTGTAACCTTGAATGTATCCTATTGAATTGAATTAATCCTGCATATAATAGAAAACTAGCTAACCAATCTTTTACTCTCCTTTGTCAATTTCAAAGCTGATTTGCTTGCAAATATTTGAAACTTTTAGATCATCTAATTGTTTAGCTACTAGATGTTGAAAAAAAATCAAATGTGCTTAATATGTTAGAATCTCATTTCCAATTCAGAGCACTCTGCTCTGCTATTCTATTCGCAAAGTTATTACTTCAGTAAAAGTAAAATGAAATTATCTACTACCATCAAAGTTCTTTAGCTAATATATCCAGTTATTTAGATCATATAGCTAAATAATTCTGACAATATTTGGAAATAAAAATAAATCTCCTCTACATCAGTAACAGAATTAAGATATCACTATAAAAAGAGGCATTAATAGAAGCAACCAAGATACTTAAACTTTTTTTTTTTTAAACAGTTCTTTTTTTTTTTTTAATTTATTTATTTTGGCTGTGTTGGGTCTTTGTTGCTGTGCGCGGGCTTTCTCTAGTTGCAGCGAGCAGGGGCTATTCTTCGTTGAGGTGCGCGGGCTTCTCATTGGGTGGCTTCTCTTGTTGCAGAGCACAGGCTCTAGGCACGCAGCCTTCAGTAGTTGTGGCACACAGGCTCAGTAGTTGTGGCGCACGGGCTTAGGTGCTCCGCGGCATGTGGGACCTTCCTGGACCAGGGCTCGAACTCATGTCCCCTGCATTGGCAGGCAGATTCTTAGCCACTGCGCCACCAGGGATGTCCCCAAGATACCTAAACTCTTAAATAAAAAGATGCGACATGTAAAATCCATTCCTGAGATTCAAAATAGTCTTCTTCAGTGCTGAAAATGTTTACTATTTTGTGGAATAATAATATTTGAAAGTGATCTTAAAAATAATCTAGTGTGCTCACTTTATTTGACACACAAGGCCCAGAGAGAGTTAATGATTTATTCAGTTCATATGGGGAGCTGGAGCCTGATGTAGAAGTATTGATAGAAGACAGGTCTCCTGAATGTGTAATGACCACCCACTAGGGATTCCTAAAAGTTAATATGAAACCCTCTGGGAGGAAAAGACCCAGGAATCAGATGTTGCTTGATAATATTTTCTGTATAGGGTATATATTTTTCATACAGATTTCTAGGTAGTATCTTTTATGGAGGACAGTAATCATATTACCATAATAACTGATAGCTTCAACATAACTGAGTAATGAACTTAAGCATATTCTTTGAAAATTCTACATAAATAAAATCAAAACTGAATTCAAATGAATGAATACCTTTTGAAAAGACATATTGGATTTACAAATGTACACTAAAAGCTTTAAACTAGGTTTTATATATGTAATAATATTTTTTAAAAGATTATTATTTTAAAAAACTCTGGAGGCAAGAGTAAAACAATTGAGTCTGATGTATTCCAGAGCAGTAGGAATACCAAAGAAGTAAAAGACTGGTATTTAAAGTGAACCAACACGAAGGAGTCCTGCTTTTATATTCTCTCTTTTACTTAAATCTTTATAAAAGTTTAAGTAAAATGTCAAGAAACTTTCCTGATTTTCCTGCAAGTAAATGATCCAACCAAGGAAATAACACCCCTAGGCTCTGTCTTGGGCTTTAGAATAGATTAGATAACCTGGAAATTGAATGATGGATTTAAGTTTTTCTGAACAATACTTCACTGTATTGACTAAAACTATTTTCCCAAGAAGTTGATTTAGAGTAAAGATTTCAAGAGAAGGACCCAATTCTTAACCTATTCAAATTGTTTGATTTTGCAGGTGACCACTTGCCCGGCATAAAAATCTTAATATTATTCTCGGAAATTGATTCGTGACTATACACGACAAATCCTTATTATTTATTGTTTTGACCCATTGCAAATGCCATCCACCACAGTGGGTTTATATGCTCCTAGACTTAGCACTTACTTATTCTGGGTTTTTTTTTCCGCCAGGGATCCAAGTCTTGGCAACCTTTGAAAAAATCCCACTTGAGAGAGCTTTCAGGAGGCCAAAGGCTGAGTTCACAACCAACAACGTCACAACCCAGTACTGGAATGCAGTCAGCCACAGGGCCCCTGCCATTATCTATGACTTCTATCTGCGGCTCACGGGAAGGAAGCCCAGGTGAGAAGCTGAGACAATAGCTTTAGGAGTGTCTCTTCGTGGAAGTTTAGGGCCCCAAGTCCTTAGCCCTCCCGTCACCTGGGGATGAAAGGTGACAACTGAATCATATATATTTATGATTTTGTATATATAAGGGGACAACCAAAGCAGTAGTAGTGAAAAGCCTACCTTAGAGATCCTTTGTCATAATAAAGGAAGTTATATGTTAAGGAACTTGCTTGATGAATTCAGCAGGTAATCATTCACCTACAAAGAAAAGCAACTGAGATTCTGTGTCTGGGAGTTTCTAAATTGTTAGATGATCTTAAAATGTACAATGGTAACAGCCTCACATACACACAAGGGATGGCTCATGATGATCTCATTTTCATTCTCACAACATCCCAAGGAGAATATTCTCATCATCCCAATTTTACAAATGAGGAAATGGAAGCTAAAGGAAGAATTTTAAGTAGTCTCAAAGGAAGTGACAGAGAAAAGATCTGGAGAAACCAGAATTGGATTTACTGCCACCTGGAGATGAGTGAAGAGAGTAGAGGGAACAAGGTCAAATGAAAGTATGTTGATGCTGAGGCACCTCTGTCACCTTCCAGCTGTGTGACCTAGGACATGTCCCTTCGTACCCCTGTCTCACTTGAATAATACTATATGTGTCATCATTATCATAACTACCAAAGGCAATCCCTGCCATCAAGCCTCAGAGCATGATGTTAGCTCCTTTTAAAGGAAGAAGTCTCAGCGTGTTTTCTTTCCATCCTTATTAGCAGAGCAAATGACTGAAACTTAGGCAATGTAGTTTATCCAAATTTTCAGAGACCTTACTTAGCGTTCATTACTCAATTGTCAGTTTCTTCTTGAGCAAGGTGAAAAAGGAGATACTGTGTCTGTGGGAAAGTATGAGGGGTTTATTAAATAAAGATGGGAAAAGAAGGAAAACCAAACATTCCTGGCAGAAACGCTAAAGCCTTTCAAACATATCAGAGTTAGAAGAAGACCTGGTTGAAGAGCAAAGTTCGGTAAGTACAAAAGGAAAACACAGGAGGAAGGAGCCCAATAAAAATCTTTATGTGTTTTGTTTGTAAGAAATTAAATTGTAATATTCATGGGAAATGGTTAGGTTTGTTATGTGATAGGAATCTTAAGAATAATCTTTATGGCAGAAAAAATGCTAGAATCCTTCTGGACCCTTTCCTTCCCCATGTGTGTTTGTGTGTAATCGTCTATGTATTTACAACCATATATGGACATATATACAGTTTTGCTTTGAGGTAAGTGTATGTATAAATCTCTGTGTATGTATAAATCAATCCTACATGCTTTTAACTTTTTCACTTACGTTCCATGAAAATCTAAGTCATTCTGCTAGTGCTGTCTTTTTCCCCTGCTATTACAGACAATGGGGCAACAAACATGCTTTTTTCTAGAATGTGCCTCTAGATCTGGGGAGGAGGCTGAGGGGTGGGATTGCTAGATTGGAGAGTATATGGATTTTATGACTACCACCAGGTTGCCTTAAAGGAAGGCTCTGTCAATTTACACCTCCACAGCAGCAAGTGAGAGTACAAGTCTCTTCTTTCTCACTCTCATTAATACTTTGCAAAACTCAATATTTTCAATTGTCAAACTAATGACAAGGAATAGCATCTCTATGTCACTTTGATTTGCATTTTCCTTGATTGCTGGAGGGGCTGGGCTTTCATTTGTGTATTGGACTTCCGTGTTTTCTCTGGTATGAGTTGCTTGCTTCTATTTCTCACCTACTTTTTTAATTTTTCTTTTTTTATTGAAGTATAGTTGATTTACAGTGTTTCAGGTATACAGCAAAGTGATTCAGATACACATATATGCGTATATACACATGTACATATATATATTCTTTTTCAGGTCCTTGTTGTTTATCTATTTTATATATAGTAGTGTGTATCTGTTAATCCCAAATTTTAAATTTATTCCTCCCCATTTTTCCCCTTTGGTAACCATAAGTTTGTTTTTTATGTCTGTGAGTTTATTTCTGTTCTGTATAAGTTCATTTGTATCATTTTTCTTTAGATTCCACATATAAGTTATATGACATTTGTCTTTGTCTGACTTCGCTTAATATGATAATCTCTAGGTCCATCCATGTTGCTACAAATGGCATTATTTCATTCCTTTTTATGGCTGAGTAATACTCCTATATTTCTATTGGGTGGTACTTATTAATTTATGGAAGTTCTGTGTATGTGTGTGTAAATATATATTTCATGTGTTTTCTTGAAGTCAGTTTCTTATATTATAGTTCTAATTATGAAGATTTTTTAATACAAGGGAAGCTATATATAATGCAGGTCTTAAGAGCATGGAGTTTGGAGTCAGACTTACATATTTAAATCCTGGCACCAATTTATCCATATGAGCCCTAAATTACTTAACCTTTCTAACTCCTAACTTGTAAAAAGGGGATTGTAATCATACCTATTTTATAGGGTTTTACATAAGAGTGCATAGAATATAGTAATTACTATTATTACCAAAGAAGTTTAAACATTTTGTGATAAAATGAATCACTTTCCCTTTATAGCTTTTGCATTGTACGCATTAAGAAGATCTTTACTACCTGAGAGTAATAAATGTATTCTTTCTTTCTAAAAAAAATACTATTATGCTGGTATAGTCCTGTACATACAATGTTACACCATTGTATATATAATATACAATATTATATATACAATGTATATATATATATATATATTATATATATAGTCATTGTGCAATGATTATTTTTAAAAATTAAATCTATTGAAATCATATCAATTACGTCAGGGTTGTAGAATGGATAAAGGTTGCCTTAGTCTGTTCGGGCTGCTATAACAGAATATCATAGACTAGGTGGCTTATAAACAACAGAAATTTGGGAGTTCCCTGTTGGCCTAGTAGCTAGGATTCCAGGTTTTCACTGCAGGCCCAGGTTCAATCCCTGGTCAGGGAACTGAGATCCTGCAAAAAATAGAAATTTATTTCCTCACAGTACTGGAGACTAAGAAGTCTAAAATCAAGATGCTGGTAGATCCGGCATCTGCTGAGGGCCCACTTCCTGGTTCCTAGACAGCCATGTTCTCTGTGTCCTCACATGCTGGCAGGGCCAAGGGAGCTTTCTGGGGTCCCTTTTATAAGGGCATTACCCATCTGCCAAAGACTCCTTCTCCAAATGCTATCACTATTAGGAGGAATAGGTTTCAACAGATGAATTGTGGGAGGATATAAATATAAATATAAATCAGTTTACAGCCAAGATGTTATATAACAATAGTAAATGGAACCCTATTATGATGCTTGTATTGATTCTACATCCTTGCCTAAGAATTTCCCATGATACCATGAGAGAAGTACCTCATGAGTCATCAGGGATATGGGCAGTAGGATTTGACCAGAAATAAGACCAAATTCCCCAAATGGCATCATAAGTCTTTATGGGGTCAACTATAGTAATAACTGTTACCAAGATTAGTTTAACTGATTAAGATAAAAATCGAATGTTCTATAGGCCAAAGGTGATTTGTAACAAGAAAATCTAGACTTGAGCATTAGCCATGTGACCTTGAACCTATTAATCCGTCTGTAAAATGAAGATCAACAGTATAGACCCTGACTAACTCACAGAATCATACTGTGAGGATCAAATAAGAAAGCATACAAAAGTTTTTTTACAAATTGTTATAAAGTTGGGAAGTTCAAACAGCAGGTCCTGACCGTGGGGTCAGAAGATGTGATCCATCTTAAGCAATGGGATACGGGGGGTGAGCTTACAGAGGCTTTTTGAAGTCCGTCAAAACTGAGTTGGAATTTTGGCTTTGACACATTACATTAGCACAGCCACTTAATCTTTCTTAAGTTTACTTGAAAATGCAGATAAATAATTACGTAACAGGGATGTTACGGGATTTAGTGGAAATAATATTTTTTAAAAGTATCAGCACTATGCCTAACTGAGTAAATTATTAACAAATAAACTATTTTCCCCTTAAATCTCCATTACAGTTAATAACTGTTTTTGGTTCATTGGACGCTAATACAGTCACCACTTCTGCCTAGAAGTTATATAATAAGACCTCGAATCAATTAGTTTTTTAAAAAAAATCCAAGAACATACAATAAGAAAGAGAAATAAGTTTTCTTATTGTCTACCTCAGAATTCAAAGACTGAACAGTATGTCATCAGGGGTGGATACCTGGCTAGGCTTTTAAAATATCTGCAACTCTTGAGAAAGAGATGGTAGAAAAGAGGAAGTTTAGTGGTATTAAAATGCCTGATAGAACAAGCACCTTTAGATTCATCCCCTTCCCTTCATTCAACAGTGTTAACATGGAAGGGGGAAAAAATAAGAGTTTTAATGTGGAATTGGAAAAAGTGGGAAGAAATAATTTTTATATTTTTTCAAACATAATTTGTCATATATCCCTATAGAGTAGCAGGGAAGCAGCCATCTGTGGTGCACTGATATTCGCTCCTATGTGATCTTTACCTCAGGATGACAAAACTCATGAATCGGCTTTTAAGAACCCTTTCCATGCTGGAGTATTTCATCAACCGGAGTTGGGAATGGAGCACATACAATACAGAAATGTTGATGTCCAAGCTGAGTCCTGAAGACCAAAGAGTGAGTACAGCACTGACAACCAACAGGAAAACCTTACCCATTCAGAATTTAGAATTATTTGACCTGGAGAGCTGATGAATAAAGGATGTTTTTGTTATATACACAGAATTTTTTTTTTCTTTTTTCTTTTTTGGCTAAGAAAATCAGTGAATGCTATCAACACAGTTGCAGGAAGCAAGTTTAATGTAGGTAAGAGATCTAGGTTCTTAGCCTTCGGCGAGCTTCTCACTGCTGTTCTGCAGTCAGGTCTCATATACTTTGTTTCAATCCTTTGTTCAACTTCCATAGCTGTTCCCTTTTCAACAAATCCTCAGTACCTCTATCTTTCCCCCCTAACCTCCAAAACATGACTTCAATGAAAAAAAATTACTTTACTGGTCAGGAACTCTCTCATCCACTGTTCTTGTCAAATCAAAATCATTCTGCATCTCCAAAGCTACAGTTCCTTCCTTCTTATCGTTTTAGATAAGCTAACCCCTCCACCTCTGCATTCTAGCCCAGCTAAGACCTCCCGCCATCAGCATTGCCCTCTCTCTAGCATTGTCAGTCTTCCTCCCTATAATGATTTCTCTTTGACAATTCAGATGTTTATTTCTCCAGATAGGCCTTCACTTTAATCGCTCAGGATCAGTGCCATTTATTTCTATATATTAGCTTCTTAGCAGTCACAAACGTTGTCCTGAAATTCGCAAATATAGAAATCTTCTGTACTTTGTACATGTCCCTGGCTTCATTTTCTCAGTCATTTATTTCTTGAGCATATCCTTAGTTTTTAATTAAGCTTTAAAAATTTCACTCTCTTGACATTTTCCGCTAAAAATTTTTTAAAAGAAAGAAAAGATAAATTTCTTGATTTGTCTTGTGCTTGCCAGCATGTAGAAGAAACCAAGTCATGCTGAGAAGTAAATGTTAGATGGCTAGCTAGCCTCACCTGCTAGCTCGTACATACCAGCCTCATAGAGCATGATTCAAATCCAAGTCCTAAAATTACTTCCCACCATGGAACCTAAGGGTTACTTGCAGTCAGACACGATGTTAAATATACCAGTTGAGATTTAGACGGATATTTGAACTGAAATCATTGCTGTGTACCTCTAAAATGGACATGAAATAGAGATTTTTTTTTCAGAAATGTTTACATGCCTTGTATAGACAAAATTCTTCTAAGCACCTGTGTTTAAAATGCGTGGATCAAACCAGCTTATTTTTTAAAACCCCTCAGGCTATTAGAAATTATTTTTAAAATTAGCATCAAATGTTATATAGGCTTATCTTTATTGCATTTTCTCCATGGAATTTAGCCATCTAAATAATTCAAAAGGTAATAAGCTTAGAGTTTCATTTTTGACATTTTACAAATATTTTTACCTAAAATAACTAAAAATTTTGTGAAAAAAAGAATCAAAACTGCAGTGGATTTAACATATGCTTTCCAAATATCTTAGCAAAGGTAATAGTCATGAATACTTGGATATAAATGCCAAACTCTGGTGTGGCTCAGAATTCAATTTCATTTGCCATATGGAATGAGGATTCCAAACTAGGGTTTCATTGAAATCTAACTTAGAAACATGAAATAGCATAAAAATAAAAGCCTCTGTTTATATAGATGAATAAGTACCATTTAATGATACTGTGGAAAATAAACAAATCCACACAAAGTGATACAGAATTACTTTTGGAAAGCAATTCAGCTTTTGGACAAGTCTGTGAAACTCTCTGGAACTCGTTAATCTCATCTGCCTTCTTTGTTAATACTCCAATTTATTTCACAAAGATTTGGGATAACTTGCAATAAATACATGTAATAAAAGAACAAAACAGAAATAAAACATCAAACCAGGAAAAGTATGTACTAAAATATGAAATCAAGAGTAAGAATGGAAAAACAGAACATTCATATGCAGTCTACAAGATCCTACTAAGTCACTGCATTTAAGCAGGGAATTTGTTCTTAAGATTTCTGGTGGCAAGGTGAAACGAAAATATAGTTTCATGGCATTCTTTGTCTAAGAAAAGAAAATACACTAGTGTTCTAAGAGAAGCAAAGCTTTTCTTACCACTCTGCATGTTTCTGAAGGGCTTTGTTTTGTGGCACACCAAGAAACATAATGGATAACATCTCGAAAGCAAACATAGAATATAAATTCTGCTAAGTTAGTCCTTAAAGCTCTGATTTAAGCCTTTGGTTTAAACTTAAGTCCAAAGTTTACGTTAATCAGCATAATGAAGTAGTGATATTTCAGGAAAGGGTGCTAGGGCAAGGGGAGAACACCAAAATTTAAGAATAATGAAAAGAAAAAGACACATATAATTTGTTTTGGTCCCTAACATATTTATTCTCTTTAAAAAAAAAAAATTAATCCTTATTTACTTGAAATGAAATTAGCCTTCACCAGACTAATGCCAGTTCCTTTAAATTTCCAAGACTTCCGAAAGATCAAATATTTGTGCTTGATCCATGTTTAAATATTCATATGTAAATGGTAATCCATATTGTTACTGCCTTTAAAATAACAGCTCAAATCATCTCGTTTGGAGGGGTACAACCTAAATCTTCCAAACTGAATGTCACTCACTTAGGTAAAAGAAACTTCATCAGATGAACAAAGTGATTGTCCAGCTGCGCAATTCTGACAATCCATAATCTCTTCTGGCCTTTCAGGTATTCAACTTCGATGTGCGCCAGTTGAATTGGTTGGAATACATTGAAAATTATGTTTTAGGAGTTAAGAAGTATTTATTGAAAGAGGATATGGCTGGGATCCCAGAAGCAAAGCAACACTTAAGAAGGTAAATATAATCAGTCAGTTAATATTTACTGAGCACTTACCATGTGTATCTGATTTTATACCAGACATGAAATATGAGCGGGGGAGGAGAGGAATTAATATTTTTTGAGCCTTTATACTATATACCCTGTAATATACTGTTTCATTTAGACTTTACCACATCCCTGTGAGGCAGGTATTATTTCTGTTATCCCATTTTTATCAAAGAGCTATTTAAGTTCAAAGAAGGTAAGTGGGCAAGTCGCACATGGTAAGTGCAGGAGCCAGATATGAACCCAAGTTTGTTTCTTCTACCACATCCTGTCATAATGTGGTATAGAGAAAGAATACCCAACAGGCAGGAACCTGATTGTGCTACTTAACATGGGCAAATCAGTTAACCACTCTTCAAGACCTCTGACTGCCTGAAATTTCTCTCAATAATTAATCCCTAAGGGACAAAGAATTATAGTAATCTGACATAATTCTGGTGGAAGCGAAGGGTTTTTAATGCAGAGATGATTAGGATGGGAAAAGTAATTGCAAACTGAGAGGAACGTTGCATAGCAAGAACTTTAGAACTTACCCTCTAGTGAACAAGAACCAGGGAAGATTTGTGATATATAGTAATATGGTCAAAGTATATTTAAGAAAGATTATGTTAGCCATGTTTATAAGACAGGTTAAAGCAGGTATGAGAAAGGGAAACTAGTCAGGGGAATACTATAGAAATGATTACTCAGAAGGCATGTGGTGGAAATGAAAGATATCAAAATCAAAAGGCCATCAGGTAGTGCCACATACCTAAGCACTTAGTTATTTGCTGGTCATAGCCAGGAAAAGATACATTTATGCTTCAAATAACATAGTTGGGTATTTGGTACTGTTTTGACTTTGGTTGTATATGTCTGTTTCCAGGCTCCGAAATATTCACTACCTCTTTAATACTGCCCTCTTCCTCATCGCCTGGCGCCTTCTCATTGCAAGATCTCAGGTGGCTCGGAATGTGTGGTTCTTCATCGTGAGCTTTTGTTACAAATTCCTCTCCTACTTTAGGGCGTCCAGCACACTCAAGGTCTGAGAACATTTGGCGATCTCCTTTTGTTTGGAACCTCTCAGATACCTCTAAAACAGCAACTGTGGTTCTCAAGCTTAGGTAGTAACAAATATGTCCAAGTCATTACCTGTCAAATGTGCTGTCACGTATATCCTCATTTCTTAACTATACATTTTTATTTCAGTGAGAGAAGGAAAGTCATATCCTAGCCTATAATCGTACATGTTAGGAAAAAATTGTTTCCTGATTGTTTCCTAACACTCTATTCTATGCTCTTGAATATAAAACACCAAAGTACACCCATCTTCCCATATTTAGCTTTTTCCTCCTTGAGAGGACTAATTTCAACTCAATAAACATGGAAGAACACATGGTAGAAGCTGAGATATGCTAAAGAAAGGCAGTTCTAACCTTGGAACCATTCTAGTGTACTTAGTATAAAGGTTTAAAATCAAGGTAAGTAGAGGAAGGAAGGTCTCAACATCTTCACAAATGCTGTTAGAGAAATAATTCTCCACCGAGGTTTCTGCTTTCTTTTTGTGTTATACCATGGAGTCCTGTTTGAGGGCTGGGGGAATTAGAAAAGTGGGTTCACATTTAACATTTTCCTTAACTATACCCACTTCTGAAACCTAAAAAAACCCAAGAGGTGTAAATAATTATGTATAAAGTGAAGGCTCAAGTGTATTTTCATTGGGACTCTCTATTATGCTTTTAAGTAAAAATTAGTTCCCGTAATTTGAATTTGACATCGATTATTTCTAAATCTTTTGAATCTCCAGTTTTCCTGATAACCTCCTAAGGGTTTCCCTCTTCTTCATTAAAGTCTCCAAATCCTTTAAGTTTATATTGCTCAGGCCTCGATTAGAGATTAGAGTGACTAATGTTAGAGGAAGGTCCTAGGCTAGAATCATGTAAAAACCCATTTCCCTGATCTTTGCCATTGAGGAAAGCAAAATTTCAAATAAAATTTTAAATGCTAGCTTTAGCTTTTTCTATAAGTGGGGAAGTTTACTCTTTCACCAGGATTTGCTAGTATCTTGATCACTCCAGTTGCAGAGTGTTACCTGTAGAATGTGCAGCAGAAAAGGACAGACTTCATTAAGTGACTCTAAGTTTAGAGAGGGGCTTCCCTAGTGGCGCAGTGCTTAAGAATCCGCCTGACAATGCAGGGGACATGGGTTCGAGCCCTGGTCCGGAAAGATCCCACATGCGCAGAGCAATGACTGAGCCTGCGCTCTAGAGCCCGCGAGCCACAACTACTGAGCCCACGTGCCACAACTACTGAAGCCTGAGCGCCTGGAGCCTGTGCTCCGCAACAAGAGAAGCCGCCGCAATGAGCAGCCCTCGGCAGCTAGAGAAGCCCACGCACAGCCACGGAACACCCAACGCAGCCAATAAATAAAATAAATCTATAAGTTTAGAGAACAGGTGTTGTTTTGTTTGTTTAAAAATATTTTATGTATAATGCAAATGAGTAAAAAACTAATCTCAAAATCCTGTATTAATAATATAACTGTTATCCCAACTGTCCTCATATTTGCGAGACGAGTGCGCGTCGGATTGCAGCATTTCACGTTAAGAACATGGACTGTGACTCACATAGAGTACCCAGGGCCTAAGCAACTAAAACTCATCACAGCTACTCGGAAACTACGTGAGCACAAAATGTTAACGAGTTGTATTTATGCTCACTGAGATAACTGGTTAATACTCAGAAAGCCACACGAGGTGGCGGAAGTATACCAGGGCCGTGAGGATGACTTCTAGCCCAATATTACTTGAGATTTTTCTGAACCCCATAAAGGGCATTTGGGGGGGAACTCTTCTGGGCATGTCTTTCCCAATCTTATCTAAGTTCTGGGAACTACTTCCCAGGGCAGACAACCCAGTTCTGAAACAAAGTACCTGGTTATCTTCTGTTCGAGATGTCTGTATGACATGTTTGAGTTACACTGATTAAGATACAAACTGTAGATAATGATAAAAATGAAATCAAGATACAATTCAATGAAATTGGACAAAACATAATAGTTCTAAGAATTTACTATCTTTTGATTATTTTATGTTTCACCAATTCAATAAATTCCACTGATCAAGTATTCACATTTTGACTTGATTAAATGAAAATTTGAATTAAAAAATGGTTTCCTCTCTTCTAGTGTTTAACTGCTGACTACTGCAGTTGATCTCCCGCCTCCTCCCTAGAAAAATGATATAATCTAAAGAAACTACCAGTTGAATATAAATTAACACACACCCATAACGCTTCATTTTTTTCAGACACCATTAATAGGGTTACACTTACATGTTGAAGCATGTTCTACCCGTGACATTAGAGAAATGACATGAATAAAGTTCTCTTGTGATGATTAAGCAGCTTGTGATGATTAAGCAGTAAAAGTAGGTATCTGCATGAAAGAAAATCCCTAGTTATTTTATATCAAGACCAAGTGACAATAATTTGAGTGCCTAATATATACACTCCAATGAGAAAGAAACTTCTACTTTTGGGAAGGGGACAGTGAGGACAAAGAAAAGGTTATGTTTAAAAAGAAGTTTTGGTAATCCCTATATTCTGCACCCATAAGATATATGATACAGTAACAAACATAACAGAGTTGAAGACAGTCACCACCTGAGGCAATTAATACTAGAAAAAGTTGAGGCAGATGAGCACACAAATCAGAAAAACATTTCTCACAATTTTATACTAACCTAACATCATCTGCAGTTAACAGCTCACTTTAATAAACTGATTTAGAATTTCAAGGTAAACACTGATCTGAGAAGGGCCTAATACCCAAATAGTGTGTTATCTCACAGTGAACATAACAATTAAAGTACGTCAGCCTAAAGCTTCCAAAAACATCAATAATTTTTAAAGTTCATGTGAATCACATGCAAATTTCCACACAGCTATTTTTCTCTGTAACTGCAAATCTAATAATTATACTCTGGGAACATAAGCAACTGCCTAGAGTAAAAAGTAATACTGTCCCATGTGCCCACACAGAGATATTGAAAAATGCTCACTGCCTAGATTACTTTTAAAAAATATTTTGAAAAATTACAAAATAGGGCTTCCCTGGTGGCGCAGTAGTTAAGAATCCGCCTGCCAATGCAGGGGACATGGGTTCGAGCCCTGGTCCGGGAAGATCCCACATGCCGCGGAGCAACTAAGCCCGTGCACCACAACTACTGAGCCTGCGCTCCAGAGCCCGCGAGCCACAACTACTGAAGCCCGTGTGCCTAGAGCCCGTGCTCTGCAACGAGAAGCCACCGCAATGAGACGCCCTCGCACCGCAACAAAGAGTAGCCCCCGCTCACCGCAACTAGAGAAAGCCCGTGTGCAGCAACAAAGACCCAAGGCAGTCAAAAATAAATAAATAAATTTAAATGATTTTTTTTTAATTACAAAATAAAATTAGAAATTGTTCAGTTTAGGATGTAACTGGCTTGAAAGACAGGAATGCCCTGTGAGGTGTAGATACAATTATGACAAAGGATACTTAACTGAAATTGAGTTTTAATAGCTAGAAACAGCTCTTAACACACAGGAAAACATTTTATGTGTGTCCTAGCAGTTCCAAGCTGGAACTGTGAATCGGCTGGGGAGATGTGGGGTTGGGGAACTTTCATCAATCCTAGAAAAACATCTTAAAGAAATTAAAGGTAAGTGTAATACAAGAAATCACCAAATTGACTTGCATAGTTGCTTGGAAACAGAATTTACAAAATATTCATTACATAATTATATGCCATGTTGCTGAAGATCTGCTTTAGTATGTAGCTTTCATCAGTGTACACTTTCCCCCAACACCTTCTCATTCTGAGTTTTACCTTAAAATTATTACACAAATAGCATAAATGAGTTACGATGTTTGGAAGAATTATTCATCTAATTTCTTTTGATAAATATCCAGTACAACTTGGGAGTTGCTGAAACAAAACTATTAAATGTTTTGCTGATTATAATCTTACAGGTTTATAAACTTGAGTCAACTGCTCAATTTTCATCACTCGTCCATTCATAACACGAAAAATCTAGAATAAATCCAATCTCATACAGCAATTTAGCTCCATCTGAAGCAAAGGAAATGTAACTGAGTGATAAAGATTGCTGTAGTTTTCCTAGAAGGAAAAAGAAACTGAAGTATGAGGAACTGAGGCTTATTTGGGGGTACATGATCGTAAAGGGACAAAGAAGCTGTTGTACAATTTATTTTATTTAGAGTCCAAATGTTCAGGATTGAGACACTAAATGAGTGTTTTGTGGTTTTTTTTTCTCTTAAAACAACACAATAAAAAAACTACAAGAAAACCAAAAAATCCAAGGCAGTTTGTTTCCTACTCTTAATATAATGCTAAGTGATATTGTCACTAAAATATTTCAAAAGGGGTGGGGGGAACTACAATAAAGAAATAACTTGGATATTACTCCAGGCATCATACCATAAGGTAGTGAACAAATAGTGATCTATTTGGACAGTGCTGACAAAAGGTGACTCACTTTGAAGGTTTGCTACAGCTCCAAACAGAAAGGGAGGAACTTAAGTACTAGGTTAAAGGGCATGATGAGATTTTAAAGATCCTAAGGCTCATGTTTAAGTAATTTTTGAACATTCAAAAATATGCATCTCGAACTGAAGTTTAAGATTCAAAATTTTAAATTTTGAAGCAAGGAGGCTGCATATAAATTTACTTTTTGTTACTTGAATTACTAACCTAAGACATAAAAAGACAATGCATAACGTATGTCTACTTATACCATTAAAAGATTAGGAGATCTTAGTCATTCCTTTATGAATTCCAAAGTTAAGTTAGTATTAAAGATTGTAAACTTTGTCTGCATTAGTAAATTATTTATTATAAAAATTCAGTGCTTTGTATCATAAAATGTATATAAGAAAAATGTAGTTATTAATCACCTAAGTTGAGAATTAGAAATAATTTTGTATTTCTCATATTGAGTTAAGCTTTTACCAAGAGGTAGTCTGAGGTGTACAAATACTGTAGCAGAGAATTATTCACCTAAACGTTTCATCTCCTTTTATAGGCCAATATATGCAAACACAGTTTAAAAAAAACACATTTCACATAATTTGAGATCTCAACTCTTAAAAATATTTAGGATGGAATATGTATACATATATATTATGAATGCCCTAATAAAATAAAGAGGATTGAGTAATAAAGTTGGGTATCCTACTGGAGGCACCACAGGCACACACCAAGGCTACCTAATAGGCCAGTACACTGTTCTCTGCAACAGAAAAGAAACACTTGGTGAGGTCAAAAACTCCTAATAAATCCTAACATGCAAGTATACTTCATCATTCATCATACAAAGGGCTGGTCAGAATCTTAGTACTTTGATTGCCCAAAATCTGACCCTATTTGAGGAGTTTCAGGTGGAAACCTTTTTTAACTTATAAAATGGAAATCAATGGCAAAGTAGGATTGTGCTTCTAAGAAATTCCTTTTATAGTCAGTTTTAATGGGACGGATTAATTCCATTAAAATTTTAATATGGTATTTGGAAAACACGGAAACAATTAAAAATCATATATAAGTACCAGAATAATTTTTAAAATCCTTCTTAAAGATACTTAACTGTTACAATCCTAACTGAAAGAAAATAATTCTAAATCAATATTCTTCCTCCTATTTTAAAAATCCCCTGAAACTTAATTGAACTTTCTGACAAGCAGATTCACAGAACCGACATTCAGTCTAAAACAGCTAAAATTTTAATTCTAATTAAAATTCCTTTTCCTAGTCTACCTTCATTGGAAATAATATCTGAAGAAAAGAAATCAGAAATACGGAGACAGCCATTCATTATTTGGAATTTTCTGAATTCAAAACCTTTCAAAGCATGTTTGTTACCTATATTAAAAAGTTAATTTAATGGCTCAATGATAAACTGTATATCTTAAACAATGATACTTCTGTTATTATCTGCAAAATACCATTCCACATAAGCTTGAATGAAAAGTAGTTTTATCAGTATTTCTCCTTCTCTCCATTACATTATCTGCCCCAACTGTTTGACTTTTCTTTTACCTTTTAAAAGAATGCAATTTGAAAAACTCTAACTTGTGATGCCCTGTTCTCAAAAAACCACCATTTTAAATCTTGTCTTTTAATCTTGGCCTTGTTACTTACCTGGAATTTTGTCTCCCCATTTCCCTAAATGACTTAAACCATGAGAATTGGTTGATGATTCTTCTACTATCATTAAGTATTACAAAAGGAAAAATGATATTGGCACACATATGCCAAATTTAGTTTTTAACAGCACCTGAGTGATATACCCCTCTCATTATTTTCAATCTTTTATAGTCTATAAATTTAAAATCAATCCTTAAATAGTAAGAAAGCTAGACCAACACAATCTAATACAAAATCAATCACATTCAGGACATTCTGAATGCAGACACTTCTTTCATAATACAGTTTTGCAGTTTAACGGACATTGTTTAATATTATAATCTCTCAGATCTGACATTATCTTGTCTTACTTAAATATTTGCCTCATACTTCTATTTTATTTAAAGTTACCCTGTTGCCCACTCACCATAACACATACAAAATATGCTACTTATCCTCTTAATCTTTTACAGACTGGTAATTTTCATCATTAGTAGTGGATCTTTTTATTACTCACCCCCTGCTCCCAAAGTATACCAATAATAAGGATCAGATTAGGAAACTTAGCATTTTTAAACATGTGCTTTCTTCTCCCTGTATAAGTGCCCACTATATAATTTGTAAATGATATCTCTGTTACGTATTATAGCATCTATGTACCTGCCCCTGTAAGAATTCACCTTAGTCTTTCATGACCCTGCCCTGATCAGAAAAGTCAATCACCAGAGTTTAAAGAAAAGCAGTAACCGTCCTAAGACTGAATTATTGGATAAATGGTCTTGTCGTTATGGCTTAACAGTCATATGGCTATAACACAGGGACCCCTCCCTCTCTTCCTTTATTAACAATGGGACCTGACCACACTTTTTAAAGTCTAGACTAGTTTTCCACATGTTTTACATATTTTATTCTGACATCATATCTTTTAAAAACAAACAGATGCAAACATTTGCACTTATCAATGCCATTTTCTTTAGATGTGGTTTGACTTCTTCCTTCAGGCTCTTTGTCATCAAGAAGCAAGGTTTGATTTCGATACTGCCATTTGCTATGAAAATATCAGAAGGGGTCATCTTCAACGCAATATTCCAGTGGGCTTATTCACTGATTAGATTAGCTGCATAATTTCTTCTAGGACATTTGTAAGAGACACAACACATATAGGATTTCAGTTTGGGTTTTTTTCTTTTTTTTTTCCCCCCTAGGGTGATTCCTGCTTCTCATTCATATTTTCTTTTCTTTGAATATATTGCACAATATTTTATTATTAAAAAAGGTTTCACGTCTCAGGCAAAAAGTTTTTCTCCTTTACTTGGGAGGTGCTAATGTGTATTATTTTCTAAAAGAGGTAAGTGGTTGTCTGTGTGGCCATCTTCAAAGGGAACCTAGGGAGGAACAAAAAGACCAAAGCATTAGTTTTATTCCTTACACTATTTCCTCTAAACACAACACTTTATTTTGGGCAATTTCTTTCTGGGCGCCAAGAGCTACTATTTAGATATATGATACTATACTATCATAGTATCAATGATACTATGACTTAGAGATCAGCACCATTTATACTACACCACTTACAGAACTGACGGGTTTGTAGGCTCCAAGTCTGAAACGACAGTAAATTATTTCGACTATAAATTTTCCAATTCCATGTAACATGCCTGTAATAAAAAATAAGTTTATGTTTTTAATTAAATTATGCTTTTAATAAAATTTCTTCCTAAGTTATTCATTTCCTAATTTTGTAAGTAAGAATAAAAAACTATTATAAAGGAATAGATAAGGAAACAGTTTGCTTTATTCACTTCCACAGTCAAAAATATCAAGACAATTGAATTTTAAAATAAACGAATTTCTTTTCAAAATCACAAGGCCACATAATTCATGACCTTGACAAAGCAATCTTTTCAAAGGTGCTTAATATGTCTCACACCCACACAATTTTGAAAAATAAATACTACTAGCACCACAAATTTAAATGAATCTAAATAAAGCAGTAACAGAAACTTTCATAAGAAAATCTATTCATACATTTTAAAAATATAATTCAAACTATATAAACTCCATGTAATATTAAATAGAGATTAGGATAAAAAAGGAACTGTTTCCTTTCTTTATCTATTATACTTAACTCTCAAATTTTCACAATTACAATTCTGCAAGTTATCTTTGAGAGAATCCCATAATCTTAGGGCGAAAAGACCAAAAGTCATAAAAACATTACTGACTAAAAAATTTGTTTTCACATATTTCATAGTTCAACATACCATAAGATACAATTTTACATTGTGTACAGTTAAAAATACCTTAACTGAAAAAGAAAATTTACATTCAAAGTATCTACTATTTCTAGGCATTTTCTCATCTAATCCTACAACACACTTGCAAGTTAGGTATTATTATTCTCATTTTTATATAGAGAAAACAATTTCAGAAAATTTAGGTGACCTACACAAGGCTATCCCCATGTAAATGACAGAACTTGGGTCCAATTCTAGGCTCTCTCTAGCACACTAAGTAATCTCCCGTAAATCACTGAATGCAGTGAACTGAGTTATGTGCAACGCTTAATACAGTTTTTGAGGTCTGAAATTAAATCTTAAAGAAAAAGTTCTTTAAGTATCAAACCATGAGAATGTGTATATTTCTTTCCCCTTTTAAGTAAAAGCATCTTGATTTTTACTGTTAGCAGAACTTTTAGAAATTAGACAAAAAAAGGAATGAATCTTAACCTGTTGTTGAAAAGATTCCTCCAACAATACCACAAAGCCTTACAAAAAACTGCCAGAATGGCATATGCTCCTCAGTAACTGTCACCATAAGAGAGCTGAGATCATATTTCATAAAAATCCCAGAGACTCCATGGCTGCCTGCAGCATGGTTAATGACACGTTCCTAAAGGAAGGCAAAAGGAAGGGGAGAGATAGGAGGAAGAGACAAACAGGATTCACATCATTAGGTTACTTGTATACAGTCAATATGAAGCCCTCCAGCCCTCCTGAACAAGAGGGACAACCAAATCTCTTTACGAATTGTCCTACTAGACCAAGCTCTCCAGAAATAGCAAATTATTCTGTATTCTTTGTATGGTTAGCTTTTGAAGCAATCAAAAGAACAGAATCATTTTTTACTATTTTCTCAAAAAGGTCACTTTACATACTGCAAGGTTTCTACTAAACTCAAGAGTTTATATAGCACATTCTTCATTGACCAAGTCAATGAAAACTACATTCCTATTTTGACATACTTTTTGTATTATTCCTTTGCTAAGAATTTACAAAATAATTCTATCTACTTCCTGTCATTTGAACGATAAGATTTAAAACCAATTTCAATTTCTGTTGTTCCTTTTAAACTATATGAGATAGAGTACAGGAAGAAAACATAATACATTAATTTGAAAGATATCAATATCTGAGCTACTGGTTCAGTTTTTAAAGGAATTTTTTTCTTGAAAGGAGTGTAACTAAAATTATAAACCTACCACAGTGTGCACACTGAGTGAGAATATATTGTTTCATTCCATCCTGTTTACACTTCAAAACTCAAGTTTGCAAATTTCTAATAAATTTCTATTATAGCATGAAACAACTATGCTACCACAGTGCTTTGTCATGATTTTTGTGTCAGGCCCTACCTGTTTTTACTAAGCTGTAACTAAACTGCAAGCTTTAGGAAGACAAGTAACATGGGAAATTAAAACAATTTCATGTGGGCATTACAAAACCTCTTTGCTTATTAGCACAACAGAGCCTTATAAGCCATTGATCAAGTTTCCAATATAAAGTGACTTCATCTTAAAGATCTGATAAGTTCAATATTTTGCCGAAATTATAAATATATTGTCACCACCTATGTGAGTGGATATTGTTTTAGGGATCATGGTGTCTACATAACAAAAGACTCATAATGATTCACTTTTGGTCTAGGAACAATGAAGGTCAGCCCTGTCCTTCTCATCCTCCACTCTACCAACTCCAGTTATTCCTTTTTGTTTCTTTAAAGTGAAATACAACTACTGTAGTTGCCCTGTCAGTACTAACACACCCCACAAAGGTCAAATGCTCTGGGATTCTATTTTTTTTTCTTGTTGATTTACTTTTGTTATTTAAAATACATCTTGGAGATAATTTCATATCAGTATATAGATATCTTTCTCTCTCTCTTTTTTAAAGTTGCATGTTCCTCCATTGTGTCAATGTATCACTTGGGTTGTTTCCAGTCTTCTGCCATTACAAGTAACAAAACGAATAGTCTCATATACAACATCACTTTTTTTCCACCGTATCTTTGGATACAATTTCTAGAAGTGGGATTGCTGGGTCAAAAGGTAAATGCATATGTCATTCTGCAGATATTGCCAAACTCCCTTCCAAGAGACTATGCCATTTTGCACTTCCTTAGCAATGTATGCATGCCTGTTTTCCCCAAAGCCGTGCTGCGGTGTAGACTGCCTGACCTTCAGGTGTTGCCAACCTTAGTGAGAAATGGTATCCTCCCACCCATAAAGAAATGCTAAAAAGCACAATATATACTTGTAGACACTTTACCTAGTTTCTCTTTCTCTCTGTATGTGAGTGTGCGTGTGCACACACACACACACGGAGTTACACATACTTGATTTTTCCTCCTGAACCATTTGAAAAGTTATAAACACGTGACACTTCACCCCTATAAACTTTAGTATTTAGTTTTCCAAGAATAAGGAAAACTCTACAATTACTGAGGACATAGTCAACATAAGTTATAAGACTATCAAAGGAAAATTTCATATGGAGGAAAGCAAATTTTTAAAAGCACTTAAATTTTGGAATTCTTCTGGATACTAGTATTTGAATATTCACCATTCTTGAACACAATAAGAAAACATAGCTTATAAAAGTAAAAAATTAACAACAAAAAGAATGAAAGAAAGAAAGAAAACATGGCCCCAGAGTAGGTGAGAAATCTGTTAAACTGCCCAATTCCAAAATTCTGCTTCTCACTGTCAATATTTACTTATAAGGCCACTCTACCCTAAGGTTACAGAACGTTTGTCCTCTCAATTAGATGAATATGAAGCCCTAACTTAGGAAGGCAAACCCTCTAAATCTGCTATCTGAGTCACAATAACCATGTGTGTCCCAGGGTAGATACATTAATTAAAAAATAAATAACAGAGAAATCAGAAAATCTGCTGGCAGATTAAAAAAACCGCTTATACCAATACATGGGAAAACATTAAAAATTAAGATATTAAGAGTAAAATAATTAATATCATAGTTTAGTAATTTTTTACTAATTGAAAACATTCCAGATTTTTAAAATCTACTTCTTTTCTTACTCTAAAACATACTTAATACCCATTTCTGATATTTTATTGACTTAAAATAAAATGTCAATGCATTTCAAATTTTAAATGGAGGAGGGCATTACCTGGAACTCCAAACTAATTTTGTAGAGGGCCTATAAAATGCTTTAAATAAATAATTTTACCAGTTGGATTCAACTTACCCTTTCTGTCACAGAAAACTGATGGGTGTCTGCTGAAATTTTATATGTATGTAGTTTTGTTGGCACGATTGTAATAAAATATTGGAACATCTGGTTGTCTAGAATAAAAACAAAATGTAGTTTTTTTCATCAATCCAGTAGCAATGAAACTACTGCCAAATACATCAGCCTTCCATTAAATACATCTAATCTGAAATTTAATGCTACTTATAACTTAATGTCTAACAAAAAAATATTATAAAAGAATCAATGAAAGCAATATATTCACACTTGGTAAAACAAGTTCTCAGTAAGCATAAAATAGTCACACAGGGCTTTCCTGGTGGCGCAGTGGTTGAGAATCTGCCTGCCAATGCAGGGGACACGGGTTCGAGCCCTGGTCTGGGAAGATCCCACATGCCGCAGAGCAGCTGGGCCCGTGAGCCACAATTACTGAGCCTGCGCGTCTGGAGCTTGTGCTCTGCAACAAGAGAGGCCGCGATAGTGAGAGGCCCGTGCACCGCGATGAAGAGTGGCCGCCCTTGCCACAACTAGAGAAAGCCCTCGCACAGAAAAGAAGACCCAACACAGCCATAAATAAATAAATAAAAACACTTAAAAAAAAAGTTTAAAAAAAAAAAATAGTCACACAGACACACACACACATCTATTAGAAGATGTCAAAAAAGATGAGCTAGTGATCTAGTTAGATATCCTTTATAATCATTATCATCTTTTTATAAAATATGGAAAATAAAAGCATTTCTTTATAGTACAGAAACTAATAAAAATAAAGTTATAATAGCATAACCACCACAAGACACATTTTCAGTTTCTACTAATATCTGAAGAGAAATAAATAAACCAAAACTGAATTAGCTGTTGGATATATAAAGCAAAATGTAGCCTTTGGATAAATATGAAGAATCAATACCACAGTAGGAAAATAAGAAAAGAAACTACTCAGTGATGGCCTGGGGTTACTATGTAATCAAAATGATCATATTTATATAGTCATTAGGCATTTCTAGGTTTAATACAAGTCATAAACACCAGTATATTACTAATTATTAACTAATTTTAAACAATTAACAGTTCACATAATACAAAACATGTTAATTCTCTAGGTCCAAATTCTAGAAAATTTAGAACTAGATATATCTATCTATAGTTTCAGCTAGGTAAGTGAATAGGGCCTCATTACGTTTGCGATGTACTTCACGTCACATGGTGATAATTGTCTATGATAACTGAGTACATGAATAAAATATATCAGTTTTAAATGTATGGTTTGATAAATTTTGACAAACGTTTTTATCCATACGATCACCACCACTATCAAAATATAAAACATTTTAATCACCCCCAAAAAGTTCCTTTGAACCCCTTTTCAGTCAATCCCTTCTACCTCTGGTCCTAGGCCAACCACTAATCTACCTTCTATTGTTACAGACTAGTTTTGCCTATTCTAGAATTGCATATAAATGGAGGTATACAGTATGTATTTTCATGTGTCTAGCATGAATTAATTTTTATTTTTATTTCCATCAGTTCAATTTCTCTGTCTCTTATCTCAGTGTAATTCAGAATAGTAGAGGGAAAGGTAAAACTGTAGATAGAAGGGAGAGGTAAGAGTAATGGTCTCTTCAACACTAACATTAAACAAGTTTCTAACAAAATAAAGCAAAGTCTGTTTCAACTTCACCATTTCTTATTTCACCTACCACTATAACTACCACTTGTACCACTATAACTTTCAAAAACATAAAACAGTTTTTGGCCAGTTCTATTATTAATTTCAACTTAAATCCTAAATATTACCACAGATAATATTAGAGCAAAAGTGTGTCAACTTTGTCCATGACTAATAAGTGGCTTATCAATTGTGGACGATCTTTCATCCTTTGAGTTGTTCTCTGATGTAAACTGAACTGCTCAATCTGTGCTTATTTTTAAGGTGTTTTACAAATATCTCTATTACATCATAAACAAAAATAACAAGCTGAAAGTGATCGGAGAAGAAGGTGTTCAAGTATGAAGTATTTATGAAAAAAAGATGAAATTGAGAGTGGTGAGGTTATAACCAATGCTGTACACATGGGTGGGATAATTAGACTTGAGGGAAAAAATGAGAGACAAAGGAAATCTCACCACGTGAGGAATGAAGTCCAATGCAATGAATAGTAGCCAATGCGGGTCAAAGAAACGTGACAGGGAAAATTGGAAACCTTTTAAGCTATGGAGAGAGAACTGCTGAAGACCTATTTGTCTAATATATAAGTCTGTTAGATAACTTAATGGCCAGGCAGGGGGAAAATGCTGTTGCATTAGATTTTGCTGCAAGCCACAAATTGTTCCAAAGGTTATAGGTCTGTCCAAATCTGCACAGCATTAAAGATGTCACTGCTAAGTAATCCCCTCAAAATTCCTACATGAAGGAGGGGGTATTTACCTGAATCCAACAGATCCGTAATGCTGAATTTTTTCTTTTTCGAAAAAGAGGCCCAATAGAACATATATTAGGAAGGAGAAGAGTATACCTGCTTTAAAGCTTTGAATAACCTACTGACATTCATCTCATGCCATTTTATAAAATAACTCTAAACACCTCTTAGTCTTCCTGAACATGTAAATTTAAAGAGTCTTTTGAAAAATAATCTGTTCATATTTAGATCTGCTTTACAAAAATGTATAGTTCATTTTAGCATCTTGAAACAAAGTATTAACCAACATGTTTTCAATTGAGCATCTCCTGTAATATTTAATGTATTTTGGTGTAGAATGAACACATAAAGATGAGATTACACAGAACAAAGCTTGTAATTCTCAGAATGTTTCTACTCACACATTTCCAAATTTAGTACACTCAAGCTTCCTTGAGTGAAACATTCTCACACAAACATAAAATACTCATGAATTCTAAATAAAACATCTTTAATGTATCTGATTACAACACTAGGCTAAAAGAGTAAAATACTGAAAAGAACATTAATAAATCTATTTGAATTAATAAAAAATGAAATCCTTAATTACAGTTTTGCAAAGGCTAGAATTCCTAGTGGCACAGGAAGCTTTAGACGTCCTTAAGGTATATAATATAATATGACTATTTAAGAAGAAAGGCAACCAAAAATCTTCAAAAAACATGACAACAGATAACTTACTACAAAATTAAGGAAATAATCCATCCATATTTGCATAAACTGAAATTTTAAATGGAATAGATGGTTAAAACAAACAGTAATAAAAGGTATCTGTACTACTTCTGACTGTGTTAATACCAAACCATTCTAGAAAAACTCTAGGTTTCTGATGTTTGTAAAATTCTCTAGAGAGGTTTCTGATATGGTAAATACAGTATAGATTTTAGAACTTTGAACCTACACAAAGAAGAAAATTCTTCTTATAATGTTCAAACTTTCTTTTGTTCTTATTCTTTCTTTGTTGAATATGGAAAAGCAGTTATGCCCTCTTAACACATTAACCTTTCATATATTTAGAGAGCTTTTAAATTCTACTCCTTCTCCTGATTACTTCTGACTAATTTCTTATTCTGTTCCATGGCTCATTTTTTACCATTTAAAATTCATCCACTACTAGAACAAATGCTCTTACACACATCTCCACTTAAAGATGATCAGCATTTAAACCACTTCAAGATTTATCTGTTTATCTGTTACAAGGGGGTTAGGAAGAGGATTATTTAAAATGTATTAATATCAAAGTTATAAGAACAATTTGCCTACATGCAAATTCCAACAGTAATTATTAAATACTTACGATCTAATGCAATTTTTTCAGTTCCATCTAAAGGATTAATAATTCCTGGAACAAGCTCTCCAAAAGACAAATGATCTATTCTGTGAGAAAAATTGTAAGCTAAGAGGCAAAAAAAACCAATTAAGTACAGAAATTAAATTATTCGAAACTACATGTTACAGATTAGTTCACATTCTTACCTATTCTCAAATGAAAATATCTAAAATCTGCTGGTATAATAATATAGTATTTAAAACCATATTATTCTGAGAAAAATGCATGCAAATATGTGGGAATTATATGTATAGAGGTAAAGGTAAACACATTCTAATAAAATGCTATATCGCAAATTTCATAATTATATACGAAGTAATATCGAAGAAATAATATGACATCTAATTCTGATAAACAAAAAAATAAGTCTTTTCTAGTCCAAATCATCATATAGAAACAGGATTGTGTTGTTAGAAGAACTGAGATGATGTCCGTGAAACTGATCAGATATATTTTTAATACACACTATTGCTTTAGCACATTTCTGTAACTAAACTTGTTTATTATGGAATTTATTATTTGTTTTTGTTGTCTAAAGGAGACTTTAAAAACTAAGTTTTATGATAATCATTACACAAAACTAACTTGAATACTTTATATATGTGTGTAAATGTCCATATTTAAATTTACATATTGAAACAAGTTTCAAATATATTCTCTTCACTATCTGTAAAAACTAGCAGAAAAAAAAAAAAAAATAGCAGAAATGTGTACTAAGTGATATAAAGCACACCAAGGCTGCTTCTCCCTACCTCAGCAACTTCTGAGCTATGACTAAAAAGAAATATAGGTAGCTTAAAGACAAGAGAAAATGGATTAGTCAATAAGTTAGATCACTTATTTTCTCCTTTAGATATCTTCTTTTGGCATACCCCACTTCCAAAGCCCTACCTTGCACCAGCACTAAAAATTAAAAAACACACTTTTTTTGCAAGGACATCTTCACAGAAAGAAATTTCAGAAACTGCTTACAGTCGTGGTTGACAAGTGCTGCCAAGTGTGCATGACCTCGGGGATGTGGAATTGCCCTGAAAGGAGGAAAAAAAGATTAAAGTAATAACATTTAAATACATAACTAATTAAAATCATAAAAGGGATCTTTCCTAAGTTATATAATTTTCTTAGTATAAAATAATATAACAACATACTTGGCCCATGATTTAAGTAGATAAATCTCATCTCAGTAATGCAATAAACTGGGGGTTGGCAAACGTTTTCTGTAAAGAGTCAGACAGTAAATATTTTAGGTTTTGTGGGCCAAGATGCAAAACTGAAGATATTATGTAGTTACATAACAAGAGAGAAAACAAATTTTCCAAACTTATTAATGAAATTCAAATTATAATAGTAGTAATTGAGTACTTTTTTGGAATCCAGGTATTTTTGCTGGGAGATAACATTTTGCTTTACTGGGGTTTAGAGTTGACATTCTCTATTTTCAAAATCCCAGATAGGATAAGGATAGGATACAAACCAAATGCTTTTCCATTTGGCCTCTCTTATTGATAATATGAGTTATCACATGGAGAGGTAAGTGAAATTGAGAACAAAGGCCAAAATATATAAGTTCTTACAATATCTGTCAACGTTACCCTCTTTCAGTTAGTTTTGGAGTAGGATATTGTTTGTATCCAGAAGTGCAATAAAACCTTCTAAATTTCTTTGAGCCAACTATTATTTGTTGACTATATGATACCAAGAAATTCTAAGGTTCCCATCTACAGGTTGGGGATGGAGAGAATAGGTCCTGGCAACAGCAACAAAACAACAAAACATGAATGTTAAGAAGAGTGGGATAACAAAGACAAAGCAGGGAATTCCCTGGCAGCCCAGTGGTTAGGACTCAGCACATTCACTGCCGAGGGCCCGGGTTTAACCCCTGGTTGAGGAAGTAAGATCTCACAACCCATGTGGCACGGCCAAAAAAACAAAACAAAAGCAAAGACAAAGCAAATGCTTGATTTGATCTGATCACTGTAAACACTGAAATAATTTTGCATAGAAGTCTAACACTGTCTCTATATATTTAAAAAATCTCCAGCCATGCTCTGTCCTGTTTTATGGCCTTTCCCTCAGTCTAGATGTCATTCTCTCCTTTTATATATAAAATTCCTAATCATCCATTAGTGTTCCAAGGTTTTCCTCAATAAAGCCTCCACTGACTTGCAGAGTAGGTCAGGTACCTTGTTATATAGTTTCTTATCAGCCATACATAGTTTTCCTTTATAACTTCAATACAACTATAATTAAATAATTATTAGTGTAATTCACTGTTTAAAATTCAGATTCTCTCATAGAATGTCAGCATCATAAGGGCAAAAACCCTTTCTCTGTTTTTCGCTGTTTCATCTTTAGTATCTAGCATGGTACTTTGCACATAGCAAGTACTGAAAAAATGTCTTTTGCAATGAAGAATTGTTCAGCTTTGCAAGTCTAGGTGGAAGGAAGGAAGGGAGGGAGAAAAGCAGAGAAAGAGAGAGGAGATAATTAGAGAATCTATTTATTCATTCAGGAATTTACCAAGTGTTTATTATATGACAGTTTCTGTGCTGGGTTCTGCTCATGAAGGCAGGTGGTCTGATATTTTTCCTTAACATTTACCTAATTTAACTTTATCCCAGACACATTTCTAACTACATCAAAATACTTGTCTCGTACTGGTCAGGGATTATATTTTGATGAGGATCACCAAAAGGAAAAACAAAACAAAAACCTAATATCCAACAAAATGAACAAATTAATGAAATGTCTAGGTAAGAGCTTTCTGGCTACTAAAACTTGGCAAGCTGAAGGTTTTAATTCATATCTACCTACAGCTTATATACTTTAATATATGAAATATGACATGACTGTTTTTCTTTTGTTTTGAAGCAGTAGTTTTTAAAGTTAGTAGTCTTCTCTATCCTGAGGTTGAAGGCTGAAGACATCAAAAATATACATTTTAAGAGTTCTCTAGTGGTTATATATTATTTGATTAACAAAGAATTTACTTTTAACCAAACTGCCAACTTGTTTAAAGTATTTTCAGTAAGTGAAAAGAACATACTTGCCCACAGTTATGTGAAAATTCCCTGCTACTTTATTGACATATAGATGACCACGAATTCTGCAAGCATCTGGAGGCTGTGATGAATCATCTTCCCTGTTACAACAAGATATATTAGAATTACTTACAGCATATTCAATAAAGTCACCATATTTCTGGTGAGAAAATATTATAGAGGGGAAAAAAAATCCCTAAAGATCAATTTTTAGGTAATGTTCTAAATGTCAAAAGTAGAATAGCAGTTTTTTGAAGTCTACACATTTATTAAAAAACATCTACAAAATGAAAAAACTTACATAATTATTATATATATATTTTTTATTTACACAAATATAAAATTTCAAGGTTATTCAAATTTAACCAGAAGACTAAGTCTAATGAAAGAAGAAAAATTAAAGTAAAGAATTACTAGTCCAACAAAGACATGCTTTTATCATGTTTCTGGTACTTCAGGGGACAGGAGGGGTTGGGAAAAAGAATGAGTAAGGGAAGGGCAGGCAGGCCACTTAACTTCAAATAGACATTAACATTTTCTTCCTAAGCAAATGTAAAACCTCTGTTTAGTTTTAAATTTAAATGATAATTTTCATGATTATAGCATTTCCAAATATCAGCTCTTCTAATCTATAAAAGAGACAAAAAGTGAAATAAAAACATGAAAGTCCTAACCAAAGTTTATACATCCTCATAATGGTAAATGAATTTAATTTGTTCTTAAAACCTAGTACAATTTTATATGAAGGTACACCATACACACGTAAAAGAGAAAAATTAAATGAAAATAATATTTGGGATAATCCTGATCAATATCACAGGCCATAAATTTAAGAGTAAAAAAGACATCTTGAGACTTCCCTGGCGGTCCAGTGGTTAAGACTCCGCGCTTCCACTGCAGGGGGCGCGGGTTCAATCCCTGGTTGGGGAACTAAGATCCCATATGCCACACGGTGCGGCCAAAAAAAAAAAGACATCTCATCATACAGAATGATTACATTTTCTCTAAGAAATATAAGATTCAGAGGAATAAACCAATACTAAAATTATGTCACAGTAAATTCTTAATAAATAGTCTCACAAAATCTCCCACCTTGGTGGAAGTGCTGTTGATGTACTTTTAAAAGCACTTTTAAATATCACATCTTGAAGTGAATGTTCTTCTTGCAGTCTACTCTGAATCAGCTGTAGCATCCTAAATACAAAACAAACAAGCAATAGTTAAAAAATACAGTAAGACACACAGAGAAAGCCAACACTATTTTAAAAATAACACAGCTAGTTGACTTAGCTAAGCCATACATTTATTATTACATAACTTTATTCTAAAATAAAGTCCTAAGTATTCTTTGGTCATTTCCTTGAAAGTAGGAAAAGTGAGGGAGTATGGCTAGAGGTCTAACAGCTGGGCTCCTTATGTCTGTCTAATTCCATCAGTAATGAACGTGTGGACCCTAATTACATGTCCATTATTGGTGGAATCAGGGTCACCAAGAAAGAACTTCTGTTCACCTGAATATCTAAATTCATCTTTCATGCATGCATGCAGCAATAACAAAATTCTTAGTTTTTGTCAGGCATTGAATAAAGTGTTATAGATACAAAGAATGAGACAAATAAGAGGCCACATAATAGATCTGATGGACTTAAAGGGGCAGATTACTGGGGGTTAAACCCACACAGGAGCATCCAATTCTCATTACAAACCAGGCCACAGTGACATTTAATATCACCTAGTGTCTGCCTTTTCCAAAGAAACCTGAACTTTGACAAGACCATTCTAAATGAAATATTATACTCTACCTATAATTTTTAAAAAGAATATCAGCATATAAGGTATAGGATTATAGAGAACAAAGTATACATTTGAGAACTCATGCTTAGATTTTCTTTTTAAATATACTTAGCCACTAAAAACACATTAGTTGCTTGAAGATTTTTTTTTTACAAAATTGTTACATTTACAATAACTCATGAAATTATTCTGAAGAACAAAACCAAGAATAAAAGTATTTCTTCTCTCTAATATTTCTAACATTTTCAGCAATAACTTTGTATCTTTAGATATAATCCTATTTTATATCCTTTAATCTATATCTTTATATAACTAACATCCAAAGTCACCTGTATCAGAGTTCAAACTCAGCAGGTACAAAATTTATACCCAGAGGGAAAGGAGGGATGAATAGACAAAACTGGGAATTTTCAGGCCAGTAAAACTACAGGTACTGTAATGGTGAGTACATGTCATTATGTATTTGTTAAAACTCACAGAGTGTACATCTCCAAGAGTGAACTCTAACGTAAACTATGGACTCTGGGCAATAATGATGTGTTCATGTAGGTGCATAGATTGTAAGAAATGTACCACTCTGGTGTGGGGTATTGATAACAATGGAGGCTGTACACGGGTGGGGGCAGGGGGTATTTGGGTACTCTGTACTTTTCACTCAGTTTTGCTGTAAACCTAAAACTACTCTTAAAAAGTCTTTATATATTTATATACACATACATACACATAAATAACTTGGAAAAATTATTAACAAACATAGGAACTTAAAGAAGAAGCAAATGTAAATCAGAATATATTTCACATCCCATCATAATGATATAATAAACATTTTTTAGAAGTGCAAGTGAGAGATAAAGATAAAATACGTATGCACCACCCACTAAGAACACTGGTAACAGGCCTATTTAAAATAAAAAGTCATTTTTATACTGTAAATTTAGTAGAAATAAAAAACAGTAATCAGGAAGGTTATGTCCAGGGTTTGAGATTTCCTTTTAATAAAGGAAAGAGATTAATTGGGATCCTAAATATTTTAAGAAAGCAGAACAATTGAAAGAAAACTTAAATATCTTTTAGCAAATTCTACAGGTAAAGAACGTTTTGGTATGCACATTATTCAGGTTGTTAGGCCTTAGGCATCTCTAGTCCATTCAAGAATATTTGTTTAGAAGCAGAACATGATAATCTAGGAAGCTTCAAGAGGCCAGATCCCATCTTCAGATTTACATGTACAAAGACTTAAAATCTTTAGATCTAATGCTAACAGAAATTGAAAGCTTCATATTTTTGCATGTCTTGTATTTCCAGAGTTCAACTTTTATTGCTTGGTCAGTGGGAAAAGAGGTTGATGACACCAAACTGTGTGTCTTCTGTTTCCAGAGTTCAAGTTTTAGTGCTGGGCAGTGGGAAAAGAGGTTGATGACACCAAACTGTGTGTGTGTGTGTGTGTGTGTGTATGTGTGTGTGTGTGTACGTGTATAACTTCTGCCTCAAATATACCAATAAATACCCGAGCTTATATTCCATATATAAAAGGATGTAGAAAATTCTACAATGGAAAATGTCTATCATTTTAACAGTAAAAACACAATCTCTTCTCTCACTTACTACTGGTCTTGAACACTAAATAAAATTCTAGATGAAAGGAGACTTCTCACTTTAACATTTCTGGATTAAAGTAATGTATTTCATCTCTGGATGGCTCTCTACTAAAAACGCTAGAAGCCCAGAGACACCTAATATTCAGTTATTTTGTTCAACACATTCGTTTCAACTTTAATTTTAAAAGCTCTCCAAATGGTGAAAGTGGAAATTAAAAGAGAAAGGCCTTTGAAATGTATTTAGGGACTAGAAAGAAAAAAAAAAAAAAATGGTTAAAAAAATTTTGTTGTAATAATCAAATTAGGTAATGCCTTTTTAAGCATAAGACATAGTCTAGAAAACAAAAAGAAAGAAAAGAATGGGGATGGGGTAACCATTTATAACAAAGAACTAATTTCTTTAATATACAAAAAATCGGGCTTCCCTGGTGGCGCAGTCGTTAAGAATCCGCCTGCCAATGCAGGGGACACAGGTTCGAGCCCTGGTCCAGGAAGATCTCACATGCCACGGAGCAACTAAGCCCGTGTGCCACAACTACTGAGCCTGCACTCCACTCTAGAGCCCATGAGCCACAGCTACTGAAGCCCGTGTGCCTAGAGCCCGTGCCCCGCAACAAGAGAAGCCACTGCAATGAGAAGCCCAGCACCGCAATGAAGAGCAGCCCCCCCACCCCCACTCGCCACAACTAGAGAAAGCCCTCGCATAGCAACAAAGACCCAATGCAGCCAAAAAACAAACAAAACAACCAAAAAATTATTTAAAGTTATTAAGAAAAAAACCAACAACCAAGCAAAATGGGCATACGGCATGAGCAAGCAGTTTCACACACACAAAAATACAAACAGGAAAAAAAAAATCCACAGATATTCAATTGATTTACAAAGAAATGTTAACTAAAACAAGTGCAATACCAGTTTTCACCGATCAAATTGGCAAAAATAAAAAAAGTCTGGTTATACCCACTGTTGGTGAGGTTGTATAGAAACAAGTACTCTCACATACTGATAGCTTTGGAATATAAATGAAACTATTTGGGGAAGATGTTTCGCATTATCTATCAAAATTTTTTTCCAGTTTTACTAATATATAACATTGTATAAGATTAAGGTATAAATATATGATTTGACAGATGTATATATGTGAAATGATTACCACCATAAGTTTAGTTAACAACCACCACCTCACCATTACAAATTTTTTTCCTTGTGATGAGAACTTAGCAAAACATTAAATATACTCTAAAAGATAAATTTCATTTCTAGAAACTTTATATACATATACATATATTCACTCAAGTACATAAGGAATATATATATATATATATATATATATATATATACACACACATTCACACAAGGAATTAGATTCAAGAATTTTCACTGAGCATTGATATTAGAATCTTGCAAGCAATCTAAATGCCCATCGATAAGTATCCGATTAAATAAATTATAGCTTATCCATAAAAGGTACCACTATATGTACTTAAGTGGGAAGATGTCCAAAATATAAGGTTAGGTTGGAAAAAGAAAGTTATAAAACAAATGTATAGAATGACCCCATATGTATTAGGAAAAAAATAACATAAGCAAATATGGAAACATGTAGAAAATTATACACAAACAGAATATTTCTAGCAGGCTACACAAGAAATTTAACTCTGGTTATTACCACCAGTCAGTGGCACTAGGTTTAGAGAATGATGAGGAGGCTTTTACTTTCACTTTATATCCTTTATATTCAAATATGATCATATATTGCTTTTAAATTTTTTTAAATAGTTAATACAATTTTAAATGAAAACTAAAGTGTATTTACGATTCAAAGTGCATTAAAGATTATACGACTTTCCTAAGATCTGATAAAATCTTTGAAAGTGTAAAGATTATATTATATACTATATTCTGCTAATATTTCATCCAAAGAAATGCCTTGAGAAATATATTAATCTATGAATAATTTACAGTAGACAAAAGAGGCAAAGCATGATCTAATTTCCATGGACCACAATACTTTGTTTACTTATTACCTCTGCCACTCTTTTTGCTGTGGTGAAAGATCAAATATTGCCTGAAATAAAGGAAAACATAATCACTAGCACTGTCAATTTCTCTTGGCTCTTATATCATAATTTTTAAAAATTTTCTTTGACCAAGGAACAAATTTATAATAACATTAAAAACAAGTATTCGTTATTTATATTTAATCTTCCATAAGTCAAACTAAAAAATTTAAAATTTTACTCAGAAGTAGTATAAAGAGATTTCACTAATTGCGAATATTTTTCTATTACAGTTATCTACATTTATAGGAATGGATACAATGCAATCTATCACATGTACAAAATGATATTTTAAGACTTAAAATCATTTAAATGATGCCAGCACGAAACTTAAGTATTTAAAAGAGAAGAAGAAATGAAAAAGACATACAGTTTAAGTATAATATTCAAGCATCCAAAGCCCATATTCTTGCCAGGAAAATACCATGATAAAATCAAAAAGTTTTGAAATGACCTAACAATGTCACTATAATTCCCAAATGTATTAATCAAGAAAGAATAATTCAAGAAATTTTATCTAGGCACTATGTTCACCAATTCAAAGACAAACTTAGCGACTTTGTAGAATCAGAGGAAAAAAGGCAAACTTCTCACAGTTTGTGGCAATATCCACAATTTAATTTTCCAACAAAAGGTCCACTTTTGCTTTTTATAAAGGCAATTTATAACAAGGCATATTAATTCTACTTTCTAACTTATCAATATTATTAATGATCCCTCCATAATCATGCCCTAACCTACTACTCTCTCACTATAAATCCTCTCTTTAACCCCTCATTGCATCAGACAGTTCTACCTCTGTGCCTTTGGTTATTTAATTATATCAACCTGGAACCTTCCTCTCCTGTAATTGTGACCCTAATGTCAGTCTAAATTCTATACACCATTTGCTCTAGGTTAATGATTATAATGAAATTACTTTGATTACTCCTCCTACTGAACTTGTCTATACCTTGCTTCTCAACCTTTTTCACACCACAGCACACAAAGAAAATGCTATAAAACACACCATGGCAAACAGATGAGGCTACATGTAACTGCTCCCCAGTTACCTTGTGAATAAAACTACTGACAGCAGGGACTACGTGATTCTCCCTTTGACTTCCCCCAACTGCTGGGGATAGTGCTTAACACAGTGGGTAAAGAACTACTGAGTGGCCTACTTTGTGCTCGGCACTATGCTACTTAAATCATTATCTCACTTAACCTTCGTAACAACCTTGTGAGTTTGTTATTATTCTCTCCTTTTTATATATAAAAAAGAACTCAAAAGATTAAAAATTTTTTTCAAAAATCACAGATAATGAAGGTCAGTATATAAACCCAACTATGTCAGATTCCTCACTTTCTCACATCCCTAAAAGTAGTTATTTTCTTTAAATAAATAGTAGCTATCATAGCATATTGTGTGATCATGGTTTAGAAACCAGTAAAATTATTAGAATTAAGTTTTTAATATCCAGAGTGCATATGAAAAGAATGAGTGAAAATTTAAAAACAAGTAAATATTATCTCAAATAATTTTACATTAATAATAATTCTTAAATATTTTAATATAAATTAGGACAAGGGAAGGAATACTTACGAAACACTGTTAAACGTTTTTAAAATTACTGATAAAAATATACAATGACATATTTTTAAGTTTCTAACTTTCTGGCTAAGACATGACTTTTAGTTCATGACAGTTAAATTAAAATAAAACTTTCCTATTCCACAAATGATTGAAAGAAATGGCAGAAACTGTTACAATGGAATAATCAAAGATCTTGCCACAATTACATAATTCTAACATATTCATCAGTGCCTAATACCTGCAATTCATTATGCTTTACATTTTGTGAGCTATAAAGAAGAAAAAATAAAGTAATTGCTTTTCAGGAGCTTAGAATCTAGCTGAAGAGACAAGCTGTCCAGAAAAAATATTTATTAAAAAAATCAGAGACTTAAATAAACGTGAAGAGAGTGGGAGTGACAGACACTCAGTATGGAGAGAATACTAGAAAAACAGCATAAATAAATTTTAGAGGATAAGTTCAAGATGATTATCTCCTCAAATTCTCACAATGTCCAAAGAAACAGAAAAATGAGGACACAAACTGTATCATTATTTTAAATCATTTTAAATTAGCATCCATATGCTGGAAATTATCAAAAACTTATGCAAGACAGCATACAAGGGAGACTAAATTGAGAAAAGAGCCCAACACATAATTTATTTCATGGGACAGGAAAATCCATGAAAGCAGTAAATCCCCAGTTCAGAGTAACAGAGGAAAACAGGTGATAAAAGTTAACAAGACACTTGAGGAAGAGACAGTCACCATCCTAAGAAGACTTCTAGCAGTTCAATCGAGTGCCAGAGACCACATCACAAAGGGCATTCCACAGCATTATTATTCCCAGATTACATGTGACCTGGACTGTATTCTAAATTAAGCAAAAATACTGCTACAGCTGGCTGCTAATGAGGACAGTCACACCAGTTAAAGAAAAAAGGAATTACCCTAGCTAAATTTAACCTGTCAAAACAAATACAGAAAAGGAAATATGGGGTGCCGTGGTGAACCACTCTGCCATCCTGAACCCAATGTGACTTCCTGCTTTCTTTTCAAAAGCATCTGAAGCTCTAATTTTGCTTAGAAGAAACACAGTATATCTAAACTATATATCCTTCTCCTTTCATTTAGGTCTGGAAAAAAAAAAAGTGGGGGCAGGGAGGGAAAGGGAACCGACATAACTCAACAGTCTATCTCAACTCTCAGTCAGTTAACTGGCCATTTATTTTCCCATCCTAAAGATGAACAAGAAAATAGATAGCTAGATAGACAAAAAGATTCATTAATTTGAAAGAAGTGGTATATCTGAGGTCCAAGGGATAATTTTGCTCTGTGATACCATTTCTAAAAAGAAGAAGAAAAGTGAAGTTTTTCTAATTATTTCTCAATGAGATTTAACATCATGAAGACAGAAAAAAATGGAGTGATCTGCAATATATCAGAGGTGGAAAATATAATCACTGAATTTTAAAACATAATGAAGGCATTGAAAAAAAAAAGACTGATCCTGCTGGATCAAGGTCATCTCCCAGAACTCACAGGCAAAGTTCAAAATATGCATCTTATGCAAGAATTGATAAAAATATTGAGAACCACTCCATGAAATTCAACATCACTTGATAAGAATTTTGAAAAAAAGGTAAAACCATTACTCTGAATATCATTAAAGCAAACAAACAAGCAAAAAACACTTAAAACTTCAGATCATTAATACCATCAAAAGCCAAAAATAACTAAAGGGGATCCACACTTGGATATATAGGATAAATATCTGAATTTCAAAAGTAAAAGAAAAAAGCATATAAGTAGATAAATATGTTACCTGCAAAGAAAAAAAAAATTATGCCAGAAGGCAATAAAGGAATGTCTATAAAGTTTTGAGTGTAAAACACCATAAAGCAAGAATTCTATCCTCAGCCAACCTTACATGTATTAAGAACAGAATGACATAGGCAGTCTGTCATAAAACATAACCCACATATTCTTGCTTGATAAGGAAGTCACAAAAAGTCCCTCACAAAACGATAAACAAAAATAAAGAAACTAAGAAGGGTAGAAAATAAAAGCAATAAAACATAAAGTTGAATCATTATTCCTAAAATAGTATGAAATAGAATGCAAATGTTAGTGTCTGATAATAACCATCTAGATCTAAATTTCCAGATAATAGTTTAACATGCAATAACATGGTACCTGAATTTGTAAGGTTCCTAACCTCATTAAAAATTACTGATATCAATTTTTTGAGTGGCAATACAGGAGTTAGGAAGTAGGGTGGTTCAGAGTGGCAGTAACAAGTTACTTTTTCTTTAGAAAATTTTATTTAAAAAGTGTGTATCAAAAGGCATAAATATATTTTGTTCATGTAAACTAAAAATAATTTGGTAATCAAAACTGACCTAAGAGCTTCCTTTTTTTCTCCTTCACACATTCAGTTACTTCTAATCCTCCTCCATCACCTTTAGTCTTCACTTGCAATTTTGTTTAAAGAGGGTTCACAACTGTCAATGGTAAACAAAACAACTCAAGAATGCATGGGTAAACATAAGTACCACAATGCCAACAGAGCAGTCAGCAAGGCAGAGAAGCTGGGAGTTCCATGCTTTGTTCTCTAAAGCTTCTTTAGGGCTAGTTCTGATCATGATCTGTTATCACCTACCCCTGTAATGTGATACCTGCCCCTGTAATGTGATGGTGTTTTCTGACAAATTAATTTTATTACACACAACTTGTGCTATGAAAACAATAAGAGAATGTCAGTATTTCACTAGGTCTGGGAAACGAAGGTGTGAAGGAGAGAGGAAGAAGTAAATGCATATGAAATTTCTCCTCTTAGATAATGCTTCATTCTTGATTACAAGAGAAATATAGCTCAAATGTTTTTAAGAACTTAAATTTGGTAAAAGAAGAATACAAATAAGACAGAATTTCCAAATCATTAGAAGAAAAGAAGAAAATTTCATCACTATAGCAACTGTATAAAAGAGAAAAGGAAACTGTTAGGAAGCATTAACAAAAAATATAAAATAAGTATAAGATTATAGAGGCTTATCCAGAATGCTAACAAGGCTTTGGTATTAGATATAATTTGGTAATTATATCTATATAATTTGGTAATTAGATATAATTTTTTCTTCCCCCTAAATGTTTACAAAGAATATGGAGTACTTCCGTTTATTTGTTTTGTTTTTGTTTCATTTATTTTTTATTGAAGTATAGCTGATTTACAATGTTGTATACTACTTTTGAATTAAGAAAATATATTTTTAAAAAACTAGCTCAGACAAAATTAAAAGCAATATCAAAACTGTCTTCAAGGGAACAATTCCTCAAAGCATACTATTTAAAAGAACATGTAAATCAAACTTACTGGTTCATAAACTAGACCATCTGCAGATGCAACCATTGTTTCTGCTAAATCCAATACATCTGCTCCAATATCTGCATAAAAAAGAATTAGAAGTTTTATATTCTATGCTGAGAGTCAAACTATATCCACTAACCACTAACATAAGAAAAAATAAATGGAAAAGGAAAAGAGATTTAAGGTTGTTCTTAGATGAAATCTTTTATAAATTAATTTCCTTAATTGGATAAAATGATTTCACACTTTAAAAAATTTTGTCTGAACTACTGAATTCTTGGTCTCTACTTTTCCAGCAGTAATTTAAGACACAATTTAAGATGAAAAAGCATCTTCATTTTTGAGAACTATACTGACTCAAACATTATCTATCTAGCATATTAACATTTTTCCACTTCTACCAGTATAATTAAGTGAAACCAGCGAAGAAAACAGAAAAGGGTAACATCACCATTAACTTAAAAGATTTGGATCTGTATTTTAATATGCAAAAGTAAAAGTAAAGGGTAGTAAATTGAAACTGTGAAACAGGATATGTTTCTGGAATGTGGGTGTAAAAACCGGTACGCCAAACAAGAAAGAAATAAAGGATATCCCTAAACTAGAACTTCGATTTATAAAAATTTCCTCCAATTTTCTTTCATTTTAATTATACTAATGTGAAAGTTAAATCTCTTTATGGAGAAGAAATTTAAAGGATACAAGCTGGGGAGAAAAACAATTTGTATTCTTAAATTAAGATATCATAAAGGAAAAATAAAGTTAAAACAACCAGTGGCTTTTACTTTTTACTAGCAACTGTTTAAACCATAATCTATATATGCAATTATCAGGTTAAACATGTACTTACACTGACACTTCATGGCAACAGTAATATCTATATTGATTCTCAATTTGCTAAAAGACAAAAAGGAAACATTAGAACCTACCAATTGATCAACAAAACATGAGCAATATATAAATCAACTGATCTATGAAAAACCTGGACTTCATACAGAATAAAATATGTCAATTAGAACTTGGATAGCATTCATATGGGCAAAACAAAGGCACTTTAAAAGTAAAAATTCTATTTTGTAATTATTCCAAAAGCCTTTCTGATTTCACAAGTTTTTAACACAGTATCCTTCATTTTAATGGCAATTCTACAATTAGTAAGTCCAAGCAACTCAGAGAAAAGTATTAACCTCTGTTTACATAAACCTTACATAGACTATGCCATTAAACAATACAAAACTTTCAAAATCAAAAGTTAGGAATTGAAAGCCTTTCTTTCCTTATTTACCAAATAAATACCATACATCAGACATTGTACCTGATGTCCTACAAATACTATCCTCTTTATTCTTTACCATGGGCCTATAAAGTAGATAGCTTCAGTTCTACAAATAAGCCAATGGTGTTTACAGCAGTTTAAATAAATGCCTGGCTTAAGACCACATAACAACAGAAGTGGCATATTGGAAACTAGGTCTGTGTGACTCAAGATAAATGTACCCAAATTACCAGAAAAAAAAAAAAAACTGATTCTTAAAGCTTTGCATGGCCTTTTAAAAAGGCTCAACCAATGCCTTATTTTCAAATGCTTAGTTCAAATCAAATTAATTTTCAAATATCAGAATCAGCGCCATGAATAACAGAACGAGTACAATCAGGATCAGTCCTGTCCTGTGCTTCCTATCTAAACTTTTTTTCACTCTAATAATTTTCATCTGGTTTCAATAGGGAGTACAGATTTTTAGAACTTCACAGAGTCTTAAAGTAGTCTGGAGTTCAAACTGTGTTCCAAATAACCCTGGGGTTTAGGCTCAGGAGATTTTATAGGAAGAGGATGAGGCCAAGTAGACAGGCTTCTGGGCATCCCCACTACACTTATGTGGTGAACTACATGACTTCATTTGGAAAGAATCAAAATTATTTCATTGGTGCTAAAACCAAAATAAGAAAAACAACAAATTCCTTAAAAACTAATGGCATTAAGAATAACACTGATGTTATAGATCAAGAAACTGAGGCCCAAAAGAAGTCGGTTATATGACTTGCCCAAGGTTACACAGCAACTATTACAAATGTTGACTGACTGAATTCTCACTGACCTGAAGAGGAAAGTACTATAATTATTATCCCCATTTTACAGAAAAGGAAACTGAACCACATGCAGAAATAGATTTAGTAAGTTCCCTACATGGCAGAGCTGGGATTGAAATTGAGAAGTAAATGTTTCCTGCTATCTAGTGCAATCTAAGTATTATAAACCTGTTATCTTCAATCAATTAAAAAATCCAAATAATACAAAAAAATTAAAATAAAGTATATTTTGTCTCCTAATTAAGGTACTAATATTTTCAAAGGTTTAAAAGTGATGTTGTTTACCTTAAAATACAGTTTATACACAATTTACAACAATCAAGCTATAAGCATAAACAATGTAACCTTAGACAATTTATTTTCCAGCTCACACAGATGAGTAAGATATTTCAAAATCTAAAGAGTAAACAATTTCAAAACATCAAACAATTTCCGTCATTTCAACATCTAAGGAAAAACATATTCTCCTAACCTTTTTAAATAAATGCACATTCAATCAGAACGTTTCTCTTAGAATTTAACCAGTATTCAAATTATTCTAAAATGTTTTACCTAATGCATACAATTAATGAGGATTTTTCAGTACTATTTCTTCAGAATTAAAATAAACCAAGTATAAAAGGTTAGACTTTTTTTTTAATATGTTACCTTCAGAGCAATTTAAATCTAAAGGTATTTCAAAAAAGTTACCTAGAAAAATCCTTGTCTACTTCATATTCATACTTCATCCATGTATCTTGATATACTGAAAATTCCATTATAGTTAATAAAGCCATAGTGGTAAATGCTATTAGAGAAACTGAGAAACCAACAAAAAAAGAAAGAATTAAAACAATTTTTAAAAGGTAAACAGCAGAAAACTATTTTAAGTAAGATTAAAATTAGCAAAGAATACCCTAATATGATTGCCATGTGAACGAATATAATAAAAGGTTTTTCTTAAAATAGTCATTATAAATTTTTTTCTAAAACAGCTCAAAAATGAAGATTTAATGAACACAAACATGAACACAAACATTTGCACTACTGAGAAAGCATTTTATTTCTTCAATATGAAGGACATTTCTCACTAAATAGATTTGTCAAAATTCTACAATACATAAAACTTTTACCTTGTTATATATAGCAGTGTCACAGATAAGATAAATGATGAAAGTAAGCATAAGTTTTACAACACAAATTTGAAAGTAGTCCCCTCATAATTAAAAATGTATCCATGCCTATAGTCCAATTAAAAACAAAACAAAACAAAACAAAAAAAACTAGCTTAATTTCTTAGATCCTGAGAAACCACAACAATCTGTGTCGGAAACTCAAATAACATCTCCAAATCTCTAATAAAACTCTTTCTACTTTGAAAGCTCCTAAGTATTTCACTTCATTTATAAAAGTAAAAGATCTAACAAAAAGAAAAAGCACTATCATATACTATGACAAACTACACTTAAAATGGATTGTGCATCAAGAACTTGTATTATTTTCATTAACAAAAGTTAATCACAAGAGATTAGAAATAGCAAGCAATTTATTACACATTTTACAAAATGAAATGTCAATCTTATGGGAAGTATATTGTCTTATCAGCTCTTCATGGGGAAAGAAATAATAGTAAATACTGTTACAGTTGTGTATTTTTCTGATATATTTCATTATTTATTTATTTAACAAATACTACTATCTGTACCAGGCACTGCTCTAAGCATTTTATAAATATTAATTTATTTAATTGCTACTGCAACTCTACCTGGTAAATACTGATATCATCCCCATTTCATAGAAGAAGAAACTAAAGCATAGACAGATTAACTTCCTCAAGATCAAGTAGTTAGGAAGGGGCAGAGGTGGAATTTAAATCCAGACAGTCTGATTCCAAAGTCTACGCTCTTAACTATTACCCTATGCTGCCTCTCTTCAGTAATGTGAATGTCTATAATGTCGAAATTGACTTATTCTTAACCAAAACAGACTGAGGCAGTTTCAACATCATTAAATAACTTCAATTCTATTTACGTATAAGAATCTCGTTAATATACGTATACATAACTCAAGAGCACCAAAGCAGCAAAACTGGATTAATTTGTTCAGTAATGTTTTAATAAACACTGCTAAATGCACAGACTGCACTGGGTTAGATGCCAAAAAGAATATATATAAGAATAAAATTAAGGCAAATAGTGTGACATGAGGACAGTCCAACTATAAAGTTACTGCACAGTTCATTGATGAGTTCTTCCTCATGGCTACACTTCTGTATGTTCCTGATTGATAACTTAGAAGTTGCGCTTACTGAAGGAGTTTTAATTTGAACTGATACTCACCGGTACCCCCACTGGCGGAAGTCTCTACATAGCTGTCAGGAACTTTCGGAAAGGCATCCAACTCTTTCACCAAACTTAAGGTTTTCTTCCGATTCAGTCGCCTCATCTTCAGGAAAACCTTCTTCTTCTTTCATATAGTCATGCTAAGGAATAAAAAATGAATAAATGAATCCTCCAAAAAGATTAAAAGGTTTCTTTTATTTTTAGATAACTGACAAATGTCCTTGGAACAACGTAACATTCTCATTCCTCCTTGAGAAAAAAAAAAGCTTAACACTTATCCACATCTCTTTTTTCTCCACTTCCACCCTGACAAAAAGTACTAATGAAAGGCAATTTACACACACACACACATTAAATAGCCAAAAAAAGTGAAAAGCAATTCAATCACATTTATAATATTTGAATATACAAATTAAAATAAGAAAGTTTTTCTCCTATGAAATTAACAAAACATATAAAAATAATACATTCCCATTAATGGATGACAATGAAGTAAAACAGACATGCTCATACACTGCTAACAAGAATATAAATATTCACCACTCTTCTTCTGACTACGTAAATTCCTTTTTTAGGAATGTATCCGAAGGAAAATATCTGTGTTGTGCACAGAAATTTGATGAGGATATTTCTTGTATGGCTATTTTTAAATAATGAAGATAGAAACGAACTCCTCGTATCCAATATACAAACTACAGTGAATTAAAAGTTCTAAATCTATGTAAACACTGAAAATCTTATAAACGAAAACATTTAATGATGTAAGAAAATACTCATAATACATTAAGCAAAGACCAGAAGGCCATATTCCAGTTTTATGGGAGACAGGGAAAAAGATACATGGGAAACAAACAGAAAGCCTATACACAAAATGTTATAAGTAGATCATGGGAAGATTTTGTCTTCTTTACAAAATTATGGACTTTCCAAATTATCTGTTTTTATAATAAAAATATTATTTAAAAATTGACTGCTTGCTATTCTCTTTTTGATCAATATGCCAACTATATCTAAAATATGCTAGTCATAAAAATAACTGGTCTCAAATATTTATATAATTTTGTATGACTGATTTATATAAATATTATAGGTAATACTACAAGCATTACCAGAAATCAAAGTTGTATTGATAAAATCAACACATAACAGAATAAGTTAAATGGTTGCAAAAGTCACTAAAAGAAAAAGAATGTCTCTAGAAGAAGGCAGAAAGACTTGTCTGAAATCTAAGTAGGATTAATACAGAAAGAACAGACCACAGAAAGAGCATTCATGGAGAAAAAGGAGACTCAGGGAAGTAAAAACTGGCAGTAATCATGAACACTGTCCAAAAGAGAGCAGGCCCTAACCAGGGGCACTACTAATCAGTCCATGAAGGAGCCATTGCCCTAAAATGAAGCTAAATGCATTAATGGATTGATTTCATTTGCCATTATAAACACCCAACTAACTCCCCTTGCTGATTCCATGCTCAAAAGTGGCCTTCAGAATATAATTTTGCTTTTCATGTATATGAAAAGTGTTTGATCCCCATGACAGTTATAGAACTGCTCTTCTCATCTGTAAATTAAGCTTCTGAGTGTTTATTAAGCATAAGCCATGCTCCTCAAGTTTGTTCAACTCAATAATCAAATTTATTTTCTGTACCTGCTTAGCAGTAACAGCACCAAGACTGATCCTTCTTCCATCTTTCAATTTATACTCATTCTTTCCTACAGGAGTTAAATAATAAATATGTTCAAGCCACTTATCTTTAAGACAAAACTCTCCACTTAAGCTCAAGTCCAACTCCAACTACTGTATAGATCTCCAGCTGCATACTTACAGCAAAACTTAAAGGTATGAGTTGTCCATATTCATATACTGAGACTACTTCCTCGCCTCTCAACTAAATTTGCTCTCAGCAAGGTCATTAACAACTTGCTTAGTACCAAATCCAATGGACACTTTTTAGCCCTTAATCAATTTTGCTTCTGAGAAAATATATTTTCTCACTTATTCATCACTTCTTTTTCTTCTTGAAACAGTCTCTTACCTTGGCTTAGGTAATACTATACTCCTGATTTTTTGTTTTACCTCTAAGACCTTCTTTGGCTTATTTTGCAGATTCTTCTTCCTCTCAGAGGGCACTAGGCCCTCCTCCCAACCTCCACACTTTCCCCAGGTGATCTCCCATCCCTTCCATTTCTATCTACATGTTGATTCCTCTCAAATCTTTGTTCCCAGTCCAAATCTTTCTGCAGACATGTATATCTTTTTGCCTTCTATTACATTTTCATTAGGGCATTCCAGAGACAATTCAGACTAAACAAGTCTAAAAAGAAATACTTCACCCTACCAAACCTGTTTCTCCTCCTGTGTCCCTATATTCGTTAATGATGACACATGCACTCAAATGCACAAGCTAGAAACATAAGTTGCATCCTTAGACTTAAACTCTTCCTAAATGTTTCTCAAGTCTGTCATTTCTTTTCCAGGCCCATTGAGAAGTTCCTTAGTAGGAGCCTAGTCTCAGCTGCCATAATCTATCTCTGCATTGCTTCAATCTTCAATCTTTCAATTCACTTTCCACACTACAATCAATAATATTTTTAATACATAAAGCTGATCATATAAATTTTATTTTAAAATATTTTTATAGGTTCCCATTACATTTAAAGAGTTTGGACCCTATCCTAACATGGTTTACAAAGCACTCAAAACACAGGCCCTGCTTATCTCTCTTCAAAACCCCATCCCTCAAAGTCTTAGTTCCAACCATACTAAATCACTTTCTATTCCTTAAACATGCTATTCTCTCTACTATAAATATCCTTCCCCCCCTCCCCCACCTCTACATGTAGCTAACTCCTATTTACTCTTCAAGTCTCAGTCTAAATATCTCTCTCGGGAAAAAAACAAACTTCTATGACCTCAAACATATGAGTTATAGCATGGGCGCCTAGGACATTGTGCCTTTATCACACTATTTATACTGGCTTGTTTAATTTTGTTTTCTCCATTGTAATTTTAGGGCAGGAACTATGTCTAACTTAATCTTTGTATCTCCAATGCACAGCAGGTTACCTGATAAATATTTATGGAAGGAAGGAAAGAAGGAAGGTGGGAAATTTCCCCAGAAAAACTCATGGTAGCACAGCTTTCCAATCAAAACAGTCATACTTAGATAAGTAAATATGTAAAAATATAAGATCTACAAGAAGAATTTTTGTTTTGCTCACTACAGTATATCTCTAGCACCTACAACAGTGGTTGGCACATAGTAGGTATAGCATTGTTGAGCAAATGAATTAAACTGTGAATTTTACTTTCTAAACTTTCTATATTGTAATGAGCTCTATAAATGCTTTCTTGTAAATTATATGTAAGTATAAAGATATGGCAAGCAGCTAGTTTTACCAACCCTCTAACACTTCATATAACACTTCACCTATCCGGCACTCCTCCCTTAATCACCTAACCAGTGCACTCACTTGGCTATTTCCCAGCCTCTGGCTTCTTCCATTCCTAGTTTTCAAGATTCCACGGCCTGACCCCGAGGGCATGCATAGTGCACTCTCATTGCCTCTCCCCCATCCCAGGATAGAAAGGTGGACAACAGCAGGCTGTGTCTCACCTTCTGCTAAGACAGCTCTATTCTACAGTGGAGCACCTTGCCACTCTGCTGCTGCTCCGGTCCCATTCCTGTTAGCTCAGCATTAACCTACATCCAAGAAACTCGTTCCACCTCGAAAACTTGCCAATCTACTCTATAGAGCCACTGTTCTGACATGAACAAGTCATCCAATAACTTCCAGTTTTTCTAAAAGCAATCCTTCTACCTGCTCTTTATGAAACATGACATTCTCCTGGTGGTAATTCTCTTTGAATCATATACTTCATTTCTGAGACTCACAGGTAAAGAAGTAGCATGTTTTAACATGATATCTCAACCATCTCTTCCCTTTTCAAGTCTATCTTCTAATAATAGTAATAAACACACATACTACATAGAATTATAGCTAACTTTCATATTATGTGCTAGGTATTATTTGAAGCACTTTATATATTAAATTCATTTAATCCTCTAAAGGACTCTACAAAGTAAATACTATTTTTATTCTCACTTATAGATAAGGAAACTGAGGCACAGAACAGTTAAGTATTTTCTTTTTTAAAAAAATATTTATTTATTTATTTGGTTGCACTGGGTCTTAGTTGTGGCAGGCGGGCTCCTTAGTTGTGGCTCACCAGCTCCTTAGTTGTGGCTCTTGTACTCCTTAGTTGCAGCACACAGGCTCCTTGGCATGCGAACTCTTAGTTGCTGCATGCATGTGGGATCTAGTTCCCTGATCAGGGATTGAACCCGGGCCCCCTGCATTGGGAGTGCGGAGTCTTATCCACTGCGCCACCAGGGAAGTCCCCAGTCAAGTATTTTCAAGGGCCACACAGCAGGTGGTAGAAACTGGATTCACTGCCAAGCAGCTTGGTTCCAGAGTCCATGCTCCAACCCACAGTGTACACTAACTCACTTCAGCACTTGATTCATCTTCCATTAACACCTGGATATATTTAGAATTTCCTTAATGACTTCAGCACCTGGATCATTCACTGTACTTCTCTTCTTCCCCATTCCATCACCACCCTATGACGCTCATTCTTGGGCACTCATTCAAAATGATAATCCTTTTACCATGTAAGCCTAACAGATATCCTCCAGTGACTTCCATCTTAATTCTATACAAAGCCACACATGAACAAGGCCATGCTTTGGCTCCTCTTAACTTTTAAAACTGTGCCACCTCTAATATCCAAATCACCAATTTTCCTCTCTGAGCAGAAACAATTATCCTTCCAGCTCTTTAATTTCCTCACTAGGGAAGAATCTACTCTTCATTTTCCCTGTGTTCTCAATCCCTTGGATTCCTCCCAGTCATCCAGTTCCACTGCTCCCATTCCCACTCTATTTGCCTCTCCAGCCAGCTCGGTCAGACATTTTCAAAAATGCATTTAGAAAGACCCTAGATCAGTGGTTTCCAGAACCACAGAACTGCCAGTCTGTTACAAAAGTTTCTAGTCTGTACCTAAATGAAAAAAACAAGGACAATATAGGATTTTTTTTAAGTTAAATTTATTCAGTTTAAAAATCTGTCTTTTATTCTGAGACTATTTCCTTCCTTTTTTTTAACGTGTCGAATGTCCTTTCTTTATGAAGTGATAAAAGTAGATAGAAAGTTTTTTGTTTGTTTTGTTTTTGGATATCCTCCTTTAATAAAATTAAAAACTGCAATTCTATATCAGTCCTTAAGTCCAGCCCCTTTCCCTGATTTTTTCTATACATTGTTTTGTACTGGTTAACAAAATTTGGGAGCCATTATGCTAGATTCCTTTGCCCATTGGTTGGTGTTGCTCTTCATACTTTGACAATCTCCAGTCCAGTACCATAGCTTCAATTTCTCTTCTGAACTGTTGTGTATACTAAAAAATAAAACAAGCAAATTCCAGGAAGTCACTGATAAAAACTAAGACAATGCTTTGAAAAACTGCATGAGAAATAAGAAACCACCTTTCATGCTGGAACACAGAGACACATTATCAACACTCAATCTAAGTAATGTCATATAGCCAGTATTTCATCATCTGTGTCCACATGAATATAATGAAACTATCAAATGCTTTGCCAAGATTAAAATATAGAATTCATGACACTTTTATGGTCTGCTCAATTAAGTTTAATTACTTCTTCAAACAAAAATGGAGACAATTTATCTTCTGCTACCCACACTTTATGAGCTAACTTCTATTTTTAATGATATTTAACAATATGAGAAATATTTAATTGGTTAATACACATGGCCATTGTTGTGAGTTGAACTATATCTCCCAAAAGGATACATTTAAGTCCTAACCCCTGGTATCTGTGAATGGGTCTTATTTGGAAATACTTGGGTTTTTAAAGATGTAACTAGTTAAGAGACCATACTGCATTAAGGTGGCCCAAAATCCAATGACTGGTGCCCTTATAACAAGGCCACGTGAGGATACACAGACACACAGGGGAGAATGCCATGTGAAGACAGGCAGAGATTAGAGTGATGTATCTACAAGCCAAGGAGCCAAGGATTGCCCAGATGCTAGAAGAGACAAGGAAGGTTTCTTTCCTAGAGCTGTCAGAGGGAGTATGGCCCTGCTGACACCTTGATTTCAGTCTGGTAGCCTCCCGAACTGTAAGAGAACAAATTTCTATTTTTTAAAGCCATCCAGTTGGTAATTTGTTACGGCAGTCCTATGAAACTAACACAAGCCATTAATAACAATGAGAAAGGAGATGGAACAAATATTATCCAGGCTATCACTGAACTTCAGAAACGAAAAGCAAAACCAGGACTTATATGTAATTTTAAACTACTTGACAATATTGCATTAAAATACAATAAATTTTATGAAAGATAACTTAGTTTCACTTTACAAACACTAGATATCAAAAAAGTACTCACTCTTTTTACTTTAAAACTTTTTACAACAGAGTTAAATTTTGTTTTTAAAATTATTTACACTAACATAATTCAAACAAATCTAATAAACTTCCAAGTGATTAAAAAAAAAAGGTTCGCTTGGAAGCCAAGTAAGATGGTATAAATGTGAGTTTTCTGTGATCAAAAACACTAGGGGTACTTCTAGGCACTTACCAGCTATGTGACAAATTTGAAAAGATCCTCAACTTCTCAGAATTCTCTTTTATAATTTTGTTTTAAAAGGAGGGACGTAGACATAATGGTTACCTCACAGTTTTTAATCAAGATAAAAATGAGTCATTTGATAAATATCTGTTTCTAATTCTCAAAAGAAATGCAAAGACTTGTAGGATATTTGAGGTTTATGTTAAAGTCTTCAGGAAGGTGGGAAAGTATCTGAAGTTAGGTGATAATAACATGAATAGACTGAGGATTATATAAATGGATAGAATGAAAGTTAAAAGAAGAGACTATAGAGTGATGGCAACACAACAATTTGGAAGTACCTAGTAGCGAGATGAAGCAAAGACAAACATCATCCTCCTCAAAGAATGGTTTGACTACAGTTACTACTCAATAAAAGCATACAAAACTGAATTAAATTAATTGAATTAAACAAGTAAGGAAAGTGTGAGGAAAAGGTCAGAGACACATGAAATATACTGACAACAGAACGAAGGTCCCCAAAAGCAAGGAGAATGGGTTAACAAGGCACCTAGGGCAGAAATGACCTAGAACTGACCTAGACTGAAGTAAGACTGCATGGAGTAGTAGAAGGAGGAATGTGTACCTTAGTAATTAAGAGAGGATAACGGCTCAAGAAAGCAAGCAATTGGAAGATGGAGTTTAAGGACATTTTAACCATATAGACTGAAGAGTTTAATCAATTTTGGAATCAAAGAAATTACTTATAAAAGCGTCTTCTTCAGTCTATATTTTGACTAAGAACAAAGGCAACATTTTGTGAGTAGGTATAGAAGTTAGAAAACAAAAATTTAAAAATAACAAGAGCTAACATTTAATGAAAGTTAACTGTATGTCAGGCATTGTTCTAGGTGCTTTGTATGTTTTAGCTCACTTGATCATCACCACTCACTTTCTGAGTTAGGTATTATTATTATTCCCATTTTATAGATAAGGAAACTAAGACAGAAAGAGGTTAATTTACCCATCATGACATTAAGAGGCAGAATCAGAATAAATATAGAAAAACTGTTGAATAGGATTTGGAGCACGCACAGACTGCCTAAAAAGTAACTTCTATTAAAAATGTTTCACTATTTCTTCCAATTAAATGACTAATCCTCAAAGAAATTTATCATTTTTTCTAATTCTTTTTTGTTGCTGTTGTTCCAGACTAGTACTGATTTCCTCTGAGACTTTCAAGATTGATATATGTTTATGATTTGTACCCTCAAACAATTACAGCAGTCAGTTGTGACTGAAGTTCATCATCAAAAAGAAAGAAACTCCGCCCCACGTTCTCCCCCCGAAGAAAACCATGAAATTTCTTTTTTTCATGTTTTTCCTCTAAGAGAACTGGAATAATTGCATCACTTTGGAGATAGCAATAAACAAATATAAGTCCTGAATTCTTCAGTGAAAAGGCCTAATTCATTTCTTTATAATGGCTGTACACTAGAGTTCAATGAAATACCTAAGTACAACTGCAAACAAATAAATAAATCCCGTTTTTAACTGTATCTTTATCTGCTTCTGTATCTTCATCTTTAACTGATTCTGAAAGCCAGTCTTGCATCATTTTAACCGATATTTTGTAATTTTGCGTTGTCTCGAGGGCACTAAATCCTAAATATAAAAGTTACTAGAACGTGTTTTCTCAAACAATGACCTATTAATTCTATATACTACCAATACCCAAGGCTATTCTCTACCACGAGCTGACACGTTATCTAACAAGGGCTTCTTAACTCTCCGAGGGTTTCAGAAAAGTAGTGACACTCGGACCTGTCTCTTCTACAGCATCTCACCCTGCCCTGCCCCTTTCTCAATTTCCTAAGCGGCGTGCGAACCTCCCGAGGCGAGGCCAAGATCTCGGCTTTCTTAGAGAGCGCAACTTGCTGCGAAGAATTTGGTATCTGAATGGGGATGGGAGCCAGACACCCGGGAGGATCAGGACACGATCAGGCTGTTCTTCACAACGCGGGACCCTCCGCCCCTGCGGACGGGAGGAGCCACCGGGGCACAGGGCACTGTGAGAAGCAATGGGCCAGGGTCAGCAGCTATGGGAACGCAGCTAAACTCCTTCAAGTTGGAAGACAGCGGAGAGACACTGGACCAGGAAAAGGGGAGTTTCCAGGCGCAGCGCTGCCCAGGGTCCTGCCAGTAACGACCCCGGGGAAGGTAGGTAGACCGGCTCCCCGGTCTGGCCCGCTCTCCGGAAGAGAGGAATTAAGACAGGGAGCCAACGCTATGACGGGCTCTCACCCCTTTAACCACATTCATGCCCTGAACAGCCCTGGAACAAACGAGAAAACAGCACCCAGCGAGGTTTCAGTATTTTACCTTGTGCTACGGTCCCAGCCGACCGCCATGTTTCACAGAAGCCCGGTCGCCCGGGCTCCCGTTTACCCGGAAATATCGCGAGAACAAAAGCAACTACCACCGTTAAAAACGTCAGCGGGGTTGGGGGGAGAAACGGTGTAGAGTTCTCGCGATATTCCTTTCGCTGACGAAGTGCTTTGTGAATCAAGAGGTGTGAGCCAAGTTAAAGGGGCGTGGCTAAACAGAATCGCTGTTTAAACTTATTTCAGTTGTGATCACGTGGCTAGCAAGGAATTAACTTCTCCAAGGAGAAATTTGTTACCTACCAACGGATACTTAGAGACCACAGAAAGAATCTCAACTCCTATAATAGTACTTCGTTAGGAATGAGATACTTGGGCGCAGGAATTAACATTTGCAGCCCTATCCGTATTACTCTTCCAATCTCTGCACCATGTTTTGTGCCCCTTAATTTTCTTCTGTCAAGAACGTTTAAACTTTCTTTTCCAGGCACAGGTAACGCTTTTAATTATTAGTTAAATGTTTTTCTTGTCTTCTAGATGGTAAGCTCCGTAAGAAATTACATCTGTCTTCCTCATTCTTATACCACCAATACTTCTCTATGCACTCAAATATTTGTTGAGAAAGAAAATTAATACTTCATTCACCTTTTTTCCCTAACACTTCATATTATAAGAGGTAACAGAGGGAACTTTGGAAAAAAAAGGGCTCAAGAGCAAGCCCATGTGTTACCAGATTTTCCAAACATTGAGATTTTTAATTTTATGATTTATTGACCAAAAATTCTAACAAAAGCGTAATAATGACTAATTCTTAAAGGGTAAGCACTGCTTTTTTTCCCCAGTAAGCAATATGTATATGCTTTACTTTCCTCATCTCGTTCAATCTTTTACAACTGTGTACGATAATAACATTATTTACCCATTTAATAGATAAGGAAATTGAGTCAAGTGGCAGTTAAGTGATTTACCCAAAGTCAGATAGCTGGGAGAGGCAGAGAAATCTTGACCACAAGACTAAACTGCCTTTCAAAGGAGCAGTCATCATTTTGTTTATTGAATTAACATTTATCGAAATATGAAATTTTACTAAATTTAAACTATCCTAGAAAATAAGGGCAGATAAAGAGTTTCCACTGATGCAATTTCATTTCCAGACTTTCATTTCAGGATTAGTCCAGAAACTTTAAACCAACTCTAAACTGATATAAAGTTTCTGCCTCCTTCACATATTTAAGAAGAAGCATAATGTGATGTCTAAGATCATAGACACTGTAGCTAGGATTTCCTGAGTTAAAATTCCAGTTCAATCACTTACTAGCATGTGACCTTGGGCACATTATTTCATTTTTTTGTCCTCTTTTCTTCATCTATAAAATTGTACTATAATGTCTCAAAGATTGTTATAAGGACTAAATGAGTTAATACATATCTAAAGTGCTTCTTTATCTTAGCCACAAATGCACCATCAGCCCTTCCTTTGTAGGTCTGATTGTTTGAGGTCTTGTGTGGCTGGAAGCTGGTTGTTGTTCACTTAGTTACACCTGATGCCTGGTCTCTAGAGTAGTCTACTTTCAGGGTAACAACTATCCCATAAGGGTTGGATGTCCCAGTGAAACAAAACTGACTAATTTGATCCTGCTTATTTAAAAAGCAGCTCACCATCTTCTAAAATACTCAGTGAAGACTAAATTTCCTCCTGAAGATTGAAACCTTGCTTAACTTGAAAGAGGGGCGAGTACTTAATCCTATGTTATTGGTGGAGTTATATCTGGAAAACAGTTTGCTTCCAAGGGAAAAAAAGGATGTCCATTGTATTATGTATTACTGAAACTGTGGGTAATGATTAGTCAAATCCGTTTCATCTGCCTTCACTAATCAAGGTCATTTTAAGACTTGCTTGTCCTCCAAGCAGCACATAGCCTAAACAATAAGATGTTTGCCCGAGTTATTTTCAAGGAACTTGGGGTCATCTGTGTCTAGCTCAAGCTGAGCTGGTTAAGGCTGGATGGGACGACCAACCCTTCAACTGGGCATGTGGAGTATCCACTTGGTGACCTTTTGAAGGTGCAGTGGCCCATAGCTTAGTTAGGCCTGCACAGAATGACTGTTACCTCACCTTTTTCCCATCACCCTTCTCCATGCTCCCCCACTGAGACCGCCCTGCTTCTTTATTCCATAAATACCCAGAGCCCCTTGCCTTCAGGGAGGCAAATTTGAGATTTGCCCTCCAGCCCCCTCACTTGGCTGCTGTGTGGAAAAACCCTGCCTTTGCTGCAGACCTCAGCATCTCAGCATTTGGACTTGCTGTGCGCTAGGTAAAACGAACCTGGTTTGGTAACATTGCCCACAGAAGAGAACTGGGAGATAGGTGTTAGACTGGGAATTAACAACTGGTGCTAAACAACCTGTATTTTGTGCAAATGATCAAAAGGTGTTTTCATGCTGATTTTTGTTTGTTTGTTTGTTTGTTTTAGTTCTCTGTAGTTTGCATAAAAGTTTTAGCAAGTAAGCAACAAAATTAAGGTAAGTTAATACTTTTTGCTATATGAATGCCCCAGAAACACCTCAAATTCAATATATCCCAAGTGGATTTTATAATTTACCCCAAATCTATTTCTTCTGCACTGTATCTACAAAAGTCAATGGCACCACTAGCCTCAGATTCAGTCACTAGCTACCAATCCCAATGACCAATCAATTTCCTTCATTAAGACTATTTCCAGTTTCATGCTATACACCAGACTGTGTGATTTTTATGTATGTGACAAACTATCATAATTAGAAAGGAAAAAAACCCAGGATGATATGACAGAAAGAAAATCAACTTTCAACTGAGCACAGCAGAGACATTTTTCCATTTTCTGATATGATGATATACCATTGATGTTGAGCTAAAAAGGTCAAATAATTTCCATCCCATATATGAGATGTCCATAAGTTGATTTTCCTATCATGTAAAAAATATAGACGCAGCTAAATATGTAAATAATATATGGTCAGAGTTCAGATGCTTTGACTAAAAATTGTGAATACATTTGTATATCTTACTGTTCAACAGGACCTAACCTGACAAATACTCTTATGTATTAAACTTGTTTTTCTAAGTAAAGGATAGTTGAACCAACAATAGTGAGGTCCCCCTCCTCCCTGTCTGGGTCTTAGAAGGAAAGAAGCCAGTCAGACCTGTTCCCCCCTGCCCTCCACCTTCTCATGAACCAGTCTTTGCATGAGTAAACTTGGTCAGAAGTTGATTTTTCCTCTCATGGAGGGTAGTTAGGTTGGGGGAACCTCATTAAAGATATGAGTCCTTGACACAGATTGAGGCTGCTGCTTTGGTATCACATCTGTCTATAAGGGTGATGCTCTATAGCACAGTGATCGATCCCCTTTGGCACCCCCATCATAACAGAGATGGGGATTGCTGAGTCCGAGGTAGGAGACGCCATTAACATCATGTCTATCCTAAGCCAAGTCCACGCTGAAGGAACACACAGGAACCCATTAGAGTCTTTCATTTGGAGGCAAAAGGTGGAAAAAATGAGGCTGGGAAATTAGTACTTTTTTTGTTTTTTGTTTTGGTCTATACACCAAGCAAATAGGCTTGATTCAGTTGAACTATATGATTTGTCAAGGATGAATTAAAAAAACAATTATTATAAAGTTTAAAGGGTGCTAGCAAAGGCCGTAAAGGACAGTGCAGCTCCCCCTTGCTCTCTCTTGGATCATCCTTTGGGGAAATGCAGCTGTTCTGTCATCAGCCCACTCAAGAAGCCCAGTGGAGAGGTCCACATGGCAAAGCACCTTTGTGCATTTAAATATTCCTGATGAGAAGTCTAGAGCCACTCAGATTCTTGACCCATTGTATCAAACCTGTTTTTCTCTGGAATCTTATGTTATTTTCTTGTCCCCAGTTCCTTTAAGCGTCACAGTGACATCTGTGATCTGGGTCCGTCTTCACTCTTGTGCTGGGCATCCAGTGCATTCTTTCCACCTGACAACATATACCCTTAAGTTCTAGGAAGTTTTCTTGATTTGTTTCCTTGATTAATTTCTCACCTCCATTTTCTCTACTTTCTCCTTCTGAAACTCCTATTATTGTTATGAGATGTCCTGGACTATTACAAATGATAACTAGGGAAATGGGAAAAGGATAGCAGTGAAGTAAAGAATTATAATTTTTGCTTTATACAACCACAGTATCACTTTTTAATTGACACTGTTTCTTTTGCATTTATTCCTAGAAAAGGTGATAAAAGTAAAATTAATGCAAAGTATTATAATTAGGGATGTGGGAGAGACTTCTGGTTGCCATGTAAATACTCTTCTCTCCTTCTTTAGTATAAGAATCCTGGACAGTAAACCCAAGTGAAGAACTATATTCCCAGGCTTGACAGGTAGATATGTAAGTAAAAGTCACTGAGTAGGGCTTTTATGAAAGCCATTTATCCCCTTTTCTCCTTGCCCTCCCTCATTTCCCATCTTGGAATGTGACTGCAATGACCTGAGCCCTGCAGCAATTTTATGACTTGAGGATTGAATCGATACATTGAGGATGGTGGAGGAGGAAGACAGGAAAAGCCGCAGGCCCTCTAACTTTGTAGAGCTGCCTGTCAGCTGCCTGACTTCATTTGGGTAAGAGAATAAAAATCCTAATTCCTTCAAACTACTGTAGTAAAGTCTTTTTAACCAGCAGCTGGCAAGTAATTCCTGGTGGATTCAAGGAAATTTATACTATTTTTAAGCTCTCTGAAAACTGAACCTCCCTTATTACATGTAAGTCTTCTTTTTACCTCTCTCCATTTTATTTTCCTTTTCATGTTCAAGTGTGTGAATGAAGCCAGCCCAATTCCAATCTCTCCATGCTCCCAGTCTTATCTCCCCAGTCCAAACTCCACAATCTTGCCTACATTATCTTCTGAAAACACCCATCAGCCATGTGATATAGTAATTAAAGTCTGTAATCAGAAAAATCTATGTGTTAATTTTGCTCTGAAACCAGATGTGTGATGTAAAACAAGTCAACCTCCCTAGCTTCAATCTCCTCATTGGTAAAATGGGAAAGAGAATGCCTTTCTGATACAATTGTGCTCAGAATTAAATTAATATATGTAAAGAAGTCGGCACATGGAAAGCTACTAAGGTAGCCTAATGAGATTGTCATTCCCCAATTAAATCCTTAGGGAAATTATGAAGAGAATTTTTGAAAAAAAAAAAATGGAGACATAAAAAAGAACAGAAAAATTAGAAAGCTATACTATATTCTTGAACAGCAAGGCTTAATAAAATCAACCTCTCCCCAAGTAACATATGACATAGCCTCTGCCTTCCACACATAACAGTGTATTGCTGGATTTTGACTACATTCAAACATGAGAGTTTAATCAGATTTTACCCATCCTGATAAAAGTGCTGTTAAAGTAAAAATTCTGAAACTGTTCCTTAAAAAAATTTTGTAAGTGTACAATTCCATGATTTTAGTAAATTTATGCAGTTGTGCAACCATCACCATAATCTAATTTTAGAACATTTCCATCACCCCCATTTTGTTATTTCTTGCACTTACCCATAACTTTAGGGAACCACTGTTCTGCTTTCCATCTATAAATTTGTCTACATTCCATGTAAGTGGAATCGTAACATGTAGTCTGTTGCAACTGGCTTCTTTCAATTAGCATAATGATTTTGAGGTTCATCCATTTTTGTAACAATTTTTTAACTATTCTCTTTTCTTCAAATATTTTTTAAAGGATCCAAGGTCAGGCTGGGGGAAAATCCTCTTTAAAACTTTATTTTAGAAAAATGCACAAAATAATAACTAACATGAATTGAAAGTTTACTAGGTGCCAGCCACTTTTTTTAAGTGGTTTGAATTTATAAACTCCTTTAACTATAGGATATCTCTATGAACAGGTTTTTTTATTACCTCCACTTTATAGATGAGAAAATGGAAGTATAAGGAGGTTAACTTGCCCAAAGTCATAACACTAGTTGACGATGAAGACGGGATTTGAACCCAAGAAGTCTGGTTTCAGAACCAACACTTAATCCCTATTCCCAGGGGTTATTAATATTACATTCAAAACATTTTCATAAGATTAGCTTTAATGATTAAATGACCTAAATGGAAATGTCAAGTAATATCTGGCACCTAGGAGATAAACAAATTTTAAACCTTTTTCCCCTGGAAGAGAATAGATGGTAGAAAATGTAATTGCCAGTGTTAACTAAGCAAAGTTAAATAGCGACATCAGGGAATGCAAGTGTCAGTGACAATTTGTGCTTTCTAGGCAAAGGGAACTGCCAAAAATGCAAGGGTATAATGCTCCGAATGAGTGTGGAACTCTAATTACCTGGAGAGAAGAATAGGTTCTATGCTGAGGGCTAGTATTATTTAAAAGGTCTGTAAGTATACTTATACTGTGTAGTATTCAGTATACACAGAAGTATATGTAAGTTATGGAGCAAGATCGTAAACATCTGTAAAACCGCCACCCAACTTAACTAGAAAATTATTAATACCACTTGTGTGTGGTTCCTCATCCTATCCCCACACCCCCCGCCCACTGCTCTGAGTGGTGGGTTATTTTCCCTGGCATTTTTTTCAACCATATATGAAGCCTAAGCAGTTTAATTTTGCCTGTTTCTGAGCTTTATAGGGTACCTACTCTTCTGAAATTTGCTTTTTAAACTCTGCATTGCTTTTAAGATTCACCTAAAGAGCCTGTGGAATGTCATATATTTTACTGCTGTGTGAGTATACTATATAGATTTTGATTATCCATGCTTCCCTAGTGGACATTTGGAATTCCGGCTTTTGCTGATATTCACGTTTCTATAAACTTTCCTGTACATGTTTAGTGGTCATGGTTGCATCACTTTCCTAGGACACTGTTCCCAAACCTGACTGCACATTAGCATAATGTAAGGAGTTAAAAAAATTACCCCTGGGACTTCCCTGGTGCCCTAGTGGTTAAGACTCAGCACTCCCAATGCCGGGGGCCTGGGTTCAATCCCTGGTCAGGGAACTAGATCCCACATGCCACGCAACTAAGACCCAGCACAGCCAAATAAGTAAATAAATATTTAAAAAAAAAAAAAAAAAGACAAGACGGAGGGTTAGAGAAAATGAAGTAATGCAATTTATGGCTTAAGAATGAACAACAAAATGTTCCAACACTCCAAATGACAGGAGAGATTCAGAGTATGTGTAATTGTTAATAGGAAAACAGCTTGATACAGATTTCTTTAACATAAGATATTGGTGTATAAAACATTAAAACATAAAACAAAAATCAAATCAACTAATACTTGAGCTTTAAAACTCAGCTCAAATATTACTTCTCCTGCAAAACCTCCATCCATCCTTGCAGAAAATGTTGGTTGTTCCCTCCTAGACTGGCAGCTCCCATGGCATGTGGAATTGGAATTATCTTTGTATATTGTTCTTCTCCACTAGAATGAGATGCTAAAGATAAGGGAAACTTCCTTTTTCAAGGTGCCCCTACTTGTCGCACAGTAGGTGCTCAAGGAGGACATTTTTAAATACACACATGAGTGAAAACTTAGGTTATTAGGTCTCTAATTTTTTTAAATTTGGCTATGTAACCCTTAGAGACTATATCAATTTACAAAATTGATTGTAACCTAATCCACATAGAACTTGACCTTGAAATGAAAGAATAAAAAAGAGTTCTTGGGAAGAAGAAACAGTCAAAGTAAGAAATAAAGCATATGTCCCTCCTGAGTTAAATTGGCTTTCAGCTAGAGAAAGGGCAAGTAAAACAGTCTAACATAGTAAAAGAGTCTAACACAGTTCTATTCAATAGGGAAAAGATTAAATACAGAACAATTTGAAAATTACTGCCAACTGAAGCTGAAAACAGAGCACCAGTCTCTGACCCTCGTATGAAAGTCAGGCAGCTTCCTTAGGTAGTACATGGAATGCTAACCCCTCGTCCTTTGCTGACAGAGCCCTCAAGCATCACCACCAGATCACTGTCCCAGGAGGTCAGAGATTGTGCCAGTACCAAAATTAACCACCTTCAGATCATACTGTGAAGAAGAAAGCTTTAGACAGGCCTAACATTTTAATACAGCCCATCTTTCACCCCCCTTAATGTCATCTGATTGAAAAGATGAGAGAAATTCAATGAGACAAAGTAAACATGGTACAAACAAATTAACATAAGAATTAGAGAATCCTTATTGTAAATCTCATCTTTCAATTTACTGAGTCCCTATCAAAGAGTATAATTTAAATTAATTAAAGCAGTTTAGACCAATATTCATGTAAGAGGTTTTTAGTAAATACTGGGAAATTCAAAATATTTTCCCTTTATGGCATTTGCAAAAGAGAGGAGAGACAGAAAGAGAAGAAGAGAGAGGTAGGGACAAGGGGGTGAGAGAAAGGGAGATCAGAGAAAGAAAGAAAAACGTATTTATTTTTTGCTTATTTCTTTATGAGTTGTTCTTTGATTAGGTTATATTGTGCTTACCTAAAAAGTTAAACTATCCTCCTTTTTTGAATGCTGTAATTCTGGAAACCAAATGATAAATTTTGGTGGAAAGTAAGAAAAAATAGTTGCTTCAGACTCTTTCTTATTCTATATTATATATATTTGTGATGGGCTTTGGCATTAAGTATCCAGGCTCAGGGGCCTTCCTTAGTTTTTGGCTAAGCCTAGGGAGATGAGGGTCTTGGTCAGCTGAAGTTCAGATAAATGTTTTGTAAACAAGTGAAATATCCTAAGATTTTATCTAAAAATTTAAAAATCAAATGATAAGCCTGATAAATAATTTCTTAAATGTCAATTGCTCACTGAAATTGTGAAACTTACAGGGACCATTCCTGTATAACTGCGCATAGGGCACTGTTCTATGTGAGTAAAATTAAGAATTATATGGAGTGAGGGCTTCCCTGGTGACGCAGTGGTTAAGAATCCGCCTGCCAGCTCAATATCAAAAAAACAAACAACCCAATCCAAAAATGGGCAGAAGACCTAAATAGACATTTCTCCAAAGAAAATATACAGATTGCCAGCAAACATATAAAAGAATGCTCAACATCATTAATCAATAGAGAAATGCAAATCAAAACTACAATGAGATATCATCTCACACCAGACAGAATGGCCGTCATCAAAAAATCTACGAACAATAAATGCTAGAGAGGGCGTGGAGAAAAGGGAACCCTCTTGCACTGTTGGCGGGAATGTAAATTGATACAGCCACTATGGAGAACAGTATGGAGGTTCCTTAAAAAACTAAAAATAGAACTACCATACAACCCAGCAATCCCACTACTGGACATATACCCTGAGAAAACCATGATTCAAAAAGAGTCATGTACCAAAATGTTCATTGCAGCTCTGTTTACAATAGCCAGGACATGGAAGCAACCTAAGTGTCCATTGACAGATGAATGGATAAAGAAGATGTGGCACATATATACAATGGAATATTACTCAGCCATAAAAAGAAACAAAATTGAGTTATTTGTAGTGAGGTGGATGGACCTAGAGTCTGTCATACAGAGTGAAGTAAGTCAGACAGAGAAAAACAAATAACTAACACATATATATGGAATCTAAAAAAAAAAAAAAAAAAAAATTGGTCAGAAGAACCTAGGGGCAGGACAGGAATAAAGACACAGACCTACTAGAGAATGGACTTGAGGACACAGGGAGGGGGAAGGGTAAGCTGGGACAAAGTGAGAGAGTGGCATGGACATATATACACTACCAAATGTAAAACCGATAGCTAGTGGGAAGCAGCCGCATAGCACAGGGAAATCAGCTCGGTGCTTTGTGACCACCTAGAGGGGTGGGATAGGGAGGGTGGGAGGTAGGGAGATGCAAGAGGGAAGAGATATGGGGATATATGTATATGTATAGCTGATTCACTTTGTTATAAAGCAGAAACTAACACACCATTTTAAAGCAATTATACTTCAATAAAGATGTTAAAAAAAAAAAAGAATCTGCCTGCCAATGCAGGGGACATCAGTTCGAGTCCTGGTCCGGGAAGATCCCACATGCCGTGGAGCAACTAAGCCCGTGCGCCACAACTACTGAGCCTGCGCTCTAGAGCCCATGAGCCACAACTACTGAGCCACGTGCCACAACTACTGAAGCCTGTGTGCCTAGAGCCTGTGCTCCTCAACAAGAGAAGCCACCGCAATGAGAAGCCCACGCACCACAATGAAGAGTAGCCCCCACTTGCCGCAACTAGAGAAAGCCCACACACAGCAACAAAGACCCAGTGCAGCCAAAAATAAGTAAATAAAATAAATAATTTTTTTAAAAAGCTTAAAAAGAATCTTTAAAATTAAAAAAAAAGAATTATATGGAGTGAATAACATCTCCCTTCATATCTTCCAATGTTAACCAAATTAAAAAAATAGTAAAAGTATATATGATGGGATTCAAATTTGACATATAGTACATGGTACACTAGACATGAAATTCATGACATTTAAGATTGTAAGTTCCCAGGAGGCATGAACCAACATTAGCTTTCTGTGACCAATGTTTAATATTGAATGTATGTACACACCAAATCCAAGCTCCTCAATGACAAGGGTTGGGGGAAGTGACATTGAGTTTTTTAGCAATGACAAGAGACATATTTTTCAGGTAGGCAGTCATGTATTTCCTTTCCCACTTAGGAACACAGTTCCACCATGCTGCTCTTCTAGTGATCATGCTTCTCCTCCAGTGACAGATGTGATCCAGTCTCTATAAGCAGAAATTCTGGTAAAGACCGTTGGTGCGGCAGGATGGCAGTTACTGCTGCCCCAGCTCACAATACCGATGAGCTTGTACTGCCCATCCTGGGCACACTGCAGTGGTCCTCCAGAATCTCCCTGCAACCAGCAAAAAGAGAAGTTCATTCTCCTGGCTGCATGATTCATGGCTGACACTAACCCCCAACTGCAGGGGATGATCCGACAGTGTGTAAGTCACTCTCTCATCTCTGATTTCTGCTCATAACAGCATAGGGAACTACAACCACTGAGGTTGTTGGCTGATGTTACAGATCTCTGAATCAGATCAAAATCTATATTTTCAAGGCGAGGCTGAAACATTTAGCATAAATTCATTTTGTGCTGACCATAGACTGTGCCATGCAGAAAGTTTCAAGCATCTAATAAATATAAATGACTAAATGATGGTTTTGAGTTGCGTGAAAGCATCTTTATATTTTCAGTGCTACTGGAAGTAGGTAGTTTGAGCTACCCAATTCAGCTATGAAGTTGAACCACAAGAAATCATTTTTTTGTGGATCAAAAACAGTTGAAAGTTATCAGGTTCACATAGTTCAACCTAGCAATTGAACAAGTAATTCCTTTTGAGAATAGAATCCACAAAAATATCAAATTAGCAATCACAGTACATCAATTGAGCAATGTACTTACTCCTCTCACTTTTCATTTTAAAACTACCATACATTTATACCTTTTTATGGTCAGCAAACACCCATTCATGAGACACACTGAGAAGAAAACTCCTGCCCTCCTCAACGCAGGCCTTCATTACCATACAGGAGGATGATCCTGCAGCCCCTCCGCATATATTGGTGTTTTTAATATCCAGTCCCCAGTAGCTTCGACAAGATGTACTACTAATCAGTGGTACCTTTGCCTGCTGCACCGTTTTAGGAAATTCACCTTCTAGTGGAAAAGGAATAAAAACACATAGGCAAATGATATTAAAGGATGAAACAAAAATAGCCTTATATATACACAGACTCCAAGGGTTAAATCCCACCCATTCTCCCCTCTCAGCACTATAGTGATGCTGTTAGGTGACTTCTAAAAAACTAATATAATCACTCCACAGTGGCTTATACAACAGAAACAATGAAAAACATTTTATGTGGGTTCTTTTGTCTTTAGTCCTCAGAAGATATAAAAATATCACTTTCCGAAAAAAAGACAAAGTTTACACTCAAATCAGTTGTTGATAAAGCAAACAATATAATTCATTTTTTACATATTAAGTCTATACTTTAATTCATTGGTTTCACGACATTCTCATTCTTTTGATTTGACTTCTGCTGAGCAGACATTCTGGTTAAGTGCTGACACTGACTGGAAGCTGACAACTGAAATTGCATTCTAAATAACTCTTTAGTTTATTGGATATTTGTAAGTAGTTAATTCATTTGCAGAATAGGGTGTATGTGAGACCAGAGTCATGGGTTTGATCTTTATATGGACTAGAATATCTGCACATAATCTTTCTAGCCATTTACCTTTTTTTTAATTGAAGTATAGTTGAGTGATTCAGTTATTACATATGTATATTTTTTTAATATTCTTTTCCATTATGGTTTATTACAGGATATTGAATATAGTTCCCTGTGCTACACAACAGGACCTTGTTGTCTATCCATTCTACATATAATAGTTTGCATCTGCTAATCCCAACTCCCATTCCAACCCTCCCCTGCCCCCCTCCCCCTTGGCAACCACAAGTCTGTTCTCTATGTCTGTGAGTCTGTTTCTGTTTCATAAATAAGTTCACTTGTGTCATATTTTAGAGTCCACATATAGATGATATCATATCTACCCATTTACCTTTTATACCAGCCTATCATTTCAGAAAAATGCCTCACAGCTTTAAGAATAGGCTCATATATCTTCAAGTATGGGTTTTCACAATAGCAACATCTACACTGTTGTGAAAACAATTATGTGTGTGTGAGTGTGTGCACTCACAGTGCAGTTGAGAATAAATACATATAAGTGAAACACACAAATATTTATTAGCTAATAACATCACTAGATATTTACCAACACAGTTTTTAAAAGTATCAGTGAACTTGTATTAATGAATATGATGGCCTAAAACCCAACCAGTCACCTTTAGGTCCATTATGAAAAAAATTTTTCCACTATCATTCCTATTAAAAATACAGAAAAATTGAAAATGAGTAAACAGTATACTCAGACTTCACATATATTTGTTTGCATTCTAATCTTAGAAGAGGTAATAAAATATACTCACGATGAGGTTCAGTTATTCCCCATCCAGCAGTCATACATTTGGAAAGTAAATTTATTTTATCATCTTTCCCTGGCAAACAGATTGGAGATACAAACTTTCCTAATTAAAAGGATGAGAAAGAAAAACGCATATTAACATTGTCTGTACTGTTTGCTCTTCAGTGATGGCTCTAGAAATACCTACTTTGACCTAACAGTACCCTTTCTAACCCTGTAATTTAATAAGTCTTCCAGAAGATTTCACCTGTTATTTACTCAGAGGGGATCATCCCAATATACATGTTACCACTTTGCTCCAGGTATTTCCATATCCTCCTAGGAAAACAGAAACACATGCCCTACACTGAAATGTGGGGCTTCTCATCCATAACCATTTTTTAAAGTGCATCTGTCTTTTTGCCTATGTGCCTTCAGGACATCACCTTGTTGAATTTGAGATGAGAGTGGAGAAGAATATAATTGTTTTCTTTTTTTTTAAAGATTTTTATTATTTATTTATTTTATTTATTTTTGGCTGTGTCGGGTCTTAGTTGCGGCACGCGGGCTCTTTGTTGTGGCGTGCGGGCTTCTCTCTAGTTGTGGCATGTGGGTTTTCTCGGGTTCCAGGGCGCATGGGCTCTGTAGTTTGTGGCACGCAGGCTCTCTAGTTGAGGCACGCAAGCTCAGTAGTTGTGGCACGCGGGCTTAGTTGCCCCGCGGCATGTGGGATCTTAGTTCCCCGACCAGGGATTGAACCCGCATCCCCTGCATTGTAAGGCGGATTCTTTACCACTGGACCACCAGGGAAGTCCCTATAATTGTCTTCTTTTTTCAACTATGTTACATGAAGAACGGGGAAAAACACGTAGCAATTTAACTGTTAAAGTATTTTTATAGCTAATAAGTATTTTTATATCGAATTCTATCTTCACAGGTTATTATAAAATATATTGATACATTATACATTTAAACATTTACATTTTTTCTTATCACCAAAATCTGTGTATATATAAATATTGTGGGTTTGTGTGTCTGTGTATATATGACACACACACACACACACACACACTGAATGCAGTGCTCTTGTGTTTGTTTTCCCTTTATCCCAGGCTGTTTAACTTCATTTTCATCCAGATTTTTACATACTTAAATGCGTCAGCATATCTGCTATCATAGGCCATTTATTTCAATGATATGTTCTTTATTTTTACTGCTATCTCTTAATAAAATTAAATAAAACTGTTTGTAACTTGTCTATTCTTTTCCTACTCATCTTTCTACATGTGTGCCAAATCTTATGTTATTCTGCCTTCACAGATAATCATTGCTCTATCGTATCTTCTCCCAAATTTCCTTGAGCTAAGTAACATTTTCCTACTAACAACATATTTTTTTAATCAGCCATTTTGCTTATTCTGATATTCTTCATTTACTAGATTATGATCATGCCATTTACATGGCATCATTACTACATCATCCTTTTTAATAGCATATAGTGTTCAGATAATGAATGTACCTCGATTTATTAAATCCCATTGGCAAACATTTAGACTTTTAATTTTTTCCCTTATAAGCTGCATCAAGTTTCCCAGATCATGCATCTGTGCATTTGTGCCAGTATTCCTGGATGACTGAGTTGCTGGACCACAAGGCACACACTTTAAAACTTGACAGATATTGCCAGATTGCATCATTTGGCAGGATGGAGGAGGGGGATGTATTGACTTGTACTCCACATCCAGCTGTGTTTATAACTTAGAAATATGTCAAGAGTCTTGAAAACAGTTATGCCCTAAATCCAGCATTTCTGCTTCCGAGAAATTTATCTTAAGGCAATCATAGACCTGGAAAAATGTACACATAAGGATAGTCAATCCAGTATTATTTAAATTAAAAAAAAGGAAACAACCTTTACACGAATGTTTGTGGGAGCTTTATTTGTAACATCTAAAAGCTAGAAACCACCCAGATATTCTTCAACAAATGAATGGTTAAACGTTATGAGTGGTTAAACATTCATACTGTGAACACTACTCAGCTATTAAAAGGAATGCACTACTCATACATGCAACCACATAAATGAAGCTCCAGGATGTTATGCCCAGCGAAAAAAGTCAATCCCAAAAGGTTACATATTATATAATTCCATTTATGTAACACTCTTGAATTGACAAAATTATAGAAACAGAACAGATTTGTGGTTGACAGAAGCCTGGGTGGGGAGGGTGGAATGGGGAGGAAGGAAACGGGTGTGGCTATAAAGGGGCAACAGTAATGATCCTTATGGTGACAAAAGTGTTCTGTATCTCAACTGCATCAATGTCAAATCCTGCAAGATGTTACCATTTGTGAAAACCAGGTTAAAAAGTACTTTGGTTTCTCTGTATTATTCCCTATAACTGCATGTGAATCTACAATTATCTCAGCATTGAAAGTTTAACTAAAAATAAATTTAAGAAGGAGGATAAAGAGAAAAAATACTGATGTCAGAGCTCCAATCCTGAGATTGTAATTAACTGTTCCAAAATGCATCTGGGCTGATAGGTTTGTTTGTTTTGTTTTTAAAGCAACTCAGAGGATGATAATGCATAGTCAAGTTTAAGAAGCACTGTTCTAAATGCTCTCACTGACTCAGTTTTAAAAGCATAAAAAGCAAATGGTAGGGGCTTCCCTGGTGGCGCAGTGGTTGAGAGTCTGCCTGCCAATGCAGGGGACACGGGTTTGAGCCCTGGTCTGGGAAGATCCACATGCCGCGGAGCAACTGGGCCCGTGAGCCACAACTACTGAGCCTGCGCGTCTGGAGCCTGTGCTCCGCAACAAGAGAGGCCGCGATTGTGAGAGGCCTGCGCACCGCGATGAAGAGTGGCCCCCGCTTGCGGCAACTAGAGAAAGCCCTCGCACAGAAATGAAGACCCAACACAGCCAAAAATAAATAAATAAATAAATAAATAAATTTATTAAAAAAAAAAAAAAAGCAAATGGTAGACTGAACCATGATTGGGGGTTTGTAGGATGGATGCAGCGAAAAGACATAAAAAGGGAGGTCTATAGGCAGAAACAGAGGAGAGAATTGGAGCAAAGAAAGAAAACTGTCCCAGAACCCTGTGATGCCATGGAAAGGCTTGGGTGTGAAAGTAGGGACTATCCACAGATCTCAGTTACATCCCCCCCCAATACACCTTCCCACTGAATGCTCACCTGTGCTAAGTAGGTAGGTGGGTTACTGCCATTCCCTTTCTACAAAGGATAAAGCTAAGGTCACAGAAGTTACATAACATGTCCAAGATCACATGGCTACTTCATGACAGAGGCAGGATTAACAATGCCTCACTTTCACTTAGCTTTGGCTTAAGTAACTATTTTTTTAAAAACCAAGATTTTACTAAGTTATGAAGGCACAGAAAATTAAACATGTGGTGGTTCAAACTGATGTTCTAAGTATTTGGGATAACCTCATAGAACATAAAGAGTCTCAGGAGAATATATAGGACAAAGTTAAAAACATACTTCTCTGAAATCTTCTCTGGACCTCTGTCAATTAAATACACATAACAGCAAAATGTTTATGCAGATACTTCAGCTTTTAGAGAAAGCATCTTAGAATGTAAGGAAATTTTAAAATAATTATTTAATTTCAAAAGTACATACAGCACTTCTAAGCAAGATGGAAGATAAAAGGTTCAAAATATGGAAAAGAGTTATCCATACTGACCTAGTTCAACAGGGTTTTCCAGATGCAACAAGCATAGATCATCATTGGGAGGAAATTGTGTGAAGCTGGGGTGAGTGTATACAGTTTTCACTGGTATCAAATCTCTATTTCCTGTATTCCACAGGTAACTTCTTCCTATTACCAGGTTGTCTGTGACAGTACTTGTCATAAGAAAAGGGAGTGAGGAAATAGATACCACTTTTAATGAGGCCATCACTTTTCAGAATTACTAAAAATGTATTCTTTAACATTTTTTTTTGCTTCTATACTCCAATTATATTATTGCCAAAATCTAGTCCCCAAAACTTTCTTTAAAATTTTCAATCCACATTAATATCCTTATTATCCTGAATTCTTAGAAAATGGGAGTTTCTCATTAATTCAATCCTTGAGAAAATTTTTAAAGTATCTACTTTCTTGCCTTTATAACATCAAATAAAATGATTTAGTACAATATTTTTTTGACAATTAAGATTCATGATGCCTCAAGATAATGATTTTATGTATTATAATCATTATGCATTATATGATGTACTTATGTGATGGTCACTGAAATTATCCTGAAAGTTATAGTTACTCTACTCCCTAATACGATGTTTCTCAAAGAAATGTCTAGGAACCACATGCATTAAGTCTGGCTTGTGTATTAAAAATGCAGAATCCCAGACGTAACTCAGCAAATCAAAATTCAGGATTAATATTCTAAGATTCCGTTTATAGCAAACTCCCCAGGTAAGTTTAAGCACATGAAAGTCTGAAAACTGCCTTAATAAGGATGCCTTCTTGTGATTTAGCTATATCAAAAGTAAGAGTTGGGGAATGCTAAAGAAATTGAGTTTTTGGTTCATTGAAGCTTCCTGCTCACCATGTTATTTGAGCAGATGCTTTCATTATAAAGCCAATTTTAGAGACCCTGAAAATGTCATATCTACTCATTCAGCTATGGGACATTGTATGACAATGTCAACTGTCTCACTACTTCTGGGTATTAAAAACGTCAAGCTAAGACTCCTTTGAGGAAGGAGTTTTCAGATATTTCCATATTACATTGAGACCAAGATTCACATAAAGTCAAAGAAAAAAAAAATGTTCCTTTAAAGGACATTCTTTAAAATTCTTTGAAACTTTACACATTTATTTCAGGACTGGGTATGATCATCAGACAGTCCGTAGAGGAGAGCAAGGAGGAAAGGAAGCCACATTTGAGCAACCCCTCGGCTCTGGGCACCATGCTGAGAGACTGATGCAAAAATGTTGAGACATCATTACCTTCATTTTTATGGATGGGGGGGTGTTGTTAGTTACTTATTAATTAAATTATACCTAGAAGCAGGAAGCTGCTTTTAAAATTAAACCTATTAGTAGTAAGTGCATTAGTGAAGCACAGAAAGTTTCATCAACCTAACACGTTCATTCATTTGCAAGATGGGGACTGTATCCGTGGGAGCTGATGCTTAATGTTTCTTGTGACGTGGGGAGAGCACAAGGAGTGCACCCACTGTGGACCCTCAAATAGCTCCTCACCGCCCTGCTCTCCGCAGCCCTGCACCACTTGGGCACACACCTGAAGTTGCAGTGCGCCGCTGTCAGGACCCACTGTCTCCCAATCAGAGCACCTCCACAGTAATGCTGTCCTTGGTACTGCAGACTGACCAGCCAGGGCCACGACATCGCAGGGGCGGCATGGCCACCAACCACCCTGGGCTTCCCAAGCTTGGCTGGCAACACGTTTGTATTCCTCTCAGATCCTTCCATGAGAAATGGGTCAACAACAGGAATTCCACATTTGTCTTGGGCTGGCTGTCTTCTGGTATTGTTTTCTACTGTTAGCCCTTAGAAAAGTAACAACACAACATCAGATAGCAATACTTGTGAAAGTCTATTAAAATCTCAGAATGGAGGCATTTATTTCTTTTGTAGGTTCAAAACTAGGATTCTTTGCAAGAGATGAGACTCATCTTTTCTTCCATTGCTTTTAAATGAGTAAAAATCAATAGTTAACTAAAGCATTAATATATACATCTTTAGATGAATCAGAACACAAATCAATTTTTTAAAAAGAAAAAAAATTGCACTTAATCATGAAATTACTGGAGATTGTTCTTTCTGTGGCATCATTTGTGTTATCCCAGTATAACGTATCTAGACACATCAAAATACTTTATGCTACATGTATTCAAAATAAAATGGTTATATAAAGGAAAAGCATAGGGAAAATTTCTACCAATGTGTTTACTCCATTCTCAGATTTATAAGAAATTTACCAGGGAATAACAAGAGACTTAAATATAATGAAAATTAAGCATCTCCATAGCCATATAATTTCAGAATGATAAGATAATGGTCACTTGTGAATTCTTTACTTGAGATTTTTTTTTACACTAGAAATCTATTTAAAACAAAAAGTTTCTAGCATAGTGGGTTTGTGTTTATTCAATACTTATGTCAAAACTCATTTCTAATTTCTTTTCAGATATGTATAACATATGGATTTCCTCTTCCTTTTAAATACATATGCCTAAAAAATATGCAGACTCTTCAAAATTAAGATTATCCTAGATTTTAGGGAGAAAAAACCCACAAAAGGTATTTACTCAAACATGTTGTTAGTGCATTAAGGTTTACTGCATTACTGCATGTTTTTTATTGCATTTGTAATCCACATTATATGTGGTAACTCAGACTTCTGGGCTGTTTGTACACATGTATAACAGCAATATTTTATTAGTATTCAACTTACTTTAAAATACTTAAAAAAAGAAATGAGGCTAAATATTTTTACTGTGAGAATAAAGGGTCAGTTTAGAGATATAGTGATGAAAGACAAAAGCAATGGACACATAAGAAGGGTCAGTTAGGCGAGCATCCCTTTAACGATTAAAAATCACACCTATAGGATGATGTGGTTCAGTAGTCTACAGCTCACATCCAGGACTCTTAGGAGAGCCCATTCATTCCACTATCCTAGGAAAGGTAGACCAACATCAAAAAGAACTTTGCGTTCACGTGGATTAAATTCTTCCTGCAATTACACTCCAATCAAGAAAATCTCCTAATGATAGATTCATTAGGGTTTTTAGTCTTAAGCACAACTAATGGAATTCTAGCTTAAAATTAGATAGGATAAGTAGATAAAAATCAGCACATTTGTTTCTGTTTTATGCAGAGAAGTTAGTATAGGTTCAGCTAAAATATTCCTTTTGAGGGCTCTTCATGGGGGTGGGGAGGTGGTTACTTAATAAAAAATATGTTAACAGAGACATGGAAACACACTGAACTCTACCCTTGTTTCAGCTTGAATGGCCCCAGTGGATCTTTTAAATAGCAACTGACTGACTTTTATGTTTACCATTATTTCTTAAATAAAAATAACATACACACATATAGACACATACTCACCCCAATTAACTTTATTAGCTCACATGATCTACCTGAACCACCAAATTCTCATGCCTTAAGGAACGGTTGGAAATGAAGTTATCCTATTTTTAGTATTAGAGCAAGGTGACTGACTACCAGTGACTCCTAAATCAGTGGGCCCCAGGTTCTACTTTCAGGCATATATGGTACCTGCTTTAATAAATGTTTTAAAACAATTTCTTACCATTAATAGGCAGTTGGATCCCAATATTGCTTTTCTGTGATTGCTTCTGAGTCATATCTTCCAAAATAAGTTTAAAACCTCTTTCTCCCACAGATTCATCAGTCTTAAAATTCACAGTTAGGTAAGCACCACTGGATATCAAGACAAATTCTTTCTTGGAGCCACATAAATGAGCTGCAATGTGAGATATACTTGATAATTAAAATACTTTTCCTGTGTAGTTACATAGGTAAAAGAGGGAGAAGAGAGAGAGGGGACATTAAATTCTAAACAATCTTGACAAAGGAATGATTATCAATAATGTAAGATCAAGATTTGTGGGATGAAATTCATGATTTGATTGAAACGATAAAAGGGTATAGATTTTAAAAGATAAAGGGAAAAGATGGGGCTAGCAATTGATATGGAAATGATATACAGTTATATGGCAATCTTTGATCATAAGGACAGGTAAAGAGGCATTTTGATGAAGATAAATGGACAGAGAAATAGAAGTAATGGAACAGCACTATGGACCAAAAGTTTGCATACTCCCGAAGTTCATATGTAGAAATCCTAATCCCCAATGTGATGGTAGTAGGTGAGGCCTTTGGGAGGTGATTTGGTCATGAGGGTGGAGCCTTATAAACCCTTCTAAAAGAGACCCCAGAGAGCTCTCTAGCACACCCCCCCACCCCCGCTTTTTTTTGCCATGTGAGGATATAGCAAGAAGACAGCTAATGAACCAGGAAGCAAGCCCTCACCAGACACCAAATCTTGGACTTCTAGTCTTCAGAACTGTGAGAAATAAATGTTTTGTTATTTAAGCTACCCAAACTATGGCATTATTGTTATAGTAGCCAAAACTGACTAAGACACACAGGCTGCCCAAATACAGACTAATGATGATCCTTTCCTAATTCAGAAACACAAAAGTCGTCACAAAGATGGTCCTGATAGTGACAGGCCATTTGCTGTAATTTATCTATACAGGCTGTAACTTAAATTCTCTCAAAATAAAACAATGATACACTACTGATTTGTCTCAAAGATAATGTTATCTCAGAAATCTGAGAAGGTGGGGAATAGGGCAATAGTTAATCTCTACGTCATTCTTATGCTCAGAGAATCTGTTTGGTGAATTGGATGTGATGGGGAACTTTTGGGATGCACCATGTCGAGTAAAGGCATTCTGCATAGAGTCAACTAACACTCTGGAAGTTTTAAAATAATGGAAATGGGAAAATGTTACTCTGTTTTTCAAAAAGGAGATTGGGGATTCACAGAGGGGGATGGGTAGGAGACAGAAAAACAAAGAGGCTAGAGGATTTCCAAAGTCTTGTATCACTGAAGTAGTGCAGCTTAGTCCTTACAGGCTCAGATTCTATAGCCAAACTGCTGGTTTGGGCTAGTTCTGCCATTTATTAGCTATGTAGCCCTAGGCAAGTTATTTAACCTATCTCTCTGCCTCAATTTTCTCATCTGTATAATGGAGATTAAAAAAATACTCACATGGAATTATATGAAGTTGTATTTATGAAGCATTATAAGTGTTTGTTAAATAAAAATAAACCTCAGCAAAAATTTACAGCAAATTATTAGACAGATGGGTTTTGAACACTTGAAGAAGCAATCAGTGGTCACAAGCAACCAGCATGTGATCCTTTACATGCCATATTAAATTAACCTAATTTAATTTTTGGAAAGAGTTAATTAGATGGTGGCTAGGGGGAATGAGATAAATTTAATGAATCTTGATTTCAGTGAAGCACTTAATAGAGTACCTTATGATGTCCCTGTGAACAGATATAAAATGTAAGTGGATAATTATATGACTAGGAAGTTTCACAGCTGATTAAATAACCATACAATGTTAACCTGAAGGGAAGGTCTTAATGGTATGAAAATGGTTCTATCCTTGGTTCTGCCAAGTGCAGTATTTCTATTAATGGCTTAGATAGAAATACAGATAACACATTTACAAAATGTGTAGGTTTAAGATGGGTGGCTGAATGAGAAGTAAGGAACTAGGTTAAATATAGAATCTTAGTGATAATTTAGTTCAATCTTTCATATAACGCGGAGTTCCTTTTTTTAATTTTTTAAAAATTTATTTATTTTATTTATTTTTGGCTGCGTTGGGTCTTCGTTGCTGCGTGTGGGCTTTCTCTAGTTGCGGCAAGCGGGCTTCTCATTGCAATGGCTTCTCTTGTTGTGGAGCACAGGCTCTAGGTGCATGGGCTTCAGTAGTTGTGGCGTGTGGGCTTCAGTAGTTGTGGCTCGCGGGCCCTAGAGTGCAGGCTCAGTAGTTGTGGTGCACGGGCTTAGTTGCTCTGCGGCATGTGGGATCTACCCCGGACCAGGGATTGAACCCGTGCCCCCTGCATTGGCAGGCGGATTCTTAACCACTGTGCCACCAGGGAAGCCCCTAACACGGAGTTCCTTCTAAAATACCCTTGGACATATGAAACCTGGATTTGAAGATATTACATGGAACTTATGAGCATTTTCTCTTTTTGAACAGTTCTAATTGCTTGACAGTTCTTGCTCATGTTGAATCAAAAGGCATCAGTGTAATGATGGCCACATGGTTAGTGGAGTGGCCAAGGATATAAGTGTTTGAATCAGAGTGCTTGGGCTTTAATCCAACCTTCTCTATTTACTAGTTATGTCACTGGAGGCAAGTTACTCAATATATTTGTGTTTCCTTATATTTAAAATGAGGATAATGTAACCTACCTCCATATGACTATTAAGAAGATTAAGAGTTAAAATTTCTTAAGACTATGCCTGAATAATGGTAAACATTCAATAACTATTAGATGTTACTAGGCAGAACAAGTTTCATACCTGGCCTGAGAGTCTCTGTGAGAATTCCATAAATATTTGAAGGGAAGAAATTATGATCCTTCTGTCTTCTCTCTTCTCCAAGATAAACATGCCCAGGTGTCCACACCCTTCAGCATCCTGGTCATTATGTTCTGTGGATGTGTTCCAGTTTGTTAATGTTCCTTAAAATTGTTGCTTGACCAAGGATGATATTTAATAGCCAGTATGGCAGGAGCAACAGCCAGACAGACTGGACGTTGACTATGAAGATTTGTAAGACTGAGCTAGTGAATGCCAGCTCAGTGCCAACCCTAAATTTGACCACACAAGGGAACTTATTTCTTTTATCTTATCATTCTTTACCAACACTGCTCTGAAATTCTGTAATCATTTGAGACTTCTGAAATTTTGATTTCAAACATCCTACTTTCTAAATCACCACTTCCTATCTATCCTAATCCGTTAGTATTTCCCTGCTGTAATTGTTTGCTCTCTCCATGACCTTCTCGACATTAATCCCATAAACTTTCTATATCCATCACCCTCTAAGAAAGTGAGAGATTTTGTTGTCAGGAGAAGCAGAGGAATGGGGCAACAGCTAAATTTCTTGTTCTGTTTTGTTTTGAATTATGGGTAATACTAGAATGTGTTTGAAACTGATGAGAATGATAGAGGAAACTGATGAAGTCAGAGAATGAATAACTTAAGGAAATTTATAAGAAGCTGAAAATTCTCAAATTTATATCTCAAGCCCAAACTTTAAGAGTTCTACTTCTAGGGCTTCCCTGGTGGCGCAGTGGTTGAGAATCTGCCTGCCAATGCAGGGGACACGGGTTCGAGCCCTGGTCTGGGAAGATCCCACATGCCACGGAGCAACTAGGCCCGTGAGCCACAGTTACTGAGCCTGCGCATCTGGAGCCTGTGCTCCGCAACAAGAGAGGCTGCCATAGTGAGAGGTCTGCGCACCGCGATGAAGAGTGGCCCCCACTTGCCGCAACTAGAGAAAGCCCTCACACAGAAACGAAGACCCAACACAACCATAAATAAAACAAAATAAAATAAAATAATTAAAAAAAAAAGAGGTTATTGCTTAAAAAAAAAAAAGAGTTCTACTTCTAGCTCCCTGTTGCTAACTCAACCTAGATGTATCATGGCATTAAAAATTTAACATGGGGGCTTCCCTGGTGGCACAGTAGTTGAGCATCTGCCTGCTAATGCAGGGGACACGGGTTCAAGCCCTGGTCTGGGAAGATCCCACATGCCGCGGAGCAACTAGGCCCGTGAGCCACAACTACTGAGCCTGCGCGTCTGGAGTCTGTGCTCCGCAACAAGAGGGGCCACAATAGTGAGAGGCCCGCGCACCACGATGAAGAGTGGCCCCCGCTTGCCGCAACTAGAGAAAGCCCTAGCACAGAAACGAAGACCCAACATAGCAATCAATCAATCAATCAATCAATCTTAAAAAAAAAAAATTAACATGGATAGATCTCTCCCCACAAATCTATTTCTCCCTCTAGTATTTCCCATCTCTGTAAATGCCACCACCTCCAAAAACCTCATACCATAACTTAGGAGCCATCCTTGATCTGCAGATTTCATTCCACATTCAATCCATCAAGAAATCCTATCAGTTCTATCTCCAGATCTGTCCACGTCACTTGTACTCCTTTGTTGCCATCCTCTTTCAAGGCAACATTATCTATTACCTAAAACAGTACTAACAGGACATTCTGCAATGATGTAAAGTTTAATATGAGTGCTGTCCAGTATGGTAATCACTCACTACATGTAGCAATTGAGCACTTGAAGTATGGCTAATACCACATTTCATTTCATTTTAACTAATTTGAATTTAAATGACAACATGGATTAGACAGTGTAGGTCTAGATTACCATGACAGCCTCATAGCTGCAGACATAATTCACCCTGTCACCCTAAAATCCACTCCCAACATGGCAGTCATAGCAGCCCTCAACTTACTCCCCTGTCAAAAACCTTTAATGACCTCCCATTGGATTGGCATAAAATCCAAACTCCTTACGATAACCTGAGCTGCACAACTAGGCAAAGCCTCCATCTTCTACAACCTCACCTCATTCCAGTCTGTCCTCACTCAATCTCCAGCCACTCTGACCTCTGAGAGTTTCCCAGGTTACCAAGCTCTTCCCACCTGCAAGGCCATTTTCTCACTTATTTTTTCATCAAATATTTACTAAGTGTTAGGAGTGCTCTAGACACTGGAGATACAGCAGTGAACAAGAGACTAAGTCCTGCTCTCAGGAAATTTTCATTCTGGTGGAGGGAAACAGATTCTAAACAAATAAATATTGATATATACGCTGCCAGGTCATGATAAATGCCAAGAAGGAAAAGTGGAGGGGGGTTACTTAGACTGTGTGATAGAAGAGGCCTTGGATTAGGTAACGTTTGAACAGACATCTGAATGAACTGAGGAAGTGAACCTTGAAGTCACCTTGGGGCCAAGCAGGAATATGCTTGGTTAGTCTGAGGAAGAATAAAGAAGCCAGTGTGCCTGGTTTTGGGTGAAGGAGAGGGAGAAGCGGTAGGAGGTAAGGTCAGATAGGTACTAGACACCTTTGCACCTGCTATTCTGGCCTTGCCTGGCTGTTTCCTTTTCATTCTTTGGATCTTCTGTGACCATCTTAACTAAAGCAACTGTCTACCCACTACTATTCCATACTTCTGCTTCAACTTATTTCCTTCAGATTACATTGACAATCAATAATTATTTGATTATTATTTACTGTTAAATACTGTTACTAGTTTTCTTCTTTTTTATCATCTGTCTTCCCAAAAGAAGGTGGCAGTGATCATTTCTGAATTGTTTACCATTGTTTCTTCAAGGTGCCTATCACATTAGAAAATGCTCCGTCATGAATGAATTTAACCTGTACATTTAATATGGTGTTTACTAGTTACTGATGTCTTACCTTCATGGGGTAAATGGAAGAAGGAAGACCAGATGAACCTTAATTTTGCTAAGTTCTTTTCATTAAAATATTGTAAAAGCATTGCAATGAAGACAACTTGGAGGCTGTGTACCACTCCATTTACATTCACAGAAATAATTAAAAACTAGCTAAAAACTGCTAAATTCTATTTAGGTGAGCAGAAAGATTTAGTAAGAAAAGATAACTGAGACAATATAGACAATGTGGTTCCACATATGGGCTAGCCCTTCTAACTAGCTGGGAGAGTAGCAATGGGGCTCAGTGTTCAACAGTTTAACAATGCTTATAGAAATTGCATATTTCACTGAACGAAAACTATGTAAGGACATAAAAGTATATGAAATAAAACTGTATAAGCTAGCAAACTAATGGTAGTGTCCTCACTTTTATATAGAATTGTATAAGCTAATTATAGAAATATTAGTTGTCTCATTTGTAATCTTTTGACACCCATGAATTTTTGATTAATCAGACCTTTTAAAGAGGAATAATGTTGTCAGGTTGAGGAATACTAAAGAATGAGAAAGAGAAGCATAGCCCTGACATCCAGGAACTGGTCCAACACTCACAGCTGGACTGTGTTCTCCTGTTGGACATAAACAATCTCACAGGACATCAACATCAGACAAGACTCTGAATCTATGATAAAATGAGACAAAAACAAGGTCATCTGTAACCAACAAAAATACCAAACATTGACCTCTCATGGCTGAAATGAGAGCTTGCTACTTCTTTACCAATTACAGTTTTATCCTTACTCTAGTCAGGGCTCCCTCTGATTGAGATACCCAATCATAAAATTGCCCCACTTCCTGCAAGCAATCTAGAGCAAAGTCCACTTCTCTAGACCTTCTCCAAAATTACCTGACCAAAGCCTAAATACTGTAATAGGTTCTCTCTACCACCCTTTTAACAACCCATGGTTTTCCAGGATATGTGTTTTCCCTCTCCACAATGAGTAATAAATCTAACTTGTTCAACTCCAGGTATGTTCCAAGGGTCTCTGGTTGAAAGGCATTCACAAGAGTTAGGGTTGTAGGGTTGAATGCTATAAACACCTCATATTAATCTTATGGAGAACTGATAGCTTGATATTTTGTATCTCCTCCGCCTCCATACTCTCAATTGCTTTAGAATCCTTGGCAGGAACCAAACTCGTTGATAAGAAAAAATTTAGATAACTTTGGAATTTCAAAGCACATTGCTGAACTTACTGGTGTTATAAATCCTAGAATATCGTAGGAGTTGTTAAGGTCCCTGGAAAAAGATAGCATCAAAACTCTCCTCTTGGGGCTTCCCTGGTGGTGCAATGGTTAAGAGTCTGCCTGCCAATTCAGGGGACACGGGTTTGAGCCCTGGTCCGGGAAGATCCCACATGCCGTGGAGCAACTAAGCCCATGCGCCACAACTACTGAGCCTGCACCCTAGAGCCCATGAGCCACAACTACTGAGCCCGCATGCCACAACTACTGAAGCTCGTGCGCCTAGAGCCCTTGCTCCGCAACAGGAGAAGCCAACGCAATGAGAAGCCCGTGCACAACAAAGAGTAGCCCCGCTCGCTACAACTAGAGAAAAGCCCCCACACAGCAACGAAGACCCAACATAGCCAAAAGTAAAATAAATAAATTTATAAAAATTAAAAAAAATAAAAATAAACCTCTCCTCTTGCCCTTTGTGATAGGTGGATTGTAAAGGTGTCCTGATTGGCAGAACTGGTTGGAGATTGGAGAAGGTGATACAATATTGAATTACAAAACCTTTGGAAAAGTTCCCTCTATGAGTCAATCTTAGAACAGGATATTGCCTGACATCCAAACATGGTAGACACCATGTGGTCAATAAATCACCAAAGATTATTCAAGTTAATTGACCTTTACCTTTTAATAATTTACCCTGGGCCTAAAGAGAACCACCTTTACTGTGGGGATGAAATCTGAGTAAACAAATTTCAAAAAGTTACCTAAAAATGCAGTCTAGGAAATAAAACCTCTTAAAACATATGACCTCCTGAGAAAAACAAAATTAGTGTGCTCCCTAATGGTAAAATGAGATAGGAATCACTGGATGAAATCAAAAAGAGCTGGAATTAAAGGTCAAGATCCAGTGAGTACGGTCTCATGCTCACCCCATTGTGTTCAATAATACTCAGGATTCTGATGAAGGATCTGATGGAAGATCACTGACAACAAATGATATCATTCCAAAGGCAAATGTAGGTCATGGTTTCCATATATATGATTATATGAATGCCACTCAATGTAGGACATTTAAGAAAGTTCAGTTTACCAAGTAATCTTGATTGCTGATCTGGTCCGTCATAAATACTGAAGTAATCCCATTCACAGTTCCAAGATTCTTCTGTTATAAAGCCTTTAATCACTGCCTTCATTTTATTTCCTGACATAGAATAAAAAGTCCAAGTGCAGTTCAGCATGTTAGGGTAAATGTTAGGATAATTGGGAGATGTGATCTCAATAGAACTAACTGGAATCAAATCCAATACTGGACATCCTTGAGGCAAAAAGAAAAAAAAAACATATTTAATACAATAATGAAGGATCTGGTTTTAATGTCTACACCTAGGTCATTAAAACCTAAACTGTAGTGTACTTTTATAAAGTTCTATCACTATTTTTTTGCTTCCATAGCTCCTTATGTATGGTGACACAGGGTTTAAATGACTTGTTTTGAAAAACTGATGCCTCCCAAAAGAAGACAGATTAAAGTTCTTTGACTTTAACTCGCAAACTGTGAACCACAAAGTCAACCATATCTACATTTCAATGTAGTTTTGTTGCTCATTTTTAGCACACAATCTTCTAAATCCCTGAGTAAATTAAACACTCCTAAAATTCAGCCTACACTTCAAATTACAATCATTTATTTGGTAGGGAAATTTGGATTACTCTCAGATAGTTGAAACGAGGATATGAAGGTTCACAAGGGCCAAGGGGCTACTACACCAAAAAAGAGAATTGAGGAATTCTGTGACATTTTGGGTTTACTCCAAATGCTCTAAAGTTAATGTCATCCAAAAACATTTACTTCATCAATAATCTTTTCATTTTTGTTTCACTACGCAATGGCCCAGCAAAAAAAAAAAAAAAAGAGAGAGAGATATATGCACAATCCAAAAGACATAAAATATATGGAAAGAATGTTAACGAATAATAGAATTAAAATAGGGAAACTCCCATAAACAAAACATATGTTTCTCACCCATTAATTAGATAGGGCGCTACCTTGTTACTCTCTACTCCCTGATCTGACCCAGTTCTCCACCACCCCCAAAGTTTGACACTCAGAAAACTAGTACAAGTTCATATTTCACTATAAAGCAAATAAAATAAGGACACAACACTTGAAAGTTTTTGATATAAGCCAGAGTATACTTCTTCCTAAACAGTGTTTAGCAGCAAAGATATTCCTCACTCTATTTCTATAATATCAGGTAAACAAAGCCAAGACAAGGAAGCCAATTCCTTACCTCCTTTATCCTCTTTACCATTAACTTTAATTTTTCCTTTCACAGAATCTAGAATAAGAGAATATTCAAGGTCAATATATCCTATTTAATACTTTATATTTCTTTATTCTTTCATTTAAGTGATACATTTACACTGTAAAAATTTCAAAAAAGAACAGATTTCAAAAGAGAAAATAAAAGTCTCCTGTAGTCCCATCCTATAACCAATACTCATATTTTAATGTAACTCCTGCTTTTTCCTAAGCTATAGTATATATATATTTTTTTTTTTAAATTTTTATTTATTTATTTATTTTTTATTTATTTATGGCTGTGTTGGGTCTTCGCTTCTGTGCGAGGGCCTTCTCTAGTTGTGGCAAGTGGGGACCACTCTTCATCGCAGTGCGCAGGCCTCTCACCATCGCGGCCTCTCTTGTTGCGGAGCACAGGCTCCAGACGCGCAGGCTCAGTAATTGTGGCTCACGGGCCCAGCCGCTCCGCGGCATGTGGGATCCTCCCAGACCAGGGCTCGAACCCGTGTCCCCCGCACCGGCAGGCAGACTCTCAACCACTGCGCCACCAGGGAAGCCCAGTATATATATTTTTAATTGTATTTCATTTTACACCATTGTAACCTCCCCTACCCCCCCAATTGTGAATATTTTTCCATACTACTAAATATTGCACATACATTTTAATGGTTTTATATTTTTTACTCACATAGATATAACAATTTCTACTGATATATTTTAATTTGTAATCTCAAGAATATGAATGATGAATCAGATCTTTAACAAACCTCACACATGCGGTAAATCTATTACATTTCTGCTGTTGTTAGAAAAATGTCTGCACTAAAGCTTTTCTGTGTTTATCTGAAAACAGAAATTGAACATGTGTACGAAGTCTGCTGAGTTGACTTCTATTCATCTTTTAGCTCTAAGCCAAAGGAATTTCTATAAGCAAAACGGATGTATTTCTTATCCATTTATTAGAGAGGGAGCTACCTCCTTACTCTCTACTCACTAATCTACCCCAGCTAGAATGTCATTTCCTTTATTCAGACAATTCTTGAGCATCATCTATTTGCTAGGCATGTTGTACATTGTGGAGATAACAGCCGTGGGGCATGCTTGGTGTGTCTGGGGAACAGCAGGAAGGATGGTGTAGAGCGAGCACTGGGGAAAATGGCAGGAGAAGTAGTCAAGGAGGTAGCCAAGAGCCAGATCATATAGAATCTTATAGGTCACTGTAAGGACTTTTACTAAGAGTGAGCTGGGAAAATATTGAAAGATTATAAGCAGAGGAGTAACATGAACTGAATTATTCTTTTTAAAATGATTATTCTGGGTAGAATGATTATTCTGTTTAGTCTGGCTATTAGTAAAACAGACTAAACAAAGGCTTGTATCAGAATGTTATAGTGACGTTGAGAGGTAGTTGGATTCCAGATCAGTTTTGCTGAAGGCCCACAGATTAACTAAATCCAATGAGAGATGTGAGAAGAAAAGTCAAGGATGACCAAGATAATGGCTTGAGCAATTAATTAGTAAACTGTAGTTGCCATCTACTGAGGTGGGGAAGATTGGTGGAGGAAGAATTTGGAGACAGAGGTAGGAAATCAAGACTTGGATTCTGGTCATGTTAAGTTTGAGATGCTTATTAGATATCCAAATGAAGAGGGAGGCAATTGGATATATAGCACTGGAGTTCAAAAAAGAAGTTGGGACTGGAGATATACTTTGGGAGTTATCTGTGTAAAGATGGTATTTAAAACTAGGGATTGGGTGAGAGCATTTAAGAGTGACTACAGGTAGAGAAGAAAAGAAAGTCAAGGAATGGGTCCTGGGACACCTCAACTTTTAATAGTAGAGAAAAAGAGGTGCAACCAGCAAAAAGACTCCAAGGAGACCAATGAAGTAAGAGGATAGCCAAGAAACAGTGGTTTCCTGGAGGCCATGACAAATGAAACTCCAGAAGGAAGAAGAGCTTATCCGTGCCAAATGCAGCTATTAGGACTGAGAAGTGACTGTTGGATCTGAACCTGTGGAGGTCACTGGTAGCTTTGGCAAGAACACCATCTGGGGAATGGTAAGAAAGAAAGCCTTATGGGAATGGATTCAAGAAAAAGTGAAAGGGTAAAACGGCAGACAGTGAGTAGAAATACATTTCAAGGTGTTTTGCTGTAAGACAACAAAGAAATTAAAGTTTTCCTAGAATTCCATGCCCATCCTTTACCGAACTAAATAAGATCCCTCCTTCAAAACTTAATATAGTTGTTTTTTCACTCTATATTTTTCTATGAGATTATTTGATTAGTTGACTGAAAGAAAAATGCACAACCTAAGAGCTATGAGTTAGTTTTACTCAGGGTCTTACTGAGGACTAACCCACAAGACAACCGCTCAGTAGCTTTGAGAAAGCTGTTCCGAAGAGGTAGGGGGAGAAGCCAGCTTAAATGTGATTTTGGCTAGGGAATATGTGCAGTCAAGCACGTGTCTTGATAAAACATTACTGCTAGTCACAAAGTACAGAGATCTGAAGTTAATGATTTTAGTGCTTTTCTGTGTATGGGAAAATGCAAAATCTGGGTTAATTAAAATTCTTCCTGAGATATACATCTAACTATGCAAGGGGCCTGCTTTTCCAGAGCACAGAGCATCCTGTTATCACCTTAGTTTCTTCCCTCTGAAGCACAGAGTACACTGCCCATCAGCTACTGCAGTGGGTTAATCATGGCAGAACTGGGTGATAAGCAACAGTCTCTGTCCTTCTCTGTTTACAGATTACTGACTATCTCCCCCACTAGACTGTAAACTCTTCTAGGGCAGGGACTGTCTTGTTCACTGCTGAATCCTCAGTGCTTTAAACATGGCCTGGCATAAGTTTAAAACAATTTGTTGATAGCCTGAATAATTAAAGGCTTAAATGTGAGATTTTATTCTATTTTATGTTAGCCCCTTACGGTATACTTTCATTTACATAATTTGAACTTGATGCAAATCTTCTTTGTGTTCTCCATCCAACATTTCTCACATTATCAGACTAAAAAAGTATAATGTTTTTTGCAGAAATATTTCTACAATTGTATTCCAATTAACAATTTTAATGAGTATGAATTGATTAATCTTAAGGACTAGAGCAGTTCTAATACCTATTCAGAATTAAGCATAATTGCAAATGCTTTTTCCATGATACCCAATTTCCATAATTTGCAAAAGTTCCAATTTTCATAATGCTGTCTATGCCTTCACCAAAACTATAGGAATGTTGGGCAAAGCATATTTTTCAATAATCTGGTTATAACTAATATATATGAACTATCCACCAAACAAGTTTTAAAAAAAGAATCAATTACTCTTGATATTAGTACATTAAGGAAATGAATTTTAAAATAGAAAAATTACTTGAAACTTTTAGGCTAGGGATAAAAATTTCCTACTGCATTTTTACAATATTCCAAGTATACAGAAAACTAGACAAAATTATTAGTTGCTGTAAGAAAAAATGAAAAATCTGATCAATCTTATGCCTTAAGGAGGTTTAGCTTGAGACCTCCACAGATTATAGAAATCACAATCTTAAATATTGTTTTTTTCTTCTCCCCTATAGCTGACAAATGAAATAAAGAATTCAAATCTCTTTATTTGATAACACATATTTTCTAATAAAGCACAATAAAACAAACATACACAAAAACAAATATGAAAAAAGTAATAGACTTACCAGACATATGAAAAGAATATCTCAAAGAAAATTTTTCCATGGCCAAACTGACATTGTATGTGAAAATCAACATCATAAGAGGACCATGAGATTTTAATGAAGGTGAATCTCCTTTACATAGATCTCCTAGACAAAAAAAAAAAAAAAAATTCTTACTATTCATCAAGGCAAAGGTTATTGAGCAAAGTGAAAGGATAAAAAATCCTATTTTTAATACAAATTTATACTGTATCCCGTACCAACAATATAAAAATGGGAAAATTAAGCAAAATAAAACCCAATTAGAAAAGAGAGAGATGTTCCAGATTCTTGAGTGTAAGCAGTTCTAAGAAAGTGGTTCCAAACCAACTAGGACACTGTATCCAGTTCTTATACTGTCTGAAATACTTAGGTAGATCTTTTTAAAGCCATATAATATAAAAGAAGGTAACATGGTTGATACCGAGCAGGGCCCTGGGGGGCTCCTGGGCACAAAGGCTTTCTGTGTCCCCCGTTTCTTGAATTACAGGAAATAGCCTCCATTCAGCCTCCATGACCTTCCTTGAGTTTCAAAGGGCAGATTCAAGCAGTTGCTAATGAGGGAAGGGAGGGGATGCGAAACCAGGGAGAAACAAACAGTCAAGAGAAACAATAGTACAGCCTGGTTGGGGCAAGGTCCTGGCTCCCCATCAACGGATACCCACAGCAATATCTTTGAGCTGTTCTGCAGATACTGAAACCCCCTCCAGGTGGGAGAAGTTAACAATTAACCATGGTATGCTGCTCACAAGCACATAGGCCCCAGACTAGTTGGAACCTGAAGGTTGATGATGCTGACTCCTACTTACCTCACCACCAACCAATCAGAAGAATGCCCATGAGCCGATCACGCCCTCTTTGAACCATTACTATAACACTTCTCACTACCCTCTCCAAGTGGGGACACATGGTTTTGAGGGCATTAACCCACTATGACCCCCTTTGCCTGGCAAAGCAATCAAGCTATTCTTTTCTACCTCACCCAAAACTGTCTCCAAGATTTAATTTGGTCTTGAGGTACAGAGGCTGGTTTCAGTCTAGCTAGGTCATCAGGGAACTAAAAAAATATTTTTGTCACCCAACTGAAATAACTATATATAAGGGAGTATATTTGAGCCTTAGCTACATACAGCCTTCATTTATCCACAGCACAGCCAAATGAATAAGAGGCAAGGTACAGTAATTAGCATGAAAGTCAAAACCACTAGCTGGTGTAAATGAAATTTGTTTAGGCAATAGTTCTTAGAGGTCTCCTGTGAATCAGAATCCTAGGGCTAATTAGCAATGGTTCGCTCAACCTCCCATTACCGCTGGGCTTCTAAAGCATCCTTCAGAAGATGATGGAGACTGATCCTCACTGATGGTTCTCTCTCTTGTGAGGCTGACTGCTAGTAGCCAGACTGCTGTCATGAAGTTCTCTGTAACTGCTACCCTATGAATCTAGTTCAGCTTCTAGAACAAAACATTTTTCTTTCATCTTTTGCTTTTTATTTTTTTTAATAACTTTATTTATTGATTTATTTATTTTTGGCTGTGTTGGGTCTTTGTTGCTGCGCACGGGCTTTCTCTAGTTGCAGTGTGCGGGCTTCTCATTACGGTGGCCTCTCTTGTTGCGGAGCACAGGTTCTAGGCATGTGGGCTTCAGTAGTTGTGGCACATGGGCTCAATAGTTGTGGCGCACGGGCTTAGTTGCTCCATGGCATGTGGGATCTTCCCAGACCAGAGCTCGAACCTGTGTCCCCTGCATTGGCAGGCGGATTCTTAACCACTGTGCCACCAGGGAAGTCCCTCATCTTTTGCTCTTTATAGTTTTCTTTAAGATAAGAATGTTTAACTATTCTCTGGAGAAAATTTGGAGAATTTTAAAAACAATTACTTATAATCTTGCAATCTAGAAATATCCACTTAAACATAGTGGTGTGTTTCCCCTTAGACCTTTACTTAAGTAATATATAGCACTTTTTTAAAAAAATTAAAATATACTGTGTAATTTTTTCATTCCAATCTTCTCACTTAATATTGTTAACAGAAGTTCATGTGCCCGACGCACAGTGAGGCCAAACAAACTGAAATGTCGGAGTTTGGAGCAGAGAAAGGTTTATTGCAAGACCATGCAAGACTCATGCCCTAAAAAGCCTCAAGCTCCCCGAAGGGTTTTAGGGAAAGCATTTGTAAAAGCCAGGTTGGGGGGCGGGGGCGTGTCTCAGGGTATGTGATCAGATTGCGCACAATTCTCTGATTGCCTGATGATGAGGGAACAGGGTGATGTCACAGGGGTTAACCTTATCAGTCCTTAGGCTCCAGGAGGCCTGGGGCCCTGTGCTCACGGTCATCAAGTAGCTAACATCTTCCATTTGGTGGGGTGGGGGGGAGTGTTGGTGGTCCACATCTAAAACAACTCAGGAAATTTGCAGAGTATGGGGGGAAGGCCTGTCCCGGGAAGGCCCTATAGGATCCTGCTCAGTTACAATATTACGTGTAAGATTTTTCTGTCTTCTAAAAAAGTTAGCTGAAAATATTTTATTTAGTGGTGGCATAACATTTTAGCCTATGGATTTACTATACTTTTCTTAACCAATTTCCTATTTAGATCCTTTTTTTTTTTTTTTTGGCCATTATCATAAATAACACCAGCTGAATGAATATCTTACACATAAATGTAAGGCATATTTTTATAAATATGGGTGAAAATAGAAATGATGAATAAAAGGTTATAGATTTATAGCTTTTGAAAAACATTTCTATGTCTTCCTCCAGAAAGCATATGACATATTATACCTAAACAACAACATGAAAATGTCTGTTACACTGCATTTTGTTTACAAAGTATAATCATTCCTCAAATCTTTTTTGTCAGTTAAGTAGGTAAAAATTTTTTTCATTTCCGTTTTAAAGAGGCTAAGTATTTTTTCTCACATGTATTTATTTATCTATGAATTGCTCATTCAGATCACTTGCCCATTTTTATAGTAAGGTATATCTAGGAAAATAGTAATTCTGAACTGCGTTTTAAAATTAACTGATTAAACTCTTATTGTACTATTTAAAAATTGTTTTATGTTAGGGATCCTCTTAATTCTAAAAGAATATAGCTGTGCTTTACAATTGTTGAGTCAGGGTTTATTATCATAAGGTTGACAATTCAAATCTGCTCCCTGTGACACACCATTTCTAAGTTTAACTGATCATACTTCTGAAACAAACATTCTAACAAAAGCAGTTATAACACACATAGTTTCAAGTCAACAATTCTAGAACTATTAAGCTTTTCACTATTATAGGAAAACTGCCCTTTTTAATAAACAGATGGCCAGAGGATCACTTCATTGTGACAAGAGGCAAAATAAGGAGAGATGTAATTTAGATTGTATAGTAACTGATATGCAAATATTCATTAACCTTCCTTATCTATCAAAAGAGGTTAAGGGTTAATCCAGTGCTTTTTGTTTTCAAAATCACTTGGGTCAATAGTTTGTAATTCTTTTGGAAAATGAACAAAAGACTCAAAAGCCTTGGGAACTCTGGTTTTAACCTGAAATTCATTCAAGGCTGAGTCAAAGATATTTGGGCCTGTAAATTAATTTTATTTTACAGATTTGGGCTTTTCTAATACTGATTTGTAAACATTCCCTATATTAATTACCTTAAGCCTTTCTCAGAGTTGTTGAAAATCTTGTTTGTTATTTGCTTTTTTTTTTTTTTTTTTAATTTTTATTTATTTATTTATGGCTGTGTTGGGTCTTCGTTTCTGTGCGAGGGCTTTCTCTAGTTGTGGCAAGTGGGGGCCACTCTTCATCACGGTGCGCGGGCCTCTCGCTATCGCGGCCTCTCTTGTTGCGGAGCACAGGCTCCAGACGCGCAGGCTCAGTAATTGTGGCTCACGGGCCTAGTTGCTCCGCGGCATGTGGGATCTTCCCAGACCAGACCAGGGCTCGAACCCGTGTCGCCTGCATTGGCAGGCAGATTCTCAACCACTGCGCCACCAGGGAAGCCCTGTTATTTGCTTTTTAATTTTGTTTCTGTTGAAGAAAAGTTTTTAGTTATAAAGGAGTTTATTGATAATTTCCTATTGTCTTCGATTGCTTTTACATGAGAAGATCCTTCTCCATCCATAAGTAATTGCTTATTTTTTAGACATTTAATAGCTTAAGAAAAATGCTTTACTCTTTAATCAACTGTTCTATGAGGTGAGAAAGAATATAATTTATATTTTCCTCCCTGATTTGTAATGCCAAATTTATTACATATAAATGCCTTATAGTTTCTTGGGCCCCTTCTGGTCTATTTATTTCTAGTCATGTGTGTCTATTCTTGTACCAGTACTACCCTGTGTTAATTATCATTATTTTAAAGTATGCTTTAATACTGATAATTCACCTCATCATCTGGTCATTTTTTCCCCCAAAACATTTTCAGCTAGTTCTGTTTATTTTAAGGATAAACTTTAGAGTTATTATCAATTTCCTCCTCACGCTCTAAAAACAATTCCCATTGGGATTTTACTAGATTTTGGTATATTTCTAAATTAATTTGGGGTGAATTAATGTTAATTTTGTCTTCCAGTTTTAGAACATGGTCTTTTCTGTATTCAGCTCTGTGTGTGTGTGTGTGTGTGTGTGTACATTTCACATTTGCACAATAAAACTCACATTTCATTTTAAAGTTATTCCTAGTTACATGGTTTTTGTTGCTAATTATGACTGAAGTGATTTTTCCATTATATCTTTTAACTGATTTTTACTGGGATGGTTTTAAGGATACAATTATTGTATCATTAATTTATATCTATTTTTTCCTAATTTGACCTAGTTTTAAGATAGATAATACATTTTCAATATTAAACTATTCGTGCATTCTTGGGATACAGCATAGTTGGTTATGTTAAAAATATTCATTCAATAACCTATTGACCTCAAAAATTGAGTTAACCCCTAGAGGCTGTGAGTCTTATGTGCAGAAATTGAAATCGAGTCATAAAATGTTTGTGGAAGAAGATAGGAAATATTACATATGTTTTGTGAACTAATTGTAAGTAAAGAACAAATTCTAAGTAAAGAACAACAGATATATAATTCATTAATTCTATAAATTATAACTGATATAACTAATGTGCTGTTTTCCATTTTTCTTTATTTCTTTGTTCTTCCAAACTGTCTGTTCTCCAACACCCCATTGATGGAGAGGCAATAGGGAAACAACAGTCTAATCTTTTATTCTAAGCACCACAATTTTAAGAATATGAATTAAAATGTATAATTCTAATTCAAACACAGCAGAAGCTTGGTTTCTTTTATATTGGTTAACATGCATTCTCTCATTTAATTCTCAAAGTAATCTCATGAAGCAGTACAAGTAACAGGTATTCTGCAAGGCAAGAAAGCAAGAAGCATAGATAATTTCCAAGGATACTGGGCCTAGATGCTATACTCTCCCCCCAAGAAGCTAAGCCCTTACTGATGTTATGTTGACTGAGGACCAGGAAGCTCCATGTTTACTAGCATTCCCTTAAGTAGAAACACAAAGATTGTTAATACACCTGCTTCTGGGATGGTAATGTAAGCCCAAAGCATGAAAGGACAGTGGGTTAGCAATTGGCTGTTTTATCAACTCTGGCAGGGCTCTACCTACGTGGAGAGTGACACTGGCTTCTGGGTCCTTTCTAAAGAGTCAAAGGCCAGCAAAATACCACACATCCTCTCCCTCTGGGAGTCACCTTGTTACCTTAGGCATCTGTATCTCTGACTTAAGCAAATTGGGAATTTTTAATGCCCATGTATCTGTGTGTGCTAGTGATGGTGGAGTGTCTCTTCTTTTAAATCACACAAAAAGTTACAGGTAGATTATCTTCATGTCACAAATGAGGACAGTGATTCTTAGAAAGCTTTGGGAACATTCCCAAAGTCACTGAATTACTCTGTGGTAGAACTGTGATCTACTGGACCCAGGACCGTCAGATTCCAGAACTCTAGGCTGCTATATCCGGGTATATTGGGTAACATCAGTCAGCCAGCCCAAACCCTGTTTCCATTTCCCTTTTCTCTAGTCATCTCCCAGTCAGGTATGGCCATGTGACAAATCTGGCCAAAGTGACTTAAATTTGCTACAGGATTCCTGGAAACGTATTTGCTTTCTCCTTGGTGACAATCCTTGCCTGTGCCCCTTCTTCCTTTTTCCTCCAGTGTAATGGTGACAACTGAGATAGCCATTATGGAACCACTAGGAAAAGGCCAAGAGAATTGCAGTAATGCCAGTCTTCACAGAGTTGAACTGTTGAGCTGGTGGTGCATCTGCATCCCTCTGGATTTCTCTTTCTTTCAGAATAATAAATTTAAGTCACTGTAATCAGGTTTTCGGCTACTATCTAATTGACAAACCCATTTAATGCCTTTCCTGTGAACATTATTTTGCCTGATTAATGTTATATTCTCAATTTTCTTGCGTTACATTTGTCTAAGACTGTTCATCCTTTATTTTTAGTATTTCTGGGCAAGTGTAATCTAGGTATGACCCAAGTAAACAACATATAGTTGGGTTTCCTTTTTAACTTAATCAGAGAGTGTTACATTAATTTCAATTACAATAAAAAATAGTAACAGGCTAGTTCAATATCACATAAGAAGAGACTAATTTATGTCATCTGTAATTCACACACTGAATATAAAACGCTCTAAGAATATTTTGTAAAAGAAAATCAATAGCATAGTTCTTCACAGGAAATTAGTTACCTATTAATTTTTTGCCTGATCCAAATCCTTCGTAAACCCACAGGTGACCCTGACAGGCCAAGGGCATTGGTTGCATCTGGAAGTTGACAATATCAAGGCGAATGATGTGATTTAAAGGGGCTAATAATCTCCAGTGGCAGCTGTAGCACAGATGAAAGAAAGTCAGAAATGATTTCTAAATAGCATATGTTGTTGTTTACTTCGTTCATAATTCAATGCATCAGTCAGTGAGTCACTGTTATTGACTCTACCTGCTTCTTCTGTGCTTAAGGTGAAAGAAAGATTTAAACTATAACAATTAAAAATATTTTCTAATACTGAATTTGTCAAAAGTTCACACATTATGGTGAATGGTTGGTCAATCACTTGTATTTTATAAATTCTGATTGGCAGCCTATAAGAGTTAAAGAATATTCTTTTCCCAAACTTCCCCAAATCACATAAATTTACTTAGGATTGATACTATATGAATCTTCAATTTTTTTGTTTCTCATTTTAAATTTATTCTAATGTTTAATTCAGGGAAGGTTCTCTTTCCACTGTGGCATTTTAAGAACCATTTATTGAGTACCTACTGTGTGCAAGAAGCTTTTATGTACATTACTTCAATCTCCAAAACTCTTTGATAGAGATTTGGCTTTCCACTTTACCTAATAAATAGTCTCTTTAGTTAGGAAAGTAAAATTTATCAACAGTATTTATTAATGTAATCTTATATTCAGTTTTCATATATTGAAGGCCTCAAATCAGGGATTATCTCAAAGTCTATTCTTTAAGGGAAGGAAGTGGAAAATAATGCCTTAAGCAAATAACAAATGTTCCTGCTTGTCAAGGGATCATCCATCAACTTCTTCCATTGTAGTAAACATTCTTTCCTCACCTCATAGTGGTTCTGTGAAAATATCTTGGGATTTCTATGATTCCTGTTGGTTTGGTCAGAATAACATCATCACAAGTGGTCACATGCTCTTGGTTTGAACTCTGAAGAAATTTGGTAGTCTTACTGCCCTTTGGACCTAGAAATAAAGAAGAAAAGGGATTGAGGTAAAACTAATTTTTAAGAGGCTTGTTATATGCCTTTTCAGATCAGAGCTATCAGGTTTCCTCCCTAATTGTTTTAGAAAAAAGTTAACAGGAGGTGGTTAGTTTCACTAAAAATTTTCTATCTGCAACATTCAAAAGATACAGAAAACCAGCACCTCTCTCAAATTATCTTTGGCACAGCCTAGGGTCTATGGAAGATAAAGTGTGATAACTATAGAAAATGCAGGTTCCCTGCACAATTCCATCTAAAAGCAATATTCATTTTGAAAAAAAATTTTATTGAAGTATAATTGATTTACAATGTTGTGTTAATTTCTGGTGTACAGCAAAGTGATTCAGTTTTACATATATATATATATACACACACACACACATATTCTTTTTCATATTCTTTTCCATTATGTTTTATTACAGGACATTGAATATAGTTCCTTGTGCTATACAGTTCCCTGTTGTTTATCTGTTTTATATATAGTAGTTTGAATCTGCTAATCCCAAACTCCTAATTTATCCCTCCCTGACCCCCTCTCCCCTTTGGTAACCACAAGTTTGTTTTCAATGTCTGTGAGTCTGTATCAGTTTTGTAAATAAGTTCATTTGTATCATATTTTAGATTCCACATATAAGTGATATCATTTGATATTTGTTAAGAGCAATATTCTTAACACAGTTCTTTAGGAAAAAACTTTCATATGATATACATGCTTTTCTTTATTACTCACTTAACTTTTTTCCAAATGTATCTCTGCAATGCTTTTCAGTGCCAAAGAGAGAAACTAGCTCTTGGTTACCTATGTTCATCAAGAGTCAGAAACCTCACTAATTACATGTTTGAAAATGCAGTGTGAAAACTCTGAATTGCATGAGTTTACATTTATAATGCTAGCATCTACTATTTGTTTAGTTTGTTTTCACAACTCATTCTAACCTTTTATTATTATAATATCACTATAAAGAAAACTCTAATACAGAGATAATAAATTGTCCAGAGCTAATCAGCCAGCTAAGATTTAGAACTCAAATCTTTCAATCCACAAGAATTATGGCTACAGTAAAGGATCAGTGTGGTGTAAAATCACAATCACAATAAAAAATGCTATCTTGCAATCAGTATATCTTAGCCATGTCCAGAAATCACAATTCTGAATGATTTACAAGTCTATCAGCTTATTTACTGAGTAGTTTTTCCTCTTGGACCAGACCAATCTCAGATCACTTAAATAGATTTTCCCTTCAAACATAAACTCGTTCCCCACGGAAACATAATTTTTCTTACAAAACAATGTGTAAGTTTTGAAATATTCCTAAAAAGAAAAACATTGATTTTTAACTTTATAAGTTTACTAAATGACCAAACATACCTTGGACTCTAAAGACAATATAATTTATGCCAAAAGCACCTTGCACACGGGAATGAAATGTCACCCTCACCAGTGGTCCAGAGCTCACGAAAATCATTGGGTAAAGCCTTCTCCCACATAATTCACCTAGGTTAAAAAAAAAAAAAAATCAAATTTGATAAAAAACAAGAACATTTGCTTTTTTAACAGTTCTCTAATTTAGGCATAGCAATTACTTAAACTCCACTCTGCCAAATGAGGAGCAGGGTTCCAGAACTCAAATGACTCACCCAAAGTCACAGACTGATGGTAGGGAGTCAGGATTGGAGTCAGGTTCAAAAATTCAATACCTATTACAGTCGACTATGTCACACTGCTCCCTTGAAGGACAATAGGTAGCAAATTACAGTCGACTATGTCACACTGCTCCCTTGAAGGACAATAGGTAGCAAATTACAGTCGACTATGTCACACTGCTCCCTTGAAGGACAATAGGTAGCAAATTATTTTACCTTTAAAATAAGGCTGATGTGCCATTTTTCTCCTAGAAAAGTAACCTATTTATTAAAAATATATCACTGTGAAAATCCATGATGGAAAACTTTTTCTACCTGAAAATTTATTCTTTCCCTACATCCAATCTTCTTTTGACCACTTTACTTTGAGAACCTAAGTCAAAGACAGAACATAATATTATAACCATAATTCTAAAATGATTCAGAGGGCTGATCAAAAAGGTATAGAAAGAACCCTTGATTTTCTTAGAATCAAAGTCACCTACTACTAAGAATAATTCAGGGCTTCCCTGGTGGCGCAGTGGTTGAGAATCTGCCTGCCAATGCAGGGGACACGGGTTCGAGCCCTGGTCTGGGAAGATCCCACATGCCGCGGAGCAACTAGGCCCGTGAGCCACAGTTGCTGAGCCTGCACGTCTGGAGCCTGTGCTCCGGAACAAGAGAGGCCGCGATAGTGAGAGGCCCGCGCACCACGATGAAGAGTGGCCCCTGCTTGCCGCAACTAGAGAAAGCCCTCGCATAGAAACGAAGACCCAACACATCCAAAAATAAATAATAAATAAATTTTTTAAAAATGTACTTATCCCTTAAAAAAAAAAAAGAATAATTCAGTATCATTCTGTCACATTTATTTAAATGTCACCTACTCAGAAAGACTTCTGCCAGTTATACTGCATACAACTCTATGGCACCTGCATCCCAGATGCTTCTTCTCTCCCTTCCCACCTCATTTCCCCCCAGCCCTTCTGTCTAACATATTATATATTTTATTGCACTATGTGTCCTCCCCCAACTAGAATATAAGGTTGGTAAGGGCAGGGATTTATTTTGTCCATTTTGTTCACTACTGGATGCCCACAACCGAGAAGGGTCAGTCCCTGGCCCACAGTAGGTGTTCCGTATATATTTGTAGGGAGGAAAGAAGGGAGAAGATTATATACAAGAAGAAAAAAACATTAGTTGGCATAACATCTTAGGGTAAATTATGTTGAAATACTATTTGAAGAATAAGCAAATATTTATTTATAGCAAGAAGAGATGAACGCAGCTCTTGAATGGTTTCTGGCTCCCACAGGGAAAAACATAGCATTTTACAGTGTACTAGAATACTACCTGACTTGAGTAAGAGGTAATATTTCTATCATAGTCCTACAGTTCCACTAGCTATCATCTGAAGGAGAGAACAATTCCACAAGTTTCAAGCTGACAATTTCAAATCAAAGAAATGCTACGTTGAAAAATTATAGGGGTTCCCCAGGTAATCCACAACAAAGTCAAACATGGTTTTCAGTAGGACAATGATAAAGGCAAGTTTTCCCAGAAATCATTTATTTCTATATGAGAATCTGGTATATGATAAAGATAGCTATAAATTAGAGAGAAAATATTTTTTTTAAAAAAAGGAAGCAGGACTTCCCTGGTGGTACAGTGGTTAAGAATCTGCCTCCCGGGCTTCCCTGGTGGCGCAGTGGTTGAGAATCTGCCTGCTAATGCAGGGGACACGGGTTCGAGCCCTGGTCTGGGAAGATCCCACATGCCACGGAGCAGCTGGGCCCGTGAGCCACAACTACTGAGCCTGCGCGTCTGGAGCCTGTGCCCCGCAATGGGAGGGGCCGCGATAGTGAGAGGCCCGCGCACCACGATGAAGAGCGGTCCCTGCACCGCGATGAAGAGTGGCCCCCACTTGCCGTAACTAGAGAAAGCCCTCGCACGAACTGAAGACCCAACACAGCCAAAAATAAAGAAAGAAATAAATAAAGTAGCTATAAAAAAAAAAAAAAAAAAAAAAAGCTTTTTAAAAAAAAAGAATCTGCCTCCCAATGCAGGGGACACGGGTTCGAGCCCTGGTCCGGGAACATCCCACAGGCCGCAGAGCAACTAAGCCCGTGCGCCACAACTACTGAGCCTGCGCTCTAGAGCCCATGAGCCACAACTACTGAGCCCGTGCCTAGAGCCCGTACTCCGCAACAAGAGAAGCCACCGCAGTGAGAAGCCCATGCCCAGCAACGAATACCCAACATAGCCAGGAACAAACAAATAAATAAATTTAAAAAAAATAATAAAATAAAATTAAAAAATAAAAAAGGAAGCAGTCATAAGGCCATTTTACCATATGAGAAAATATATTTCAGCAGGATTAAGCTTGCTTGAATTAAAAAATTTCTGACCTAGGATTGGGAAATTAATTAAAAAAAATAAAAGCAAAGAGATAAATCAAGGATCAAAGATATATATGAATGTATTTAAACCAATAAATTAAAAAATATTTACATCAACATATAAATATACAAAATTTAAAGGCAAACGACAACCTTATGAATAAGTACTTGTAACTTATAACTAAGGAAAAAGTATTATATATATATAATATATATACATATATATAGCTCTTATAAACCAATAATAAGACCAATACTCAAATTTAAAAATAGATGGTAATGACAACAAATTTAAAAATACAAATAGCTCCTGGCGCCACTGGCAGTCTCTGGTGTCGCGCTGTGTCCCGGAGAATTACAAGACCCGTTTGCGGCTATCAAGAATAAAGCTCTAGGAGGAGAGAGGATGGCGGAAGAGTAAGACGCGGAGATCACCTTCCTTCCCACAGATACAGTAGAAATACATCTACACGTGGAACTGCTCCTACAGAACACCCACTGAACGCTGGCAGAAAACGTCCGACCTCCAAAAAGCCGTGTGGAGGAAAGGCTCTTGGTGCTCCAGCCAGGCATCAGGGCCGTGCCTCTGAGGTGGGAGAGCCAACTTCAGGACACTGGTCCACAAGAGACCTCCCAGCTCCACGTAATACCAGACGGCAAAAATCTCCCAGAGATCTCCATCTCAACATCAAGACCCAGCTTCACTCAACGACCAGCAAGCTACAGTGCTGGACACCCTATGCCAAACAACTAGCAAGACAGGAACACAGCCCCATCCATTAGCAGAGAGGCTGCCTAAAATCATAATAAGGCCACAGACACCCCAAAATACACCACCAGACGTGGACGTGCCCACCAGGAAGACAAGATCCAGCCTCATCCACCAGAGCTCAGGCACTAGTTCCCTCCACCAGGAAGCCTACACAACCCACTGAACCAACCTTAGCCACTGGGGACAGATACCAAAAACAACGGGAACTACAAACCTGCAGCCTGTGAAAAGGAGACCCCAAACACAGTAAGATAAGCAAAATGAGACGACAGAAAAACACACAGCGGATGAAGGAGCAGGGTCAAAACACACTGGACTTAACAAATGAAGAGGAAATAGGTAGTCTACCTGAAAAAGAATTCAGAATAATGATAGTAAGGATGATCCAAAATCTTGGAAATAGAATAGACAAAATGCAAGAAACATTTAACAAGGACGTAGAAGAACTAAAGAGGAACCAAGCAATGATGAAAAACACAATAAATGAAATTAAAAATACTCTAGATGGGATCAATAGCAGAATAACTGAGGCAAAGGAAAGGATAAGTGACCTGGAAGATAAAATGGTGGAAATAACTACTACAGGGCAGGATAAAGAAAAAAGAATGAAAAGAACTGAGGACAGTCTCAGAGACCTCTGGGACAACATTAAACGCACCAACATTCGAATTATAGGGGTCCCAGAAGAAGAAGAGAAAAAGAAAGGGACTGAGAAAATATTTGAAGAGATTATAGTTGAAAACTTCCCTAATATGGGAAAGGAAATACTTAATCAAGTCCTGGAAGCACAGAGAGTCCCATACAGGATAAACCCAAGGAGAAACACGCCAAGACACATATTAATCAAACTGTCAAAAATTAAATATAAGGAAAACATATTAAAGGCAGCAAGGGAAAAACAACAAATAACACACAAGGGAATCCCCAAAAGGTTAACATCTGATCTATCAGCAGAAACTCTGCAAGCCAGAAGGGAGTGGCAGGATATACTTAAAGTGATGAAGGAGAAAAACCTACAACCAAGATGACTCTACCCAGCAAGGATCTCATTCAGATTCGATGGAGAAATTAAAACCTTTACAGACAAGCAAAAGCTGAGAGAGTTCAGCACCACCAAACCAGCTTTACAACAAATGCTAAAGGAACTTCTCTAGGCAAGAAACACAAGAGAAAGAAAACACCTACAATAACAAACCCAAAACATTTAAGAAAATGGGAATAGGAACATACATATCGATAATTACCTTGAATGTAAATGGATTAAATGCTCCCACCAAAAGACACAGGCTGGCTGAATAGGTACAAAAACAAGACCCATATATATGCTGTCTACAAGAGACCCACTTCAGACCTAGAGACACATACAGACTGAAAGTGAGGGGATGGAAAAAGATATTCCATGCAAATGGAAATCAAAAGAAAGGTGGAGTAGCAATTCTCATATCAGACACAATAGACTTTAAAATAAAGACTATTACAAGAGACAAAGAAGGACACTATATAATGATCAAGGGATCGATCCAAGAGGAAGGTATAACAATTGTAAATATTTATGCACCCAACATTGGAGCACCTCAATACATAAGGCAAATACTAACAGCCATAAAAGGGGAAATCGACAGCAACACAATCATAGTAGGGGACTTTAACACCCCACTTTCACCAATGGACAGATCATCCAAAATGAAAATAAATAAGGAAACACAAGCTTTAAATGATACATTAAACAAGATGGACTTAATTGATATTTATAGGACATTCCACCCAAAAACAACAGAATACACATTTTTCTCAAGTGCTCATGGAACATTCTCCAGGATAGATCATATCTTGGGTCACAAATCAAGCCTTGGTAAATTTAAGAAAATTGAAATCGTATCAAGTATCTTTTCCGACCACAACGCTATGAGACTAGATATCAATTACAGGAAAAGATCTGTAAAAAATACAAACACATGGAGGCTACATAATACATTATTTAATAACGAAGTGATTACTGAAGAAATCAAAGGGGAAATCAAAAAATACCTAGAAACAAATGACAATGGAGATACGACGACCCAAAACCTATGGGACACAGCAAAAGCAGTGCTAAGAGGGAAGTTTATAGCAATACAAGCCTACCTCAAGAAACAGGAAACATCTCGAATAAACAACCTAACCTTGCACCTAAAGCAATTAGAGAAAGAAGAACAAAAAAACGCCAAAGCCAGCAGAAGGAAAGAAATGATAAAGATCAGGTCAGAAATAAATGAAAAAGAAATGAAGGAAACAATAGCAAAAATCAATGAAACTAACAGCTGGTTCTTTGAGAAGATAAACAAAATTGATAAACCATTAGCCAGACTCATCAAGAGAAAAAGGGAGAAGACTCAGATCAATAGAATTAGAAATGAAAAAGGAGAAGTAACCACTGACACTGCAGAAATACAAAAGATCATGAGAGATTACTACAAGCAACTCTATGCCAATAAAATGGACAACCTGGAAGAAATGGACAGATTCTTAGAAATGCACAAACTGCCGAGACTGAACCAGGAAGAAATAGAAAATATGAACAGACCAATCACAAGCACTGAAATTGAAACTGTGATTAAAAACCTTCCAACAAACAAAAGCCCAGGACCAGATGGCTTCACAGGTGAATTCTATCAAACATTTAGAGAAGAGCTAACACCTATCCTTCTCAAACTCTTCCAAAATATTGCAGAGGGAGGAACACTCCCCAACTCATTCTACGAGGCCACCATCACCCTGATACCAAAACCAGACAAAGATGTCACAAAGAAAGAAAACTACAGGCCAATATCACTGATGAACATAGATGCAAAAATCCTCAACAAAATACTAGTAAACAGAATCTAACAGCACATTAAAAGGATCATACACCATGATCAAGTGGGATTTATCCCAGGAATGCAAGGATTCTTCAATATACGCAAATCAATCAATGTGATACACCATATTAACAAATTGAAGGAGAAAAACCATATGATCATCTCAATAGATGCAGAGAAAGCTTTCGACAAAATTCAACACCCATTTATGATAAAAGCCCTGCAGAAAGTAGGCATAGAGGGAACTTTCCTCAACATAATAAAGGCCATATATGACAAACCCACAGCCAACACTGTCCTCAATGGTGAAAAACTGAAACCATTTCCACTAAGATCAGGAACAAGACAAGGTTGCCCACTCTCACCACTATTATTCAATATAGTTTTGGAAGTGTTAGCCACAGCAATCAGAGAAGACAAAGAAATAAAAGGAATCCAAATCGGAAAAGAAGAAGTAAAGCTGTCACTATTTGCAGATGACATGATACTATACATAGAGAATCCTAAAGATGCTACCAGAAAACTCCTAGAGCTAATCAATGAATTTGGTCAAGTAGCAGGATACAAAATTAATGCACAGAAATCTCTTGCATTTCTATACACTAATGACGAAAAATCTGAAAGTGAAATTAAGAAAACACTCCCATTTACCACTGCAACAAAAAGAATAAAATATCTAGGAATAAACCTACCTAAGGAGACAAAAGACCTGTATGCAGAAAATTATAAGACACTGATGAAAGAAATTAAAGATGATACAAATAGATGGAGAGATATACCATGTTCCTGGATTGGAAGAATCAACATTGTGAAAATGACTCTACTACCCAAAGCAATCTACAGATTCAATGCAATCCCTATCAAACTACCACTGGCATTTTTCACAGAACTAGAACAAAAAATTTCACAATTTGTATGGAAACACAAAAGACCCCGAATAGCCAAAGCAATCTTGAGAACGAAAAATGGAGCTGGGGGAATCAGGCTCTCTGACTTCAGACTATATTACAAAGCTTTAGTAATCAAGACAGTTTGGTACTGGCACAAAAACAGAAATATAGATCAATGGAACAGGATAGAAAGCCCAGAGATAAACCCACACACATATGGTCACCTTATCTTTGATAAAGGAGGCAAGCATATACAGTGGAGAAAAGACAGCCTCTTCAATAAGTGGTGCTGGGAAAATTGGACAGGAACATGTAAAAGTATGAAATTAGAACACTCCCTGACACCATGCTCAAAAATAAACTCAAAATGGATTAAAGACCTAAGTGTAAGGGCAGACACTATCAAACTCTTAGAGGAAAACATAGGCAGAACACTCTGTGACATACATCACAGCAAGATTCTTTTTGACCCAGCTCCCAGAGAAATGGAAATAAGAACACAAATAAACAAATGGGATCTAATGAAACTGAAAAGCTTTTGCACAGCAAAGGAAACCATAAACAAGACCAAAAGACAACCATCAGAATGGGAGAAAATATTTGCAAATGAAGCAACTGACAAAGGATTAATCTCCAAGATTTACAAGCAGCTCATGCAGCTCAATAACAAAAAAACGAACAACCCAATCCAAAAATGGGCAGAAGATCTAAATAGACATTTCTCCAAAGAAGATATCCAGATGGCCTACAGACACATGAAAGAATGCTCAACATCATTAATCATTAGAGAAATGCAAATCAAAACTACAATGAGATATCATCTCACACCGGTCAGAATGGCCATCATCAAAAAATCTAGAAACAATAAATGCTGGAGAGGGTGTGGAGGAAAGGGAACACTCTTGCACTGTTGGTGGGAATGTAAATTGATACAGCCACTATGGAGAACAGTATGGAGGTTCCTTAAAAAACTACAAATAGAACTACCATACGACCCAGCAATCCCACTACTGGGCATATACCCTGAGAAAACCATAGGTCAAAAAGAGTCATGTACCAAAATGTTCATTGCAGCTCTATTTACAATAGCCAGGACATGGAAGCAACCTAAATGTCCATCGACAGATGAATGGATAAAGAAGATGTGGCACATATATACAATGGAATATTACTCAGCCATAAAAAGAAATGAAATGGAGGTATTTGTAATGAGGTGGATGGAGTTAGAGTCTGTCATACAGAGTGAAGTAAGTCAGAAAGAGAAAAACAAATACAGTATGCTAACACATATATACGGAATCTAAGGGAAAAAAAAAAAAAAAGGCCATGAAGAACCTAGTGGCAAGACGGGAATAAAGACACAGACCTACTAGAGAATGGACTTGAGGATATGGGGAGGGGGTGGGGTGAGATGTGACAGGGTAAGAGAGTGTCATGGACATATATACACTGCCAAATGTAAAATAGATAACTAGTGGGAAGCAGCCGCATAGCACAGGGAGATCAGCTCGGTGCTTTGTGACCACCTAGAGGGGTGGGATGGGGAGGGTGGGAGGGAGGGAGATGCAAGAGGGAAGAGAAATGGGAACATATTGTATATGTATAACTGATTCACTTTGTTATAAAGCAGAAGCTAACACACCATTGTAAGGCAATTATACTTCAATAAAGATGTTTAAAAAAAAATACAAATAGCTAACCAACACATGAAAAAAATTTATCCCCATTAATGATTTTTTAAAACGTACAAATGCTTATTAAATTGATAATATCAGGTTATGGGCATGGTGAAAGAAGCTCTTATGTATTGCTAATGGCAGTGAAAAATGATTTAGTCTTTCTTTTTTTTTAAAACAAGTATTTAATATATTTATTTATTTATTTTTAAATTTTATTTATTTTTGGCCACGTTGGGTCTTCGTTGCTGCACGTGAGCTTTGTCTAGTTGCAGCGAGCGGGGGCTACTCTTCATTGCGGTGCACGGGTTTCTTATTGCGGTGGCTTCTCTTGTTGCGGAGCATGGGCTCTAGGTGCGTGGGCTTCAGTAGTTGCAGCATGTGGGCTCAGTAGTTGTGGCTCACGGGCTCTAGAGCGCAGGCTCAGTAGTTGTGGTGCACAGGCTTAGTTGCTCTGTGGCATGTGGGATCTTCCCGGACCAGGGCTCAAACCCGTGTCCCCTGCATTGGCAGGTGGATTCTTAACCACTCTGCCACCAGGGAAGTCCCTGATTTAGTCTTTCTGAAGAATAATTTAGTAGTATGCATTCATGCCAAAAAAAAAAAAAATGTTCTGAGTCTCTATTATCCCAATTTGGGGAGACATAGTAGGGAAAAATAAATAGCCAGATCCCTGTTCTCATGATGCTTTCATGTGAGTCAGATAAGTGAAGAAGATGATTTCAAATAGAGACCACTGTTACAAATGAAATAACCAACAGAATATGATAGAAAACGACTGTGGGAGGTGAAGGATGATGCTACTTTAGACTAAGAAGGCCTCTTTAAGGAGGTGACCTTTTAATCAGTCACTCATTTATTAAATGCCTTCATTTTGTCCAGCACCGTTCTAAGCACAGGGGATTCCTGAAGTGAAGAGATGAGTTTAAGTCCTCGAGAAGCTCATTTCAATAGGGAAGACATTGACATGAAAACATGAAACAACATCATAGGTTAGAAGACAATAATGCCAAGAGAAGGGCCACTAAGAAGTACAGAGGTGGGAGTGATGCAATTCACATCAATCAGGTAGACCTCATTAAGAAGGCACATTCTATGTGGAGAAAAGGGAACCCTTGAACACTGTTGGTGGGAATGTAAATTGGTGCAGCCACTGTGGAAAACAGTATGACGGTTTTTCAAAAAGCTAAAAATAGAACTATGATATGACCCAGCAATTCCACTCCTGAGTATATATCCAAAAAAATCAAAAACTCCAGTTCAAAAAGATACATGCACCCCAAAGTTCATAACAGCATTATTTATACTTGCCAAGATATGGAAGCAACCTAAGTATGAATGGATAAAGAAGATGTGATATATATACACAATGGAATACTACTCAGCCATTAAAAAGAACAAAATTTTGCCATTTGCAGCAACATGGATGGACTTGTAGGGCATTATGCTAAGTGAAATAAGTCAGACAGAAAAAGACAAGTACTGTATGATATCACTTACATGTGGAATGTAAAAAATACAACTAGTGGGGGGGTGGAGTCAAGATGGCGGCATGGGAGGACATTGAGCTTGCATCTCCCCAAAACTAGGGCACCTGCTGGACGCTGGTGGGGGACCGCAACACCCAAGGAGATGGAAGGAACCCTCGAGCGACCAGGTAGGACACGGGGGGAGTGAGAGGGGAGGAGAGGTGGAGGCTGGACAGGACCAGTGCCCCTGAGGGGTGGCTGGGAGAGGGGAGGGGTTCCCTCGCCTGGAGAGACCCTTAGGGGCCCCGAGGATCATGGAGGAGCGTGCCTAGCATTTCTCCTGCCCAACTGGGCCCCAGGAAGCCGGCTGGGCTCCCAGACCGGGTCTGCTGCCCTCTGAGGCCCCCTCCAGGCTGTGTTGGACCTAGGGGCATAGGAGGGAGGTGGGGGGAGAAGAGGAGAGGCAGATGGGGAGGGGCCCTCCAGGATCAGAGGACCAGGGGAGGTGCAGAGGGTGATTCCCCCCAACCACTCAGGCTCTGGAAAGCCTGCTGGGCTCCCAGGCTGGGACCTCTGCCCTCCAAGGCCCGCTCCGGCCGCGGGGGACCTAGGGACATGGGAGGGAGGGAGGAGGGGGTAAGAGGAGGAGAGGTGGACTGGGGGACCCTCCTGGACCAGGGTATCAAGGGGAACATGCCTAGTGTTTCCCCTGCCCACTTGGGCCCAGGGAACCTGCTGGGGTCCCAGACCTGGTTCTCCACCCTCCAAGGCCAGAGGCACTCCTGAGCCCCTCCTGCTGCCTCAGCACCGCCCCCCCCCCCAACAGGGCCTTTACCAGTGCTGTGGGTCCTAAGCATAGGCCCTACCCACCACCTAAACCCCACCCCTGCCTAAGCCAGGCCCCCAACAGCCAAGGCCTTTTCCAGCTTTTTTTCCTCCTCTTTTTCGCTATTGTGCTTCTGTTTTACCTTCCAGTTGCTGTTTCATCTATATTTCTATTTTTAAATTTTTTCTAACATATCTGTTAGTTTTCTAATCTTATTTTATTTTTTACTCTTTGTTCTGCTCCTTTTTTTTACTGCTCCGCTTGGCTTGCAGGATCTTGGTTCACGAGTGGGGGGTTGTGCCTGAGCTCCTGTGGTGGGAGCTCCGAGTCCGAACCACTGGACTAACAGAGAACCTCAGACCGCAGGGAATATTCATCGGAGTGAGGTCCCCCAGAGGTCCTCATCTCAGCATCAAGACCCAGCTCTATCCAACAGCCTACAAACTCCAGTGCAGGAAGCCTCAGGCCAAACAACCAGTAAGACAGGAACACAATCCCACCCATCAAAAAAAAAAAAACAAAAGACAACAAAAAAATATGTCACAGATGAAGGAGCAAGGTAAAAACCTACAAGACCAAATAAATGAAGAGGAAATAGGCAACCTACCTGGAAAAGAATTCAGAGTAATGATAGTAAAGATGATCCAGAGTCTTGGAAATAGAATGGAGGCACGGATCGACAAAAAACAAAAAACGTTTAATAAAGATCTAGAAGAACTAAAGAACAAACAAACAGAGATGAACAACACAATAAAAGAAATAAAAAATACACTAGAAGGAATCAATAACAGAATAACTGAGGCAGAAGAACGAATAAGTGAGCTGGAAGACAGAATGGTGGAAATAACTGCCAAGGAGCCGAATAAAGAAAAAAGAATGAAAAGAATTGAAGACAATCTCAGAGACCTCTGGGACAACATTAAATGCACCAACATTCGAATTGTAGGGGTCCCAGAAGAAGAAGAGAAAAAGAAAGACTCTGAAAAAATATTAGAAGAGATTATAGTGGAAAACTTCCCTAACATGGGAAGGGAAATAGTCACCCAAGTCCAGGAAGCACAGAGAGTCCCATACAGGATAAACCCTAGGAGAAACACACCAAGACAATATTAATCAAACTAACAAAAATTAAATTCAAAGAAAAAATATTAAAAGCAGCAAGGGAAAGCAAAAAATAACATACAAGGGAATCGCCATAAGGTTATCAGCTGATTTTTCAGCAGAAACTCTGCAGGTCAGAAGGGAGTGGCAGGATAAAGTGATGAAAGAGAAAAACCTACAACCAAGATTACTCTACCCAGCGAGGATCTCATTCAGATTCAACGGAGAAATCAAAAGCTTTACGGACAAGCAAAAGCTAAGAGAATTCAGTACCACCCAACCAGCTGTACAACAAATGCTAAAGGAACTTCTCTAGGTGGGAAACACAAGAAAAGAAAAAGACCCACAAAAACAAACCCAAAACAATTAAGAAAATGGTAATAGGAACATACATATTGATAATAACCTTGAATGTAAATGGATTAAATGGTTGAACCAAAAGACACAGACTGCTGAATGGATACAAAAACAAGACCCACATATATGCTGTCTACAAGAGACCCACTTCAGACCTAGGGACACATACAGACTGAAAGTGAGGGGATGGAAAAAGATATTCCATGCAAATGGAAATCAAAAGAAAGCTAGAATAGCAATACTCGTATCAGATAAAATAGACTTTAAAATAAAGACTGTTATAAGAGATAAGGAAGGACAATACATAATGATCAAGGGATCAATCCAAGAAGATATAACAAGTATAAATATTTATGCACCCAACATAGGAGCACCTCAATACATAAGGCAAATGCTAACAACCATAAAAGGGGACATCATCAGTAGCACAATAATACTAAGGGACTTTAACACCCCACTGACACCAATGGACAGATCATCCAAACAGAAAATAAATAAGGAAACACAAGCTTTAAATGACGCAATAGACCAGATAGATTTAATTGATATTTATATCACATTCCACCTGAAAGTGGCAGAATACACTTTCTTCTCAAGTGCACATGGAACATTCTCCAGGACAGGTCACACCTTGGGTCACAAATCAAGCCTCGGAAAATTCAGGAAAACTGAAATTGTATCAAGCATCTTTTCTGACCACAATGCTATGAGATTAGAAATAAATTACAGGAAAAAGACTGTGAAAAACACAAATAAATGGAAGCTAAACAGTACACCACTAAATAACCAAGAGATCACTGAAAAAACCAAAGAAAAAATAAAAAAATACATAGAAGCAAATGACAATGAAAACATGAAGACCCAAAACCTATGGGACACAGCAAAAGCAGTTCTAAGAGGGAAGTTTATAGCAATTCAGTCTCACCTCAAAAAACAAGAAAAATCTCAAATAAACAATCTAACCTTACACCTAAAGCAACTAGATAAAGAAGAACAAAGAGAACCCAAAGTCAGTAGAAGGAAAGAAATCATAAAGATCACAGTGGAAATAAATGAAATAGAAACAAAGAAAACAATAGCAAAGATCAATAAAACTAAAAGTTGTTTCTTTTTAAAAAAACTTTTATTTATATTTTTGGCTGCATTGGGTCTTCATTGCTGCACGTGGGCTTTCTCTAGTTGCAGCAAGCGGGAGCTACTCTCTGTTGCAGTGCACAGGCCTCTCATTGAGGTGGCTTCTCTTGTTGCAGAGCATGGGCTCTAGGCACACGGGCTTCAGTAGTTGTGGCTCGTGGGTTATAGAGTGCAGGCTCAGTAGTTGTGGCACATGGGCTTAGTTGCTCCACGGCACGTGGGATCTTCCTGGAGCAGGGATCAAACCCGTGTCCCCTGCCTTGGCAGGCAGATTTTTAATCACTGTGCCACCAGGGAAGTCCCAAAAGTTGGTTCTTTGAGAAGATAAACAAAATTGATAAACGTTTAGCCAGACTCATAAAGAAAAAAAAGGGAGAGGATGCAAATCAATGAAATTAGAAATGGGGGCTTCCCTGGTGGCGCAGTGGTTAAGAATCTGCCTGCCAATGCAGGGGACACGGGTTTGAGCCCTGGTCCGGGAAGATCCCACATGCCGCAGAGCAACTAAGCCTGTGTGCCACAACTACTGAGCCTGAGCTCTAGATCCCTCAAGCCACAACTACTGAGGCCTGCACACCTAGAGCCTGTGCTCTGCAACAAGAGAAGCCACGGTAGTGAGGAGCCCGTGCACGGCAACGAAGAGTAGCCCCCACTTGCTGCAACTAGAGAAAGCCTGCGTGCAGCAAGGAAGACCCAACGCAGCCAAAAATTAATAAATAAATAAATAAATAAATTTAAAATTAGAAATGAAAAAGGAGAAATCACAACTGACACCGCAGAAATACAAAGGATTATAAGAGACTACTACAAACAACTATATGCCAATAAAATGGACAACCATGAAGAAGTGGACAAATTCTTGGAAAGGTACAATTTTCCAAGACTGAACCAGGAAGAATTAGAAAATATAAACAGACCTATCACAACTAATGAAACTGAAACTGTAATTAAAAATCTTCCAACAAACAAAAGTCCAGGACCAGATGGCTTCACAGGCAAATTCTATCAAACATTTAGAGAAGAGCTAACACCTATCCTTCTCAAATTCTTCCAAAAAATTGCAGAGGGAGGAACACTCCCAAATTCGTTCTACAAGGCCACCATCACCCTGATACCAAAAGCAGACAAAGATATCAAAAAAAAAGAAAACTACAGACCAATATTACTGATGAACATAGACGCACAAATCCTCAACAAAATACTAGCAAACAGAATCCAACAACACATTAAAAGGATCATACACCATGAACAAGTGGGATTTATCCCAGGAATGCAAAGATTCTTCAATATATGCAAATCAATCAATGTGATACACCATATTAACAAATTGAAGAATAAAAACCATATGATCATCTCAATAGATGCAGAAAAAGCTTTTGACAAAATTCAACACTCATTTATGATAAAAACTCTCCCGAAAATGGGCATAGAGGGACCCTACCTCAACATAATATAGGCCATATATGACAAACTCACAGCAAACATCATTTTCAATGGTGAAAAACTGAAAGCATTTCCACTAAGATCAGGAACAAGACAAGGATGTACACTCTTGCCACTCTTATTCAACATATTTTTGGAAGTCCTAGCCACGGCAATCAGAGAAGAAATAAAAGGAATACAAACTGGAAAAGAAGAAGTATAACTGTCACTGTTTGCAGATGACATGATACTATACATATAAAATCCTAAAGATGCCACCAGAAAACTACTAGAACTAATCAATGAATTTGGTAAGGTTGCAGGATACAAAATTAATGCACAGAAATCTCTTGCATTCCTATATACTAACAATGAAAAACCAGAAAGAGAAATTAAGGAAACAATCCCATTTATCATCGCAACAAAATGCATAAAATACCTAGGAATAAACCTACTTAAGGAGGTGAATGACTTGTACTCAGAAAACTATACAACACTGATGAAAGAAATCAAAGATGACATAAACAGATGGAGAAATATATTATGCTCCTGGATTGGAAGAATCAATATTGTAAAAATGTCTATACTACCCAAAGCAGTCTACAGAGTCAATGCAATCCCTATCAAACTACCAATGGCATTCTTTACAGAATTAGAACAAAAAATGTTACAATTTGTATAGAAACACAAAAGACCCCGAATAACCAAAGCAATCTTTTTTTTTTTTTTTTTTTATTGGTAGAACAAAGTGGAACTGATAGTTTAAAAATTTCTTACATTGCTCTAGCTACCCAAAGCAATCTTGAGAAAGAAAAATGGAGCTGGAGGAATCAGGCTCCCCGACTTCAGATTATACTACAAAGCTACAGTAATCAAGACAGTATGGTACTGGCACAAAAACAGAAATATAGATCAATGGTACAGGATAGATAGCCCAGAGATAAACCTACGCATATATGGTCACCTAATTTATTTCAAGGGAGGCAAGAACATACAATGTAGAAAAGACAGCCTCTTCAATAAGTGGTGCTGGGAAAACTGGACAGCTACATGTAAAAGAATGAAATTAGAACAATCCCTAGCACCGTACACAAAAATAAACTCAAAATGGATTAAAGACCTAAATGTAAGACCGAATACTATAAAACTCTTAGAGGAAAATATAGGAAAAACACACTTTGACATAAACCACAGCAAGATCTTTTTTGACCCACCTCCTAGAGTAATGAAAATAAAAACAAAAATAAATAAATGGGACCTAATGAAACTTAAAAGCTTTTGCACAGCAAAGGAAACCATAAAAAAGATGAAAAGACAACCCTCAGAATGGGAGAAAATATTTGCAAACAAAGCAACGGACAAAGGATTAATCTCCAAAATATACTAACAGCTCATGGAGTGCAATATCAAAAAAACAAACAACCCAATTAAAAAAATGGGTGGAAGACCTAAATAGACATTTCACCAAAGAAGACGTACAGATGGCTAAGAGTCATATGAAAAGATGCTGAACATCACTAATTATTAGAGAAATGCAAATCAAAACTACAATGAGTTATCACCTCACGCCGGTCAGAATGGCCATCATCAAAAAAAATCTACAAACAATAAATCCTGGAGAGGGTGTGGAGAAAAGGGAACCCTTTTGCACTGTTGGTGGGAATGTAAATTGATACATCCACTGTGGAGAACAGTATGGAGTTTCATTGAAAAACTAAAAATAGAACTACCCTATGACTCAGCAATCCCACTACTGGGCATATACCCTGAGAAAACCATAATTCAAAAGGACACATGTACCCCAGTGTTCACTGCAGCACTATTTACAATAGCCAGGACATGGAAACAACCTAAATGTCCAGTGACAGATGAATGGATAAAGGAGATGTGGTGCATATATACAATGGAATATTACTCAGCCACAAAAAGGAACAAAACTGGGTCATTTGTAGAGATGTGGATGGACCTAGAGTCTGTCATACAGAGTGAAGTAAGCCAGAAAGAGAAAAACAAATATCGTATATTAATGCATATATGTGGAACCTAGATAAATGGTACAGATGAACCTATTTGCAGGGCAGGAATAGAGACGTAGATGTAGAGAAGAGACATGTGGACACAGGTGGGGAAGGGGAGGGTGGGACGAATCGGGAGATTAGGTTTGACATAAATACACCGCCATGTGTAAAATAGATAGCTAGTGGGAACCTCCTGTACAGCACAGGGAGCTCAGCTCAGTGCTCTGTGATGACCTAGATGGCTGGGATGTGGGGGGAAGGGAGCTCCAAGAGGGAGGTGATATGGGTACACATATAGCTGATTCACTTCATTGTACCGCAGAAACTAACACAGCATTGTACAGCAGCTATACTCCAATGAAAAAAAAAAAAAAAAAAGAGCTAGTGAATATAACAAAAAGAAGCTGACTCAGATATAGAGAACAAATTAGTGGTTACCAGTGGGGAGGGTGTCAATATAGAGATGGGGGAGTGGGAGGCACAAACCATTGGGTGTAAGATAGGCTCAAGGATGTGCTGTAGAACACGGGGAATAGAGCCTGTATTTTGTATTAGCTATACAAATGTAAATGGAAAGTAACCTTTAAAATTATATTTAAAAATGTCAAATCAAAAAAAAAAAAAAAGGCACATTCTAGTCAAGACTTGAGTAGATGGATGAGGAAGAGCTCTTTGAATAGCTGGGAGAGGTAGATGGACAAGGGCCCTGAGGGGAGAGCATGATGAGCTAAGGGAGAGCGAGGTAAAAGGTCATCCTAGGGAGTCTGGATTTCACTGCAGCTACCAGGAGATCTCGAGCCATTTTATTCAGGGTGGATGGGGAAGGTAATCTGATCATAGGGGGAAAATGTGCAATGTGGGATAGGCAGTTAATCGTTTTCTCTGCAGTCTAAATGAGATAGTATTTCTAAAGAAAGATCCTTTTAATAAATGTTTGAGCCTTCTAAGTCAATAATTCAATCTCTCAGAATTTATCCTGAGAAAACAATATCAACCTCAAAGCAATTCCCTGGCCTCCGTATACTCCTGAACCAAGCACGTGCACTTGTGTGTGAATCACACACACTCAGAGTAACATACATAAACTGTTCTTTCTAGGTATCCCCATCAACCAAATTATTTCCAACACCTTCCCACCTCCCCCTTTACTGAGAGCCAAAAAACCTGTATTACACCTATACAAAGAACAGGTGGCAAGTTTGCTGAACAAAACCAGGTTTGCCTGTACAGGAAATGAAATGACAGTTGGCATGTTATTAGCAAATCCTTTTAATTCTACCATTTTAAAAGCCTTTAATGTATTTTGCTTTATCTGAAAATTCAGCACCTTACCCCCTGCATGATTTTTAATTATCTTAACCCCTCCTGTGTCTTACACACATTTCTGGCATTCTGGCATGGCGTGGTTCTGCTATGTTTGAAGAAGCTGGGTTCTCCCGTCTTTTTTTTTTTTTTTTCCCGAATACACATACATACAAACACTTCCACTCAACCTTTAGTATACCTGTTTTGTAAATTCAAATTTTGAAAATATTAAATGTGCCTAGGAAAAAAGTCACGCCTACTACATGAATCAACATTTCAGTATTATTACCAAGTCAAACTCTCCCTTTGATCATAAGCCACCTACACAGAAAAGGCTCCCAGCACAACATATAAATGCCCCTAAGGTTTACCTGACATCCTTCTCTCATTGCGGTTTTCTTCATAAATAGTCAGAACTGAATCGCGACACACATGAGACCCAGGGAGTGACAGATACTCAACCGTAAATTTTGCCATACTGCTTGGTGAAACTCTGAGCACCCAAGAACATTCCAGTTTTCCTCTATAATCCAGTGGATATCTTGGAGAGGAAAAAAAGCCTCTGGGCTCTTCCAGCTCCACTTCAGAGTAACAGCCTATGATTCAGAACATAGGGACACCAGGGACCACATAAATAAGACAAAGAAAAATGAGAGTTTATCATAAACTTGAATAATTTAGGCTTGCAAGAAGAAAATTAAAACAATTACCATCAGTTACAAGTTCTTGGGTAAAATGATCATCCCATTTAATGTGTCCTACTTTTGTGAAATGAGGTTGTAGAAGTATAATTTAAACAATAATTACTTAAAATGACTTTTAACTGAATTTTAAAAATTTCTTAGAAAATGCACAGTGGACTGCATTGCATCCAGCCTGTTTTCATTTTTTTTCCTTCTTTGAGATGCAACTGCAGATCTGTTCCTAAAAGCTTCATTGACTTCGCTGAGCACTTATCTTGTTGGGACAAATGATTACATTCATGGAGCTTGTGACTGAGATCAAGAAAAGGAACTGAATCATATAAAGTCATAAATTCCCAACCACTCACTATTTTTTGTAAATGGGGTAACAATTTCAAAAAACCATTGCTAAGATTCATTCATTCCCTTGTATAAAAAGCAAGTGGTGGGAGTGGGTAGGTGATAAATATGGCAGAATCCTAACACTTTTTCTCATAGAATATTCATAGAAGTAAAATAAAACAATACCCTTTTATATGTAAAACTTTGGAAGTTCTTTGGTATGCATAAGTATTTCTGAACACATACAAATGAGAAATATCTTCTCTGCATTTTAACAATGTTCATTTTCTAATAGTCTGAATGGGACAGTTCAAAGAACACACTTGATGGTCACTACACCACAACACTTACTGACCCTCATCATGGGTCATACCATCCCTATTCTAAGTGCTTAACATGCATTAACTTACTTTGGCACTCATTGAAATTATTGAGTTAAACCATCAAAATCATTAGGTTTTATGATCTTAAACCTAAGTCTGCTTTCCATCTCAACCCCAATTCCAGATTTAATTTAATCTAAATATGGCTCTTTGACTCTTGTTTTGACTCCTGACTCTTGTGTTGTCAGAACGTACCACCCATAACTGGTCCCTGAGTTACTCCACTTCATTCCTAGAAGATTTTAGAGGTCATTTTCTCCAACACTATTCCTACCATATATCTTGCTGATTTCAATAGCCACACAGATGATGATTCCAGCACTGAATCTTTTCAGTTTCTCAACTTTCCTCCAATGATCTTGTCCTTCACCTGACCTCATTCACTCCTCCAAAGGGTCAGCCCCTAGAGACCTGGTCATTAGCAATAACTGCAAGCCTTGCATAAACTCAGTCTCAAGAACCACCATCTCCAACCACAACCTTCTATTTTTCAGCTTACACCAACACTCCTTCACCTTTTGAGACTTGTAATTCACCTATCCCACCACTTTTCTTGTTCCTTAACTTTTCATCCTTGCTTCACTCTTCTCCTAGCTTAAATTCCAACCATCCATCATTTTAATCTATTCCTCACACACACTCTCAATTCCCTTATATTCTTGTATACTTGGAAAAATCCACTGTGATTGAATCTACTCTCCACCTGGGCTGCATCTATGTGGTATGCCTCAGTGTCTCCAGAGGAAAACATACAGCCAAACTAACTGATTAGTCTCCCTCTAAATTTATGATCATTCATCTCAGAGGCTTTTATGCTGCCAAACAATTCTACGACATTTTCGTAGTCCATGCACTTGGTCACTTTTTTTGAGAACTGTTTACTACTTTCTCCTTTTTCTCTCAAAACCCTCAGAGCCTCTCCCACAATCCTCTGTTTCATGTGCTAAGAAAATATAAGCAATTACAGGAGAACTGCCATTCCCATTCCCACATGTACCCATACAAAAGCAGCAGTGCCTAAATATTCTGCTTTCCATTTGGCAACTATGGATAAACTGCACTTTGCTCCTATCCAAGACCAACCCTTCCACCTGGACACTATATCTCATCTACTTTCTTCTACTGAAGGTCATCACTCTAGCAATCTCCCCCTTCTCTCTTGCATCCTTTTCAATTTTCCTCCAACTCTTTCTAGTTGTCTATTGGGCTTGAGTGTATATGGGAGTGGATGGGGCAGAGATGGATGAAAAGGGAAAGACCCTGACCATTTGGAAACCAAGAATGATGGTATCATGGAACTTTTATCTCCTTATAAATCTATCACAGACATCTAAATCTCCAGTTCCTTTTTGCTTTTAACTAAAAATAAAAATCCTATTAGCAAACAGACACTGACAATTGGGGGAGAATTAAGAGAGACACTAACACTGATACTGGTCTTGGTCATCTAATATCCAGAGTCTTTATCTAGCAAGATACCTGAAAGCCTAAGGGCCTTTGTTCATGTAGCAATAAATAGCTCAGAGGTCAGAATAATTCTGTGAACTTCTCCAAAATTCAAGCACTGTTCACAACCACAAGACTTTTTTTTTTTTTTTTTTTTTTTACCTGCAACAGCTGTATCTATGGGGTAGAAAAGATCCCTAGACAGTAACAATAACAACTCTCCTGTCTTTCAGCTTAAACTACCAACCAGAATGAAGACACAGTTTACGGTATTCCAAAGAAAATTAGTGAACCCAGATGAGCAATGCTTTTTGCTAAATTCTTACTAGCTATATTAATGGCATAACATGAACATCTACTACCTGGCCCAGATGCACTGTCTCTTGAAGGTGTGGGTGGTGGCAATTGTTGTCTTGTTAAGATTTTGCTTTTTTTATTTATCTGAAGTAAAACAGGACCTGCATCTGGGGAGAACATGTTAAAAGTAAATAAAGATGAAAGCCTAAGGACAAAATGTAGTCTGTTCCAGAGCAGATTTTTTTCAAAGAGAATGCAAATCTAGGATTAAAGCAGACTCAGGAAATGTCAGTTTTACCATAACTCTGCCTAAGGAAGAACTTATTCTTACAGAATTTTAATGTGTTTAGAAACTAAAATTAATAAAATACTATATTATGGTCTTCTCTTTCATAATGCTGATTTCCACCACTCTCACCTCTCCCAAACCCACTCTAAAAAAAAGAGGCACCTTTTTATAATATCTGAAAAATATTTACCTTTGATTTTGGATTGAATCCAGTCCAAGAAGACACTCACCCTGGCAAATACGCCTGGCTTCCTTGGCTGGGGACAGCCGGCTCCCCAGCTGACAATGCCATAGAGGACAAAGGGAGCTTTTTCATGTTTACATACTAATGGCCCACCAGAATCTCCCTGAAACACCAAGAAAACATGTTCTAAAATTGCTTTAATCAGAACTCCTGCTTTCAATTTTGGAACAGGAATAATCAATTTTTTCATAATATATTTCTTTAATTTCTTAAAGATTTATTTTTATCAATCTGTATACCTTAGAATACTTAGACTTAAATAAATGAAATCACAAATAAAAGAAATGAAAGAGGAAACCTTACAACTGGTACCACAGAAATACAAGGGATCATAAGAGACCACTATGAAAAACTATAAACCGAAATATTGGATAAACTTAGAAGAAATAAATTCCTAGAAACATACCACCTACTAACACCAAATCAAGAGGTAAAAGAAAATCATAACAGACCAATACAAGAAAGGAGATTGAATCAATAATCAAGAACATCCCAACAAAGAAAAGCCAAGGACCAGATGGCTTCACTAGTGAATTTTACTAAACATTTAAACAAGAATCCTTCTCAAAGTCTACCCAAAAACTGAAGAGGAGGGAATACTCCAAAACTCATTTTATGAGGGCAGCATTACCCTCATACTAAAGCCAGAAAAGAACACTACAAAAAAGATAATTAGGCCCATATCCCTAATGAACATAGATGTAAAAATCCCCCCAAAATACTAGCATACTGAATTCAACAGTATATTAAATGGATCAATCACCATAATCAAGTGGGATTTATTCCAGTGATGTAAGGGTGGTTCAACATATGCAAGTCAATAAATGTGAAAGTTAAAAATCGTATCATCGGGCTTCCCTGGTGGCGCAGTGGTTAAGAATCTGCCTGCCAATTCAGGAGACACGGGTTCGAGCCCTGGGCTGGGAAGATCCCACATGCCGCGGAGCAACTAGGCCTGTGAGCCACAGCTGCTGAGCCTGCGCGTCTGGAGCCCGTGCTCCGCAACAAGAGAGGCCGCGACAGTGAGAGGCCCGCGCACCGCAATGAAGAGTGGCCCCCACTTGCCGCAACTAGAGAAAGCCCTCGCACAGAAACAAAGACCCAACACAGCTAAAATAAATAAATAAATAATTAATTTAAAAAAAAAAATCGTATCATCATCTCAATAGTACAAAAAAGCATTTGACAAAATGCAACATTCTTGCATGATTAAGAACTCTCAACAACTTGGGTATAAACAAAACATACCTCAACATAATAAAGGCCATATATAACAAACCCACAGCTGACATTCTACTCAACAGTGAAAGGTTGACAGCTGTTCCTCTAAGAGTAGGAATAAGACAAAGGTGCTCACCCTCACCATGCCTATTCAATATAGTCTGAAAGTCCAGAGCAATCAGGCAAGAAAGTCTTTTTATACAGAAAGTCTTTTTTTTTTAAATTCAAGACCCATTTATTCTCTAGTTCTGCCCACATGGAGACACCCTCCTTGAAAAGGGATTGAATCCTTCCGTTCACTTTAACACCCTGTGCTGAAAACATGTCTTCCGAGGTTCCAACTATGAGATCCACATTCTTAAAGCACAGATTCTTAAACCTCATCTGGTTTTCTCCCCTTGGATGGGGGGAGATGACCCAAACACAGAGAAGAACTGCTCAGGACTGTGGGCTCTGCTCGCCCAGAAGACCTTGCAGCTCCCCTGACCACCCAGCTGGAGCCAGGATTAGGGCCCTGAGACGAAGGGCGCCTGCTGGGCTGCCGCCCCCGCCCCTAACTCCTGTCCTCTTCACTAGGCTGGCTGTCACCTCTAGTTTCCCTGGAGTTTGGGGATTCCAGACGGTCTCTGCTCACACTTCTTCTGTATCACGCCTGCTGCCTCAGCACTGCTGATCCACACCAGGGGGGAAAAGCACACAGAACTGCTTTTCAGCACACCAACGTTCCACACAAAAGTTATAAGCCCGCAAGTTCTTTTTCATCAGAGGACATTCCCCAGGCCATGACTTCCCCCGGCTGCCCACTGCCCTTTCCGGCAGACTGGATGTGCGTGGCCACCGTGCTGAGTCGGGCACACCCCCTTGGCTCCCCTCTGGCTCACTCTCCTGGAGAACCGAGGACGGTGCCCTGGGCTCATCAGCAGGATCTGTCCTGAAGCCAGTCCTAGAGTGACAAGAGCCACACCTGCAGGTCTGTTCCACTAACCAGCCGCACAGGACCGAGCTGGGCCCACGGACCTTCGTCTGGATTGTGTTGGCTGGTCATTCTTGCCTAGGTTCACAGGCCAACAGCCAGTGTCCTTCCTTTCCTGCTCATCACTGCACCAGCAGGTCACTCCTACCTGCTGCCATCACACGCCTGGCAACCTCGTGCTCTGGGGCCAGCCAAGAACTGAGACCCCAGCAGGCCCCTAGTTCCCAGCAGGCAAACTCCCCATTAAACTACTGCTGCCTAGCCAAGTTCTCGAGGCTTCAGAGCCGGGAAAGTGAGGAGAGCATAGCAATCCGCGGCACCCCCAGCCCCAGCCCCATGATGCTCCGCAGAGACGCCGGAACCTTGCCGCATGCACCCCCACCAACACAAGGAACCTCTGTGCCCGCCTGTCCCGCGGACCCGGGCGCACCTCCGACCACCGCGACCCACGATGGAGACGTGGGGACCGGGGCTCGGCCGGCAGCTGGCGCTGGGGCGGGCGGGGACCCAGGCTCCGGCCCGGAGGCCGCGTGGACCCAGCAGGCCGCCCTCCCTCCCTGCTGCCCGGAAAGCTATACAGAAAGTCTTAAAGGCTCCACCAAAAAACTGTTAGAACTTATCAATGAATAAAGTTTCAGGATACAAAATGAACATATAGAAATCAGCTGTGTCTGTATACACCAACAAAACACACACACACACACACACACACACACACATATATATAAATCCCATGTACAATAGCATCAAAAGAATAAAATACTTTGGAATAAATTTAACCAAGGAGGTAAAAGGTCTCTATACTGAAAACTGTGACTTTGATGAAAAAATTAAAGACACAAAGAAATGGAAAGATATCCCACATTCATGAATCTGAAGAATTAATATTGTTAAAATGTCCACACTACTCAAAACCAGCTATAGATTCAATGCAGTCCATATCAAAATTTCAATGGCATTTTTCACAGAAATAGAGAAAAACGATCCTAAAGTTCACATGGAACCACAAAGACCCTCGGATAGTCAAAGCAGTCCTGAGAAAGAACAAAGCTGGAGGCATCACACTTCCTGATTTCAAAATATATTACAAATTTATAGTAATCAACACAGTATGGTACTGTCATAAAAACAGACACACAGACCAATGAGACAGAATTGTGAGCCCAGAAAAAACCCTCGTTTATATAATTAACTAATATTTGACAAAGGAGCAAAGAATACTCAATGGGGAAAAACTAGTTTCTTCAATAAATGGTGTTGGGAAAACTGGATAACCACATGCAGAGGAATAAAATTGAACCCCTATTTTACACCACAAAAATTAACTTGAAATAGATTAAAGACTTAAACATAAGACCTCAAATGGCAGAACTTCTAGAAGAAAATATAGGGAAAAGCTCCTTTGACTTTGTTTTTGGCAACAGATTTTTTGGATATGAAACCAAAAGCACAAGCAACAGGGCCAAAAATCAGTAAGTGGGACTACATCAAGCTAAAATGCTTCTGCACATCAGAAGAAACAATAAACAAAATGAAAATGCAACCCATGGAATGGGAGAAAATATTTTCAAACCATATATCTGATAGAGGGTTAATATCCAAAATTATAGAACTCATACAAATCAATAACAAAAAAATGCAATTTATAAATAGGCAGAGGATCTGAATAGACATTTTTCCAAAAAAGATATACAGATGGCCAACAGGTACATGAAAATGTGCTCAACATCACGAGAATGCAAATCAAAATCACAATGAGATATCACCTCATAACTGTTTGATCAGCTATCATCAAAAAGATAAGAAATAAACAGTGTTTGCAAGGATGTGGAAAAAAAAGAGAATCCTTTTGCACCATTGGTGGGAATATAAATTGGTATATCACTGTGGAAAATAGAATTAAAAATAGAAATACCATATGATACAGCAATCCCAGTTCTGGGTATATAGCCAAAGGAAATAAAAATAGGATACTGAAGAGGTATCTGCACCCCCATGTTTACTGCAGCTTTATTCACATTAGCCAAGATATGGAAACAACCCATTTTTCTGTCAAAGGATGAATGGAAAAAGAAGATGTATGGAGTATATGTGTGTGTGTATTTTATATATATATGTCTACATGTATATTTGTTTACTTACTTGTTTATTTATTCAGCCACGAGAATACTGAATACTAAAATGGAATATTATTCAGCCATGAGAAAGAAGGAAATCCTGCCATTTGAGACAACATGGATGATCCTTGAGAACAATATGTTAAGTGAAAACTCAGAGAGTGAAAGAGAATTACTGTATAATATCACATATACATGAAACCTAAAAAAATGGGAAAAATGGGAAGATGCTGGTCAAAGGGTATAAACTTCCAGCTATAAGATTAACAGTTTCTAGGGATCTTATGTACAGCATGGTGACTGCAGTTAACAATACTATATTGCTTACATGAAAGTTGCTAAGAGAGTAGATCATAAGTGTTCTCAGCACAAGAAAGAAATGATAATTATGTGAGGTGATGAAGGTGTTAACTAACCCTACTATGGTAAGCATTTCACAACATATAAGTGTATCAAAATCATCACAATGTACATTTTAAATTTATAAAATATTATATGTCAATTATATCTCAATAAAGCTGAAAAAAAAAAACAACAACCAAGCTTTAAAACATAGGATTTGCAATTTTTTAAGACAGCCTTTCTGATTTTTTGTCAGGACTTTTTTTTTTTTTTTTTTTTTTTTTGACACAAATGTACTTAGGACCAAACTAAACCTTTAATTTAATTGTCTTATAAAATAAACTGAGCTGATAACATATTTGATGTAGCTGTTTATTTTATATGAAGAATTTCACAGGAGAAATCCTGAACTGGGAATAGGAGACAGATTCCTTAATCTGTAATGTAGAACAATTAACATTTTCTCTGGGCCTAATTTTTTTCCCACATAATTTAAGATTATACTTAGGAGCCCCTTCCAGTTTGAAAATAGTCTGATATGTCAAATCAGGTGTTTTTTTATTCACTCATTCATTCAGTACGAACACATACCCAATATAGAATTTTTCAGTCGATTACAAACATTTTGTGATACAGAAGGAGCCTATCTAATTTATCTTTTATTGTTAGCACTTAGCATAGGGCCTCGCACATGGTAAATCTTCAAGAAACAAATGGTACCTACTGATTATTTTAAAAATGATTCAGTGCCTACTGTGAGCCAGGCATTCTGGAAAAGAATATAAACAAGTTAGATGGTGATAATAGCCATAAAGGAAATAGAGTGAAGAGTTGAGAACAATGGCAGCTGTGTGTACGCTTACACGTGCATGTATATATTTGTAGTTTCAATAACATTTGAGCTTGTACATGAAAAATAAGAAGGAGGTGGATTTTCAAAAACCTGGAGGAATAGCATTTTAATGCAGAATTAATATCTGGGCTAAGGCCGCAACTTAGACAAGGATGTGGCAAGTGTGAAGTCAGAAGGCAATCGATGTGGCTGAAAAACAGTAAGCAAGAGGAGAGAAATAAGAACTAGATTGGAAAAGTCAGCAAGAACAGAACATGCATCACTCTGTGAAGACAAAGATCAATGGTAGGTCAAAGAACTTGAGATTTAAAAAAAAAATCTAAAATTTGTTGTGAGCAAAGAACCACAGGATTCTACACTGTGTATCTGAAACTCCCATGTCTCTGCATTCCAACATTCTGATGTTCACCTTCCTGGATGAGAAATTACATTAGCAGGTCCATTACCCCTGAGTATACACAGGAGGGTAAAAACCCTTTTTTTGGGTAAAAACCAATTACCTGATAGAAATATTAGAGTCCGTTTCATCAAAGCAAGTTTCTGAAGTCATCCTTTTAGTAATTCAGTATTCTTTATAAAAGAAAGCTAGCCACATCTAGTCAGAATCTCTACTCCTATTTTCCTTTCTTTGTAGTGGCTGTAAATTTGGTCACACTGCAGCGAAAGTGACAGCTGGATGTAGCTGAAATAAATATAGGTACCAACCGAGATTATGGTATTTGGGTCACCTCTGACATGGACCTATTTGCGCTCTTGATAGATTAAGCTCTTCCCTTAATGTTACATGCTGTTAAACATGACAGAGACAGCAGAGCCATCTGTAATTTTCCTGATGCGAAAAAGAAAGAAAAATCATCCCTCAGAAGGGGGAGAATGCACACATTAATTCAGAGTACTTTTCTATTGGATTTTTATAACGTAACAGTAATGTCCTCTAGCAGAGGGTGTGAGTGCCCTTCCCATGTTCCTCGGACCTTCCAATCCATGCCGGCTGTGTGCCTGAGGGCCCTTGCCCTGTCCACCCCAGCCATAAGGCAGCTCAGACTGCGGGAACTGCTCCCCTGCAGCCCTCCAACCGTGACTCTGGGGAAGCTCCCTCACCCCTCCGAGGGGAGGGGATAAATATACTGCGTGTGTTTTGCATCACTGCCAGAGTTTCGCTGCAGGATTCAGCTCAGTCCCTCCCTGTGGTAGTTGGCTTCACAGCACATTAATAGCACATCAATAGATGGGCTGCCTTCCCTTCCCTGTACCACCTCCTCACATTTCTACCGGTGATATCTGTACTTTCTAAGCAGACTGTTGCCCTTGAATCCTTCTCTCAGAGTCTGCTTCTGAAGAATGCAAATTACAATATGCAACATAAAACAGAATTTGGGTAGTGCTTGACACAAGGAAAGGGTTTAACTACACTAAATTTATATTCAATGTTAAGAGGGGACCTCCTTCCTTCTCTCCTCATTTTTTCCAATGGAAAGACTTCTATCCAGATTAAAGCCCAGTTTTCTCCCCATAGAGGTGGTATCCATTGGTTTCTGTTTCTTCATGGCCAGGGGGGTGGGGGGAGCGGTTGGGGGGGGCAGGGGAGGACTATCAAAAAGCTGCAACTCAAGATTCATTCTTTCTTCCCTCTCTACTCTAGTCCAGTATGAAATGATACAACAATCTGGAGAAGTGTGTCTGCTCTACAGACTCCAACTTTCCCTTAGGCAGGCTGCCTCAAGTCCAGACTAGGTGTTCAAGGTGGGCTGCTTAGTGTTGGAAACACTTTTTGGTTGCATACCTAAGGCATATTCCTCAGTCAGCTTTGTGGATATTAAAGCTGGTGTTTTGTAATCCTTTTGCCTGTATCCTGTCTTTTTCTTAGTTGATTCTGAACTTGCCAATAGCATGCTTGCCCAACTGACGTGTGAATACATCTGCACAGCTTCGTGCCTATAGGATATCACTAAAATTAAACTACTGCTTTGTGATTTGTTTTCCACTGCATATGAAAACCATTTTTTCAAAAGTTCTCATTTTCTTCATGATTATTTTATTTTATTCTGTGGTAGAAAATTAAGTGTGAGTACCCAGGAGTTTAGTAATAATTTGAAACAATAAAACTCTTAAGGCATAAGTAGGATACACTAACTTATAATCCTTATTTGCTCGTTCTCCTTTTACCAAAGCTTTAAGTATATCTGAACACATCTTCCCACCTGCAGACCAGTTCAGTGGTGTTGCCCTCTCCTACCTTCTCATGGGCTCCTCTGTGTACCCACTTCCCCTCTGACTGATGGCTGCTTCTGTCTCCTCTCTGCCATCTCAGCAAGTTTGAACTAAGTAATTCACTCTTCCTATTGTCCTACTGGTTTTCGAGTAGGGGTGTGGCGTGATGCTGCAGGCACAGGCCAAGATGCTTGTCTATGGCTTTGAGAGTAGATTCTTCCTGTCTAAGGAGAATCTCCAACAGATGACAACTTCCTATCTTCCTCTGCAAAATTAGAATCCTCTCACCTGACCCACATCTTTCCGTCCAGATGCTGCAAAGCCAGCACAGATCATCTTCTCTGTAATCCCTCCTGGATGGGCAGAATAGTAAGTGCGTTCGCAGACCTCTCTTTCTAACACGGACACTTGAATCTGCTGTAAGCGACTCGCTAGGCCACCATCTAAGAAATAGATTCAGAAAGAGAGCTTGATAATGAAGTAAGCAACAAGTGGTGTTAAAGAAATATATTTAAGTTCAGACTTGCTCTACACCAACACAGCTGCCATCATTCTGTTTTGCCTAAGCTGATGCAGAATTCTGAATCCAAACACAGTGTTTTGTGCAGGATATCTTTATTTCCAGATGTGACATCTTGGTGAAGAAAATCCATTGGCAGGAGAAACAAGATCAGAAACACTTTTTTTCTAGCTTAATTCTGATTTAAATTTTAGTGTTTCAAATATTGCTATTAAGAATTCAGAAAGAGAAATTCAGTAAGATACGAATTGGTGTCACAGATAATTTATATTATAAATATATATGTTTATATATTTATACAGGTACAGTTGACCCTTGAACAACACAGGTCTGAACTGCACGGGTCCACTTATACTCAGATATTTTTCAATAGTAAATACTGCAGTAGTACACGGTTTGTGGTATGTAGGGCTGACTATAAATGACACTTGAATTAACCCCCGCATTGTTCAAAGGTCAACTGTAAATATTTTACGTAAAACATATATTATAACTACATAACAACAATATATTTATATGATTTCCAATTGTAACAGGGAAGAGCCAAATCAGACTACATGTTGGATCTGTTTCTTTTACTTTAACCTTTGCTTTCCGCAGCTTTCGTTCACTGAAAGGATACTGTCTGTACATAATGGCCTGCCTCGGGGAACCCTGCCCCTCTGCCTGAATGTTAAACCAAAGTGCCTTTGTTCGGGGGAGCATCCGGACCCTGTCCACCTGTGGATGGCTACAAGAAAGAAGAAAGTAACACATCCCCTCCCCGAGGCTGGTCATTCCAGGGGATATTTGCAAAACTTATGGCCATTTTACTTTACTTCTTCATCTCCTCCCCCTCTCTGTGCTATAAAAGAAACTGGCATCCAAACCCCATAAGATGGTTTTTCAGAGACACTAGTCTGCCGTCTTCTTGGTCTGCGGGCTTTTCGAATAAAGTCATATTCCTTGCCTCAATGCCTCGTCTCTGATTCGCTGGACTGTCGTGGGGCGAGCAAAGGGAGCTTGGACTCGGTAGCGCTCATATAAAACAAAACCATATTTCTCTTGTTCCTTTATTATCACTGAGGCCTAACCTCAACTCTAATTTAAGATGGCACTGATGATGAACACTAAAGAATTTCTCCTCTCACCTGGCCCTCAGGCAGGCCTATGTTAACACGTGTTCTGCGAGACTTATTCTATCACTTTAGATTTACGACTAATTAAAAAAAGGTAAGTTCAGTATTTGATAGCCCTATAACTTTTTGGAAAAAATGAATAAAAATTACTTTACATTTATGTAAATAGTATCTTATTATATTTTATTTATATGTACATTTATGTAAATAGTTCCTTAATATATTATATTTATATTTAAAGCTTTTTACTCTAAGCTATTAATACTCACAACAACATTGTGAGGTGGGCTGTCACACTAATCTCACACATGAAAAAGCCAGAGCTCTGAAGATTTAATCACACAGCACCTATGGGACACAACTAGGACCTAGCCTAGGTCCGACTCTAAATCTTATTTTTTTTTAATGTAGTAATCTAATATATAGATAATTTAATGTATTTAAAATCCTCTTTTCAGGGGCCATCCCTAACAATGTTGCTTATTATCATGTCTCAAAATTGAGAACTTGTTTTCTCTCTGAGACTAAAAGACTGAATTCACCTCTTATAAAACTGTAACCACCTCCGTCCTCTGGTGTTCACGGAATTGGTGAAGGTTGAAGATGTTAAAGAACAGGCACATTTATTCAAGGGCTTTGAGGCCAGTCAGTCAATAAAAATTTACTGAGCGTTTCCTCTATGCTAGGTAGACACTGACTCCTGGGGAGAGAGCAGTAAATTAGGCAGAGATCTGCCTTCGAGAGGCTCCCGCTCTAAGGGGTGGGATGTAGAAAATGATTCCGTAAAATTATGTCAAGTCCGTTTATGTGCAAGGAGATGATAAAAACAGGCAGTGCAGAGAGTGAAGAAAGGACAGTCCTGCTGCAAGAAAGGGGTCTGAGAAGATTTGAGTTGAGGATGGAGTAATGAGGAGGGGCTGTGAGAAGACTGGAATAGGAGTGCTCCGGGGCCAAGGAAACAAAGCACAGGGCTTGAGAAAGAAAGAAGACACAGTGCCTGAAGGTCAGCCAACAAGGGGACAAAGGAGGAACTCAGGCTGGAGAGGCATGGGGAGGTCCAATGCAGAGACTTCAATGCTGGGCTAGGAGTTCAGATTGTATTCCAAAAGTAACAAAGAAGCCATTCAAGGTTTATCAGCTGAGCCACACTGATTTTAAATCCCACTTTTGATATTTATTAGCCATGGAATTTTAGCAAATTACTTAGACTTCAGGGCCATAATCTCCTCATTTGCAGAATGGGAGGATAAAATCTCCTCATATCGTGGTTGTGAAGATTTTAGAAAAATGCAATTTGGCTGCAGGTAGCACAGTAAGCTGAGAACATGAATACTGTATGAGGTCAAAGATATCTCACCTCCTTCAAGCTCACAGACTTTACCATTATTTGTTTTTAAATTGAAGTATATTTAATTTACAATGTTGTGTTAGTTCCTGGTGTATAGCAAAGTGATTCAGGTATATATATATATATATATATATATATATATATATATATATATATATTCTTTTTCATTATAGTTTATATATAAACTTTCCCATTATAGTTTATTACAAGATATTGAATTTAGTTCCCTGTGCTATACAGTAGGACCTTGTTGTTTATCTATTTTATATATAGTGATGTATATATGTTAATCCCAAACTCTTAATTTATCCCTCCCCGCCCCCTTTCCCCTTTGGTAACAATAAGTTTGTCTTCTACATCTGCAAGCTCACAGACTTTAAATGACATATAAACAGAAGGAAAATATAAAAGAAAATAACTTTATACAGTGAAAAGAAGCAGGACACAAACATCAACCCTTTCAGATCTTTCAGTATTTCACTATGGCTTTAAGAACTCTAGAATCTAACCCAGGGGTCATCAAACCCCAGCCAACAGGCCAATTTCATGCCAGGCCCTAACCAAAGCCTATTTATTACAAGCCTATTTATTACATCCCCAAGCCTATTTATTACAATCCATGAACTAATTATGATTTGTACATTTTTAAATGGTTGAAAAGAAAATCTAAAAAGGAATAACATTTTGTGACAAGATTATTGTATAAAATTTAAGATTCATGGACAAGTTCTGTTGGAATACAGCCACCTCCATTCTATAACATATTGTCCATGTCTGCTTTGTGCTACAGTGGCAGATTTGAATAGCTGTGACAGAGACCACATGGCTTACAAGGCATTAAATACTTCTATCTGGCTTTTCACAGATCTAGCCTACCTATGATTAAGTCACCCTGACGGAAAAATATAAAACAGCTCATTCTCTAATTTGATGAGCTTTACAGCTACATAAAACATGGTTTCTATCTTTCAGAAGGAAGAAGGGCTAAAGCAGATACTACTTGATATCATTTCCATGACACATTCTCAAAACTCTCAACCAACAGTGATGTTTACGCAAAAGTAAAATGTTTACCTTCACTAACGCTTCCCCATCCAGTCACAACACAGATCTCAGAGGAAAACAGAGGTTCCGTGCTGTGCGGGAGACACACTGGCCTCACCACTGAGTTGAACTCCAGAGCAGAGCTCAGCTGTATTAGGGCGATGTCAGAGTCAAAGGTCAGTCTGTCAAAGTCTTCGTGCACCACGATGTGTTTTGCCCTTCTCACCTGTATTGTTAGCAAGCAAGAGATTACAAGGCAAAGTCAATGAGTTGAACAACTTCCTTGTATACTGGTCCAAAATAATCTTAAATCTCTGCATTTCCACACGTCAGTAATGAAGATGACTTTGTACTAAATTAGAAAGGGCAATCTCTGTTAATAATTTGCAGGAGTCCATGCACCGCTTTCTGAGGACTGGTGGTCCTGGAAAAACCAGACTATGGTGGACCTGTGTACATGGACCTGAATTTGCACTTCCTGACTCACCTCACCTAATTTTCAGATTAAATGTGATCTCAAATGGTATCTTTAAATATTGGTATAAATGATAAGTATACAAGGGCATTAGGGGATTAATAACTACATGTTTTAGCTAAATGTATTCCCTGGCATGTGACAATTTAGGCAGAATAACCATTAAAAACATTTCTCACCTGCTCAGTTGGTTCCTTCAAGGTTCTGTCATGGTCTCCAGCAACAATGGTCCACAAGAGTGGATTATTTTTCCTGGAGAGAGAAGAACAACAAAAGTTTGACATGAAAACACGTTTTTCACCATTTGGTCTAACCCCGTCTGGCCCTACCAACATGCACTGTTCAGTTCAGTCAGGGGCCACCCACTGCCCTGTCTGGCACCTTTGTGTAACCAGCAATGCTACACTCTGCCTCCTGACCTACCTGAGGACAAGTTCCTAATTGTGTATCTTGCCCCCTTCTTTTGGCCATAAAATATCTTTGGAGCCCTTATCAAATATCACCAAAGACTATTTTTAAGTTAAGAAGGAAAAAAGAAAAGTTAGAGCTTATTTTAATTTAATAGTGACATTAGGAATGCATGAAAAAAATCACATTCATAATGAGGTAGATAATGGTCCATGTTTTACTGTTAAAAGTATCCAAACATTATATTACAAGAACCAGAACTGATGAAACTCAGGTTAAAAAAGAATTTGTCAATTCAAAAATAGGTAAAATTCACGTATAGTGTTAGAGATCAGGGCACTGATTCCTTTTAGAGGGGTGATTATTGGGAGATGCTAGTGGGGGGCCCCTATTTTGTTTCTTGATCTGGGTGCTGGTTACATGGGTGTTCGCTTTGTGTAAATTCCTCTAACTGTACTAAAGATTTGCACACATTTGATATACTTCAAAAAGATGTTTAAAAATTTAAATGTACACCATTAATTTGCCACATCAAGATCTCCAGGGCTTCCCTGGTGGCACAGTGGTTAAGAATCCGCCTGCCAATGCAGGGGACATGGGTTTGAGCCCTAGTCCAGGAAGATCCCACATGCCGCGGAGCAACTAAGCCTGTGCTCCACAGCTACTGAGCCTGCGCTCTAGAGCCCGCGAGCCACAACTGCTGAAGCCCACGTACCTAGAGCCTGTGCTCCACAAGAGAAGCCACCGCAATGAGAAGCCCGCGCGCTGCAACGAAAAGTAGCCCCTGCTCGCTGCAACTAGAGAAAGCCTGCGTGAGGCAATGAAGACCCAATGCAGCCAAAAATAAATAAATAAATTTTAAAAAAAGATCTCCAGTTGAAAAAATATCCAAGTAAAGAGTCTCTCAATTGCCAGAAATACACTGTCACTTCAGCTTGGAGATTAATTTTTCATTTTTCAAAACTGTTTCTTCAGTAAAATTTATTGAAATTATTTTTCAATACACTTTATTCAAAGGAGATGTTTCTTAATACACATAGGCATCTTCTCTCTAGTCATAATCATGCTCATTTCAATTTCTTGCATGATGAGTCTGACTCATTTACGTGTTTCAATGTGCCTTTATTAAGGGAACTAACTTAGGTAAAGTGCCTGGCAAGTACTCTACAGATGGTAATGACTCCATAATGGTAGCCATTTATTATTATCTTGTTATTATCTGTCATGCACTCTAATGGAAGGATCAACTTTATTTTCAAAGTCACCCTCTAAATCATTACTTGGTAGTAAATTAATTTATTTCTTAAAGCTGTTACCAAGCTGTTGTCCTAGAATCATACCCCTGCCCTTCCCTTGAAAGGAAACCAATTGCTCTTATCTAAGTCTCAGGAGGAAGCTGCAAAGAGAAAAACAAGAACTGGTTAGACCCAACTAGGCCCAAGATGGCGGAAGATTTGACTTCCAGTAGACCTTGGACCTCATTATACGCTCATTGTAATACAATAGCTAAATGACTACCCACCAGCGCCATGACAGTTAATGGTTGCCATGACAACACTGGAAAAGCCCATAAAAGAACTGAAAAGGAGTGCTGCATCAGTTCCAGGTCCAAACCACACCCTTGTTCTCGGATAGGTCATGAATATTCCTCCCACTCTTTCCAATTCCCTCCCTTTTCCTTCGACCCTCCTATATATATGGTGTCTCCACCAGAATTGGGTTAACAAGTTGAATTTCGAACTAAATTCCCACTTCTCTATTCTTCTGCCATTGAACAAAGCTTGTGCTGTCCCAGTCTCAGCATTGGTTTCATGATTGGCTGTGTGAATCCAAGTGGAAAAAGAACCTCCCTGGCTGAGACAAGGGGTGTCCCGGCATGTGTCCAGGCGACCAATTTGGTGACAAATTCATTCTACTTTTTTGTACAGAGAATAGTGTCCACAATACAAAGAAATAATAAACATCAAGATAGAGTTGATAATGTAGCTCACAATCTCTAGTGAAGAAATTGTGCACAGTCATCAAATATCCTTTTATTTGGTAGAGAACACTGTAAAAAGCATATGACAACACAACGTACACTTTATAAAGCAACAAAGCCTGAGATTTCTCCAATATGGGACAATAGCTGAAGGTATCAATTTATGAATTTCTCTAGCCTTTCTTCCCATTTGCCCATGATCAAGCTTCATTTCTTACATCCTTATGGCCTTATCCCCAATGCAACAATGGGGCATGTATCACTTACTGCAACAGGAGAAGAAAGAGTAACTGCTAAATTACAGAAAGGGGCTGATATTGATAAAACCGCTGATTTAGGTTTGAGACAGAAAGATTCCAATGTACAATTGCAAAGTGAGTTTAGTGCCCTAAAGTAAGTTAAAAATCCCACATGAGCACGAAGACCAGAGTGGAGTCAGCAAAAGAAGAACACACCAGGTTTTTCCTAAGGATAGAACAACATTACCTAGGAACTTGTTAGAAATACAGATTCTCTGGCCCCACACCAGACTTTAAGTCAGAAACCCTCCAGGCAGTTCTGATGTGTGCTAAAGTTTGAGAACTAATACTAAGGGTAACCAGTGTCAGGGACAGTAGTATATGGGAGGTGATACAGTGTTGCTGTCAGTCGTCCTTATTGTCTTTGGAGCACTACCCAACAATGCCAGCCAGCCTGGCACCTGGTGACCTTCAGCAAAAATGATGTCTATCTCAGCTCCCAGATTTTGCACATTTCCTCAACTGGCTTATCCCACATGGCAAACCTGCCTTCTCAGTGGATTTGGATACTCAGAAGCCCCCTTCTATGGAGAATGGAGCCCTGGATGTCTATAAGATTGATGAAGATGAGGCAGGGAGAAGCAAGTCCTTGAAGGAATCAGCTGAAGAGTTCCCTAAAGGCAAGGCATGAATGGAACATACTACCTCTGTTATACCAGCATATCAAACACTTCTGGGGTAAAGATCTATATAGTTCAATCTTCAAAAAGATATTTTTCTGGTCAAGTAAGTTAGGCAACTATGAAAAGTTAAAGAAAAAATGAGGTGCACAGACATTTTTCATATCAGTATAAATACAAGGCACAATGTTTTGTGCAAAAAATTATAAAATACTACAAAATACATTTAATGTGCATAAACATTAATGGAAAACCAGATAATTAAAACATTCTTAATATTGATTACTTTTAGAGAGGCAGAATGGATTAGTGAAATGGAGAAGGTAGTTTAGATTTTACCTGATAACTTTATTTAACTGCCTTTTTAAAACAAACATTATTACTATTTTAATAAAATTTTACAAAGAAACCAAGAAGGTTCACTAATGACATTGGACACAAGTTCTTTTTGTGGTTAACTTAAATGGTTCACAAACATTTTTAGCTGACTCTGTTTATTAATCTCAATTGACTCATCAAGTTGAATACTCCACCTTGTGAAGAATGGTTTGCTGTGGTCTATATCTTGCTGCAAGGAGTCATGGTTCATGACATAAATTCAGGAACAGACTAAACTATTTGACAAGGGAGTCTGCCAAAGCTTCTTCTGTGCCTCTGGTATCAATACTAATAGCTGTTTTCTCCAATGCATTAATTTTCACTAATTAGTCAGCTATAACTGAGGGTTTTCCATGGTACATAAAAATGCACTTTGATAGAATTCTTATAACATGGCTTCTCCAAGGGCAGGAGGTGCTAGAATGAACCATGTGGTACTGGATTGAGTTGGAAATATTCGCATGAACTCATGTTTACTTTAATATAGGTACAGATAGATAAATATGTTTATATAAGTGAGTTAGTATGCATACTTACATTTTTTAGCTCTTTCAGCTAAGAGGGCCTAGAAGCAATAACACCCTAATATCAAGCAGGGTGCTCAGCACCCAGATCTTGACTTCTCATGCCATTCTCCAATAAAATGAACCACGGCTCACGGGAGAAATGGCTGATTCTAGGACTGAGAGGGGAATATATAAGATGAACCTGGAGCATCCTGTAGTGTCACAAAGGATGGGGGCATATCAAAAAGACAAGAAGCCACTCTGAAAGAACTCACAGTAGTCAAAGCTGGAACAATGTGAGCAACAAAATAAATATACAGTATTTATAAAAATAAATATTTTCAAGTCCGCACCGGTATAAATACATGATCTAATAAATAAAAGGAAGAGAAGAGGTAAATCTCCCATACAGAAGAATTTCAAATAATTTTTGTAGGAAACTCTGCGCTCAAGAAGGTGGAGCTTAATGCCCAACTGTTTGAGTGTGGGCTACCCTTAGCCACTTGCTTCCAAAGAGTAGGTAAGAACGGGGGAAAGATGTAACTTTACAGTGGAGACACCTGGCAAACACTGCCTGGGCCAGTGATGGAGGTTAACGTCATCATTGAGAAGTCATGTTGACAGCTTGTACCCTTGATATGATGTGATAAGAAGGGCATGTTACCTCTGTGTTCCTCCTCCCCCAAATCCATAATCCCAGTAAAACCATGAGAAAAACATCAGACGAACTCAAACTGAGGTACATTCTACAAAATACCAGATGAGTACTCCTAAATACTGTCCAGGTCATCAAAAACAAGGAAAGTCAGTGAGACTCAGAGCCAAGAGGAGGCGAAGGAGACGGGACAACTAAATGCACCTTGGTGTTCTGAATGGCAGAGGGAACAGCAACTACACAGACCTTGAGAAAGGAACAAGCACAGCATGTTTGAGGAAGGGGGTGGGTCCACTGGGGACAAGCAGGGGAGGGGTCAAGATGGAGTCAGGGACAGGGAAGGGTTCTGGACCTTGGCTGTACATTGGGATCGTCTGGAGAGTATTTATTTATTTATTTATTTTGAAGTATAGTTGATTTACAATATTGTGTAAATTTCTGCTGTACAGCAAAGTGATTCAGTTATATATATATATATACATTCTTTTTTTAAATATTCTTTTCCATTATGGTTTATCATAGGATATTGAATATAGTTCTCTCTGCTATACAGTAGGACCTTGTTGTTTATCCTCGGGAGTATTTAAATATACAGTGTCCAGAACCAACCCACAAGTGATTGTCTTAACTAGTCTGGACAGAAAATGAATTAATTACAGTTACACACATCCACATGATTTAATCTATATATGTTATAAAGATAAAAGCAAATCACAGACGAATATAAACTATAGTTCTTTTACATTAATATCAAAACCAGGAAAAACAAGGCGATATACTGGTTTTAGGGATTCATAGATGTTAAAACCAAAAAAAAAAAAAAAAAGCAAAGGAATTATGAACACAAAATTTAGCATAGTGTTTACCTCTTTGGGAGGGGCAATAAGGGGTTTTGAAAGGAAAGTGTAAAGATCCTTCTTACACTAGGTAGTAGGGACACAAATATACATTTACTAACTATTCTTTAGATTACATATGTATATTATGTACAGTTTTTCATATCATGGCATAGTTTACAATTTAAAAACACTGAAAGTTCAGTGATCAAGGTGTGGATTATCCTACTGTGCTCTCCACTGTCGTGAACCGTACTTTAAAAGGAACAACACTAAACCAATCCAGGGTAAGGTGCATTGCATGGCGAGGCCTCTGGAATTACAAACAATAGAACAATGAGCATTTAGCTTAAGGATTAAGTTAAGGGCAGTGTGAGAGGGCTCTTGAAGTATAGGAAGGGCTGTTATGTGAAAGAAGATAGAGATTGAGTTCTTGTTTTCTGGAATTGCAGTAAATTTAGATCAATACGTTTCTGCTACAGAGAAGCAGACTTGGGCTTCACATAATCAGAGATCCCTATAAATGGATGAACAATTTCAAGATTTGATTTGCTTTTTCCTCACTGACATTGTTTAAATAGAGGCTAGATGGACCTGGGGTAGAAACACTGAAAGGAAGATTCATGCTTTAGAATTAGTCTGGATGATTTTAGAAGTTAGACAATTTTATTTATGTCCTAGGTATGGTACATAAATACATTAGTAAAATATCATCAGTCTCACTCACGATTGCACACAATGGGCTGCAGTCAGAATCCAAATAGAGCTGATGATGGCACCTCCACACTGGTGATTGCCTAGAAACCTCAAACCCACCTGCCACGGCCAGCAGTGGGGGCAGGCTTCTTCCCCTCCTGCAATTCTCCTGGAAAGCCACTGGGGACTAAATGGAGGGATGCCACAGACACCTACAGCAAAGGAGATCAAACTAATGACCCATCCAGCTGAAATAATTAAGGACACACTCTTCCCGCAATGGCTTGCCATAGCCAACAGTAGTAATTCCCAAATACCAGATGAGTTTCACGAAGATATAGATTCCTAAGACCCATCTCTGTAGAATCTGATTTTAAAAGCTTGCCTAGGTGACTCTGCTAAGCAATCAGGTTTCTAGGTACTGGCCTAAAAAATTATATTTATTCATTCATTTAACAAATATTTATTTAGTGTTTGGTGTTGCCAGGCACTGTTCTAGACATTGGTGACATATCAATGAATAGCATACTGTAGACAAAAATCCTGGCCCTCATGGAACTTACATTCTAGTAGGAAAATTCTGTTTGTTACCAAAGGATACAAGGTTCTTTATTATACATCCTTGTTTAATCTCTCTTTCTCATTGTATAAAACCATTTACCAATCCCCAAACATACCAAATTCGCTCAGACATCCAAATGCTGTTCTCTTGTCTGGAATACTGCTGTGACTCAGATCAAGTACTATCTTCTCCATGAAGTCTTCTCTGACTCCCCCGTAAAAGGCAGACAATTTCCCCTCTTTATAGCTCCCTGTGCAACTTTCTATTGATATTAAAACCCATCAACTAGAACATATGAAATACGTGCATACAGAGCAATGAAAGTTCGTAATATTTAACCAGACACTTAAGATCATAATGAAGTTAAAAGTTGCAAGTGTGTTAAAAAAATGAAAACAAAAAAGTTTTGTTTTCACCCTTTGCCCCCAAATGCAAAATCATATTAAACAGAGAATTTAGGAAGATATTTTAAATATTAAGCTTGCATAGGAATAAATGAGGACAAGGATTGCTCTCTGTACCTCTTTTTTCCTGTCATAAAGCTTATTTCTTCTTCCCTCTATTTATAAGTCTATACTCAAACCCAAACAGGGTTCTGGAAATTTCACAGGCTTAAATATAAAACTCATTCTTGCTCACTGTGAAGCTATATCAATGCAAGATGAGTTTTCTGTAAAGAGACATCTAGTTAAACAAGAAAGGAAATTAAACAGATAAGAATCACATGGTCATCAACTCACCATATGGAATATCTTTTGTAGAAGATACAGCATTGGTTTTGGAAGATGATGTTGATCCAATTTTGTTTAAAGAGCCTGCAGAGGAAAAAAATATTAATTGAAAATATTTAGAGTAGCGTATACTAGCTGACCCTACTTGCTTACACTGGTCAATCATAGAACCGCTCTTAAGTTGATCTAACTACTACTATCTTTCAAATGTTAAATGCCAGATCCCACATATGTGATTTGGTCGTATATCTCTTAATATCCCTGTTGTACCCTTCTAAGCATTTCTTCCTTCCTTGGCTCCATGAAATTACTCTCTTGGTTTTTTAAAAATATATCTATGGTCATCTTTGCCCAATCTCAGTCTTTATTTCAGGATCCTATTATTCATTCTGAAAGATATTCCACGAAAGTACTGTTCATAGCCCTATTTTTATTCATTTACATATATATGACTTCCAAATGTCTGTCTTTGATCTAAATCTCCTTCCTGAATTCTAGATCTAGGACTAATTCTAGGACTGCTGGATACCTCCATCTGAATCTCCCACAAGCTCATACAAATCCACATATCTCAAATGGAATCAATTGATTTTAACAGTCAAGATGGTCTTGTTATGTTTCTCTGTATCATTTAATGACTCTACCATCCATGCAGCCACTCAAGCTAGAATCCTGGAAATCATGCTGGAATTTTTCTTCTTCATATATCTCCTTCCCCACAACATAACTAATCAAGCAATGTCAGAATAAATTCTTACCATGATTTCCTCACTACTCTCCTTGTGAGTGAGTTCACCCTTAACCTCTAATGCCATCTTCTACATTACCACTAAGGTTTGAATTCTGGCTCCACCTCTTGCCAGCTATGCACCTTTGGTAAAGTTATTGAACTCCTAAGCCTCTGTTCCCTCATCTGTGAAAAGGGGAACAGTATACAAACCTCTTAGGTTTGTACTGAGGAATAAATGTAATATTACATGTGAAATGCTTAGTCCATACCTGGTACAGGGTGAGTAATTAATAAATGTTAACTAGATATGCTGTCACTGTGGTACTTAACATTTAATGTCCTGTATCCATCATGATCTAACTCTTGCCTTTTTTATCATTCCCTCCAAAACTCCAACAATGTTGAGGTATTTGTAGTTTTTTGTACATCATCCATTCTCTTTCACATTAGGGTCTTTGCATATGATATTCCTTTTGTCTGAGTAAAGGCTACTTTATTTTCTAGAATGACTAGAATCCTACTAATCCTTCAAAGCCCTCAAATATCCCAAAACAGAGCCAATCTCATTTCTGAGTTACACTCTCAAATCTGAATTATCTACTTTTCATATAAGGTGCTTGGAATATTTTTTGATAATCTAGTGGACATAGTTTCTTGGCATCATCTGAAGTACTTCTTAAAGCACAGGTTTCAGGGCCCCATTCCACATCTACAGAATCAAAATCTTTGGGGCCAGGCCCAGGAATCTGCATTTTAATTTTGCTACCTAGGTGATTCAAGCACCCTAAATTTAGGTAAACATGGTTAAATTATCTTCCCTATAACCATTTTCATAAGCAAAATATCACGATCATACAAGTGTTTATACTCACCTGAGGGTAAAATGCTGAATCTAGCCTTGAAGCGTTGGAAATTCTTTTCACCATCACTTTTAAAATGAATCACCATCATGTTACCAGGACTGAATACCCGAGTAGGGTTCAAGATTTCACAAAGCTTAGCTGTAAAAGTTTTAGGGAACTTTGCTTTATAGTTACAAAAAATTAAAAATCAGAAAACAGAGGTAAAACATCATCCAATTAATTTTCTTCCAAAAAGTTTTGTTTTCTCCAGCTTTGCTTTGTACCCTTCCATTTCATGTGGGAATCAAACACTAGTTTCAAGATAACAATGTACTATAATTTTATCTCGCAAGAAAAACTCTATAGATAGGGTAAGAATATTTGACTTTTAGTATGCATAGAAACCTCAGTTGACTGTTAATTTATAGACAATGAGAAGAGGTGAATTAAAGAAAATCCCAAACTTGGTATTCCTCCTTCCAAACAGAGCATGGCTACACTTCATGTAAATAGGTAACACATCTGAAATCTGCTTAACCTAACCCCCACTCTATATGGGTCCCGATCTGCTGCATCAGGGAATTGGGCTCCCTTCACCTGCCCTGACTATCCAAATAAACATTCCAAAGTTATCTATATTCCTGGTCTCCAACCCACACTACACCTAGCTGAGGGACACACAGTAGGTGTTAAGGATGTGGCAACATGGCCAGAAGGGATAATTTTTCATGCGCAGTAACTTGGCAGGTCAAAGCTGAAAGTATATTTGAAGATTTAGTTCAAAAATGAACTTCTAGGGCTCACGTAGAAATGATAGCTTTGAATAATCTTTTTTTGGTTACTTTTCTTGGACATAAAAATGAATATATCAGTAATTGAAGGGATTAATACAGAAAAAAATGTTTAAAATTTTACCTTAAATCGCTGCCAAATATTTACTCAGTGTTAACATTTTCTTTTTTCCCTGGGACCTCCTTTCCACCTTCCAAATATTCTGAAACATTCTTCAAATTTTGCATGTTTCTATTAAAAACTTTACTGGTAAATCAGTTGAAGTGATAGATTTTAAAGCTAAAGTTTTATGGCATCATGAGTTTCCAGTATAAGAAATTCATATCCCCACTCTACCTCATGGTATCCAAGGAAGCCAGCCAATGCTCCAACTACTCTGGTTTGTCTCATACTTTTCAGATTAAATTTAAAGGACAGAATATTACCCACCCACCCCATGTTCCTCTTCAGGATCACCATAAATCACAACAGCATGAGTACAGTTTTGGTTAAATTCAATACTAAGGTCTTCAAGTGTCAACTGTATAAATTATAAACATAACCAGAGAAGTGGTCACAGAGAAGATACAAACTTTTAAAGTTTCCCTCTATACATTAAAGGGCTCTCAGTCACACCCTCATTTTCCGTTGGTAGAAGGGTAAACAACTGCAGCCTCTTTGGAGGGCAATTACTACCAGATTTAAAGACACAAACCCTTTGACCCAGTGAGTCCACTTCTGGGAATTATATACATCCACATCGTCCAAAAACAGTGACACAGGAACATACCAGCATTGCTGGCATGGGCAAAGACTGGCAACTCACTAGAAGTCTGTTAATAGGGAACTGGTGTAAGAAATTAAGGGACATCACACAATACAATTTAATGCAGTTGTCATAAAGAAGCCCTCTGGGCTTATCTAGAAAGATCCTTGAGATATTTTTAAGTAGAGAAAGCACTGCCAAGCAATATGAATATATACATGTTTGTAAATGCTCAGAATCTCTCTCTATGGATATTCCAGAAACTTATCAGTGCTTGATTCCAGGAAGTAGGATGGGAGTTAGATGAGAAGGAGACTTACTTTTTGTTTTAGTCTCTTTTAAACTGCTAAAACATTTTAAACTACATACAAAGATCCCCTTTTGGAGTTAAAAAAAAAAAGCAAATAGAAGATCTTAATCATATGACAATTTAACAGTCCTGATGAAGCAAGTTCTACTAAACACACACAGCTAATTTCTTGATGAAGTAAAGGCCTCCTTAGTTGCTTACCTTTATAATGTGTTTCTCTGGAGCATGAATCAACCAGTGACACCCTACATTCCTGGGCTACAGGTGAGGATAGCCCGCAGAGTGAATCATCCCTTCCACCACCAGCACAGCCCCACTCCCACATCCTGAACCTATGGAAGTGCTGGGGAAATCCTAGGTGAATAGCCAAAGGCATTCCCTCTTCCTTACCCTCATATCACGGAAAAACAGCAGGGAATCGCACGCCTGATTTAATACCTACCTGCTTCTGAGTTCTTCCGTACAGCAGTAAAGGTAAGCTCAAAGCTGCTGCCACTGTTGTCTGTATCAGAAACAAAGGTAACTGTGGCCTCACTGGTCTCTGTCAGCAATGGTGTGGGCAATATATTTCCACAGACCTTACCTTAAAAGCAAAAGAAATTGAAATAAGATTACTGAAAAATGATGGAAACAAACTTAGACACGTGCTTTTCTGATACTACCTTCCATGAACTCTCTGTTCTAAATACACCAAAGTATACAGTGGTCCCTTTAATTCATTCTACACTCTGTTTCAATAATTTATACTCCATTTACTTCCACATACCCAATCTCACATGTCCAAATTCTACTCATCCTTCAGGGTCTAACTCAAAGTCCAGCTCTCCATAGACATTCTCTGACAACCAGTGGAAACGAGAGCTTTTCTGAACCCCATAGCACATATCCTATTCTATGCCATTTCCTACTTTGTGGTACACCTTTATTTACCTCACCAAACTGCAAGCTCAGTAGAGCAGAGACTGCTTTTACTCTGTATACGTCCAGTACTTGGTATGATATCTGGTTTAATGATTGGTTTAAAGAATGATTACTGGGTAAAAAGGCCTGAAGCATGAAATCATTTAGTCAATAAATATTATAACCCTTAGCACAATACCTTGACTATAGCATTCTGTCAAATACTTCTGAAGAGATATCTGTCCTAATCATTGGCCATATGGAGACCTAGAGACCGAGGTCTATGCCAGCTCCAGAGACCTTCTATCACGCTTAACACATAATATTTCAATTAAAGTAAATATATCAGTTATGCTTATATAGCTTATAAGAGGTATTCAATAAAAGAAATTAAATGACATGAAATTATCTATTGTCATAAGAAAAAAGAAAATTATAAAACAATGTAGAGTTCAGTGTGTACAGTTAATATGTATAGATAAATAGACATCAAAATGTTAGCAGCATTTACCTCTAGGTGGTAAGGTTATGAATGGTTTACATTTTCTTCCATATGCTTTCTGTTTGTACCAGATTTGGCAAACGTGCACTCGCTTTTGTGGTAAGAAGGAAAAAACCGACATGGCCTTGAAAGGAAGTTTCTGACAATTGTGAGATCAATTTCGTTCAATACTGCTATTAAACTTGAGAAAGGAATCGATAAACCTCAGGAAATATGCTGGTCTTTGCTTCCACTCTTACCACACACACTCTTGGCCCCTTCAAGAAGGGCACAGTTTGTAAGATGAAATAATTTCCCTGTGTGCAGAAATCTAATTTCAGATCCTTTAGCCCCTCTTTGGTTGTTTGGATACTCTAAAATGACAAATGAAAATAAATGTAGCATACTCACTAATAAGCACTCCACTGCTTGATTGTAAAGATACATAGTCATGGTCACATTCAACTTGATTTTCTATGTCTAAGCTTGTAAATTTTATTAGGATAATTTTATTTTCTGGTACCATTATTTTCCAGATACGTAAGCTGCAGAGGAGAAAGTGAAGGAAGTATAATAAATGGCAGAGTCAAGTGTGACAAATAAGATCTAATATCTGAGGTTTAGCTCATAACTCAATACTAAAATTTTACAGGATATTAGAAGGTAAAAGGCAAAGGAAATTCTTTATGTGAGAATAATTTGTTTATGCTCAAATTGCTGGCATTTCTCCAACAAATGGAGCAGTATTAATTAGAGAATGGTCAGAAACCACCCTTTAAATTTCATTTAGTTATAAAATGCAAGAATTTTGATCTACGAATTTAAGAAACCTAAGATTCATCTCTCTAATTTATTAGTCTAATTGAAAATTCATAATATTCACCCAGAAGTTGAATTATGGATTATGAATTATGGATTGACCATGTAGCATATTTTAACCCAAACTAGCCACATACTCCTAGGTCAGCCTAAGTCATAATCCCTGCAGTTGTGATGTTAGCCAACTTCCAGTAAGGTAAGCTGTGACCTTTTACAAATATCCTTAGAAACATGTTTAAACATTTTGAAAGTAGTTTACATAATTTAACACACAATCCTTTACCTTTATTTTTCTACATGAATTCATACTACTCACTCAAGAAAAGAAATCCCAATGGGCCAGGCATCCTCAGGGTCTTCTATGGCTCACATTTATGTGAGTGCAGAGCAATTTTTTTTTTTTTTAATTGACAAGTGACCCTCTGTCATGATTTTCATTGTTCATTTATTTATTTTTTAATTTTTTTGAAGTATAGTTGATTTACAATGTTTCAGGTGTACAGCAAAGTAATTCAGTTATGCATACATACATATTTTTTTTTCAGATTCTTTTCCATTAAAGGTTATTAAAAGATATTGAATAGGGGCTTCCCTGGTGGCGCAGTGGTTGAGAATCTGCCTGCCAATGCAGGGGACACGGGTTCGAGCCCTGGTCTGGGAAGATCCCACATGCCACGGAGCAACTGGGCCCGTGAGCCACAATTACTGAGCCTGCGCGTCTGGAGCCTGTGCTCCGCACCAAGAGAGGCCGCAACGGTGAGAGGCCCGCGCACCGCGATGAAGAGTGGTCCCCACTTGCCACAACTAGAGAAAGCCCTCGCACAGAAACGAAGACTCAACACAGTCATAAATAAATAAATAAATAAATAAATAAAAGAACGTGAATTTCTAAAAAAAAAAAAGGCATGCCTTTAAAAAAAAAAAAAAAAAGATATTGAATATAGTTCCCCGTGCTATACAGTAGGTCCTTGTTGTTTATCTATTTTATATATAGTAGTGTGTATCTGCTAATCGCAAATTCCTACTTTATCCCTCCTCACCCCTCTCCCTCCTTTGGTAACCATAGTTCATTTTCTGTTTGTGAGTGAGTGCAAAGCAATCTTATCTGGAACCTAACATGTCAGAACGAGCTTCCTTCTAAAACTCCATAGTCTTTATCAACAACCTTAGACCTGCTAACTGTCCCATTGCCCTCCAAGTAATAACTTCTCAGGACTGTAGGAGTTATCCAACCCTTTTATGCCCAGTTTCCAAAACCAAACACTGTAATTCTCACCAAACATCTTCTCCTTAACCAGAAACTCCTTGCTTTACTCTTTTTCTATTCAAGCTCATCATCCTGAACTAGATGTAAAAATAGACTGCCTAAAATATTATTAAAATCACTTTGATTTAAAAAGCAATAAGCTGCCTAAAATATTACGATGCCCACTTTTCTAAGCACTTTAGTTGGAAAAGCGCTCCATATCCATCTTCCTTCTTGGGATTCATTTCCCCCCGCTGAGGTAGGCAGGAGAGAAATTACTCCCCCTTCTCCAAATAGAAAAACTGGCATTGATATTGAAAGAGTCATCACATCTCACATATAATGGGAAATACAGTTTAGGCTTTATGACTTCAAAGGACACTGCTTTCTCCTGTTTTCATCTTATTATTTTCTAATTCAAAATCTCTAACTCAAAGATGGAAAATAGATTTCAAGTCACATGCCAACCTTGATTTATTGTTAGTGATTGCTGCATTAAAAGGATTCTGAGGTCTAGTCAAGCTGAGTGAGAGAGGGGTATCAGAATTAATCACTGATTTATTCATTCAAATATCTATTGAGCATTTATTATATGCCAGGCACTGTTCTAGGCTCTAAAAGCTGTAATATCTTCCATGGAAGGAGACCATCTGAATGCCATGAATCTGTCATTTCTGAGAGTCTAGCTACCACCTACCAGAATAAAGACAGGCTTGGAGAGACTATAACTCCCTGCTTCGATTTCACATTATCTCTTTCTCCCTTACCATTGGCTAATTAACTCCATTTGGAATTTAAAAGACCATTCTTCCATCATTCAAGTTTGCTTAGCATGCTGGAGTCACTAAGTAGGTAAATTGGCTCCATGCCTTATTACATTTCTAAAACATGTCTTTTCACATTTGAACATTCTAAAATCAGAAGGATCTTACAATGGAGTCTTACAGTTCAGTTAGAAGGATCTCACAATGTTAGTCTTACAATCAATGGATTGAAAGAGTGTTTCAAGAGAGGATTTGTAATAGTTTTGGCCAGTCACCTGGGGGTACTATTGACTGCATACTACTTAATTTTTCTGCTTGAGGTGTTTTAGACTACACTAGTGGTGAAAATTTTAGACTACATACTTGTATGAATATTAGCTTATGATTCAAATTCTCAGGAAGATTTGTACCCCTCCCTACATCCATTGCCAAGGTTGAGGCATGTAACTTTCCACATGAGTGGGCTTATGCCTGGTATAGCCTTACACTGAAGGTATAGGTGTCCCACTTTTATATGGAGATCTCCTAATCTTGGGTATTTTGTTTTCTTTATTGATGGTACATAAAATAACAATGAACAAACAGTCTGTTTTCGATGTGTTGAAATATGGTACAAATTCATGCTAATATTGAGTTGTAATGTAGCTGAAAGTCTTATTCTCTTTAGTTGACATCTTACTTTAGTCCCTACAAGCTATTTAATATCTTAACTATTTAATCTTAACTTCATTCTCTAAACGTGAAGCAGTTCAAAGCTCACAATTACTAAGACAGCATCTAGTGCAAATTCCTTCAAATTTCCCATAGATTACCTTGACATTTTCTGTTACTTTCCCAGGAAAGGAATTATCTTCCTTCTTTCTAAAGCTAAATCTTTATTTGTTGTGTTCTCATGAAACTTCCTTCACATATATATGTATTTCTCTTGACTAATCACTCTTACTCTCTCTTCTGCCCATAAGAACAGTTAGCCCTACCCTTCAAAAAACAAAATCCCCATTTCTCTTAATCCTAGTGCCCTATTACCCAAAGCCACTGTCCCATCTTCCTCCTTCTCTTCACTGCTCATCTGTCTTCCTCATCTCAAACAATAGCAGCTCCTTCCTTCCTGTAGGTCAAAAGCCTTCAACACAATCTTAAGTCTTTCTCTCTTGAAACCCAAATTTTCAACTTGTTAGCAAATCCTGTGGCTCTACCACTTCTCACCACCTCGACTGTTACAAACCTGGTCGCAGCTATCTTCATCCTTATCGGGATTGCTGCAGGAGCTGGTCTTTCAGCTCTTGCTCCTGCCTATTCTATGGTCTATTTTCAACACAACAGCCAAAGAGATCCTTTAAAATGTGTCAGATCATGTTCCTCCTCTGCTCAAAGTCCTCCAGTGGCTCCATATCCCACTCACAGTAAAATCCAAAGTCCTTCTTATGCTCTAGAAGTTTGGCCACTCATTATCATGACCACTTTCGCCCTCTCTCACTTAGCTCTAGCTAAGTGCTATTTTTTTTTTTTTTTTCTGCCAGGAATATCCCTTCCCAAGATGATCGTTTGATGGCCTCACTCATTTCATTCAAGTCTTTGTTCAAATATCATTTTCATAGTGCAGTCCTCCTGAACATCTTCCCCAATTATTGCACAACTCAGCACTCTCTACCCCTCCTTCTTGCTTTATTTTCCTGTATAGCACTTACCATCTTCTATTGTATGTAATATTATCTGTATTATCCCCACTTTCCACCCTACAACTTGCCCCACAAAGGAAAACATTTTTGTCTGTTTCATTCTCTGCTGTATAACTAGCACCTAAAATAGTGCCTGACACATCTTAGGGCCTCAATTAATTTTTACTATTTGGTGAAGAGATACCAAGTCTTCAGCAATCACTTAACGCATTGTGAATATAGCTTCTAACCTTACAGTTCTACTGAATCAGTTCCTAAATTTTGAATTACCATATCCAATGGCATTTTATCTGAACTCATTTTGACTTTTGCAATGTGTGATACTACTAAGAACACCCTCTGTCTTGAAAGTCTTTCTTGCAGAGATCTCTTCAATACTTCATCTAAATTGAATCACAAGTTCTCTGTCTTTGAGGGTAAATTGTCTGTCATCTGTGTATCTCTTATCCAATAGATAAATGCTTTCTAGAATCTCACGCATAGCCATCCATCCTCTGCTCAAATATCCACTTATAAAGGAAATTCATTATCTCCTGCGCAGGCCATTAAATCTCAGAAATCTCTCAAATTAGAAACTACTTTACATTGTATTGAAATCTACCTTCTTCTAACATTTACCCTCTGCTCTTGTTCTCAGCTCAGCAGTTAATCAGAAGTCCAATTCTGCTTCTATGGTAGCCTTTCAGATAAATCAAGACAGTTCCTTCCCCCTGTCAAGTCTTCTTTGGAATGAATATATTCCTAGTTCCCTCCACCACATCTCCCAAGGCACTGTTTTGAATTTCTTTTTATCTTGGTCATTGCCCTTCAGGTAATTTCCAGCCTATCAATGTTCCTCTCTAACGATTGTACCTAGAGACCTCCTGCCTACACCCCAGCCCAGGACTCTAATAGAATAGGACTCTGGATGCTATTCTTCTAAAAGTTTAAGCAAAGATGGCAAAGGCTTTATTGGTATTATATTATTACTAGGTTGACTCACAGAATGTCACCTTAGACTCTTAATAAGCCTTTTAAATATGGGCTGCAATTAAGCCACATCATTTCTGTCCTATACTTGTAATGGATATTTACATTTATTTTACATTAATTTTGTAAATTATAATCTCACCACCCTTTTGACTTCCCATTTCCCATGGCATAAAGTCTAAGCTTCTTCACATGGAATTCAAGGTCCTCTACAATTAAGGCCTTTTTATCTTCATTGTCCACTGCTACCCCAGTTCCTGTTTACATTAACATTGTTCTCCAGCTGCACTGGGACACACTGTCCAAACAGTCCTGATATTCTTCACCTCCTGACATTTCTTATATACAATTCCCTCTGCCTGGCATGATCTGTAGAAATCTCTTATATGTTAGAGCTACAAAAGACTTCATGAGCAGTAAACTCATAACTATACTTCACTGTCTAGTTTCAATACTATCCCCTTAACTGAAGCATCTCTACCCCTCCCAACCACAGTACACACACCTCACAAATCACTGCAATAGGAACTATTCTCCCCATTGTCAATAGTACCAACACACCTTGGTAGTGTGGATTATAAAGCTTATTTTACCTTGTTTTATAGTATAGTTATTTTTGTCCAGCTCTCTCCTCCTACCAGATTATAAACTCATAGAACTCTCATCTACCTTTGAATACCTTTCAATGCTCAATGCGATTTTAAAAATGAATGTAGAACACTTAAGAAAGTGAGATATTTGCAAAATTAATTTTTAAAGCTTAAAGATATTCTTAGCCATATAGAGGACAAGGTAGGTAAAAATTTTTTTAAGATACTGAAGCTTATACATCATGAACTATTTTCCCTCTTCTAGGCAACACTGAACAAAGTATTACAATTATTACAGAAATAAGTGGGACAGGATTAACCACTAGATTCCCAAAACAATCTCACTACCAGCTGCTGTTAATGTTAGATATTTGAATACATCAATTCAGGTTAAGTTCCAGTCTTTGTTTGTTTATATTTTTTGTTTTTTTTGGCTGTGCCCCGAAGCTTGTGGGATCTTAGTTCCTAAACCAGGTATCGAACCTGGGTCCCCTGCAGTGGACGCCTGGAGTCCTAACCACTGGACTGCCAGGGAATTCCCCTCATAAGCTCCAGTCTTAATGCTGATGATTCATACTAACAGGTATCAGAAATACCAATTAGCAAATATTTGTCATCCAATACCAGATAAAATATTTAGGCTTTTATGTTAATCAAATAAAGTAATTGAGATACCAGATAAAATTGCCAAAACATGGCCCCTTAAAATGGCATGATTTGGGGGAAAAACCCAGGGATCATTCCTACCAGGGTTACGTACCGATTATGAGAATGGTTGCTCTCTTTCGAATGGGGATAACGAATCTTCCCATTTTCTCCAAATAATACTGTTCCCTGAGGTCTACAATCTTCCAAAACATAGGAAAAAAAGCTGATTATTTTGCTCAGCCATGGACATTTCAAGACATATTGTACAGAGTCAGCTTGAAGCTGTATAATTTATATTATATAATTCGTATTTATGGAAATGCATTTGTTTGTAGGTGCCATGACCTATACTTTGTATTTGCAGACTTTGTTAGGAAAATTTCTAAATCATAATTTTAAAAATATATAATAATTTTATTAATTAACCCTCTGATATTCTTTACAATACTTTCTCTCCCACTTTTACTGAGGTATAATTGACATATAACATTATATTAGTTTCAGGTTTATGACACAATTTGTTATTTATATGTATTGTGAAATGACCACCGCAGTGAGTGGAGTTAACATCCATCACCATACCTAGGTACAAAACTTCTTTTCCTTGTGATGAGGACTTTTAAGATCTACTCTCTTAACAACTTTCAACTATGTAACATAGTATCATTAACTATAGTCATTGTACTGTACATTTTTATCTCCAGGACTTATTTTATAACTGGAAGTTATAACTTTTGACTCCCTTCACCCATTTTGCCCACCCACCACCTCTGGCAACCACCAATGTGTTCTCTGTATCTATCAGCTTTTTTTTTTTTTTTTTTTTTTAATTCCACATATAGGTGAGATCACACAGTGTTTGCCTTTCTTGATTTCATTCAGGATAATGCCCTCAAGGTCCTATCCACGTTGTCACAAATGGCAAGATTTCATTCTTTTTTATGGCTGAAGAGTATTCATAATATTCTTTATCTGAGTTCTTCAGATTTAACAATTATCCAATTTTCTCAAATCATGAGTCATAGTGAAGCTGTCAAATTATAGTGTATGAAACTAATATGGTGTTTTCCCATCTCTAACTAGGATTTCCTGGGTTATAATAAAATACCTTTGTATAATGATATTAAAGTAAAAGTACACAACTTTTAGCAATGACATGGCAAGTCTCCAGCATTCGCTCAGAAATTTCAGACTCCTGTGTCACATTTTAATTGTTGGAAGCTAGAACAGGCAACTAGGGAATGAGAAGTTTAGAAAGATGATATTAAGGAGGCGTTATTTAAATAAATTACTTGTCACATTCTGATATTCATTTGACTGTGGAATTGATGGTTATTGCCTGATTTCATTGCCATTTTAAAATATTGTTACCATTAACCTTTGTTCAGCACTTGTTAACCTTTTTAACTTTCTCTTCTAGGTGATGAAAACTGAATAGAATTGTTACCAGGGGAAAAATTTCCCCCTGCAGTAATGGCAATGAACAGAACACTTTTACTCTGAAGACCAAATGAAAGTGAGCTGAGAGTGGGCTCTTGTTGGAGGAGGCACTAGTGTTCAGCTGGACCAGCAGCAGGAGTGCTTTTCAAATCATCAGCCAGGTGGCTGGTCTTGGACTACAATGAGGAAAGGAGGGAGGGAGGGAGGGATGGCGGAAACACTGTGTTCTGCTGCTATGGGTCCTGGCCTTTAACACATTTGGTTCTTACACTCAACCGCTTGTTCCTGTAAGCTGTGCTTCCTTATGCCTCTTTATTCTGCAGAGGCTGTCCCTTGTGCCATTTTCTTGAGCAGATGCTGTCCCTTTTCATTGCAAACCTTCTGGCCCCTCAGAACTGAGCCCCCTAGGCCCCCCTGCAGTGTTCTTATAGCTCTCTGGGTTTATGTGAACTTCACCTTTTATCACAACTATCCATTTACTTCTTTGTCTCCCCCAGTAGTTGGGAAATTCCTTGAGGACAGGTTTGGCATCTGCAGACCAATATTTATTTGCCGAATCTAGATTTTAGTGCCATAGAACAAAAATAACTCTCCAAAGCCTCCTTTATGTTTCCACTCTTGCCAAGTAAAATTAACAAGGGTGAAAGGGAGAAAGGGTGATTTTTTTTTTTGGCCTTGGGGCAGGTGGGATCTTAGTTCCCCAACCAGGGATCAAACCCGTGCCAGGTGATTTATTTTTAATGATCTTAAGTAGTTTAGGAAAAAATTATGTCAACTGGTTAAATGCAGAAAGAATCCTCTAATGAGTCTATACACAAAACTATTTTAAAATCTCATAAGTACAAAAAAGCCCACATTTCATGAAAATCTACATGACCATAAACGTGAAGATCCAGTTGATGTTCAAATTAAATTGACGGGTATCAGTGTTAATTAATTCAGAGTTAGAAGTTTATATACATTGTATTAGGAACTCAAAACAAGCCATATTCTTGCTTTATTTTAAAGCTTATTTCTGATTATATCTGCAACATAGAGTAACTATCCTTGAAAGAAGCACGACCATTTTTTGAGTTGCAATGAAATGAGGAAGGAGGAATTCATAGAAATGACACCCACCTGTCATGGTCTGAGTGATAAAATCCATTAACTCAAACACCTTGGAAAAAATGCCAGGTGATGCCCTTCTATGTTTATTTCTGAAAGGATTCCAGCCTCTAGCACAACCAGCTCCCCAGGAAGTTATCCCAGCAAGAACCCGGTTTCCATCGTCTCTTCTACAAACAAGTGGACCTCCAGAGTCCCCCTTTTATAATAGAGAAAGAGGAAATTTTAAAATAGTCACAAGTTAAAAATATTTTATCAGGTCCAAAAATATCAGCACACATCTCAGAGAGAGAAGTAGAGGCATATAAGCCCAAAGGTCATTATTCATCAACATTTTTTGTCTATCATTTTGTTTCTTCATCATTAGCTTCAAAGGACTGTCTTTTCACTTAGATGTAACCTCCTTCCACCCACTTCATGCAATCTTGTCAATCTAACACTTAATTCTTCTCTTCCTCTCAGTCTTTTGGGAACAATCATATATATTTCAAAATAAATAGAAGGAGAAGGGGGAGTTCACAGATATATGCTTCCACTATAGCTTGTCATCTGGAATTGCTCAGAAAGACTGTGTCACATCCCAAGCCCACAGCACCAGTGAATAGAGCCTCTAAAGTCATGCAATAGCTCAAGGCTTTAAAAACAGAATGCCTGGGAACCTAATTTTGTCCCAGGGGCTATATATAAAGGATCCATTGGCTCTCAGACTAGAGGATAAAGGACCCACAATTTCAGGATCCTTTCTTTAATAATTCTTCATAATGATATGTTGCTTTGAAAACCTGTCAATTTTGTGTCAGATTAAACCCCCTCAAAAAGCACAGAGTTGTTTGAGAGCTTTATCCAAAAAATGATTGCTTATAAAGGATGAGACAGGACAAAGCAACCTAAGTCTACCTATGTTACAATTTAGAAAGTGGAATAACTGTAAATTTCTATCTCTTTCATCCCAAACTCTTCCTGGTCCTTATTCTGTTGCCCCCTAGAAGAAAAATTAAACATTTTTCCAACAGAAAATTTTAGGGACCTTCACATGGCAGTTTCAAGCTGCTTGCTGGCAAAGAATAAAGAATCCCTGCTCCTACAGTTAAAAAAACAAACAAACAAAAAACAAAAACAAACAAAAAAGACTACTTTCCAAGTAAATTATCTTCTTCATCTAAAACTTAAAACACATGTCTTTCACAAATTGGCCTCCCTTTCCTTATCTTGTCAGGATTGGTCTTCTTTGTGAAGCTGTTATGTTGGCCTTGGGAGGTCACTGTCATTCACAACATCTTTTACCCCACAGTTACTATAGCTATGCTATCCTTGGTCAAACTTTGTGCAAACACTGCATTCTTCACTAAAGCTTGAAGAAAAATTACAATGTTTAACAAAAGGTGGAATGAAAACTAATTCAGAGCTGACCTAATTAGTTAGCCAAAGTGTTCATCTTGTTTGATTCCATTAGGCTGGAAATGTTGAAACCACCTTCCCTGCCTCTCCTCTTCACTCCCCCAAAAAGAGGTACAGGGGTAAGAATGGACATGGGACAGAAAAGAATTCTCTCAGCCCTGGTCAAGGAACCTTTTTCAGTAGAAGCCAGATGGAAAGATGAAGGAAAAGGGAATCTTGAAGCAGTAACCCCCCAAAAGCAGCTCAGGAGAAAAAAAGAATCCACTATCACCCACGTGATAGTGGGTGAATAACTGGACTGGTTTATGCTTTTTACCTGGCAGGCATCCTTTTTCCCATCAGGAAAACCGGCACACGACATGGTCCTTCCCAGGGGAGGAAGGTTCATACCCTTGAGCATAGTTTTACATGTTCTGTCATCCATGATGGGAAGTTCCACTTCCTGTAGGACATTTGAATATTCTGCTGCTGTGGAGAAGGGACTGATATGTTAGTCAACAATTGTCCTCACTGAAAGAAACCAATAAGAAGCTTACAAGTTTAAAACTTGTAGATGTTTAACCAAAATGTAGAAGGCTTTTTTTTAAGCTGTGAATGATATTATTTCCTAAAATCTTATACTATGTGATAAAGAACATTTTTTTAAAATTTAGATTTTTAAGGTAACATAGGCAATTGTGGCTTCTCTGAATATATGCTTAAATGTTTCCTCAAGAGGAAAACTTTAGTCAATAAGGCAATATTCTGTAAAATTCTTCATTTTTTAAAAAAATCACAATATTAAAGATAAGGAAGCTTAACTATTGTTATTTTACTGTATTATTCTTCATCTATTATAGTTACCTCTGGTTCCTTCATCTGACACACCTAACCAAAATGGCAGTAGGAGGAATTTTATGTAGAGCCTTAAGTATAGACTTTTTATGGTGAAGACAAGCAGAAGTCTTCATTGGGCCAGAACTCAAGGGGGAAAAAACCCAGGATAAATGTATTATTCAGGACCAACAAAATTCCTGCTTCCACTGGGCATGTAAAGGGGCCTGGAAGAAATATTACATTCTTCTGATGCCTCTTACTCTCTGAAATCTTGCCCCATCCACTGGCCATGCAAAAAATCCCTTCTTCAAATGTATCACCTCTATGGGGAATAGAGATCTGCTGAACAGTAGTTCCTGAAAAAACAACAGTAACAAAAAATCATGAGTCACAGACAAGTAATGGCTAAATATATCTGGAAACTGACGTCTGGTTGATTTCATGGTTTCTACACTTTCTTCCTAAATGTAATAATGACATACATTTTAAAAGTTTTTCTCTCTCAAAAGAACTATTTCATATTTACAGAAATTTAGAAAAATGCAAGTAGAATAAGGAAAAACATGTTACACATACCACAATGACCCTCCCCAAACTAGCAACATTTTAGGTTGTGCCCTTGTTGTTAAGGGATAGTTTTTCACTCAAGGGTAATTGAGCACTATTATGTGGCAAGCACTCTTCTGGGTCTCAATGAATGAGCAGAAAAAAGAAATCCTTCCCTGGCAGAACTTAGATACAAGTGTGAGTGAGTGAATGTGTGTGTGTGTGTGTGTGTGTGTGTGTGTGTGTGTGTGTTTGGGGTGGGGGGAGTACAAACAGTAAATCTAATAATTTAGTTGTTAGGTAATATGTGCTCAGATTTTTCCAGAAAAATCAGAACAGGGTAAGAAAGATGAGAAGTCTGAGGATTAGGAAAGATAGCATGGGAGATGCAATTTTAAAAATGGTAGCCGAGGGGCTTCCCTGGTGGCGCAGTGGTTGAGAATCTGCCTGCTAATGCAGGGCACATGGGTTCGAGTCCTGGTCTGGGAAGATCCCACATGCCGCAGAGCAACTAGGCCCGTGAGCCACAACTACTGAGCCTGTGCGTCTGGAGCCTGTGGTCCGCAACAGGAGAGGCCGCGATAGTGAGAGGCCCGTGCACCGCGATGAAGAGTGGCCCCCCCTCGCCGCAACTAGAGAAAGCCCTCGCACAGAAACGGGGACCCAACATAGCAATCAATCAATCAATAAATAAATCTTTAAAAAAAAAAAAAGAACTGCTTTAAAAAAAACAAAAAAACTGTAGTCGTGTCAAGCCTCACTGAGCAGAAGCTGAGGGAAGGAATCAGGCAGTCATCTGGGTGGAAAGCATTTGAAGAAGAAAAAAACAAAATGGAAAGTCCCTGCAGTGGAATCATGCCACATACATCTGAGGAAGAGTGGGGAGGTCAGGATGGCTGGAGCAGATTAAACAAAAGAAAGTTTAGTAAAAAAATAAACAAAAAAGAAGTTAGATACAGGGCTAGGATGAGGGTGATGTCAGCTGATAAGAACACTGATTTCTATCTGAGTGTAAGGGAGAACCACTGAAGTGTTTTCAGCAGAGTAATATAATCTGACTTAGATTTCAAAAAGGATTATTCTGGCTGCTGGGTTAATAATAAACATCAGGGATGCAAAAGAGGAAGCTGGAGATGATTCAAGAGACCATTCAGATTAACCTAGGCAAGAAATGATGGTAGCGTGGAACAGGATGTTAGGAGTGGAGAGGGTGAGGCAAAAGCGATAGAATTCTTCTGATGGAGTAGATGGATAGTGTGAGAGAAAGAAGAATGAAGAATGAGTGCAAAGTTTTTAGCTTAAACAACTGGAAGATAGAGTTGTCATTAATCCAAATGGAAGGCTATGGATAGAGCAGATTTAGATGTAGGGCATAATCAGGATTTTATTTTAAACATATTAAGTTTGAGAAGTCTATTAGCTATCCAGGTAGATCACTAGGCAGCTGGCTATAAGAGCCCTATTAATCCCAGTACCATATATAATACACAGAAACCTGGGCTGGATATATAACATCTAGAGTTATCTTCAAGTAATTGGTGTTTAAAGCCTTGATCCTGGATGAGATCACTAAGGGAGTGAGCACAGAAAAAGAAGAAGCGGTCCAAGGGCTGATACCTGGGGCACCTCAACAATAAGTCACGAAGAAGAGGAGGAGTCATCCGAGAAGACTAAGAGAGGGTGTAAGAAGAAGTAGAAGGAAAACCAAGGGACCCCTAAAAATCAAGTGAGGAAAATGTTTCCAGGAGAGTATGAGCAACTCTGTCAAAACTCCTATCCTTTTTTTTTTTTTTAACATCTTTATTGGAGTACAATTGCTTTACAATGATGTGTTAGTTTCTGTTCTATAACAAAGTGAATCAGTTATGCATATACATATGTTCCCATATCTCTTCCCTCTTGCGTCTCCCTCCCTCCCACCCTCCCTATCCCACCCCTCTAGGTGGTCACAAAGCACCGAGCTGATCTCCCTGTGCTAAAACTCCTATTAAGTAAGCTGAGGATGGAGAATTTATCTTTGAATTTAGCAACATGGACATGGTGGCTGTGACATGGGCAAATTTGGTAGAGTGATGGGGGTGAAAGTGTGATTAGCTTGGATGTCTAATAGACATCTCAAGCCTAATACATGCAGTTATGAGAACTGAGGAGAGGAAATTAACATGCCAACATGGCTCTTCATAGAGTTTTTCTATAAAGGGGAATAGAAAAAAATCAATAGTTTCTTTTGATATACAAATCTAGTTTCAGTTATTCTCTCAGTATTTTGATGATCTTGTTCTTTCGTCTTCTGACTTTCATTACTGCTGTTAAAAAATTAGCTGTAAATCTAATGGTCACTTCTCTGTATTCTCTAAATTTTTTGAGATCCACGCTGGGGTTTTAGGATGCTATAAATTCAGCACAACATATCTAGATATAAAATTATTTTTAATATTATAGTTTGAGATTACTAGGCTTCTTAAGTCTGAAGGTTAGTGTCTCATCAGCTATGACTAACCCTCACTCACTTTCTCTTAAATTATAGCCTCTCTCTCCCATTATCTGTATGCCTTCTAAAGCTCAAACTGATTGTTTACCATACTCTTCCAGTCTCTCTTCTCTGTCCCACTTTTTTGTCTCTTTGGATAATTATTTCCGATCTTCTACTTCTCTACATTTGATCTAATCTGCTATCTACCTGATTCTGATTGCTGTTATTTTGGACTCTCTCTTTGGTGGCAACTTTCTCTGCATGCTTTTAATTGTGTGCTCTCATTCATGAAACCTTTATGGGAATACATTCAAGCTGAGATTTAAGGTTCATCTCTTCAAAGAGAATTTACTACCTTTGCTTCTGCCAGAAACCCAATTACTCACCTGGAACAACTTTAAAGTCTTGGCTTGGAGTTTTTGGTGACAGGTAATGTGAATGCCAGCATCGAACCTGAATGAAGCCTGGATCAGGCTACAGATTCTTCTGAGAGCCCTCCATTTAGGGCCAAGGTACAAGTATGTAAATTTCCTTATTCCTTCACTTTATGTGGTGTTTTCTCCTTTTTCCCCTATCTTTCAAAGCATCAGCTTTCAGGAAGTCCCAGGTTACATCCATGGGAAGCTCCAATCAGACTTTCCCATCCCCCATCCTACTTCCATGCAGGCTCCTTGCATGGCCAGTTAAGGCTCTAGGTTCTTAAAGATCATTTAGATGCCTCAAGGGCAGTCACTGACTTCAGTGCCTGGCTAACTTCTCTGGATCTGTTCTCTTTCATTGTTTTTGGCCACTGAACACTTCCCTTTCTTGTTTTTTTAAAAAAGTAGATTTTTAATATTTTAACCAGAATGTTTAAATTATTTGTGCTGACAGAGTGTCAGATATCTAGTACATAACAGTGACAGAAAGGAGAAGTCTCTGAGGACATTTTCAAATGTCCCACACTCCTTGGCTAGAGCTGAGTACAGGTAGATGGCCTAGAATATTGCCCAGTCAAGACACTGGAGTACTTAAAATGTTGATTAAGTTAAGCATACGTAATTCGTGCCTGGTACGGTGTTTTTTATATGTTATAGATTAAACAAAATTATTTTTTAAGGAACAAAACTTAGCTATTCAAATATTTCTAGATATATACACAGGAATTGAAGTTAACTGGCAGAGAATTAATAAACACAGTTTTCTCCATTATATTTTTTTGTACTCCAACACTCCCTACTTACCAAAGTTGGCTTTGTGTTTTAGATATAGCAGTGCAATATCAAAACTCATATATCCAAGTCTGTTGTATTTGGGATGGATAATAATTTCTGAGACAGGAATTTTCTGTTCCTCCTTATCCTTCTGAAAGAAGTTATACTCCCCAGCAGTCACAGTCAGACGCTTAATTTGCTTCCTAAAACCAAACAAAAATCTTTCAATAAGTCTAGCTGTCTCCCCCAGGAAAGCCAGTCTTGGTTTCATGTAATTAAATGAAAGTGATTAATGTACCTTTAAGCATTTCTAAGTCTTAAAAGAAGATGTATCTTTATTAGTGATTATTATCAATTGTTATAATTCCCTGTAAATTATAGGTATCTACAAAAAGTCACGGTTTTCAATCACAGAGTGTTTACATTCTGTGAACCCTTTCCCCTAGCGTCAATTGTCTTTCTGCATAAAATATTTGTGTCTTCTTTTGTACATAAACCAGTCTATATATGCTCTACCATTTTAAGCAAGATAGAAAGGTTGTTCCTAGAACTGTTCTTCTTTTCCTTTTACTAGTACCCTCTTCTAATCTAGTCAAGTATCTGTTATTTCCACAGTATTTTTCCCTCCTAATTACTGAAACTCAGATTATTAGAACATTAGTGCATCCATTTAACATTTGATGTTAATACTTTATTAAAATAAGTAACCATCACCCCTACCCCACCACTAACTCCACAGATCATAGATGATGTCTGGGATCTTTGGGGTATCTGATTAGTAGAGTAGAAAGCACAAGAAATCTTGGGATATACACAAGTTTCTGGGAATCAAGAAGGTCAGTGGATCGGTGGACCAGAGGGAAAAATTAAGAAAGGGACTAAGATTGAACCTTGTATGGTATTTAGGGCATCGAATCTCCCAGTCCTATTGCCATGGATCAAGGTTTGATAAGTAATGGAAATCCACAACTTACTCATCGAGGCTAGCCAGGCAGTGTGCTGCTGTAACCACCAGATCATCTTGAATCAAGCTTCCTCCACAGAAGTGCTGCCTACCTAATTTCAGGGAGACCTGCCCAAGAAAAAAGTTATGAACACAACTAATATACATCTCCACACAGATGTCATCTCCTCCAGAAACATTTGAAACCAACTCTTCTAATATGATGTCACATTAAGACACTGATATAAATGGGTTAGGAAGAGATTTCCTATGAAGTAAACTCTTTGATAGTGAGGTCAAGTGGGATCCAGAGAAAAATTACATGTTAACCTGGAGTGTGGTATTTGAAACAAAGGAAATAATTCACCGTTTTCTCATTAAGAAATCAATGTCTTTGTTACACCCACCTGCCACGGGTGTCCACCAACTGTTGAATTTCCCCAGCTACTAATTCTCGAGAAGAACCCCGATTCCAAGATAGTTTCTGTACTTTTCGAATCAACTGCACGAATTCCGCACTTCAGTCCTGTGTGGGAGAGCATATGTGTGATCACACACACACACACACACACACACACACACGGCACCTTATGTAAGCGTTCACTTTATCAAGATTTCCACGTTCGGATTTTCCTGGCCTGGCTCAAGTGTTCTGGTGTCACTCAGCTGCAGGCTATCCCCTTTCTTTTCTCAAGATACCCCTGACACGATACCACTCGTTGCCTAGAACTTGCCTCGCGACCCCCCCCCCCCGCCCTTTACAGCCTGAGCTAGCTTAATAAAAAAGACCTGGGCGCTGCATGAGGGCCTCTCCCTCTGGTGATGGAGTCGGGGCTTTCTCTGGGACGGTGAGCATCACATAATTTAGGTGGAAAGAAAGATACTGGAGAACGTAGGCTGCTCCGGAACAGAGCTGTCAGGTTTTAAGTTACTTCTACTTGGTTATCTTTTCTTGGAGGAGAAGCCTTAGCACAAGCATGATTAGCAGATGTGCCTGAAAACTTGAACTGCAGAATCCAGGGGACTGCAGAAGGAAATCCGGCCCAGGCCCTTCTCGGGCACCCCTGGCTGTTCTCCTTTCTGGCCTGGGGAGGAATGAAGCCCCTTTGCCGGCGCTCAGCCGCCCGCAGCCCCGGCGCCCAGGATCGGGCTCACCTCTGCTCCGCCAGGGGCGGACCGCGGGCAGCAGCAGCAGCAGCAGCAGGAGCCGCAGCCAAGCAGCCCCAGGCGGCGTCCGCATGGCGCCCGCGTGCGGGGACCCGTCGGTCTTCCTCAGACGCCCGCAGCGCAAACCCGGCGAGGAGAGGCGCTCCGGCCGCAGGGCTCGCGCTCCCGGAAGCGCCCGCGCTCTTCACCCCCTCCCGCGGCGCCAAGGGGCCGCACCTGCCGCGCCGCCGGGCGCACAGCTTTCCCTCCTTAGGACCAGCCGAGCCTTGGCCGCTCTCGGGCCGCCCAGGTGTCATAGCGACCCCGCCATCCGCCCCTGGAAACGGGAGCGAGGTGACCTCGAGGGTGAGCCTGGGCCAGACGTGGGAGCAAGGGGATCAGTGGCTAGAACGCTCAGCGCAGGTGAGTTCTGTCCCCAACCGGAGAGTGTGGCCCAAGCCCAGGGTCAAGGAAGCTGGGGACCCATGCAAGACACAGGCAGGCTGACCTCTGAAAGGAGGAGGAGGACTCATGAAAACTTGAGGATTTAAAGGTACCACCCTGCTTCTAAGAAGCTTGTTGAAGACCTTGACACTCTCAAGTTTTCAAAGGGACTGGATGTGACAGATCAGGTTTCTGCCCCGTTCCTTTTCTGAGTGGCAGTGTTATCATCAACTTCAGTGGAATGGACCAAAACTGCAGGGTCCAGCATTTAAGATTATTAAAATGAATTCACTAGCAGGATTATCATGTCAGCATTTTTTCAATAATTATTTTCTAATAAGTAATTTGTAACAAGTTAGCTTGAGATTGGGAAAGAAATAAAGCCAGAATTTGTAACTGATTTATAATTTATCAAAAAATGAGGGCAAGGCTAAGCGAACATTTTATATGTATTAACTAAAATATATATATTTATATATATTAACATTTTATATATATTAACTATATTATCAAAAAATGAGGGCAAAGCTAAGCGAACATTTTGTATATATTAACTAACCTAGACACCAGTCCCCCAGCCCCAGTTATCTCACTTTTGTACAAAATAGAAATAAAAGCTCCTTGAGGTAGGAGGGTAAACAAATTAGGGAGACAGGCAGGTGGTAGACAGAAGGACAGGAACACAGAGACAGTCGAGGTGGAGGGAATGCAGGTCCAGGAACAGGCAGCTGACCGTCAGAGGGGGGCAGAAGGTGAATTGGGAAACTTCTGGCAAAAAGCTTAAAGAATGTGATTGGCACCCAAACTTGAAACACACCATCTCAAGCCTTCTTGTCTTATGAAGCTAAAAGGGGTTTCCGTGATTTTTATGTCCCGAGTCTTACAACACTGAAAAGCTCTAAAGTTGCACTGTCTAATAGAGTGGACATTAGCCATGTATGGTTATTAAAATTAATATTAACTAAAATAAAAAATTTCGTTCCACAGTCACACTAACTACATTTCTAGTGCTCAATAGCCACCTGTGCCTAGTGGCTACCATATTGGACAGCACAGATATGGAACACTGCCATCATCAACAGATACTTCTGTTGGACTGAATTGTTCTTGAGAGTAGCACCATTTTAAGTATTTATTTAAAATAGTCACAACTTGGATGGCAGTTTGACTGAGTAGATGACTCCTGGGTTTCAAGCTTTGGTGTCTAGGGGACACCAGGAGGGGACTTGGTAAGGTAAGCAGCTCTTTTCTGAAAATACACTGCTACACCTGAGTGCTGTAAAAGAACTCTCCAGGTAGTGGCTGTCTGACCCATGGCCCTCAACACTCTCATCTCCGAGTTTTGCTTTCACTGTAGTGACCTCACGATTATTACCATAACCATCTGTGGCCCCAGGGGCACACTACTCTCCAATAAAAGCTCAGACCCTCCAAATGGACCCAAACTCCTTTCTTTCTTCTTAGCAAGAGAGGGTCAGATTAAAGCCACTACAAAGCTGTTACAAAATAAAATAGAAGGAAAGAAAAAATGAACATGTGCTGTGTACGTTGGACCCACGATGTTCAAGTTCATGGCTAACCTCATGAAGCTTACAGACCCTGTCCCCTTGCAGTCTTGTGCACATGGTACACACACAGCTTTGCAGGATCTTCAGTGGTTTGTTTCACACCTGGGAGTCTCCATGGGGTTGGGTACTGTCTCATTTCCTGTTACATCACAGCTCCCTTTGTTTCCAGAGTTCACACTCACAGCCTCAAGTGAGACCTTGTCCTTCTATACAGAAGGTTGATCCCTTTCTGGCTTGACAAAATAATGCCTTTCCATTAAGCAGAAAAAGAGCCATTCAGTATGAATTGCATACATAACAAAAGCCAGGTCATTAGTTTTAGATTTAAATTTGCTAGTAAGATGATGGTTTAAATATGTTGGGTTTGTGGTGATGTTGAAGGGTCCAAATGGAAGGGTTCTCTTATTTAAAAACAAAACAAACCAAAAAACTTCAGAAAAGGAAAGGATGTCAAGCAGAGTGTGCTGGACTATCCCAAATTGGATTGGGAAATCTGCCTTTAATTTGAACATATATCTTCATTAGGGCAGCAAAATAATGATCTGCTATTGGAGGCCTTCCAAGACTCTTGATGGAGGCCCCAGCTCTAAGCACAGTTGTAAACTTAGGAGTGTTAGGAGACTAACCCATGAACAATGAGCAAGTCATGGGGTAAATAATATTTTGTTTAAAAAGTATGTTTTTCCATTCCTGCTAAACCACTGGTCTAAACTCTCGAACGCTCTCCCAAGTCCCACAAGACCTAGGAATCAGCACTAAAGTGATCATTAGTGACGTTAGAAACAGCAACTTTATTTGAATATTTGTTGCAGAGACAGATTTCACTAGGTTGCAGAGAGAATGTGAAGGATGTAAGTAGAGAGAATGAGTGAAGACAATTTATTCAAAATAGTCTGGCTGTGAAGGACATAAAGAGATGCAGTAGCAGCCAGAGATGAAAAGGAATAAAGGAAGGATTTTTTTCCAGTGATCTTGATGGTGGCTACCTGTATCTGTGTTTTTAAAATAGAACAAAATTGATAAGAGCCAGAAAAAGGAAGAAGTTAAGGAAGAAGAAGAAAGAGATTAAAGAATGGAATGAATTTCTACAAGATGTGATTATCCAGGGTCGAGGGCCCTCTTCTTCCATTGTAGCAACAGGAGAGAGGGGATAATTGGGTGCAGGTTAAGTCTGTAGATGACTGAGTGCAGGATATTGAGGGTTTTCTACCTTGTATTTACTCCATAAAGAAAGAGGTGAAGGCATCTCCTCAGTAAGGTGAGGGGAGAAGATCTGGAATGGGTAAGCACTGAAACAGTGGTTGTGAGATATGAAAAAGAGAGCAGACACAAAGCACACAGAACAATGCAATGAATGAATGAATGAATGGGAAAAGGAAGAAGAATACTCTTTTTTATTTTTAAAGCAGGCACCTACTGGTGACATGGATTTCAGTGGGTACTAATCACGGAGCACTTGAGAGATTGAAACAAGACATAATTATTTTCATCATATTTTATATAAAATAGACATTTACATAAATTTTATTTTGGAAAGATCTAGGCAAAGTGTACATAATCAGACTTAAATGGGAGAAATACTTTATGGGAGATATATTTGTAACTGGCACAGCAAAAGTAACAAAAATGTACATTTATATACAACTGATCAAGAACATGATGTAAGTATTTTCCTCTGACGAAAGGAGGGATGGGTGAGTCACAGCAAGTCAAATGATTTTCCCATTGTAAAAGCAAGCCATGGCTTCTACAGATATTTTAGTTCCTTTGGAGGAAATTTTTAAAAATCTTTTTTCCTTAGAAACATAAAAAAATCGCTAATTTTTATGTGTACAGACTGCAAAATAAGAGTAGTTACCTCTGCCATATTAAAGCACTTGGGCAGTTCAGTCACTTTTAGGGTTGTTTGTGTATGTGTTTTGCTGCAATGATTAAGAATTTCTAAAACGAAGGGCAACACTTATCAGTTATCTCTTCAGAGGCAGAGGGCTTTCCATTTGGATTCAGGGCACTCACAGAGCTTGATAGGTCCATAGAACTAACCACTCCTTTAACGGGCAATAAACATGACTGAGACACTTGGTAACTTGTCCCAGGTGAGGCGGCTCCTCGGTGGCAGAGCAGGACTCGAATGCAGATCTCCTGATTCTTGGACTGGGTCTCCCCTCCTATGGACCAGCAAGACAACCCCAAAAGGACATTATGCACATTGGAAAAGTCTAAAGTGATACAAACATGCACCATGTGCACCACTGAGAATGGGAAAAAACTCCTGGATTTCTGGACATAGACACCTCTTTTCAGTTTGTGGTAAATGCTGATCTAAACTTACAAACTAATAATGACTGCATACTGTGATGGGTGCTAATTTTACAAGTTATATGCCCTAAAGGTTTTAATGGAAAGCATCCTTGGTGATAAAAATGGAACGTTTTTATATGAGCCTATTGACAGATATTGATTCTGTTGTGACATTTTATTTTACTGACAGTAAACCATAGCTTTGATTGAAGTTATTATTTCTTTAAGTTATATGACTACTAAAAAACAAAAATAAGGAAATGGTGTTTTTGGAAGAACTGTTCAACATATTTTTCACATTGAAAACTTCAAGAATAATCATAAACAGTTATATTTCTCCATAACTTTTGGCATTGTAAGTTTTTATCCTATTCAATTACAGCCTAATTACAAGATTTGACAGGTATAATTAAAATGCCAAAAGATGCCATTTAGATAGTTAAGTTTTGCTATTATTGGGAGATACCAACATACAACTTAATCAAAGTAAATGTGATTCGGAAACCAGGAAAAAAATTAAAATAAACAAAACACCTATAACTACATTTGCTTTGAGTGTTATTACTAATATCCTATGGATTTATTGATCTAAGCTGCAAATCCATCACAAATCAGAGAAAAAGTTTTTAAAAAAAAAAACTGATTCTAATGAGTACAATTAAGAAATAATTAACAAAAGCTGACATGTGTAACCTAAAGAAAGAGGGAGACAGAGAACATGGCTCTATGTCATGGGCCCTTCTATGAGTCATAAACAATATGAGTTTTATATACTGGGCACCTCGTCTGGTACGTGCAAATGGCAAGGCAATCCCTCTCCATCTGAGAACCAAGAATTCTGTAAATATAAGGTCAAATTATAGTCCAGTTGCCACAAATGGGAAACCACCTCAGCCAGCACACCTGTTTGTCAATCTTGGAATGGCAGCCTCAACCAACCAATTGTGCCGTTAAGTCATTCTTTTGAATTCTTTGGCTCATTTTAGTCTAAATTTAAAAGTGAAAATTCTAAAAGATTATAAACATCTCCTTGTAAAAGTCATAAACTCTTATTAAAGTTATTAGCCTGCAGTGGTTCTCCAGCCTCACTGCACATTAGAATCATAACCTGGGTGGCCAGGGTCCAGGGATTCCTAAAGGTGGGCACGCAGGTGATCCTCAAATCCACGAGGGCCGAGAGCACCTGTGTGTGAGGGGAGAGATGTCAGCTATCAGCTGAACGCCGCTCTTCAATCCGGGAGGCCTGGAATGTTTAATAGAGGCGATACAAAACCTTGTATGGAAAGGTTTGGATTTTCTCACTTAGTCCTGTTGAAACGCAGTTGCACAACCACTGCAAAACCCTGCACCAAACCGAGGTACCACGTGTTAGGCACGTCAGACTCGTACGCTGGGGGCTGTGAAGTACTGTGGGAAGTTGGAAACAAAGCGCTGATAATCCTCTTTGTTTTTTGATGGGCTGCAAAATAAACAGGCCTAAAAGATATATCTCAGGATTCCCTAAAATAAAATTCCTTTTCCTCCAAGGTATTTAAATCTTTGGTTTAGTTCACTTACGTTACATCACTGAACCATGTTTTACGAATGCCGTTAACAGGTTGAAAACATCTCAATCAGTTTTAAAATCCTGAATAATTCTTAAGGTTAACATAAACTTGTAAAGCCATTCTCGTGGCTCCTATGTCAAAGGACATGTGAAAGGACTGACACTTATTGGAGAATTTGAAGGCAAGGAGAACTGGTTCTGGTCAGACAGAAGGACAGGTCAGACAGACTGGCAGTAGGAGGGGGATACATGTACACAAGGAACTCTAAGTGTAGCTGAGACAAAACAGCCAATGCTGCACAGGGTAACAGTCACAAACGAAACTCTGCTCATTAGATCAAGTGTTCAGCTAGACTGAAGCAACCCCTGTCCTGTCCTCAGCCACCTTCCCTCCTACCCACGACCCAGTGCAAAATGGAATTATTCAAAAATTACTGAGAACTTCAAGCAGAGAATTCAACCAAACACAAGGTGCTTCTGGGTGCAGGACTCTGAGGGTCTACAGAGACTGCACGTCCACGAAGCTGGCTTTGCAATTCCATCTCAGAAAGGGGCTATCAACTCACAACCAAGCATGCTTTTGTTCAGGGAACCTGTATGCATCTCCATGAGTAGCCAGGGCTCTCCATTTTTATTTTGATAAGGATGAATTCCACATATTATTTCATGTTACAAGAACAAATAAAAATAGTTATAAAGTACACTTAATATCTCTGAAAAATAATATATGATTTATTTTCTTATAGGCACCACTCAACTATGAAAAGTATTTCATTGGCCACATCTAAGTGAAAGTATTAACTCAGGACAGAAATATCTGGTCCAACAAACAGGCTTACTTTTAATGTTCAAAGAGATGCCAGTGTGTGCAGAAAGAACAAGACAGAGTGACAGAGTGAGAAAGACGGAGAGAGGGAGAGGGAGAGAGAGAGAAGGGGCGAGGGAGAGAGGGCAGGAGAGAGAGGGGGAGAGAGACAGAGAACAGAGAAAGAGAAAAGCACCCAAAAGAAGGCAGGAAAAGTCTCTTGAAGGCCAGTGACCATTTTCTCTCAGAAACTTTTAGGCTGTAATAGCCATTTCAATTATTCCAACAAATGTACTAGCCTATCTTTAGCAGCCCTTCAAGTAAGGCGTAATTGCTTTTCAAAATTTGGGGCTCTATCTTTTCCATTAACTTTCTAAGTATGAGTTTTTGTTACACTAAAATGAAAAAGTTGTAATTAAAGTCCTAGATATTGTTTTTAGCTAGGGCTTCATGTTTTTCATTTTGGGGATGGAGTAGTTATTTTACAATAAATACTGTAGTACATTTCTTGACCTTAGGACTACAGAAGTATAATTTGGGAGGGAATAAAAATATTTTAAACGAAATTTTGGATACATTTATGATATATAACATTAAAAGACTATTAGAAACAGGAGATCAGAGTGGTAATATATACATTATTGGATTATTGATATACACAAACAGAATACACACAAACAGAATTTGCTAATTCAAATTCTGTAATCCTTTGCATTTAAAATATTCCTGGCATCATCCCTTTCCAAAGAAGTTTTTCCTCCTTTTATCTAGATTTACCTTGACAAAAAAATCATAATAACAACATAGAGAGGCAGTGGTCTCTGATACTGGGGTTGAAAAGAAGCAGAAGGCTTCTTGCTCTGGCCTGAGCATGTGACATACGTGTGACTTCAGGCTCCTACATGTGTATGACACCTGGCTTAGCACCAGGAACAGCACTGACCAGAGTGGGGTTTTTTTTTTTTTAAGTTTATGATGAAAACCAAATGAGAATCAGTATTCCAATTTCTTCAATTTCAAAATATATTACCTCCCAAACACTGAAGGCTGATTCCTAATTTCTTTAGCTTTAGCAAGTGAATAGTCAAGACAAATTTTTTTAGGGGCTGTTAAAACTTAACTACCTTGTAATTTAGATTTATAATTTTTGTATGATCAGTTGTGAAAACTGCTATTAAAACCACTATGTACAGGGAAAAAAAAGTGTGTATATATTAAATATTTTATAAGTTATGAAATAAATAACACTAAAAGACAAATGTCAAATTGTAAATTCAACTTTGCCATCCCTATCTTTTAACTATAAATATATATTTTAAAATTATGAATTTAGACTTTTTTTCCTAGATTTTTTGAGCATTCTCCATGAAATCTCCAAAATTACAAATACAGAACCAGGAACTGCAGGTTCTATCATTCATGTTCTAAGCACAGAATTCCGATTAAGCCTAGGAAGACAAATCAATAGAGCTGTCCATCTATTTAGAGTCTATGAAGATTTCTGTAATATACCATAAAGATTCCTCAGTGGTTAAATATATTTTCAAAAAATAATCTCAGAACGTCTGAATGTTAAGATAATAAAGTAGAACATTTCTCTCCATTAATATCTTTAATATTTCTCATGTAGAATATACTATTTTTTTCTCCACCAAAATAACAATATATCTGGAGGCAGAAACATTTATGAGTTTTAAAAGCACTTATGAAATCTTAGAGCAGAACCACTACTCTAGTAATACCTGTAATGAAATTAATTTAAAACATTTCCATGAAGAGTCAGGGGTAGCAAGACCATTGATTTTTCCCTAAGAATAAGAATACTCATACACAATTCCAGAAGCTTCCTTTTCGACATATTAGGCAATGGGAAAACAGCTTGTATCAGAGTGTAATTTAATTTACTTCTCAATAGGGCTCTAGCACTATCCTCAGAAGGATATTAGACAAACCTTACTTAGCTTTATCTTACAATAGCCCCTTTCCCCATATATTCCAGAAGGTTTTACAAAAACTGTTAGATACTCATTTCTAGTTCTGGAGAATTAAATGAGTTACCTCTTGGTAGAATTTCCCAAATGGTTTATCCCAGAGGATTTATCCTCTCTGAAATATCTCCTCTCATAAGAAGAGATGCCATGCATTCATAGCATTTCAAGCCTCTATTTCTGAGACACAAATATCTACACTAAGAAATGGAATTAGATTTCCAGGTTGGAAAAGCAGACAAATATATGAAAGGAAATCTGGAATTAAAGCAAACAAAAATCTGTAAAATGTGTAGTTGCTGTTTTCCTTCCTTCAGGCCTTCTAGCCCTTCCTTGCTCTTTTTGTCTTCTTTCATGGAAATGCAAGTCCCCAGCACAGGGTTACCAGCAGGTGTCCCAAAATGTGCCACCCTGAACTCCAGTAAGAGGAAAACGTCATCGGTTGTGCCCCAACTGATGTGAAAGCAAGGCTTCCGTCTGTCAGTTCTTCCTCTTCCAAAGGCACCAGTACTGTCCCTTGGAGACTTGGTCAAATGCTGCTACGTTTGATCCTTTTCTCGAACTTCTTGTAATCTTTTTTCTAGACGATCCAATTTGGCAAGATTTTCCTGCAGCAGTTTGCTGTCTGGAACGAGCTGTAAGGCTCTCTCATAATAAGCTCTTGCAGACACGTAGTTCCCCTGTTGAGAAAAAGAAAGAGAATAATTATATTCTGATGCATCAGAACACTAGCTCGAAGAATGGGGAAACTAACTAAGAAATAGACCTTCTCGCCCATTTTAACATTAACACCCTCATAAGGAGACCCTGTCTGCATGTGTAATTTTATCCTTATGCTGGTGCCTTTGAGAATCCATTTGTTTTAAGTACCAGACCAGATGGAGAATGTGAAGGATAAGGTTACATGGCAGCAAAACAGATTTCCAATTCTACTAATACAGGGTATGAAGCTATAATTTCATAGCATTCTCATAGGGTTAACACTATTCCTTTGTAATCAAGTGGAGCCAAGGCACTGGAAATTCATATTGAGAAGGAGGGGGACAGAAAGAGGGTTGGGTTCGGGGAGAGGGGTGTGTGTGTGTGTGTGTGTGTGTGTGTGTGAAAGAGAGAGAGAGAGAGATGTTTTTGAAATTGCAAGAGTAATGATTAAAAAGTAAATAGTTCAGGAGTCCACTACAGCTATTTAGTGGTAGGAAGTATTTTAATCTTCACCTTAAAACATAAAAGCAACTTTTGCCTAATACAGGCTTTAATGCAAATCTAAGTTTTTATAAAATAAAAAGAACTGATAATAAATAATATGGAGTCAAATTTATCCTATACTCAAGGTGTGTGACAATATATGTCTGCTGGATACTCTAAAGTCAGGAGGGAAGGTATGTCACTCTGGACCTGCTAAAGACCCGTCTGTTGGCCCCCATCTGGTTTGTTCAATGCTTCCCTAACTGGCAACCATGCGTGCCTGGTCCCAGAAGGTCCCTGACAAACTAGTCAGAATTACTAACTTTTTTCCAGCCTCTTTTCTGCCACTGGATGTATTCCTTCCATATGGTCGACCCCCTTTCAGGTCTGTGTGCTGCTAAGTGTCAGAACCAAGATCGGTAGAGATCTCTCCATTCCAAAAAAACCAGCATCTGCTCTGCTGTATTCTCAGTTACAGCTCCATGTGGATGAAAACTAGTTACTCTCTAAATTTCCACCACAATTTAAAGTAGTACCTCTTGGAGTGAAAGTACTATGTAGCAATAGCGACCTATATTTGTTGAATGCTGAACTACCTCCCAAGTGAATGAACAAGTGTCAAGACCTCAGACCCTGCCTGACATATAATGAGCACTCAATCCGATGCTGTCATTATTGTTATTATCAAATGACTATTTATGTGTAAATGAGTAAACACTGTCTATTTCTTATGGTATTCACTTGTCATACTGGTGAAAAGGAGAGTAAAAATGACCTCACAGATAACTGTACATTGGGAATCCAGGCGCTGGCATGTGCACAAATGAAAATATTTCTGATTATTAACACTGATTCTGATAAGAGGTTGAACAGAATTCTGAACAAATGAGAACCTGGATTTAGCTACATTACTATTGTTTTCAATTCAAGTATTTATCTTCAGAGTGTCTCCTGATGTTAAGCTTAGCACATAGGTGCAGATAACTGAACATCTGTGGCTCTTAGATTGCTCTCAAAACTGTGTTCCTACTGCGGTTGATTTTGAAATCGTTTTCCCAAGAGGTTTCTCTGAATTTAGGCCTTAGCCTGGTGTCAGGCATCTCCTTTGATCACCAGCTTTCTCTGTCCTTTTACAAAAAATTCTAGTCATAGAGTTATTTTCTCACTCAAGTTGCTCTTTTCTTGATGCAACTGGAAGCCTTAATTTTTTAAAAAATAAATTTATTTATTTTATTTGTTTATTTTTGGCTGTGTTGGGCCTTCCTTGCTGCGCGCGGGCTTTCTCTAGTTGCGGCGAGCGGGGGCTACTCTTCATTGCGGTGCACGGGCTTCCCATTGCGGTGGCGTCTCTCGTTGTGGAGTACAGGCTCTAGGCGCGTGGGCTTCAGTAGTTGTGGCTCACGGGCTCTAGAGCGCAGGCTCAGTAGTTGTGGTGCACGGGCTTAGTTGCTCCATGGCACGTGGGATCTTCCCGGACCAGGGCTGAACCCGTGTCCCCTGCATTGGCAGGCGGATTCTCAACCACTGGGCCACCAGGGAAGCCCTGGAAGCCTTAATTTTTAAAACAAGTTATAGCCCTTAATTCAATGTCTTCAATTTCCAGATGCTAGATAGGGAATTTGAATTATCCAATTTCTAGAAATGTGCTAGTTACTATGATAGCCACTAGTCATATGCGGCTATTTAAGCGTAAGTTAATTATGATTAATTAAGAATTCAGTTGCTCAGTGGCACATTTCAAGTGCTCATTAGCCATGTGGGGCTAGTGGCTACTACCTTGGACAGTACAGACATAGAACATTCCCATCATCTCAGAAAGTTCTATTGGCCAGTTCCATTCTAGAAAATGCATTAATGTCATAAGGCAGGATTGAAAATAGTACTTTGTGATATGGCCAAGGTGATGCAACTCTTTGATTATAAAGAATGTACTGTAGCTTTTTGGTCCATCCATTTCATTTTACATAAAACTTCATGAAAAATATCATCTTTTATTTCCAAGTAGTATGAGCAAGAGTCAAGCCTCTTCTTCTCTCTCTTTGTGTCATCTCCTTGCAAAGCCTTATTCCAACTCTCAGCCTTGCACAGCCCTCAGTCCTTCCTAAGCTTCACCCAGGCTCAGGCTCAGTGGGGCCCAGGAATGGGATAACACTGCTTGATGCATGCACTTCCTGGCAAGGCAAAGGTCACAGAAAGTTAATGGTTGTTCTTGAAGGCGTCATAATGATAATCCTGCATCCTAACGGTGACATCAAAATGACTACATCCAAGCCATGTGCCTGGTCTATATATTAGTATTGGATTGCATCATATGAATTTACATTTAAAATTAAACATTTTAAAATTACAAACATGGCAATTTTATATTGTTCAACCTAATACATGATGGCCGCAAAGATGAAAAAAGATAAACTAATTTTTAATCAGTGTGTTCGTTATATTTTGAAATAATACACTCAATAGATCCTTCTTCAATCTCCAGATACCTTTGCAGGGGAAGCACTTCTAAATTTAAAGCAATGGGTTCACTTGTTAATCTGGAAGAGTTCAATAAATGTACTATTTTCTCTTTATTTCCAGACTTAATGAACATTCTTGAGTACATTTATTGTACTTTGTCTAATTAACAATTGAACCCATTTCTTTAAATGCAGGTGCACTCCATCTAAAAACATATTAAGTGTATTAAATGAAAGTGCAACTATGTAATATATTAATTAAATATTTAAAATTATTATGTTACTGTTTTTAAAAGTAAGTTCATTCTATGTTTCCCAACTAGATACTGCTGGACACCCTAGAATGTCATTAAGATCAGAGCTTGGTTTATTGGGCTCTGATAAATGTCATGACTGGATTCACCATCTATGTTCCTCTATTAGATCAAGGCTAATAGTTGCAGAGTAACTATCCCATTATCCCCTCCCATCTGTAGAGTCATGGATCACCTTTTTGTTTTACTGTGTTTCTGAGAGTGACCAGTTCCCACTTAATCATAAACCCTATTTAGCCTTTGTTTAAATTCTAATCACTATCTCGCTATTTTGTCAGGGTAAAGACTGATAGAAGCCTGAAAATAAGTTAGCTAAACAAGAGTGATCCTTTCAAAACATGTCAGACCATGGCATTTCTCTGCTCAAATTCCTCCAAGGACCCCAACTTGTTTGGCATGAAAGCTGAAGACTTTACAATTCCTTTCAAGGCCCTGCATCATCTGGCCCTTTGACCTCTCTGACCCAGCTTCTATCATTTCCTCTCACTTGCTTTCTCCCTAGTCTTCAAATACACTGGCACACTCACACCTCAGGACCCTTGCACATGCACTTTCCCTATTTTGCCAAGTGGCTTGCTCCCTTCAGATCTCTACTCAGATATCACTTTTTAACTGAGGCCCTCCCTAACCACCTCAATTTAAAATTTCAGTTCTTACCCCCAGCACTCCCTATCTTCTTTCATTCTTTTATTCTCCATAGCACTTATCACCATCTGATACATTCTATGTATGTATGTATGTATGTATGTATGTATGTATGTGTTTATTTACTTATTGCCTATTTCCCCCTAACTAGAATGTTAGCTCCATGACGATAGAAATTTTTGTCTTATGTGTTAATTGCTGTATTCCTGGTACCTAGAAGAGTACCTGGCACATAGGATATTCTCTATAAATGCTTGTCAAATGAATTGGATGAATGAATGAATGCCAGTGAATCTTTGATTTCATTATAGACAATAGTCCTCCCAAGGGTAATTTTCAATTATTCACTCAAAGGTAGCTTTTTATTTTGAGAACAAACAAACAAACAGCCTTGTTTTTCAGTAGGTTAGGGAATAAAAGATACATTAAGTATAGGAAATAGCAATACTTTATCTTGACAATGAGTTAAGCCACAGGAAAATAAGCTACATTAGCATAGCGCCAACAGAATTTTACTTCATATAGCAGATTTTATCTGCTCTGTGATGATACTTAAGTACATATGATTTTCTTTATGATAAACAAAATTATGAAATCTAATTTATATATTTATTTTTTAAATGGCTTCATGATATTCAATATCGAGATAATACAAAGTGAACATAAAACTGTCTAATTACATTTTTGAACACCTATGTTTTCAGTATTCAAATAATTCAAAGAGGAAATTAACAATAGTTTCTCAATCTTTTAAAAGAGAAGAAAGAGAAAATACAAAGGGAAAACCTGGTTCACATGGAAGTGAATTATTTTCTTACCTTGATATGCTGGATTCCACCCATGTTCATCCAGGCCTGTGCTTGATCTGGATTTAATTCCACGGCCACTTTATAGCTCTAAATACATAAGAAATATCTTCAGGCTGGGAAACGAGAACCCATCTTTAACACTACAGATTGTGGAAACCATTTTCTTCATATGTGGAAATTTAAATGGTTAATAAAATGAACAGTCACTTCTAGTTCACAGGTGTCCCCTTTATTTCTATTATTTTTCAAAGTCGATGATTCTAAAGTGGAGGAAACTGAAATGTGTAATTTCCTTGCAGAGCTAACCTCTGGACTTAAAAAGGCTGAAGGTGCCTGCCAGGAGTCCAGGTGATTTCTATAACAGTGCATAATTTCCCACTGGCCTCGATCTGCAAGAAAATGGTGCCCTTCGGCCTTTTTCACTATAAATGGAGTTTGTAAGAAAAATTTTTTTATAATCACAGAATCTTAGAGTACTTTCTGAAACAGCTTATATCTCTCACAAAAGCTGATCTGATTATTCAGCCCATGCTTAAATTCTTGCAGAGAATGGTGTTCAGTATCTCTTTAAGGACATATATTTTACCAGGGTATGGTTTTAATCGTTAGAAAGGCTTTCTTTTTCTTCTGCCTTATGAAAGATCTTCAAATGTTTGAAGAGAGTTACTTATTTCTCAAATACTTCTTTTTGGTCTGAATAACATGTATCCCATTAAATGTCATAGCCGTGAGGTATATTTGTAATATTTTGCCTGTTGTTTTGCATCAAAGGGCATGCTCACCACTGAGTCTTGATTTTAAGAGTGGTCACCTTAAATAAAACTAAAGGCTCAGCTGAAGCAAAAAGAACTACAATCTTGCAGCCTGTGGAACAAAAGCCACATTCACAGAAAGATAGACAAGATGAAAAGGCAGAGGGCTATGTACCAGATGAAGGAACAAGATAAAACCCCAGAAAAACAACTAAATGAAGTGGAGATAGGCAACTTTCCAGAAAAAGAATTCAGAATAATGATAGTGAAGATGATCCAGGACCTCGGCAAAAGAATGGAGGCAAAGATCGAGAAGATGCAAGAAATGTTTAACAAAGACCTACAAGAACTAAAGAACAAACAAACAGAGATGAACAAGACAATAACTGAAATAAAAAATACACTTGAAGGAATCAATAGCAGAATAACTGAGGCAGAAGAACGGATAAGTGACCTGGAAGACAGAATGGTGGAATTCACTACTGCGGAACAGAAAAAAGAAATGAAGACAGCCTAAGAGACTTCTGGGACAACATTAAACACAACAACATTCACATTATAGGGGTCCCAGAAGGAGGAGAGCGAGAGAAAGGACCCGAGAAAATATTTGAAGAGATTATAGTCGAAAACTTTCCTAACATGGGAAAGGAAATAGCCACCCAAGTCCAGGAAGTGCAGAGAGTCCCATACAGGATAAACCCAAGGAGAAAAACGCCGAGACACATAGTAATCAAATAGACCAAATTAAAGAGAAAGAAAAATTATTGAAAGGAGCAAGGAAAAAACGACAAATAACATACAAGGGAACTCCCATAAGGTTAACAGCTGATATCTCAGCAGAAACTCTACAAGACAGAAGGGAGTGGCATGACATATTTAAAGTGATGAAACGGAAAAACCTACAACCAAGATTACTCTAGCCAGCAAGGATCTCATTCAGATTCGATGGAGAAATCAAAAGCTTTACAGACAAGCAAAAGCTAAGAGAATTCAGCACCACCAAACCAGCTCTACAACAAATGCTAAAGGAACTTCTCTAAGTGGGAAACACAAGAGAAGAAAAGGACCTACAAAACCAAACCCAAAACAATTAAGAAAATGGTCATAGGAACATACATATCGATAATTACCTTAAACGTGAATGGATTAAATGCTCCAACCAAAAGACACAGGTTCGCTGAATGGATACAAAAACAAGACCCATATATATGCTGTTTACAAGAGACCCACTTCAGACCTAGGGACACATACAGACTGAAAGTGAGGGGATGGAAAAAGATATTCCATGCAAATGGAAATCAAAAGAAAGCTGGAGTAGCAATACTCATATCAGATAAAAAAGACTTTAAAAAAAGAATGTTACAAGAGACAAGGAAGGACACTACATAATGATCGAGGGATCAATCCAAGAAGAAGATATAACAATTATAAATCCAACATAGGAGCACCTCAGTACATAAGGCAACTGCTAACAGCTATAAAAGAGGAAATCGACAGTAACACAATAATACTGGGGAACTTTAACACCTCACTTACACCAATGGACAGATCATCCAAACAGAAAATTAATAAGTAAACACAAGCTTTAAATGACACTATAGACCAGATAGATTTAATTGATATTTATAGGACATTCCATCCAAAAACAGCAGATTACACTTTCTTCTCAAGTGTGCATGGAACATTCTCCAGGATAGATCACATCTGGGTCACAAATCAAGCCTCAGTAAATTTAAGAAAACTGAAATCATATCAAGCATCATTTCTGACCACAACGCTATGAGATTAGAAATGAATAACAGGGAGAAAAATGTAAAAAACACAAACACATGGAGGCTAAACAATACATTACTAAATAACCAAGAGATCACTGAAGAAATCAAAAATTACCTAGAGACAAATGACAATGAAAATACGACCATCCAAAACCTATGGGATGCAGCAAAAGCAGTTCTAAGAGGGAAGTTTATAGCTATACAAGCCTACCTCAAGAAACAAGAAAAATCTCAAATAAACAATCTAACCTTACACCTAAAGGAACTGGAGAAAGAAGAAGAAACAAAACACAAAGTTAGCAGAAGGAAAGAAATCATAAAGATCAGAGCAGAAATAAATGAAATAGAAACAAAGAAAACAATAGCAAAGATCAAAACTAAAAGCTGGTTCTTTGAGAAGATAAACAAAATTGATAAACCATTAGCCAGACTCATCAAGAAAAAGAGGGAGAACACTCAAATCAATAAAATTAGAAATGAAAAAGGAGAAGTTACAACAGACATGGCAGAAATACAAAGCATCCTAAGAGACTACTACAAGCAACTCTATGCCAATAAAATGGACAACCTGGAAGAAATGGACAAATTCTTAGAAAGGTATAACCTTCCAAGACTGAACCAGGAAGAAACAGAAAATATGAACAGACCAATCACAAGTAATGAAATTGAAACTGTGATTAAAAATCTTCCAACAAACAAAAGTCCAGGACCAGAGGGCTTCACAGGTGAATTCTATCAAACATTTAGAGAAGTGCTAACACCCATCCTTCTCAAACTCTTCCAAAAAATTGCAGAGGAAGGAAAACACCCAAACTCATTCTATGAGGCCATCATCACCCTGATACCAAAACCAGACAAAGATATTACAAAAAAAGAAAATTACAGACCAATATCACTGATGAATATAGATGCAAAAATCCTCAACAAAATACTAGCAAACAGAATCCAACAACACATTAAAAGGATCATATACCATGATCAAGTGGGATTTATCCCAGGGATGCAAGGATTCTTCAATATATGCAAACCAATCAATGTGATACACCATATTAACAAATTGAAGAATAAAAACCATATGACCATCTCAATAGATGCAGAAAAAGCTTTTGACAAAATTCAACACCCATTTATGATAAAAACTCTCCAGAAAGTGGGCATAGAGGGAACCTACCTCAACATAATAAAGGCCATATATGAAAAACCCACAGCAAACATCATTCTCAATGGTGAAAAACTGAAAGCATTTCCTCTAAGATCAGAAACAAAACAAGGGTGTCCACTCTCACCACTATTATTCAACATAGTTTTGGAAGTGTTAGCCACAGCAATCAGAGAAGAAAAAGAAATAAAAGGAATCCAAATCGGAAAAGAAGAAGTAAAGCTGTCACTGTTTGCAGATGACATGATACTATACATAGAGAATCCTAAAGATGCCATCAGAAAACTAGTAGAGCTCATCAAAGAATTTGGTAAAGTTGCAGGATACAAAATTAATGCACAGAAATGTCTTGCATTCCTATACACTAATGATGAAAAATCTGAAAGAGAAATTAAGGAAACACTCCCATTTACCATTGCAACAAAAAGAATAAAATACCTAGGTATAAACCTACCTAGGGAGACAAAAGACCTGTATGCAGAAAACTATAAGACACTGATGAAACAAATTAAAGACGATACCAACAGATGGAGAGATATACCATGTCCTTGGATTGGAAGAATCAATATTGTGAAAATGACTATACTACCCAAAGCAATCTACAGATTCAATTCAATCCCTATCAAATTACCAATGGCATTCTTTATGGAACTAGACAAAAAATATTAAAATATGTATGGAGACACAAAAGACCCCAAATAGCCAAAGCAGTCTTAAGGGAAAAATACAGCTGGAGGAATCAGACTCCCTGACTTCAGACTATACTACAAAGCTACAGTAGTCAAGACAATATGGTATTGGCACAAAAACAGAAACATAGATCAATGGAACAAGATAGAAAGCCCAGAGATAAACCCATGTACCTATGGTCAACTAATCTATGACAGAGGAGGCAAGGATATAAAATGGAGAAAAGACAGCCTCTTCAATAAGTGGTGCTGGGAAAACTGGACAGCTACATGTAAAAGAATGAAATTAGAACACTCCCTAACACCATACACAAAAATAAACTCAAAATGGATTAGAGACCTAAAAGACCAGACACTATAAAACTCTTAGAGAAAAACATAGGAAGAACACTGTTTGACATAAATCACAGCAAGATCTTTTTTGATCCACCTCCTAGAGTAATGGAAATAAAAACAAAAATAAAAAATGGGACCTAATAAAACTTCAAAGCTTTTGCATAGCAAAGAAACCATAAACAAGACGAAAAGACAAGCCTCAGAATGGGAGAAAATATTTGCAAGCAAATCAATGGACAAAGGATTAATCTCCAAAATATATAAACAGCTCATGCAGCTCAATATGAAAAAAACAAACAACCCAATCCAAAAATGGGCAGAAGACCTAAACAGACATTTCTCCAAAGAAGACACACAGATGGCCAAGAAGCACATAAAAGCTGCTCTACATCACTAATTATTAGAGAAATGCAAATCAAAACTACAGTGAGGTATCACCTCACGCCAGTTAGAATGGGTATCATCAGAAAATCTACAAACAACAAATGCTGGAGAGGGTGTGGAGAAAATGGTACCCTCTTGCACTGTTGATGGGAATGTAAATTGATATAGTCACTATGGAGACAGTATGGAGGTTCCTTAAAAAACTAAAAATAGAATTACCATATGATCCAGCAATCCCACTACTGGACATATACCCAGAGAAAACCATAATTCAAAAAGACACATGCACCCCAATGTTCATTGCAGCACTATTTACAATAGCCAGGTCATGGAAGCAACCTAAATGCCCATCGACTTTTGAATGGATAAAGAAGATGTGGTACATATATACAATGGAATATTACTCAGCCATAAAAAAGGAAAGAAATTGGGTCATTTGTTGAGATGTGAATGGATCTACAGACTGTCATACAGAGTGAAGTAAGGCAGAAAGAGAAAAACAAATATCGTATATTAACACATATATGTGGAACCTAGAAAAATGGTACAGATGAACCGGTTTGCAGGGCAGAAATTGAGACACAAATGTAGAGAGCAAACGTACGGACACCAAGGGGGGAAAGCGGCAGGGGGGTGGGTGGTGGTGGTGTGATGAATTGGGCGATTGGGATTGACATGTATACACTGATGTGTATGAAATGGATGACTAATAAGAACCTTCTGTATAAAAAAAAAAAGACACTTTCAAATGACTGGTAGAGGCAGTGTTTTTTAGGAGTTCAGAGGAAACAAGGTCACTGGGAGAAAGGATGGTCTGGAGGGCTTCCTGAAAGAGGACACAGGTCTGTGTTGGTAGATGAGTGGGAATCTGCAGGGGGTTGGGGTGGTGTGGGCACAATGTTACAGGATGTGTGGAATGCCAAAGCTCTTCAGGCACTAGGCCAGCTGAAATAGAGGGTTACTGAAGGCAAACAGAGAGAAAAAGAGCGAACGAGGGGAGGAGAAAGAGAGAGGGAAGCTGGTTTGAGGGCAAAATGCAGAATGCTTTAAACATCAGGTTCAAGGTGATAATTCAGAAAATAATGCAGAGGTATTGTGGAACTCCTAATAGTCAAAAACTAGAGGCTGAATTATAAAAAATTAAACTTATTATGTCAATTAATCAGAAAATTCACTCCACAAAACATGGCAATGATCTTAGCTTTTAATGTATACGCTTCATTAAAGATTGAGGGAGTATTAATTTTAATCCATGAATTTAATAACAATTTTATTAAGTCTTTATACCTCAAAAGCTTTGTCAAGAAGGTTCTGCTCTCTTAGTTGATTTCCTTTTGTGAAAAAAAGTTCAGATACAACTTTTGGGTCCTTTGGTTTCAGCTTCAGAGCCTTGTCTATAGCATCAAGTGCCTATACAGTTTGGAAATTAAGACACAATAAATGTAGGTTAGATAAAGAAAAACTAACCTAAACGCTAACATCTATACTTTTTGTTTCCTGTGTATTAGCTAGTGTGGTGAGTGACAATCAGAACACATTTTTCATTTTCTCTGATGTTCTCATCAAGGAATAAAGTAGCCCTGACAAAATAATTTCTCTATACTCCAGGTTTCCTATTTACATTAGTGACAATGAAATGTCCCTGATCACTTTTCAGGAAGGCTGTGCGATCCCATTGAAAGAAAACAAGATCAGAGGTCAGTTGTGTTGCCCTGACCATGTGTCCATCTGGACCACTCCAACAGCCTCCTTTTAGGGCCCTGGTGCCCACTCTGCCCCCAGCACCCACTGGCCCACCCCCTGCAGCCAGAGAGCCCTTCAAAGCACAAATCTGATATGTTGCTCTTTTCCTTAAGACCCCAAAGCTTCTTCCAGGATAAGGAATAAAACCCTTGCCCTGGTCCCAAACCTTGGGGTTGAGTCCCCAGCGACCTCGGTGGCTGCATATCACAGGCGCCCTGCTCCCTCACGCCCATTCCTCAGACAGGCCATTTACTGTTGACACAGGGCCTTTGCATGTGCTTTTTCTTGCCTGGAACGCTATGCACTGCCCCTTTTTGCTTAATAACTCCTATTCATCATTCAGCCCTCAACTTCACATCACTCTGCAGGGAACCTAACCACCCAGACCACCCGGGTCCCTTGATTATATGCTCATTAGGGACCATGCTGCTCTCCACGACATCTCCGGGCACAGCTATAATTCCACACTGGTTTTGTGATTACTTGCTCAATCTCTGTCTCCTCTTCGACTGTAAACTCCACAAGGACAAGGGCAATGTTTTTGTTTTTTTTTCTCACACCACTTTATTCCCACTGCCCACCCCAGTGTATGGCATATAGCAGGCATTCAATGAATATTTTTTTGAATCAGTTCATGTATTTACTGGTCTTGTGACTTTTAAAATGGAGATAAACAGCACAGTTGCAACACAGGGCCACTGACCTGCCTTAAAGGGTTGTTATAAAGAGTCTATAAAATATCTTTGAGGAAACATGGAAAATGATAAAGCATACAAATGTTAGTCTTTATCATTATCGAGTTAGCTGAAAACAAACTGAGATAATACCACATAAAATCTTCAGACCAAGGATGAACCAAGAAAATAGCGTCTCGAGGGGACATCTTAGGAATCAAGTAGGTAACTGAAAAGTGCCCAGAAGATACGCTATGCCAGCTGATGATGTTCAAGACTGCTCAGCCCTGTGAGCGTGCCAACTGGAGGGTCATTCAGGTGCACCCCATTTTCTACCTGTGAACCCAAACAACTCCAAACAGTGTCTTCTCTACCTTGTCGTGTTGCTCCTGCTTGCTGTGGATGGCAGACAACAGGCGATAGCATTCAAGGCACCCAGTCTCCTCTGACACAATGTGATTGGTCACCTTTTCAGCTTCTTTTGTCTGACCCATCACGGCCAAAACCTGAGCCTGCAAAACCACAGTGACTTTGGCTTAGAAGGTACTTGGCTATCACCTTATCAAATAAAGCACTCTTTATCAAATAAAGCATTCAGGAAACACTTCCCACAAAAATGCTCAGCATCTCCTTGTGACTCACAGAGAAGGCTGACTTACCACAGTTTATAGGCTTAGTCTTCTGTTGTTTGTTTCTTTAGGCATGTGCATGCATTTGTGTATGAATGGCAGGAACATCAAAGCCATTCAGTGACTTGTGCCTTTTTTAAAAAGTTGACTATGTCAAAGAGAAATTTTTTCCTATGGTTTCAACAGAACACTGTGTTTATAACAAGATAACAAGTTTGTTTTACTGAAAATCTAAGGAAAAGGAAGAGTAATGATCCAAAAATTGAAATAAAAAATATTGTTGATATTAATTTTCCTGAATTTGATAGTTGTACTGTGGTTAGGTTAGAGAATGTCCTTGTTCTTAGGAACTATCTGCTGAAGTATTTAGAAATAAAGGATATGAGATCTCTAATTCTCAGATGGCTCAAGACAAAATATCATGTATTAATAATATGTACATGCACATACACATACCTAAATATGCACTTATATATGTGTACATATACACATACATACATACATGAGAGGATGATAAACAAATGCATCAAAGTGCTAAAAATTCATCAATCTGGGTGAAAGAGTATATGGGAGTTATTTAAAATTCTTGCAAATTTTTATAAGTTTGAAATTATTTCAAAACAAAAACTTAACAGTGTTTTAGGGTCCATGTATTTGGTGAATGGCTCTAACATTGGTTATATGAATATTCATTAAATGGATATAGTATAGTGTTCTAGTTTGCGTTTTGAGGCATACTGACTACAGTTCCCTGTATTGCATGCCATGAGTCTACTCCATTTTCTTTCTTTTGTCCATCTACTCACCAGTGCCAGGCGGAGTTCCCTTTGGGAAGGCTGAAGGGACACAGCTTCTCGGTAAATCTGCAAAGCCTCTTCATATCTGCCAGTGTTGTAATATAGAGCTCCCAATGGTGATAATATCTCAGCTTTGCGTGCCACCTGCAAGGCGCTGAATTTTGAGAAAACAAATGGACAATTTTCTTCTAACAGGTACATTTCCAAAGTTTGAAACTTAGATTTAGGGACCACTGTCCACAGTTTGAGACTCTGCTCCCAGATGGTCTTTGTTTTTATATCAAGAAGAATGTTAAAAAAAGATCACAGTGCCAGCCTCTGACTATAAGGATGTCTCTAGTGACCCACCAATACGTAAACTGAGCCCCAAGGACCTGTTCCATTTATGGTGATAGACTTGTTCTGATGTATGCACAGGTTTTCATCTAGATCCATTTTCGGAATTTCTATTTGTGGTTTGGGTCGTAGTCCTTAGCTTCAACAGAAAACAATGGACTAACTAAAATGGGAATTAAATTCCAACCTTGGTTTAGCACTATGCTTTAACCAGCAGGCAAAAAAGTCATTAACTGGGATATCATTTATCCCCAAAGTGCCATTTATTGTACTGTTCTGTTTGGAGAGGAGAATCTGTATTGCCTGCATTGGCAAAATTTGCTAGTATTCTGAGAGCATCTGTTCCAAATAACTAAGAATTTGATGGCCAATTGCAGAGGTCTTAGGATGACTTACAAAGTGAAAAACAGGAACTTTACCGTTTGTACCATTCTTCAGCCACGCTGTTGTCTCCCAGTGACCTGTAGAGTCTCCCCAGGTTCACCATGGCCACATGATGGCTTGGGCTAAGTTTGATGGCCTGTTGGTAATGGGCCACTGCCTTCTCTGGAGAGCCTGTAATCAACAGGTTGTAGGTTGGTAAGAGCAGAACATGCCTTAATTATAAAACACACGGACTTTTTTTGGCTGCATTGGGTCTTTGTTGCTGCGCATGGGCTTTCTCTGGTTGCCGTGCGCGGGCTCTAAGAGCGCGGGCTTCAGTAGTTGTGGCTCACGGACTTAGTCGCTCCACGGCATGTGGGATCTTCCCGGACCAGGGATCGAACCCATGTCCCCTGCATTGGCAGGCAGATTCTCAACCACTGCGCCACCAGGGAAGTCCCTAAACACATAACCTCTTTAATTTCTCTTCTGATGATCTTTTTTCTTACAGCCATACCACCAATTATTCAGTTTGTAAATTAGCTCACATTTTGGCTTCTCCTTGCCACTGCCTAACTTTGGACCATTTCACTATTCATTTTCACTTCCAAAGAAATTAGTAATAAAAAAGCAATAAAAACTAAAACCTGTTTCTTTTATTAAATGTATTATTTTAGTCAAAGTGGTTTCTGGCCATTGCCTTAGTTAATATGATGTTTTGAGATTATCAGTGATTGGTATTTATGTAAGATATTGTTGCTTCTCATTATACAAAAAGTGGAATGGGCTGTTATAGAAAGAAAACTGTCCTGAAGCAATTTCTGAGGGTCTGTCACAATTACTATATCACAACCTAGTGATTGAGGCACTGCTTTAAACGAGCAGGTATCTGCTGTATTTTGAAAATCTCTTTTTAAATCATACATCTTTGTTTAGAGGGTATTTATTGAATGGGACTTTAAAAATAAAAATAATACCACCTTGCATTTGTGCAATGCATTGTATATTTTGAAACACTAATTAAATGATCTCATGATTTTTACAGGTATTTTTTTTAGCTGCCTTTTGATAGCACTTAGTTGCCTCTTGGGATTTAAAAGATATTAAAAAAATATTATCACTTTACAGATACAAGCTCTAAAGTGCAAAAACATTAAGAAACTTGACAAAAATTCCAGGGGAAGTGAGGGTAAATGTCAGAACCACCATCAAGTCTCTCTAGTATGATAAGGTTCCCCAAAGAAGCTTCCTAGTGAAATTATATGTAAGTGAATGAATTGTGGACAAGTTTGAAGTTCTACATGGCATGGAATGTTTATTACCCACACAGACATCTTCTCAAGTCTACCTTCTCTGAATGCAAGTTTGACTAGGAGGTGCCCCAAAAGACTCTACGTACGTAGAGGTCTATGTATAGGTCATGATAGGGAGAATTTCAGTAGTATAAAAACAGAATACAGTGGGAGTGGTGGGAAAATATAGAGGGTGATCAGTGATATTTTGGGGGGCTGGGAGTTGGGGTGGGATATTTTGTTGTTGAAGTAGAAGGAAGAGGGCTAGATCAGGCCAACAGGAGGTCTCTTCAATTTTTTGTTTGTTTTTAATGTTTGATACCTAATTTATTATTATGTTGCCAAAGAACCAGCAGGTGGCACTAAGAAACAATTTTACATGTGAAAATAAGGGATGTTTCCTAGGTGTATCAGAATGTAAATTTATGTCCTAAGAAACAGAAGGGCTTCAAATATCCTAGAAAATTAAAACCCTTTTGAGCATTTCATATGGACAAAATAATTAAAATCGAATTTTATTGCAGGGCAGGTAGTCTAATAGTCAACGAGAACAAAGCGGTGTTTTTGTATTAAGTTCAAGCATCTTTTCATTCTTTACAAGTATTCATAACATGCCAACAGTATGCGGGGTACAAATCATAAAGAAAACAGAATTCCTGCTCAGTAAAGTTTTACATTAAATAAGATAAAGTGTATTTTATATAGCACCTGTCCTATAAGGGTACTCTATCAGTTATAATGGTACAGTTTCTATAGTATGTATCACATAAAGAACAATGAAACAATTTAAGACTTTTTAATCGGCTGTAGAAAAGTATTTAGCATCTGCCAGTAAATAGATTCAGAGGCAGGTTCTGCATCATTGTAGAGAACAGTTCATCATCATAGATTTATAAACTTGTATAAATGCTATTCAAAGGAGACCGTTGCTCATTAAAGCATCAAGGTCACTTCCTGCCACCTGGGGAGTTTTCCTTAGCAATCTGATTATATGAATTGGGCAGATTTTACTGAATTGAGCTTGAAGATTTAGAGAAACGACAGCCCCAAGGTACAATGCGACTGTCAACGGTGTGAGCTTCCTGCCAAGCCCAGTGAGTTCTACTTTTGAGGCATTACTGGGGTGGTTGCCATTTAGCTTGATAGATAGTATTATCTCATCTCAACAGAACAGGTTTTCTTTAATCTCGCTTACCAGTATCAACTAGGAAAACTCCATAGTTGTTGTGTAAGTCTGAGCTATCTGGGCAGTTCTTTATTCCAGCCTGGTATATTTCCTCAGCTTCCTTAAACCTCTCCTTTAAAAGAGAACAAAGAAAAATATATGAGAAAGTTTTTTAAAAAAATCAACAATAAACTGAATAATGGAAGTGGGAAGAGCAGAAAATAATTTACTGAGCATCTGCTATGCAACAGACACCAAGATCAAACACTACGTACTTTGAATTAAAGTCAGTGCCAACTGCACACATACCAAAGACTCATACTTGTGTTTAGTTCCTTCAGCGCAAACCAGCTGATGTTTACTAAGAAGCAGTATCTGGAAGGATTTGCCCTACAGTTGGAAAAAGCCTCAAAATGGATACTTGAATGGGATGCCCTCCACCCCAGTAACTATCTGGATGAAAATACATATGATCCATTCATATAGGAATGCCTTCCGAGGTGGCAATCTCACTGGGAGACAGGGAGGCCTGACTATTTGACACAGCTGCATTTGCATAGCTAGCCCTCTTACCTATATTGTATGATTTATTTGGGGAGGTTTTTTGGAAGGAAGTGGGAGGGGAAGCTGATGCTGATTATGGGAGGGGTTTGCCTTATCCTTTCTTTACTCTAAATATTTCTATAGCCCACCAAACCATTTGTTACTTCCCTTATCACCCTGCCCTTTCCATCTCTGAGCTGTTCCCTCCAACAGGAATATAGGGTCCCTCAAAAGGCACACCTCCAACTCCTCCCTTTGTGGCAAGGCCCAGATCAATTGCCACAGCTTCAATGGATCTTTTTCTAGTTGTTTTGGTCTTCTACTCTAACAATCCACTTTAAGACATTTCAATAATTCTGAATTCGTTTTTAGGCACATTTTCCACAACCATCTGAGATTGTCACGTCACACTTTCTTTTACAATGTAGAAGGTAACACCTAATTAATGAATCAAATGAAATGAAATCACTCAGGTTCTAACAATTACTCACAAGTAACCATTTTCTAGTTTCCTAGTACTGCTATGACGGTCAGGTGAAAGGCAATCGTTTGGCATAAAACACAAAGCAACTTTTCCTTTCATGTGCTCTGATCATGGACACCGTCCATAATTTTATCAGAAGTTACTACTACTAAGCATTCAACCAGACACATGAAAAGGGAATGTACGGCAGCATTTTTCTCAGACCTCACACCTTAAGCTTGTGAATAAAAATGCCCTGAGTGCTTAGCAATAAGCCAAGAAGCCTAAATCTGATTTGACTCAGAAAGGCGAAGACACTTGACTCTCTGTGGAATGACCAATGCCACCTCTTCGAATCCACATATTTAAGTACCATTTAGGGAACAAAGTGTGGTTTGAATTTGGCAAATTTCTCTTATTTGAATTACAAATCCATAGTCCAGCAAAAATGGATTTCCATGTTTCTAAAAGTGTGTTTTCTAATTGCCAAGCTCAACAAATTGTCAAACTCAAAAGAAAATTAGAGATGAATGAAAAATCTCAAAATGTCTTCTTTCAATCTACTGAAGAAGATATTTATAGGACATTCCACCCCAAAACAACAGAATACACATTTTTCTCAAGTGCTCATGGAACATTCTCCAGGATAGATCATATCTTGGGTCACAAATCAAGCCTTGGTAAATTTAAGAAAATTGAAATCGTATCAAGTATCTTTTCCGACCACAACGCTATGAGACTAGATACCAATTACAGGAAAAGATCTGTAAAAAATACAAACACATGGAGGCTACACAATACATTACTTAATAACGAAGTGATTACTGAAGAAATCAAAGGGGAAATCAAAAAATACCTAGAAACAAATGACAATGGAGACACGACGACCCAAAACCTATGGGACACAGCAAAAGCAGTGCTAAGAGGGAAGTTTATAGCAATACAAGCCTACCTCAAGAAACAGGAAACATCTCGAATAAACAACCTAACCTTGCACCTAAAGCAATTAGAGAAAGAAGAACAAAAAAACCCCAAAGCCAGCAGAAGGAAAGAAATTATAAAGATCAGGTCAGAAATAAATGAAAAAGAAATGAAGGAAACAATAGCAAAAATCAATGAAACTAAAAGCTGGTTCTTTGAGAAGATAAACAAAATTGATAAACCATTAGCCAGACTCATCAAGAGAAAAAGGGAGAAGACTCAGATCAATAGAATTAGAAATGAAAAAGGAGAAGTAACCACTGACACTGCAGAAATACAAAAGATCATGAGAGATTACTACAAGCAACTATATGCCAATAAAATGGACAACCTGGAAGAAATGGACAGATTTTTAGAAATGCACAAACTGCCGAGACTGAACCAGGAAGAAATAGAAAATATGAACAGACCAATCACAAGCACTGAAATTGAAACTGTGATTAAAAACCTTCCAACAAACAAAAGCCCAGGACCAGATGGCTTCACAGGCGAATTCTATCAAACATTTAGAGAAGAGCTAACACCTATCCTTCTCAAACTCTTCCAAAATATTGCAGAGGGAGGAACACTCCCAAACTCATTCTACGAGGCCACCATCACCCTGACACCAAAACCAGACAAAGATGTCACAAAGAAAGAAAACTACAGGCCAATATCACTGATGAACATAGATGCAAAAATCCTCAACAAAATACTAGCAAACAGAATCCAACAGCACATTAAAAGGATCATACACCATGATAAAGTGGGGTTTATCCCAGGAATGCAAGGATTCTTCAATATACGCAAATCAATCAATGTGATACACCATATTAACAAATTGAAGGAGAAAAACCATATGATCATCTCAATAGATGCAGAGAAAGCTTTCAACAAAATTCAACACCCATTTATGATAAAAGCCCTGCAGAAAGTAGGCATAGAGGGAACTTTCCTCAACATAATAAAGGCCATATATGACAAACCCACAGCCAACATTGTCCTCAATGGTGAAAAACTGAAACCATTTCCACTAAGATCAGGAACAAGACAAGGTTGCCCACTCTCACCACTATTATTCAACATAGTTTTGGAAGTGTTAGCCACAGCAATCAGAGAAGACAAAGAAATAAAAGGAATCCAAATCGGAAAAGAAGAAGTAAAGCTGTCACTATTTGCAGATGACATGATACTATACATAGAGAATCCTAAAGATGCTACCAGAAAACTCCTAGAGCTAATCAATGAATTTGGTAAAGTAGCAGGATACAAAATTAATGCACAGAAATCTCTTGCATTTCTATACACTAATGACGAAAAATCTGAAAGTGAAATTAAGAAAACACTCCCATTTACCATTGCAACAAAAAGAATAAAATATCTAGGAATAAACCTACCTAAGGAGACAAAAGACCTGTATGCAGAAAATTATAAGACACTGATGAAAGAAATTAAAGATGATACAAATAGATGGAGAGATATACCATGTTCCTGGATTGGAAGAATCAACATTGTGAAAATGTCTCTACTACCCAAAGCAATCTACAGATTCAATGCAATCCCTATCAAACTACCACTGGCATTTTTCACAGAACTAGAACAAAAAATTTCACAATTTGTATGGAAACACAAAAGACCCCGAATAGCCAAAGCAATCTTGAGAACGAAAAATGGAGCTGGGGGAATCAGGCTCCCTGACTTCAGACTATATTACAAAGCTTCAGTAATCAAGACAGTTTGGTATTGGCACAAAAACAGAAATATAGATCAATGGAACAGGATAGAAAGCCCAGAGATAAACCCACATACATATGGTCAACTTATCTTTGATAAAGGAGGCAAGCATATACAGTGGAGAAAAGACAGCCTCTTCAATAAGTGGTGCTGGGAAAATTGGACAGGAACATGTAAAAGTATGAAATTAGAACACTCCCTGACACCATGCACAAAAATAAACTCAAAATGGATTAAAGACCTAAGTGTAAGGGCAGACACTATCAAACTCTTAGAGGAAAACATAGGCAGAACACTCTATGACATACATCACAGCAAGATTCTTTTTGACCCAGCTACCAGAGAAATGGAAATAAGAACACAAATAAACAAATGGGACCTAATGAAACTTAAAAGCTTTTGCACAGCAAAGGAAACCATAAACAAGACCAAAAGACAACCCTCAGAATGGGAGAAAATATTTGCAAATGAAGCAACTGACAAAGGATTAATCTCCAAGATTTACAAGCAGCTCATGCAGCTCAATAACAAAAAAACGAACAACCCAATCCAAAAATGGGCAGAAGATCTAAATAGACATTTCTCCAAAGAAGATATACAGATGGCCTACAGACACATGAAAGAATGCTCAACATCATTAATCATTAGAGAAATGCAAATCAAAACTACAATGAGATATCATCTCACACCGGTCAGAATGGCCATCATCAAAAAATCTAGAAACAATAAATGCTGGAGAGGGTGTGGAGGAAAGGGAACACTCTTGCACTGTTGGTGGGAATGTAAATTGATACAGCCACTATGGAGAACAGTATGGAGGTTCCTTAAAAAACTACAAATAGAACTACCATACGACCCAGCAATCCCACTACTGGGCATATACCCTGAGAAAACCATAGGTCAAAAAGAGTCATGTACCAAAATGTTCATTGCAGCTCTATTTACAATAGCCAGGACATGGAAGCAACCTAAATGTCCATCGACAGATGAATGGATAAAGAAGATGTGGCACATATATACAATGGAATATTACTCAGCCATAAAAAGAAATGAAATGGAGGTATTTGTAATGAGGTGGATGGAGTTAGAGTCTGTCATACAGAGTGAAGTAAGTCAGAAAGAGAAAAACAAATACAGTATGCTAACACATATATATGGAATCTAAGGGGAAAAAAAAAAAATAAGGCCATGAAGAACCTAGTGGCAAGACGGGAATAAAGACACAGACCTACTAGAGAATGGACTTGAGGATATGGGGAGGGGGTGGGGTGAGATGTGACAGGGTAAGAGAGTGTCATGGACATATATACACTACCAAATGTAAAATAGATAGCTAGTGGGAAGCAGCCACATAGCACAGGGAGATCAGCTCGGTGCTTTGTGACCACCTAGAGGGGTGGGATGGGGAGGGTGGGAGGGAGGGAGATGCAAGAGGGAAGAGAAATGGGAACATATTGTATATGTATAACTGATTCACTTTGTTATAAAGCAGATGCTAACACACTATTGTAAGGCAATTATACTTCAATAAAGATGTTTGAAAAAAAAAATCTACTGAAGAAAAGAAAAACTTTCTGAAGGTATCACCCACTGAAGGTGTAGCAAATTGGTGAGTGTGCATGCATGTGTATTAAATGGAGATAGGCAAGACACAAATTACATAAGACTCCAATCGAAGTAATAGATAGAGAGTACCATTGCATATTTATTCATTTACCCATTCATTCAGCACATGTTTTCTGTAATTGCTATAGAAAGGATGGCATAGTAATTAAGAATTGGGCTTCCTCATAAAACTAAAAATAGAGTTGCCATATGATCCAGCAATCCCACTCCTGGGCATATATCCAGACAAAACTATAATTCAAAAAGATACATGCTGGGGCTTCCCTGGTGGCGCAGTGGTTAAGAATCCACCTGCCAGTGTAGGGGATGTGGGTTCAAGCCCTGGTCTGGGAAGATCCCACATGCTGCCGAGCAACTAAGCCCGTGTGCCACAACTACTAAGCCTGCACTCTAGAGCCCGTGAGCCACAACTACTGAAACCTGCACGCCTAGAGCCCGTGCTCTGCAACAAGAGAAGCAATGAGAAGCCTGTGCACTGCAACGAAGAGTAGCCCCCGCTCGCCACAACTAGAGAAAGCCCACGTGCAGCAACGAAGACCCAATGCAGCCAAAAATAAATAAATAAAATAAATAAATTTATTTAAAAAAAAAGATACATGCACCCCTATGTTCATAGTGGCACTATTTACAATAGCCAAGACATGGAAACAACCTAAATGTCCATCAACATATGAATGGATAAAGAAGATGTAGTGTGTGTATATATGTATGTATGAATATATATTATAATGGAATATTACTCAGCCTTCAAAAAGAATAAAATAATGCCATTTGCAGCAACATGGATGGACCTAGAGATTATCATACCAAACAAAGTAAGTCAGAAAAAGACAAATACCATATGATATCACTTGTATGTGGAATCTAAAATACAACACAAATGAACAAAACTACAAAACAGAAACAGACTCACAGACATTGACTATAGACTTTTGGCTGCCAAGGCAGGGGGAGCAGGTAGGGAAGGGAAGGAATGGGAGTTTGGGATCAGCAGAGGCAAACTATTATATATAGGATGGATAAACAACAAGGTCCTACTGTAGAGCACAGAGAACTATATTCAATATCCTATGATAAACAATAATGGAAAAGAATATACAAAAAAAGAATGTATATATATGTATAACTGTACAGCAGAAATTAACACAACATTATAAACCAACTATACTTCAATAAAATTAAAATAAAAAAAAAAAGAATTGGGATGCCAGTGCTTGGCTACATGGGTTGGAATCCCAACCCCATCATTTAATGTCCCTGTGACCTTACTTACCCTCTATGTATCTAAGTGTAACAAAGGGATAAAAATAGTACCTATTTCAGAGGGTTGTTCTGAGGATTAAATGGATTAAAACAGATGAAGCCCTGAGAACAATGCCTAGCAAATAGTCAGCACTTTGTCATGTTAGCCTCTACTCTTATTACTACTACTAGGAGTAGTATTTCATGAGCACATTTAAAAACAGATGGCATTAGTGTCAAACACTAACACTGGTCAAACGGTAACACAAGAAACTCAAGACTTTTAGGAACTGATTACCTAGTTTAGGATTAGCCAGGGTATTTTTTTTTCTGGTTGCCTCTAAGAAATTGTTTATTGACCTCCATATCAGAAGATGATTAAGAAAAATTAAAAGGAAGAACACCCAAGTTAGTTATTTTTTTCTCATATAGAGTTAACTAAAGAGATTTGATAGGAAAGAAGTTTGAAACTGTAGGCTAAAATGCCACGTGGACAGGGTTGTGATGCCTGACGTGGCTTCAGTAACAACGCCAGGGCACCTGAGCTCTAGAGCATCTGTATTTACCTCTTTATTACACTGCTCACATTGAGTTGTATTCCTTAGTTCATTTGTCTTTGAGCTCCTTAAATAGATGTATTTTGTTTTATTCATCCCCATGTCTTTGGCATCTATCTCCCAGTGGTATAAGTAATAGCACCTCCTACATGTCAAGTATATAATGGAGACAGAAGAGTGGGTGAGACAGACAATCCTGCCCACACAGACAACAGAGAGGGATTCAGGCAAGGAGACACTGTGATATATGGTGACAGTGTCACAAAAGGAGAAGCACAAGGTTCTTGGAAGGCAACCAGGAGTGATACCCAGACTGGTGTTTATATAGACAGATTCTCTACAACTATCATAAACCAAATGCCTGGAAATACTGGTTACCATTAACACCAGCAGCTGTGTAATATGAAGGTGTGCATGAAAAAAATCTGCAGCTACTTGAGATCTTTAAAACATCCTTATAACCAAACTGTGGGAGAGCTGAAAGGTGTTTTTCCTGAAAGGAATAAAATTGACGTCCTCACATTCTAACTTGCTGAAGTCAGATACCACAGTTTTCAAGTGCAATTACTCTTATACCTGATTTAATTTTACCTTTTCCCCACATTCTTGTTGCTCCAGAATAGGCAAAGAGATCACCTTTTTCATCTAAAACCCATTTTGGGGTTTATGAGCTGGGTCTCCACTAGGAATGCAATTTTCAAAGTCCAAAGAAGTAATGGGATTTAAAAGACCATCCATGTCTAGAGCAAGGAATCACATCCCATACCTTCGGTAACCCCCAAGGGCAGTCTCAAGACTCTGGCTCTATGACAAATGTTTTCAATGTCTATCTTTCTTGTCCTTTCATTTGACTGTAAATTTCAAAGAATGATTAACTCCACTTATTAAAAAACGAAAGGGACCACCACTGCAGGAGAAAAATACCTTCTGGATGTTTATTTAAAACAAATTCCACCTTCTCTGGAAGGGCAATGCATTTATCTTAAAAAGGAGTATCCTTTATCCCTCAAGTTCAATTTCATTTACCTCATCTGGCTAGATGTCCTGACCTAAGCCGATCACTCCCAGTCTCTACAGACTTGTGAGATCCAGAGGAAATGTATACGAGCTATTTATAGGACAACTTTAATTAAAAATGCTTGTGACCCAGAGAATGGTTCTGACAAATAATACTGTCACCAGAATCCCCAACCAACCGCTACCTCAGCATGAAATCGGCCTTCGAGGGCAATGGTTAAAAATGGGCAGCATGCAGCCGTGGGCTCCTCTCCAAGGCTCAAAAGCATTTTCAGTGGGGTGGAAATGAAATGGGCCTCGCGGGACAGAGAAAACACCATCAACATCTCCATGTTTTACATGCTGTAATTACTGACATGGCATGTTTTCTACCTCAAGGAAGAGAAAGTGAAAAGTAGATCTGAAAAAGGACGTTTGACTGTCATTTATTCTCTTGGGCCAACTGATACACTTGGAAAAGATTTCTTATAGTTCAAGTTGCAGCAGCCAGGATGACAAAGGGACATGGGCACAATGCAGCAATCTTCAAACTTCCTGGTTTGCGCTCTAAAATGTACTGAGGACCCCAGAGAGCTTTGTTTATGTGGTCTACATCTATCAATGTGTACCACAACAGAAATGAAGCTGAGAAATTTTTATTTAATAAACTAATAAATAAACTAATATTTATTTTTATTTAAAATAATAAACAAACATAACACATTTATAAGAAAATAACTGTATTTTCCAAAGCCAAAAAAATTAGTGAGAATAGTGGCATTATTTTCTATTTTTCCAAGACTTTTAAATGTCTGGCTTGATAGAAGACAGCTGGGTTCTTGTATCTATTTTTGTACTAATCTGTTTCTATATGTTTTTTAGTTGAAGTATGTGAAGAAACCTGGTCTCACACAGACATTTAGTTGCAAAGGGGAGAATATTTTCATACTCTTTTCATGACTGTGAATATATCATGTAGCCTCTAAAGAACTACTGTACACTGGGAAGAGAATGAGAGTAAAAAAAGGCAAATTACTTGTTAGTATTATAAAAACTGCACAGGCCTTCTTGGACCTCAGGCGTCCCCAGTCAACCGTTTGTGAACCACTGGCGTAATGAATGGCCTGTAACATATGTTCTTACTGTATGGCAGATATAGGGTGTGATGTTCCAAAGTGGTGAAAGACCTACAGAGATGGGGCTGGAAGGTTATGCTCTGACATCATGGCCATGCGTCTGAGCTGCTTTCCAGAAGTACTTTCACTCTGGCCAATGATACGATCACACAGAGCTATCGTGTATCTCCCCATTAGCCAAATGACTATTACAAACCTGGGAAGTGTAGGACCACTGGATGTTTAAACTCATGTCAATGACTTCACCAAGCAACTCTTTAAGACACAGCAGCTCAAAACATAAAGCAAAGATGCCTGCTTTCTCACCCTTTCCTTTGCTTTTACTTTCCTTACAAAACAGTTCTTCCCCCATCAGTCATTGACATGGACATTTACAAGAAACACGCGGCCAACATTTGACGTCTAATTCTCTTTCTCATTCAACTGAAATGAATCAATTAACTTGGCATTCCTCCTCACCAAGGACATGTTAGGTATTTCTAATCCTGAATTTTCTCATCGCCCAGCAGACTGTGATCAATATCACCCTGTGACAATTTAAGAAAAAAAGAAATGATCACTTTAAAGAGGAAATGCCAAGAATCATAAAATAAAAGCTAAAGAGAAAACACTATGACAAGTGTAAGCGACCACAGCTGTGTCACATTCTCAAGAGACCAGGAAGAGTGAGGGGAAGCTAAATTTACATAGAATTGCAGCTTTCTCTATCTCCAAACTCTTCTCATGCCCTTTTGTCCTCATTCTCTGCACTTTCAGGCACATGACTTTCCTCCCATAAGAAGGGATCATACTGCTCCCCACCCCACAGCCCTCAGGTGGTCTAATTCCTGTAGCCAGAAAGCTTTACCTAATAATTTTAATCTTGTTGATATCTATAAGTTCTTAAGGTATCAGACTAAATATCACTCTTTGGCCAGCGCTCACTGCTCCCTATATTAGGTTAGGTCTCTATAACATTCTCACTGGTACTCTATTCTCTCTTTGCCCATTTGTCACAACTGGGTTAGACATTGGGGAAAGGGTGGTAATTCTTCGCTTAAGAGTATCCTTACCTTTTAGACTCTAAGTTCCATGAGTTGAGGCCCATACCTTGCTACTTCAGCAATTTCTAATACTTGGTGATACCTAAATGTTCAATAAATATGTGCTGAATAATTAAATCAATAAATTATTAAGGTAGGGTTCAGCTCAGGGTGACCTGACCACACATTCAATGGTATATGTGCCTCAATCTACCCAAAAGATGGCACTTGTCAAAGAAGAGAAACTGACCCTGGACTGCTCTTATTTTTGATCTATACTTCTAACTTATATTTTACTGTTCCAATTTTCTTTTCATTCTTGTGTCAGGTGAAGTCATATCCCAAAATATATAAAAGAAAAATATTTTAAGTGTTATCAAATTAATTAATTGAGTTTTTCAATAGGCTATAAACCTGGGGCTAGCGATAATTTACAATGGATCAAGTCATTATGTTAACTTCATTTCCTTTACTGCTAGTGTAATGCAAGCTATATAATCTATGGCAAGAGTAGGCTGGTTAAAAATGATGGTGGGCTTGTAAATGTTTACAAGCCTATCTGTGAAGCTGGAGTACAGCCAGCTCTGAATGCTAATAGAAAACCAAAAAAGGCTAGTAAGCCAGAGACCATCCAGACTTCAAATCTAAGAGCTTATTTTCTGTCCTGTTTTCTTGACTTCTATGCTGCAGTAGACACAGAGGGGAAAATTTATTCTGGATCCTTTTAAGTATCTAACATCTATGGCAACTCATGCTACTAGGTTTCCTCTATCATTTTTCTTCCCCCCTCCCACCTGGCCCCTTGTATACCTAACCTCATTAACTACAGCCCATTACCACAGTCCAGTCATGGGACCCCAGCATCATACAGTGAAAGAGCAGTGGGGAAGGAATCGAGTTACCAGGCTCCAGTCTTGGTCCTGACACTAGTTATTTGTATGACCTTGAGCAGCACTTAATTCTGTGCACCTCATATTTTTATCTACAAAATGAGAAGGTTAAAAATTCTTTAAGGTTTCCGCCCCCCCACACTACTCTTCATATTCCCCTCGGAGGAATTACCTACTCATAATATGGACTCATTTATTTGAAGTCCTAAATCTATCTTTAGCCCTGATCTCTCCCACTGCCATGTGTCCACATGCTATTGCCATTTAAATGTTCTGCTAACATTCAAGACTTAGAGGCTGCACACTGCTGGTGGCACAGCATATTGGTACCACTCTTTTAGAAAGCAGTTTAGTAATACATCTCAAAAGTCATGAAATGCTGATACTCTTTGATATGGGAATTCAACTTCTAGGAATCTATCATTAGGAAATGATTCAAAGTATTGTTTTAGGCCTTCCCTGGTGGCGCAGTGGTTAAGAATCCATCTGCCAATGCATGGGACACGGGTTCGAGCCCTGGTCCGGGAAGATCCCACATGCTGCGGAGCAGCTAAGCCCATGCACCACAACTACTGAGCCTGCGCTCTAGAGCCCGCGAGCCACAACTACTGAGCCTGTGTGCCATAACTACTGAAGCCCGCGCGCCTAGAGCCCGTGCTCCTCAACAAGAGAAGCCACCGCAATGAGAAGCCTGGGCGTTGCAACTAGAGAAAAGCCCGCCCTCAGCAATGAAGACCCAAAGCAGCCAAAAATAAATACATTAATTAATTAAAGAAACAAAAAAAAGTAACTTTTCATGAACTTGGAGTTCATCAATTTAGAAAAGGAATACAACTTAAAACTTTTGGATACAGTATTTACTAAAACAAATTGCTTTTCACAATATTAACATGTTAATGCTTTATTTGTATGGAAACAATAGCACTAATTAAAGTGGAGCCTTAAGTTTTTCATGAAAATATTCATTAGCACTGGGTGTTACAGGGGTAGTTTCAGACACTCTTAAAATGTTAGATCCATATAGTTATCAATTTTCAGATTTGGAAACTGAGGCTCAGAGAGGTAAAGCGCTCCTCACCAGAGTCTGTACAGGCGAGGAAGTGGGGTCTGTATTATGAAGTGGGGTCTACAACCAGGCTGCCGCCCTGTTCACTGTCAAATGCTCCTAATAGCACAGCACAGGGGAACGGACCTCCAGAGTGCATTAAGTCCAGAGATGCTGTATGAATTCCCGCCTGCTTTATACAGTGAAGTACCCGGAGCCCTAGAGAAGGAACAGGCATACAAGGAAGACAAGGTTTTTCTTAATGAAACTTGCAGTCTTGTGAGGAAAAATAAACCTGACAAACTGTTTAAACTATAGTTCAGATGTTAACTCAAGAAATAAAAATATATGATTGGTTTGTGAGTTGATGCATGTTCCCAAAGATGTCATAGGAGCTCCGAGGAAAATCTAACTCCCGTGCGATGGGGAGGTGGATGAGTGTTGGGGGAGGACGTGAAAGTTGAACTGAATCTTGAAATATGAGGATGATTTAGAAGGAGAGAAAGAAAAGACGACACTATAGGAAGATGGAACTGTGTGAATGTCTGTAAAGAGCTCACCCAAAACAACACACCGTGTCATCACTGGTATTAGGTGAGTGACTCTGTCATTTACCTTCAGGGTAATTTGCATCAAGAAGAGCGCTTCAATGTTTACTATCTGTCCTGCCAAGTTGTGAAAAAAGATATGACTGGGAACTCAGTGCAATGCTTTACGTATTCACTTTCAGAGAAATTGAGGCAGCTTTAAAAAATACAGAACACAAATTGAATAAAATAAATTATTAAGAAAAATGATAAACCGAGTACAAGCAGCGCACACAGAAAAGCAGCCTATCCCGTCCAGATGGCGGTTAGTCGGAGGTGGGCCCAAGGGGGACGAAACTAGAATTGATTTTCTTAGCATTTGGAAGATCCTTCATGCATTAGATTAAAAATAAAGCAAAAAACGTGTAATTCAGGAGAAGGCTGGCCGTTCCTAATACTGAGACATGAGAGAAATTTCTCCCTCGAGTCCTCCTTCAGAAGCCAGTGAACCAGGTAACAGGTGTTGGCCTCAACCCTGCCCAACCCTGCAGTTAGAAGGAGTAGTTTCACCTAGCTGTCCTCACACTGTCCCTCAGTGAAGGACAAGGGCATGACGTGTGGCACAGTTCCGTTATGAAACAGTATGGTGGCCCACATGCCCAGCCCTGTTTCAAATATGAGTAAAATCTAGATCATGTACTGGATTGGAGGAGCTACATGGTCTTCAGTTCATGTCCATTCATTTATTCACTCAGTATTTACTGCTTGCATACAACGTGACAGACATGGGGGAAAAGCCTTGAGTAAAAGAGACAGCCATTCTCATGGAGATTGGCTCACGGAAATATTCTAGTGGTGGAAGAAAGATCACAGACAAATAGATGTATGTTAGACGGTGATAAATGCTCTGGGGAGAAATCAGCCAGGGCCAGGTGACAGAGAAACATGTGGGGCAGTGAGGGAGTTATTTTGAAAGGGTAATCACAGACAGCCCCCTGATACGGAACTATGTGGGCAGAAACCAGCATGAGATGAGGAAGGAACTCTAAGATGTCTGGCAGAACAGTGTTGCAGGCAAAAGGCACAGTTAGTGCAAAGGCCCTAACTTTGTGTGTGGCTTGTCTGAGTAGCTGCAAGACACCCAACCAGGCAGAGGCAGGGAGGGTCTTCCTATGAAAATGAAGGAGCCAGGATGAGGTGAGAAAAGGGAATAATGATGGAATCAATCTTTTCTTCAGGAAACTCCCACTGTGTCTGCTTCAACACAAGCCAAAGGCAGCTGAGGACTGCCGTGTATACCATAGAACATGACGACCATCATTTCAGCTTAAACACTGTGCTAAAACATGTATTAAAATCATCCACTACAGACACAGGCTTTTGTCTAAAGCCCACCTACACTATATGGAGAATATTAGAGCAAGATAACTAGACTTATCATTTCTGACACTTAAATATTCATTGAGTGTCCTAATTTTGCTTCCGGGTGAAACCGCCAAAGTTTTTGAAACGCAAATTGCGCCCCTCTGTACCTGACATGCAGCATCAAGTCATTCATTATATTTAAGCCAATGCTGCAGGGCATCTTTCAAAGCTGCTAAGTTTAATTTTAAAGGCAATCTGGCAATTGTGTGATAGCAGAATCTACCTTCTATTGAGGGCACTTATGTGTGTCAACAAAACTATATCGTTAATTTAGAGAAGACAACTTATATTTGTTTTCCCCACAGCAGGGGGCATGCATCCAGGACACGAAAAATGGGATCAAATGGTTTAGATAGAGTGAGAAGAAGGAGGGGGAATCAAAATACCCCTCTGCTTTACGCCGTGAGAAATGTTCTCTCTTAGGAGCCTGTCCTACAAGACTCGGTGATCTTCTAACAGTTATAAGACATAGGATCTATAAGATTATTGGTAATTGGTTCCATATTGAGTTCAGAGATCTTAGTCCATTAGCAATTCCCCAGAAAAATATAGGTGAGTAGTAATAAAACCGGCAAATACCATGTATTGTTCTTGATAGATTTTGTCCCAAAGTGATGGAGAATATAGCAATGGCCTATATAATGGACCATCTTTGTCTAGAGGTCACCTACATACACAAAGAATATTGGAGTGAGAAAACTAGGTTTGTAATTTCTATCAAGAAGAAAACTGACATAGAGATCAGTTGTCTAATATGAGCTTACAAGTTAAATGATATATATAAAAATCTGTGTAATATTAATTTATACATTCAACAGAAACATTTAAAAATATTATGTGAAACTAAATGGGAACAATTACCTGCTCAGCCAGTAATGAAGCTAAGCTTGAATATGCATCTGCAAACTCGGGACCATATCTAATGGAATCTTTCAGTAAGGTGATAGCCTCTTCCTTTTTCTCCTGAGACCTGTAGGTTATAAGAGGGTAAAAAAGAATACCTTTTAATAAAACTTTAATCCTCTGATTAGACTTGAAAATCTCATTTCTTTTAGCAAAGATTAACGGATTCACTCTGATTTTACTGCAAATGAATTACATTAGACTTCCTCCAGGTGCTAATAAGTTTCTGTCTCTGAATTCTCAATGGAAAGAGATGTTAAGATATAAATGACACTGCAGGTTATTCACTGATTTCTCTACCTTCCATTTCTCGCTGTGTGTTCTTGAGAGTTTTATTTAAAAATGTACAAGTTTATTAAGCAGAAAGTTTGACCTTCAGAGGAGCAATTTTGGGCACATGACCTGGGTGGCATGGGAGCCAGTTTTCAACGATGTGGAGGATGGTTTGAACCCCTGCAGTTCTAACTGCACCACTGCAGGCTGGGCTCCTAATGGGGGCTGAGCCACCTATCAGCAACAAGCCAGCCAAACTGCCCACGTTCATCTTTGCTTTTATATCAAGAGAGATACCTTTTACACATAATTTGTGAAATTAGAAGATACTGTGACTACTGGCTGGCAAAGAATGATCAGCTCTTTTATCCTCATATTTTTATTGAAAATCGGGCTGATGATCTTCTTCATTTTAGTCTTCTCCCAGTGATTACATTTTTGATTTAAAGAGAACTCAAGGCTTCAAAGTTGTTACCACTATTTTGGGCAAAAGTTCTCTTTCCTGTTAGTGCCATGGGGAAACACTGGGTCATTAGCCTGATATCAGTATCCCCGAAGCCAAAAATGTACGCTGGCAGTGATCTACTTTGCCATCAATACAATTCCACAAACACTGACCACTTGCTAAATGCTAGACATTGTAATTGGCAAAAGAGGTGGAATGAAGAATAGAACCACCGGAACTATGGAGGGCACACAGCCTAAGGGTCCCCCAACTTTATGAGTTACCAATACTGAATTGTGTGCTTATGTTTTTACTGCGTAGGGTCAACAATCATTTATTCAACAATGAATATGTACCAAATGCTCTGGTCAATTTTCACATAACATCATTAATTTAAATCTCACAACAATCCCATGCAGCAGGTATTACTGTCCTATTATACTCATTTTTCTAATGAGAAAAATTTGGATTCAGAAAAGTCAAGTGACTCATCATGTTCACATAACTAGTGTTCTGAGTCAAGATCTGGTGCTCTTCCATCACACTATACTTGCTTATTCTAACTGCTTAGAAATCCACCTCCTATGAGCTTGAGGCCCGAAGTGTGAACCATGGACCAGTATCATCAACGTCACCTAGGAGCTGGTTAGCAGTACAGAGTCTCAGGCCCCATCTAGACCTAAAGAATCAGACCCTGAATGTTAAAAAGATTCTCAGGTAATTTGTACTCACATTGAGATTTTAGTAGCACAGCTCCCTGAATTATCAAAGGAAGCTGAGAGTAGCTCCTGCTATAGAACCCCTATGTAGGGCTTCAGGCTCTACAGGATGAAGATCTATAGGGGAAATCTAGTATTGACTCCATACGTTTGAGTTCCAAGTACTAGAAGCAACATGTTACAAGACGATTTCACCTAGAAGACAGTCTCCTATCACAGACCTTGAAAAAAAAGTCATGTTTCCAGCAGAGACATTGCATTCAATGTCTCTCTTGCACTCAATACACTATTCAATGTAGCAAACGTGAAAACATTTGTCATTGCGTTAGCTATTTCCCAGGGGAGGTGGCTGTCCACACTACCCTCTCCTCAATGGGGTCTAACTAACGCAAACTCGGCTCCTCTCGATGCATAGCCCTGCCCTTGATATCAAGGTGTAACACCTGTGTCCTTGAGTGGCTCATCTTTGGGATGTGGCTTTAAAGTTGCGTGGTTAAAAGAAACTGGCATTATAGCTCTCTTAGTGCTGCTTTCTTGTCAATTCATTCATTTAGTTGACAAACATTCAGAGTGTCTGTAAGACCCTATGGAAGACCACTATGTTTACACATGCTTGGGTTTCTAAAATATACCTTGAAGTAATTCTTCCATGGGCACATGTTTTTAAATGAAAACTTTTTTTTTAACACCTTATAATTGCTTTACAATGGTGTGTTAGTTTCTGCTTTATAACAAAGTGAATCAGCTATATGTATACATATATCCCCATATCTCCTCCCTCTTGCGTCTCCCTCCCACCCTCCCTATCCCATCCCTCTAGGTCATCGCAAAGCACCGAGCTGATCTCCCTGTGCTATGCAGTTGCTTCCCTCTAGCTATCTATTTTACATTTGGTAGTGTATATATGTCCATGCCACTCTCTCACTTTGTCCCAGCTTACCCTTCCCTCAACTCCCCATGTCCTCAAGTCCATTCTCTACATCTGCGTCTTTATTCCTGTCCTGCCCCTAGGTTCATAAGAACCATTTTTTCTTTTAGATTCCATATATATGTGTTAGCATACATATATAGTATTTGTTAGTATTTGTTTTTCTCGTTCTGACTTACTTCACTCTGTATGACAGACTCTAGGTTCATCCACCTCACTGCAAATAACTCAATTTCCTTTCTTTTTATGACTGAGTAATATTCCATTGTATATATGTGCCACATCTTCTTTATCCATTCACCTGTCAATGGACACTTAGGTTGCTTCCATGTGCTGGCTATTGTAAATAGTGTTGCAATGTACATTGTGGTACATGTCTCTTTTTGAATTATGGTTTTCTCAGGGTATATGCCCAGTAGTGGGATTGCTGTGTCATATGGTAGTTTTATTTTTATGAAAACTTACTTTTAATCCTGGTAATTTAACTATTGGTTTCATGGTTAGAAGAAGTCTTCCTCCAAGGATTTCGTAAATCTTTATTAACATTAATTTGGAAATTTTCCCAAAATCCAAAGGAAGATATAGATTTAGGAAACTGAGTCTGAAAATTAAGCCCCTCAGGACATAATTTAGCTTGGATATTCTTCAAAATCAGCAGAGAAAAAGCCACAACAATTTGATAGCAAAGAGTTAATGATTTTCATTTGTTATGACTCACATCAGTTAGAATGACAGCTTAATCTTTCATATATAAACTCAGTGAGTTTAATTACCACTTACTACAGTGAGTGAATCTAAATAGTTGAGGTTGTCCATTCACATTTATGTGACATACTGGAAAAGTTAGCATCAAAATTATGTACAGGGAACTCGAATTCTTTATGAAAAACTGTACCTCTATTAATCTCTTGAGGGACTGAATGACTGATATACTTTAAAAAAAATTATTTATTTTTGGCTGCGTTGGGCCTTCGTTGCTGTGCGTGGGCTTTCTCTAGTTGCGACGAGCAGGGGCTACTCTTTGGTGTGGTGCATGGGCTCTAGGCGCGCGGGCTTCAGTAGTTGTGGCTCAGGAGCTCTAGAGCACAGGCTCAGTAGTTGTGGCGCACGGGCTTAGTTGCTCCATGGCATGTGGGATCTTCCTGGACCAGGGCTCGAACCTGTGTCCCCTGCATCGGCAGGCAGATTCTTAACCACTGCGCCACCAGGGAAGTCACCTCTCCCTCACACACACACTTTTAAAAATGTGGTGTTTTTGAAATTCCTTCTAAAGTAATATATCAATACTTTCACATTTCAAACTACTCATGAGAAATTTAAGTTAGATGTTAGAGTGATTTTTCCTGTGTCTGGTCTTATACCATAATGGATTTTGGGTGTAAAAATCATCATTAAATACACAACTGAATAGCACTCCACTAAATGTAAAATAACCCAGTAATAAGCAGAGTCAAAAACCTCTAAAAACCTCATTCTAAGGCAAATGTCAAGCTGAGGAGGCCTAAATGGCAGACTGATAGTTCAGAATCCACTCGGCTGCTATTAGAGCCACACAAAGGAGTAGGTCTTCATTTTGCAGGGGTGACGGCTAAAGGTGAATATTTAAGCAAGAAAGAATTAGGGGTAATTTTGAACCTCTTTTTCAGCCACACCAGGAAAGCGTCTTAGAAAAGAAAGTTTTAAGCAGTTATTTCCATGTAAAAAGGAATAACAAGAGAGGCAGAAAATTTCAAATAGACTTTACAAAATTCTTAATAATGGGAATTACCTATGTATTCTGACAGTACAGATCACCCCTGGGCCAGCATTAAACAGTATTAAAACTCCCTAATGCATTCTTTTTGGCTCTATAACAGGCAATTTAGCGAAATCCAAAGCCCATTATCAAGGTAAGCCCCCTCTATATAGGAATACTCTGTTAGCCATTTAGACTGAATTGACAAGTCAATTCAAAAGGGGGAAAATATGAAAATAACATCTTCCTCTGAATTCACCAAGCATGTGATACAGGTAACCAAGTCCACAGGTTGTTTTTCTGAATTCCAGAGAAAAAGCTTGAAGTATGTAGCTCATAACAAGTGAATAAATTGACAAAATGATGCCGCGGTACATCCCCCGTCCAATTAGCCACGGGCACACCTTTTGTCTGGAGTCACAGAAAGGAACACTCTGAGATCCTCTGGAAACTCATGTCACACTCAGGACACTGAGGCCTGTCCGAGCTTCTGTGAAGGGTTCAGCAGGCACTGATGGAACTATTAGAGATCCCTGGGTAGGTGGGAGAAGCAGGGAGGAGTGAAGCGCTCCTGGGTTAGGAAATATTTATTGCCTGTCTGCATCCTGAATGTCTTCATCTGCCAAAGAAAGTCACCAGCTGATGATCGACAATCCTCCATGACCTAAAATATTCTATCTTCACTTTTTCCTTAGATCAACTGTTCTCAAATTTTAGTGCTTAAGAATCATTCAGTGTTTGATAAAATGTAGGATCCCAGGCCTCATAAGATTCAGTAGGTCTGAGGTAGGGCCAAGGAATCATTATTCTTAAAGAGCACCTCAGGTGATTCTGGTGAGGGTGGTCTTCAGCCTATGCTTTAGAAACTCTGCCCTGGTTACTATGTGGGGTCTGCCTGATCAGTTGATCCTTGATATAAGGCTAAAATGTAACAGGATCAGAAAAGGTAAAAGAAGGAGAAAGAAGACTTTCTGGAACAATCAGAGCCAAAGAGAAGGGTCACAGTGGCCGGTTGATTTGCCCGGATGGGCGATACTTCTGGACGCCAGGTGATGTGCGAAGGCTGCAGCGGAGGTGCATGGAGGGTGACGCTGGAATTGGAAGAGGCAGTTTTCTCTCTCGTAGAAGCTCTGTGGCGAATGTCCGCTTTTGTGCATCTGAGTCTTAGTGCTGGTGTTTTAGCCATATGGGCATCAACAGAAGTAAAAATCTCCTAATATGCTGCAAGCAAAACTCCGCTCCCTTAAGTCTCCCCCAAGAATTTCCAAAAGGCTAAATTTCCTGAGAAGGGGTCCCTGGGACCAATAACATCTTCCTCATCGAGTTCATAAGAGAAGCATTAAGTAGAAATTAGATCTTGTTCATAATATGCAAATTTCGCCATTCAACATTTGTAGTTTCCCAGGGAATTTTCCCTTTGGTTATACAGCAGTGGGGCTGTTTTTCTCGTGTGTTAAGTAACAACATTTGCCTCATCTCACTTTCTTGGCTCGGTCTCAGTGACAGATAGTTAGAAAAAGCAAATTTTCTAAAAGCAATTTTTAGAAAATTCAGCACATTTTCTTTTAGTAATTAAGGACCTGTTAAGTTTGTCAATTTAGAAAACTTTTTGGATTCCTATGTAGAATCTCATGACACATTCATTTAAACTGAAAGCAGATGCTTGCTTTGAAAGAGTATTGACATTTTGGGAGAATCTGGGAAATGCAATAACAGAAATAAATGGATTTGGCAATCCCCTTGGCAGCAGTAAAATTTCCTATTAACCACAGCGTGAACTTGGAATGCCGGGCAGTCTCTTAACTACCATTCCTTTGTTGGGGTGTTTTGTTGTTGTTGGATCCAGAAATGATGTCTCTCACAAAGGGAAAAGACTGTGATTTGGGGGGAGGGGGGAAGGGGGTGCTGATAGACTTTACCAGCTCCTCTGAAAAAACTGAATTGTGAAAGTTAAATTATGAATGTCTGACTAAGGCTATCTTTTCAGAGTGCATGTTTTTCTGTGGCTCTGCTGTCTTTGCTAGTAGAAGGAAAAGAAGAAAATTGGATCCTACCCTGAGTAGCCTCTTTTATGTTCTAGTTTACTGGGCGATGCAATGGAAATCTAGTTTACAGGCCCTTGCCCTAGTGTTTCTGCTTGATTCTTTATGGAAGCCACATAGGACAACTGTCTGGAGGACAGGTTCATGTTAAGTGGTGGTGAAGACCGCAAAGCCACTCTCACTATAGTTAGAATTATGAGTAGATCCCCTGCAATCCCCCCTCCCCCTCGCAGTGGGTTTGCAGGACGAGTCAGGTCACTCACCATAGCCACAACGGGAGGCAGTCGGGTGCCCGCCCCGCCCTGTGTGGTGTGCGTGGCCTTTAACACCTCTCTCCCCAGCTGAAAGCTGAGGAAAGGAATGATGGACAGTTCTGACGCTGTCTTGTCACACAGCTGCAGGCACGGAGACAGAGCTCACACAAAGACCTCACACAGGGGCTGGCACGGAGTAGGTCCTGAGGAAAGGTTCTTCCTGAGCCCCCTCCTCCCTTGCTCCTTTGGCTCTTGAGGTCTTCATCTGCCCGGTGAGGTCCCTGCCCTGGACCCCGGCAGCAGAACGCCTGCCCCCCAATGGCCTTGCTCCTGTATCACGTGTGCATGGAGGTGGGCTGGGAGGGGTGGGGGGACGAGTCCCAAGCCAGCATCTCTTCAAAGCACACAAAATATTTATTCCAAGCTCTTCCGTGATTTGAAGGAAAGCGTAGAAACAATGTCCCCAGGTTGGGACCTGGAAGAGAAGGCAGCTGCGACTAGCCTGGTTTAGCCAGGATTCACCTACCCCGCAGATAAAGAGTCATTTTGATGATGCAGTGGAATGCACGTCCCTGGTTTTGGCTCAGGCGGGTTGCTGTCTGAATCCCAGCTCTGCCCTCACCAGCTATATGACTTGGGTTAGATGTTCCACCTCCATGAGCCTCAGTGGCCAAATCTGTGAAAGGTGCACATTAATCTCTCCAGGCTCCTGTAATTGTGCGATAAACGCGCAAGGGCATCGTGCTTAGCAGAGCATCGTGCGCGTGGGACGATGCAGTCCCTGGTAGCTCCCTGGGCTCCTCCCCCTCTCTAGCTGGATTCTCATCTGGATTTTCTACCTGAAGCCTCACTGATTTCTCAGCAAAGGCAGGATGCTGCTCCAAGGTAGTATTGCCTCTGAAAAGAAAAGGGACTTCCAAATTCCTTTCTGATCTTCCATTTACATTTCAGTAAAGAGATTAGAAACTTGGAGTCATGGTTAAAACCATAGATTCCTGCAGCTAGACAGCTTTACAGAATCACCTGGTCCCATCTCTTATTCTGAAGAGAAGGAAACTGAGTCTCAAGGAGGTTGAATATTGCCTGAAGCTGTTCAACAGCAGGAATAGAAAATGTGTTACCTCCTTCTGATGTATTATTAATTTTATACTAAGAAGATGAGCTTCGGGGCTTCCCTGGTGGCGCAGTGGTTAGGAATCTGCCTGCCGATGCAGGGGACACGGGTTCGAGCCCTGGTCTGGGAAGATCCCACATGCCGCGGAGCAGCTGGGCCCGTAAGCCACAATTACTGAGCCTGCGCGTCTGGAGCCTGTGCTCCGCAACAAGAGAGACCGCGATAGTGAGAGGCCCGCACACTGCGATGAAGAGTGGCCCCCACTTGCCACAACTAGAGAAAGCCCTCACACAGAAATGAAGACCCAACACAGCCATAAATAAATAAATAAATAAAATTAAAAAGAACAAAAAAAAAAAGTTGCCAGTAATCTTTTTAAAAAAAAAAAGAAAAAAAAGAAGATGAGCTTCAAATTGAAGTGAGGATTTATATCCCTGGGCTAGTAATAATTAATAATAACTAAGGCTTATTTCATCTTTATTGGGGGCTAGGTCCTGCGTTAAGTACTTACACGCATTCTCCTGTTTAGGATTCATGAAGGACCTGGTTCCTAGTATTATTTTTACTTTATAAGTGAGTGATTGGAGCCATTGCAAGATCAAATTGTTTTCCCAAGGTCACACACTGCTATGTGGTAGAGCTGAGATCTAAACTCACTGAGCTCCACAACTCCTAGTCCTGAGGGCAGCATGGGGAGACAGTCAGCGCCGCCGGGTGATGTAACCGAATGGCTGGCTCTGGAGGTCCCACTTCACAGCTCGTGTCACATGACCTCCCTCACCGTCCCCGGATCTGTAACAGGGGAGTGAAGGTGCCTGCCCTCCACAAACCCTCAGTGGGCAGGTTCATAAGATGTGAGGAGGTGCTTTGTAATTTGTCATTCAAGTGTTACTGTCCTTTTCACTTGGAGGAGGAGAGGTGGCAGAAAGGTTGAGGGCAGACAGCCCTACGGTGGTGGCACCACAGGAAAGCACCAGGGTGGGCCCTGTACGACGGAGGGAGGTTGGCAGAATTAGTAAGGAGTCAGCAAGAAGGAAGGGAGCCTTAAAGCCTCCTTCACCTCCCCAAGGTGCTTTCTGGGACAGACCCCCGCAGGCCACAGGCAAGCGTGAGCCAGAGGGGACACAGACAACATGCATATTTCTCTTTCTGCCCTTGGTATTTCTCCTCCTGGTCTACACAGAGCATTTTTAGATTTGAAAGTTTTTTGAGGCTCTCTAACAACTTATATTCTGAATTTAGCCTCTGTGTCAGGGCAAAGTTGATCTCCTACTGGGTTTGTGATAATAAGTTGATGTGCTTGGTTCTCTAACGTAAGACAATGTACGCAAGAAGAAATTTCCAGTGAATACCTGAATTTCTAGTATTCTTTTAATTGATTTGTACCTTCTTTAAGCTATGAGTCAAGAGTTGTTCCAAGTCATTCCCCAGCACAGGAGCTTAAGGGCACTAGATTGCAAATGAGGCCAGGAAAGATTATGAGAGTTAAAGGGGTGGGAAAATGATTTTCGGGACAGGAAAGACCACTGAAAACTTCTATACTTGACAAAGCAGTCTGGTCTGTTTAATTATCCTCTGTCAGAAATATTTATGCAAGGAAAGAAAATGATGACCTTCCAATGCCTTCAAGAGCGTATAAACAAAACAAGGGTCCTTTAAAGCTTGCTCTCCCTGACAGTACTTCCTGTGCAGAACTGTCTTCTGGCCTCAGGAATGTTTATTGCAGCCATCACAGCAAAAGCAAGGATTGAGAAAAGGGACCCTGCCTTCTTCCTTGCAAACCACACTATGGATTTAAAACAACTCACTCATGCTCAAATCATTGGTAAACACAGCATGACTGAGAAGAGTTTTGGTGGGGGAGAGTTACTTACAAAAATATTTTAATAATTAGTAACCTGTTAATCTGTTTAGATACAAATAACTCCCAAATCTTGAGGAAGTAGGTAAACATTGTCATCATTCCCTAGATAATTCAGTTTTATACAGACATGGAATATAAGATGATGAAATGCAAATGAAACAATATTTTGGGTGAACTAGAAGAGCTGTTACTTTAAAACCTCTGTAATATTCTCTCAAGTGTAGTTTGCATGTTTCTATTTCTCAAACAGTGACCAGGGGTCAGTTTGGCTGGGTGTCTGGGTTTATACAGTGTGGGGAGCCACAGAAAATAAGGAAGAAAGTGGCAGGATTATGGGAAGTCCTGAATGTTCATACGTTTGGACTGTATGTGTGTATGTGATGGAGAATCAATGACATTCAGAGGGAGGGTGGAAGAAGAGTAGATATTGGAAATGGAAAAGAAACATAATGTGTTATAATACAAAAATGAAATAAAGAGCTTCAAAAACAGTGGGAGGTCAACAGGATCATATTCTTCACTTCAGAGAAGTCATGGGGAGTGAGAGCCCAGAGAACCTTTGGAATTCACAGCTGATGTTTAGAGAGCAGCTCCACCGGAGGCTGAATGAACAGGTGGGGGGAAGGAGAAGCACCAAGTGCTAACCGTTCTTCTCACCAATTTGATCAGAGAAAGGAAGGAGTGAGTAGCTGAACAGAGAGACGTTCCCCAGGGGAATGTGGGGTGTGTGGAAGTCTGTGGAATGGGAAGAATATGAAGACCTAAGAGAATGCCAATGATAATGGACAGGGAAAGGTAGAGAAAGAGAATCAAGAACACATGTGGATTTTACACTAATGACTAATGGCTAAAATAAAAGAGACTGATGACACCAGATGTTAGTGAGGATGCTAAGCAAGTGGATCTCTCACCAGTGTTGATGGAGTGAAAAGCGGTACAATTACTTTGGAGAACTGTTTGTTTGGCAGGTTCTTAAAACCTTAAAGATACATCTACCCACAATTCTATTCCTAGGTATTTATCCCAGAATACTACACATACAAACCTATAAACAAACCAAGTATCTACCCACAGGAAAATGGATAAACAAATTACAGCATATTCATACAATGAAATACTACTCGTCAGTTAAAAAAAACATGTAACATGCAACAACGTGGATAAGACTTAAAAAAATCATGCTACATGAAAATATCCAGATGCCAAAAAAGTATATATGAAATGTTCACCTTTAAATGAAGTTCTATGACAAGCTAAAACTAGTTTGTGGTGAAAAAATTTGAACAATGATTGCCTCAGGGGAGGGAGAAATTTACTGGAAAGAGGCATGAGGGGTCTTTCTGGGGTGAAATGTTCTATATGTTATTTTGGGGGTAATTACAACAGTATATAAAATTGCCAAAACTCATTGTACCGAACACTAAAGATTGTGCACTTTTGTGTTTAATCATGCCTCAGTTTTAAAAAACCACATAACCACAGGTGTGAGCACCAGGCTTATTAGGGAGGCAAGACAACCCTTCCTCCCTTGGAAGAACAAAAGAAGAGGGCATCTGTGAATATGTAAGAAATGAGGTAGGAAGAAGGGAAGCTGCAAAAATTAACCTTAAATGACTTGAATATTCTAGTAAAAGTAAAGGATTATGTCATCTTCTGGGTGTGTGCATAGGCACTGAGGAGGGGAACAAAGGATACTTATATCAGGAAAACAGAAAATATTTGGGAGGTATTATAAGACCATAAGGGATGAATTTCTAATAGCTCTAACTCCTGATGCTGCTTTTCCCCCACAATGCTGTCTTCAGAGTTTTGTAAGGGTCCCATCGGACTCAGATGTATGTTTTTACCTCTAACACTTGAGAGACTGGATGAGGGTCTAGGACACACATACAGAGACACTGCATCTTGGAGCAGGGGTGGTGCAGTGAAAGATAATGTTAGATTACATATAAAAATAAAATTAGTTATTACAGTGGTCTTCAGTCTCTCAAAGCTTGACACTACCTAACTAATCTCGTCCTTGAGTATTTATTTAATTGGGGGGGGAGTGGTTAGGGAAAAAGGCTTAAAATGGTTCCCAGGGTGGGGAGAGGAGTGATAATGAGAAAAAGTTGAGAACTATTGGTCTGCCTACAAAATGCAGGCAATGGGGGGCGGGGGGTACCTTGAGTTGGAGGCACAGTTAAGCAAGTAAATGGTGGTCAAGGTGTGAGTCTAAGCTGATGTCACATACATTAATGAAATAGATCAGAGAAATGAGAGATGGGATTACACGTTATAAACATAAAAATCAGAACAGAGGTTCTAACAGTGGTAAAGAGCAGGGCCACTAGGAATGAGGGAGTCAGAGGGAAATAACATTTGTCCCAGAAGGGAGGCATGTCAACATCAAGGTCTTAAAGGGAGAGACAATGTGAGCACAGAGAGAGCTTAGAGGTGGCAGGTTGTTATCCCACTACCCCTTCCAAGGGTCAGAAGGAGTGACAGAGAGGGGAAAGGAAGGGTGGGAAGAGGTTAATAATTGAAGGGCAAAGAGGAACATTTCAGAATTCAGGCACTAGAGAATGAAAAGGTGTGCGTAATTAAAAAGCCCATGGCATGGCCATGTCGGTGAATGGTCAAGGTAGAGCAGAAGTGGCAGGCCCTGGAGGGAAGGCAGCAGAGGAACTGGGTGATGGATGCAACCGAATTCACTAAAGGTTGCAGAGTCCCTGAGTACGAAAGGAGAATGTACAAAGCTGTGACACGGCCCTGATGAGGATGGAGATGGTGGCAATGAGCTGCTGGATTGAGCTTCAAAGGACCTGGAGAAGGAGACCTGGAGAGAGACAGGTATGAACTACATAAGGACCCCGAGGAGAAATCGCAATGGGGTTAAGACTACAGATAAGTAAGACTGGAGGTAACCTGGATGTGAACAGGTCCCCGTGGGAGTGGGGGTGGGGAGGAGGATTTTATTCCAAGAGGAGGATGCAGAAGTTGCCCACCCAAAGTTGACATCCTAATGTGGTGAGAAGGACCTCAAAAAGTTTTTCTTTATCCAGTGGGCTGGCATTTTGGATTCTCTGGGGTTTCAGGTAAAAGGTAGAGAAGGGGAGAACTGCTATCTTGAGTGTATAAACTTCCTTTTCATGAAATAAAAGGCAGTGTGGCTAATGCCAAAGCTATAAGGAAATTTATCCCAAACATTGAAATTTATTTCAAAGCTAATGGTTACCCTTTTTTCCACATCCTTTTATTCTTTAGAAGTTCAATTTTCCAAAGGATTAGCCTAAAGAAAATAAAATGTATATTGTTATCAAACTCATCTTCTAAATAGCTCAATTTTGGAAATTCTATTTCATTTTCTTCTGACTTTTGATTATAAGATTTATTGTAACACCCATATAACACCCATATCCTATTATGTGAATAGAAGGTAATTTTGGCAATGGGAGGGACAATACGATTCTTTAAAATGAAAATATTCTGTTTCAGTAGCAAATACCAGATACTGTCTTACCCAAGCTGTCACAGAAGCATTTTCCCATGCCCCGAATTAAAGTATTCTATTATGTTCTCTAGAGCCATCAGAGATTTCTGCTCTTTCATCCATAAAAACTGTATGCTAATCTTGCCTATTTTCTTTTACATTTTATGTTCCAAGCAAAGCCAACAATAATTAATATAAATTAAGAATGCTGGCATGGAAAGCTGTTCGTTATCAATCTGTCACACTGTAAACGTGCTGTACAGAATCATAACAGATTAGCTTCAAAGTCCGGGGAAATGGTCATGAAAGAGGTCAAATATATTTGGATAAGAGTCAGTGACATGCACTGCTGTGAACAGGTCTAAAGCTGTCTGTCATATAACTCCAAGAATTCAAATGGAATTTGTCCTCAGTGCTCTAAGGTTTCTGGGATGCTCTGACAGAATCACATGTTATTTAGAGTTTCTGGTCTGGACAAAAACTCATTTCTCTCAAAGTCAAGGTCATTAATAAAGGTCTGTGCTGTCCAATATAGCAGCCACTAACCACATGTGGCTATTGAACACTTGAAATATGACTAGTCTCAGGTATGCTGTATGTGTAAAACATACACTGGATTTCAAATATTAATTATAAAAAAGAAGGTACACTATCACATTAATATTTTTACATGTTCAATTTAAAAATTAATTTTCATATTAATTATGTTAAAATGATAATATTTTGAATATACTGGGGTTAAATAAAATATATTATTAATATTAATTTCACCTTTTTATGTTTTAAAATATGGCTACCCGAAAAATTTAAATTATAGATTCTGGCTCTCATTGTATTTCTATTGGGCAGGGCTGCTCTGGGCTGTATCTCAGTTTTGAGATGAGCCACAAGGAGGCAGTAGAGTGTAGTGATTAAGGGCAAGGGTACATGGACAGAAAGTTTGAGGTTCAATTCCCACAAATTCTATTTCCTCACTAAGGGACCTTGGCACCTAACCTACCTTCTCCACATTTTAGCTTCTCATTTATAAAAGAGGAAAAGTGATAGTGTCTTCCACTCAGGGATGATGGAATCTAAACTGCTCATATCTAAGGAGATCACCTGGGTTCTTAGAAGGAGCATGAAGTTCTAGGTTACAAAAAAGAACACAATTTTTACACCATTGTAAAGCAATTATACTCCAATAAAGATGTTAAAAAAAACCCCACAATTTTAAAAAGTTAGCTGCCTAACGAGAAATAGATAGGGTATAAAACTTAAATAGTAAAACGGATCAAATAAAAACATATTTAAAATATTCTTATCCTCTTTATGCCTTTGACCCATTGCCAGTTAGAGCAGAACTATATTAAGGAAAGCAGATCCAACGTGGAGTAAACGTGGATCAGTTCTGCTGTTTTCTGGGTCACCTCTCTCTGCCACTAAAGGACATAATGGAAACAAACCTTACTGTTTCCTGATAAAAAAAAAAACAGGAAGTTCCTTCCTCCCAAAAGGAAATCACATGCCATTTAATAGCTAAATATTAAGTAATTTTTGGATTGGAGAGTTATTTGGGCAGCATGGGTAATGGAAAGTGAATAGGACAGGGCAGGCAATTAATCCTGGGTCAGCAGAGCCTGGGCCAAGGTCACATGAAATCTCCAAACCTTGGTTTCTTCATCTGTAAAATGGGGATGAGGATGAGAATGCCTCTCACAATAGTTTTTTTTTTTTTTTTTAATTTTATTTATTTATTTTTGGCTGTGTTGGATCTTCGTTTCTGTGCGAGGGCTTTCTCCAGCTGCGGCAAGCGGGGGCCACTCCTCATCGCGGTGCGCGGGCCTCTCACTACCGCGGCCTCTCTTGTTGCGGAGCACAGGCTCCAGACGCGCAGGCTAAGTAATTGTGGCTCACGGGCCTAGTTGCTCCGTGGCATGTGGGATCCTCCCAGACCAGGGCTCGAACCCGTGTCCCCTGCATTGGCAGGCAGACTCTCAACCACTGCACCACCAGGGAAGCCCCTCACAATAGTTTTAAAGATTAAATTAAATAATGGATATAAAACCCACTTGTCTGTAAACTGGAAAATATTACATAATTAGCTACTATCATGATTTTATTCTACTGGATTCTAAGACTCGTCTACACAGATGGAGCCACTTTGCTCTCTGTTTACTGTGAAAGAGCAGAAGGTAAACAAGGGTGACTTTGTACCTGGCACTTAACCTTGGTTCCTATTCTTGGTTCTTATTCTTCCCTATCTAAAAGAGTCATTGGGAGGGCTTTATTTTAAAAAAAAAAAAAAGCACTCAGAGTCATACAAATGTGAAGCGTTGTTGGTCTGGATAATCATTGAGTTGATTTTACTTAAAAAGAGAGAAAAATCTTATGTTGAGTATCCAGGAGCCCCACCTACTGTGAAAAGTAGCCATTGCTATGCTCCAAAAAATATTTCCTTGTACTCTTAACTCACATACACTAACTCAAGGTAATAGTCAGAGGCAATAATATGTGAATTGAAAAAGGAAGGCTGCAGTATGCTTGTCTCGTTCAGGTCTGGGCAAGATGAAATTTAAAAGAATCTCTGCCACCATTTTCAAGTAGAGCCACATTCAGCTCAGTGTAATAATCACAACTGTAGGATATCATTCCTAACAAGAACTATCATTTTGTATCCAGGCCATCAAAGCTGGTTTCTTTGTAAAAAAAAAAAAAAAAAAAAATACTCATCTCTACTATTTTTGAAATCAGTACTGTATAATGCTGGTATCCCAAAAGACATGAGCAGGATTTATCCACCCATTAAGTTATTTGGGCTCTAAGCTGGACATATACAGATGCAACAATGACTTTTAAAAATGAGTCTTTAGAACTTCACATAAATAAATAAGACGTCATAAAAATAGTAGAGTAAAATAAAAGCACCCTATTGACCTGTAAACTGTTATCTACAATAACTAGAACACATTTTCCCCACAGCTTTTGATTTGCTATTATTTTTAAAGAGAACGTACTAGTGCTAAAAGGTTTTTCTGTCACAGCGTGTACTTCTTCATTTACTTGTTTTTCATCACTCTCAATTTGTATAAAATTTTAACAAGCTATCTAATTTTTTTTTTTTTTTTTGCCACACAGCATGCGGGATCTTAGATGTCCGAGACCAGGGATCGAACCCGTGCGCCCTGCAGTGGAAGTGCAGAATCCTAACTGCTGGACCGCCAGGGAATTCCCTAAACTATCTAATTTAAAAAATTTATTAAGTTCATTTAGTTTTTGCTGATTTATACTTTTATTTTTTTTCATTTTAACTGTACTTTCCTTGCATTTCCTCATTTTGGTAGAGTATTCCCTTGATTTTGTGTTCCAGTATATGGATAAAGGCATTCTTAAACAAAACTTCAGACTTGGGATGGCACGTATCACCTTACGTGATGTTAGATTGTTCTGTGATTACTTTACCCAATGCTTCTGTTCAAATGGGATTGAATAAGAACATGCATTAATACATGTGCACACCAAGAAAAAGGACTAATATCTCTATGCATATATAAAATTCAAGGAGTGGGAGGGAGATGCAAGAGGGAGGGGATATGGGGATATATGTATACATATAGCCAATTCACTTTGTTATACAGCAGAAACTAACACAACATTGTAAAGCAATTAAACTCCAATAAAGATGTTTAAAAAAAATAAATAAATACAATAAAATTCAAGGAGTAAAAAGGAACGTGAAGAAGATGCATCCACTGAGGTATTGAGGCAATTAAGCCAATCCTGTTAGGGAGAGGATAAAAGAACAAAGCAAACCATCAGCTCTAAAGGTACCAAATGTGCTCTGTGAAGTTCAGAGGCAAGGAAACCAATTCAGTAAGTGTGTGGACTGTCAGCAACCTAACAAGCACAGATAAATGCATCACTGCTCTCTGATTCTAACCATGTTCACCCGTTTATTCCCATTTCTGATGTTTTCAATCTGTTTTTTTTTTCTTTTCTTTTTTTTAAAAATCTTTATTGTGGTATAATTGCTTTACAAGGGTGTGTTAGTTTCTGCTTTATAACAAAGTGAATCCGCTATACATATATCGCCATATCTCCTCGCTCTTGTGTCTCCCTCCTTCCCTCCCTATCCCACCCCTCTAGGTGGTCACAAAGCACAGAGCTGATCTCCCTGTGCTATGCGGCTGCTTCCCACTAGCTATCTATTTTACATTTGATAGTGTATATATGTCCATGCCACTCTCTCACTTCGTCCCAGCTTACCCTTCCCCCTCTCCATGTCCTCAAGTTCATTCTCTATATCTGCGTCTTTATTCCTGTCCTGCTCCTAGGTTCTTCAGAACTTTTTTTTTCTTTCTTTTTTTTTAAGATTCCACGTATATGTGTTAGCATACAGTATTTGTTTTTCTCTTTCTGACTTACTTCACTCTGTATGACAGACTCTAGGTCCATCCATCTCACTACAAAAAACTCAATTTCGTTTCTTTTTATGGCTGAGTAGTATTCCATTGTATATATATGTGCCACATCTTCTTTATCCATTCATCTGTCGATGGTCACTTAGGTTGCTTCCATGTCCTGGCTATTGTAAATAGAGCTGCAATGAACATTGTGGTACATGACTCTTTTTGAATTATGGTTTTCTCAGGGTATATGCCCAGTAGTGGGATTGCTGGGTCGTATGGTAGTTCCATTTTTAGTGTTTTAAGGAACCTCCATACTGTTTTCCATAGTGGCTGTATCAATTTACATTCCCACCAACAGCACAAGAGGGTTCCCTTTTCTCCACACCCTCTCCAGCATTTATTGTTTGTAGATTTTTTGATGATGGCCATTCTGACTGGTGTGAGGTGATACCTCATTGTAGTTTTGATTTGCATTTCTCTAATGTCAATCTGTTTTTTAAAGCATAGAAGTTAAATTCCATAGCTACCACCATTTCCACTATGATTATCGCCACTACTACCATTGCCGTTGCCATCACCAACTTGCCTAGACTTTATATTAATAGAAATACAAGATGCAAAAGTACCCCTTTGTCTTCAGGGAGACTAACTGCACCATCAGTCTTTTCCAGGGCAGTGAGTGAAAAGCAAACACCAGTGATTATGCCTGGGAGGTCTTCGGAGAGCAAGAGTCACCATTGCTAATTCCAAGAAAGCCTCAGTTTGTTTCTTACCTATAGCACAAACTGTGCATGAGCTGTGGTTATGCATTTTGGCTCACCTTTAGAGCATGCTGCTTTTCCTAGACCAGCACTTTTCCCAAGTATATTTATGAAATTCTTGGGAAATGCCTACCAAAAATGATTGACTTTGGGAAATGCTGTATTCCATACTCCCTTCTTGAATATTCACAGGGCATTTAGCATATTAAGGATTCTTGCAATAAAGGAACTATCTTTGCTTAATTCAGCATTTCCTAAGTTTATTTGACCATGTAGCCATTCCCTCTTCCCAGCCCTCTACAGACAACCTATGAACATCTCCCAGAACTAATACTTCCAGAGAGACACTCTGGAAAATACTCTTTTTGATTGATAAGGGATAGAATTAATTCAGATGAATATTGCATCCTCCCAACACTTGAAAACCCTAACTATTCTGCCCTAGGAAGAGGAGACAACACCACAACCAAATGAGTGTTGAAAAGGAAAGGATTTCTTGAAACTACAAGGTCTTCTGATCAAAGGTACACGTTCTACTTACCTAAGGAGATTCCCAAGATTGAAAAGAGCCCGGTTGTGCTGTGGATTTAGCTGGAGAGCCCTCTGATAGTACATCTTTGCCTCTGCTGTGTCTCTGGTCAGTGTTCCAAGGTTGTTCAGGGCACTTGCATGGCGCGGATACAACCTGAACAATTAGAAATATTAAGCCATGATTGTTCAAAAACTTCAAAGTTGGTCACAATTTGCTTGTTCTTCACCCCCTACTCCTCACCCCAGGTATGCCACAACAAAAATGAAACACTGAATTCTTCCTTTATTTTAATGGTATGTCTATGTCACATCTTAACAGTCAACCATTTGTGCACCTGCAGGCAAATAAACAAGGCAGGAAAACACATAATTGACACATGGTGGCATAAGTAAATTACCCCCAAAGAGTGCAAAAATAAATAGTATGCAAAGCTACCGGGGTTAAATAAATTCAGCTTGGAGCCTACTTTCCACTTCCTTTGATTGAAAATCCTCATTGCCACCGGTGCTGACTTTCTGGCCTAGCGGGACTGCTGACTAGCTGCCTGTATAATGCCCACTATTTACACAAGATGTTGGGAGTTCCCTGGATGAGGGATCTTCATGAATATATTTGAACTGGAGCATCAATAAAACCGCCATTATTGAGAAGGTGATACAAACGTCTCCCCATAAAAATAAACTTTCTCCCTCAAATGGCTCTCCATCTTGACTCTCCTATTCCATTTTGTCTCATTTCCCCGCTACTGTTATTTGACACCACCTGCTCTGATAGTGTCTGGGAATGAAAATCCTAACATAAAAATTTAAAAAGGCACGATGACGTGAAAACAGCGATCCTAATGTTCAAAAGCAAATGTAAAGGAGGACTGTGTACACATCAGCAAAGCAAATTTATGGTGATAAAGAAAGGAAGAGAATCAATTTACTTCCTTAACTAGAAACTATAAGGAAGGCAAATCAGCCTGCTGCTGCATACACAGCTAAGTTGATTTTGCTGCGCTCAGAGCGGACATATTTAGTCGTCAAACAGGTTCGCTCCATCTCTGTCACCCAGAGGATTTTGAATAAGCCTGTGAAGCTGGCTTTTAATGTAGGAAAGGCAAGATAATGCCCAAGTAATAAAAACAGGATCTGTACTTGTCAAGTCTCTTGACAATCAAATGCCATGCTTGTCCCCTCCCAGCCTGTTCCGCACCTTCTAAGAAGATCAATTTAATTTGGGGACAGAAGGGGATCCTATTAAAAGGCCAAGGAAGACAAGCTGCATAGCTTTTTTTTTTTTTTTAATCTTTGCCTAACCCAGAGTTTCCTAAGTTTATTGGACCTTGTAATCCTCCCTTCCTTACTGCCTTATAGCTCAGCTATTAGCATCCCTCAGTATTTTCAGGAAGACAATCTGTGTAATGCTCCTCCTAATTGACAAGGAATAGAATCAATTCAGATGAATGTTACTTCCTCCCAAGGCTTGAAAGCTCTAATTATTCACAATAATTCTGTAGGCTGTTGGGAGAGATACATTATGAGAGGAAGCTGGGAAAAAACACACACACACACAACGTGTTTGCTTCTTTCTGGTCACCTTTAATTAGCAAAGACAACCTGAGGGTACCTGGTACCAGTCCCCTAACACCCACCCTCACAGTTCTTGGGGTACACAAGTCCTTGGTGCTCTCTCATAGATGCCTCTACAGGACATCAGAGCTAAGAGAAGATGCTCTCGTACCTGCCCACTCATTCCATGCCCAGAACAGCCTCCTGGGAAGCTGTGTCTAAGAATTACTTTGGGAATGGTTACAGAGAGCATATCACAGCCAGGACTTTAATTCTTCCAATTAAAAAAAAAATGTTTGGATGTTGAGCAAAGCTCTCTGACTTCCAAAAGATTTAAGGGGGGGCGGGGGGGGGGTCCTGTGAACATGGTGAGAACAGTTCTTATTTTTTCTCTGATGACGAACAGCAAGAGACAGCATCCTGGTGACCTCTGCCTTCCCAGAAGAGGCAATTTCTTAAAACTTGGTCTTTTCCTTATTTCTTTATAGGCTTTGGAGCCCTCAGAATAAATGTTTGAGGTGAAAGCACTAAATATGGGAAAGGACAGTCTAAATTCAATAAGAGCATCTACGATGGGCCCCCTGTCATGCAGCTGCCCTCTCCCGTTGGTTATCAGCCCGCCTTTTTGGACTTTATCACCATCCAACTACCATTTAAAGGAATGGCATGGGGACTTCCCTGGTGGCGCAGTGGTTAAGATTCGCCTGCCAATGCAGGGGACACGGGTTCAACCCCTGGTCCGGGAAGATCCCACATGCCGCGGAGCAACTAAGCCCGTGCGCCAAGAGCCCGTGCGCCGCAACAAGAGAAGCCACCCAATGAGAAGCTTGCGCACCGCAACGAAGAGTAGTCCCTGCTCACCGCAACTAGAGAAAGCCTGCGCGCAGCAGCAACAGACCCCAACGCAGCCAAAAATAAATAAATAAATAAATCTAAAGGAATGGCATGTATTGATATAATACTTCCAAAGTTCACTGACTACAAAAATGTTTCTCTTTTTTTTTCAAACCAGAAACAGAACGTAAGTTCACACTGAACTCTCAAAAACAGAAACAAGCAGTGAGAAGGGAAGTAAAGAGAAACAAATATAAATACTATGAGGCAAAAAAAGGTCTTTAGCATGCCTTGTGCTCCAAGCTTAGGACAGGGCTTTGTGGTCGGGCACAGGCAGCGAAGAGGCTTTGTGTTAACAGAGTCCCAACCCTCCCAGGAAGGGGATTGCTGACATCTACTGTGATTTACTGAATCTATTGCCACTCACAGCCCTCCACCTGGAAAACGTGTGATATTGTTTACTCCTGGTAATAGTAAAGATCTGCTAGCAACAGCCCTTCCCTCTGGGCATCTGATTAGGTTCACTTAATCATGAGCAAGCATTACATTATTTATGAAACAAAGCTGAATTTCATGAAAAGGATTCTTTAAGCAGGTCAAGAAAAAATTATCACTTTTAATTTTGTTTTTTATATAGATGTAGACATTTTCTTAAAACATATACTCTTCTCTTGTTTACTGAAGACCTATGCAAGGACGAAACTTATTTTTGTGTGTTTACTTTTTAAATAAACTTGTTTAAATGAGCTTGGGTCTAATTCAACCCTGAGGTCTCCAAAAGGGGAATTTTCTATTAGAAAGATGAATAATTTAAGAGATGTCTATGTTGCTACATCAATTGTCAGGATAAATTAAGTGTGTCTTGACTTTGACGCCTACAGGTATGTTTTACAAAAGTTCTGGTAGTGATTATTCCCTTCCCCATGTAAAGAACCTTGACAAAAGCTTCACTGAAAAGGAGGAGAGTGGTAATTTTCAGTCCTGTTTTTTTAAGACCAGTGTGAACAGCCACTGGATTTTCTTTCTCAGTCTTACTCAACATTTATATTGTATATGGGGGCTCTCTTGCTATTTCCTTATTATTATTTTTTAAAATTTCACTGAGTTAAAATTTTAAAATTTATTATAGGGAAAATGTATAATATTGTCAAATAGTTCTGGGGTATAAGGAAGTTTATTCTTTCTCTTTAAAAAATAAATCTAGGTATAGAGATACAATTCTATGAGTTGAAGAGAATATTTTTCAAGTATTGTATGATTTATATTCTCAATTTATATTCTCTATGATTTATATTCCCATTTGAGCATTTAAGGGCTTCTTACTTTTTATCTGGTGGCCTTTCCTTAAGCAGAATTAATAAAGTAGGTAGTTAAGGACATTATTATTCTCCTCCATTCCCAGGCAACTTATCTCTGAAGAATGAATATCAACAACATGTTAACAGGAAATCATCACTGTGAGGGAACAGTTGCCTAAGTGAAAAACAGAAGTCAGGAGCAAAAGAAAATGGGTCTAAAAAAACCTAGCATGTATTAGTGATACTTTACATTTTAGAGTGCTTACCCATATACTATCTCATTTAACCTTCTAATTCTTCAAGTAGAATTATTGTACTATTTTCCAGTTGAGGAATGGGAGGATGGGAGAAATTAAAGAAAAAATAAATTACTTTAAAAAAAAATATTTCAGGAGTTGTGTTCTTAAGTGTTAAAAGTCAGATGGTTCCTGTAAATCTATGTATTTTCCCAAACAATCCATGAGTCATTCAACCTTCAGCAAATAAATATACTGCTATCAATTAGAGCTTCCATTCAGAATAATTTCCCTTTCTATGCTTGAGCCAGTCCATTCAGCTATGATCCTATAGGAACTACTTCTCAGTGACAGAAGTGAAATAAAGTCAATACTCGGGAAACGTGGCTGAGATTCTTCTTCGCTGGGAAAACCTGTCTCCTGCCATACAAAATACTCATGGTATCTCTAAAAAGCACAGTATTATGGGAAGCTATTTGGAAGTAAGAACATTCAGTCAGTGTTTAAGGCACAGATACATGCTCTCCGATCTACTGTTCTTAAGCTTCAATCTCAACTAAAGATCCATAGAGATAAGATGTATATGACTAAAGTCTAGTTTTATATTTTATTCAGTCATTTACTTTAAATTTTGTACACTTTGTTCAAAAGTTAGAATTCTGTTACTTTTTCATTATTTGAGTACCTTCTAAGGCATTTCATTGTTCAAGCAAGAGTGTACGTATCATGTGCTCCAGTTTGCAATTTCCTTTCAGAATATACACACCCTGATTTATTTATCTGATTTTCATTCCACACATTAATTTATTTGAGGTGAAGTATGCTAAGGTCAGATATTTATTTTCTATTTCCTGTTGAGAAAAAAAAGAATCCAAAAGAAAAACATGACTGGGAAAAAAATTCAACCATGAGATCCGTGAAATTTCACGGAACTAAAAAATACCCAAAGTCAACTTCATTTCAGGAGTCAGCAGCAGCCGCAGCATATTTTCAATCATTCTAGTCCCTGCCATTTCTCAAGTGCCTGATTATAAAATTTGAATCATCATGTCATTAAATTGCACCAGAATGACATTGATCATTTACCAGTCTACTTCTTTAATTGTCTGAAATCGCCATTAACACCCAGCAGCAAGTCTTGCCACTTTCTTTTGGTACCGTACTCCTTCCCATCCATTAGATAGTCTTCGAAAAAACCTCAAATGCAATTTAGGGAAGTATGACACACTCCAGTGAGGGGCCAACTAAATTATCTGATCTCTCACAATGGATGACCTCTAGTAGCGATCCAGAAGGACTCCACCCAATTGATTTTTCAAGACAATTTAGAGTAAAGCCATGTCCTCAGGAAATGACTCATTTTAAGTGGCTGTATTTTCCTGATTCCTGAGAATTTTCCTCTGGAGGTTGGGAAATGTATTGAATTAAATACTTCCTTGCTCTTTTAAATAGAAAATAGTGAACATATTTTAACTTTTCTCAAGGGCTTGGGGTGACCATGGTGAACTTTGGTTTTTGCGGCAGATGAATGGGAAATTACTCTGGTGGAGTGGAAATATAACTGTGATTGGAGTCAGAAGCCATGGGTGACTTTCTTGCTGTGTGATTTTGAACTTATGTCTGTGCTTTAGTTGCCCTCTCTATAACAATAAGGTCCATAACAAATTAACTCTCTGGGTGAACAAATGGGATGGTGGATATAAGATGTCCACCTTCATACCTGATACACTCCATACATTTGATGTTCTGGGGTTGGCTACAGGACCTCTGGGTGGGTGTACTTGGCTCTCTCCACAGCCCTAATGAACCCATGCCAGCAGGAAGCTGCCAGCTCTCCTTTCACGTGGATTTCTCATCCTCCAAAAAATCATTCTCCTCACTGCTAAGGCCTCTGACTTGCTTCCATCAGTCAAAATAACCTCCATTATTTCTTCATCACTAACCCAATGAACACTCAAGTTGTCTTGTATGCATCCATTTCTCCCACACCGCGGGTGCTCAGATGTGAAGGACATTTGGCCCTCTTCATTTTGAGAATGTAGGAATGTTCCTTGTCAAGCACTCACTCCAACAAAGTCTGTCAATCTTTCATCATCTGAAGCAAATGATCCCCAAAGGCACCAGAGCAATTTCCTCCAAGCCTTTCTGATATGCTCAACACCAAACGGAATTCCAGACACGCACAATTTTAAGAGCTACATCCAAGGTTATAAGGAGATTCAAAGTCTTATGTGACAGATCAATGTGCTTGTAGAATCTTTATTGTAATAACACTTCGCAGCATGAATAGCACTCTGGCTGTTAGATTGAGTTAGGAAAAAAAGACAGTGGTGGGCAGGAAGAGTGTATCCATGTTCGCAGTTATTAAGTGCCAACCAAGGACATCAGGAGGGGTGGGGAGGGAAAGGCGTGTGTATCCTGAAGATCCACCTCAGGAATTGGGGGTCACCACTGGCATGTAATGGGAATGGGCAGTGGCTAGGGGTGTTAAATGTGTGTAAGCATATTAGAGGGTGGAAACTGCAGTGGAGAAAATTGAAGCGAAGCAGAGGAACAGGGTATGCTGGGGTTGGCAGGGAGACCAGGGTAGGCCTTGCAGACAAGATGACATCACCTGGAGAGTCCTGAAGGGAGGGAGGGAAGCAGCCATTTAGAGAAGGAGGGGAAGCATTCTGGGAAGAAGGAAGGACAAATACAGAGTCTCTGTAATAGGCGTGAATGAAAAATGTTGCCTGCTGTATCAGTAAACAAAGGATGTTGCAGCCATCTAGCCATCACATTACAGCCACCCAGATGATGAGCCCTGAGGGAACTCAGGATAGAAACAGGATGCCCACCATCTAGCAGTCAACTGCTGCAGCCACCCCCAGTGGTGGACCCTGAGGAGACTCAGGATGAGAAAGCACAGGATACAGGCCCCAGATAGCTCAGGTGCATATCAAAGGAATGATTTCAGTGAGCCCAGACTCTTGCATCTTCCCATACACAGAAAAGCACTAAATTCCTTAACTTGAGATATCTGGTTTTCTTTAATTAACAGTAATCTTTTGATGTTCTGACTACCTGGCCTTTGTTGCAAAAACCCTTATACATCCTGTATCCCCCCACTTGCTTCTTCGGAGTGGTCTCTCAGAGTTATCTGAGACGCTGTGTCTCAGGCTTAAGTCCTCAGTTTTGTCCACCGAATAAAATGTAACTCTCAACTTTTAGGTCATGCATTTTTTTTCTGGTTGCCATAAGAATGTGACGACTGGTGTGTGCCTGGAGCCCCGCATGGCTGGAGCTGAGACAGCAAGAGGTGTAGTAGGAGGTAAGGTCTGAGAGGCAGGGGGACCAGACAGGGCAGGACGTGGAGACCACTGCAGGGGCCCTGATTCTCACTGTGACTGAGACGGAAGCAAGCAGAACGTTCTGAGCACAGGATTACTATGAACTTCCCTGTGGCTGCTGGGTTGAGAACAGACTGAAGGAGGGGAGGAAGGAGGAGTGAAAATAGGGGAATCCAGAGAACACTGCAGTAATCCAGGTGAGAGATGATGGGCAGTGGAGGCAGAGAGAAGTGGTCAGATTGGGGGTGTATGAATAACATTCACCGAGTTTATCATGGCCAGGTATTTAGACACTGCTTTACACCTTGTATGTGAATTATTCCAGTCCTATGAGGTAGGTAACACCACTATTCTCATTTTAACAGAAAATCTAAATGATATTCTGTTGAACTGTCATATTTACTTATATAAGAAATCATAAATTAAGCCAGTATAGTGGGTGCTGTATTATACCACCCAGATACCCCTCAAGTCTGAGGCACTTGACAGCTCACAGCTGAGTTCTTCTCTGGGCATTGCTTTACCCGAGGCTACTCTTCTCTGCCTGGGGCCAGTGATTGGTTGATAGGGGGTATAAAGGTTCCATCTCTTTCATGACAACTCTGAGGGGCCACCCCATCTCCAGAGTTCCCTAAGGGCTCCTCTGAGCCCCTGGGAATGCACTGTATCTCTCCTTCTCTCATCTTGCTTCCCTGGCTTCCTTCCCTGGTGTTCCAGAGAACACTCCTTAATGAACTCCCTGCTTGCTAATCTCTACCTTGGATTTTGTTTCCTGGGGCACCGCAGTGAGGTTTTGAAGTGAAATGGTGGTTTAAGGCAGAAAAAAGAGAGAGCAGATATTTTTGAATATAAATTATAGAACTTTCATTTTGAAATATAGTCTGTAAGTATGGCCACAATATGACTAAAATTCTAGTTTTCTAAATGAATTTCTAAATCAAATTCTTGTATTTAGTGAATAAAGCTGCTAGACTTAATTAACACAAAATATACATAGTGAGAATATAATTTCATCAACAAAAAGGAACAAACATGATTTCAATTGTGCTACTGGAAAGCATATTTAGACATTTATAAATAAAAGTACCACACCAACGGAAGAACCCCTCTCCACTTGTTAAACTTGGTTAACAAACGGTATTGGAATTTTCAATCTTTCCAGAAACACATGGCAGCTGGTATCTAAGGCCACCTGTAGCCATGAGAGTTATTTTAAATGTTCATTCAAAATAGCCTGGGTAAAGAAGGACTTCTTAAATAATCATTAAATTCTGATTTAAAAAAAAAGTTCAGGGCTTCCCTGGTGGCGCAGTGGTTGAGAGTCTGCCTGCCGGTGCAGAGAACACGGGTTCGAGCCCTGGTCTGGGAAGATCCCACATGCCATGGAGCAACTAGGCCCGTGAGCCACAATTATCTGGAGCCTGTGCTCCGCAACAAGAGAGGCCGCGATAGTGAGAGGCCCACGCACCGCGATGAAGAGTGGCCCCCACTTGCCACAACTAGAGAAAGCCCTCGCACAGAAACGAAGACCCAACACAGCCATAAGTAAATAAGTAAATAAATAAAATTAAAAAAAAAAAGTTCAAACTCTACCAGTTTTATAGAAAACATTTTTCAAAGGAATTATAATAACCTTATTGATATACTCAGGACATCAATGAGCAGTGGGTTCATTAGACATAGATTTCTTTACACTCTAACGATATGGCTTTCTTCAATAATCATTGTCTTATTACTTCCTTTTCCCACATACACTTATTATAGTCTAATGGAGTCTCTGTAGACTTCCAGTTATCCACACAGGAGGGAATACAAAGAATGAGAGCAGTGGGTACCGTTATCATGACAAGTCTCTATTTTATGCATTAAAAAATTCCAATCAGAAAGATGTTAGCTTCTCCTTTCCCATGCGTTAGCCAATTAAACATCAGTTGTAGACTTCTTTTGTACAGGAGTTTTAAAAGTACATTTCTTTCCTTTTAGTTATGCCAATAAGAAGAGCCTGGTCAGGGACTTCAACCCACCCCTCCCCCCCGCCCCCATGAACACAGTTTCCTTTCCCTTCAGATTTTCTATTTAAAACCTCAACAGCAGATACATTAGGAGTGGACAAGGCCCCTCTAAGGATACCAAGGCTGCCCAAACACACCTGAGTTCCCTCAGGGCAGGGGAATGCATCTCCTACTCAATAGGACTTATGGGAGGGGGGACATCTTAGATGATTTCTGTGTATTTCATGTGAAACCATACCTGTGAAAAGAAAATAGCTATCTGGGTGACTGAGGATCACAGCCCTTTTATAAGGATGAAACCCTGAATGTGGCTGATATCCAACCACCTGGGGTTCATCAGCTAGTCTGGGTATGGCAGGGGCTTACTGTGGAGGCTGGAGGGAAGAGGACATCTAAGTGAACAAATGTTCAGTGGAACATGGCGCATTTTCCTGCTGACAGTGAAGAGACTTTGTTGATCCACCTGAACAAAGGTGAACTCTATTCTCATTCCCAGGTTCAGGGTTCTTGATGACCAGCCTGTATTAACCAACCAGTAATTGAGCCTTGCAGGAAATCTAATTATAAGATGAAAAACAATTTCCATGAGACTCTATCACCTATAATGAAGACTCTTTTAAAAGTCTCTTAATTGTGTCATCAGATTTGCAGATGTTCTCTATTCTCTGTAAAACATATTGGTGGATGCCTATAACATAATAAACCTTCTCTATAAGCCTGGGTCCTTCTGCTCCCTTAAGTTAAGCTACATGACTGCTAAGAGCCAGTTGTTCTTATTAACAGATTTATTCTAGTTGTTTATTGCAATTGCACAATATAATGAAATACTTTGCAAACTGATAAAATATAAAAGTAAAAAAGAGAGTTGTGATTTTTATGAAAACTAAAAAGTACTCTGGAAATACTCAAAAAAGGGAAGTCACTCAAAAAAATTGCTGTTGAATTCGATGTAAGATTAATTGTAAAAGGCTGGAGGAGAAAAATCAGAAAAATCTCAGATAGCCTTTACATTTTTATTCTACTTTAAAAATGATCACCACAGAAATGAACTGTGGTTGTAAATTTTGCAGATTCTAATCAGTAGACTCTTACTCAAAGGAAAAACCTTGGTTTGACATTAGAAGACTTGGTGAATGGACATACATGTAAAATTTTAGGGTACAATAAAACATTCAAGAGTGTGCATGATTTGTTTTATGATTCTTCACTTTTAACTGACTTTTTAAGGTAATCAACAAGCTACCGGCCAAGTACACATTCAATATCTTCTGCATTTTATTCGGGCAGGGCCACTATCTTTTCTTTTGGGCTTACTGAATGAGTCATTTCATGGGAGTTTCTGTATAGGAAGAGCTGAATGGCTGGGTGGACTTTCTGTTAGGGAACCATTGACTGAAACCGCCCACCCTGGCCAGGCACGTTAATAAGTGCTTGCATGAGTTGTCTCACAACAGGAGGTCCGGATAAGGAACACAGTGCTGCCACCAAAAACTAACCAGGAGAATTCAGGAGGGGCCGAAAGGAGGGAGGAGATGCCATAGTATGTCCTGCCAGCCTCCCAGAAGCCCTCATGCTAGAATCCACCTTGGCTGAGAGAGACGCACACCACCAGTAAGGACCCTGAGTCAGACCAAATATGGGCACAAACAAGATGATCGGCCAGAGACAACGCGGAAAGCTAACTCATTACCATAAAACCTAAGACTGTGAGCCACATGGCAAAGCAGTTCTCCTGGGTTCCCTTACCCTGCTGCTCTCTGCCCGGGTGCCCCTTCCCAATAAAGTTTTTTGCTTTGTCAGCACATGTGTCTCCTCGGACAATTCATTTCTGAGTGTTAGACAAGAGCTCAGTTCCGGGCCTGGGAAGGGGCCCCCCTTCCAGTAACATTTCTGCTCCCATCATACGAGGTGAAAATAGTAGAAACCTTGTTGAGAGTAACTTAATGGTCAGAAAGCTGTGGAGGCATATGGTAGCTCCACCAGTGGTGTTCTGATTTTCCAGCATAAAGAATCCCAAACTTTATAACACCCCATTAGGTATAAATATGAGAGCCACTCCTCACAGAAAGGAAAGCTTACATTTGTGTTTATGGAGGACTTAGGGAAAGTATTCTGACAACTTTCTTTGATGATTTGGGTCTTAATCTGACTCTGTATCCTCAGCTGCAGCATTTTTCTGGGGAGATCTCCCTTGTACTACAGAAATATAATACATGAGGTGCACCAAAATGGAGAAGTCAGTCAGTGGTATTTTTACATTTAAAAAATAGAATGAAGTTAAAAAGCAGAAGAATATTCGTGTCATATATAATTACCAATTTAATATAGTGTTATTTTTAGAACTGTAAGCCAGCCAAAAAGATACTGGTGTAGATACAACCCTAATGACTAATTTCACCATTGCCTTTGGAATCTATACAGTCATTACCACAGGAACGAATAACTGTTGGGGCTGATTTCAGATAATACCACCTTTAATCCTGCATTTCCCTAATTATTCTCTTTATTGCTGTTGCAAATGTGGCAAACATCAAGATACATCAAAGGTGAAGTAGGGTGGAGCAGTTGGGAGGGGAGGAATCCCTGTGTTAGCAACCTCCACAGAGAAAGAGTTATATTCAAGTAAGGGCAGTCTTCCAGTCACCTAGGATAAATAATCATCAAAATGATGAATAGTCCCAGTATTTTCCTTTTCTAACACAAAGAGTGACAATTTACTTAAATTTTAAAAAAACACAAAAAACCACATCCATTGAAAATTTACCATGGAGGTATACATAACAAAAATGATGATACTTTAAATCAGAAATATTTTGAGCTTGGTCTGAGATGATGAAATATTTCACTAATTACTATGCAGTATATTTTTAGTTTTAATTGTCTTTACCCCATTTCTCAAGGGACAAGTTTCTTCCACAAGCACAGCTGCTGAAGCAAACATTTATTTTTATTGACAGTGGAAGTCCCAACCAGCTACTGTAATTTTGTAAGGTCAGCTGCCGGAGAGTTTTGCTTAATTTATACCTTTTCCCCAAGTTGTGCCCTAAGGTCTGCCTTATTTTTCTGTTTGAACTTCACAGAAAATAGTCTGTTAGAATGAAACAAATTTACAAAGATACTGATATACTTCCCTCCAACCAATATTTTTCAGGCAAACTTACTGCTCTTTTCTTCCCTTTAAGAATGCCACCTAAAATCATGAAACACTAATTAATTATTAAAGCCAAAACACACTTTATTTGCTTAAATGTCCCTTGAAGGAACATGCCTTTTAAAAAAAAATATTTTATATTGAGAATAGTTGATTAACAATGTTGGGTTAGTTTCAGGAGTACAGAAAAATGATTCAGTTATACATATACATATATCTATTCTTTTTCAAATTCTTTTCCCATTTAGGTTATTACAGAATATTGAGCAGAGTTCCCTGTGCTATACAATTGGTCTTTGTTGGTTATCTATTTTAAATATAGCAGTGTGTACATGTCAATCCCAAACTCCCAATCTATCCTTCCCCTCCACCCTTCCCCGCTGGTAACCATAAATTCACTGCCTAGGTCTGTGAGTCTGTTTCTGTTTTGTAAATATGTTCATTTGTATCATTTTTTGGGGGGGCGGGGGGAACATGCCTTTTTAAAAATAATATTTCCTCATTTCAAAAATAATACATGCTCATCGTGGAACATCCGAAGCACAATAAAAAGTCTAAAGAAAAAATTAAACCATAATCTCACCAACCAGAGATAAGCATTGGAAATATCTGCATAAACTGGCTTGCAGTGAAAAATATGATTCTTTATTAAATCTTTAAAAATGTTTTCTATTTCTTAATAAAAACTTCTTTCCTCAATAAAAAGCTTTGTTACAATTATTCCTCTTGAACTTATATTTCTTGTAACCTTGGAAAAGTATTTAGTAGGGAGCTTGATGTGTACAGTTTAAAATTGTTGCCATATTGAATACTAAATAGCAGGTCCTAAAGTGTAAAAGATTTGATTGATGAACAACATACTTAGGTAGAACACTGTTCAAAAGGATAACTATAAAAATTAGGTCAGCTACTTTAAGAAAGACAATTTCAAACTAAGCTTTGAGACAATCCGTTGAGGGAACTTCAGTGAAATGTATGATTTGTTTGGTACACATATTTTAGAGCATGTCCCAAAGTGAAACAGTATCAGAAAATTCAACCAAATGTGGGACATACTGCAGAGGCATGGAAACCTCTTTGAAAAACTCCTGTGAGCTTCACATTATTCAATAAAGGAGAGGATTTGCCCACATTAGGAAATTCCAAGGCTGTGTTTGCTTATCACGTCTCCACACATTCAAGGTTAAATACATTTACTATCTGGAATCTCTTAGGGAAGACTACCTTGAAAGTCAGAGTTGCAATTTAAAAGAGTACCTAAGGGCAATGCAGACAGCTGCTGGTAACGCAGACCTTAAATTTGAATTTCCCTTAAAAGTCATCTCTAAAGCCATGTTTGGTATATTCTCTTTTAGTGGATGAGTATAAGGAGAGTGTCAAGGCTGTTCATATTTTTAAATTTTTAAAAACTTTTAAAACATTAGAAAAACATATACTGTATATATATTTATATATATACATACCTTATTAACATATTCGCAACACGGTAATCAAGTGTCTTCTCATTTTCCTTCTCTTTAATACAATTATCAGAGTATGTTATTTTTATACTCCAATTCTTTATAGAAACCCTCTTAGATATTTATGTAAAGAGAGAAGCCTAAGCTGGGAAGAATTCACTAGAGTAAATATCCTGAGAACTTACAAGTATGTTTTTGACAACCAACTCCTATTGGTCTGTATATGTGTATTCAACTGTGTCACTTCACTGCATAATGTGTAGCAATGGAAATTTTTACAAGACACTAAAAGTTAAAAGCAAGGTAGACTTAGACTCAAACACTGAGCCGAAAGACTTGGAGTCCCAGATCTATACCACCTCCAAGGAGATGTTCACTGTCAAGAGAAACAAACAACCCCCCAAATACTGGGAGGGGTGAGTGAAATAAACAAGGGCCTAAGAAACACAACAGCCGACACCCATCTGCTGCTTACTTGAGGGCCGTTCTGTAGTGGTAGATGGCTTCCCTGTTCCGACCCTGGTCCTTCAGGAAATTGGCGTAGTTGTAGTGAACCTTGGCATTGTGGGGCAGAGTCTGAACTCCAGACCTAAAAATTAATAAATTTTAAAAAAATGAGTAACAAAGAGTACTGCTTAAGAATGTTGTCAGTTTCTTTCATGTTTTACTCACAGTTTCATGAACCTGTATTTGAAATGTCCATTGCATCCATCAAGGCCAAGTCTTCCAAAATTTGTGGATTATATGAGTTACTAAACATGCTTCTGTGGTAAACAGTGAAGGCTGTGCAAAACTGTGTACAACTAAACAAACACGCTAACTGCACATGAAGCAGAGGTGGCAGGATGTGGTAAGAGATGAGTCTTTGGGGGAACAACCCGGCATGCTCAGGTTAATTCAGTTTTTTCCTTCCTTCCTTCACTTATAGCTTTCCTTTTTTTTAAAAAAAAAAAAATTGAGATTGTCTATAAAAATAAATCATTACAAGAGGGATGACTGTAGACTGGCTTCCCTACTAAGGTTTATTGGAGATAAATGCTTCCCATGTACTAAGCCGGGGCTAATTTAAAAAAAAATAAAGACAGGTATAATTATTCTACAAGTTGCAGATAAGGAAAGGAGGTTTTGCTCAGAAAGGTTAAAAACTTTGCTTAAGTGGTCAGTGTGTTAGTGTGCTCGAGCTGGTAAAACAGAATACCTGGGGAGCCCCAGAGGGTAACACTGAAGCTTTGAAGATGACACAAGGAGGAAGACCTGCTGTCGTTTGTAACTGCCTCACAAAGTTACCCTGCACGAGATCAGATAGCTGGTAACTGGCAGGGATGGGATTCTGACCCGAGGACTTTGCTCCTAGAGTCCCTGTTGCCTCACCTGCAAGGAGGTGGTGGCAGGGGAGTGATGAAGGTAGATGGGTTTGGGGGCTGTCTGGAAAGAAAACTCCTGAAACCTACATGGGTTAAATGCTGGAGTGGGGCAGGTGATGAGAGAGAGGAAGCAGAAAGGATAACAACCTAGTTTCCGGGCAATTGAACTTTAAATGCACTTCCTCTTCTAGGTGACATATTTTCATTTAATTTTTAATTTAAAGGTAAGAACACTAGGGGAACTCCATACAAATTAAACCTGTTAGGATAATACGTCAGGGTATTGTAAGCTTTGTTGAATTTTTGTTGAAATAACAGCCCCTTAACGTTATAAACCAAGAAACAAAATGTTTTTAATTTAAAAAGAAATAAATAAAAATGTTCAAAGGCAAAAAAAAAAAAAAAAAAGCCCAGTCCCTTAGGACCAGCAAAGACTGTTCCACTTAAAATCCACTGACCAAGTGCTTGAGGAACTCTTGAGAGGAGAGAATTTACAGGGAGTGTGGGCAGCTAGCAACCAACCCAAGGGCAACATCACGTGACAGCAGCAGACTTCAACTTACACAGAGCTGTTATGGTGATGTCAACTGCACGGCAGTAGCTAGGATGTTCTGTTGTGTGTGGGGTGTAGCTGGAAACAGACGGGCTGTAGATCTGTATTAAGAGCAGTTAGACCCCAGACCCTCTTCCCCACCAGGCATATCCAGGTGACTATTTCCTCTATTCTTTCCCCATCCCAGCAAAAGGCAGGAATTTTACTCTCTAGAGAAGTTGAATCAGAGAGATCAGGAACAACAGGTACAGCTGAGGGCCAGAAGAGCTGTACCTCCAAGGTAGATTAAGTGAAAATATATATTCTGAACAGTGGAATCTCCCTCACCCCATTATCCCCAGGTAAAACTCTGCATACTGGAAGCCAGGATTGGACTCCATGGAGGAGATTGGAGGAATCCTCTCACTGGAAACCGACTGACCCAAGACAAAAGATTTACAAATGCTGCCATTTGGGTGCTCCAGTGAAATCATCAATCTCCTTCAATTACCTTATGGTGAAGCTCACCAGCTAACACACAAAGCTAGAATTTTAATATAACATTTCAAATGGACATTACCCAAAGTACATTAGGTCATGGGGGCAGGACCAAGTTCAGAGTGATGATAGTAATGGCTTTTTAAAAAATCCAATTTCTATACAGGAAAGTGTCTGATTTTTCTATCCAGAACTAAATAGTGCATGGTACAGGGAGATTTTAAAGTAACTTTGATTTCAGCATATATATAACTGGCATATTTACTGGAATTGATCCTCCCTTTTGTGTGATTAGCATAGTTGCTCTACTATGTTTCACCCGAGTTCAGCCTGTGGAAAAGCGTCCTTGCTAAGATGAGGACATTGTTCAGTGATGGCAGGATGGAAGTAATCATATTTGTAGCAGGCAAGCAGGCATGGGTGGAGTCACTGAAATCCTAAGAACACACTGCTTTTCCCATTGTTGTTTTTGACCTTTACGTTCTCTCTGTGATATTTTACTGCTACGTTTTTCCAGTCTCTCATTTTACAATAAACAGTTTGTGAAAAAAGGAAAATAAACAATTGACCAAAGGCAAAACTTTCCAGGTCACTCTGACTGGCCAGGTTGCTCCTCCTTCCGGGGTCAGTCTCATCAGTTTGCTTTTGGGATGTTGTGATTGAGTCATCCCAACTGTCTTAACAGAACATGCAGCCTTACACGTATTTACTCCATAAGGAAATGTAGGATTCATAAGTTATGGGGCTGGATCCCAAATCCTATTAATAACTACAACAAGGATTATGAATTAAGGTCTCCCTCTGAACTCAGGATCTTAATTCATGCACTTTGCATTTCTCCCTCACACCTCTCGTTTGCAGAAGATTTGAAAAATAACAGAGATATCAAGCCACTTCTATCAGGTATCTCTCCAAGTTTGTAGAACATCAGTTTGTTTTGTTGGCATTACTGGAACAACAGGTCAGGAGAATCACCCCCAAATTCCTGATTAGAAAACAAACATTAAAAAAAATGTTCAGCCAGAGGTTAACAGGAAAGGAAAGTAAGAATTTATGGCTCTCCTCAATTGTGACCCTGTTTAACTTGAGGTTTCCAATGCCACAATCAGGTTAGCCAGTGCTTATGGAGGTTCATTTTGAATCAAGCGCTGAGCTAAGCATCCATTTCCATGGGCTATCTTCTTTCACCCTTTCAACAACCTATCCGATGGGTAGTATTACTGTACCTCCCATATGATGAGGAAATTGAAGCTCAGAGAGATTAAGACCATTTTCTAAGGTTACAGACTGAGTAAGTAGTTGAGCAGAGATTTCAACCAAGGTCAATATAAGGTCAGAATCATTCTTGAAGTTGGTCAACGTTTGATAAACCAAAAAGGTACCGCAAGATACTAGAAACATTAGAATTTCACTGGTAAACAAACTACGGCCTGATGGGCCACAGACATATCAATGTGTTTACCTTTTTACATAGATGTCTTCGGCCTCTTTCCCAAGACAATGGCAGAGCAGCTGCAAAAGAGACCATAGGGCCCACAAAGCCTCAAATATTTACAGTCTGGCCTTTACGAAGGAATTTGCCAATCCCTGGTTTATGTTCTCTGCCCTGGGAGGTCTGCTTATCTCTCTGCCTCAGCAATTCAGAGAGGAGGAAAGAGAAATGTGTTTCCTACAGGGAGGGAAGAAGATCTAGGCCATAAATTCTTAACTGGTGGTCCGCAGATCACTTAAATAGTTCATGAATGGAATTAAGAGAGACCCCAAACTGGATGCAAAAGAAAACATGCTGGCTTTGTCTTTCTAAGTATTTTGAAGATTTGGGGGCGTGGGAAGAAAATATTTCATCAAATTGTGTTATTTTGGTACCAAAATATAAAAGTCTGGGCTGTCATTAGGAGCTATGCACTTACCCTCTCCTCAGGTTAGATAGCAGAATAATCTCCTGTTCTGAGAATTAAAGAAAATGTACCTTGCAGCTATGATTATAAACATCTCTCATTCTGTCTCTGTCTGTCTCTGTCTCTCTGTCTGTCTGTCTTTCTCTGTTTATATTGGGATTAGCTTAAGTTAGAAAACATAAAGCAAAAAACAGGTGTGGTGAAATATATGTATTCTTTGGCTTTTACATCAGATTTGGGTTCAAACCTGACACCTCCTTTTCACAGCGATTTCTTCTTGGACAGACTGCTCTCTCTCTGAGCCTCTGATGAGACACAAGTGCTGGGTTCTTGTGCTTTTGTGTGTGAGGTTTTTGCCAATAAAAGTACAAAGCTGTGAGGGGGAACGTCCATCTATATCTCCTAAAAATACATCACTCAGTGGGATCTTTTTTTGTGACAGGAGGCCTCAGCTGGAAACCCTGGAATTTGACTGAAATTTGGATTTTCTCTAACACAAAGGTCTGTCCTAAGATATTCTGTAAGATCGTTCATCGTATTGCCAAGCAAAACCACTCTATATAATTAGAGAGGCCTCAACGAGACCATATGACCTAGGATGGTCAATGGGTTGATAGTCTGGAACAGAGGAGAAAACAGAAACAGGGCCTCTGTCAAGGACATCACCTCATCTAGAACCACTGCAACTTCTTCTTAGTTGGCCAGCTCCTGGTTTTGGCCACTATGGCTAATTTAGGTTTTCCTTATCCTTCCAGGTTTTCCTTATCCTTCCAGACTGAGCTCAGGCCAGACTGAGCTCAGGCCAAGCGAACGGTCCTTGAAGGCTTGGGTTGGTCCCAGTCACCTGCCTGCACTTACACAGCACCCTGCTCTGCCTCTGTCTACCACCTGCTACATTACGTTCAAATGTGTTCATGTGTCTGACTCCCATCCAGACCTCAGGCTCCTCTAGTGTCTCGCCCCACCCACTGCTCTCTCATGTCCTAGAACACAGTGCAGAGCAATAATCTGAAAGCCTTACACAGTGTTTATCATACTGCCCTATGCATCTTTCACATACTCTTTTATTCTTACAGTACACCCAGAAGATAGACACTATCATTATTCTAAATTTTTAAAATTTTTCCTTTTCTAAAACTTATTTTTTAATTGAAGTACAGCTGATTTACAATGTTGTGTTCGTTTCAGGTGTACAGCAAAGTGATTCAATTATACGTATATATGTATATGTGTATATATATATTCTTTTTCAGATTCTTTTCCATTATGGTTTACCACAGGATATTGAACATAGTTCCCTGTGCTATATAGTACATCCTTGTTGGTTATCTATTTTATATATAGTAGTGTGTATATGTTAATCCCAAACTCCTAAATTTAAAAATAAGGAAACTAAGGCATGGAGTGGTTAAGTAACTCACCCACGATCACACAGCTATTAAATGGTAGAACTTGGAGGAAAGCCAGAAAGCCTAATTCCAGACTCCACACCAGCCACTAATCCTATCTTGCCTCAAAGATTCTTGGTAAATGTTCAACTGATTTGAACATCACTCAGGAAAGATGAGTACATATAAACATCTGGTCTTGAAGGAAAAAGAATAAACTTAAAGTCTCAGATACTTAAAAGTTTTCCCAGGACATAAATAAATTATAATAGGTAAAGTTTTCTAAAAATTATTGATAGCTTGATTTGCACATTACACAAAATTCCATTTGATCACCAAAGGCCTCTCAAGACACAAAGTCTCTTTAAGCACATATGTGGAATGCCTGTGTTTTAGTAATCAACTGTTCACTTCCTACATGCTTCCATCTAAAAAACCAGAAGTCTCTGCATGCAAGGTCAATGAGCTTTTTGTTTTTCTGTTTTCCTTTTTTTTTAAATCGCCGGCATCAGCTGTACAGGGTTTGAACACTAACTTGTCATCCTTGAGATAAAATGCTGTCTGCCAAAATCCATCCTCAGAGTTGCACTGATTAAGCAGTAAACATCATTAGAAAACACAATCAATCTTAGTACCTTTATTCAAGGAAAGGATTTAACACGGGGCAGAACAATTTTAAAGTTCCTCATAAAAGCACTGACTATTGAAAGTGAAAGAAAAAATGAATTAAGCCAACAGAAACCAGGAGGAAGTTATACTCCTGAACTTCCATGCCCCTGTGTTTACAGAATGACCTCAGCAGTGGGCAGTAAGAGGGAACAAGTCCATTGTAGTCCGTGAGAACTGCAATGAAGTGGGGGGTATGACAGGGACGGAACAGAATCTGAAGCCTAAAAGTGATATGCAATTCCTAGAAAAAAACCCACAGGGCAACAGGTCCCTATAGTACCCCCTGAAGTAATGATGGTGACAATGATAATGATATAGTAACAGTAAATAAACTGATAAGACATGCATGCATGCCAGACTAAATTTTTTTCTATTAAAGAAAGTTAAATTGCCCAATAGCAAAATCAGATACATTGTTTTAAAATGGTAGAGGAGTACAGTGAACATTTGTCTTACTCCTTCATTCGTTCATTCACTCATTCACTCACTTCTGGCAGCCCAGAGTCTGTGCCCTTTTCTGGTGCTTGGGTTTCCTGTGGGGAATTCCCTCTTGCTGTGACATCTCAGTGGAAGCCCAGGGGCTCTGCCTGCCCTAACTCCCCCCATGGAAATCAGGGGAGCGTCTTTGGCCAGTTCTGTCATCTCAGTGCCCTAGTGGGGACAAGGGGCAGGCACACGACCTAAGCTCAGGCCTAGTCAGAGGATTTTCTTTTCCTAGGACTGTGATATGAAGAGAGAGAAAACTGGGGTACATTTACCCTCCATTCATTCCTTTGCAGGTGCCCAGGTCCCCTCAAGACAGACTATCCAGACACCTGTTTCCCGTCTGCTACATGCTTGCTTCCTCACCTACTCCCCAATTCTGTGCGCTCTCCTATGCTCTTTCCATATTTTCTCCTTCTGAAAGTGACTCCAACTCTGTTTCAGTTGTTTGCCTCCAAAGAATAAGTGTTGGGTACTGGTCGATTAGGGAACCAAATAAAAACCACATTGACTGAACTGGCCAACTGGGTCATAAGTGAGGACAGAAGCTGGAAGGGGTCAAAGACTGGGGACCCCTGGGAGACTGGGAAATGCTGCTGGGAGGCCAGGTGTGGCTGAGCCGGGGAGGCCAGGTGAAGGTCACCAGGGCTGTGACATCAAGGAGACAGACTAGCCCAGAAACACAGCATGATGAGCAACCCAAAGGATGTATTATACTTTACAACAATTTAGGGCTATAAATTGGCATTGTTATATTCAGAAACAGCTTCTACACCACATAAAAAACTACCAGGAGACGAAAAAGTCTTTCATTTCCTTGCTCACAATTAATGTTCAAAACAAAGCAACTAGATTACAGAGCACAACTTAATATCCTGGAATATTCTGCATCTCTCTTCCTTCTTGCTGTGTGCTCACCTTTCTCATTCACTCAGCTGAACAATGCAATTAGACTTACTGACCAATCTTATTTTGCTTATGGCTGATTTTACAGCCCAGTTCATTATCAAGACTTTCCATCTCAATTCACAGACCCAGAAACCTTCCCATGAGCCTTATCTTCATTAATTCACTTACAGTGAGCTCCCGTAAAACTTTATATAATACCATTTAAAAAACTAAAGTTAAAACCCAAAATAAAATGACATCTTCCATTTAAAACTTTACTAAAAAACGTTTCTGGATTAATAAATATTGCCAGACCCATGTCGCCTCGTTTGTTTGGAAACAAATACGTCAGCAAAGAAATTAATGGGAAGAGATTCACTTTCATCCCTCCAGTCATACCTGAATAGGGACTCTCTCGACAGCCAAATTTCATTCTGTTTCATGGTTTTCCAGGAGAAGAGCAGCAGCAGCAGCACAGTGGACACGCTCAGGGTGGCAGCCCCACAGCGATGCAGCCACGTGCACAGCTTGCTCATTCCGTGCACGAAAAGGATGCAGTAGCCCATGCTGGAAAACAGGGCGGAGAAGCAGGTGACTTTGGGGTGCGATGGAGGCTCCTGAGTATTCCATCCCCCCATGCAACTCACTTTTCAAACAGAGCTTGTCCTGTGATAGAAAACACAGACATAACCCGTCCTGTCTGACACATTTCCATGTTAGAGCTCAAATGGGCTCCACCAGCACACTGGCTAGTTCTCTGGCACAAGTGTGGAGAACAACAGGTTCATCTTGCAGGCTCACGTTGCCCTGAATTTCCGCAGCTCAGGCATCCAGAAAAGTCCATCCTGTGTGTCTTGGGTCTTGACTGGACCCTCTGACCCAGGCTCCCTTATGTTCCTGACATTGTATAACCCTACTGGCACCACGTGTTCAAATTTGGACCCTGAGGCTTTGTGGGAGACAGTCCCTGGGGGGACTATCAGGTCCTGGAAGGGATGCTGGTCACCAAGGGGCATTGGTTTTGGTCTCCGGAAACGTGCCGCCTAGTGTATCCCCATTCTGGCCAAAATCCTTAACGCTGAAGGAAGATCCTCCCACAGGCCGGCTCCTGAGCCTTGCAGCGTGGAGCCTAGCACAGACAAGCTGCATTGATCCGATTCTCATGCTGATTCCGGCTCAGCTTTCCCAACAGACACGAAGCATCCCTCACGTTATCGGAGTGGGGCTTTGGCACATTGATATCACATCTCTAAAAGCGTTGGCTTGGTGGATGGAATGTGGTCCCTCCCATCATCTGTGCACCTGCAGAGAGGCTCCCTGCCTGCCCACTGGCCTCAGAAAAACACAAACATTTAGCCTGCACTCATTATGCTGTGTGTATTTTAGTCAAAACTCATTTCTTTCCAAAGACGATAATACAAATTATTATGGAATATTTTAACAATGAAGCAAGCTTGTGTAAAGAAATCCTATATTAGTCAGACACTAATACTATAAGAAGCCCTAAATTAATATAACTCATTTACTTGTTCAATTATTTATTTGTTCTCTCTCTAGTATGTGACTGGCAGTATGCTGAGCACTAAAAATACAATTATGAGTAAAACACAGATTATGTGCCTGCCACTGTTACAGGCAACAAGAACGTATCAGTGGATAAAACAATCATTCTTATCCTCCTGGAACTCACACGGATGGGACAACAGCCACCAAGCAAGTAAGACCCAGAGTAGGTCACACCAAATATGATACGTTAGGTGGAGAAAAATCAAGCAGGGAAGTGAAGGAGGGAGACCAGGAGGGGAAGGAAGGTGAGATATTCATATGGGCGGTCAGGGGAGGCCTCATTGAAAAGGTGACATGTGAAGAGCGTGCTGAAAGGCAGGGGTTGCACCCGGCAGGCACCCAGGTCGCCAGTGCCCACTCTCTACTCCCCCTGCCTTCGTAAAGCAGCACCTCTCAGGAGCAATGTTCATCGAGCACATCTTATGTGCCAAGCACATTTTCTACAGGAGCTCAGTTCATCCTTACATCCCTGGGGGTCACTGTTAGCGGCACTAAACTCCTGAAGACACTGAAGAAGAGAGGCGAACGCATTTGCTGAATTCGGTCACACAGCTCATGTCCAGTAGAGCAAAGACAAAAACCCCGGAATTCCGGATTCCAGAGCCCACACTCCAACTGCTGTCTTGACGTTGGGGTTCTGCCTTGACTGTCTGATTCCTGTGTTCCTCACACCTTATCACACAGCTTCACCTACTTCCTTCCCAATCACTCCATACACGACATCTCAATGGTCATTAACTGCCTCCTCGTAGGAAACAGCTGCCATCTGGCAGAGCGGTGGGGAAGGGAAATACTGGGATTCCAACAGCTCCAGAGCAACGGCCACAAAGTGGCAGAACACGAGGATAATGAAGATAACAGCAACCAAATTAGCTATTTTATACGTCTGCATGTTTGTTGAGTGCTCCCTACGTGTCGGGCACTGTGCTAAGATCTTTATGTGGGCCTGTCCAATATTTGTAGGGTCTGGAACAAGGACAGTACTGGCTTTAAATATATTACCTAATTAAAAAACTCAATCCTCAGTATCTCCCACTTCATAAGTGAGGAAACTAAAGCTTAGAGGACTTGAATAACTGGCCCACAGCTCCAAAAGCTAGGAGTAGAGTCAGATCAGAAGTCCCACGGCCCTAACCCTGTGCTATAATTCAGGAGTGGGCAAACTTTTTCTGTAAGAGGCCAGAGAGTAAATATTTCAGGTCATATGGCCTCTGTCCTTCCTAGTCAACTCTATCTTCATAGCAGGAAAGCAGCCATTGACACGTATGTAAACGAATGGGCATGGCTGTGTTCCAACAAAATGTATTTATAAAAACAGGCTTTGGGCCAGATTCCACTCACAGGCCACAGTTGTTGAGCCCTGCTACAGCCCAAACGAAGGAGAATACCATTCCTTCCACTCAGCACAGGCATTAGGATCAAGTAACACGATCATTTTCTTTCAGAAGTCCTTGTATTGACATACGGTTTAAAGAAATGTGAAGCCATATAAAATCATCTCCACTTAGGTTTGCAAATTTCTTAGAGGGTATCACATTCTTAAAAACTTGAACACAATATCAGAGATTAAGATGCTTCTCTATTATGACATTTCATCTTTCAACATCTGCTTTACTGCAGATCTCAGCCGCAGGGGGGTAGGACTGCTCTCTCCATTACTGGGGCAGGGCAAGTCCTCATCTTGAAAGTGGAAAATCAAGCAAATGAGAAACTACGTACTTTTCTGGCCTCCAGGGAAATGAAACCAGACTCCAGTTTGGCCTGCTTAACCTGGTTAGGGAAAATCTGGGCTCTGACCAGAGACCTCCACAGAGAGCCCAAAGGAGTCAGTGTAAACCACTGACAATTGACAACATCATAACCTGGAGAACCAAGAGCCCAGCTGGCTGCTGAATGGCTTAGCTTAGTATTGAGAAACATTTTCAAAGCATGCTTGAGAAGCACCACGGCTGTCCCAGAGAAAGCAGCACAGAGATGATCTCTTGTTCACAGGCCACAGGGATCTCCAATTTGAATGGATTTTACTGACAAGCTGCTCAGCCCACAGTGCTTATAAAAACTAAAGAAAGCTGCATCTCTCCTTTAAAACATGCAAATCCAAAGAGAATTGAATAGGAAATATCAATCAACAACGTCTGTCCTTTCAAATTTGAATAGAAAATGTTTAAACCTGTTGTTTGAGAACTTTGTGAGTTGTTAATCGTCGCGTAAATAGTACAAATGTACTTTCATGCTCTTAAGTGATAAGAGAACAACATTTTCCCTTCCCATTTACATCAACCCTGGAGAGATGATAATTTTCTATGACTGGGCCAAGCATTTTATGATGTTTGTTACGGCTTCACTTTTTGTTTAATTATATGCAGCAAAGAGAAGTTTTTTGCTATTATGTAGAATTGAAATTCTACCTTTTAACTTAACAAGCTCAAACAATCCACTGAGAGTATTTATTAATAGCATTAATGATACAAGACAGACACATTCTTCCTATTTTATTACTCTAAAAAATTCCCAACTTTAGATAGTTTGAAACATGTCCCTAATGAACCTCATGTTGCTGTTGAATCCCCATCTGGCAAATTATCTGACCTTCAGATCTTATTCTGGTCTCATGAATGTTGACCCCAAATGGTTAAACCATAAAGCCCTGGAACCGTAAGCCCCAAATAGGTGTTTGACGCTACAGCACAGGAAGCCCCAGGGAGACAATGGTGGCTCCTCAGATCAGATTGAACCTGGAAGCTGTTGGCTTCTGTGAGCCCAGACTCATTAGTGTCCCCATTTCTTGCCTTTTCTTTTTTATCTCAAACATTTGATGGATGGGGAAATTTCCCAGAAGACTGAATGCATTTGAATGTGAGAGTTTATTCACATTCCAAGAAAAAGGTATCTCTCGTGCATTTCCTTAGCTCCCCATCCTAGGGGTGCTGGGCTGGGTATGAAAAGCTTCTTTATATTTACTTCTCCGTAAATAGATTTGTTCTGTTCTTTTCTCGGCATTACCTATGGAGCAAACTGGGAGAAAAACGCCTTTGCTTTCACCTTCTGAGAGCCTGCTAATTCTCTTTTACCTCTTTGAAGATGACATGCTTCCTCTCAACCTCCTAGCTCACCTACCAGCTCTAAAATTTATGAGACCTCCGGTGGTAAGTAAGGCAGGGTCTGGATCAGAAAAAACCCCGTTTGCCTCTCAATTCTGACACTTACTGTTGTTTGATTTCAGACAAATTATTTATTGCCTGGTTCTTAATTTTCTTATTTTGTAAAAGGGAATAATAATTTTACACTGTGCACAATTGATGATACACACTAAACAATAAATAACATTAATATTATGTTATAATAATATTATTATTATTAGGGCATTATTTTCTGCTAAATACAGTAGAAGGCAGGAAATGTGCAAAGTTTACATGTATTCCAGGTGGAAACAGATAACTCTGTATTTGGCTCCTGTAAGTGTAGTAACTTCCTAAGGTAACTAGAGCACTACTAGGTGCAATGGAACAAAAGTGTTCTAGTGCAGACTTTAAGTTTGGGGGTTTGCAGTGAGGAAAAGGATTTCATTGGAGAATAAAGAGTCTAGAACTGGGTCTAGAGAGCTGGGTTCTTCTCTGACACTGGTGAGCTCTGTGAGACAGATTTACTTACAGAGCCTTATCGGGCCTTAGTTGTTTGTATTACAAGGGCTAAATATTGCCTGCCTTCAAGGCAGCTTAAAATGCAGCTACCTTGAAAGGTTGTTGCATGGAGTAAATGAAATAATATATGTGGGTGTGTTCTGTGAACTGAATACAAGGTATCAGTGTTCTCAAGGGCAGTGTCTATGTGTTCATGTGTGTATTACTAAATCAATAAAATATGTGATAGATCTGTAAATACACCTCAAGAAACCTAGTTTATCGAAGTCCAGATTGACCCAAACTGTCTAATCTACAGGACAATTGTAAGTCTTTTAGGAGCATCCACCAAGAACACCCTTAAAACTTCAAAATACCTTGTATGATACTGTTGGCTTCTGAAAGGTATGACTCATACATCATTTTTATAGAACAAAATACTACAGAAAATAAGGTACACTGGTCATATGTGAAATACGTATGGCCATATATTTAAGTTAATGAACATTCATAAACCTCGACCACAGAAAGCACTAAGCAAATCTTCCCTTAGATCCATTTCAAATCTTTCTCTATTCTGTCTATCTTTGTGAAAGTGAAGGAAATGCAAAGTATAAACTCTTCGGTGAATGAATGCATAATGAAGAAGCTTTTGTATTCAACTTTGATAAGAAATAAAGCATTAACTGTTTGGAAGTTCGGGCCAGTTTTAAGGATAGAGTACTGTTTTATTCATTTTTGCAGGCTAAGCACCGGCATGTAAGAGGGGCTGCTTCCGAAGTGTGATTGAACATTGCGGTGGAAGTTATCAGAAACTAACATGGAAACAAAAGTGAACTTAAAAATGAATCAATGCAAGCCGAGCCCAAAGATGACTTATCACCAGGAGTACTGTCCATACTCAGGGTGCAGTGTTTCCCTTTGCAGGCACCTTCACCCGAGCCTGGCTTACTTCCCTCTCAGCCTGGTTCCAGTAGCCACAACCAAATTTTCCATCTGGGCCTGAGAGGCCTTTTGGCCAAAGCCAACCACCTCCCAAGTCACTCTGAATCTACTTCTAAAAAGTCAGAAAACCAACCTTCTCAACCCTCGTACAGTATACTCAGCTCTAGGACCTGAATTCTGCTATTTCTTCTTCCATAAACCACCATATTCTAGAGTCAGGCATCTTCACTTTTGAAGCAAAGGCATTAATGGACAATTCACTAGTTGTTGCCGTCCCCTCATCTCTTCCACTGTATTAACACAGACCTGACTGTACAGGCTGTGTCATATGTCCAGTGTTCTTTAGTTTTCTACAATACTCTCTAATGAAGCATCTATTGTTCTGGGTATTATGAGAAAACACAAACATACAAAATGGTGGTCCCGACTCTCATGAGGGCAAGATAATCCAGGTTTCTAAAAGAGTGGGGAGGATATTTTAAGATTACTAAAATTTGTATAAGAAGTCACTGGTTTGAGATGTATTTCCCAGCACAGAATCCAAGAGCAAAGGAAAGAAACAGATTCACTAATAACGACAAGGGGTCTTAATGGAAGGGAGGTTGAAATGGCAACACTTAAATCCATTCACACCCTCCAGGCAGGTGACTGGGTGTGTGACACCCACAAGCTAGTCTCTCCTCCCCTCCCAGGGGCACGTTTCATAACCTCCTCCAGTATTATGTTTCAGAATGCTAGTCTGCTAAGCTCGGGGTGTTCACTTTTTTAAAAAATGAGATATAAGTGACATATGACGTCATATTAGTGTCAGGTGTACAACATCATGATTTGATATTTCTGTATATTGCAAAATGAGCACCAGAATAACTCTAGTTAACACACCTCACCTCACAGTTACGATTTTTTTTCCTTGTGATGAGAACTTTTAATATCTAATTCTCTTAGCAACTTTCAAACATACAATACAGTATTATTAACTAAACATTACATGCCCAGGACTTATTTAACTTATAATTGGAAGTTTGTGCCTTTTGACCCCCTTCACCCATTTTGCCCACCCCTCATTCCCTGATTCTGGCAACCACCAATCTGTTCTCATTGTCCGTGAGCTGAGTTTTTTTTTTTTTTTTTTTCCTTTGGGGTTGTTCACTTTTGAGCGCATGAGATTAAAAAAGAAACAAAGAGGTTTATCGTACTGAAGGAGGAGGGGGAAAAGGGCTGGGAAGGAGAGGCCTATACTCTGTTACTTTGATTTCCTTCCACTTTTGACTCACCCAATCTCCTCATTTGTACAAGGCAGACTGAAATAATGACTTGCAATTACCTAGCATAGCTTACAGCAATTTGCTCATTTATTATTCCATTTAGTCTCATCTGAATTCAGATTCTACACTCCAAATTTTACGTTCAAATCCTGGTTTCCAAGACATTTGCTGTTCTCCATTAAGGACTCAGACATAAACATTCATCTTTTATAACTAACAGGGTTCTCTAACATTAAGGCCATGATTCCAGTCTAGTAAATAACTGTTCAAGTTGATCCTCACCTTGTGCCATTGGCTGAGCACAACAATTAATTGAGCAATTAATTAATTGTGCAGTTAATTGAGCACAACAGACTGGCCAACTGATCCTCAGCCCGTGAGCGCACTGACCTCCCCGCAGCTCACTCACTCTCACCACTGCTCTGTTCTGTGCGACCTACAATCTCCAGTTTTGTAACACAGTCAGTTGAGTCTCTCAGCGAAGTCCTGCTGCTTCCTTCCTGGAAGGAAGCACTCATACAGCACTCACCCTCACCATGACCTGGTGACTGTTAACCAAGTCCTGTGCAGCCCCAGGACCCTCCCTACCTGGGCACTGCCCTGCAGAGCAGCCCTCACCGGACAAGCTCTACCTCCCAGATCTCATTCCTCTTCTGAGTTCAGGTCTCAAGGGGCTGAACACATTGAAGTCAAACCTTCCCATCCTTACCCCATGGTATTCTGAGGAACAACTTTAATGGACTTTTGAAAACCCAGTGTAGGGGGACAGAGGGACACACTGGGCTCAGTACCAGTCACCCTGTGAGCAACCTCACCTGTGCTCTGAGCCCGGTTTAGATATTAGGCTTCAGCACAATTCCTGAGTCTCTCCCCGCAACTTGATACGGATACACAGACGTCTGACCTGTCGTCCTGGCTGCAGCCTCTCCTGATTAGCTGCCCGCACCTGTCGCCCCATGGACGGGGCGTCTGCCATTGCTCCTGTCGCCCCGCCCCAGTGCTTAGGCTCCGACTTCCTACCGGCACATACCCCTTACTGCTGCTTGCCCACGGGAACCTCTAAGCAGCACACGTTCCTGCTGCTCATGAGGACACCCTATCAGCTCACCAAGGAGGCCCCACACCAGGGCTGCCCAGACCGTCCCCCAGTGCCCACTGCCAGGCCCTTCAGAGAGCCTGTCCTCACGGCAGATGAACTTCCTGCTGCTCCTGCCTCCCCCCAGGGGACACGTCTCCCTTCCCCTACTTGGGCATCTTGCTGAAACTGAGCAGGACGAATATGTGTTTCACATCTTAAGAGGAAAAATTCATGCTTTCCACAAGGTTATTCTAAGGCACAAAGAGTTGAACTTGGGAGCTGAAAGGGACCTTCGAGACCATGCAGCACTATGGTAACTGGAGTTCAGATTTCCCAAACCAGCAAAATGTCCAAAAGGAGGGAGTTGGGTGGGGGAGGAGGAACTAATGGAGGGCTGTATATCCCCTCCTGCTCTCATCATGCAGGAAGAGAAAGGATATTTTAATACCAAAAATATAGGAAGCATATAATTTCATAATTTTTTAAATGAACAGATCTAACTTTATGAAAAACTCACTGCATTATCTTTCTTTCTCTCCTCACCCCCCAATTTGGCCAGTGCAGGGACAACCATGGCACGAAGGTCTAAGCAACATTAGGGGATTACCGGGCAAGGCCAACACTCAGGTTTTACAGATACGAAAGTGATTCCCCCAGCACAGCCAGGCAGCGCAGGACAGACTGGGCCGTGTTGATTCCCAGGTCAGTTCTCCTTCTACTGGATTTGCTAAAGTAAGGTTTTATTGATATCAAATTATTTCTCTGATGATTTGAGTATTTGGCAAAACTTTGATTCGCTCTCAAATAATCATCACTCTCTTCCAGCAGCTCTGAAGGAGCATATGCATAGATGGCTCATTAGTAGGGGTCCCCAGTGTCAGATAACAGGGGTAGTGTTCTTTCAGAGGTGACATTTCTCACTTTGCATCCTGAGGAATAAATGCTGCAGTACTGTTTCAATAGCAACCTGTGTAAGATTAAAAATTCCATTTAGAATTAATAGGTGTGATTTGAAGGTATTTCTCAAAATTGAATATGGAAAAGAGTCACTTGTCTTCCATTTCTCCATGTCTGATGTGTCCATTAGCTTAGGAACTATACCACACAAATGGCATCTCTTGCTAAGAGTAGGGCCATTTAAAATTTTTCTTTCTTCCCTCAAACACAGGTTGTCTAACTTCTCCTTCTGTGGTCCCAGTTATTCTTGATCAGTTCCATCCACATTATTGGTTCTGCCTTCACTTACTACTGTCCGTTCTTTTCCAGTCTCCACTCATTCATGTTTTCTTAAAGTAGTTTAGGAATTTGCTCTTTGGCACTGAAGCAAATAAATCACCCTTAATCTGGCATGTGAATGGATCTCTGATCACACTCTACAACTTTATTTGAGAGCTCTCAACAACTATTTCTGCTTCATCGATTCTAAGAAATTTTAGTCCTTTGAAGCATTCTAATGTGGTTTTTATAAAATACAAAAAAGTAGCCATTAAATTATATGCTTCTCTTGAGATAAGAATAAGAGATCAAAACTTCTGTGAAAGAATGATTTAAGCCCCAAACTCTCCTGCCTGTTCAAAAAGGACATCCATAAAATTGGCATTTATCACCAGAAGAAAAGATTATTCCAATTTCTTTTGGTGGTAAAACTCTGACCCTAAAGCCATGCAGTGCCAAATAAATTGCCCATTTCTGTCCCTTTTATCCACAGATTTCAAAGTGCAAGTGAGAGGCAGGTGATATTTTGGGTCTGTGCTAGGTTAGGATGGAGGGAGAACAGAAGCTAGAAGATTTAAGTGGCTTGTTCATTGTCAGGCAGAAAGGCGGAGGATGAAAGAGCACTGTTGGTCCGACTCATTCTGGGCTTTTCTTGTAAAATGGCCAAACCAGCTCCCTGGGATATTTTAATACCAAAAATATAGGAAACTCGCCTGGGCTTCAGTGAGGGTGGACACGACCTCTATAGTGTTCATGGATGGGATCCCAAGGCTGGAAACTGGCTCCTTACCTTGAACATTTAATGAGTAGGAAGTTCACCTACCAACTGAGCTTTTTATTTCATCTTCCTCTTGTTTGCCGAAGTTTTCGAGACAACACGGATTTTCTGCATAAAGATGATGATCTGAGTTTTCAAGAAAGCCACAGAGTACATGTTTTCCTCAAAGCACTTGGGTACAAATGCTATGGAGAATGGCTCTTTCTTGGAAAGGTCAGTAATGGAAGGAGAGCCATGCAGAGAAGATTCCCGTGTGTATAAAAGGCTTGGTTGGACACGTTCTTCAGCATCGTGGAAGCCAGCGTGTAGGTTTATTAAATACACCGGGCATCACCTGGTGCTCTGGCACCTTCCAAGGAATGCCTGCAGCATCTGCAGCATTCTCTGCAGCCCTGAGGAAGATTCCAGCAGCTCCTTACCCAACTGTCTACCATTCTCCACTGAGACGGGGGTGGCTGGTCTCTGCTGGGTAAAATCTTTTTTGGAGAAAGTCCCCGTTTTCATGAAAACTGTCAGCATGTATAAACTGCCTCCGATGAAGTCATTAGAAACTCTCTAAAGCCACAGCACAGAAGTTTCCCCACATAGGTTTTGATTTCTGACTCAGCTGCACAATTTTAGATAACAATGGAATCCAGCACCATAATTAAAACGGCTCCCTTGTGGTGCTACTTACAACAATGACTGTGAAGGAAGGCTGGGGTTTGTGAGAGGTGCAATGGCTCTCTCAAAAACTCCCCGGCTTCCTCCAACCCCAGTTCCCCCAAATTTGAGTTAAACTCTCAGGTTTGTGCTCAGAGCTGTGTACCTGGACTAGTGACATGCCCTCTTCATTAGCCTCCAGGACCATCTCTAAGGGGCAGGAGACACCTCCACCTCCTTGTCACATGGCCTTGGCATCTGCCAAGACCACAGCTCTGGAGGGGGAAAGAGGCCTGGCTGGGCACAGTGATGATATGGATATGAACCCAGGAGACGCTGGGCAGTAAAGACAAACCCTCGGAAAATGATGGGTGCTTGACATCAGCACTATGATGCATAGATGTGGGAACTTGGAGAGAAAAGGACAGCCATCTTTTTAATGAAGACCGGTTTCCTGAAATTGATTTTGGATGACTCTGCACCAAGTTTGCCAAATGCAGCAAAATCCAAATAGGTTCTGAGAGGCAGGCACTTGCTCTTGGTAATATTGATGTTTTCTTTATATTTCAAACTTTTATTTTAATCCAAATCAGCTTATTCCTAGTGGAAAAAGGGCAGGGCATGACTTTGTCTATTTTAGAGAAAAGAAATGGAGTTACAAAAAGGTCTATTGAAGATATGGCAGCATAGGAAGAGCCAGAGCTGGCATGATTCTGTGGGTGTTTGGAGGACACACCTACCGGGGCGACAGAAATCCCTGACTTTAAATAAGACAGCTCACAAATGGCTGATGACAATATTATGGGCTTCTATAATGTTTACCTAAGGCTCTCTTCCAGAAGAATGAAATTTAACCTCTTGTTTAAAATTCCAGCCCTTTATTTCCTCAAAAAATTTTCTTTTGTATTTGGATTAGAAAAGCTTACCACACATGCACTCAGAACCCCAAGTGCTGTGGATTCAGATCTCAGGACTCTTCAAAGTATCCAGCGCTGATTTCCAAATGGAGTTGAGCTGAAAGTACTTTACTATGTTCATATTTTCTTCATCTTTTTCAATTGAGGAGAATACTAAGACGTTACTATCAGAGAAGCAATATAACCTGGAAGGTGCCAGATCTGTCAGCAGACAAGGATCTCTATTCCACTGCTTTGCCACTTACTAGCTATGTCACTTGGGCAAGTTATTTAACCTCTCAGAGCCCAGGCTTTACTTTTGTAAAATGGGTATAATGGTATTAGCTACATCAGAAAGCTGATATCAACAATAACACTTGCTATTTATTGATCATGTACAATATAAAGCATTTTATAAGTTTTTTATACAAAACATTTTTATAAATGACCATCTCATTTAATGCCATTAAAATCTCACTGAGTTGGGTGCTATTATCTTCATTTGACACAGATGAGGAAACAGAGGCTTTGTGACATCACACTCATGTCACACTCTGACTGCAGGAACATGCTATGAACCACCACATACAGCATGAATTAACTGATAAAATAAATATAACATGCTTAGCACAGTGACTGACATATAATAAAGGTTCAATAAAAGTTTTGATACAATTAATGCTTACTGAGTATGATACTATTTTAAAGAATATCCAGATCTGTTAAACGTTTAGAGTGGAAGACACCATTTTGTTTTTAATCAGCAGTTAATAAACTCTTTGAGGGCAAAAAAACTGAGATTCACTTATTTTTGCAGCCTCAGATTCTAGTAGAGCATGCCTGGGACAGACGCTCTGTGAATATCTGTTAAGTGAAGAATAAATACAGACTCCACTTGCAATCAGGAGTCCTACAGACAAAACCTGACTGAAGCCACTCTCAGCTGCTCTAAGCAAAAACACATCTAGAACAGACACTGAGGTCCTCCTTTGCCCTCCATATTCCTCAGTACTGGCAAGCCCTCGTAGCCTGTTGTTTTAAGGCAATATAGAATGCAAAGAAATTTTGTATTTTTGTCCTCATCAAATAGTTTTTATCAAGAAATAATCTCCTTCCCAAACTGTGCTGGAGACACATAAAGAAAATTAAGGGCCACCCTCTCCTTAACCAAGTCAAAACAAGTCTTAAGAAAGCTGTTAGGTACTTACTTTGGGGGGAATTGAAGGTTATGAAATTCATTTCTAATTATATGCATTTTAAAATTTCTAACTCAATATCCATAAATGAAATAAATTTTATTATTTAATACTTAAATTAATTTCATTTAAATTAAGTTTAAAATTAACTTAAATTTCTAACTCAAAATGAAGAAATAAAAAAGAATAATTTCCTGATAATATTTTGGTTTACTGTATTTATTTTGTTGCCTTTTAGAAAAGTTCATTCTTGGGACTTCCCCAGTGGTCCAGTGGTTAAGACTCTGCCTTCCAATGCAGGGGGCATGGGTTTGATCCCTGGTCGGTGAACTAAGATCCCACATGCTGTGTGGTGTGGCCAAAAAAATAATAATAATAAAATAAAAAATAAAAAGGTCTTAAAAAAAATTTAAAAAATAGAAAAGTTCATTCTTATGTATAATTCGTAAAATTACTTAATTTTAGGAAGCTTAATAAAATCCTTATTTTAAAAATGAGCAAACATGGGTGCAAAAAAAAAAATCTTCATGTGCTACTGAAGGTCACACAATGGATAAACGGCAGAACCATTTCAGGGACATTTCCAGGCTTTTGAAAAGAAACACGGCCTTGGAATGCTGACATTTGAATAAGACAAGAGAACAGACAAGCTTCAGCATGATTCACATATTCAGAGCTAAGTGGCATTATGTAATCATACATGTCTGAATGCCCTTTATAATTTTAACCAATTTTTTTCTTAAGGACAAGTTTCCTTCAGATTGTTCCTATTTTTAAATTAAAGAACAAAGAGAGAGAAAGAAGATAGAAGTTATTAAAATCATGCTGCTTAACACAGTTAATAATTTTATCCAAATCAACAAATATTTCTAGAAAGTTACTATAATTATGTTTAATAAACACAGATACTTGAACAAAGAAGTGGTAAATGATTGCTGCTAAAATTCTGAATATATTCTGGTCAGTATTCTCATCCAACTTCCTCTTCGGCTGTTTTTAAAGCTGGGGTAATAAACACCTTAGCTCTGCAAAGATCTGCCATACACACAAAGAACGGTCTCTCTGGAGCCATCAGTGTTGGTCTCGTAAAGAGGAATCCAGGAGCAGTAATTACCTAGGCATGTATAGGACTCTCTCGGCCACCACGAAACCCACCCTGAAGAAGAGGTTGCTGGCTGGGATGAACGGGAAAACCAGGAACAACAAGCCCACCAAAACTTCCCTGTTCTCCAGTCTCTGAAACACACAATAGTGGAGGACAAATTAATTTGGGTTTAATTCCACTTCTGTCAGCATTTAACCATCTCTTTCATTTTCAACTTCTCATTGAAGGAATGAATAAATTAGACCAATGTAAACCTTTTGATTAGTGTGCTGAATTCATCAGAGAAAGCCCTCAGGCTAAAACCTCTGGCTCATGGAAATATTCGCATGTACCCCTGACACACATTTACTACCCAGCACATCTGCTATTTGCCTAACATGACCAGTGACCATTACTCCTTATTCTGGGCTGGCCTTACAGCCATCCTGCTTCTTGGTCTGGCTCCTTTTAGAGTCCCTGTACCCCCAGGCAACTCATTCCAGGGAGCAAAGCAGCTGAGTGGGATCAATCTCACTAAGGCATAATGGAGAATTTTTGTCCTCTCAGAAACAGAACACATTAAAAGCAAAAAAAACAAAAACAACAAAGAAGAAGAAGAAAAAAAAAACCCCACACAAAGCCTACCAGGAGAGGCAAAGCTTAGCATGAACGAAATTAAATGCAAATGGTGAAATGTGGGGCACCAATGAGGGAGATCATTTGAGCTGAGGTGTTTTTAGCATCTTTCCAAATAAGCCAGTAAGCAAGTATTTATTCCACGAAATTTTTTGGAATCAAAATTCATTACAATAAATCATTAAACTGACAGAACACCTTTCTCTTACATTGTATATATTAATTTGTAAAGATTTTTGTCACTTATAATTAACATAAAATATTTCTATTTATTACTAATAATATGTTGTAATGGGCACTGTAAAAGCTAGTGTGTATTTCCAAATAGACATATTTGAAGGAAAGCCTATTTAAAACAAACCTAAATGTTTTGGATGGTATTATTTTTTCTTTTTAAAAAAAGTTTAAGAGGAAAACCAAATAGAACTTTCCATGTTACAGTTTTAAATTTTTGCTTATAAACATTTTAAATAGCCTATTACTTTTAATAATTGTGAAAGACTAAACAAAAGAATTTCAAAAACATAAATAAGATTCCCTAATACAAACTACTAATATTTTTAAGTAGACAAAGTAAAAGATTTCCAACATCTTGAGACATTTGTCACTTGGATTTTATTAAAATCTTTGTTTTGCTGACTACAAAATATTGAATAATAAAGTTTCTAAGAGCAATTCCATATGAACAAATGTGATTTGGACAATTTCCTTTAAAAGTAAGGGAACGTAAGTAATGATCTCATTTTTTACCTAGAGTAACCACACTCTTTAGAATTAAAAGATGAAAGAAGAAGAAAAAATTTTGCATAACAAGCCTTCAACTCAAATGGATGCAATAATGTTATATTTTCTATGACCCACTTAAATTGAAGGAAAAAAACAGGTGAGAAGTAACAAGTTCATTATATTTAAAAACTGCAAGCTGTCTTTGTAACTTAGATTTTTCTTTCAGTTTACAGTGTATGTTTCAGTCCAAGAATTTAAAGTTTATAGAATTTTTAAAAGAACAAACACCCTCATAAGAATTCTGTAATATGAAGGCAAATATTTCTTGACAAAGCTGAAAATAAATCCCAGAGAATGAGCACCTTGTCAAGCGTTGCTCATGAACTCTGAGCCTATTATTGATGTTCTCTTTTTATAGGTGCACTTTTATTTTTCAGAGATAGTTGACTTTTTTGGACACTTTTCAAAAACTGCAATACTTTTACAGAAGTATTCATGTGGCTTCCCAGAAAGATTTGTAAAGAGAATGTAATACCCCCTATTAATTAATCCTAAGCATTAAGACAAGGGCAGGGGTTAAGAGAATTCTGACCAGGTCACCATCCAGGTCCCTGGACCGTGTTTTACCCAGTGAGGCGCCTCCCCACCTCGTTGCGGTAATTGGAGATCAGCACTCACTGCGGATCTGAAAGAGGTGTCGCCTTCACACCCCCAGTGTCACCCCTTGCTGCCTGACCGAAGGTCCTTCCTCACTGTGGTGTCATACGTTTCTGGCCTTTACTCAGCAGAAGCCCGAGCTGGGGAGCCAGTAGGTCGGGAGGAGCCAGGTGTCCGGGGAGCACAGAGGGCCCCTCGGCCTCCTCCCTCCCCAATCCCGGAGCCCCTGCAGCAGGTGGTCCCGAGAGCTGCTGCAGCTGCTGGAGATGCAGAGATGGGGCTGCAGGCTCCAGGCACGGCCTTTATTCCCTTCCGGGCCCTCATCCCAGTTGTGATTACATATTTATCTGTGTGCTCACTGTCTTTAATTAATGTCTCCCCCAGACTCTAAGCTCCATGAGGACAGGAGCTGCTCAGTTGTGTTCAGTGGCATGTGGTTTGTGCTCAGCTCGGTGTCTGGCACTTAGTGAGTGTTTAGAAATATTTGTTGAATAAATCAATAAATGAATAAATGTTCCATGTGAGAGAGAAAACTGGGTGTGAGAAGGGGAGAGGACAGAGAGGGCTTCCTGGTGGAGGGGACAATCTGGGGTTGAAAATTGAATGAATGCTCACAAGGTAGATGTGGTGGGCTTGGGGAGGGGGAGGGGGTCACAGCGAGGTGCATTCGGGCAGAAGATACAGAATGTACAAAGCAGGGAATAACCCTGGACATGTTGACAGGTGACAAATCATCAGGGTGTTGTATGCTCTGTGTGGAGTTGACTTTTACCTACAGGCAACAAGGATGGAGTAAAGGGTCCCACACGCATAGAAAGAAAAGCAAGTCAGTGTCCAGAAGCTGATGTCCATGTTCCAGTTGTGGCCCTGCCACCACTAGTCACCTTGAGCAGGAATGAAATTAGCCCTTCCCTGCCTCAACTATTAAATGAGGTAAGTGAGGCTCCCAGCTCAGCACAGCTGGATCAACACAAAGGTTTCTTGATCAGAGAGAAAGTCCACGTCATTGGAGTTGTGAGCTTAGAGGCTACCACTCCGCATTGCTACCAGAGGGGCTGTCTTATGCGGTGTTTTTCTTTGCTTTCAAAACATTCAACTGAAGACAGTGGCACAGCGCCCAAACTCAATGAAGTTTCACTATTTATCTCAAGAAAAATAATATTCATGAAAAAAATTCTTGAGTCTCAAATTAAGCTGATGATAATCTTCTCTCCTCCCCATTCAGTCAAGAGAGATAGAAAATATTCAAGAATATATTTCTTTAAACTGTAAGTTGATCAGCCAAGCAGAAAGTTGTAAAGTTAGGGAAAAAATATGTCATGAACATGGCTGAATTTCCTAGAATGAGAAAGACTGGGAGAGAATCCAATTTTGTGTCCTGTGGATCACAGATGTGACAAAGTTGGCTAAATAATTCATAGCTTATTTCAGCCTAACAGATACAGATGAAACGCAAACAGAATATGAGTGGGGGAAAAAGAGAAAATGTGTGGCATTTTCCAAAGTACACAGAGTGCATTCATTTCTAGGAAAAGAGGCAAATGGAAATTTATTCCAAATACACTAGGGGGTGAAAAGACATGAGAATTAAAACAGCTAATAATACAGCCAATAATAACACACATTATTCGTTTGATTAACTGTGCAACTTCAGACAAATTAATTTACTTCTCTGAGTTTTAATTTGATGATCAAAAACAAAAAAGAGGTTACTGATACTTATTGTGTCTGTAGGAAAAATGTGTGATAGATTCACTCTGATAGGTGTTAGGCTTGACCTTTTTCCCTGGCTCGGGAGGATACAGAAAAGCATTCCCCTGAGCTGCAAAGAGATAAAAATCCCTTAACATACCTCTTAGGGTGCCCAGAGAATTACGCGGTCACCATCGGCACAGTCACGCATCTGAGCAAGCCGCTAATGGAAAAGCAGTGAGCTTCTCAGAAACATAAATTACCTCAGAGGAGCCCCAGCTGCAGACTCTGAGTCTAGCCTGGTTGCTTCTGGTTTATCCCATCCCCTTCCGACTCCCGGCTTCCTTTTCAAAGAACAAGTCATAGGTGAGGACACATACACAAGCACACAGCCAGATACACACACACACACACAGATACACGCATGTGCACGTGGCCAGCAGTGTGTGGATGAGTGGTCATGAGAAGAGGATGCCTGCCTGTCCCATTCAACCCAGACAACATCTACTGCAGGCTGCTCCCTTCCAGAGCAGCAGAGAACAGGCCTCATTACAGTAATTATTACCATCATTCCTATCGTCGTGTTTTCTCTCACCTCTAAACAGGTCTCAGATAAATAATACAGCGCATCAGCATGTTCTTACAGTTCTGCGTAGAGCACAGTTATATTTCAATCCTAAGGATGTATTTGGCAGCTCTAGACTCTAGCTGTCTGCATCTAATTTATCAGTTTCAGGGAAGTTGATGACAGTAAAGCTCCCTCTTCAGCCCTGGGAGTAAGGCATTTCCAAGCTGACAACTGGCAGGGCTGCATACTTACCAGGCCCTCTTTTCTCATCTGTTTATGGCTCTACTTCCTCCATTAGACTATGCCTTCCTTGATGGGAGTCACCGTCTCACTTAGATTTATCCAGATACCTGGCACATACATAATTGGCATTCAGCGAACTGTGTTGCAATAAGAAAGATTCGTGATGGAAGTTGCATATACATCACCGGGGTTCATTTTAGAGACTTCTCACTAAGGAAAACTTGCACTTTTGGTAACCCTCTGAAACACAGTATTTGCAGTGTTAATTTGGGGTGAGAAGTCCTTGAACATCCAAAGTATCTCACGAGGGTCTGACAGGGCTGACTGACAGCAGTGAGGTACTTTTAATCAGGATACATGCATACCTTCTACGTCTCTCTAATTGCATTCATTGCTACTAAATACTACTTGGTCTCGCAAGGTCGTGGGACGTTTCTGCTTAGGAAAAGTGACATCTTTCACATTACTGAAATTCAATTTTAATTTTGTGAATATTTCAATGTATTAAAATAGTCAATAATTTATCACTATTATTATTATTATGGAAATTCTTTTTAACTGAGGAAGGCAAGTTACTTAATCAATTTAAATCCCCACTGCTTTATCTGACTGCACGGTACTGCCTCATCTCTTGTTCTGAATCCCAGATACTCCACTGGGGGTGCTGGGCAGTGAGCTAGGCTCATTCTCTTGCTAAGTGACTCCCAAATTGCCACCCTGTAGCAAGCAACCCAAACTTATGCCAGTTTAAAAAATTCTATTTAATCTTCACAACAATTCTGTGGAGTTGAATATTATTATCCTTGTTGTAAACTCAAATGCCTGAGACCTTTGGGTCCGTCACAGTAACTGCAACTGCAAATCAGCAAAACTGTATTGTGTTATTTCTGTGAGAAACTTTCCTCAAGGCTGCACAGGACTTCAGGTCTCCTTCCTGCAAAACGGAACCTGGGCTCTCCCTGTGCTGCTTCTGTATATTTTAAGAATTTTTTGAAGCCCCAAACCCCTATTATTATTTTTTGAAGCCCCAAACCCCAGAGGAAACGCATCAGTGAGTCTCCACTTGAGCAAATCAGAGGCTCAGGTTTATTTAAAACATCATGATCTCTGAATCTACACAAGCCCTTAGATGCTCTCAAATGATGATAATACAGACTGCATGAAATGGAAGGAGAACTGGTCTCAGAACACTAACTCAAGACCAGCATGGGAAGGGGCAAGCCAGAAGTAGAGAGAGAGAAAGAGCTTGGCTGTTTGGGGCAATGGGATTCTGTCTAAGCTCTGCACAAATGTACCTTGAACTTCTTTTTCCCCCCCGGGGTGCCCTCTTGTCTACTTGACCTTCACTATTGTCTATACTTTCCTTTGAATTTTACAGCCCCTCCCTGCTTCACGTCTGTCTGACAGTGGCTCAGTTTGCCTGTCTCCAGGCACAGCTCCTGTCTGGGAATCCTATCCATGGTCACAGCTCTCACCTGGTGTTGGTGACAGTTCCCTCCTCTGACCCTTCAGGCCATCTGGTAGGTGTCCCTTGGCATGTTAGCTCCACTCTGCGCACATCACTGCAAAGGTCCCTTCATAAACTCTTCAATCACCACATTGGCCGTGCACTGTGTATCCTGCCAGGGCTCTGACTAATAGACCACAGTGGAAGAGCATGCGGTGCGGATGGAAGCAGAGATGTGGATTCTAAAGAAGGGTCAGAACACTGGCTTTTGTGCGCTATTAGGAGCTGGCTCCAGACCACTCCTGACTCGGTCCCATCCTTGCACTGTTGTATTTCCATTAAGTCTCAGCCCTTGGGTGAACCACCCTTTTTTGAGGCCACTTAGATTATAGAAAATTCTAAATGTGGTATAAAAACAGTAAAGACAAATACTAATCTAAGAGAGCTTTTATCTGGCAAATGATATTGAGACCAATCTCTCAACAGCTGGAGAAGAGAAAGTTTTGAATTTTTACTGCTATTACAATATAAAATGCAACAGACCACTTCTTAATGATTCCAACAAGATCTAGAATCTGAACTCCATTTCAGTAACGCAGGAGGCAAGAGGAATCTTGGGATGGTCTCAAGGGTAGAGAGAATAAGAAAAATTGAAAGCTGATTCTCAGAGCCTCAGTCGCAACTGCCAAATTCCTTGATGATTATATAGTCAACCGGGACCCTAAGTTAGGCCCAGTGGCCACAGTGCCACAGTACAAGAGGCTGAAGGACAGTCCACCCATGACATAAACACAATTCGCATCTCACATGTAAGCATGGAAAGGTACCACTTGCAGCTTTTTTCTTCCCTGGTCTGAAATCAACAAAATAAGCCAAGTTGGGAGAGAAAATAGCTTTGGTTCAGGATCTCAAGAGCATAGGTGCCAACCCACACGCTCCTTGGTTCAAGCTGGTGATATCACTTCCTCATTTTCATGTGCCCGAAAATTTACTCATAAATGCACATGGAAAAAATTTTTAAAGGGGAAATGAATGAAGAAATTATACCTCCTCAGAGACAAAAGTAGATTTGTACACTCTATTTTCTCTGAGCCAATTTAAACACTGCTTTTCCCACGCCAAGCTTTCTTCACTGAGGAGCTCTGCCAGATGCACTAATGAACACAGAGCTGAAGGGAGATTAAAATAAGAGCATTCATAAAATGACACTTTGGTAAGGCCAGACACTATCAAACTCTTAGAGGAAAACATAGGCAGAACACTCTATGACATAAATCACAGCAAGATCCTTTTTGACCCAGCTCCTAGAGAAATGGAAATAAAAACAAAAATAAACAAATGGGACCTAATGAAACTTAAAAGCTTTTGCACAGCAAAGGAAACCATAAACAAGACCAAAAGACAACCCTCAGAATGGGAGAAAATATTTGCAAATGAAGCAACTGACAAAGGATTAATCTCCAAGATTTACAAGCAGCTCATGCAGCTCAATAACATAAAAACAAACAACCCAATCCAAAAATGGGCAGAAGACCTAAACAGACATTTCTCCAAAGAAGATATACAGATTGCCAACAGACACATGAAAGAATGCTCAACATCCTTAATCATTAGAGAAATGCAAATCAAAACTACAATGAGATGTCATCTCACACCGGTCAGAATGGCCATCATCAAAAAATCTAGAAACAATAAATGCTGGAGAGGGTGTGGAGAAAAGGGAACACTCTTGCACTGTTGGTGGGAATGTAAATTGATACAGCCACTATGGAGAACAGTATGGAGGTTCCTTAAAATCTAAAAATAGAACTACCATACGACCCAGCAATCCCACTACTGGGCATATACCCTGAGAAAACCATAATTCAAAAAGAGTCATGTACCAAAATGTTCATTGCAGCTCTATTTACAATAGCCAGGACATGGAAGCAACCTAAGTGTCCATCATCGGATGAATGGATAAAGAAGATGTGGCACATATATACAATGGAATATTACTCAGCCATAAAAAGAAATGAAATGGAGGTATTTAGTGAGGTGGATGGAGTTAGAGTCTGTCATACAGAGTGAAGTAAGTCAGAAAGAGAAAAACAAATACCGTATGCTAACACATATATATGGAATCTAAGGGAAAAAAAAAAAAGGTCATGAAGAACCTAGTGGCAAGACGGGAATAAAGACACAGACCTACTAGAGAATGGACTTGAGGATATGGGGAGGAGGAGGGGTAAGATGTGACAAGGTGAGAGAGTGGCATGGACATATATACACTACCAAATGTAAAATAGATAGCTAGTGGGAAGCAGCCGCATAGCACAGGGAGATCAGCTCGGTGCTTTGTGACCACCTAGAGGGGTGGGATAGGGAGGGTGGGAGGGAGGAGGGAGACAGAAGAGGGAAGAGATATGGGAACATATGTATATGTATAACTGATTCACTTTGTTATAAAGCAGAAACTAACACACCATTGTAAAGCAATTATACTCCAATAAAGATGTTAAAAAAATAAAAATAAAAATAAAACGACACTTTGGATTTCTGGTCCTTGGTTCTGGACTTCATTTTTTTGCAGAGTTTTTGTTTGATTTGTTTTTAATCAATAGTCTAAATCTTCTTGCCAACAATAGATCCTGGGATTGAAACTTCTTATCTTCACAAGAGCACACAATTACGTTGTTTCAGGATCAAATCAGGTGAAGAGGGAAGCTCTCATATTGTTTTACTCAAGTGAGAATAAAGTAATTCATAACTTTATTTGGGAATATGTGTCACATTCAGTGTGTGTTTTAAATGTTTAAAGAAAAATAAAAGCAAAAATCTTTTAAAAGGCACTTTAGAGGAGGCATGACTGGAAAATATTAGTCTAGTGCAAAAAACACCATTTTACGTTTTTTCCCTGTAATTGATCTCTAATCTCATAGCGTTGTGGTCGGAAAAGATGTTGATATGATTTCAATTTTCTTAAATTTACCAAGGCTTGATTTGTGACCCAAGATGTGATCTATCCTGGAGAATGTTCCGTGTGCACTTGAGAAGAAAGTGTAATCTGCTGTTTTTGCATGGAATGTCCTATAAATATCAATTAAATCTATCTGGTCTATTGTATCATTTAAAGCTGTGTTTCCTTATCAATTTTCTGCCTGTATGATCTGTCCATTGGTGTAAGTGAGATGTTAAAGTCCCCCACTATTATTGTGTTACTATCGATTTCCTCTTTTATAACTGTTAGCAGTTGCCTTATGTATTGAGGTGCTCCTATGTTGGGTGCATAAATATTTACAATTGTTATACCTTCTTCTTGGATTGATCCCTTGATCATTATGGAGTGTCCTTCCCTGTCTCTTGTAACATTCTTTATTTTAAAGTCTATTTTATCTGATATGAGTATTGCTACTCCAGCTTTCTTTTGATTTCCATTTGCATGGAATATCTTTTTCCATCCCCTCACATTCAGTCTGTATGTGTCCCTAGGTCTGAAGTGGGTCTCTTGTAAACAGCATATATATGGGTCTTGTTTTTGTATCCATTCAGCGAGCCTGTGTCTTTTGGTTGGAGCATTTAATCCATTCACGTTTCAGGTAATTATCGATATGTATGTTCCTATTACCATTTTCTTAATTGTTATGGGTTTGTTTTTGTAGGTCCTTTTCTTCTCTTGTGTTTCCCAGTTAGAGAAGTTCCTTTAGCATTTGTTGTAGAGCTGGTTTGGTGGTGCTGAATTCTCTTAGCTTTTGCTTGTCTGTAAAGCTTTTGATTTCTCCATTGGATCTGAATGAGATCCTTGCCGGGTAGAGTAATCTTGGTTGTAGGTTCTTCCCTTTCATCACTTTAAATATATCGTGCCACTCCCTTCTGGCTTGTAGAGTTTCTGCTGAGAAATCAGCTGTTAACCTTATGGGAGTTCCCTTGTTTGTTACTTGTCGTTTTTCCCTTGTTGCTTTCAGTAATTTTTCTTTGTCTTTAATTTTTGTCTGTTTGATTACTATGTGTCTCAGCGTGTTTCTCCTTGGGTTTATCCTGCCTGGGACTCTCTGTGCTTCCTGGACTTGGGTGGCTATTTCCTTTCCCATGTTAGGGAAGTTTTCGACTGTAATCTCTTCAAATATTTTCTCGGGTCCTTTCTCTCTCTCTTCTCCTTCTGGGACCTCTATAATGTGAATGTTGTTGCATTTAATGTTGTCCCAGAAGTCTCTTAGGTTGTCTTCATTTCTTTTCATTCTTTTTTCTTTATTCTGTTCTGCAGCAGTGAATTCCACCATTCTGTCTTCCAGGTCACTTCTCCGTTCTTCTGCCTCAGTTATTCTGCTATTGATTCCTTCAAGTGTATTTTTCATTTCAGTTATTGTATTGCTCATCTCTGTTTGTTTGATGTTTAATTCTTCTAGATGTTTGTTCTTTAATTCTTCTAGGTCTTTATTAAACATTTCTTGCATCTTCTCGATCTTTGCCTCCATTGTTCTTCTGAGGTCCTGGATCATATTCACTATCATAATTCTGAATTCTTTTTCTGGAAGGTTGCCTATCTCCACTTCATTTAGTTGTTTTTCTGGGGTTTTATCTGTTCCTTCATCTGGTACAAAGTCCTCTGCCTTTTCATTTTGTCTATTTTTCTGTGAATGTCACCATTCATTTTAATAATCAAGTACTAGTAAGGAGTTAAGGGAATTAAGTAAATTAGAAAAATGTTGTTCAATAAAACTTTTCCTGATCGGAATGAAACTATTACAGGAATTTATGCAGACATGGGAGAAGTAGAGAATGAACTTTCTTCCTCTCTCTCTGTGGTTCTGAACAAAAATGGAAAAAGCACTAGAAACGTGTATTTAAAAAAAAAAGTGAGGAAGACTAGACAGATGAAAGGTAGGGGCAAGACAAGATCTCTTCTAAGGTCATGTTCAATGTGTAAATTATTACACATGTGCTATGGGAGAGACTCATGCAGAGGGGGAAATAAAAGTCACCTGGTAAGCTGCAAATGGTAGACAGTAAAGGAAAAACAAGCATCTCTCAAGCACATACCATATGCCAGACATTTGACTGAGACTGTCCCACTGACATTTCATGATAATATTACGATGTAGGTAATTATCCCCAGTTTATAGATGAGGAAATTGAAGCTCAGAGGGCTTAAGACACTTATCTAAGTTGATCCAATTAGTGAGAAACAAGGGTTTCAAACTGAGGTCTGATTCACCCCAAAGCCTGTCCTTTCCCCACAGTCCATGTGGCTTTGGGATCCCAAGGCAAGGTCAAGTGTGTGCATGGGGGGGTGATTTCAGCCCTTTGCTGACTCTTAGTTTTGTAGCAGAAACCCACAGAGCAGATAAGACCCAGCAATTTGGAGGTTACCTAGTAAGGCACTGCTGAGCTAGACCAGAAATCTCACCTCTGAGTCCCTTTGCCAGATAAACACTGACACGAGTATTCTACAATCCGCAGGGATGCAGCAGGATATGCTGCATGGAACGTGGGTTCTTTATCAATTATTCTGTTTCAGTAAATGGTTGCAGGTGGCCCACCTACTCACTCTGACAACCAGCCTCTGGAAGAGCGGACATGTCCATGTCCACAGCCACAACAGGGGAAGACATAATTTATTTGATCTTAGTTACTGAATTGTAAGTCAAAATTATATTTAAGAAGACTTGAGGGGGGATAATGATTATTTTTGACATAAGAAATCAAATACTGTGATGAAATTGCCCTCTTATTAAGGAAAATAACAGAACATTCATATTCTAGTGACCACAGAGGCGTAATGAATAAGCTGAGTGGACAAAAGCCTTCTAAATTTTAAATCTACACATGCTCTGGAGCTTATTGCTCTAACCTCCATTTTTAATATTCAACTGTTTATGTCTAAATCTTGCAGGAATGTAATACTGTGATAACCACTTACTCGTTCCTTTTTTTTTTAACCTTTAAAAAACTTTAAATTTATTTTTTAATTGAAGTATAGTTGCTGGTCAATATTATATAAGTTACAGGTGTACAGTATAGTGATTCATAATTTTGAAAGGTTACACTCCATTTAGTTATAAAATATTGACTATACTCCGTGTTGTACAGTATATCCTTGTAGCTTATTTTATACATAATAGTTTGTACTTCTTAGCCCTCTACCTCTCGATAGCCCCTCCCCCTTCCCTCTCCCCACTGGTAACCACTAGTATGTTGTATTTTTAGATTCCACATGTAAGAGAAATCATACAGTATCTGTCTTTCTCTGATAACCACTTACTCTTGTAGCATCTGTGATATTCATATTTATATCAGGTATTCACTCAGGAGGGTGGATTTGGAAAATCACAACAGTAGTGTAGCTCTAAGAGCTACGTGTTCATCTGTGTTGAGACCAAAGCTATCTGGGTGGACTCAGGAGAAAGGAGGAACTGAGGGGAGGCATCAGAACCCCCATTAGATACCTCTGCCTTCAGGGGAGTCCCTGTCCAGAGAAGAATCAGTGGTGCACTGGACAGGGGGCCTGTGGGACCAAGGAGAGAAAACTGTCAGCAGAAGCTCAGTCTTGTGCCCAGAGCCTGTCCAGAGCACAGAGGGGAAAAGGCCACCACCTAGTGGTCCAGGTCTTCCATCATGCTCCCCGCATCCAGCTCTGGTTAGTGAAACAAAGATGACACAGGTAATGCCGCCGAATCCCTGGTTAAGAACTATAACTTGGGACTTCCCTGGTGGTCCAGTGGTTAAGACTGCCCTCAAGTGCAGGGGGTGTGGGTTCGATCCCTGGTCAGGGAGCTAAGATCCCACATGCCTCGTGGCCAAAATACCAAAACATAAAACAGAAGCAGTATTGTAGTAAATTCAATAAAGACTTTAAAAATGGTCCACATCAAAAAAAAAATCTTAAAAAAAAAAGAAGTATAACTTAATAAAGTGACCTTAGGTGGGAGGGAGGCTGGTGCAGTTAACCAATTTTTTCCCTCTGTAAGAATTCAATTAAGAACCAGGATGGGGCTTCCCTGGTGGCGCAGTGGTTGGGAGTCTGCCTGCCAATGCAGAGGACACGGGTTCGAGCCCTGGTCTGGGAAGGTCCCACATGCCGCGGAGCAACTAAGCCCGTGAGCCACAACTACTGAGCCTGCGCGTCTGGAGCCTGTGCTCCGCAACGGGAGAGGCCACGACAGTGAGAGGCCCGCGCACCGCGATAAAGAGAGGCCCCCACTTGCCACAACTGGAGAAAGCCCTCGCACAGAAACGAAGACCCAACACAGCCAAAAATAAATAAATAAATAAATAAATAAATTTATAAAAAAAAAGAACCAGGATGGATTTAACCATGCAAATGAAGTCATGCGTGAATTTAGCTTTGATGATGAGGAAACAAGAGGCAGAGGATAAATTAGATGCATTTTCATAAATAGTTTTGTTCCTGTGAAAATATACACACTTGGCAGAAGTGGTCTTCTACCTATGACTACCGCTTAAATATTTCTAAGATGTCCCTCTGCCAAAACCTTCCAAAGCAGGATGCTATAGACTTATTTTCTGTTAAGAAAGAGACAAGATTTTTACTTTTTCACACCATGAGTCACACTCACTCAGAAGTATGATTCATCTACCCACTTGGGATTGTCACACAGAGGACAGTCCCTTCCCTCTGTAATCTAAAATGAATAAGGAGAAGGAACCACAAAAATCCCACACAGTTTCACACAGTAAAGTTGCAAATATTTTAGAGCAGCATTTCTTAAAGACTATAATTCATCCTACTTTATCAAACAAATTACAGAGAGATGTTTGGCTTACTTCAAGGTTACAAGATATGAAAGTAATAATAAATTTAGTAAGTTTCTCTCTTAACAGCTAAAAAAAGGGATTTTTACTTGTCCAATTGAGCTTCTGAAGTAACTGCTATGAATAATGGATTTGATTCCTGTTTTCCATCAATGTACTCATCCAAAATTAAAATACCTTCTATAATCAAAATAGGTTGGATCTCATTGGATAAGACCCACTTTCCTGATTCTGAATCATATGGTGATAAAAGCCTAGTGGATCATCTTTTTTTATCAAAGTTGTTAAAAGCTCTTTTTTACAAGTAACTGACATGATTAAGTAATGCTCTTCCCTTACCTTTAACTGTGCATCTTCCCTTACCTTTAACTGAACAGCCTAACTACCACAGCCTAAAAGGGCAAATTTAATGGACTAATGAATGTACAAAGGATGGAGACAAAGGCTCTAGGTTTTAAAATAGTATCAAATACTTGTAATTTTCCAAATTCAGACATTCCAACACCTATTATCATTTTTTCATTAGGCCTGCTTTCCACCAAACAGCAACAGCATAAATCTCTAAAGTGTAGCTAAGACAGAAGCAGCATAATATGATCTATATAAGGCTTGACATAAAAGCAAGAATTTGACCATGTATCACTAATTGAGAGTCATTTTTCCCTTGGGAAATTCTTACAAGGTAAAAGAAAAAAATCTTCTAGACAGAAAAACAAAGGGTGAAAGTGTTTCTCCAACAAGTCTTGGCATTGACTTATTCCCCAAGCAAAGACACTGTCAGAGTGAGTACCCAAATCTGTAACAGGCAGAAAACTAGAGTTCACTGGCCAAAGTCACCCACATCAAAAGGGATTGTGGTGCCTTGGAATGGAGACAGTTTTCAAGGCAATGCCAGGGAGGTTGATGTTAAAAAATGTTCTTCCCAGTTAATCGCTTTTTAATACCAAATGCCAGGGGGCTGGGTCACAAACTGACTAGGCCAATTTGGCCATCGAAAGTTGCCGTCCTTCTGTAAATAATGCTGGCCTCTGGCGATCAGAGCCAGACAGGACACAAAAATGAAAGCAGGCTTTACATGAAATTCTGCCAAAAGTGCAACCATTTATTATCAAACAGTCACACACTGGCTTATCACGAAGCTCCAGGAAGTCTTTTCTCTGTCCTCCAGCCTTTCTACAAGAAGCTTCCATGAAAGGACTTATGTTCTGTGGGAAGGACAGCTCGCTTTCCACTCAGGTAAGGCATAGAGGTACTCTGTCAAGCACCTTCTTTTTAAATCAACAGTGAAGCAAATAAAGATACAATTTTTAGCTTTCTCCAGTTACAGGGAGTACTACATGTGCAGAGATACCTGCCATGTCACTTTGGTTTCACTTGGAAAACTGTCACTTCATATATGGATGAATCAGTTACTCAAGGTAATACTCACTTCCCCAAACTATGGCATTTGATGGATGGCCATGCAGTATCCTCATCCCATCATGAGCCTTAGCCGTCACAGTCATTGCATCAAATACCCACATCCAAATTTCTAATTACAGCCTCAATCTGATGAAAACCAAGTCTCCAGGAATCTGTTCCAAGGCTGTACGTCTCACTTTTTCAGGTGGTATTGCTATAGGGATAATAATATGAAAATTGTTTAGTTGATGCGGTGGTGGTGGCTATTGTTTTTGAAGGTACATGTATGGCAGCAAGAAAGTGTTTAAACACTGCTCAAGAATGGACTCTCAAAATTCACTTAGCCACCAGCCCTGATACCTCCAAGTCAATACTTCCCAAAACATGCTATCACAACACTGATCCTGCAAGAAGGCCCTAAAAAAGTTTCCAAATTCAAATAAATTTGAGAAATGCCACTTACTATATACCCCATTTAAAAACTCAATAGCCAAGACATGGAAACAACCTAAATGTCCAAAGATAAATGAATGGATAAAGAAGATGTGGTATATATATACAATGGAATATTACTCAGCCATAAAAAGGAATGAAATTGGTCATTTGTAGAGATGTGGATGGATCTAGAGACTGTCATACAGAGTGAAGTAAGCCAGAAAGACAAAAACAAATACCGTATATTAACTCATATATGTGGAATCTAGAAAAATGGTACAGATGGACCTATTTGTAGGACAGGAATAGAGATGCAGACATAGAGAATGGACACGTGGACACGGAGGGGAAGGGGAGGGTGGGACGAATTGTGAGATTAGGTTTGACATAAATACACGACCATGTGTAAAACAGATAGCTAGTGGGAACCTGCTGTATAGCACAGGGAGCTCAGCTCGGTGTTCTATGATGACCTAGATGGGTGGGATGGGGGTGGGGTGGGAGGGAGGTCCAAGAGGGAGGGGATATAGGTATACATATAGCTGATTCACTTCATTGTACAGCAGAAACTAACACAACATTTTAAAGCAATTTTACTCCAATAAAAAAAAAAAAACAAAACTCAAAAGGCTGCTTAGAGCACAGTAAAGGTTTGGTGAAGTCCCTCAGTAAAGAAAAATATATTTAACTTCTCTAAACCTAATGCTTCTGAAATGCAGGAATTTTATTTAGAGTAACCTTACTTAATGACCTATATGATGCTAGAACATATTTTGAGAAATGCTGGTATAAACTGCTCAAGCAGAATGAAGTTAAAAAGAAAAGTTTCCATCTTAGGAGCTTCTATAACCTGCCCCCAAAATCATCTCACTGTCTGCCAAATATTCCCTACATCTCTTTTATAGCCTTCATGCTACAGCTGAAATACATTTTCTGTCGCTCATCCTTCGTAGATGGATGTAAAAAATCACTATACATTTAAAGAACTTTATCAAGCCACCCATCAGCATAGTCTTGGCTCCCGCCAGGATAAGTCCTAAGAGCAGGAAAGTTTCTTGGCAGGTGAGAGGCATATCTGTGTTTAGAAGAATAATTCTCTCCGAGCTGGGGGGATGGACTGAAAGTGGAGAAAACCAAGCTCTTCAAGGTAGCTACTGGGTTTACTTCTATTTTTATTCTCTGTACTCAGCATATTTTTGGGAACAAATGAATGATCAATAAATTAAATATCGAATACCAACCAGAAACCAGAAAAATAATGGGGACAGAGCATGTAAAACCTTTTCGGCCATTATAAAAGTTATGACTTTTACTTGCGAGAAATAAGGAGCCACTGAAAAATTTTAAGTACAAGAAAGACAGGATCTGATTTACATTTTTAAGAATCATGGTAGTCACTGTACTGAGAATAGTCTGGACCACTGGCACTAGGGTAGAAGCAGGCCAACTAGTTGGAGGCTATGGCAATAATCTAGGTGAGAGAGAATGGCTTGGACCAGGGTGATAGCAGTGACGGCAGTGAGAAGGGATCAGATTTTAGACATATTTTGAAACAAAAGTTGACAGGATTTATTGATGGGTTGAATGTAATATTAATGAGCAAGACAGAGAGGCAACAAGAAAACCCCAAGAATTTTGGCTTGGGCAACTAGTAGGACACACAAAGGTGGGAAATCACGGTCAGGGAAACAATGAACGGGTAAGTTCAGGAGTTAAATTTCAGAATGTTGACCTGAAACACCATGTGGAAATGCATTTATACAGCACTTGCCTTCCTGAACAACCCCATGTACCATATATATTATTTCATTCATTCTGATTATATTTTAGGTGAGAACAAAGTTTGAAGACCCTATTGTCAACATTTTGATGTGTAATAATGGAAATACAGAAACATTAAAGCTTGTATGACAAACTCGTTTTCTTTCTAATACTCCATGCTGCCTCTTTAGGCAAAGCATGTGTAAAAGTAAGGCATTTTAGTTTTTTTGTTTTTTTGTTTTTAAGGAGGGGATTGATTCTCCCCACGTTGCATTTATCACTCCTTTATAGGCTCCTTGGGCTTTGTACTTACAGTGAACCACCTAGAGAATCTGGCAATCAATCACTTCAGTCTCCTTTGTATTTTCCAATAGAATAAGCATTTCCAACGGGTTTTCTGTTTAGAGGAACTTGTTTTAGCTGCTTTTATTTTTGGGCATCCTAATTACGTATTTCATGGTTTTCTTCAAACAATATGGAAAGGGTGTGCTCCTTTAAATAGAAATGTCACATTCTCAATGGAAATAATGACAGAATGGCTCCAGGAGTTACAAAAATGTCTTTTGACCTTTTTAAGAGTTTAAAACAATCAGAAGCATTGCAAGGCTAAGTGGTAATGAGTTGCTTTTATGAGAGTATAAATCATTAAGTTAAAAGAAATAGTAAAATGTGTTAAAAATTAAGCTTATCACTCAAAAGGTGACAATTATTCTGAGTAAAAGCAAATAATAATACAGACTACAAAATCTTGCTGAGAATCATAAAGCATACAATCAAGAAAAATAAATAAAGCTGTTACTGATGTCTGAAAATTCCTTTTTTCCATTATGCAACTATCTAAAATTCTTCCATTAATAAATTCAGTGAGTCTTCCATCTAAGGTATAAACATCAGAGGGGTAGGTAAGTCATTTTCTTATTAAAGAGTGTGACTTGTGAAAATGTAATTGCCATGTGAAGGCAAGGAATAAAACAAATTATTTAATGATGTGAAAAAGCTCCTGCCAGGCCCAGATCAAAAGCCAAGCAGAGCAGTACAACCGAACTGTGTACTACACAGAACATGAGAAGGATCTGCTTTAGGTTCGGATGCAGCCAAGGAAAAATGACTTCCCAGGCGACATATTAGTAATAGACAACAAAGAATGCCTTGGGAAGACTGCACAAGGGCCTCTGATTTTCAGGTAGCCACTGAACAAAAAGATGCATCTCCAATGGCTATTTTGTTCCAATACCCAGAACTGAGTGGAATGGAGAAATCTGGTAATGACAGTAACAGGTTTTAAGAACAACAATAAAAGAAAATGAATCTTTTCTTGTATCTTGCTTATTCTGGTAAACTTTCAAATACCCTTAAAAACATCTATCATATTTCTATAGTTTGGAGGTTTAGGTGATAACTCCAATGTTCATTTGTACATAAGTCAGTGACGTTTGTCAGTATTCTCTTTCTCTTGATAAACATTCATCGTTTGAACGAGATAGAGTAGTTTTATGTTAGGATTCTGCCCTTATATGATATTTGAACATATCTACTTCCAAATTCCAAAATATGCTTAAACATTAAACACCTGCAAGTATGTTACTACTCTTAGCTCTTAGGTCAAGAATTTAAACCTCTGTTACCTAGGATGGGGGAATAAAGGGAGGTGGGAGGGCAGGATCAATCTTCAGCAGTGTTATAAATATTTTTTGATGATCTAAAGCATGACTGTAAATTGAAATACACAGAATCAAAAAAAAAAGCAGTCAACTGGGTTACGTTTTTTCAAGACTGGTTATTCCTACAAAATGGAAACAAGAGGCCTTATTGTGCTCCTGACTTTGAGCTGTGACGATTTCTCGATGATGGAGATGGTGACAAGGACTACAAAAACAGCTGTCAGGTACTCAGTGTTTCCCACATGCCAGCCACTGTGCTGAGTGTCCAGCATGGCTTGCCATGGTTCAACCTCACAATAACTATGGTGCAAGAACAGGGCTGAACAAGGTGAGCTCACACGGGCCAGGGGCACAGCCTGGCCTGACTCAGGTCAGCGCTAATCACTCCCCTCTGCAGCCTCCCCTCGTCCCAGCCTCAGGACTCTGGATCTGGAACTTGGGGCAGTGCTCCTCCACACCTGGGCTGCCTCTTACACGCAGGGGCCTGGCTCCCACCTGAAGTTGGTGGTCGTGAATTTAAAGTAGACTACCAAATGAAATTAGAGTGACAGAACGTAAGTCACAATTTGTATCATGTATGGCAAAGCAGTGATGTAAAAGTATGTGGGAAGAGGCAGTATCAATGGATCTTTAAATGGGTTCCATTTTAAAATAAAGTGCAAATTCAACTTCTCCATTTTCCAATATCACATCTGATGAAGTGGTAAGCTCATTTTCCAACTTTCATCAGAAAAATGACGTAAACAGAAATCTCAGCTTTAGCGCGTGGCCAAAATTGACTACAGGTACTGCCTTGGAAAACTGTGGCCCGGTAGCAGGACATTATCACCACAGGTAAAAGTGGCAGGTGGAGAAGCCAGCTGAGGGAATTGAGAAGAGCCTGGATCAACTAGGCTGGCCAAATTTGAGACAGAGAGACATCCCAGACAATGGGTCCTCCCAAAGCACTGGTGGTCACAGACAGATGGACCATGGCAAGACATCACAGGGCCTCTTCTATCAGTGATTGCAGGGGTTCCAAAGCAGGACAAACAGGATGGGTTGTAAATGAGCTGGAAAGATTGGACCTGTAATAGTATGAGGAGGATTCTCATGAATTGAGGACAAAGGATGGAGAACATGAAGCTTCCAGAGAATGGAAACTGAAAAGAAAAATGTAGGCCAGAAGAAAAGAAAAAAACCCCATTAATATTGGCACAAAGCCATTAACCATTAAATGAAATCTTCATTCCTCAAGTTCAATTTTATTTTACCATTTGGAATATTACAACACGATGCTTATTTTACCAGGTTTCAAAATGGCTATTCTGGAATTTAAAAGATTTATTCCACAGCGATCTATGTGACACAATAATACCATAACGTACTATTTGGCTAAGCTAAATGCAAAGTAATTTCCAGAAATCTGAAAGCATGTTCAGTTCAGCTGTATGAATCTATGGTAGTACAATGTTCTACAGCAGGGGTCAGCTAATTTATGCGCCACTGGTGGAGTTGAATAGTTGTGACAGACTGTATGACAAAACCTCAAATATTTTCTATCTGGTTCTTTGCCAAAAGAAAGAGAAAAGTTTGCCATCTCCTGGTTTGCCCTATTGTACTATGCTTATTCTCATCAGCTCCTTCTGTTCCAAGTACTTTTGGGAATGAGGTAAGAATATCAATGAGAAAATAATCACTTTCCGATCTTTCCTCCTTGTTGAGTTGTGTGGGCGTTTTAATGAAAGAGAGATCTAAGGCTGACAGTCTCCACTTGTCCATCTGTCTGCTCTTTCACTGAGTGTGCTGCTGGAGGCTGTGACACACACTAGCATGGAGGCTAATCAAGAGCAAGGCTGGGAACATGAAGGGAAATCTCAGAGAAGAACACAGCCACCTCCCGAAGGAGAAGATGCAGGACCCCCACTCCATCCCGCCTCTCCATTTCCACCAAGTTGTCACTGGTGGTCACCTCCACTGGTCAGGCTGCACATTCATCCCTTTGCAGACCTGAGAATTTGACTTGTTTTCCAGGGCCCAGAGACATAGCCGAAGATTTGTGCTGGTTTCAAGGGAATGATGTAGAAGACTATGAATGGAAAATCTGGGGCAAAGCTGTGACCTCTACTGAAAATGAAAACAAAAAAAACAAACAAAACCAACCCTGAAAGCCTCATACCTGGGGGAGCGGACCTCCACTGCTTAATGTCTGTTCTCAAAAGACATCTCATTGTTGAGGTCATTATTGGGAAAGCTGGGTATCATTAACTTTCCTCTTTTTTCCTCACGTTTTACTTTTTTACAAGCATGCCCCGATATTATAAAAGAGATAAAAAAAATCTTAACATCTCAAGATACCTTGTGAGAATGTAATAAAGAATCAATAACAAATAAATTACTCTTAAATATAACTTAGTGGTGTTTCCTCTGTAACACTGGAAATCGCATTAAAGGACATGGGAAAAGGGCAAGTATAAAGAGTAGGACCAACGGTATTAACTCCTGTAAACAATCCAAATTAATCCAAACTTTCCTGACATTCCTGACATATGTCACTATTTTATTGCAAGTCAATAGTCTGATGACTATTGGCGCAGTCTGTAAGAAAAACCCAAGTACATTTTCGGCCTATTGTTCTCTTGGTATATAAACATTCACTATTCATAGGAGAGAATGGAATAACCAGCCTCCATGGCTTAAGTGCTCTGTATTTCTACTGTACATACATTCCAACAGAGAGATTATCCTCATCACAATGAGTGAGAGCAAGTTAGTTCACTTTAAAATTCATTGTTAAAAAGAATTCAATCCAATAATGAGTTTCTAGATTGTTCTCTACATTATGTAATATAAGCTCAAATGTATTCCTCGTGAATAAAGGGTGTGAATAGAAGGAGGTGATGGAGAGGCACAGAATAAGACAGATTTCACATTTAAATTCTCAAAGATGCAAGTGAGCTCTTTTATGATAAATAATAAACTACTCCCTGAGGTCTTAAATTTCTTACGCCATGAAAATAGGACAAATTAGAAACAATCTTTAAATTAACTCTGTGATTATTTCTAGAGAAAGAAAACCCTCAGATTCTGAGCCCTAGTTCTCCCACTCAACCCTGGACAAAATTCAGACATCTGTTCTCTGAGCTGCTTACCTAGAGGGACACTCCAACTGGCTGTGGAAGTGGCCTAGAAGGGTCTGTGATTTATAATGGTGTGTAACTTAATTTACTTGTATAAAAGAGAGAATTTGTTTTTGTTTTCAATAAGTGTAAAAATGTACAAGGACAAATGTTCAAAGCAGGCCTGCAGAGGGTGGGTCTTGGGGTGTGGTTGGGAATTGGGAAATAACTGCTCTTTTATTTCTTACATGTGGTAATTTGTTGCTTTGTAAAGTCAAAATATTTTCCAGAAAAAATTCAATTAGGTGTAAATACAATTGTATCAGGGTAGATTATATCCCCCTCCACCAGTGCCCTAGTTGATAACAAGGTAGGATGAAAGAAGTGAGTTTGGTAAATTGGAGGATAAACAAAGATTGTAAGCATATATATTGCCCCAAAGTTATGCCCCACCCCCAAAGCTAGTTAATATTAGCAAAAGAAAGATTTGTATGTCTTATAGATGCCTTATGGACTCCAAGGCTGCCCTTTTCCTTCAACCCTCACCTCTTATCTTCCACAAACACATACACAGAAACATCTAAATTCTTTACAAAGGACCTGAATTCTTTCCTCATCTCGTTCCCCTCCATGGCCAGACCTTATCAACAAGAAAATCAGACAAAACCATCCAACAGTTAACAGAGCCAGAGACCCTGTGGAAAAAGCATGGCAGGCAAAAAGAAAGCAGGCAGAGGCTTAAAAGACCTAGGCTTGATCCTGCGTGCACACGCGTGCACACACACACACACACACACACACACACTCCATCATCTCCTGGACATCACTTCATTTGGCTCTACCATTGACCCCTCTGCTGCAGCTGTGTCAGCTTCCCTGCTGTTTTGTGAACACTCCAGTACTTTCCTGCCTCAGGGCCTTGGCGCTTGCTTTCCTTCTACTTGAAATACCCCTCCCCCAACAGCCAAATGGCTCATTCCTTCACTTCCTTTATTATCTCTGCTCAATGTCATAATATCTGTGAGGCCAGCCCTGACCTCCTCACAGCCCTTAACAACACCTGGCATGTAACGACAAGTTTTAAGTGTTTAACTGTAAGCTCCATGTAGGCAAGACCTTCATTTTGTTCCCTGCTGTAATCCTGGCAACAAGTAGACACTCAATCAACATTAAGAGAATTAAAGAGGAAGAAGTAGTGAGGCTAAAAAGAACATGCTCTCCCCTGAATATAAGCCAGGGAGGCCTTTGTATGACTGAGAATCCATCAAAGGTGAAATAAAAGAAATATTTTCCATGATTCCCTGGACTCAATGTTTATGCTTGTTTATCCAATCATTTTTTCCCCTGGTAATGTATCATATGGACTCACTATCTCAAAATTTAAGGAAATAGCCAGGGATTATAAAGTAATTTCAATCCAACACATTGATGCAGTACACACATCATTTGGAAATATTCTAGGTGGACAGAGCTGTGTTTATTTTGCTGACATTATTGTAAACATTTCATCCACTGTTCCTTTTTAGCACAGAAAAATGTCGGTAAAGCAAGACCTCTATTTTCATAAAATCTTAACTCTACTGTGTATTGTCTTGGAGTCAGAGCCCTTAGGATCATGTCCTTAGTAACTAATCACCACATAGAATAACCAAGATTATCTCCGCTTCAAGAGCTTACGAATTAGCAGGAGAATCTGATTTTTAAGACCTTCCAACGTGTAAGTAGATCAAGAACAGAGAGGCAAGGCCACGTAAACATGAGCTAGATGCCAAACCTCTGCCTCCAAACTCTGAAAGAAGAAAATGTAGAAAGTGCAAGTAGCCTCCAAGAATTGCCAGAGGCTTTAGTTAATGTTCGCAAAGAATTTTCAAGATGAAAGTCACCACAGAAGAGCTAAATCTTACTATCACCACAGCTGGAATGCTTTGCTAATGTTTTTCCTGATGCAGTAAAGTGATTTTGGAACAAATTCCATGAAAGAAAAGGATTAACAGCCTTCCAACGAGGAAGTTTCCATTCATTCATCATGTTACCACAGATGCTCTGGGGATGGCCAAGGTTTGCCTATGTGCAGGGGTTTACTGCTAGCATGAAGGTCCAGCTTTAACATAACCTGACTAAGGTGACAGCCTGTGGGGACGCACCACTCCCTTTAGTTAGCTGGGAGAGAGTCAAGAAAACCCCTTCCTGACATACCAGTCCAGCACTCTACTACATTTGCTCTTGCAGATCAATACCAGTATAGCAGGCATGTCAAACCACACTGAAAGGCTAATAAAACAAACCCCATATTGACTCCCAAACATTTCACACCGGTATTGAGCACAGTTTTTTTTAGGCTTGAAATATAGTTCACTTAAGCAAAAAGTTCTGCATACCAAAATCGAAATAGAGTTTCTAACTTTTTATGATTTTATTCATTTAGATAATGTATACTGAGTGGCAAACAATAAAATTTAGATAATAAATATTGGATGTGACAAACTCTTGATGTTAGAAATATGGCATTGAACAAAACAGAAAATAATCTCTGTCCTCGTGGGGTTTATGCTCTAGTTGGAGGAAACAGACATTACATAAAATAACAAAATTATATAGCATTTTAGAAACTGGAAGTATAGTGAAGAAAAAGTTAAGTGAAAGGGAGGTAAGATGTGGAGCAGAGGGTATGTGATTTCATTTTAAATAGGGTAGTTATGGTAGCCCTTACCGAGAAGATTTTCTTCTATTATTTCCTTTTAGAATTTTTGGTGTTATTTAACTCTTTTGTTTAGGACAATGATCCACTTAGAAATACTTTCTAAGTGTATAGTATAAGGTAAGGGTTAATGTTCACATTTTCCCCTTACAGATAATTCTGTATTTCAGTACCTTATATTTCCCCATTGAATTACATTGGTAACTTTGTCAAAAATCAGTTAAGCTTGTAAATGTGAGTTTATCTTTGGAATCTGAATTCTATTCCATTTTCTACTGACTATTTTTTCCTGACTTTGGGTCACCTATTTCTTTACATGTCCAGTAATCTAATTAAAAACCTGGCATTGTGTGTCATACATTATAGTGACTCTCTATTCTATTTTGTTCTTCTGAAATTTGATGGTTTCCTGTTTTAATATATGATAAACTTGCCTGGATTTAAACTGAAAAATCTGTTTTTATGTAGAGAGCCGAAATTTTTGCTTAGTGGGGTTTTATTTCTTTCTTTCTTTCTTTTGCCTGGATCTCTGGGGAATCTCTCTTGTTCCTGCATAGCTTTATGATCAGCCAATGATTTCATCAGAGGTTATATACAGACAACTAAAGCCAGTGAAACTTCCACCCTCTGTCGCACAACCTGCATTTGTGTTGAAGAATTCATTCAAATTTGCAGCAAATAAGTAAGACTCCCCAGGCTTTCAGTTTTGCTCGCGCTTTCTAGGATGTCCCACATGCACATGTTGTTTTCTCATTCATCCGTGAATGCGCGGAGAGTGTATTATCTCAGCCCTTGTACAGCTCTCTTGCTTCCAAAATCTACCCCTTAAATTGCTAGGTGCTCTGCTACTCTCCCAAACCAAATCAGCCACCTCCAGCCAGTAAACCTGTGAGTTTTAACACTAGGTCTGGGGGGATGGGAATATCCTCAGGCAAGAAGCATCTTACACAAGGCAGTAGCAGTTTTTAATAAGTAAATATTTTCAAGTTCTTTGCTGTCTTTGATCATTTTTGAAATGGTTACATTTAATAATTTTTTCCACGTTCCAATATTTTTCCAAGTTCCCAATATTAAAACTTTTAATAAAGTTTTGTGCTATTACCTTTTTTTTGAAGTGAGAATCACCCAACCAACTCAGGCAGGCATTTATTAGTGTAAGCAGAATCTTAACCATATTTAAGCACTTATGAACATGTTATCATTATCTCATTTATCATTACATGAAATCAAACGAATTAGGTCAAAAATGAGTCAACCACTGCAAGAAAAAAATTTCTCATTTGCAAACATTGTAACCTTGGTCTATTAACCATGATAAGGTCTTTAAAATATATATTACCTTTCTGGAAAATTTTTAAATACACAAAGTTTTTTAGATGAACGAGTAAATTCAATTTAGACCCACACCCCCTTGCAAAAAAGAGTTACTGAGTATAGAGTATCTCTCTTGAAATGTAGAATTCATTTGAATCTTAAGAAAATTACCTTGAAGGCTGCTAAACAATGAAGGCTCAGTAAGGCCATCACAACTGCCAGAAGGACGGTGGCTAAGTTCCGCGTGTCCCATATGGTCTCTACCAGAGGAATACTGCCCACCTGCCAGTCATAGCACAGGGTAACAGGTGCAAGCAGAAGCCACACGTTGAAGGCCAAGAGGTAGGAATAGGTAAGGAATCTACAAAGAGAAGAAGAGTCACTGAAACATAACTCGAGATCCATGACATTTTGCAAACATTCATTCACCATGTTTCTATTAAATAGCACTTCTATACTATCAATGTTATAGAAAAGACAAGGTAAGATGGAAAGTCATTCATTCATTTAGTCATTAAGTTGATCATTTTGGAATCTATTTAATAGCTGCTAGTCACTGTGGTAAGTGCTGGCCTTTCAATGATGAATAAGACAAAGTTTCCATGACCTATATTTAAAAATTATCATAAATAAATACATAACAACTGAGATAAATGGTATAGATGAAAGCATATGACATGAAATGCTGCCCTGTTGGGTACTATTCCCTGGGTAAGAGACATTTAACCTGTCCCTTTTTAATAGTGCCCCAAATCCTGCAGTAGATATTATGAAAATATTAACCATTTTATAATAGATTGATCCATTTTGAACTATTTCAAAAAAATCAAAATATCTGTGGTAAGGAGATAAAGTCTCTTACTCACAAATCGAGAGGCTAGCCTTTAAGAGGACGGAAGTACAGCTGTCCTTGATAATAAGAATAGCCAGGTGGACCTAGGGAAGGAAATTTATGATTGGGGATGTTACTCCTGTTTCCTGGCTGTGTCTAGGCACTAAGGCATTCTAACTGACCCCCTTCCTTTCAGCATAGAGGAAACTAAATTTACTTAAATTTGTTCAGTAAACACAAATTCTTTAACTGGTGTTCTAGACCCCTGAAAACTGCAGAACTTTCAGCATATAACAAACTCCATCCAAACCTCTGCACTAGGGGATGGCCAAACTCTAGTATGGCTTTTAGCAGCATAAGGCCATGTTCCTGGGATGACCCCAGCCCCTCCACTAAAATGCCTGCCTGAGAAAGGTCATCATTGCCAGGAGAATTTACCTTTTTCTAGCTAATCCCTGACAAAAATCCCCTGACCTCCGTTTCTTAGTGCATTTACTACAAAGGATTTACAGTTGGGAATATGTATCTCTTACAACTCAGAAGTCTTTCTCAAGGAACTGAGAGTCATTCCTTTAAAATGTAATCATCAGGAGGCAGGGGTCTGTCTCCCAGACCGTGGGAGGACAGAATCCTAACTCTGATAACTGCCAGCCAGCAGACACAGCCTAAATGCACTTAGACGATCAATCCTTTGTAATTTTTTACTTCTCTGACTCTGCTGAGCCCCCGTTTGCCGCCCCTCCCATTCTCTCTTTAAAATACCCAGTCAACCCTGTGCAAATCAGAATGGAGCTCAGCTGTTTCCTGAACTGTCAGTAGTTACTGAATAAAGTGTGTTCTTATTGCTCTAACTAATGTCCAGCTGTGTTTATCTTTGACACTCTACATGGGACTAAACCAGAGAAATAGATAAATCCCTTGCCCTCAAGGAATGTAAAATCCAGTAGTGAAAATAAGATACACAGAATTAAAGAGGCAGAAGGAGATAAGTGCCATGAGGGCTCAGAATGTGCAGAGAAGAGCCCCCTCATTGCCAGATCCTTTTGGAGGAAACCTTGGATGGGCAAAGAAGTTGGATCAGATAATTTCTAGGTTACTTTCCAATGTTAAGAGTCAATTCACCCTGAATTCCTCTCAGTAAGTAGCTCTAGTTTAGAACACCCCTCCCAGCCCTTTCCAATTTATCTCCTTCCCTTTCCTCCTCTTCCTCCAAGGTTGGCAGTGGAAAAATCATTAGCAATGATCAGGAAAGGCTCAGTGATGGGGATTATTCACTGCCTCCGCTCTCAAACCCCAACAGAGAAATGGGTCAGATACTTCAATGGTGTTTCTCAACACTCCCCTCTCTGTTGTTATTTTAAATAAAATATGAATGTACAGATAGTGCAGTATATACTGAAAGTTTGATGAAGTCCAAGCTCTGTTATTTATCAAAAATAAAAAAGTCACCTTATCCCTTTTAGGTTTGGGCCTGTGAAACTGCCTTGTGAGAATGCCAACTCCACAGAATGATGACTGGGTCACTTAGGGCTTCTTCTTTTCACAGAGCTTCTAAGCTGATGCTATATACTTCTTAGCTCAGTAAAGATTCTTCATGACTTGGCTTTAAAGGAGAATATTCAACCACCAAACTTAGCAGGAAAATCACACAGCTATGTCACTCGGTTACATCCCAGCTCTTAGGAATTACTTTAAAAAATAGTATCTCTCCTTCTTGCTATAATAGATCTAGGCAATGATCAAAAATGGCTGCTGAAATTATTAGGTGAAAAGCTGATGGGGTATTTTATAATGGATGGATCAGGATAAATCAGGTGCCTAGAACTTACTAATCAATTTTAACATCACAGAAAGGGAGACTAACTCCTGATGGATATACACAAAAAGCTGATGGGCTGCTTTTTTATTTGAAGCAGTTTTGTCAAATAAAAAAGAAAATTAAACTTGAAACTAACAAAGCACTTTATTACCAGTTTACATCAAATACAGAAAACACCAGAACATGTTAAATAATACCACAGGGAGGCAATACGCTAAATCCAGAATGTTACAAATTCCATGGAACAAATGACGGCAGTTTCTTCAACAAATACATTGCAATGGGAGGGGAAAAAAAGGGGAGAGGGCACCTATAAATTAAGAGACTTAAGAGACATATCGAACAAAGTGCAGGTTTTGTTTAGCTGCTAATTCAAACAAACTGCTATTAAAAATAACTCCTTATGAGACAGAAAAAATGAAACGCTGATTGGATATATGATAATAGAGAATCACTGTTAATTTCTAAAGCATGATAACGGTATTGTGGTTCTAGTCTTTAAGGGTCCTTGTATTTCAGAAATACATACGAAAATGTACGCATTTGAAATGAGATTATGTCTGGGATTTGCTTCAAAATGATGGATTGAAGCAACGTGGAAGAACTGGGTGGGAGTGTGAATGAAACAAGATTGGCCATGAACTATGATTGGGAAAACTGGATAAAGGGTAGGTGGGGATTCTTTATGCTGTTTTCTCCACTCTTGTACATATTTAATATTTTTCATAATAAAACAATTTTTAAGTAGTGATAAAGGCAACAGAATTGCAAGGAATGCTTTCTTAAGTCTGGTTGCAGCTTGACCATGGAATAGCTACAAACACTATGCAGAAACTTTTATTTTAATGTTCAGTTCACATTTTGAACTTGCCCTGCAAGTTGTCTTCATTTAGTCTCTTATAATTTCTAGACTTGAAATACCATATTGACAGAAAACAAATATCAAGAATAACATTTTTTAAAAGTTACAGTCTCAACGTAGTTACTTACATATTTTTTTTAAATGCTCAGTTGTGACTTTTTACACAGATTATAAGCAAAATAGGTCAAAAAAGAAAAGTAAGCCACAGAACTAAAAGAAACTTCACCTTCCTATAACACTAGGAGGGTCAAAACTATTAACTTAACCCAACACTATTAACTTAACTAACCCTCCTTATTTTTGTTGAGGTATAGGTGATTTATAATATTATATTAGTTTCAGGTGTACAACATAGTGATTCAAAATTTTTATAGATTATACTCTATTTAAAGTTATTATAAAATATTGGCTATATTCCCTCTGCTGTACAATGTATCCTCGTAGCTTATTTATTTTATACATAGTAGTTTGTACCTCTTAATTCCTCACCCCTAAATTGCCCCTCCCCCTTCCCTTTTCATAACCATTAGTTTGTTCTGTATGTGAGCCTGTCTCTGTTTTGTTATACTCGTTTGTTTTATTTTTGAGATTTCACATATAAGTGATGATATACAGTATTTGTCTTTCTCTGTCTGACTTACTTCACTAAGCATAATACCCTCCAGGTCCATCTAAGTTGTCGCAAATGGCAACATTTTGTTCTTTTTTATGAGACTGAGTAATATTCCATTGTATGTACACACCACAGAATCTTTATCCATTCACCTGTTGATGGACACTTAGGTTGCTTCCATATCTTGGCTATTGTAAATAATACTACTATGAACACTGGGGTGCATGTATCTTTTCAACGTAGTGTTTTTTGGGTTTTTTTGTGATATATACCTAGGAGTGGAATTGCCCTTTTTAATACATATATATTATCTCCATTAGCTCAGAGATATACACCTACCTTTTGTGCATATGAACTCAGATAAATGTTGCAAGTAAACTCCTTAAATACTACTTGAAATACTGAAACAGCATTGGAAAATTTTTGCAAATTTAAGCACAAAGAAGCCACTTGGAATCACCCCGAAAGCTAGTTACATTTGAGGGGGCTAGTTGAGCTAGCTGTAATCAGCAACTGATGTATTTCTTTTTAACTCACTGACTATGAATTACATTTCAAACTAATCACCTTGTTTATTTCTGCTAAAATTTCAGAAATAAAACAATCTTTGAATATTTCTGTCCCACTGGGTTTTCTTTTTTAAAGCAGGGGCAAAAATGAAATGAATTATTTACCAATTTTCTACCATGAATTCTGCTAACAGGAGGAAAGCCACTAGAATATCTGGCCAACAAAATGGAATATACAGCACAAAAAGCAAGGAATTCAGCTTAAACAATTTAGTGAGGTATTTTCATTCATAATCCAGGAATGAATGAAGAGGTTTCAGTATGAAATACATGAAAGGGAAAATGAGGCCAGTGGGAACTGTCATCAAATGGCACCTAATCAAACTGTGGCCCCTTTTTTTACATCTTTTTTGAAGTACAATTGCTTTACAATGTTGTGTTAGTTTCTGCTGTACAACAAAGTGAATCAGCTATATGTATACATATACCCCCATATCCCCTCCCTCTTGAGACTCCCTCCCACCCTCCCTATCCCACCTCTCTAGGTCGTTACAAAGCACTGAGCTGATTTCCCGGTGCTATGCAGCTGCTTCCACTAGCTATCTATTTTACATTTGGTAGTGTATATATGACAATGCTACTCTCTCACTTTGTCCCAGCCTCCTCTTCCCACCCTGTGTCCTCAAGTTCGTTCTCTACGTATGTCTTTATTCCTGCCCTGCCACTAGGTTCATCAGTATCAGTTTTCTAGATTCCATATATATGCGTTAGCATACGGTATTTGTTTTCCTCTTTCTGACTTACTTCACTTTGTATGAGAGACTCTAGGTCCATCCACCTTACTACAAATAACTCAATTTCGTTCCTTTTTATGGCTGAGTAATATTCCATTGTATTCTTCTTTATCCATTCATCTGTCGATGGACATTTAGGTTGCTTCCATGTCCTGGCTATTGTACATAGTGTGGCACTCTTTAAATCTAAATCTTCATTTTTATCAAGAAAAAAATTAGAGTGCTTTAACTGCTAAAATATACATAAATTCTGCTGTCTTTGAAAAAACCTTTTTGGCTAAGAAATAACATGAGCCTAACACAAAGATGCCTATGATGGGTACATATGAAAAAATCACGCACTGCCAGCAGAAACACGCAGCACTTGCTTGTTTTATATAGAAATGTTTCTGCACAAAGGATCCTTCTTTCTCTTTCATCTACAAAATCCTCCACCATTTCATAAATACGGGACACTGGGTCCACTGTATACACACTGCATCCTCTTGGGAAGGGCACTGGCTAACACTGTCAAAATAGCCATGGTACCTCCAGAGTGGAGCACCCCACCTTACCCTGACTCTACCTCTGTCCACTGGGTTTTGGTGATCTGTCCTGCCCCTCCCTAGGCTGTCTCTTATTTTCATCCTCACAACTCCTGTATTCCATTGATGCTTCAAAAGGGTCTCCATAGTTTCACTGCAACCCAGCAATAATGACAGGCCTTTGTAGGCATAACCTGCTTATTGTCATCATTAGCATCTTCTCCTTATACCCTTCTCTGGGACTAGCCAAAGAAAGCCATTTATTGAACTAAGTTCTCAATGAACAGGAGACCCTCACATGAATCCAATAAATGTTGAATACTTACTCTGTGCACTTTTATAGGTGCTGAAGGGTAACCAGAGCTAGCCCTCGTCTTCCACAAGGTCATTTTCACAGCATCGGTGGTGAGAAGACATGCATATATTACATGGTTGGGTAATAGTGAAATATAGACACCAAATTTCAATGGAGTTCTAAGAAGTGACGGATTAATGAAGGACAGAGGATTAAGAAATGCCCTCCTAGAATCTATGCAGAATTTAAATAGGTGGAAAGATGGCAGATAGAGAATCCAGGCAGGAACCCCAAATAAAAATGGCTTCAAATTGTAAATGAACATGACACTTTCTGAGGACGGTTAAAAATATGGGTAAATTAGAGTACAGGATTAAAAATGCGTAATATACAAATGATAAAATGACTCCTGCTAAAATGTCTAAAATGAAAAATATTATGTCAAATGTTGGTGAGGATATGGAGAAACCGGAACTTTGAAACACTACTGTGAATTGATTAAACCATGTTGGAGAAGTTCAGGCAGTTTCATGAAAGTAGAATAAATGCATACTTCATGATGTAGCAATTCTACTCCTAAGTTCCTACCCAACAATGCTGCACACATATGTTAACCAAGACACATTTACAAGATTGTTCATAGCAACACTATTATTTTTTAAAAAATTTTATTGAAGTACAGTTGATTCACAATGGTTCAGGTGTACATCAAACTGATTTAGTTATATATGTGTGTATGTATATATATATACATTTATATCCTTTTTAAGATTCTTTTCCAATATGGTTTAGTACAGGTATTGAAAATAGTTCCCTGTGCTATACAGTGGGTCTTTGTTTTTTATCTATTTTATACATAGTAGTGTGTATCTGTTAATCCCAAATTCCCAATTTATCCCTCCCCCCCTTTCCCCTTCGGTAACCATGTTTGTTCACTATGTCTGTGAGTCTATTTCTGTTTTGTAAATAAGTTCATTTGTACCATTCTTTTAGATTTCACATGTAAGTGATATCATATGATATTTGTCTTTCTCTGTTTGACTTACTTCACTTAATATGATAATCTCTAGGTCCATCCATGTTGCTGCAAATGGCATTATTTCATTCTTTTTTATGGCTGAGTAGTATTCCATTGTGTTTATTTATACACACACACACACACATACACACACACACACACCACATCTTCTTTGTGTATTCCTTTGTTGGTGGGCATTTAGGTTGTTTCTATGTCATGGGCAGCACTAGTATTAACACCCCCAAACTGGAAACAACCCAGATGTCCATCTACAATAAAATTGATACCTACATTGTATATTCATTGAATGGAAATCCATTCAGCAATGAGAATGAATACAACAACATGGATGAATGTCACAATGGGTAATGTGGAACAAAAACAGTTGACACAAAAGAAAAGAAAATCAAGGAAAACCATTTATAGACAAGGATGGGATGACTGGAAGCAGGCCCTGATCCCCAGCACACAGGGCTGGGACAGAAAGCTCCAAGGCAATCCCAGCTGAATGGCTGGTGTAGAAGCTTGTCTACGGCCCTCATCCCTTAGCTCCTTGGTGGCAACAGAGTAGAAGGTGCCAGACAAGTGCTGAGGCCTGCCCTTGGGGCATTCCATCCATGGGGCAAAGGCCCACAAGTAGCACTGAATACTGATACTTGATGCTTTAGCACCTGGGAACAGAGTTGGCAAGACCATTTCCAACTACTCATGAAATAGGAAAAGAGATCCAAGGGGCTCTCCAGCCAGTTTCTCACTCTGTTTTGTTTTTAAAGTTCTTCCAGATTATAAGGACCAATGGTCTAATCAAACCAGTTAAAGGGAGAGTTATTTTTAAAATTCCCGTAAGAATCAGAAGACAGGAAATTAAGAGCAAAACCAGACTTCTCAGGAACCAGAACCAAGCAGCTACAAGAAAGGTAGGCTTCTCTCTAGGGCACAGGCCTTCTTCACGGCTGCCCTGCTTGTCTTAGCCTTCGCTCCATCTCCTCCCTCTGCTCAGGGGCTCCTTAGTCATGCTTCTCATGACTGAGGCTGGAGCATGGTCGTCAGGGCTGCCCAGCTCTCCTTTCCTCCTGCCTTCACACACCTGTCACTTCAGTCTTCACAGCCTCACTCTCAGGTTTCAAATTCCTGAAAGCAGCGCCTGATTGGCTCACCTCATCTTTTGGAATCAACTCTCACAGGTTGCCCAAACTCCAGTTCCTGATCCTTCAGGTCCCAACAAAGGTGTCACTTCTTCGGCAGGCTTTCCCTGTCCCCACTCCCCCCCATCCCCAGGCCAGGCTGGAGTCCCCTGTATGAGCTCCCACAGCCTCGGGGCTTACACACTGCCCTGTAACTTCCCGTTGATGACGTGCCTGTCTTCCCACTAGAACAGAAGCTCCTCGGGGACAGGGTTGAGTCTTGCTTACAGCTATTTCCCCAGCACCCAGCTCTGTAAGTAGATAGGTTTTCAGAAATTAACCTGATAGTAAAATAATGCCTAAAAATCTAAAAATATTTAAATTAGATACTTTTAGTTTGGCCTGAGGCAACCATACATTTTTCTAGTCCCATAAAAGATACCTGCTAGGCTTCCAGTTGTCCACACTTGTAGTTAAAGGGCACAGACTGAAGATTCTGCCCTTGTGTAGCCCTCTCAGCACCTTATGTAATGCTGGCTCCTGGGACACCATCTAATAATGAGGAGTGTCTGAGTAAAGGCACTCACTCCCCTCACATGTCACAGCGCATCCTCACAAAGCTATGCCAAGCTTACTTTTTCTTATTTTGCATTAAACTGCAACGAATAATAGTTCAAATGAGAATTCTTGTTACCATGGATAAACTACAAAGTGAATCTGAAATGTCATTAAGTCTCTTTGACCTTTTTAATGCACCATTAATACAATTATCTTATTAACAGAGATAGTCTCCTCAGAGCAGAAAATATGAATTTCAACCTCTAAGACTTCCAGCAACAACTTCTTACCCATTTATCTCTAAAAAGGTAAATAATTCCTTCTGCAGAATAAATACTAGGTTCATTTCTTACCTAAAGTCTGTTTCTTTCTATAAAGCATTTAACATCTTTATTTCAAACCAACATTCAGGTGCAACTTCCACTGAGCAAACATACCGACTGCTGACCATACATCAGGCGCAGGTTCCAGAGTCCACACAGAATCCCGGAGGTCTACTAATGAACTACATCCAACAACACTGAACATCCCTTAGGCATGTACAGCATTTTCTAGCTTACAAAGTATTTGCATATAAGGATTATCTGATCCCAACTCAGTCTCTACGAACTGGATATTACCCTTCTTGCAGCAAGGGAAACAGCCTTAGAGAGGCAGACTTGTTCAATGCCCCGCAAGAGACCCATAGGAGACCCTACATACAAGACAGGGTTTTCTGGCTCCACATAAAATGTAAAAAGGAAATATGATGGGTCAAATACTGGTATTTCATGGAGAAACACCTGCCTGAGATTCTGACTTATTCCTTGAACAGTGCAACCTGGATGAACTTGAGCTTTTATACCAAAAAAAACCCCCAAACCTTTAACTTTTAGTCGAAGCAGGGCTGACAAACTTAAAACCAGTGTGTAGTCACCTCTCCAACACAGTAAACAGATGACTGCACTGATGGAAATATTTGTTAGAGCATCATACGGCAAGAAGTAGAATCAAATTAAAAGCTTGGGTTTGGCATTTTATTCATTATGAAAAGCAAGTTTTGCCTTTATGTTCCATTGTTAGCAAAAATAAAAGAATCGTCTCTAATTTTTATCAGCTTCTCATGGATTTAATATTCTAATGGAAACACAATAAGTAGATTTAAAGTATTCTATATTTTCTTCAAGCAGTAAAGTGATCCAGACCAGCCTTTTCCAGCCCTGCTCCCTAGCCCACAGGTAGAATCTGCTACTACCACCGTCTCCCTCTTCTGACTCCCTCCTCTTTCTTCTTCGTTTTTGTCCCCTTCATTCCCAGGGTCTAAGACAATTAGAGGAATTACTATTACACAGTGTCATTTCAGTTGGGGAAACTACACTCAGTGACCTTGACCATCTCCTTCATCCCCAAGCTATGTTTCTAAGAACATAATACAAACTACACGATGGGGACAACACCCACCTTGTAGCGCACTCTTCAGCTACAGAGGACACAGTTCATACCCGAGGATTTCAAAAAGGGTAACACCTCCTTCTCCCCCCCAAAACAATTAGGTTGCTGATCAGATACTGAATCTCTCACCCAACCTTGTGATCCATTCAATCAGAATTTCTGCAACCTGAACCAGAAAATCTTATTTTTAGCATACTTCCCAGGGTGACTCTGATATTCACTCTAGTTTGGTGACCATTGCTTTGAAAATCAGAATAACTTCAGTTTCATTTCATGTGTGAAGGCCCTGATAGTTGCTGAAGCAAAAACAAAGCAGCGACTTTTGCTCACCCCTCTTTAAGCACAGAGTGGTTTTGTTTGTTTTAAAAAATAATTTAAATTTTCATTCAGTTTGTTCAGAGATACATTATGTTATGAGATAGCCCCCATGTTAGGGGCTTTAAGGGCTATAAACATTACTAAGACATAGTGCCCTAAGGCTGTAACAATCAAAACCTAAGGTTTTGTGCCTGTTTGAAATTATCAGCTGAAAATGGAGACAGAAAAAGAAGCTTCTTTAGAAGGAGAATGTTGAGTTCTATCTTAATCTCATTATTTCATATCTTGATGTCTTCCAACAAGTAATACAAGCCTTTGTCTGGATAGCTGAACAGCAGAAACAGATCTATCCACTTAAGAAGATATATTCCACCTGCTTATCCAGGACCACATCTCATGAAAAAACATGATGCTGATAGGAGGCCTTACATTCACTGAAAAAGCCTATTTTATCTATTTCCTGGATTTGAAAGACAACCATTTTTAATATTAGAAAGGCAATACTTCTTCGGTCAAGCATATACTGCTTTATGTTCCGTCCTCTTCGAATCTGGTTAAGACAGAAAACCAGTTACTAGACAGCAGGCAGGTACCTTAATAGCGGAAACAATGTTATCCCTTCTGCAGGCTCCAGCCCTATGCAGAAGCCATACTTAACCTCCGCTTTTGTTTTTATTTTTTATCCAAGATTTCCAAAATTGAATGTCAAAGTACCACATTTCTAAAGAGACACATACAGAGAAGTAAATTCTGGGCTAAATGACAATTCTCTGACAGAACAAGCTGCACACAGACCTATTCCATGACTCCTCAAATGCAAGTCCACCATAACCACCAAAGCAGAATCTTTGGGCACTGGACCCCAGCACTGATGTTTCAGCATGATTCACAAGTGTTTTCAAGACACATGCAGGTTTGGCAATCTGGCTGGAGTAAAATCATAAAGCCCGGGACAGCTGCAGTCAGGGCATAATTTTGGGTGGTAATTTATAAGAAGTGTCATGAGCACCCGTGGTCTTGGTCCCTAAAGGACATTTTTTTCGGATGGGACTAAGTTAGTCGTTACACCAAAAGATGGAGTGCAATAAAATCCCTCCACCACTCAGAATCAGCTGAGTGAAACACAAGTTGGCAGACTAGAAGAAACCACCCAAACCAGAGGCAGAGGAAGGCTGCAGAGTACACTGGGGGTGCTCCACTAGCCAGCCCTCCCACCTCCCTGTCCTTCCCCCAGAGCTAAGCCAAGAACCCCAGCACTTGTTCTAGGCCAGTGCTATCCAAAAGAAATATAATAAAAGCATGCATAATTTCAAGGTTTTATTAGCTATGTTAAAAAGAGGAAAACGAAACATGGTAAATTAATTTAATAATATATTTTGTTTCAAGAATATATTCAAAATATCATTTCAACATACATATAATTTATGGGGTATAATCAATATAAACTTATTAATGAGGTATTTTGCATTCTTTTATTCTTACAGAATTTTGTCTTCAAAATCCTGTGTGGGGACTTCCCTGGTAGCACAGTGGTTAAGAATCCGCCTGCCAACGTAGGGCACATGGGTTCGAGCCCTGGTCTGGGAAGATCCCACATGCCATGGAGCAACTAAGCCCGTGCACCACAACTACTGAGCCTACGTGCCACAACTACTGAAGCCCACACGCCCAGAGCCCGTGCTCCGCAACAAAGAGAAGCCACGGCAATGAGAAGCCCGCACACCACAACGAAGAGTAGCCCCCGCTCACCACAACTAGAGAAAGCCCGTGTGCAACAATGAAAACCCAACGCAGCCAAAAGTCAAATTAAAAAAATATATTAAAAAAAAAATCCTGTGTGTACTTTATTTATACTTACAGCACATCTCAATTCAGACTAGCTGGTAGCCTCATGTGGTTCGTGGCTCCTGTAGTGGACACCACAGATCTAGACAATCACTCTGGTCCTCAGCCCCACCCTCCACCTCTCCAGACATGCAACTGTTCTTGGTTTAATCTTTAATTTGGGATTCCTACTCAAAACCTACCCACAACACTTGGCTCTTGCCCTTTTCTACATTCAAATCCAATTTCAAAATTTTCCAATCTCAAATTTCCGAAATCACTAACCTGTTTTGTTTTGGTTTTTGTCTGTTTTAGTACATGGTTTTTGTCTCCATTCACTCCCTTCTACCTCTGGTGAAAACTTCTAGCTCTTGTTTCTACAGAAATTCCATGTGGGATGGGAGGAATTTGGACATATGAAGGCAAAATTTTCCAACTTGCTTGTCAAGAAAAAGTTGTGCAATCGAAATACAACAATTCTTCTGTTTTTCAGCTTCTTTTTTTTTAATTAATTTATTTTATTTTATTTATTTTCGGCCGCGTTAGGTCTTCGTTGCTGTGCACAGGCTTTCTCTAGTTGTGGCGAGCAGGGGCTACTCTTCGTTGCGGTGCCCAGTCTTCTCATTGCGGTGGCTTCTCTTGTTGCAGAGCACGGGCTCTAGGCATGCAGGCTTCAGTAGTTGTGGCACGTGGGCTCTAAAGCGCAGGCTCAGTAGTTGTGGCTCATGGACTTAGTTGCTCTGTGGCATGTGGGATCTTCCTGGACCCAAACCCGTGTCCCCTGCATTGGCAGGCAGATTCTTAACCACTGCGCCACCAGGGAAGCCCTGTTCTTCAACTTCTAATGACAGTTTTCTTCTCAAGTCAAAAGCAGAAACATGTATCATTCAATGTCATGTCATTCAGCTGATCCACACAAATCTCAATTACAGATGAAAAAAGTTATTGATCAGTTACATAGAATTACTGACAGTTAATACAATCTGAATGTTTGGAACAAAATGGAAAGGTAAAAGATTAAGGGCTTGTTGCCAGCGTATCCTGAATAATGATGACCCCCTCCCCCCATTCTGTATGGATCTATCTTGTAGATTGGACACGCCCAATGGACAAAAATTAAAAGCCAAATTATAAACAGCCTCCGAACTGCTGTTAACATAAACTGTATCAAAGTACAATTTAAAAAATATTAAAAACATAATCCTGTACAAATACACAGTGAAGACTAAAAGTTTACATAACTTATTAATAAGGGAATCACACTTGACAAAGCCAATTTAGAAGAGAATTTGAGTTAGGCAAAACCTTCTTGGATATAACAGCAAAAGCATAAGTAACAACAACCAAAAAACAGATAAATTGGATTTCATCAAAATTAAAAACTTTTGTGCCTCAAAGATCACCATCAAGAAAGTGAAACAACAACCCACAGAAAGGTAAAAAAATGTTCATAAATCATATATCTAGAATATATAAATATTATATGTAGAATATATAAAGAACTATTATAACTCAATAATAAAAAGACAAATAACCCAATTAAAAACTGGACAGGGCTTCCCTGGTGGCGCAGTGGTTGAGAATCTGCCTGCCAATGCAGGGGACACGGGTTCGAGCCCTGGTCTGGGAAGATCCCACATGCCACGGAGCAACTAGGCCCATGAGCCACAACTACTGAGCCTGCACGTCTGGAGCCTGTGCTCCGCAATAAGAGAGGCCGCGATAGTGAGAGACCCGCGCACCGCAATGAAGAGTGGCCCCCGCTCGCCGCAACTAGAGAAAGCCCTCGCACAGAAACGAAGACCCAACACAGCCAAAAATAAATAAATAAATAAAATATTTTAAAAAAAACCAAAAAAAACTGGACAAAGGATCTGAACAGACATTTCTCCAAAGAAGATATAGAAATGGCTAATAAGTATATATAAAGATGCTCAACATCATTAGTCATCAGGGAAATGCAAATCAAACCACAGTAAGATGCCATTTCACACCCACTTGTATAGCTATAATTAAAACAACAACAACAAAAAGACTGTCAAAAAGACAAGTGTTGAAGAGGATGTGGAGAAACTGGAACCCTGATAGACTGCTGGTAGAAATGTAAAATGGTAAAACTGCTTTGGTAAACAGTCTGGCAGTTCCTCAAAAAGTTAAATATAGGGGACTTCCCTGGTGGCACAGTGGTTGGGAATCTGCCTGCCAATGCAGGGGACACGGGTTCAATTCCTGGTCCAGGAAGATCCCACATGTTTTGGAACAACTAAGCCCACGCACCACAACTACTGAGTCCGTGTGCCACAAGTACTGAAGCCCACGTACCTAGAGCCCATGCTCCGCAACAAGAGAAGCCCCTGCTCGCCGCAACCGGAGAAAGCCCGTGTGCAGTAACGAAGACCCAACGCAGCCAAAAAAATAAAATAAAATAAAATAAATAAACATTCTTGTGCTAAAAAAAAAAATCAAATATAGAGTTAACATATATGATCTGGCAATTCCACTCCTTGGTACATATGCAAGAGAAATCAAAACATACATTCAAACAAAAACTTGTACATGAATGTTCATAGCAGCATTGTACGTAATAGCTAAAACGTTCCATTACATGGAAACAACCCAAACGTCCATCAACAGATAAAGGGTAAAATAAAAAGTGATGTATCTATAAAATGGCATACTACTGCAGAATAAAAAAGAAATAAACATTAATATATGTATGCTATGACACGATGAATCTTGAACTTAGTTTACTAAGTAACTTAAACTTAGTTTAAAGTTAGTAAACTAACTTACATAGTTTACTAAGTAAAAGAAGCCAGTCACTAAAGATCACACATCATGTGATTCCATTGATATAACATATCCAAAATAAGTAATTCTATAGAGATAAAAAGTAGATCAATGGTTGCCTAAGGCCAGGGGACCGGGGTGAAATAGGAAACAGCTGCTAATGGATGTAAGGTTTCTTTCTGGGGAGGTGTTCTAAATTTGATTGTGATGATAGCTGCACGGCTCTGTGACTATACCAAAAACCATCGAATTGTACACGTTAAACAGATGAATTGTATAGCATGTAAATTATATCTCAAGCTGTTATTAAATATAAATATAAATTGAATATATATAAGAAACATATAAGTATATATGTATCAATATATACAAACTAAATTTGAAAAACAAGTTTTCATGGTTCATGAAAAAATAAAAAGGCTGGTGAATTAGATACAAGTTTGCCCAATGTCTTGCAAGGCAATAAAACTAACATTTGAAATTTTATTTTCTACTTGAGAGAAAAGAAATAATCACACCTGTCAGATTTCTATATGTAAAATTCTAAGTTGACAGAGTTGTCAAATACAGTAAATGTGAATAATAAGTCAACCAAAGTTGTATTCCTCTAGGTTTGTTAGACAATGTTCTACATTACAGTGAATGCCACGGTCATGTTTTTTCTTATTCTCATGTCTTAGATAATTTTTCTTAACAAAGGTTTCTCATGAGCATACCACAACAATTTTGTATCTGTTTTGTTAGGCAGAAAATGGCAGGGTATTTCCTCTTAGCTAAACACATGGGAATGGATCATCTAAAAGAGAAGGAATCTCAGAACTAAAATCACAGGAAGTCATGTTAAACAAAACAAAGAGTTGACCAAGCAACTCTTAAAAGCTATTAGGATATTTTTTAAAACTACATGTAATTAATAACTATAACAACTATTAAGAGAAAGCTAGTTTGAAAACTCTCACCTGATAATAAAGTTGTTATACCTACTTTAAAAGAAGATATCTTTGCAAGACAGAAGCAAAGATGCTATAAAAGTTGTTCAGTTTACAAATCCAGTAAAAGAGGTGAAGCAATAACGAGATCAATTGATATAGCTGACTGACAAACCTCTGATTGGTAAAGACAGACTCACAGAGCCAGCCAAATCATAGCTAAACTGTACAGCTGATGAGAAGAAAAAAAAAAAGCCAACAGAATTGGAAACAGACTAAGGTAATCCAGTTTAAGAATCATCATCATACCGGAGGTCAAACAATTATGCAAGAAGAGTAGAAACTTTACTCAGGAAAGGAATTAAAGACAATGTTCTGGATGCTTAAATGAGTCAATTATAATGCAGCTGTCTTAGAGGAACGTGAAAGGCCATTTACAGCAACGGTCACTGAAATGTCCCAGGGTATCTATGTATTTTAAGGATGAAACACAAAAACAGAAAGATACGTGTGTTTTTTTTACAAGGGGGAGAATATAAAGATGTTAGGATATTCTGTTCTATCACTTTATATTGATTGAATCGCCTGAGAATAGTCATTCAGATGGATTCACAGACGGAAAGTCCTGGATGAAATGTGTATCAGACCCCTCAGAAAAAATACGTAAAAACCTTGGAAGTGAAAGGCAGAACATGGTGAATGACTGGCCCAAGGTCCTAATTCTGCCAGAGGTTCCACCAAAGAATTTTTTTGACCACCAGCAGGAATAAAAATGCAACCTGACCCCCCTGGCAGCTAAGATGGTATAGACAGAAGGGCAGTGAGCCAGAGACCAAAGGTACCTTGTCTTGACACCAAGGACAGTGGGGCAGTCATGTGTTTGCTGATGACAGAGATAAGAATGAAATGACTGGTTGGTGAGTTGAGAGCAATACGTTCTTGTTCTCATCCGTCTGTTGCTTTGCGCCAGCTTGGCGTTTGGAGACTGGTACGCTCGGGGAATGGGCTGCATCTAACTATGAAGACAAGAATGAGTGCTCAAATTCAGCAGACAAGAACGCTTGGAGGGAGACCAACCGAGGGCTAAGGGAAACGGAGCCAGAAGCAAGAACAGGATCTGGCAAAGCTGTTTTTTTCGCTTAAAGGCAGAAAATAGCTATTGAAGGAGCTGCAGAACCTGAAACAATTTCTCAATGAGCTAAAAATATCCAGACAAGGAGCCCTGGAGATGTTGAAAGCCAGTGAGAGAAACCTAAAAAGGACAAGTAGATTGCAATATTAACAAAAAGCTGGGCTACAGATGTCAAGCTTAATGAATGGACTAATTAAACAGTATTTTGAAAAATATAAGACATAAACAACAACTTATAAGTCTCTAGACTATCTCAAAGGGATAAGCCAACACTGGAGGCTGTATACCATATGGTTTCTGAAGCATATTCAAGATTTTTTAACACAAATGGATGTTGCAAGTAATGCAAACAACTGTGACATAATATTTATTAGAAAAATGGGTCAAACAAATTGGAAGAATACTTTTTGAATGGAAAATAGTCTTTAGAAAGGAAGAAAACACGAAGAACAAAAAAGAAGAGCATACAATGAAAAGAGAGTAGAAATATATCAATTAAAACATATAAAGTAAATGAGTGAAATAAAGCAAGCCTGGCTTTATAAAAACAAAATCCAACAATCTCCCATCCCTAAGAGATACAAGTAAGCTGAAATATAAATGTGCTGTCGGTCAAGGTTTAAGATTTATTATGTCTTTGCAAACACAGAAAAGGGAAGGTCAGTATTACAAAAATGATATTAGACATTAAAAAGAACATAAAACTATGAAAATTTAAGAACAGTACACCTTAATGTATAAACATTATAGAATAATATATCCTGAAGAAACGTTATGAAAACTGTCAAATATAATTATATCTGAAAGTGTCAGAAGTACATCACAGCAGATTGGGTAAGGAATTAAAACCCTCTCAATGAACAAGATCCATTGGTCAACATCACTTCTTGATTCACTATCCTAAATCTCTTAAGGACAAATGGTAAGATACAATTGACTGTATCTTAGCAAAAATTGTTGTTCATTTCTGTTCGCCACTTTCAACTTCCCTGCTGATTTTAACCTTACAAGTAGTTGTAATGTCCAATCAACCTCTACACACTTCTCAGTGCACTGTCCTGTAACATTTGCCATATGAGCCACTCAATAGCTTTTTTTTTTTTTTTTTCGCCGCATTGGGTCTTCGTTGCTGCACACAGGCTTTCTCTAGTTGCGGCGAGCGGGGGATATTCTTCGTTGCAGTAGGTGGACTTCTTGTTGCAGAGCACAGGCTCTAGGCACGCGGGCTTCAGTAGTTGTGGCACGAGGGCTCAGTAGCTGTGGCTCGCGGGCTCTAGAGCGCAGCCTCAGTAGTTGTGGCGCACGGGCTTAGTTGCTCTGCGGCATGTGGGATCTTCCCGGATCAGGGCTCAAACCCGTGTCCCCTGCATTGGCAGGCAGATTCTTAACCACTGTGCCACCAGGGAAGTCCCTCAATAGATATTTATTATTGATAAGTGCTCAACAAAATGCTTGTTGAGTAAACAAATATATACCAAAATGAGAACAATACCAAAAATATTGACAAAACAGCACCATTTGTTGAAAAGAATTCCAAACATCTAAACAGTAGTTTCTTTTCTCCACACACCCTGAATAGAACACAACCTTTTTTTCCTTAAAATGCAAAGACAACATATTGTTTAGGATTATTTAAAACAACCTGATAAAAACCAAGTAAAATTTTAAAAATGTATTTCTACTGACCTTGTAAGAATGTAAGGTGAAAATGAAGCTGGATTATCCTGCTCTGAAAAGAGGGGCATAGATCCTCCCATTATCCACAGACGGAAGTACAGAACAACAATCACCTTCAGAGAAAAGAAGATTTGGTAAGAAAATCATTGATTGTCTGGAGTAAGCCCCACCTTTCTGGAGGATACTTTCAGATGCTTTACAAATATTTTGATCTACAAACACTTTTTCTAGTGAACATTTCTGTAAAATCCTAACATTGAAGATGAGTAGGAAAGTAGTTGGGTAGAGGGAAGAGTAAACAATGAAGGTGATGATGGAAAGGCAAGCAAATCTTAATAACAGCCATCAGTTTCAAGCACTTATGAGCTGTTATCCATTGTTATCCACTAAAGGCTTTCCATCCACCTGAGGCCTCCCAATTTGCCCAGAATCCCACAGCTAGTAAACTGCAAGATCCAGGAGTTGGACCCATGTCATTGGTCTCCAATGCCCAGGTTATTAACCATCCCTCTCACAGAGCCCCATGAAAGTTAACTTAAACTATGATAGATGATACTTCTGTGTCCTGAATAAATACATTTGGAAATGCTCCAACTCTCAAATGCTCTGGAGCAGACCACTCATGCAAGGGTTATTTCAACAACCCCAGGAAACATCATTTGTGTCTACTCAGTGGAATTTTATCACTGAATGGCGCTATCCTGTTGCAAAGGTGCATAAGAAAACCAGAGGCCAGAGACACTTCTGTGGTGATAAGTTCTGTTTATAGAAGAATCCACCCACACAGACCTTCTAGATGTTATTCTCATTTCAATAGGACCAATTATGTTGTTTCTGTTAAAGTCAGAGGGAAATCTTTGCTTCAATAAAAGGTAAAAGATTAATTTTGGGAGGTAGTTAAGCCTGGACTTTTTCCCATGAATATCACTGGCTTATTTCATGAATGCTTTTTATAAAAGTGCAACACTAGATAACTGATACAGCCAGGTTTGTGTTGCAGAGACAACACAGCATCAGCACCTTGAAAACGGCACAAAAAATATTATAGTTAATACTGTTGGTGTCATTGAATTCACATAGCCCTAGAATGCTTCCATACATACATTCCAAAGCTTTGTAACATTTATAGCGTGTAAATTCTTTGATCTTAAGATCATATTGTTAGACGCTACTGCTGACTCAAACAATCTGGATCATGTCTCTGAGTCAAATTAAAGTGAAATATTTCTTATCAGATATTTCAAAAGCATATATGTACTTACATAACTTATGACCAAAATGGCCCTTTTTAAGAATGGCCTCATGGTAAGCAAGAAATTTCTATTGCTGCTTGCTGTCAGATACCTGAAACAGGAAAGAGAAAACATCTTAAATAAGTGTCAGAGTCTACCACAAATAATGCTTTCCTTTCAGTGTGAATAGACTAGCTCAAGAGAAGGCTAGAAAGGATCATAGCTAAGAGCATGGCTTCTGGAACCAGACGACGTGGATTTCAATCCCCCAGCTCTGCTGCCTACTGTCTGGATGATCTGGGGCAAGTTTTCTAACATCTCTGCACGTCTTTCTCACTTATAAAAGAGTGGAAAATAATAGTATCTACTTCACAGGAAAGTTGTGAAGAATAAGTGTGATAATATATGGAAAACAACCTAACTGTAAACTAGTTAGCTATAAATATTACTATCCCATCTAATCCCAAATAACACAGGTATTCTGGCAACTATATGATCACACTAGTCACAGGGATGATCTTAAACAAAATAAGATTTAATTTGCCTACTGAATGTAATTTGAGAGGGACAATGTCTTCCACCCACAAAATAGCTCACAAATGTCTTACCCCTAAAAAAAAGGATGCTAAGGTTTTATGAGGTTAGTAATTTATCCAAGGTAACAAAGTTATTAAGCATTGGTGGTCAAACAGAGCTCACCCATATGCAATGGATAATTTCCTCATCTTCCTATGACCTTTGGAACCAAACTAGGTTACAAGAATGTCACTTCTAGAGGGGCAGCAACTTGTGTGGACGCTGCATCTCCCACAGTTCACCCACTTGTACTCATCCACATAGAAGACATGTGATTGTCTGGTTTTAATAAAGACGATGAAAGGGAAGCAAGAGGAGATTGTCAACAAACTTCAGGAAACCCTAAAGTCCTTTTCACCTACAGGCAAATTTCTGTACAAAGTGTAGGGAAAAAAGTCAAACTGAACCACATAATCCAGCAAACATTTCCCACCTCATCCTTGTTTCCCCTGCCCTTTTTCATTTTTTTCTTTTACTTTTTTTAGTCTAATTTTTCCTCAAAGGAATCCTCCCCCAGAAACTCTTAAAATCTGCATTTCAATGTGGTATCTTCACACAGCGAGGATGTTCTCTAAGGAGAGAGATCCTTTTGAAGACCTGAGTGGGTTAGCAGCTCACAAAGAAACGTCTAACTTGACGGCTTACAAAATACATGCGGTTCCTGTTTTGTTAAAGCTAAGTGCGTCCAAGTGGCTCTGTAAGGAGGAGACAGTGTCACTCAGAGGCAGGTCCCTTCCTTCTTGCTTCCCTTTTCTTCTTCCAAAAAACAGTACACAGAGCCACCTCTTAGCAAGCCCTGGACTGGATCCACCCCCAAGCACTACATTTAAATCCTTTCTTCTCCCTTAGCTCTCAAAAGAGAGCTTGGCAAGGAGTAAGGCCAGGGATACTGTCAGCTCTCAGGACGCAGGTGCATCTTTTCTGTCCTGAAATGGGCTTGAGGGAGTTTACCACTTCCTGAAACTGCACAGGAGATTTTGTGTATGTCTGCATCTGTGCATTTCTTTGAGGTAAAGTCCTTGACTTTGATCTCCAGTGTCAGCTAGGTCTGTGATTCCAAAAAGTTAAAACACTGCTACGTGCATTTTCTCAGCTCCCCCTCTATCATCATCATTTTCAGGCCAACTCAACAAAGACCAACCCTGGATATTTCTGCTATTCCTTTACAGGATGTGGATAAATGGCAGCAGGAAGGGAAAGGGAATGGCAGTGCGGGAAGGAAAAGGGTTGCAACACATCTGAATGAAAAAGTCCTTCTTGGGTTGGTCTGCTTTTAGAAACTTCATTTCTCAGGTTCCCTCTGTTGCTTGTTTATTTTAACACCGTGGAAAAATTAGAAGTGGTTTCCCTTATATAAAACAAACCACAGGGTTTCAGATGTTAAACTTAGGTAATTCATATTTTGTTTCACTGAAAGCTCACTGTGATGGTTATTTCAGAGACATTTATAAAGTGTCCCTTTGTTTGCAAATTCTTCCTCCTTGAGAAGTTCTATTTCCTTAAAGAGTTCAGTTAAAGGTGTCAAATAAGTTACTCTTTAAATGTAGCATCCCAAAGCAATGAAAGCCTAGAATGACACAGAGAGCAGTGGTTGAAAAAAATGACCTCCTTTCAAGATTTCAATTTCCAGTTGTTGACCAAAATTAAATGAGATAATAAGCCAAAATGACCCTTTTTTGGTAAGCACTAGGTCAGAGGCTGAGATTACTAGCTCATACAGAGAGCAGTCTAAGAGTTGAATTTTCTGCATCTCCTCCTCCCCCTCCTACAACGAAATTGGACAGTGGAATTTTTTCCCCCTTAGTCCATGATGTCTGTGAATTAGAAACAAACAACAACAAATAATAACAATAATATAAAAAGAGCAAATAATATGTGTCAGATACAAACGTAAGTGATGTAAATATACTAATTTCTTTATAATTTCTTTGTAATTTCAACAATTCTTTGAGGAAAAACATTATAATTCCTTTTTAATAGAGGAGGACACTGAAAAACTAGAAGTAATACTTAACCATAATATCAGATTATCTCAGCTACTCATTTCAATCACAAGTTAACATAGCTGAGCATGACTTATAAACACAAGGATACGCAAATGCCATCACTGATAATTTTCAACTTCAGTCAAATTCTCCATTGTTTTCCCTGCAAAGCCAGAGAACATGCCAACAACAAAACCAAACCACTGAGGAAACCACTAGAATGGGAAGCAAGGGTCCAGGGTTCTATTCTTGTGCTTCAAACTAATTTGTCACATGACTTGGTAGAAATCTACAGGAGCTTCATTTTCTTGCTATATCAATGACAGTTAGACTAAGTGGTTTCAGGGTCCCTCTCAGGTTCAAAATATTATGATCCCTGGATGTTCTCACCAACTGATGACATCAAAGATGACAAATAAAGAAAAACATAGAAAAACCTACTGAAACTTTAAAAAAGGAATGCCAAGCAATTAGGGTGAAGCAAATACTAGTTGATCCCTCACTTTTAAGGAGACCCTTGAAATTTGCTGTTGCACATAAAAAAAAAAACATTTTAACATTAGTTTGGGGTATCGGCATTACCAAATTCTGCATTTTTAACAATTTCTGATTTTAGGCAAGTAAAAGCAAGATCAAGATTATCCAAAATGAATTTCCTAACCGGTGCTCCTCACACCCCAAGTTTTCTGACCCCAAATTTTCTAACTACTAACACCCACCTCCTCAGTTGATCATGTTCAAATATTCAGAGCTAATTGGGACTTCTGCCTGAAGTTACCCTCCATAGATACTCAGTCCTTAAATGCCATTGAGAGGTCTTAGGTGAGACCAGGACAACCTGCCACCTGAAGTTGTAAGCAGCTTTTTTCAGGAAAGAGCTCTTTGCAGGAGGTCCCTTTTGTCTTATCACTTTAGCAAAGCTATATTTTAACTAACCTCTGGCCCAAACCTTTCAAATCTTTTGATCACACAACACTTTGCCTAACCTGTTGGTTCTTTCCTTAGATCAAAGAAATAGAAATGAAGAATAACTAATTAACAGATGACCAGATCTCTTCCCTAGCTTCCCCTTCAGTTATCTCATAAACAAACTGTGTGAACAAGATAAGCATCTAAAAAAAGATCACAGGGAGTCCACAGGCCTGCGCACAGTGGGGGATGGTGATGACTCTGACCCCCTATTTCAATGATTAACTGAGATTACTTCCCATTTTTCCCCTTAAAAATTTTCATGGCCACGCAGAACATTCAGAGACGGTTTTGGGACGCAAGTCCGCCTTTCCCCCAGATAACCAGCTTTCTGATTAAAGGAACTTTTCCGTCTCTACCAGCGCTTGTCTCTCGTATCCGAGATCTGAATTCGGTAACAAAGTCACCAACCCCATAATCTTTTTTTTTTTTTTAATTTATTTATTTTTATTTTTGGCTGCGTTGGGTCTTTGTTGCTGCACGCGCGCGGGCTTTTCTCTAGTTGCTGCGAGCAAGGGCTACTCTTCGTTGCGGTGCGCAGGCTTCTCATTGGGTGGCTTCTCTTGTTGCAGAGCACGGGCTCTAGGCACGCAGGCTTCAGTAGCTGTGGGTCGCGGGCTCTAGAGCGCAGTCTCAGTAGCTGTGGTGCACGGGCTTAGTTGCTCTGCCACATGTGGGATATTCCCAGACCAGGGCTAGAACCCATGTCCCCTGAATTGGCAGGCGGATTCTTAACCACTGCGCCACCAGGGAAGCCTCCAACCCCATAATCTTGAGGGTTAAATGAATGCTTATTATTTTAAGTCACTGAACTTTGTTAACACAAAATTATTGTGTTAATAGCTAATCGATACATACAGCAAGATGATCAATAAATGTTTACGGACCCTAATAGAATTTTTAAAATATTTATCTGTACCCACTCACCCTCTTTTCTTTATCTGTGTTCTCCTTACCCTCCAGTGCTAGACTGGGTGCAAAATACGAACTCATCGCTTGGGGTTTGGACAGTGAGCTGGAGGATTCCTGGTGGATTAAATGAGAATATTATATTAGACTTTCCAGCCCTTCTCAGAAACCTGATAATTTTTGCCTTAATAACAGCTCCAGTGGCAAATATCTCAGCTACAAGTTATTACTATTTAATAATACACTAATAAATTGGGACTTCCCTGGTGGTCCAGTGGGTAAGACTCCGTGCTCCCAATGCAGGGAACCCAGGGTTCAATCCCTGGTTGGGGAACTAGATCCCACATGCATGCTGCAACGAAGATTCCGCATGCTGCAACTAAGACCCGTCGCAGCCTAAATAAATAAATAAATAAATAAATAAATAAATAAATTTAAAAAATCAATATACTAATAAATTATAGAAAGCTATATACAAAATTCCTTCTTGAACACCTGTCATACTAATTTAATTTCTCCTGCTCTTTCAAGGTAGTAAAGAAAATTAACAAAGAGTCACATACTATGACCAAAAAAAGAAAGAAAGAAAAAATTTGAATTCAGGGCTTTTTAGAGTAGGAGTTTAGAAATCCTGCTTCTCTTTGAAACAGAGAGAGAAAAGATCTCTCAGTTGACCAAAGTAGCAAAGACATAGCTCACATTAGAAAAGATGAAAAGATTAACAAAAACAACAAAAGAAATTTGTGTCTTCGGTTTCTCTCTGATTGCACTCTCCTTGAACCCATAAAGTGCCTCACCTAAATTGCAATAACCAGTGGCATTCTATAGAGGAGCAGAACTACTCTTGATGTCTTCTTTGATATTCAAATGCAGATTCCAAAGGGAAGGAGCTAGCTGTTTTAAGACAAAATGAATTTCTAAATTCAATCTACTCAGAAACCCAAAGTGACTTTCAGTACCCCATTCTGTGGCTCTGGTAACATTTCTTCTTGAAAATTTAAACTCAACTCAGCAAGTTACTTGCAAAGAAATATTTACTTAGATTATCACACATAGAATAGTGGAAATAAAGACAGAGAAGGCAAAGGGGGATATGATTTCAGTTCTTTTAACCATTCTGAAAATCAGTTAGAAATGGAAGGGATCAAAACAGCTCAGGTAGTTTTACAGGTGAAAAGAAAAAAAGCCCCAAAATGTTATTTGACTTGCAAAAGGTCACGTTCCTTTAGTGTCAAAGGTCAATGAGTTCAGGCTTCATTAATTTAGTCAGAGGGGCTAATTTATATTCCCGCTGCAATGAATTTAGTCGGAGGCACCAATTCTTATTCTTTCTATATGTAAACCAAAAATTCATTTTGGTGATATCACTCTTGCTTGTCATTAAAGTAGCAGGTTAGTTTCAATTCATTAATAATAAGGGATACTTAATGCATTTAATACATGTCAGTCACTGTGCTAAGTGCTTTACCTTTTAAATCGCATTTAATTCTCATACTAGCGCTGTGAGTCCATACTTGTCCCCATCTTGTTAATGAGGCTGAAGGAGGTACTCACTCAGGATCTCGAAGCTGGCAAGTGGCAGAGGTGAGACCCAAACCCAAATCCACAGCACCCACTACTCGATACAGCATAAAAGTAAAACGGAGTTGCTTTATTCAGTACACTTTCAACATGGATTATTTAATAAATGGCATTTCTGCTTGGTAACAACACAGTGACTTCTACTTAATTAAAAATGATAAAGTTCATCTTTATCAGTTAGTACCGATCTACAATAAAACCTATGATAAAAATTTTTCATACCAATGAGCGGGCTGAGGCAGTACACAATTCTTGAGGCGTCTTTTAAGAAGTATGCATTTAAACGTTAATGTATGTAGTGATTGCCGCAGGTCAAAATGCAAACTCCATGTACAGCGGGTTGATTCAGAAATTCTAAATGAGAAGAGACGGCTACAAGAAGAAGGTGAGCAGGACTAGGAGGGTGTGACTGCGCCGTGATGTGATCAGCCAGCCCCACAGGGAGGAGCAGCAAGCAGAAGCAGAGAGGGAGATAGGACAAGACAGGGACAACGAAGCTGACACCTGAGGAAGAGGAAGGAGTGAATTGGGCGAGGAGAAAAGGTGAAAAACACATATACAGAGGCCTAGGATTGAGAGTTGGGAAGCAGGATGAGGAAATGAGAGACGGTCATATAGCTGCAGGATTTAATAGTGGCAGAAGGCTGAGTGGGGAGGCTGGAGAGGCAGGCTGGGGCCACGTTACCATGGTCCTTCACATCCCACTGTGGGGTCTGGGCTTTGTTCTGATGGTTGTGAGCAGTCAGTGAAGGGCTTGAGGCAGAGATGACCCAATCTGATTTCCAGAAATGGGGCATCAGCAGTGTATGACACTGGTACCGTGTCCACACTGAGGTCCATAACAAAGAGCAAAGGGCCCCAAAGTCCAAAGGGGAACATGGTGGACAGAACTTATTCTGGAAGTTTCTGAGATATCAGATTTAGAAACAGATGGGAGGTTCTCGTCCAAGTAGGTGGAGAAACCTTTTCGTAAGGATAAATAAGAAAAGCTTGTGTTGTTACATCTATTTAGCAGTATGATTTAGGTGTTAAGTTTCTTCTTAACACACTTTAATTTTATGTTAATTGGTCATTAATTTAGTGCATGTATAAAATCTTTCTACTAACCAGAATATTTAATTTGCCAAAATAAGAATGTATCACAAGAAGATGCATATTATGTATTTGTCTGGCATTTTCTATGTCAAAGGGCTTTTCAATCCAGTCTAACATTTAATCCTCCAAAGATCCACATGAGGTTGCCAAACAGACAGCACTGGCCACATCTTGCAGATCCAGACCTAGTGAGCAGTGAATCCAAACCAGAATTGACTTTTCTGATGCCCGACTGCATGCCTTTTAACTGTCTCCTCTCCAATGATGCTGAAAGACAGCACTTGCTATGGGTTTTCCCTTATGCCCATCAGTCCAAACTTGTTGTACACCAGAGTCTCTAAGAAACCCATGGAAATGAAATCACTGCAACTTGCAATACATATTTGTGCAGATACACAAGTAAACTTTTGCACTGAAAACGAGATTAAAAACAAACTATAATCACACTTTCTGATTTTATCCCCTTTATTGGGATAAATGGGCTGATAAATTCAAGCACAATTAAGCTAGTGAAAAAGAGTATTTGATATTGGATTGTCCTGGTAAACTGAAGAAACACGCATTCTGTTAACAATAATAGTAGTGAAAGTGTTTTGTGCCCCTGGCACAGTTCTTATGTGTATAATCCTTAGCACGTTCCTATAAGATGTACACTCTTAGTATCTTCCTCTTACAAGGAGAAAACCGAGGCATTAATGGTCAAGTAACTTGTTGCAAGGTCCCACAGGTAGTAAGCCAGAAGAGTCCCAATATAAAACCACGCTCTGCTCTTAACCATCAGTGCTCTGCTGTCCTTCAATCACTGCCAACTAAATCTGTTTTCACCTTCCAGGAAGATGATTAAATTTCAAATACTACTCTCAGAAGTACAAACGTATCAATAACATGTTTTAAAGGATGTTAATTCAGGATACCAGAAGATACCTGATCAATTCAGGAAATTAACAAAAAGGCTGCTACAACTACATCACTGTGAAAAACAAGAAGCTATTCCAACAACATTTAATTTTGTTATTATATACGTCTCAGGTTACTGCATTATAGTTCAACATCTGTATACACTACAGAGTAATCACCACCACAAGTCTAGTTATCATCCATCACCATACAGTAGACCCCTATCACCCATTTCCCCTGCACTCCAACTCCTCCTCCTCTGGTAACTATTAGTCTGTTCTCTGTATCTATAAATTTGTTTTTGTTTTTGTTTGTTCGTTGTTTTTTTTTAAATTCCACATATGAGTGAAATCATACATTACTTATCTTTCTCTGTCTGATTTATTTCACTTAGCAAAATACCTCAAGGTCTGAATGGCAGGATTTCATTCTTTTTAAGGACTGAGGAGTATTTGATGGATGCTTAGGCTGTTTCCATATTTTGGCTATTGTAAATAATGCTGCAATGAACAGAGGGGTGCTGAAATCTTTTTGAATTAATATTTTTGTGATATTCAGATAAATATCCAGAAGTGGAATAGGTGGTTCATATAGTATTAATAGTTCTACTTATTTTTTTTTTAAATCAGTGATTTTTTTTAAACATGTTTCTGCTTCTTAGCCATTATTGGAACACACTACATTTTTTTTAAATTAATTAATTAATTAATTAATTTATTTATTTTTGGCTGTGTTGGGTCTTCGTTTCTGTGCGAGGGCTTTCTCTAGTTGCGGCAAGTGGGGGCCACTCTTCATCGTGGTGCGCAGGCCTCTCACTATCGCAGCCTCTCTTGTTGCGGAGCACAGGCTCCAGACACGCAGGCTCAGTAGTTGTGGCTCACAGGCCCAGGTGCTCCGCGGCATGTGGGATCTTCCCAGACCAGGGCTTGAACCCATGTCCCCTGCATTAGCAGGCAGATTCTTAACCACTGCGCCACCAGGGAAGCCCCTCTACTTAATTATTTTGAGGAATCTCCATACTGTTTTGTACAGGGGCTGCACCAATTTACAGGCCCACTAATAGTGTACAGCAGTTCCCTTTTTTCCACATCCTCTACATTTGTTATATCTTGTCTTTTTGATATGTCATTCTAACAGGTGTGAGGTGATATCCCATTGTGGTTTTGATTCACATTTCCCTGATAATTAGTGACGCTGAACATTTTTCTATGTGCCTGTTGTATAGTCTTCTTGAGCAAAATGTCAATTCAGATCCTCTGCCTAATTTTTAATTGGGTCGTTTGTTTTCTTGTTGTGTTTTATGAGTTCTTAATATATCTTGGGTATTAACTCCTTATTGGATATATAATTTGCAAATATCTTCTCCCATTCAGTAGGTTGCCTATTTGTTTTTATGATAGTTTCTTTTACTGTGCAAAAGCTTTTCATTTGATGTAGTCCTGTTTGTTTTTTATTTTGTTTATTTTTTATCTTGCCTTTGGAATCATATCATAAAACGTATCATAATCATAAAAACATTGCTAAGATCAAAGTCAATGAAGTTACTGCCTACATTTTCTTCTGGGAATTTTATGGTTTCAGGTCTTCTATATTCAAGTCTTTAAGCCACTTTGACTTAATTTCTGTGCAGGGTGTAAGATAATGGTCTGATCTGACGCTTTTGCATCAGTTTTCCCAACACCATTTATTGAAGAGACTGTCCTTTCTTCATTGTATGTTCTTTGCTCTCTGTTGTATAGTAATTGTCCATAGATGAGTGGGTTTATTCCTTGGCTCTCAATTCTGTTCCATTGATCTATGTGTCTATATTTGTGCCAGTACCATACTGTTTTGATTACAATAGCTTTGTAGTATAGCTTGAAATCAGGATGTGTGATACCTCCAGCTTCGTTCTTCTTTCTCAAGATTATTTTGGCTGACAGAGGTCTTTTGTGTTTCCATACAAATTTTAGAATTAGTTTTTCTAGTTCTGTGAAATATGCCATTGAAATATTGACAGGGATTGCACCAAATCTGTAGATTGCTTTGGGTAGTACAGACACTTTAACAATATTAATTCTTCCAATCCCTGAACATGAACTATCTTTCCATTTTTTGTTTCTTCTTCAGTTTCTTTCATCAGTATCTTACAGTTTTCAGTGTACAGGTCTTGTATCTCCTTGGTTAAATTTATTCCTAAGTATTTAATTCTTTTTGATGCAATTGTAAATAGAATTGTTTTCTTAATTTCTCTTTCTCATAGTTCATTATTAGTATATAAAAAGACCACAGATTTCTGTACATTGATTTTGAATCCTGTAACTTTACTGAATTCATTTATTAGTTCTAACAGTGTTCTGGTGTAGTCTAGGATTTTCTATATATAGTATCACATCATCTGCAAATAGTGACAGATTTACTTCTTCCTTTCCAAACTGGATGCCTTTTATTTCTTTTTCCTTATAGAACTGCTGTGGCTAGGACTTCCAATACTATGTTGAATAAAAGCAGCGACAGTGGGCATCCTCGTTTTGTTCCTGATCTTAGAGGAAACACTCAGCTTTTCACTGTTGAGTATGATGTTAGCTGTGGATTTGTCATATATGGTCTTTATTATGTTGAAGAACATTCCCTCTATACCCACTTTGTTGAAAGATTTTATCATAAATGGATATTGAATTTTGCCAAATGTTTTTTCTTCAACTAATGAGACAATCATATGATTTTTATCCTTCATTTTGTTAATGTAGTGTATCATGTTGACTGGTTTGCAGGTGTTGAATGATCCTTGCTTCCTTAGAATAAATCCCACTTGATCATGGTGTATGATCCTTTTAATATAGTGTTGGATTTGGTTTGTTAATATTTTGTTGAGGAGTTTTCCATCTATGTTCATCAAGGATATTGGCCTGTAATTTTCTTTTTTTGTGATGTCATTGTCTGGTTTTCGAATCAGGATAATGCTGCCTCTGTAAAATGCATTTGGAAGGTTTTCCACCTTTTCAACTTTTTGGAAGAATTTGGGAATAGGTATTAAATTTTCTTTAAATGTATTACACAATTTTCCAGTGAAGCTGTCTGGTCCTGGGCTTATGTTTGTTAGAACTTTTTGATTACTGTTTCAATCTCCTTATTAGGTAATGGGTCTATTCAGATTTTCTATTTCTTCATGATTCAGTCTTAGAAGACTGTATGTTTCTAGAAATTTATCCATTTTTTTCTACTTTGTCCTATTTGTTGGTGTATAATTGTTTATAGCAGTCTCTTATGACCCTTTGTATTTCTGTGATATCAGTTGTAACTTCTCCTCTTTCATTTCTGATTTTATTTATTTGAGCCCTCTCTCTTTTTCTTGGTTAGTCTAGCTAATGGCTTGTTGATTTGGTTTATCTTTTCAAAAACACCTTTGTTTTGTTGATCTTTTCTATTTTTTTGAAGTCTCTATTTCATTTATTTCCACTCCGATCTTTATTATTTTGTTATACTAATTTTGGGCTTCATTTGTTCTTCTTTTTCTAGCTCCCTTAGGTGTAAAGTTAGATTGTTTGCTTGGCATTTTTCTTGTTTCTTGAGGTAGGCCTGTATTGCTATGAACTGTCCTCTCAGAACCGCTTTTGCTACAACCCATAGATTTTGATATGTTGAATTTCTGTTTTCATTTGTCTCTAGGTTTCTTATTTCTCCTTTGATTTCCTTGATGACCTGTTGGTTATTCAGTAGCATGTTGTTTAATCTCCACATTTGTATTTTTTTCCATTTTTTTCTTGTGATCGATTTCTAATTTCATACCATTGTGGTTGGAGAAGATGCTTGATATGATCTCAATCTTCTTGAATTTATTTAGACTTGTTTTGTTACCTAACATGTAATCTCTCTTAGAGAATCTTCCATATGCACTTGATAAGAATCTACTCTGCTGCTTTTGGATGGAATATTCTCTATATATACCTAATTAAGTCAGTGTGGTTTAATGTATCATTTCATTTGATGTTTATTGATTTTCTGTCTGGATGATCTATCCATTAATATAAGTGGAGTGTTAAAGTCCCCTACTACTATTGTATTGCTTTCAATTTCTTCCTTGAGTCTGTTAATATTAGCTTTATATATCATGGTGTCCTTCTGTTGGGTGCATATACATTTATAAACGTTATACCTTCTTATTCAAGGGAGGTCCCCTATGTAGGCTATGTGTCCTCTAGTTGAGATGGGGCCATGGCTACTGCTGTGGTATGCAGGTGGGTGGGGCTGGCCCCCAAAACAGTTGCAGAGCCTGGCAGGCTATGAGGCTCAGCTGAGGGTGCAGGGGCATGTGGGGTTCTCAGAAAGACGTGTGTACTGGTGCTAACAGGTTAGATGGAGATTTCCAAAATGGCACCTGCCAGTGCCAGAATTAGCAAGGTAGCCTGAGGTCATAAAAATGATCCCCACCATTCTATCAGTTCCTGGGGAGCGTCCCTCTCCAGCAGATGCTTCAAGACTAGTAAGTGGGTCCCCTTCACCTAGGTCCCGTGCATTTTTTAAATATAGTGTTTTTATACTGGTTTTTGGTTAGAGTGAGTCTACATGTAAGCCCTTTAAAAGCAGGTTTCCATCCCCTGTAGCTCTATGGCTTTCCTGGATGTCCTCCCCGTTGGTTTTCAAAGCCAGGTGTTTTGGGGCCTCATCTCTCCTGTGCAGAATTACAGGGTTGGGGCACCTGACGTGGAGCTTGGATCCCTCTCTCCTCAGGGAAAGGATCCTTACCTTCATGCTCCTTCCAATTGTGCATTGCTGCAGCTGGGGTGTGGTTTTTTCTTTGGCAAGATTGTATCTCTGTTTCTCCTACCCATCTCAATGCTGTCCTTTCACCCTTTATTGTAGAGACTCTGTTCATCAAGTTTTCTGGTCCTTTTCAGGGGAATTATTCCACATGAAGCTATAGATTTGTTGTGTCCATGAGAGGAGGTGAGTTCAGAATCTTCCAATGCTGCTATCTTAAACCCTCTCCCCAGCAATATTCAATTTAACAAGCAAAATATTGACTATTAAAAGCAATATATGAAAGGATTAAATGCATACATTTAACATTTAAATAACAGCTAACATTTATTAGGTGCATAACATAGGCCAGAAACTGTTCTAAGCACATGCATTAACTCTTTAAACACGCACACACCACCAACAACAAATAACAACTATGAAGCAGGTGTTATAGTTATTCTCATTTTATAGATGGGGAAACTGAGGCATAAAGAAGTGAATGAACTTGCCTGAGATCATAAAGCCAGTAATTAGTACAACTGGGGCTTGAACCTATGCACCTGGTTCCCTAGCCCACATCTCAACGCTACACCAACCTTTCTGTACTTTCTTAACAGCCCCAAGGAGCAGTTCACTTGATAAAGGACTAAAGGAGTTCAGAGAAGGAAGAAATCAACATGGGCTGGAAAAGGAAGGGAGGATGTGGAGAATAGGTGAGACTCGACCTGGGCCTAGAGGGACAAAAGGTGGGAGAGCAGGGGAAGCCAGAAGGGGCCAAGAGCAGGGGTGCCCACATTGCTGCACAGGGACTGGGGTGAGCACAGCCTGCCCTGGGCAATGAGGGCTCCCTGCAAACACAGCAAAGCAGCCCCTACTCCTGTACTTGGTGCACTCCTCAGTGTTTCACACTCAAGTGTCCGAAATCTGAATACAGAAAAGTTAAACTGAAAGTATAAAGCCCTGATGGCTTGAACAGCAGTAGAATATACCTAAATATGATTGATTGATGTTGATTCCATCTGCTTTTTGCTCAGCCATATGTGGGCAAAGCAATCTCACCCAGGCAGCTACCTTTCCCCTAAGCTTCCTCACCTGGTGTCACCCTTATCATTAGGGCTCTTTAAGTACCTGGAGCTGGACTGCCTCTCCCCATAGTCCCAACTCTGACCTGCTCCCTGGGTACCCAGGACATAGACTGGGCCACCACTGCTAATGGGAGAGGCCATCTTGTGTTACGGGTCAGCATCCTTTCTTGGTCTCTCCTCCACTGTTGCATCCAGGTAGGACAGAGGCCAGGCTGGCCCAGCCAGGTCTCTCTCTATCCCACTTTCATGCTTGTAACTGGGAGAGGAACATAGGCTGGGGTCTGTGCTACAGATCCAGGCAGCTTAGATTTAGGGCAGGGAGAGGAGAAAGTCTCACTTAAACATTTACAAAGCCACTTTCTCCAATCCAGCTTTCAATCTAAGGCCTTGCATAGCTTACTCATCACCACCCCCCTCCCCCGTCCTCATGCACACCCTCTGTAGCAACTCGTAACAACAGACAGTAAATCCAGAAGCTCCCAAGCACACATGGTTCCATTCATTGAGTTCATGTAGAGGCCAAGGAGGACATTTGGCAGCCTGGGCTTCCTGCAGACCATGGCTACTCCTGAAATAGATAACCTCCCTGCAGCATTGCACTTGCTGTGGTCAAAGGCCTGCAGCAGAGTAAGTGGCCTAAGGAAACACAGCACCATTCACAGGGACATAAGCAGTGGTGACACAGGAGAAGAGAAACAAACATCCAGAGACATCTCATTTCCCCAGCTCCAACCCCTAAAGCCCTTTATATTTAAGGCAAGGAGGACTGACTATCGGAGCTGCAAGGACCAGAAAGTGGGGGGTCAGTCATTCCTGCGTGATTTTGGCAAACATTTTTAAAATTCACTTTTCCTGCAAGAATCTTACTTCGGGGGATTCAAGTTTTATTTCCCTAGGAAGTCCATTTTTTACATTGAGGATAATGTACGTTATGACGTTTACTAAAAATTCAAAACTTTTAATACTTCAACTCTGGGCAATCTGGTTTTGTTTTTAAATTCCAAAGCTCGTGCACACTGAAAGTTCCTGAGGAGACAGCTATAACTAAGATTTCACAGTAAAAACAACAATCACAGCAGTTCTTAGCACAGAGTACACATAACATAGAAACAATCATTATTCATATAATTTTCAGAGTTTTAATGTTTGCATATAATGTCTATTGTTATTGCATAAGTTAGGAATCCATAATAATTGTCTATATTTTTTTCAAATGCATATTTCTTTTGGTTACATAATTTTTAAAACTTTCTCCTAATTTCCTCTAGACCTAAGGGTTACATTTTAAAACATACTATAAAAAGCCTAAGCAGAAAAGTTGCCAAACGAACTAGAACTTCCAGTCCCTGTCATACTATTCATACATATATTCACATATTTAATTATATTTATTTATATTTTGCTTCTATGTTCCAAACTAAACATTTAGAAAATACTGTTATAATATCACAGTTTGCTAAGTTTTAATTATCTCTGTATATGATGTCTTGTTTGCCAGGTGAAATCTCTATGGGTCCCTCATCCTAAGCTCTCAAATTATGGCTCCCTTGATATACAGGGGATGCTGGACATGGTGAACCTGGGACACGAGGCAAGCCCGTTAATCTCCCTTGGTCTCGGGAACCTCAGCCATAAAATGGTCATCATAATTTCTACCTTACAAGGTTGTTGAAAGGATTTCAATGAGGTGAGGTATGTAAGGTGGTCAAAATAGTGCCCAGCTCATAAAGGTACCCAAAGTAGCCATCATTATAATAGTGACCACAACCCAGCTGAAAATGCTTAAACCCTATGGCTTATCCTTCATGGTCACAAAACAAAAAAATGTGAAGTTCAGCTAGGATAAGGATGGAAAAAGGGTTTCATCTCTCTCAAGTTCTATCAGCTCCCTCCTTCCGGGAAGGAGAAGGGAAAGAAACAAAATATTTTCCTAGAAGACCAAGCTTTCATTTGGCTTTTGGCATTCCTCTTGTTCATGGGGCTCCTTTAATTCAGCTTGGATACTGAAGTCAGATGCTCAAATGCAGGTTGTTCTTGCACGAGCGAGCTGACTGAGGAGTGGAATTGAGGGGACAAAAAGGGCTGAAATCCAGCTCATGCTCCATTCAACAACCGTGCACCCCGGTGCTGGCTGCATCTGCCCTGAGGAAGGGGGCCTTTCTCCTAATTCACCCCAAAGAGCAAAAGGTGCCCTGGCCCAAACATCAACCACCCACCATGCCTCGTGCCCACACAGCTTTTTCCCCTTCATATAAATTCCGCTACAGACCAGCAGCAGCCCTGATCCATTATTATTTAATACCCACTAGACAGCTTCATTGTCCTAATTACTTCCAGAGCCACTTGTTTAATCTAGTTTCCATTTCCTTTGCAGCCAATTTCATTTTCTCACTGACATACTATCACAGTGTTGCTATATTTCCAATCACCAAACCATGTGCAAAGTCACTTAATGTTCAATTAAAGAAGAGTGCTTCTTTCTGTCTTAACTCAGCTGAGTTTCCTTTGCAGATTCAGCCTAGTGTATTGCACAGAAGGCATTTAATTCATCAAAATGAAATTTTAAAAATCCTAATCATGTAAGTCTTAACACTCCCTTTACAAACCCCACTGATATCAGGGCCCAATTTGAGACTGCTATTTTAACAAATGCATTTTTCCTGTCCTAAACTAAACTTAAGCCCAACTAAAAGTCCTCTGAAAATTGTCTAGTCTGAAGTTTCCCGAGCCTAGATATTTCCATACACAAGGCTGGACTGACATCAAGTGTGCCCAACCAGTCCAGTCTTCCTAGTACTGAGGAGCTTGCTGGGACATGGGACTTTCAGTGCTCAAACTGGGAATGTCCTGGGAAAACCAGGAGGAGAAGGTCACCCTGTATGCCATCCTCTAGCAGGTTAGTGGAGTGTAGTAGAATAAAATGCTAAGGAGTAACCAAACCATAAATTCTGCAAAATTAGTTTTTTTCTCCCTGCTATAGACACACACACACTCTCTCTTAATCCATGACTTGCTGTTCCTTATGAGTGAGAGTTTAACCAAAAATAAGTGTTTCTCTGGTGGAAGATATCTACTAATTGGTTGAGCTTGTTAATTCTGGAAACATGAGAACTAGAATTTTCTCATCCATATTTTCTAGCTGTCGGACAAATCTTTTCTACTTGGATAAGCCAATATAAGGTATTCTTTACAGTATCATTTTGTTAAAACAACAAAAAGAAGAAGGGAGAGCAGGAAGCAACAAGTGTTTAACAACCACTAAAACTGTACAGAGTCCCCTACATGTGCAATCAATGGAACTGTAACAACTGTATTTACTGGACTATAAACCTGCCTGGTTGATTGTAGTAGAGGTTGATATTTTAAAGCTAAATTCAAATCAAGCTTACACCAGAAATTAAAAAGAATTTGACAATCTTGATTTTAAAATACCCCATATCTACACGTGGTACCTAAAATGATCAATCTTGGCTGTAAACAAACATAATCAAACACTCTAACGAAACTAGAGTTCCAAATCCTCATAACTTGTAATTTTGATACATTTATTTATACTCTACTATAGGTAGATATCATATATCCAACCTTATTTTTAAGTATTGGTAAAATTTACTTTAAACATTTATGAAAGTTTTTATCTTACATTCCTCTCTTCTTTTTATTGTCTTTTCCTCATATGCAAGGTTTAATGACTACAGGATTATCCAAAATCATTCCCACTCTCATTTTTTTTTTGATACTTATTTATTTATTTATTTGGTTGCACTGGGTCTTAGTTGCAGCAGGCAGGCTCCTTAGCTGTGGCTCGCCGGCCCCTTAGTTGTGGCATGCAGCCTCTTAGTTGTGGCATGCAGCCTCTTAGTTGTGGCATGCATGTGGGCTCTAGTTCCCTGACCAGGGATTGAACCCAGGCCGCCTGCATTGGGAGCACGGAGTCTTATCCACTGCGCCACCAGGGAAGCCCCCTTCCCACTCTCCTTAAACCCTAAAGTTTCAATCTCCTGGGCCCTACTATTGTAAACACCATGTTAATAAAGCTAAAGGTATCAACAGATTTTCCCACTGTCCGGTGATCTCCTACTCATGTAGAAGAACCACATAATAAAAGTTAAGCAAATACTTTAGACTGACAAAAACAACAGACGTTCATCATGAGAAAGAAACTCCAGAATAATCTATTTTGATATGTCCTGATTGCCCGAGTAGGAAACCTGATCCCTGCCACAGTCAACAATCAATTTCCAGGGGTCTCACCTGCACTCTACCTTCAAACCAAAGAAAGGCCATCGCCAGGGGTGAGAGACTGGGCAGAGCCTTTTCAAGATGTGAGGAGGGGGCAACCGGTGCTAAATCTATAAGGCAGGTGATTAAGAATCTTGCTTGATCACAAATTCCTTAACTAGCACTTTATAAGAAACCGGTAGAAGATGGGTACCCACAGGCGGCCAAATGAAGCATCTCTTGGACTTGCTGGAAGGAGGCCTGAAGCTGGGCCCCACCAGTGTGGACAGCTGGGAAATCAGCAACTCCTGTCAGAGGGGGCTGGTATGCCCCGGTGCGTGGAAAAGAAAAACATCTTGTCTTCATGTAATATGGTTTGGTTGAGGAACAAAATATAATAATACAATTTTAATCCATATTGTATGAGCCATTTTCACACAACTAGATGATATACTTTTTCATTTGCCAAAGACAACTATTTCCATCATTACACTCAAATTTAATAAACCAATATTTCTGCAATACTCAGAAAACCTGCTAAACAACCTCACGATGGATTAGTGCCCTCATAAGAAGAGAAACAAGAGAGATTCTTTTCTCTCTGCTGTCTGTCATGTGAGGATACAACAAAAAGATAACCATCTGCAAATTAGTAAGACAGCCCTCACCAAGAACTGAATCTGCCAACACCTTGATCATGGACTTCCAATCCCCCAGAACTGTAAGAAATAAATGTTTGTTATTTAAGGCACCTAGTCTATGGCAATTTATTATAACAGCCAAGCAGACTAAAGCAGTACCAAAACATTAATAGAGGCTACCCTTGGGTTTTAATTTCTTTTTCATAATTTTCTGTAGTTCAACATTTTTCATCAGTTAACATGAAATACTATTATAATCAGAAAAAAGTCAGTGATTTTCTATTATTTAAACAAAGTTTTTTAAAAAGAAAGTTAAAAATATGTAAAGATAGAATCTTCAAAAGCAGATATGAAAACCAAAGGCTAAAGAGCAGACAAAAATGAAATCATTTGGGCTACCTCAGTAATTCTTTTTTTTTTTTAAATTTTTATTTATTTATTTATGGCTGTGTTGGGTCTTCATTTCTGTGCGAGGGCTTTCTCTAGTTGCGGCAAGTGGGGGCCACTCTTCATCGCGGTGCGCAGGCCTCTCACTATCGCAGCCTCTCTTGTTGCGGAGCACAGGCTCCAGATGCGCAGGCTCAGTAGTTGTGGCTCACGGGCCTAGTTGCTCCGCGGCATGTGGGATCTTCCCAGACTAGGGCTCGAACCCGTGTCCCCTGCATTAGCAGGCAGACTCTCAACCACTGCGCCACCAGGGAAGCCCCTACCTCAGTAATTCTCAAGGAGCTATTACAGTATAATAGTGATGACCCTAATATACTGCTATGGAGTAGTCTCTAGGATATATTATTCAGTGAGAAAAAAGTATAATATGATACCACTTATTTAAGATGGGAGGAGGGAGAGTTATTTATTTTAAATTAAAGCTAAACCAGACCGAAAAAGAGAGGAAAAGGTGAAGATAAAGAAGGAAAAAAGAAGAAAGAGTTACCTACAGATGGAGGGAGCCAACGGAGTAGAGAGGACTGGGAAAGACCTCTCTGAGTAGACCTTGTTTTGTAGATTTAGAAGCAGTGTTTATATGATTATAAAACAAAATCAAAGCCAAGAAAATAACAAACTCTAAAAATCAAAAGCAGCATGCAACAAATGAGCCATAACTATACAGACAGGAACTATATCAAGTAAGTTTAAAACATAATTGCAGCAATTATACTCCAATAAAGATGTTAAAAAAAAAAGAACCTGCTGTATAAAAAAAAAAAAAATTCAAAAATTCAAAAAAATAGAATATCTCACAGATAGTTGAAAAAATAAGAAATATTTTAGTAGCATTTTGCAAAAACTATAGCCCATAGTAAATATTCAAACACTGGAAAACACCAGTAATGTAATTAACATGTAATGTTCACCACATGTAGTGTTCAAATAACAGTATTTGTCTCTCCTAGCCAGGTAAAGAGTGAATTGTCAATTAAGAACTTATTTTTCTTTCAAAACTTGTTATTTCTTTGAACACCACTCATGGGACTTGTATAAAGTATACTGCCAATATAAATTTATGAATATTTTCATGCAAGTATAACTCATGCTTAATAAATATTAAACATATTTAAAAAAAACAGTAATCGTACTGTATATACCTCATACCATATACTTTAAAAACAAAAAGAATTATTAAAAACTCACAAACTACTTTTAATAGTCATATTGTTCCTGGTAGCATTGGTTTTGTTATTTTGAGACTGTCATGTGAGTAATGTGGGGTAAAATGAATATGTAATTATGCTGGTGGTGTTGGGAGCTACAATTTTCAATGGCAGGAAGGGAGACAGAGATGCACCATGGATGCGGTGAGGTCAAAAGCCTTGCAGTTCTAAATGTGAATTGAAAGTATCAGAATGAACTCATTACCTACTTTCATATTTTAAAGATAATCAATTTTGACAGAATTTGCCACTGAAAAGTCCTAGAAACAGTCATTATTCAGTAGCAATGAGCACTGTGAAAGCCCTAAGTTTGGTCCTATACATCACTCACAAAATGAACCACAAGCTCTTGGAGAAATGACTGTTTCCAGGTCTAGGGTAGTAAATGGATAAGATGAACATGGAATATCTGGAATATCAGGGAAGATAACTGTGGCTGCGTCCAAAGGACTTAGGGACCAACCTGGAGAAAGCTTCCACTGACCAAAGATGGACATTTGAACATCGACAGAAATAAAACTGGCAAATAAAGCACAAGAATCAAGCATCTGTGTTGCTTATAAAAACTGTACCCCCAGGGTAACCAAATATTTCATGAAGGAATGTTTCTCTTGGTAGATATTCTAGCTAATGAATGAAGAGAGAATGACAGAATTAGAATAGCACTATTTTCCAATCCCTACTGAAATAATGGATCTAGGCATATGGCAACTCACTTTACAAAAAGAAAAACAACCAGAATTATTTACTTTCTCCTGGAAGTATACAACACCATATACAAAGTATTCTTGCCAAAAATAGAAAGCCTGAATGCAATCAAACCTCTAGATCTAGCTATCAATTTACAGGAAATACAGCAGATAGAAGAAAACATTAACCGACATCATGGAGATGCACTCAGCAAAATGCAGACTGTGGGAAGCATCAAAGGACAAAACAAAACAAAAAAAACAGAAACAAAAACAAAAAGCCACAGCAAAAGTGAGAAGGATAAAGTCTCTGTGGGAGGATAAAATCCTCACTTCAGTAATTACCAGCTAGCAGACACAACTAGCCTAATCACATTTACACTGACCAATCCTTCATAATTTTTTGCTTGAGTCTACACTCTCTCCCCCTCCCCACTACACCTCATTCTCCCTTTGAAATGCCCAATCACCTTTGCACAAATTGAAATGGAGTTCACCTCTTTCCCCTACCATCAGTAGTTACTGAATAAAATCTGTTTTCACTACTTCAACTAATGTTGGCTGTGTTTATCTTCGAAAAAAGCAAAAAATGAAAAATAAAAACAAGAAAGAAAAGGAAAAAGTGAAAGAGTAGCAACTTATGGATTAATAGGGACTTTAGAGGTCTATCAATCAACTGCAATGTATAGACATTATTTGTATTCTGTCTAGAACAAACAAGTGAAAAAACATGAAAAAAAGGGGAAATGTAATGACTGGCTATATGATGGTATTAAGAATTAGTGTTCTTTTAGATATGACAGTTCTATTATAGTTGTGTTTAAGAGTCCTTTTCGAGTCCTATTGACAAGTGTATACACTAAATAATATAATGTCTGTGATTTGCTTCAAAATAATTTAAGGGTATAGAAGGGACTGATAATTGTTGAAGGTGAAAAATGTATACACGAGGGTTCCTTATTCTTTTTTATCTAACTCTGTACTAGCTTGGAATTTTCCATAATAAATAGTCTTTTTTTTTTTTTAATTAGGATAGTCATTTGACAAAGGACTAGTATCTATATTACATTAATAACTCTCCAAATTCATCAGTTAAAAAAATTTTAAAAACAACAAGCAATCCAATTAGAAAATGGCAAAGGACATGAAATGACATTACACTACAGAATATTTATGGATGGCCAATAAACACATGAAAAGATGTTCAATGTCACTAGTCATTAGAAAAATGAAAATAAGACCAGAATGAGATAACACTGATATCACTTCACATTTATTAAAACAGCTAAAATAAAAAATAGTGACAATACAAAATGCTGGGGAGGATTGCTGGAGGGACTATAAAGTGGTACAGTCAGTCTGGAAAACAGGTTGGCAGTTTCTTAAAAATCTAAACATACACTTACAAGTTAGCAATTGCACTCTTGGGGTAGTTATGCCAGAGAAATGAAAGTTTATGTTGACACATGTGTCCTGCACATGAACGTTCATAGCAACTTTATTTGTAACAGCCCAAAATTGAAAAAAAGTCCCTCAACAGGTGATGGCTAAACAAACTCTAGTAAGTCCATATGGTACATCCATACCGAGTAATGCTACATAGCAATAAAAAGAAACAAACTATTGATATACACACCAACTTGGAATGATCTCAAAGACATTACACTGAAAAAAATCTTAAAAGGCCACATGCTATATGATTCCATTAGTGTAATGTTCCTGAAGTGGCAAAATTACAGAGATGGAAAGCAGATTAGTGGTTGCCAGGGTTTAAGGTGATGATAGGGTAGAGGGTAGGTATAACTACAAGAGACAGCATAATGGACTTCTTTGTGTTGACAGGATAATTCAGTAGCTTGATTGTAATGGTGCTTATATGAATCTACAGACATGATAAAATGGCTTAGAACTATACACACACATTGTACCAATGTCAATTTCCTGCATTTAATATTGTACCATAGTTAGGTACCATGTAATCTTTGGGGGTAACTGAGTGAAGGGTGAAAGGGACCTCTCTACTATCTTTGTATCTTCCCGTGAATCTCTTAGGTATTTTAAAATAAAAAGTTTTTAAAAAATCAAGCTAATCTAATTCTAAACCTCATGTCTGTTTCCCTGTGTCATGCTGCCTCATCGAAGAACATTAAGCTCAAAGCATGAACAGGTGTTAAAAAATCATAGATTCAGCATCTGCAGTTACCTTATTTTGAAAAGCTTAGTACAAGCTGGATTTGGTTACTGTTGTCAGCAACTGAATTTTCAGAACTCCTGGCTTCTATCCTTTAATATACCAGATTTGGGATTCAATTGCCCAGACAGTTTACAACTGAAATCAGTGGAAACTTTGACTTTTAAGAGCAAAGTCAAACTTATTTATATTACTCTTCCCAAAAGCATCCGGAAACTTAATGTAAGACCCACAAAAATAGAAGATGTGTAAAACTGGGATAAACATTGTCATTCTAAACCAGAGAGAAGTAATTTAAAGAAAAACTTCAAACATCTGAACCTAAATTATACTCACCAAAACTCCACATAAACCTCAACAGCTAAACATGTCTATATATATATATATAGTCAATTGTGTGTAACATAAACATACACTAAATCATGATCTCTCTTGCCAGGGTGCTTCTGAAAAGTGTTGCTAAATGTACTGTACAATCTTCTCTTTTAGATAATTCAAGTTCATGGGAAGCAGAAAATCCAACAAAAGATGAGAAATAAAAAGAATTTAACATACCTGAAAAAAGCAGAGCTTGAAATAGCCTTACCTAATTATTAAAGAATTACAATGTTTTCACTAACAGGGTAGCTAGTTAGTAAACTGAAAATAATTTATTTCTTATCACTTTAAATAGAAAAAAGCACTGGTGGGACAGAATGGTTAAAAAAGAAACCAAAAAAACCAAAAAAAAAAAAAAAAAAAAAAGAAACCAATTTTCCACTTTTATTCTTTTTCTGAGTAAAATATGGGATTTCCAGAGCTGTTTTATTGCTATTGACTAGTTAGAGAAAAAGAAGGCTAAAAAGAAAATTTGAACCTCAAATGTTTGTAAACTCTTACAAGTTTAAGCACTAATAGTAAATAATTTCAGCCAGATTTTCTCATATTAGAGAAAATATATGTAGTTGAACTCATTTGACTATATACATCGCATCCAAAGATAACAATTGTAACAACAAAAAGATGGCCTTGCCTTTTTTTTCACTTAATTTTAATTCTGTTTTTAATCATTATTCCTTCTTCTTTTTTTTAAATAAATTTATTTATTTATTTGTTTATTTTTGGCTGCGTTTAGGTCTTCGTTGCTGTGTGTGGGCTTCTCATTGCAGCAACTTCTCTTGCTGTGGAGCACGGGCTCTAGGTGCATGGGCTTCAGTAGTTGTGGCGTGCGGGCTCAGTAGTTGTGACGTGGGCTCTACAGCACAGGCTCAGTAGTTGTGGCACATGGGCTTAGTGGCTCCGTGGCATGTGGGATCTTCTCGAACCCATGTCCCCTGCATTGGCAGGTGGATTCTTAACCACTGTGCCATAAGGGAAGCCCCATTGCCTTTCTTTTTAATCCTACATTAGTCCTAAATGGCTTTGAACAAATTCATGTCTGATTCATTTTCTAATGTTAAGATACATCAGACTAGGTTCATCGGGAAATGCTTCATTTGTTTATTTTTTTTTGACCCTCTTTCTCTGCTAAAGATATACTGCTCAGACCTTGGTGTAAATAGCGTATAAGATCTCTGGTTCTAGAGTTAGATAGACCTGGATTCAAATATTGACTTTGCTATTTCCTAGCTCTGAGATGTAAGTGTGAGGATTAAGAGAGAAAATACAGTGAGAGCACTGAGCACAAGGCATGCTCCCACCACCACACACACACAGACACACGCGGTGATCATCATTACTTGCCAACACTGTTATTGCAAATGACTGGCTACAGTGAACATAGAGAATTTTCCAACTCACTAGTTACACAGAAAATGTGGTAACAAGTCCCTTGTTGTTCAGATATATCATGCTATTTTTAATAAAACTCCAAAAAATTTTTTTCTTTCTGTTACAAACAGCTCTTTCCATTGCCATTCGAAGAAACTACTTTCTAAGAAGAGTAATTGGGCATAGGATGAAAAGATCACCTCTTCCAAAACACATTTTTATTTTTACAACTAAAATGTATTCATGGACATTGTGAATGAAACTTAGTTCAACTCAAGGAAAAGATTTTCCTAATTAGATAACAAGAATATTATTCAGCAGCAGCAAAATAAATCAACGAGTACCATATTGTTGGCACAAAGATTCAGAAAACCAATTCCCAGGCACAGTACAAAGAAGTCTATATTCCAAAATTTAAAACTGCCCTATTTATTTTTATGTAATTTTTCCTGTGTTTCTCTGTTCAAATGCAATGGTATAGTATCTGATGTTTCCAAATTTACTTTATAAAGAAAAACCTTCCAGGAAGACACAATATTAAAACCAATATTAAATGCAATACATGAAGATTTTTGTGCTTAAAGATTCACTTTTGCTTTCCTCCCTAAATTAAAACTAGTTTTTTTAAAAAAACAAAAAGGAACAAAATCTCATTCTATATACCTACAGTTCTCAAAAAACTTTCACAAACCTGACCACTGATTTTTAAAAGTGCAAATTACTGTTTTAAGGAGCATTATTTCCTACTGAAAACACAACTGTCAACAAGAAAAGACAAAGAAGTCTGATAGACAGTATAGCAAATAATACTCCTAAGAAGCTTGGTAAATGAGTACAATTATTTATTGAAAATTGCTTTTAAGTGTTATGTTGTATATGCTGACAACATCGATGGGTAGCCACAATACCAAGATTAAAACCAAGTTTCTAAACTTTCTAAATCGGTTCCCTCCTTTATAAGCAAAGTAGTACAGCACCTACAGAAGTTGAACAAACCATTCTTTCAACTCATGCTTATTATGATCTAAAACTGTAGACTGTTACATACTATAATTATTTTTTTTAAAAAAAGATGTTCACTTTTCTCATTCACCAATCCACAGCTATTGAATTTTACTAACTCAATCCATCCACTCAAGTCACTAAACCAAAACTTTTACTAAGGTCCCCAAACAGTCTAATAGCCTAGCCCACATGGACATCTTGCCTACATGTGATATTGTTTATCAAACATTCTTTCTTAGAAATCTCTACTCTCTCTGGTTCTTTGAAACCCTTTACCTCTAGTTCCCCCTAAACATTTCTTCTGAAACTCTTCTATGGCTTTTCTCCTTCCACCCACCCCAAAAAACGCCATTCCCAGACTTCTTTCATTACCATATTTTATTATCATATTAATAAACACAAGCACTAAACGATCTCATTCAGTTTCAAGACTTTAGCGGTCACAGATATGTCTCCCAACAGTGGTCTACTGGTAAACTGGCTCTGGTGGGGAGATGAGAAGTGGGCGGAAAGACTTGGTTCATATCATTTGCTGATTTATGTGGTGTAAACACTCCCTCCATGACTTTAGTTCAAGGCATCCATGTGATGGCACTAAAGATGGAGTTGGGAAGAACGTGCAAACTTGGCTCCCTTCTCTGGCACACATCTGCTCTCCAACCCATATCTCTTGCCAGGCACCATCCCTGAGCTTCAGTTTCAGACATCAAACCTTCTTCTCTCCCTGTATTAGGTTTTCACAATTTCAACTTGAGACAGGCTGGGCCCTGGGCCCCTTTGCTGCAATGCTTGCACCTGCACAAATGTCTCCTCAAGCAACAAAATACAAAGAAACTACAAGTGACTGAATATAACTGTGCACATGTGCAGTTGGGGCAAATTATGAACAACAAGATACAAAAAGACCAAAAACCCAACTGCCATTTCTGAGGAGCCAGGAGCCAAAAGCAGGGTACTGCACACGCACCCTGCACACAGCACCACCAAGGGGGTGGGCAGACCACCTAAGCCATCCAAGCCATCCCTCCAGCCTGACTCCTAGACCCACCCCTCCCCTCACCCCATGTAAGGACCCAGCTCATCTCACCTCGGGAGCGAGCAAGGGAATCTGTTACCCGTTTTCACTCCTTCGTGCTGCATCATGAGTCCCAGTAAAGCCTTGCCTGAATTTCTTATCTAGCCTCTTATCAATTTCTATTGATTAAGGAGCCCAAGAACCCTGGTCAGTAACAAACTCATTTCTCAAATTAAATTAGAACAACTGGTGGCCAAGTCCCATATCACACTCTTGAAACTCCCTCCACCTTTCTGATTCTACCAAGAAACATGAGTCTTAGGTAACCCAAAAAAGGGGGTTGCCAAACATCTGCTCCCCACCAGGGAACAGTCCAGCAATAAACCAGTCTTCTGGTGCCATCTCTGCCACTCTGTGCAGCCTGGAGAGGTGCAATTCCTCTATCAGAGCAGTCAGGTCCCAGGTATCCATGTCCCTGCCCAGCCAGTGTGGCCCCTCGTCAGGAAGCTCCAAGTCTGGGCCTTCCCTAAGCCTAGTGTCGCCAGATATGGGATACAGCAGCTACCCAGTGGTGCTGTGCATGTGTTACCTCTTTTCCTACTTACTCATAACAACCCTTTGAGGTTAGGATTATCCTCTTCTCATAGATGAGAAAACTAAGACTCAATAACTTGATGAAGCTGCTAAGTAAAAAACAGGAAAATAACAGTTATATTTTATGACTGATTATATGCTTCCCTCCAGTATCCATTCTCCCCATTTTCTTAGTAATAGAAACACACTTTTTAGCTGGACTCATTGTTGACCAACTAAAAGATTAACATTTTCCATCCTTCCTTATGGCTATGTGTGACATGTGACTAATGAGACATAAGTACAATTGTCAGGGGGACCTACTAAGAAATCTTAAGGAGTGGAGAAGAATCCTATTTGCGTCCAACCTCAATCCTGTCTCCTTGAACTTGGATGTAATGGCCAGAGTGCTAGCAACTATTTTAGACTATAAGGGTGAGCCCTGAGCCTCATAACCTAGCAGTCGAAGAACAGAGAACTTGAAAAAACCTGGCAGAACAAAGAGAATTAGACAACTCTGTGAAGCCTACTTCTAGGCTTCATTTAAATGCAAGAAAAATAAGCTTTTATCTTGTTTAATCCATGGGGTGTGTGGTGTGTGTGTGTGTGTGTGTGTTTGTGTGTGTGTGTCTTCAATACATGCAGCTGAACTTCTACCACATACATTCTTTTCCTAGTAAAATATATATAACATGGCTGGCTCTGGATCTTGAACTTTATCTCTCAGCTTTCTAACTTTTATAACTTTTACAGGGTACATAGTTGAGAAAACTAAGGCATAGAGATTTTAATACTTCCCTGAACATTGAAAACTTAAATGTATGATGCACGTCTGGCTGTTTTAAAATTAATGATAATTATCTTCCAGGACTGTTATGATGAATAAGTGAGTAAACGTACCCCCTTCTGTATTCCCATAATCTGTCCTCTCTCATCTGCTGTGGAGGAGCCCCTTCCCCCAGAAGCCACTCATTCACCAACGGCTTGCTCGGTTGCCAAGGTAAATGGCTTGAATCTTCACATCTCTATTGCACAGTAACAACTGTGTGTTCTTGAAAATGTTGTTGACTGTGATAGGACAGATCACTGCATATTTAACAAAGTCCTTTACCTGAACGAGACTGCATCTCCCAACAGCCACTCACACATCAGTGTTGGCCCTGCTTGATAATCTAATAGATAATGGAATGAATGCACACCTTTTGAAACCCTTGCCTCCCAGAAGACAATTTGCTAAAGTGTCTATCGTTACAATGCATGTTGACTCCTCTCATAGCCTCTTAGAGAACTTTTTTGTAATAGGTGGTACAAAGGCCTTGGTACTAAATTCTAGTAGATACAGAGGAAGTAACTGCTGCAATCCCTGCATTCTTCATTTGAAACTTATTGCTTCTCTTATGAGATGAGATGGAAGGTAAACATATGCTCCCATCTCAAAACAGGCTGAACCAACTACCAGGCAATATATGAGATAGGAATCTCTATTTATAATCTCAATTACTAAGGCATATTGCTTTTGCATCTTATATATGAGGGGTGACAATAAAGTAATGAGATAAGTTTTTTCATTTGGTTTGTAAACTGGCACTGATGGAAAGTCCAAAATAAGACGGAGGAATTGCAAAACGGATGAAATAAGTTTATAGCCAAGATGGTTCATTTCAAAATACATGACATTCATTTATATATGTAAGTTCTGGTCTATTTATTAAAACTATAGTCACAGTACTTGATCTTCACAGCTCACATATACACATATGTTAATTTGGTGACAAACAAAATTAAACACTGAAGAATATGTGTGTTTTCCTATTCTTTGAGTTTTTTAAGAAAGTCTTTCAAATGTGACTAGGTATTTTATTCAACTACATTTTGGGAAAATCTTTATACTACCCTTTGAGGCCAGGATTAAATAGCTGGCTTAAGATGAAAACTCTTAAGTTTTGGATTCTTTACCATGACTTTTCAGCTGACCATCACTTGAAGCCAAAACTGAGGAAACTATTCTCAATCATTCAAGTATTTGTATTCACAGGGGAAATAACTGAGCAGGTTTCATGAGGCATTATGTTTATGTGTTAAGTTATGTGTTAACACCTCCTGAGCCCAAAAGTAAAAAAAAAAAACCAAAAAACAACCCATGCCCCCCAAATCATGTACTCGTGTCTTTGATGAAGGCAGCAGAGGCAGAGAAAGGGCAAGACAGAATGGGCTGCACAGATGCACGTGTGTTAGTGGGAAGAAAGGACATGAAATTAGGGATTATTCAGGCGCAACACTATGAAGCTCAGATGGACACCAGTGACCACAGAAGGCCTGACACTGTGTCCAAAAGGTGACGGTTCACTAAAGGAAAGGGCATAACAGAAGAAGTCCTTAATAAATCAAAGAAAGAAGTTATGAATAAATGAGAATGTGGTCTTTTTGCAGAGACTAGACAAGTGTAATGGATAATAACTCAAAATTATTCTTAGCTCCTGAGCACATTTTGATTTAAATTAATGACACTGTCATTACCCTAGACAGAGAAAGTTCAAATAGTTACCAATGGTTCTAATGTACTTATGTGTTTTTTATCTTCACTGATATCATTCTAATATGACTCCAAACAACACAATTTCTTCTTTTTTATATACTCTTCCTTCTCCTGCCCTTTCCCATAATCATGCGTGTACTTTATTATAATTTCTTTCCCACACCATCCTTTTTATTTCATTTTTTTCTCCTCAATTCCTCTCATACCTTTTCCTTTTCCTATTGTGTGTTCTATGCCATTCTTGGTTAGGAAAAAAAATTACACAATTGAGTCTTGAAGACCAATGACAGGAGTTAAGAACCAAAGTTCACCTGAATAGCCTTAAAGGAGGCAGTCAACATCATTAGTCATTAGTCAAAACGAGATACCACTTCGTACCCACTAGAATGGCCTTAACCAAAACGACAGACAACAGGAATACTGGTGAAGATGCAGAGTAACTGAAACCTTCTTACATTACTGGTGGGAAATGTAAACAGGCACAGTCAGTTTGTAAAACAGTTTTGCAAAAATGAAAACATGAACTTACTATATAACCCAGCCATTTCCCTCCTAGGTATTTATTCACTCCTCCAAAAAGGTAACAATAAAAACATACGTTCAGGGATTTCCCTGGTGGCACAGTGGTTAAGAATCCGCTTGCCAACGCAGGGGACACGGGTTCGATCCCTGGTCTGGGAAAATTCCACATGCTGCAGAGCAACTAAGCCTGTGCACCACAACTGCTGAGCCCACATGCTGCAAATACTGAAGCCCACGCACCTAGAGCCTCTGTTCCGCAATGAAGAGTAGCCCCTGCTCGCCGCAGCTAGAGTATGTTCATGGGCGGCAACAAACACCCAACGCAGCCAAAAATAAATAAATAAATTTATTAAAAAATAACATATGTCCACATGAATATTTGTACGCAAATGTATACAGCAGGATTATTCATAATGGTCTGAAATGAAACTACCCAAAATATCCACTAATTGGTGAATGGATAAACAAGACATTTATAAACAAAATACAATTGAATAACTATTCGGCAATAAAAACTAATGAAATAATGAAATATGCTATAACATGGATAACCCTCAAAAACATTATGTTAAGTTAAAGAAGTATGATATAAAAGAAAATTATTTTATTATTATATTTACACAAAATGTCTAGAAAAGGTAAATCTACAAAGAGAAAGCAGATGAGTGGTTGCCTAGAGCTAGAATCGAAATGATTGCAAATAAACAGGGGTGGTGGGAATGTTCTAAAACTAGATTGTAGTAATGTTTGCACAACTCAATAAATTTATTTAAAAGATTGTAACTGTATGCTTAAAATAGGTGAATTCTACAGTTTGTAAATCATGCCTCAATAAAGCTTTAAAAACACTCTATGCGTATATCTTTTTTATATGGTAGTGATAAATATTACTATGACAAGTATCTATTCAGTGAATTCCATTGTAAAACTAGAGATATATTTTCGTGAAAAAAAATCTGACAGCCTGAGTTGGAAAGGCATTAAAATGTCCAGGCAGATTCATAGCACACTGGATGTTACACTTTAGTTCTCTTAGTATTTATAGAGCAGACTGAAATATCCCCTTCATGTAGTATATATACTCCAGCTTATAAATTCATCAAATTCAAGGTTTTAGGTTATTGATTGCATCTTTTTATATTATTAATAGATATATTATGAATAGCTTATTTTATAAAAATGCTTTCATTTATAAACCAAGCATTGCTTGCAGCTGACCTAAATTTGGCATTTTTTTAGAAAAATGGTGGTATCCTTTCCATGTTCCCATTATTCATATACATCTATATATCTTTGGAATAAACCTTTTCACACTGTACAGTAATGGCCCATCCTATGTCTGACTCACTATACTTGGGTAGGCTTCTGGTAGGCACGAGGCAGTATTCTCAATGGCTTGTATCACAACTAACATACCACTGCTATTCAATGAATCTTGGTTAACCCTGTATGTATTAGTTTCCTGTGGCTGCTGCAACAAATTATCTCACACTTGCTGGCTTAAAACCACAGAAATTTATTCCCTCACATTTATGAAGGCCAGAGCCCTAAACTCCAGGTGTTGGCATGGCCATACTCCCTGTGGAGGCTCTCAGGAAGAGCCCTTCATGTGCCTTCCAGCTTCTGGGTGCTGTCAATGTTCCTTGTCTTCCTTGGCTTCTGACCACATCACTCCAAGCTCTGCAACTCCAATCTCACAGGACCTTCTCCTCTTCTGTCTCTTATGAGGACACTTCTCATTGGATTTGGAGCCCATCTGGGTAATCCAGGATGACCTCATCTCAAGATAACTTAATTATATTTGCAAAAACCTTTTCCATGAAAAGAGTCCCATTCACAGATTCCAGGGATTTGAATGAGGACATATTTTCTAGGAAAGCCACACTCTACTCATTGTACTACATAATCTAAAGATTAGTTTTAAAGTTTTTTAAAGAACTTGACAATACCCACATTAAAATAAGGCAGCTTTGCCACCCTACTGATTAACTTTTGACTGGAAAATAGTTTGGTTTTTTTCACCTATGTCTTCAACCTAAGCTCTGGTAGTAGATCTTTCGATGGCATTGACTATGGCCTAAAGGGAACATATAAAGCAAGCTTTTCCATGACTGAAATAAAAATAATTCACTGAAGCCTGAGTCAGCTGCATATTACTCTCCCATGCTTTTAGTTTTTTTCAAATTTTTCCTTTTGATTGATAGCAGTTGTTTTCCATGGTTCCTATAACTTTCCAATGGTGTTTTTCCACGGAGGTATATTTGAATACATCTTGGACTGAAATAAAGTATTCTAATTAACTGAGGAACAACATAAAAAGGAATTCTGCTCTTTATCTCGATATTTTATCACAGCCGTCAGGATAAGAAGCACTATTATCTCAGTCTTTTATATATGTATTAGTTTGTGTTTGGGGAAAGGATGTGACCAGTCACACACATCTAGGTCTGAGTCACTGCAGTTTACATGAGTACAGAGTTCTACTGCTTTAATAGGGAAGAAGGGAGGGAACAAAAGAATAACATATTATTAAATGTTTTAAAAATGAGCCAACGGCTTTTTCAACCTAACTTCTGGGTGTGTCTAGATATCAAAAACAGTCAACCTTGACTACCCCACCCTTAAACAAGGAACCTTGCCAATACTGTAATACATTTCTACACTTTTTCATCTAAACTTTAATTTTTTAAATTTTATTATTATTATTATTTTTTGGCCACGCTGTGGGACTTGTGGGATCTTAATTCCCGGACCAGGGATTGAATCTGTGCCCCCTGCAGTGGAAGCACAGAGTCCTAACCACTGGACGGCCAGGTAAATCCCCATCTGAACTTTTAAGGATACTGAGAAACTCAAAAGAATATCAAAAGAAATCTTTTGGTCTGCAAAAAATTGAGGCAATCTCACCAATACTAATGTTATTCCTTTTTCCCCCCAATTACACCACATTACATCACTATTTGCAGGTGATCTTGAATCTTCCCATAATACACATTTCCAAGAAAACTAAAAGAAAAAGCCATGGATCTTAAATTCCTTTTAGAGTTCCTGACTTATTTTTTTTCAAAGACAGCACATGACCCCTTCCCAATTTGCATGACTCAAATACTATAACGTACATTAAGATGAAGAATTTAAATAAACTTAGGAATTAACCATAAGTGTTAAAACCTACGATTTTTATTTGTTTACTTTTCTTATTAAAAAGGATGAAAACTTATTATGTTTTATCAACCTATAGCTTTAATTTTTAAAGCTTATAAATACATATGCTAATGTTTCCCTAGGATCATTAACGTGCTAGTTAGATACTTAAGTTCTGCTGAGGTTGGGTAGGATGATAAAAAGAAAAGAAAAAAAATAAACCCTTAATATATGGAGAAGGTACTTCGTGCAAATTAACATTACTTATTTTTAAATGTCTAAAATTTTCATTTCCTTATTTCTAATTTGCATTACAATACACTTGAAGAACTTAAAATAGCTTTATTAATAAGTGACACAGAAGAAATATTACTTATTTAAAGAAAGATAAAATGAAAGGACGTAAAAGGGTTTCTGAAAACCATGAAATTCTACAGAAGTACGCTTTAAGTTTTCTTAGAAATCACACACATGCACTATAAAAACTAGAACTAGAAGTTTCATGCAAGCAGGAGACTTTATAGCTTTGTTTATCAATTTATTTCCAGAACCACGAGCAGTGCCTGGCAGGTGGTAGGTTCTCACCATGTGTTTGTCAAATGAAAGAAACCAAGAGCACAGTCCTGTAGCCCTAAGCCTACCGGTTCTATTGTCTACTACACACTAATTGAGTTTCACTTCTTCCCTCATCACTTTGCACTTGGAATAGCCCCTGCCTGCAAAGTTCTGCCTCCCTGGATTCTACTGTAAGGCTCTCTGCATTCCCAGTGTCCACCACGGCACCCTTTCACATCTCAGACAGTGTCCGAAGATGATGACAGTGATGGGGGACTGGAAAGTCTTCTCTATATTTAAGGGGTACAGTGTCTACACAGCCCACCTTTACAAATAATCTAGCATACGTGTCCTACCACATCTCTGCTAGAGATGTTTACAAATAAAGTGTCCCCTTTCATGTTTTTAAGTTGTAGAAGAACTTTGTAGAACACCAGGGAGAGACGTTTCTTCTTCAGCTGTTCCAGTGTCTCATTTGATTGATTCCCCAAACCCGCCCCCCCCCAGACACAGTCATACTTCAGCACCTACACGCTTGCCTGAAATTAGACCTCTGGTATTAATCATCACCATATTATCAAATCCAAGTCAGCATCTCACAGTCTTGCCAGAGTATGGACAGATCATTACTATCATGAAAACCTTAATGATCTCTCTTACTCATCCTTGGAGCCCTGACACCTCCCTATACGATCAAAGGGAAACTGGGAAGGAAAGGGTTAAAAATCTCATCACTGGAACCAACCCTCTACTCTCCAGCTGGGAACAATTAGGCTTGTCAGCATTCCCTCCAGGAAATTCCTGCTGCTTTATTAGCATGAATGGGAAACAGAATTTTGACTTTTTGATAGATGGGGTTATAAATCTACCATCAAGACTGAGAGGAGATGAGAGTTTATGTGAACAAGTTGGATCTTTAATTCTGGACCCCACAAGATGTTCAATTTAGGAATGCCTTATTGTGTTCCAAGGCAGAAACGGGAGGAGATGGAGAAACTAGGTTTGTGACTAAGGAAGTACTTTCTTTAAAGGGAATTATATAAAAAGACAGGTAACAGTTGTGCAAAGCAAGGTCCCTAAATATTCATGCCGTGTCAATCTGGAAGTATTTGCTCATACACAATTCTGCCTTTTTCATGGTTAGTCACGATTTTATGATTTTCTCTGAACTTCGTATCTAATTTTTAAATAAAAAAATTTATTCTTTTGACATAAAAATGAGTAATATAGCTCTACGAAAATAGTAAAGGTGAAAGCAACTTAATTTGAGTTTTCAAAGGAGGACATACCAAGAACCTGAATTCTACTATACATTAATTAAAGAACTTTCCAATCTCTACTCCATGAGACAGAATCCTATTTTTCTAATGTAAAGTACAATTTTTCTAATATGGGAATTGCCTGCGCGCTTTTTTTTTTTTTTTTGTCTTCTAAGACTTCGTCATCTGATGGCAGCAATATCCAGAACACAGGACAATGCATTCATTGAAAACAACAACAAACATACCAAGAAGTTAAGGACTGTGGCCCTTTTTAAATTAAAAAAATAAACAAACAGTCTGAACCAATAACCAGTGCTTGGGATGCACAAGATGAAGATGTGGGAAGAGAAAAACAAAATCAGGAAAACTGCCTTTTGAAAGCAGGAAAAAGTCATGTGAGGTCCTCAGGGAGTCAGTGTTTTTTACTGATATGTAGCAACCTAGAAAATCTTCCTTCAAAAGGGAAGAATTTTCTCTTAATTGATTAAACCCAGAAAAAGCCTGAAGTTTGTCATCATCAGGAGAATATTTTTTTAAAAAAGCAATTATTTCACTGCAAATTTCCATGATTGGTTTAAGGATTCATATAGCATTTTACTGTTGGCAGCATCCAATTCAGCCTGCAAAATATGGTAAACTGTTCTCTTTATTGACTTAATTTGATGAAGAATCTGGTTGGTTTTTCAAAAGTGTCACTAAGTTGGATTAGATTTTGCTTGACCCCAAGCTGTATTTTTTTGCCAACAAAAACCACAATGAGGCAATGAGAGCTGTACAATTATCAGAACTTATTCTGCTGAGCAGGACTAGAAATCGTCCAGTCCAGCCCCCTTGCTTTACGCTCCTGGCTGTCAGTCTTAGAGGTTACCTTTAGCAGTTCTCTTTAAACTTTCATGGCTCAGTCCTTCATAAGTTTGTACAAACTCTTTGAAACCATTTTATATTTCCTGCCATTAACACCTCTTGGGAAACATTAACTTTGAGGTCACAATTACTTTGTTCCAAGACTCATGGCTCTACTTAGATTGATTTCTTATTATAATAATTGGTACCTGATTATCAGCTAAAAATGATAATTTTATAGATTTCACTGATCTCAGTTAAAACCAATTTTATATTTGTAAATTCATTCTTGGTTTTCATTATATAATACCATGACTGTTTAATGAGAAAACATTTATATGCTTTATTACAATATAACAGCAAGTTCTGCCAAGTCCAGCTTTGTAGCATCAAAAAGTAAAGTGGCTTAATTTCAAACCATGCACCTAGAAGGACTTAAAAAACAAGTGAATAAATGATTGATGATGGAAAGTCAGAATGGAAAGGAATGAATCTCAGGGGCATATGCAGATGAAGTTATTTCACAAGGAAACTGCCTACCTGGTTACTTCAACACCTCGGATTCTTAAAGATGGTGCAACTTTGGAGGTTGGGGGAGAGATGACAGTAATTACCATGATGAGTAACAGAATCAAAACCCAAAGAAATCTCAAACAGACAAGAGTGAAGCTAAATCTAGTACACTGAAATTCAATTGGACAATTTTTTAGCATCCAAATTTAAAACTTTATAACTTCAAAGGTAATGCACAGAAGCGGAGGAAAATGAAGCTTAACGGGAATGTAAGATCTTGCGGGGGAGGGTGTTGCTAACAGTACATTTACTGTGACCCTCAAGTGGTCTGTCTGGCCCGAAGACTTGACACTAGGCTGTGAAGAATAGTAGAATACGCCACCCCAAAATATGCCACTTGGGCATAAGAATTATTTTGACCCGAAGGCAACTGAGAAGCAGCAGATGTAAGAAAAGCTCCCTGCCCTCCCACTATTTGCCTAAAAGCAAGACATAAGTTTTCAAAGGTGTCCTTCCTCCCCTCTCTACCAGGAAGGACAAAAGTTCATCACTGTAGACAACTTTAGACCCTTACCAACCTGGAGACAGCACCAGAGGAATCTACATAACAAACTTTAGTAACTGGCCTTTCTCTACCGTTACTTTTCTCCAATATATTTACCTTCCCATAGTTTGCTGCCCTTGGAATTCTAAAACTGCTTTCCTTTGTCTTATCATTTCTCTATGCATTCATTTTTCTCTGTTGAAGATGCTATATAAGCCAGAGTTTTAAGCAACTGTTTTGAATTACTCATTTTTTTCCCTAAGTATCTCCCATGAATACATGAGGTGTACGTGTTAATAAACTTCTGTTTGTTTTTCTCTTGTTGATCTATTTTGTATTATAGGGTCTCACCCAAGAACTGAGAAAAGTCGAAGGAAAATTATTTTTCTTCCCATACAGATGCATGAACAGAACCCCAGTCCATAAGGAAGAAAAAGCAAGTTCTACTCCTCTTGGAGTAGAATTCAACTCTGGGCATCTCACTTCTTAGAGATGTTGATTAATTACAGCATATCTAAGGAAGACCGACCAGAATAATAAGAACTGGTATACGAAAAAAACTGGTTTGTGGAAAATGGCATATGGAATATGGAAAACTGGTATATGCAGAAAAGCTAAAGAATGTGAAGGTGTTTCTCCTTCGAAAGAAATGACTGAGGAAAAGAAAATGCTGCCTGAAAATATCTGCAGGACTATTGGCAGATGAAGGGTCAGACAAATCTTCCTCATCCCAGAGGAACGGGCAGCCTCAGGAAGTAGCGAGGCCAAGGTTGTTCAGAGTTCATAGCAGAGGCCAAGCACAGATGGCGCTACACTGAAGAGGGTGCTATGGGAGGGGTCGATTCTATGACCACCAAGGTCTCTTCAAATCCTGAGAGTCTACAACTGATCCACTGGCCAAGCTCAGGGAACTCTTCTCTGGTCACTGGCTGCTAGGTCTAGCTTACCCTAGAGAAACCTCAGGATGTGCAGGTTGATCTTAAAGAATCATAACCATGTGTTTGACTTCTTACATTACTGAAGCTTCTAATCCCCAAGATATGTCTGCTTCAGGCCAGAAAAAAAAAGCATCATATAAACTATAAAAAGCTATAAAAAGGAAAGCTGTAATTCCCATTACAATTTCTCTCTTTTCTCATTTTCACTGGTTCCCCTGGGGCCCAGGATATATTTCCTACAACTCTCCCTAGGCTTCCTAGAAATAAAAGCAATCTACTGGCTTGCTTTTGGCTCAGAGGGAGCAGGGAATTTTGTCACCCCACACGTTAAGTCAGCACATGGTACCCAAACAACAATGCCATCAGCATTCAGGGAAGGTGCAACGGGTACCCAGGAAGCACTTCATGGAGAGGGCGAAATCTGACCTGAGCCCTGCAGGAAGAGAAGGGTCTAGGTGAGGAGGGACATGCATTTCCCAAAGGGCAAGAGTCTCCCAGAGGGCAGCCAGGGATATTAAAGGCAGAGACAAGAACAAAAGTAATACCACCCCCTTTGTGGTTCCCTATATATTGAGACATAAAGGAATTGCATTTTCCTTCTGCCAAACCATTACACACTCATTTTATTTCTGCTCCAAAAGAATAAAAAGTGTATCTCAGCTCCTGAATGAGCCACAATGCCAGTGAGGTAAAGCCATTAGCGCCAGGATTTAGTCTGGAGTAATTAATTTACATTTTTGGCTTCCCCCTTGAAATGTGGGGATGTGAAGAGGTGATTCTGGAAGTACTTTAACAGGGTTTGGAGCAGATGCTTTCATCTGGAACACCAACTCCAAGAATGGTACACCACATAGAGATGAACATCCATAAGAATAATTTTTTTTCACACTGCATGGCTAGAATGAGTTCTCTGTTAATTCTGTTAATTCTGTAGATGAATTCTGTTAATTCTGTAGATGACATTCCACATAGGTGTTTTGGGTAAACCTTAGTTTCTGTGCTGAGATTTCTCTTTCTACAACACCATTTTGTTCATGATGATGCCTGTGTATATGTTTGTGTCCGAAAAAACAGTGGGCATCAAGAAGGGAACAGTGGAGAGAGAGGACTGAAAACTGCAGTGAAAAAATACGTTGCATTGTACATGGGAAACGTGGGTGTTAGGGTGAAGGCAGAAGAAAGCAAAAGGGCGCTGACCCTAAAGAAGAGAAGCGGTTCAGCCTGGAGGCTTTGGGTCCTACGGGGACAAACAGACCTGGTGGCAAACAATTACCTGGCAGAAGATTCGCTGCCCACAGAGTCGCTGCGCTTTACTTCGTGGATCCTGAGCGGTGGCTTGGGAATATGTTGGGGATTGCCTTGTTTTAGCGCCATGCTGCAGCCCACCCCAAACCCCGTGGCAGGCATGGGAGTACCCCTTCCTGGGACCACTTCTGCCACAGCAACCATCTCTTTGGTCCTCGTGAAGTCCCCGAGTCATGACGTAGCTTGGCCGACGTATATTCTGCATTCCCTTCTAGAAAAAGGTGTGCTTAGCTACCATGTGCAATTTCTTTCAGGATCTTGCCTTGTGCTATCTTCACTCCCCCTCCCACATCCCCAGCGCCCCCATACACACACACACACACACACACCCCATCTTGCCCTCCTCTGTTCAGGCTTCCTGTGCTACTAGGCCAGGGGTCAGAGGGCCACTATGACTCCCAGCACTTCTCTTTTTCCTTTTCGAAAGCCCCTTCCCCAACACAAATCACCAAGAGCTGCTAGCTCTTCTTGACCCAAGCCCTGATTTTAAGAGACAGGCAATGGAAGACAGCCCCACACTAGGAAAACTCTGTAGACTCCTAGGTTATCCCTGGGTTAGGGCTCTGCACTACAGGGCCACCACACATCCTGTTCTCCAGCTGGGTCTGAACTGTTCTCTCTGAAGTTCTTCTGTCCCCCATGTCCTCCCCTCACCTCCGCTGACACACCTTCCCTGTCTGCTGGGCACCCCCATCTCTCACCTACCACAGCACTTGACAAATGAGCGGTTTCAGACACATCCTCTTGCCCCCTCCACTGCATTACAAGCTCCTGGAGGGTGGGAATCAAGCTCCACAGCACAGAGCCAAGCCAAGCACTCAAATTCCTGGTGATTCTTTATTCACAACGGATATGAAACGAACCCCTGTTCAGACACTGGGCTCTCTAAAGTGACACAAAGATGTCTTCATGCAACAAATACTCCCCCAGATCCTTTTATCTGCCAGGCAGTGTCCCCAGCACTGTGGGATACGTGTGAGCAGAAAGCAGACACAGGCCCTCACCTCCGGTAGCTTTCAGTCTCCTTAAGGAGACGTCACATAAATACATAATTATGAACTGTGATAACAGCTGAAATGGAAAGACAGAGGATTGCAAAATGACTGTATAACAAGGTGACCTGATTTACTTTAAGGGGACATGGGCTTTGTTTTTGTACAGTGCCTATACATTAAGGATTTAATAAATAAGTGAATGAATGAATACAGTTAAGGGATGAGAAATTTAAAACAACAAAGGTAACAAAATTTTAATGTACTTTATTTACTAAATAAAAACATATGAAAGGCACAGAGAAAATCCAGCTATAATGGACAATGAAAATCAAAGGAACAAACAATCTGGTTGGAAGTTACTTCAGAGACCACCCAAAACCACCAAAAGTGATTCCTAACCCCTGGGCCCCTCTGACAATCTGAAAACAAATCAGAGCTGCACAGAGCTACAATGGGACTCTCTAAGCCCCTGGACCCAGTTAAGGACCCTTAATATAACGATATTTTACCCATAATCCCACTCAGGACAGGACCACATTGCGCATTTCCAAGCAGACTCCAGTGGACCCAGACTGGCAGGTCCTTTGAAAAACCTGGGTCAGCAGAATAGATTCTAAAGACAAAATACTTTCCATGTTAGAGCACATGCACGCGTGCGCACGTGCACACACACACACACCCCCAAAGCAAACAAAACATACATCTAGAATCCATGTAAAAGAGCTTCCGTGCAATACCTGGTGTGTTAGGAAAGTAATGTAGGCAAGAGAGTGAAAAGGAATAAAGGAAGAAAAGGGAAAATATTTCCACATTAGACACAGATAAGGAAGAAGAAGTCATATCCATGTTCCACTTTTTAAAATACGAGCACATTCAAAAGCAAAATTGTGAATGAAAAATCTCAAGCCTTTCAAAAGAGAGAGAAGAAAAATGGAAGAGAAATCAGAGAAAATCCACACCTCCTGGAGCCTGTCTACCTTTCTCTGCCCTTCTTTCCTCTGCAGGAATTAAATGCCAGACAGTAATGGAGCCGATCGTAACTGGACCACACTGTGCCAGATGCACACATAACTTCCAAAGCATGTTTAAAAATTTTACAATGCCTTTAGAGTTACATGTTTAAAAAAAATGCTTTTCCTAATTTAAGTCTTGTTCTTTCCTGTACACTAACCTGAGAGACAGGCTTCTTGAGGTTTCTGCTGGAGTCTAATGACACAGTGAAGACAGCACCTCGAAAAGCCAGAAGTGCACTCCGATGGCAGAAAAGGAGTCTCCCTGTCGTCACAGAGACGATCTACAGAGTGAGGGTAAAACACCTTGAAATGCTGCCAAGAGAAGAGTTGATAGAGGGATAGGATCAGCCAGGGCTGTCGTGCTACTGCACCCCATCACACTCATCGCTGAAACGCGTCTCTCTCCACCTCTACTCAGACAGAAGTTAGAGTCTATTTCTGTTTTCTCACTTGTTTCCCTCATTTCTACTGAACAACGTTCTTTAATCAAGCAGCTGCCACACTGCTAGCTGGCTTCCAGACCGAGCTACTCCAAACGCAGCCTGCACCCCCTTGCCGGGGTCTGCAGAAAATCTTTATGCCCGTTAGGACACAGCGGATGCCTTGTAAGTCATCTGGCTGCTCGTGCTCCCGCCGCGTGCCAATTAGTCTGCGGGCTGCTCTTTCTCTGCAGCCATCGAACTGCACTCCTATCTCAGGGGTGTCTCAGGAACCACGTGACTGAAACATCAAATGATGCTGATGCCCAGTATTTGTCATTAACCTGGACTTCAAATGGCCTTGGCAAAATCTACCTTTAGAAAATTATTTTCAGATAAAGAAATATAAAAGGTAAATATTTTATAAGGTAAGAAGGGGAAGTATTTACACAGGAACTAGTTTTCTGTGATGATTTGGAAAGGAACACTATAAAGGATTATTAATGGGTTTCTATGAGTTCCCCTGCGTTAGCACTGTGCTTTCCTTTCCCCTGAAACACGTCAATACTATCTACATTACCCTCTATGTTCTAATACCGAAAGTTAAGATCACTGACTTGAAATACTGATGTCACCGGTTTAACTCAAGCTGTGAACTGCATGTGGCACCATATTTCTAACATTGCTATAATGAAGTGAGGAGGATTGAATAGTTGGAGCAGCAGTGGGAGATATTCAGGGATTTGAGGCTGGGGGCAGGACCTTAAAAAGCTGTTGGAATTCTGCAAGCACTTGGCAAATGCTCTCAGAGTCACTTTGCAAAGCAGCCCTGTTTCAGTCTGTGCACTAGCATCTAGGAAGCTTTTCACAGGAGGTCTCTACACCCCAGCAGAACAAGGATTTCTCCTCAAACAAATCCTACCAGGAAGCCAATCCTCCAATTAACCAGCATTCATCTCACATCAGGCAGCACTACCGCCAACACTATTGTGGGACCTGCAAGTCAGTTTTACGTACAGACACTCATTAAACGCTCAGGTATTCCGACAGGTTAACTAACACCTCAGGAAAAAGTTTAATCCTCACATGTGTTGCTGTCTTAATGAGAATTATTCTTTCCCCGACCTATCACCTCCTTTTTATTAAAGTAGCAATTATCAAACAATTTTCTTGTCTAAGGACACCTTTCATTCAAAAATTGCTGAAGAAAACAAAGAATTTTTGTGTGTTCTAACTAAAAAGAAAAAAAACTTAATTTTTAATCCTTAGCAATAACAATAAACCCATTGCCTATTAACATTTTATTTTAAAAATCTACATTTTCTAAACCAAAAATATTAGTGAAAAGAGTAGAATTTTTAAAAATATTTTTGCAAATTTCTTTAAATAGCTGCCTCAATATAAGAGACTACAAACTAAAATTATGTCTTTCCTTCCACATTCAATCTGTTGCTATATGTTGTTTTGGTGGAAGTATGGGAATAAAATCTGTCCTTCCTCAGGTATAGTTTGCAAAAGGGAGTATTTTCATAGTTTTTTAGGTAATTGTGGGTATCCTTTGATACTACATCACTCAACAAGTGTTATTAGAGCTTAATTGCAATGTAGAATCCACTGGTCTATCTTGACCTCTGAATAGCTCTTTTACCTATTGTGATGGTTAATTTTATGTGCCAATTTGGCTAGGCTATGATGTCAAGTTATTTGGTCAAACACCGGTCTAGATGTTGCTGTGAAGGTTTCTTGTAGGTTTGATTAATACAATATTTAAATGAATAGACATTGAGTAAAGCAGATTACTCTCCATAATGTGGGTGGGCTTCATCCATTCAGTTGAAAACCTTAAGAGAAAAAGACTGAGGTACCCAGAGAAAAAAGGAAATCTGCTTCCAGACTGCAAAGTGAAACTTCTTCCTGAGTTTTCCAGCCTTTGTACTCAGAACTACATCAAACTGTTGCCTGAATTTCCAGCCTGCCGGCCTGCCTGCAAACTTCAGACTTACCAGCCCTCACAATTGCAAGAGCCAATTCCTTAAAATAAACCTCTCTCTCTAGCTATACATATATATACCTTATTTGTTCGGTTCTCTGGAGAACTCTGACTAATATGCCCATGCATGATTCTGTAATAATATCATGCATCGGTCATTTGAAAAATATTAGGTCACTGAATTACACAAAGTTTCAAAATGTTTACACATTTCATTATACAATGTCTTGAAAATTCTATTTGCTAATGTCACAACCGATTTCATTGAAAGCATTTTGGTACTGGAAAGTTTGTTAAGTTCACAATGTCAGTTTAAAGTTTTCCAAAATTCTCATTTCTGCTGGAAAACTTGAATTTTAGCACTAGTAATAAATACTGTCAGTTGTTTCCTTTGAAGTGTCAGTTTCATTGCTCATTTTGGAGAAAATGCCTATTAAAAACAGAATCTGAATAACCACAGTTTGTCAGTAAGTCTTTCTACTAAAAACAATGTTTCATTTTTAAAAAGTGGCTAGTATGGCTTTCCACTCAAAACGATCACAGGATACTTCACCACCAGACACTGCCTTCCAGTGCACAGCAGAAGTGCTTTGTGCAGACTGCCAATTTCATCACTCAGAATATTAAAAAGAGATATACTCAACTGTTAGGGTGTAATACAAAAATAATTTTTACTGCTTCATCAAGAACATTTTTGAGTGAAAATAGAAAATTCTTTTTAAAATGCAAGTGTGTGTGGCAGTACACACAAGGACCACTAGCACAGTTTGGTGCCACTGTTTTGATCTGCGATAAGAGGCCAATTGTTTTGCCCATCACAGCCTTTGCATTGTCAATGCAAATATCAAAACAGTAAAAAAGACAAATACCTTCTTTTACTATTATGAGAATGGTTTGGACCTCACAGATCCCCTAAAAGAGTCTAGGGCCTCCCATACATCTGCAGAGCACAGTTTAAGAACCACAGAACTGACCTGCCCTCTCCCAAGCTCCCAAACCAACAAGGTGCAGAGAGGAAACCCAAGCTGGCATGTAGATGCCGAGCATGGTTAAGTTCCTGGTTCACACTGCTCACGGAAAAGGGATGGCCCCAGGAGCCATGATCTCTAAACTAGGGTACACGGACCAGAGTACACAAAGACTCCCCAAAATTGATTCATTTCAGAAGCAGTACAGTCCAGATGCCGTTTCTAGTTCTCTGCTTCCACCTGCCCTTTCACATTAGTCCTGACACCCTCTTTGTACAAGAAATGGTATCTCTTTCCCATCCTGTTTTACAATAGTGCACTGTCTGGAAGGTAAATGCTTTCAGGGCACCTAACAAAAATTATAATTAGAAATGCTGGTATTGGTGCTGCAAAAGAAAAGGATTATGAAGACTGGAGAAAAATCATTTTGTAAGTGAAGTGGTTTCCAATTGAATGCTTTCAACAAATTGAAGCAGGAGCGAATGGAGTCATTCACTGAAAGATCATTTAAAATGATATTTGATAAAAGATCAGTAAGTGATTTTTTGGCACATAATCCAAAAGGAGCTCAAGGAATTGAGAAACTTTGTTATATCAAGACTCCTTTCATTCTCATCTATCCATCTATATAAAAAGTTTTCTCATTCTAAGCATATAAATGAAAAATTGAGATAACCGTGATGCTGAACCCAGATTCCTTCTGGCAATAAATAATATTCATCATTTAATACATGAGTTAATTATAAAAAAATTGTTAAAAGATACCTCCATCTCATTAAAAGATGCATTTGCAATAATATTTTACTTTTCATTTTTAAGAAGTATGAACAGAGTAATAAAGCAAACACTTTGTAATATTTATTATGAGCTAGAAATTATTCTAAGCACTTTACATATATTTACTCACTTAATCCTTACAATATTTGTATTAGGTTAATATCATACTTAATCCCCATTTTACAGATAAGGCAACTGAAGGTATAAAGCAACAAGAGTTGGAGTCAGGATTTAAACTCTGGCTCCAGAGTGTGTGTTTTTAACTACTGTACTATGCTACTTTGATACATTATTTAATATATTTTAATAAACTGAATATTAATACCTAATCCGGGCAAGTCAAGATGGTGGTGTGGGAAGACGCAGAGTTCTTGTCTCCGCACAACTAGTACGCCAGCTGGATGTTGGTGGGGGACCCCGACGCCCATGGAGATGGAAAGAACCCCCAAGCAAACCAGTAGGACATGGGGGGACTGAGGGGGCAGGAGAAGTGGAGGCTGGACAGGACTAGCGTCCCTGAGGGGTGGCTAAAAGGGGAGGGGTTCCCACGCCTAGAGGGACCCTCAGGGGCTCAGATCAAGGGGGAGTGGGCCCAGTGTTTCCCCTGCCCAATCAGTTGGGGAAGTCTGCCCAGCTCCCGGGCCAGGTCCTACAACCTCAGAGGTCCCCTCCGGCTGGGTTGGTCCTGCGGGCATAGAAGGGAGGACAGGAGAGAACAGGAGAGGCAGGCAGGAGGGGCGCTCCAGGACAGGAGGAGCAAGAGAGGATCTCCCCAGCCTCCCTCCTATGCCCCCAGGACCCACATGGCCTGGAGGGGGCTTTGGAGGTAGGGGACTGGCCTGGGAACTCAGCAGGCTCACCGAGCTTGAGTAGCTGGGGCAAACACCCTCTGCTCCTTTCCCGCTCCTCTGGTCCTAGAGGGCGTTTGTCCCACCCACTTGCACCAAGAAAGCCTGCTGGGCTCCCAGGTGGGGTCCCCCCCCTCTGAGATGGGGGGGAGGGGCATGCCTGGGCCCCTTTTATTCTGTTGAGCCTAAGCCCCACCCACCACACCCCAGCCCCGCTTTTTTCCAGCCCTGTTGGTATAAGCATAGGCCCTGCCCACTGCCCAATCCTCACCCCTGCTTAGGCTCCGCCCTCCACAGCCAAGGCCTTTTCCACCTTTTTTTTTTTTTTCTCCTCCTATTTTTCACCATTGTGGTTCTGTTATACCTTCCGGTTGTTATTTCATCTATATTTTTATTTTTATATTTTTTCTAATATAGCTGTTAGTTTCCTAATTTTATTTTTTACTTCGTTATTGTTTTCCTTTTTTTTTTTGCCACCTGCGTGGTTTGAGGGATCTTGGTTCACGAGCTGGGGGTTAGGCTGGAGCTCCTGCACTGGGAGCTCCAAGTCCAAATCACTGGACTAATAGAGAACCTCAGACCCCAGGGAATATTCATCAGAGTGAGGTCTCCCAGAGGCCCTCATCTCAGCACCAAGACCCAGCTCTACCCAACAGCCAACAAACTGCAGTGTTGGAAGCCTCAGGCCAAACAACCAATAAGACAGGAACACAATCCCACTCATAAAAAAGAAAAAAAGAAAATGAGATGGCAAAAAAATATGTCACAGATGAAGAAGCAAAGTAAAAACCTACAAGACCAAATAAATGAAGAAGAAATAGGCAATCTACCTGAAAAAGAATTCAGAGTAATGATACTAAAGATGATCCAGAATCTCGGAAGTAGAATGGAGGTACGGATTGAGAAAATACAAGAAATGTTTAACAAAGATCTAGAAGAACTAAAGAACAAACAAACAGAGATGAACAACACAATAACTGAAATAAAAAATACACTACAAGGAATCAATAACAGAATAACTGAGGCAGAAGAACGGATAAGTGACCTGGAAGATAAAATGGTGGAAATATCTGCCGAGGAGCAGAATAAAGTAAAAAGAATGAAAAGAATTGAAGACAATCTCAGAGACCTCTGGGACAACACTAAATGCACCAACATTCAAATTATAGGGGTCCCAGAAGAAGAAGAGAAAAAGAAATGGTATGAGAAAAGATTTGAAGAGATTACAGTGGAAAACTTCCCTAAATTGGAAAGGAAATAGTCACCCAAGTCCAGGAAGCACAGAGAGTCCCATACAGGATAAACACTAGGAGAAACACACCAAGGCACATATTAATCAAACTAACAAAAATTAAATTCAAAGAAAAAATATTAAAAGCAGCAATGGAAAAACAAAAAATAACATACAAAAGAATCCCCACAAGGTTATCAGCTGATTTTTCAGCAGAAACTCTGCAGGCCAGAAGGGAGGGGCAGGATATACTCAAAGTGATGAAAGAGAAAAACCTACAACCAAGATTACTCTATCCAGCAAGGATCTCATTCAGATTCGACAGAGAAATCAAAAGCTTTTCAGACAAGCAAATACTAAGAGAATTCAGCACCACCAAACCAGCTTTAAAACAAATGCTAAAGGAACTTCTCTAGGCAGGAAACACAAGAGAAGAAAAAGACCCACAAAAACAAACCAAAACAATTAAGAAAATGGTAATAGGAACATATATATTGATAATAAACTTGAATGTAAATGGATTAAATTCCCCAACCAAAAGACAGAGATTGGCTGAATGGATACAAAAACAAGACCCATACATATGCTGTCTACAAGAGACCCACTTCAGACCTAGGGACATATAGAGACTGAAAGTGAACGCATGGAAAGATATTCCATGAAGATGGAAACCAAAAGAAAGCTGGAGTAGCAATATTCGTATCAGATAAAATAGACTTTAAAATAAAGACTGCTACAAGAGATTAGGAAGGACACTATATAATGATCAAGGGATCAATACAAGAAGAAGATATAACAATTATAAATGTTTATGCATCCAAGATAGGACCACCTCAATACATACGGCAAATGCTAACAGCCATAAAAGTGGAAATTGACAGTAACACAATAATAGTAGGAGGCTTTAACACCCCATTTACACCGAAGGACAGATCATCCAAACAGAAAATTAATAAGGAAACACAAGCTTTAAATAACACAATAGACCAGATAGATTTAATTGATATTTATAGAACATTCCACCTGATAGTGGCAGAATACACTTTCTTCTCAAGTACATATGGAACATTCTCCAGGATAGATCACATCTTGGGTCACAAATCAAGCCTTGGAAAATTTAAGAAAATTAAAAGTGTATCAAGCATCTTTTCTGACCACAACGCTATGAGATTGGAAATCAATTACACACAAAAAAACTGTAAAAACCACAAATACATGGGGGCTAAACAGTGCGCTACTAAATAACCAAGAGATCACTGAAGAAATCAGAGAAGAAATAAAATAATACATAGAAACAAATGACAATGAAAATACAATGACTCAAAACCTATGGGACGCAGCAAAAGCAGTTCTAAGAGGGAAGTTTAGAGCAATTCAATCTCACCTCAAGAAACAAGAAAAATCTCAAATAAACAATCTAACCCTACACCTAAAGCACTTAGAGAAAGAAGAACAAAGAAAACCAAGTCAGTGGAAGGAATGAAATCATAAACTCAGAGTAGAAATAAATGAAATAGAAATGAAGAAAACAGTGCAAAGATCCATAAAACTGAAGGCTGGTTCTTTGAGAAGATAAACAAAATTGATAAACCCTTAGCCAGACTCATCAAGAAAAAAAGGGAGAGGATGCAAATTAATAAAATTAGAAATGAAAAAGGAGAAATCACAACAGACACCGCAGAAATACAAAGGATTGTAAGAGACTACTACCAACAACTATAGGCCAATAAAATGGACAACCACGAACAAACGGACAAATTCTTGGAAAGGTACAATTTTCCAAGACTGAACCAGGAAGGATTAGAAAATATAAACAGACCTATCACAAGTAATGAAATTGAAACTGTAATTAAAAATCTTCCAAAAAACAAAAGTCCAGCACCAGATGGCTTCACAGGTGAATTCTATCAAACATTTAGAGAAGAGCTAACACCAATCCTTCTCAAACTGCAGAGGGAGGAACATTCCCAAATTCATTCTATGAAGCCACCATCACCCTGAAAAAGATATCACACAAAAAGAAAATTATAGACCAATATCACTGCCAAACATAGATGCAAAAATCGTCAACAAAATACTAGCAAACTGAATCTAACATATTAAAAGGATCATACACCATGATCAAGTGGGATTTATCCAGGGATGCAAGGATTCTTCAATATACTCAAATCAATGTGGTACACCATATCAACAAATTAAGGAATAAAAACCATATGATCATCTCAATAGATGCAGAAAAAGCTTTTGATAAAATTCAACACTCATTTATGATAAAAACTCTCCAGAAAATGGGCATAGAGGGAACCTAACTCAATATAATAAAGGCCATATATGACAAACCCACAGCAAACATACTCAATGGTGAAAAACTGAAAGCATTTCCACTAAGATCAAGAACAAGACAAGTATGTCCACTCTCGCCCCTCTTTTTCAACATAGTTTTGGAAGTCCTAGCTACAGCAATCAGAGTAGAAAAAGAAATAAAAGAACACAAATTGGAAAAGAAGAAGTAAAACTGTCACTGTTTGCAGATGACATGACACTATACATAGAAAATCCTAAAGATGCCACCAGAAAACTACTAGAGCTAATCAATGAATTTGGTAAGGTTGCAGGATACAAAATTAATGCACAGAAATCTCTTGCATTCCTATACACTAACAACAAAAAAACAGAAAGAGAAATTAAGGAAACAATCACATTTACCATCGCAACAAAAAGAATAAAACATCTAGGAATAAACATACCTAAGGAGGCAAAAGACTTGTACTCAGAAAACTATAAAACACTGATGAAAGAAATCAAAGATGACATAAACATATGGAGAAATATAGCATGTTCTTGGATTGGAAGAATCAATTTTGTGAAAATGACTATACTACCCAAAACAATCTACAGATTCAATGCAATCCCTATCAAACTACCAATGTCATTCTTCACAGAATGAGAACAAAAAATTTCACAGTTTGTATGGAAACACAGAAGACCCCAAATAGCCAAAGCAATCTTGAGAAAGAAAAACAGAGCTGGAGGAACCAGGCTTCCTGACTTCAAACTATACTACAAAGCTATAGTAATCAAGACAGTATAGTACTGGCATAAAAACAGAAATATAGATCAATAGTACACGATAGATAGCCCAGAGATAAACCCACGCACATATGGTCACCTAATTTATGACAAAGGAGGCAAGAACATACAATGGAGAAAAGACAGCTTCTTCAATAAGTGGTGCTGGGAAAACTGGATGGTACATGTAAAAGAATGAAATTAGAACACTCCCTAACACCATACACAAAAATAGACTCAAAATGGATTAAAGACCTAAATGTAAGACCAGACACCATAAAACTCTTAGAGGAAAATATAGGAAAAACACTCTTTGACATAAACCACAGCAAGATCTTTTTTGACCCACCTCCTAGAGTAATGGAAATAAAAACAAAAATAAACAAAGGGGACCTAACTAAACTTCAAAGCTTTTGCACAGCAAAGGAAACCATAAACAAGACGAAAAGACAACCCTCAGAATGGGAGAAAATATTTGCAAATGGAACAATGGACAAAGGATTAATCTCCAAAATATACAGACAGCTCATGGAGTTCAATATCAAAAAAACAAACAATTCAATTAAAAAATGGGCAGAAGACCTAAATAGACATTTCACCAAAGAAGATATACAGATGGCCAAGAGGCGCATGAAAAGATACTCAACATCACTAATTATTAGAGAAATGCAAATCAAAACTACAATGAGGTATCACCTCACACCAGTCAGGATGGCCATCATCAAAATATCTACAAACAATAAATGCTGGAAAGGGCATGGTAAAAAAGGAACCCTGCTGCACTGTTGGTGAGAATGTAAATTGATACAACCACTATGGAGAACAGTATGGAGGTTCCTTAAAATCTAAAAATAGAACTAGCATATGACCCAGCAATCCCACTACTGGGCATATACCCTGAGAAAACCATAATTCAAAAAGAGACATGTACCACAATGTTCATTGCAGCACTATTTACAATAGCCAGGACATGGAACCAACCTAAATGTCCATTGACAGATGAATGGATAAAGAAGATGTGGCACATATATACAGTGGAATATTACTCAGCTATAAAGAGAAACGAAATTGAGTTATTTGTAGTGAGGTGGATGGACCTAGAGTCTGTCATATAGAGTGAAGTCACAAAGAGAAAAACAAATACCGTATGCTAACACATATATATGGAATCTAAAAAAAATATGGTACTGATGAACTTAGTGGCAGGGCAGGAATAAAGACATAGACATAGAGAATGGACTTGAGGACACGGTGTGGGGGAGGGGGAAGCTGGGGCGAAGTGAGAGTAGCATCAACATATATACACTACCGAATGTAAAATAGCTAGTGGGAAGCAGCAGCATAGCACAGGGAGATCAGCTCGGTGTTTTGCCATGATCTAGATAGAGACATGGGACAGGGAGGGTGTGAGGGAGGCTCAAGAGGGAGGGGATATGGGGATATATGTATGCATATGACCGATTTACTTTGTTGCGCAAGAGAAACTAACAGTATTGTGAAGCAATTTTACTCCAATAAAGATCTATTTAAACAAAAAAAAAAAGGAAAAAATATACCTAATCCATAAATTGTAATACTTCAAGACTAAGGACATGGAAAATTTTAAAATCACATTAATTTATTTGCAGATTTTTATTGTGAAGAAATATGATATAGTGATTAATGAAAACATAAAACTGTATTACATTAGAGTGAGATCCTGTAAGTCAAATGGAATGGACATATGAGTTCAAAGTGGAAAAGACTAACGTAAAATTCCAAGTGATAAGAGGGAAGATTAATGATGTGTTTTAAAAATGTATGATGGCTGGTAACAAATCACTTTTAGCATTTATATTCCATTAGACATATTTAAAATAGGGATATAACAATTTTTAAAAAATTGTCAATATATATAATATATGGGAGTTTATGGTCTTTGCAAGTGCTGAAAACTTATGAAGAAAAATTTTAGATGTCAATCTAAGTGTAGACAGAGCCCATGGTTTTTCAAAATTAATTTAGAGACTATGTGGATCAAAATGTTTAGAATACTGTCCTTGATGAGGGATAAGTTTCAAGAATCATCTCCCTGGCCTGAAGAATTTTGGTAGAATGGCTTGAAGTCCATTCACCTCTGAAATGAATCGGGCCTGTGGAACTTACCTAGGATGGCTCAGCCTTAGTTGACAACCGTATCACTGCTTATTTACCAACTGGCATTCCACTGGAAATGTGACCAGCTTTATTTATGAACAAAGTGCAACACACCTGTATTCCTGAATAAAAACTAAATAAATTTAACAATTTCTAAGGGTTTGAAGCAATTACAGTCTTTAGTTTGCTTCATTTTAGATATGAAGTAGTACTATCCTGTAACCTTCACTTTCAACTTGATAGCAGCATAATCATTTAGTAATTGTTATGGGATTTTTAAAGTTTGAGATTTATCATTCCTTCCATAAGTAGAAGGTTGTGCACTTCATTATAAACTAATGGCCCAATAATTACTCTTCAGTTAGGCAACATGCATGTTGAATTTGCAAGTGATTTATGATTAAGCAATGACAGGCACTTACCAAAAAGAAATACTCTATAATACAATGCAGATCACTTGGAATAAATTAAGCCACTCAAACACTGTTTTCCCAATTACCATACATGTTCTAAGTTAAAATGTCAAAACAAGTACAGGAAGGTTCTGTTTCCAACAGTGGTGGAGTATCCTGTATTGGACAAAGCCTCCCACGAAAAACAACTTTCAATTTTGTACTAAATATCAAAAATAACTACTGAAGGCACTGGAGAGTGATCAAAAGCAGGCAGAAATCAGACGGAATCAATACTCTGAGGAAGGGAACAGCACTGTATTTTATGTTATTTTTTTTCCTGTTTTTTATGGTTCTTCATCTGAGGGGAGGGAAAATCAGCTCCACTCCATAGAGCAGCTAAAACTGATAGAAACTCCTAGTCCTACTAGCTTGAAGAACTGTAAGACAGAGTCCAGGACAACCATGTCGGCTCTAACGTGAGAGAGAATCCCATAAAGAAGAAAGCCACAGAAGACTGTCCCCAATTCTGTATATAAACTCTGCCCAAACCTCTGGCTGGCAGCCAGTATACATGGCAAAGCACAACTCCAAACAGACTATAGGCTATAAGAGTGGAACAGAGATTTCAGCTGCCATCCCATTCCAGAAGAAAGAGTTGAGAAGTTTGTTTAGCCATGTTAACTGCCTACCAAAATGAAAAAAATCAGCACTCTTTAGAGGAATATAAAAGAACCTAGAATCTCTATAACATACCATTAACGATATCCAGGATACCATCCAAAATCACTAGGCATATGAAAAACAGGAAAATGTGACCCAAACTCAAGACAAAAGGCAATCTGTGGACACTGAGGTGTTATTAGGAGACAAGAATTTTAAAGCAGTTATTGTAACTATGCTAGGAAAATATGCTCATAATGAGTGAACAAATAGGAAATCTCAGCATAAAATGCAAAATAGATTAAAAAGTACTAAATGTAAATTCTACAACTAAAAAAATATATAAATCTAAAATACAAATTCCCTGCCTGAGCTGAACAGCATATTAAATAGTAAAATTGAAGATAGATCAAAAGAATTGATCTAATCTGAAGAAACAAGAATAAAATCAAGAAAAATGAACAGTATCTCAATAACAATTTGGAACATCTAATATCCACATAATTGAAGTCCCAGAGGAAGAGGAAACAGAATAGAGCAGAAAAAAAATTTTAAAGAAATAATGGCCAAAATATTCCCCAATTTTGTGAAAGGCATAAATTTAAGATTCAAGAATTCAGTAAACCCGATAAAGTATAAACACAAAGAAAGCCACACCTAGAAGAAAATAACACATTAAATACAGGGGAACAACAATACAGAAAGGACAACATAAGGCCGTGGACTATTACTATTAAAATGCTGAAACAAAGCAAGTAGGGGGCATTTAAAAGTAAGTCTAAGAAACTGAGAAGGACAAAATGATTTCATGAAGATAAAATCTCTCTCCCGCTACATGGTAACAGTGGTCACTTCTATCAAGGACAGAATAGAAACAATAAGGGGACTCAATTTTCACTGAATGCCCTTCTGTACATTTCATACTGACTTCTGAATACCATTCAGCTATTCAAAAACACTAAATATTTTTAAAGCCTAAATACTAAAAAAAATTACATCTTCTCTCTGTTATAAAACCTATGTTCCTTTTAATTTGCTATTTCATGCCTAATGATATTGTTAAGAGTTATTAAAATATACCTTCGTAAATCTAGAAGAAATGAACATGAGCACCCAAGAGAGAAGTCAATGAAGTCAGTAAAACTGAGGAGAAAAAACTGATACGAGAAAACACAGGACTGGGCTTCAGAATAGAGAAAGAAGTGCTTCCATCTGTTATAGAAAAACTGTTCCTTATGAATTTGCTTTTTCATTCCTAATGAAATGGCCCCAAATTACGTACCTTTATAAATATACGCTACTAAATCTAGAAGTAATGACAAGAAGCATCCCACAGATAAGTAGAGTCAGCAAAACTGAGGGGGACAAAATATGAGTACAAACCAGGTTAAGCTTCATGATAGTGAGAGGTGGTCTGGAATTTGGGAGGAAAGCTCAACCTGCATTTAATTTTCACAGCAACTTCCCTTTACAAGGTATATGACAGACTCAGAAAAAAATATGATTTCATATTTAAAAGCCACAATTTAATTATCTGCACCATTTTACCAGAAAAGCAGCTTAGCATAATGGTTGATAGCACAGTTTTGAGCTGGCTTAAATTGCTTCAAATCATGGTTCTGTCACTTATTAGCTGTGCAACCTGGATAAATGCCTCAGTTTCCTCATCCAGAAAATGGGAATAATAGTAGTACCTATCTGATGTATTCTTGTAAAGATCAAATGAAGTAGCACAGTACTAAATTGTTTAGAACAGTATCTGACACGTAATAAAGTATCAATAAATGTTTATATATGTTTATAAATGTTATATAGCATTTTAATTAAGCATTACCTGTATTAATATAAACCCTGTCGCTTAAAAACCAATTTGTCTTTGTGCAAAATATCTTCAATGATTTTTCTATTTGATTAAACTTGATAAGTATAAGCTATTGAAATAATGTACAAAAGTTTTTTAGCTTTACAATGGCTACAATCTGCTGCTCTGGATAAAGGAAGCTCCCTTGCCACACAGTGCCATGTATACACTCCACCAGGGCTTTTCTCAAACGTAAATAAACTCGAAGTGTTTAAAGAAAGGAAAATTAAACATTAAAAGTGGAATTCTAGGGGACTTCCCTGGTGACGCAGTGGATAAGACTCCCCACTACTAATACAGTGGGCCCGGGTTCGATCCCTGATCAGGGAACTAGATTCCATATGCATGCTGCAACTAAGAGTTCCCATGCCACAACTAAGGAGTCCACATGCTGCAACTAAGGAGCCCGCCTGCCGCAACTAAGACCAGGTGCAACCAAATAAAATAAATAAATAAATATTTTAAAAAGTGGAACTCTATATGTGAATTATATTCCAATAAAGCTGTTTAAAAAAGGTACTTAAACAAGCTCTCCTTTAACAGTTGGAAATTTTGCAATTCATTTTTCTCCTTGTACTCGTATTTTCATTCTACTTTTCCCACAGAAGTGTATCTTGATACTGTATACTTTACTGGTCAAGTTGTCATTCTTATCTTAAACAAAATAGGTATGTAATCTGAAATTAATTTTAAAAGATAATATTTCCCGCAGGGGAACAAGGGTGGATGATGATTTGATTGTCAGTTACCTCACTCCAAAAATTTAAAAGTTTCACTGACAAAGAGATGTTTACTCTGTGCGGACTACACATCTTAACAGCATGGTGTTCATTTAACAACCCGCAGAAAGGTGAGCACAGAAATAAGGGATGCACTGAATAGCAACAGGACAAGTGTGACCCTGAAATTCATGGGAACAACCCGAATATCTGGTGTAGATTCATTTCGAGATTGCAGATGGAATTTCCAAGATTCGAATGTTCCTTAAGACATGCAACTGTGGTTCAAAGCACTAAGCTGTCACGTAAAGCAGCACAGGGCTCAATCCACATTATCTCTGTAGTCTGGAACAGATAGAGGTGAATTTCTCATTCTGGTAGTGTGGCAGCTAGATCCTCCCATGGAAAAACAAAATGCTAGATAAAATATTTTTAAAATCCAGTTTGCAAATATATTGATGAGCTGAGTAAGAACTTCTCAGAGACCAAAAATTAGGTGCAAATGGAACACCAAAAAGGTAAGGGGACTGCAACAGCATTTGCTAAGCAAAACTGTAGTACAGCTTTCTAGTCCTTAGCCTTACAGGCACAAGAGAAGAAAAGAAAATAGCCCAGTGACCACCCAAGATGCGGAGTCAGTAAGAGACTCTTCCCCTGCATAAGGCTGGGATTCTAAAGGATTATGCTCTCAAGGTAAGGGCACTGCGAGGAAACTGAACTGACATAAACGTTGGCAATGGATAGGGGGGGAAAAATCTCCCTTGAGAATTTATAATCACAAACTGACAAGCATAAGGTTTCACAGCTTGAATTCATACCCCTGTATTCTCCAAAAAACTTCAAGTTGAAATTTAAAGTACTCCTGGGTTTTGCACTGTCCTCCAAGCAAATGAAGCAAATGCAGACTGTGCAACCAAGGCATCCAAGTAGTCACACAGAAAACGTTCCAAGAAATACAGGCTCAGAGTAAATCATCGAAAAACATGCAAGTAACAAAGCACCATGAGAGAGCCTGCAGGAAAAAAAAAAAAGCCAAAGTGAGACCCACAAAGACTTCATAAATAAAAATTATCTGAAACAGAATACAAAATTCTGTATTTTATCAATCTAAAAAGCCATCATTTTTTTTTTAAAGCATGAGTTATTATGTATCATGCTTGTTATTTAGAGGAGTTTTTTTTTTAATTTTTATTTATTATTTATTTTTCGCTGCATTGGGTCTTCGTTTCTGTGCGAGGGCTTTCTCTAGTTGCGGCGAGCGGGGGCCACTCTTCATCGCGATGCGCGGGCCTCTCACTATCGCGGCCTCTCTTGTTGCGGAGCACAGGCTCCAGACGCGCAGGCTCAGTAGTTGTGGCTCACGGGCCTAGTTGCTCCGCGGCATGTGGGATCTTCCCAGACCAGGGCTCGAACCCGTGTCCCCTGCATTGGCAGGCAGGTTCTCAACCACTGCGCCACCAGGGAAGCCCAAAAGCCATCAATTTTAAAATGCACCATTATTTTATTTAACGCAAAGAGAAAAAACAACACTGACAATTACAACTGTAAGCTGCATCCCAATTTCAGAGATGCCAAATATGGGGGAAAAATGTTTATCTTAGGAGGACTGATATGCAGTTATTACATCAGTATGTTAGTACTGAGTAGTAAGAATGCTCTTGTTTAGGACCGATTCCCTGACAGTTGGCTTCCTGCAAAGCTCCATGGAACCCTTTTACAACTCACTGCTTTTCAGAGTCAATCCTGGTAGATTACTGAGACTACAAATCAAGCCAATGGTCTGCTATTGAGCTGCAACCAGGCTTGGACCTCAGACTCCTTCCTCATCAAGCTAAGGGAGGGGCTGGTATTCCCCTGACCATGAATACTGAGGTGGCAGAACAGAGATGAAGGCCAAGGTTTAGTCATGTCATAATGCTATACCCAAAGGTTTGAACTCCATGCATTTATCATATTAGGAGAGGAGCGATATTACCCCAGTCTTGCAGCTTAAACATTCCACAACCCTAGATCCATACTCCTTTTTCTATTGTTTTACAACTCTCCATGCTAGAGCTCTGAGCATATCCCACAATACAATGGGCAAGGGGGGTGATGATCACATCTACATGGACAGCTGTTCTGTGAATTTCCCCCAATATAAATGGCGCCCAGTAGCCCAAGGTGTGTACTCTTAGGTATTTCACATTTTCTTGCTCTGTAATGTCTAAGGAATCTATAAATATTTCTAAGAAGGAAAGGAATATTAAAAAGACTAAGAAGATTTGAATGAAAACCAAAGAGAATTTCTAGAAATAGAAAGTATAATAGAATACTGTATTGTATATTTAAAATTTGTAAAGAAGGTAGATCTTATATTATGTGTTCTTACCACACACATAAAATTAGTAATTATAATAAAGGAGGTGGGAAGAAACTTTGGGAGGTAGTGGATGTTTATGGCCTTGATGGTGATGATGGTTTCATAGGTAAATACTTATCCCCAAATCCAATGAGTTATATATTAAATATGTACCACTTTGTATATGTCAATTATATCTCAATAAAATGTTTTTTAAGTAAGTTGTGAAATGTTAAACTCCATGGACAGTTTTACAAACACAACAAATCAAAATGACAAAAGAATTGGTGAAGTGGAATCAAACCTAATTAAATTATCCAGAACATAAAGAGACAAAAAATATCTGAAAGCAGGGCTAACAGAAATGGAGGAGTGAGAAAGTTTAACAACAGGAGATTAAAGGAAAGATAAGAAAAAATGAAGTAGAGACAAAATTTAAGTAGATAATGGCTACAAATTCACACACACACATGCACACACACACACACACACACACACACACACACACACACACACACAAATATACAGATTGGTGAAAAGCCCAATCCATGGGTTCAGGACTTCTAACATATCCCAAGCAGGATAAGTAAAAATAAATCCACATCTCAACTACCAAGATGAAAATGCAGATGACCAATGAAAAAATCTTAAAAGTAGTCAAAAGGGGGACTTCCCTGGTGGTGCAGTGGTTGGGAATCCGCCTGCCAACGCAGGGGACACGGGTTCAAGCCCTGGTCCAGGATGATCCCACATGCCACAGAGCAACTAAGCCCTTGCACTACAACTACTGAGCCTGTGCTCTAGAGCCCGCGAGCCACAACTACTGAGCCTGTGTGCTGCAAGTACTGAAGCCTGTGCTCCACAACAAGGGAAGCCTGCACACTGCAATGAAGACCCAACACAGCCAAAAATAAATAAATAAATAAGATTAAATAAATATATAAATCCTGTTTAAAAAAAAAAATAGTGGGCTTTCCTGGTGGCACAGTGGTTGAGAATCTGCCTGCCAATGCAGGGGACACGGGTTCGAGCCCTGGTCTGGGAAGATCCCACATGCCGCGGAGCAATTGGGCCCATGAGCCACAACTACTGAGCCTGCGCGTCTGGACCCTGTGCTCCACAACAAGAGAGGCCGCGATAGTGAGAGGCCCGCACACTGTGATGAAGAGTGGCCCCCGCTCGCTGCAACTGGAGAGAGCCCTCGCACAGAAACGAAGACCCAACACAGCCATAAATAAATAAATAAATAAATAAATAAATCTATTAAAAAAAAAATCAACTCCCAAATGCTATTCTAAATTCTGAAAGTAGAGATAAAATTGTTATCAATCACATATTTAGTGCTGATTAGAGCTAACTTGATAACTTGAGAGGATTTCAACTATGATAGGGTTTCTTAAAGTTCCACGAGTTCTAGATCCACAAGATGCTTTAAAAAACAAGGGAACCTTGACAAAAATGTTAAAAAAGAAAAAATAGTTGTCAAAAGGAAAATACAGATTATATCGCAAAGGAATGATAGACTGACTGGTGACTTCTTGACCTTAACAACGGAAGCTAGAAATCAGAACGTTATCTTCAATCTGCTGAGAAAAAAATAACTCTCAATCCAGAAAGACAGATGTAGAGATAAATACATACAAAAATATCCTTCAAAAATTAAACTGAAATAAAGATAGTTTAACTACAGAAATCTAAAGGGGTATGCCACCATCATACACTTACTTCAGGAATCCTAAGAAATATTTTTCAGGCGGAAAAGTGATTATAGATAGGAGGACTGAGGTCAATAAGAAATAAAGAACTGACTTCAAATACTGAAGGGGTGTGTGTGTGTGTGTGTGTGTGTGTGTGTGTGTGTGTGTAGACAGGAGTATTTATAAAAATGAGAAAGATGAAAATAAAATACATGACAATAATAGGACATATGTCATGAGAGGGTGACTGTATTTCTTGACTTACTGAATAATTTTTTTTTAATCTTTATTACCTGTGATTAGGTAATGAGTGTTTTTTTTTTTTTTTTTTTCTTTTGGCCATGCTACATGGCATGTGGGATCTTAGTTCCCTGACCAGGGATCAAACCCATGCCCTCTGCATTGGAAGTGTGGAGTCTTAACCACTGGACCGCCAGGGAAGTCCCTTGAATAACTTTTAGTATGGAACAGTAAAGGTTCATAAAATTAATGAAGACAACTATAAAGAACTACAGAGTAGCTATTTTGGCAGATATTAGAATTATTGTTTTAGGGCTATAATAATTAAGAGTAGGTAGTATTAGCATTGGGAAGGCAAAGGAACACAACAGAGAAACCAGAAACAAAAACACATATGTAGAAATTTAATTTATGACAGTCCTGGCCCTGTAAATCAATGGTAAAAGGCTGGACTTTGCAAATCATACTGAGATACTTGATTATTCACATGAAAAGTAAGAAAGGAAGGAAGGAAAACTTAGGTAAAATGAAGACAATATAAAAGTCAAAACTATGTTTTAAAAATGTTTAGAAAATAATGTAGGAGAACATATTCATGACCTCAGAACAGAGAAGGATTTCTTCTCTATTTCTTTAGAATAGAGAAGGTTTTGCATAAAAGGTGCAAACCATAAAGGAAAAGATCAATAAATTCAGCTACATCAAAATTAACCACCCTATAGAAAAAATTTGGCAAAACAACTTGAAAAGGTACTTCACAGAAAAAAAAGAAGCAAGTGGCCAATAATAATCATATAAATGTATGAATAATTTCATTAGCATTTAGGGGAAAAAATTAAAACACTGTGAGACAATATTTTACAACACACCAATCTGGCAAAATGCTAGTCTGACAATATCAAGTGTTGAAAAGAATATAGAGCATTATGATTACATACACTCTGCTGAATGTAGTATCTACTGTTACAATCAGTTTGGGGGAAAATGGCGTAATTAATGATGAAGATACACATGCCCTACACCCTGAAAAATGTCCTTTGTAGGAATACAACCTACACAAATCCAGGGGCATATATATGCATTAGACATGCAAAGAATGTTTATAAAAGCACTATTTGCAATAGAAAAAACTGGGAATCCAAATTTCTTTCCATCATTTTCTAGATAAGTAGTGATAGAGCCATTACACAGTTTACACAGCATTACACAGAATATTATACAGTTGTGGAAATGAATATAGCTACCAGTAATAACAAAGATTAATCTTAGGAACATAATGTTGAGTGAAAAAAGCAAGTTGCCTAATAATATATATTGTATGATACAATTTACACAAATTTATTGTTTAGGGATATAAACATATGTGGTAAAACCACAAAGAAAAGAAAGGGGAAAATAAACACCAAATTCAGGATAATGTTACCTCTGAGGAGGCTGGGAAAAGAATGGGTTGGAGGAAGGATGCTCAACTCAATAGGAACCACTGTATTATTAATTTCTTATACTTTCAATAAATTTTAATAAAATTCTTTAATCAAAATTTAACTTTCAAAGTAAAACAAACAGAAAGATTATATAAAAATGAACCAGGCTTCCCTCGTGGCGCAGTGGTTAAGAATCCGCCTGCCAATGCAGGGGACACGGGTTTGAGCCCTGGTCCAGGAAGATCCCACATGCCGCGGAGCAACTAAGCCTGTGCGCCACAACCACTGAGCCTGCGCTCTAGAGCCCGCAAGCCACGACTACTGAAGCTCACAAGCCACAACTACTGAAGCCCGCACGCCACAACTACTGAAGCCCGCACTCCTAGAGCCTGTGCTCCGCAACAAGAGAAGCCACCGCAATGAGAAGCCCTTGCACCACAACAAAGAGTAGCCCCTGCTCGCCTCAACTAAAGAAAGCCCACGTGCAGCAACGAAGACCCAACGCGGCCAAAAATAAATAAATAAATTTATTTTTTTAAAAAAGTGAACCAACAAACACAAGCTAAAATGCCATAGAGTTCACATTTTTTATTACAAATGACAACCTAAAATTCATTATAAAACTTGGCTGTATATCTGCCAAGTTCTTAATGTAGTAATTTCTTATTTTGAATTATCAGATCATATAATAAAGGCAGAATTGAAAGACTACATGAATAACTGTGTTTATAAAACAGAACCCAGATAAATGACAAAAGTACTATAAAATATATATTCTTTATGCCTGGTTCATAATGAATTATATACCCTAAAGAGACAAGATGCTCCAGTAATAAAGTTTTTGTCATTTTGGGAAAGATATTTATTTGATCTGCTATTTCATAATAGTCTACCATTTGCTACAGCATTCAATCTTACATAAACAGCATTTCAAAGTCATCACTGGAGCTGACTTCCCAGGGGAAAACGATGACACTTAAGACCCCCAATTGTTAAAATCCAAACTTCAAAACTTTATTTATTAATTCTGCCAATGATATTTCAAAGAAGTGCATCTGAACCCAAAGAACAGGCTGTCGCCTGGAAGTAGAATTCCATTCTAGCCTCTCAACTTTTTTAAGACCTAAGCCTTTATAAACAGACCCACCTAGGCTCAGAATTCCACAGCTCAACTGGTTGGTTGCCAAGTATTCGGCCTGAACGGAATTTAAAAACATACACCATGTTCTCGTTCCTCTAACACTGCTCTGGGAAACAACAATGTGGTCCCGGGGGACACCACCCACCCCGCAAGCCTGGGGGAGCTGCAGCCTGCACTTTGCGCTGCTGAGCCAGAGATGCAGAGAGTTAAGGAAGGGGGTGCAGCCTGTTTCAGGAAAACATCCCAGATTTCTGTCTCCATCTCTGCCTGTTCAATATCTCAAACCAGCTCACCATCTGTATTTGACATCTTTACCATAAGACATAGCAATTAACATGAAAGCTGCTCTTTATAAACACCAGGGACATTTCAACACAGTATTTACTCTGTTAGTAAATACCAGTGATTTACTAAGTAACAGAGATTTTATGCCATCTCCCAATGTTAATATTAACCCAGAGATGCTCTCCCTAGATTTTTAATAAAGCCCTCTGCTACCTAAGTCTGATTCTTTAAGCTCAAGAGGGAATAAGGCAAGTGGCCAACAAGCATATACACAGAGGTGCAGACCAAGTGTGTTCCCCCAGGAAGGCAGCCGGCCCTAGCCTCTCTGCAATTGCTTTGGAATCCTTCCTGCCTTCTCTCTATACACAAGCATTAGAATGATATCTGACCCTACTGCACCTCTTATTCTTTAAGGATCCAAAATCCCATCCCTAGTAAAGTGCTGCCCATACCAACACGATGCTCTCCAACCACAACAGGAGTATTTACTGGGTGTCAACAGCATAAAATAAAAACATTCCAGAGAACAAATCAGAAAAAAATGGAAAGCCAAGTAAGGCAATATCCTCAATATAGAGATTATTCTACAGTCATAAAGACTTGTTTATATTGATAAATTAAATGTACACATGATGGATTTCCCTGGTGGCACAGTGGTTAAGAATCCGCCTGCCAATGCAGGGGACACGGGTTCTATTCCTGGTCTGGGAAGATCCCACATGCTGCGGAGCAACTAAGCCCACACGCCTAGAGCCTGTGATCCGCAACAAGAGAAGCCATGGCAATGAGAAGCCCACGCACCGCAACAAAGAGTAGCCCCCACTTGCTGCAACTAGAGAAAGCCCACGTGCAGCAATGAAGACTCAATGCAGCCAAAAAATAAATAAATAAATTTATTTTTTAAAATGTACACATAATGATTAACCCTTCCAAGTATCTACATGACTTATAAGTAGCACTAGATGTAGTTAAGAGATAATGAATCATGTAAACATGGTAAGAGGACAGCAAACATCTTTCTCCACAGCCTTCCAGAAGGCACTGCTGAGCACAGCAGGGGCATAACACCACTGCTCCGGCCTGATTAGTCTGACAGCATCATCAGATGCAATTTAATCACCCCAAGTGTCAAAATACGACGAGGAAACCATACACATAATATTGCAGGAGCTCTGCATCTGGAAAAATTCAATGTGTGATTTATTGAACGTGTGCAAAAGCACTGCATGATCAAAGCAAAAGGAAGGAAAAGAGAAAAATGCTCAGTATTGTGGTCCCAGACTGATTTTCTGAAGCATGAAGTCTGCGATTTTGCATATTGTATATACAGCTGTGGATTACAGTGAAATGGGAGCCCCAAATCACAGGTAGAAAGCTTGGGAACATAGGGAACCAAAACACTGCTGTGAATGTTTTGTAGTGAGAGGGTTTTATCCCTCTCCATTCGCAGGTGCTTGTGCCAGCAGTGGCATTCTCCAGTTACTGCAAAAGGAAAAAGAATTGGAAAATTACGAGTTTTAAGCAGAGCACTGACTCTGCTTAAAATTTAAACCACACAATGCTAAGCATCTTCTAGGTGTGTCCAATAGTAGAAACACTTTTAGAAGAATAAGGAGCTTTATTAAGATGCTAGAGGTTGCTTTGCAAGAATATTACAATTTGGGGCTCCAATGACAGGAGCAACAAAAATGACATAATGTGGTACCTTGAGAACCAGGCCTCATTTTTAGATCCAGCCCCCTAATCAGCTGTGACAGAGAATGAGAATCCATGAGGCAACAGGGAGAAGCGACAGATGCTGGGAGACCACTCAGCTCTGGAAGGAAACAGCTGATAGCGGAGCAGCCTCTCTCAGGCCAGAAGCTCAAGCACTGTCACCTGAACTCAGCCCATGGGGAGGAGGCTGCCCACACCAGCTTCCCTCTAGGGCCTCCTAAGCCATCAGGACCAGGAGAGCCGCACCATGACAGCTGGAAGGAACCTCCAGTCTGAAATCAGGGGATGCAGGGGTTTGCAAGCTTGGCTGGGCCTTAAAATCACCCGACCTGCTCATGTGACACATCAGGAAAAGGAGCAGCACAGAGACAACTGAGTGAGAGTCTTACCCTTAGGACGTGGACTCCACTTTTCTAACTGCAGGTCCTCGATCTCTCACTGCACGAAGCAGATCAACAGCACTTGGTAGAAATGCAGGTTCTCAGGCCCATCGCAGGCCTTCTGAACCCAGAACTATTTTTAAACAAGATCCCCCAAAGAATCCCATGCACGTTAAGGTTTGAAAAGCACCACACTGTTTAACTCTTCGAATCCAGCAAAGCACAGACTCTACGGACAAACTTCTTGGGTTCAATCTCAACTCCTTCACTTACTAGCTGTGTGACCCTAGGTAAATTCCTTAAACTCTCTCTCTCAGTTTCCATCATCTGTAAAAATCATCACAATACCCATCTCATAGGGTTCTTGTGAGGGCACTCAATAATTTTAAATTATTCTAACTACCTTAAAATGTCTACTTACTCCTCTGTCCGCCTGATGGATTAGTGGCAGCTCCTTAGGGGCAGGGCATTTCATCTGTGTATTCCAGATCTCTCCCATTTGTCCTCCAGCCACCTTTACCAGAAGGCTGGATATGGTCTCCATCAGTGAGCTGCCCTACTCTCTAGTTCACAGTGGGGAGCCCTGGACTAAGAGGAAAGTCTATCTATTGCCCAGACTCCCTCCCTGCTGGGTCACCTCAGGTGGGCTGGTGCCTGTCTCAAGGTGACCTTTCCTGAAGGACTCTCTCTTCCCAGGTTCTGCGTGATAATTGCTCCTCTGCTGTTACTGCCTTCGCCTGTGTAAACAGTCCCTTTGCAAATAATCCTCCCCCCTATTATCCTAACTTGAATGCACCATCTCTTTGCTGATGTGACTCTGACCAACACACCATGTCTCCATCCACTCATCCAGTAAATAGTCCTGCATGTCAGCCCCGCCAGACCCCATGCCAGTGGTTGAAGATACAGAAGTAAAATTAAAATGACAGTCCGTGCACTGGTGGAATTTATATTCTGGACCTCATGCTGTGTCTGACACAGAGAAGACACCCTTTTAAATGGATATATATAATTTCCTCTTTTCATTAAAACTTTGCCTTAATCCTGTATCAGAAGCTCTTTGCCACAGGGCACACCAAGAGCCTGCTGGTTACACACAGCAGACATGCCAGCGAGGAGTAAGGGAGGGCGGTGGGTAAGCCACACAAGGGAATCAGAGCCTCAAGGAGGCCACAGCTAAAACAAGGGCTATACGGATTTGAATCCAAATCTGCTTATTTCCATTTAGCAAAATCAAAGTCTGCGAAAATATTTTACCTAAGAAAGTGAGATTTAAAAAATAAACACTGGAAAGTGAGTTTTGTAGCTTTTCCCTCAGATCAAACCACTTGCAAGCAGCATAATTCCATCATCTGCCAAAGAAGAATCCCCTGCACAAAGATCCTGGCTGGTGCTTTCTAAAAAAATGTACTTGGTGGAAAACAGCCACGTTTCTTAGGAGGCAGGTGGATTAAGCCAAATGCCTTATGAGTAATATGTGTCAATTAAAATTCTGAGCTCGAGGCTTTGCAAAATCATCTTTCCACATCTGCTTGAAAGTTTCATTAAAATAATACCCACTCTTTAGAGACCAGGAGATGCTATTGATTCTTTTCTCCCACTCTTCCCTCCCCCAAACCGTCAGATTTGCTGCAAGCAAGCAGAGACTCTACGCTTACAACCGTCTCTGAGAAGGATCGCCAGAGGCTGACAGCATTGCCACCTGCAGTAGAGATTGGTGGGGATTAGTACTAAGACGACGTAATTATTTCCTGATGACAGCAAAGGTTTTCACCTGCTCCTCCTTTAGCTGTTCCCAAGTTTGAATCAAGGCCGGTAAACCTGTAATAATGCTTCTTAGGGTCTAAAATCTTAAAGGTCAAGTTAGTACTGATTCACTTAGGATATAAAAAGGGGAAGAAGCATAATGAGGAATTCCACTTCATATTTGTTCAAAAAGGGGGGAAGGCTCTCACTCTGTTGGTATTTTGTTAGAATTTGTTAGCATTAAGCACGAGTTTTTTATGCCCTGCTTTATGCAAGGGATTTATGCAGTAAGTACAGTAGGTCCTCCTGCAAGGACCATCTCTACTAACACTAAATGAAATAGGAGTGGATTCTACATATTCTTGAGGAAGGTCATGAATGAAAATTTGGAGGAAGGAGTAACTTGTGAGTAGTAAATTCAAATTAATGAAAATCTATTCTCTGCAGTTTTCTGTCAGAGAACTCTAGCTCTTACTAAAAGAGAATTTAATTCAACAAAGAAATGGTGTGAATAATAGTCTACAAGTATAGCAAAATGGATTCTTTTTAGCAACATAATAGCAAAGCAATGGAGAGTAAAGTTTATGTCCTTGGAAAAAAAAGAAAAAATAAGAAAAAGAACAGAAAAAACTCTTTAGAAATGGCCCCTTTTCAAGAAAATACTGTAAGAAAATGTTGTAAAGTCTCTGAATTTAATACTAATTTTATTTTCCCCTCTCATTTACTTGAAAGATGATAACCAAATAATATTAATATATAAAAAATGTTCATGCTTGGAATCCATTAAAATACAAAAATGGGAAATGAATTGTATAGCTATATGACTATACAAATGTACACAGATTTTTCCAGGCACTTTAGTTACCACTTTTTGTTATACATTTAAAGATTCTGGGCACACAGTTAATTTAATTCTTCTTCTAAACCAGAATATCGATTCCCATGTGGTTCCAGTATATTCTTTCTATTCCTATACAGTTTTTCTTGGCTATTATTTTCTTTTTTTTTTTTTTTTTTTTTGGCCACACCGCATGGCATGCAGGATCTTAGTTCCCTGACCAGGAATCGAACCCGTGCCCCCTGCAGTGGAAGCAGGGAGTCTTTTTAACCACTGGACTGCCAGGGAAGTCCCATCTTGGCTATTATTTTCTTTTGCTCATTCCTTTTTCTGTACTACAACATTCAAATAACTTTATTCTAATTCCCATAAACTAGGATATGTATTGTGATTATTTCATTTGATCAGAATATTCTTTTCTTTGAATTAGTCAATTGAAGAATATTTACTCAATATTATCTATGCAGAGGGCATGGTATTAAACACTGCTGGGATTTAAAAAAAAAGATTCACACTATAAAAGCTTTGAAATCTTTTTGAAAAGGGCACATATAACAAAGGTTGCAAATACATGGTAGCAAGTGATAATTGCAAAATCAGTAAAGCAATACCAAGTGCAATGGGCCTTAGGATAAGAGACAACCAGATGGGGCTGTATTGCTCAGGAAAGGGTACTCAAAGGCAGGAAGAAATGATTGGGCGAGTGGAAAAGGAGAAGGCACAGAGGTGAATGACCAGAGAGGAAAATGACGGCAACCAGAAACACAAGGTGTATTTCAGTGGAAAGGAGGAGAGCCATTTGGCTGGAATAAACCTTTCCAATAGGAAAGAATTGGGAGATGAAGATAAACAGATGGGCTTGAAGCCAATCAGTCTATAAATGCCAAGAGAAAGGTACTATGACAATTCAGGGACTGCCTCTGAGGCCAAACAGATCCTCTTCTAAACCTGGTTCTGCTACCTACCACCCTGGGTTTCCACACCCATAAAATGTTGATAATAACAGCACCTGTCTCAAAGAGATTCTATAAGCAATAAATTATAACACTTTTCTCACAGTGCTTAGCATATATCAAGAGATTAAAAAAATTTTTTTTAAGTCTGTTCCTATTATTAGCCATGCTGAGGGGACTGGATCTTGTTGTGTCACTACTGGCATAGAGTGATGTGATCCATCTCTCATCTGGCAATAAGGCACATTGTCCCGACCAGAAGGAGGAGGCCACTCTTCCCGTGGGCCCTGTATGCAGCTCTCTTAATGCAATGTAAAGTCAATCCAACAACAGAGATTTGAACCGACTTCTTACCCAGCCACATCACTCCATTATACCCAAGGGCCTCCAGAATCAAGCTCTTACCTCCGTACCACCTACCTACAGCTGTAGGCTCCCAATATGCTCCAGTACCTGCTAAGCTTCACACTGTAGTGAACACGGCCATGGGACAAGAAAGACCTGGATTCAAATGCTGACTACATGTGTTCCTCCTGACAAGCTATTTCTTCTGAGCTCAATTTTCTCACGTGTAAAACATGGAAATAATAAAACCACCCCGGATATGTTTTTATGAGGCTTAAATGAGATAAGTACAGCAAAAGCAACTAGCACATCATTCAACACAGAATGCTAGGCACTGATTGTTATCTAGTCAACACCAAAAATAACTCTATGAGGTACATGCTTGTAATTATTCACATTTTACGGATAAAACTGAGGCTTAAAGAGATGAATTTGCCACGTCACATACATCATGGGTGGCAGAGCTGCATCAGAACTGAGCAGTCTGACTCTGGCACTGCCTCACTCTCTCCTTCCCACTTTCTCAGAACCCTAAGAGGGTAATTACACTGACCAGTGTCAACCTCACCAGGCTCAGGACTGCCCTGACCTCAATCAATCACTGTGAGAATGTCTTTGGTTGACATAAAAGCCATAATCAAAGGGAAACCCTTAATATCCTCTAGGAAGTTGTTTACTTATTATCACATTTTTTTATCCCTAATACAAAAGACTAATAGTCATTCTGATGGTATAGACAGGTCTTAAGAGTTAAGCTAAGGTCCCAGTTGTTACCACACTCATGTCTCTTTTTCTTCCAGAATTAACATGTTTTGATAAAAATTTCCATCTTCTGAACACATTCTGCCTTCTCCTCTCCGAGCTGCAACCTGACAAAACTTGCAATCAGGTTGGCTTTATGCCTCAGTGTGAGCTTGAATTTCTTATGAGCTACTTCTCTATTCACTCCTTATCAGTCTCTCCCTCAGTTTCTGTGCCATCAATAATTCTTCTCTACTCAACACATCATGTTCTTTTCTGCACCTGCTTCAGTACTGCTCTGCTCACTCTGTTTCTCTTGAGAAGCTTCCCATTGTTTTGACAACCCAAGGCCATCTTTATCATTGCAGTTTCCACAGAACATGAATGCACATGAAGCTGTTTACTTATTTTCCTTTGAAAACATATATCCAACACTTCACTGGGGAAAATAACTTGCTTCTGATATTACTGCTGGAGTCTTTGTACCTTTTCATAATGCAAAGATCCCCTGTTCTCTTTCACTTAACCCAGGAACTTAACGTGCCTTAAAATATATGTTGGTATGTCTGCTTTCTCACTGAGCAGACAAAAGACATCTATTTAAACTGTGATTCATTCTTTTCCTAATCCAAAACTGCCTTTGTCTTTTTATATTTTCACCTGTCTCTTAAACTTTAGGAAAGAACAAGTGTGACATCCACAGGGATGATTTGTTTCTCCTGAACACCCTGTTGAGTTTGCCTGTCTCTAATAAGGTCACATGCCTTTTCTAACTTGAAGAACAACTGGCAAGCTCTGATTTTTTTCATATGGTTGAACCTCTGACCCCTTCCCACAGTGTCAGGCCTTCCCCCTGCATTTCCTCATATTGGGCACGCCCTTCCTTTGAGCTGCCCTAGTAAGCAGATGGGTGCCTGAGTCAAGAAGCCAGAAGGCTGTAAGTTATCTTGACAACTCTACAAACCAAATGGAGAAAAATATATGTATTATGAATCACATGATAGAGAAATCTGAGCAAAAGACTTCACAAGTATACAACATTTCCCATGCCTTCCATGTTGGACTGCCACTAGCAATTTTTCACAAAGCTCATTTTTATAAAAAAGTAACAAGTTTAATTTCAATAATTGGTTACTTGGAGTTTTTATTTTCTTCTTTTGCTTTTTACAACGGAAGCCATTATGGCAGATATTTCTAGGAGGCATGAATCCCTCTGCCTCAAGACATCTATTTGCACTTTAATCTGTACTGTGATTAAGGGGATTACCTGGGACCTCTGGAGCAACTCCAACTCTAAGTAAACAGTCAGATCATAATTTGGTAGATCTGTTTGTGTGAGCTCTGCTTCTCAAGAATATTTCGCTTCCGTCATAAGAATTAGCCTATTCCATGCTAGTTAAAAATATCTAATTGATAAACAGCCAATCAGATACCCACCGTGTTCTCATTAAAACCCAGAACTAAGCTGAGTCTGGGTTAGGTGAGCAGGGGTAAAGGCCTTGACAGAGGAAATACCAACACCCACTCAGAAGGCTGGATCCTCATGATGGCATGAAGGCATATACCTCAGCATTCTGCAAGGAGGTACCATCCTTAGACTGACAACCTGATCACTTTTTGAAGTTAGGAGATTTCTCACCAAAACCAGCTTTCTCTTTGCAGAGGAAAAATATAGTGAATTGATTTTAAGAGCAAAGACTCAGCAGCCAGGCTTCAGAAGTATGATTTCCAGGTTTTTCACTTATTATGTGGGGTAAGTTACTTATCCTCCTTGTATCCATTATCATATTAGTAAAATATGGATAATAATGGCATCAAATGGCACATAGAGTTGTTATGTGGATTAGGTGAGTTAATATATGTAAAGCTCTTAAAAAAGTGCTTGAATATAGTAAATGTTAGCTATCATTACTAATTACACTTAGTACACTCTGGAGGATTAATTATTGGAATTCCGTATTATATCCAATAAGAGAACTGTTACCTCATTGGTTAGCAGGTGTTCAATAAATACTTGTGAAATTACACTCATTAAAGTGATGACATTTCATAAAATACTCTAGTATAAAAGTTGATGGGCATGACAGAAAGTTGACTGCACCTGTAACTCAGGTGCAAAACCTCAAAAGGTGAGATGAATATTGCTAAGAGTCAGCCCCTGGGTTATCCAGACATTCTAGATATTCTTCAGGCTTATTACAGACTACAAGTTAATGAGATCAAGACAAGGTGAAACCTGGAGCTTCTTATGGGTATATAGATCTCCTAATTCATTTTCTATGTGGAAATTGACTGTATGACCAGATTAACCAGAGGCTGAAGCATAATTTAGGTGGAATAGGTACGGTAATAAAAAATATCCTGTACACACAGAACACAGGACAGTCATTGCCCCTGAGGAGACAGTGAAGGGAATGAGACCAAAGGCAATGTTAAGGCAGACTTCAACTCTACAAATACAGCTTCATGCCTTAGGGAAAGCCAAAAAAGGACTGGAAATAAATATGACCATACATAGTATGAATGTTTGTTATATTATTTTTTCATAGTCACCTGAATATTTTAAGTTTCTCAGACCAAAAACAGGGAAAAAAGAAAAGCAACCTTACTTAAATGGCCTTTCCTAAAAAATAAAAATAAAAAACTAGTGACCTAAAAAAATGACATGATGGTTTACATAGAAAAATAAAAGAATTGGCAAAAAAACTCCTAAAACTAATAGCAATTATAGCAAGGTTGCAGGATACAAGAGTAATATACAAAAGTCAAATGCTTTCCTATATACCAGTAATGAACAAGTGGAATTTTAAATTAGAAACACAGTACCATTTGCATTAGCATCCAAAAAAATTAAATACTTTGGTATAAATCTAATGAAATATGTACAAGAGTTATATGAGGAAAACTACAAAGCTCTGATGAATGAATTTAAAGAACCAAATAAATGGAGAGACAGCCCATGTTAATGGACAGGAAGTCTCAATATTGGCAAAATTTCATTTGTTCCCAAATTTATCTACAGATTCAATGCAATCCAATCTAAATCCCAACAAGTTATATTGGGGAGACTGACAAACTGATTCTAAAGTTTATATGGAGAGGCAAAAGACCCAGAATAGCCAACTCAATACTAAAGGAGAAGAATAAAGCTGGAGGACTGACACTACCCAACTTCAAGACTTACTAGGAAGCTACAATAGTCAAGACAGTGTGGTACTAATTAAAAAAAATTAGACAGGTAGATCAATGGAACGGAATAAAGAGCTCAGAAATAGACCCACATAAATATAGTCAACTGATCTTTCACAAAAGAGCCAAGGCAATACAATGGAGCAAATATAATCTTTGCAAAAAATGGTATTGGAACAACTAGGTATCTGCATGCAAAAAAAAATGAATCTAAACATAGATATTACACCCTTAACAGAAACTAACTCAAAGGGATCACAGACTTAAGTGTAAAACACAAAACTATAAAACTCCAGGAGACAACATAGGAGAAAACCTAGATTATGGCGATTGGTTACAGTGATGACTTTTTAGATAAAATAACAAAGGCACAATTCATGTAAGAAATAATAGATAAACTGGACTTCATTAAAATTAAAAACTTCTGCCCTGTGAAAAATAATGTCAAGAAAATGAGAAAACAAGCCACAGACTGGAAGAAAAATATCTGCAAAAGATGTACCTGATTGATAGAAGATTGTTACCCAAAATATGCAAAGAACTCTTAAAACTCAACAATTAGAAAATGACCCAATTTAAAAATTGGTCAAAGACCTTAACAGAGACCTCACCAAAAAAGTATACACAAATGTCAAATAAGCTTATGAAAAGATGCTCCACAACATATGTTATGAGGAATATGAAAATAAAAACAACTGTGAGATACCACCTATTACAATGGCCAAAATTCAAAACACTGACAACACCAAATGCTGATGGAGGTTGTGGAGCAACAGGAATTCTCATTCATTGCTAGTGGTAATGCAAAATGGTACAGCCACTTTGGAAAACAGTTTGGTGATTTCTTACAAAACTAAACATGATCTTACCATATGATCCACCAATTGCACTTCTTGGTATTCATCCAAAGGAGTTAAAAACTTATGTCCACATAAAAGCCTGCACACACATATTACAGCAGCTTTATTCATCACTGCCAAAACTTGAAAGCAACCAAGTAGGTGAATGGATAAATAAACTGTGGTATATCCGGACAACAGAATAGCATTCAGCACTAAAAAGAAATGAGCTATCAAACCATGAAAAAAATGGAGCAAACTTAAATGCATATTACTAAGTGAAAGAAGCTAATCTGAAAAGGCTACATACTATATGATTCCAACTATATGACATTCTAGAAAAGGTAAAACTATGGAGACAATAAAAAGATGAATGATTGCCAGGGGCTGAGGAGGGGAGAAGAATTAATAGGTGGAGCACAGAGGATTTTTAGGGCACTGAAAATACTGTGTATGATATTATAATGATGGATACGTGTCATTATACATTTATTCAAACTCACAGAATTTACAACACCAAGAATGAACCTGACATAAACTATGACTGTGAGTGATACAATGTGTCAATGTAGGCTCATCCTTGGCAACAAAGGAACCATTCTGGTGAGTGATACTGATAATGGGGGAGACTATATATGTATGGAGGCAGGGGGTAAATGAGAAATCTCTGTATCTTACTCTTAACTTTGCTGTGAACTTAAAACTGCTCTAAAAATAAAGTTGAAAATTAAAAAAATACATATAATGACTTACTAGTGTACCACCATGCTTTCACAGCTACTCATTAACTTTGAAAAGTCCCAATCAAAAGTCCATAATGGGGACTTCCCTGGTGGTGCAGTGGTTAAGAATCTGCCTGCCAGTGCAGGGGACACGGGTTTGAGCCCTGGTCCAGGAAGATCCCACATGCCACAGAGCAACTAAGCCCGTGTGTCACAACCACTGAGCCTGCGCTCCAGAGCCTGTGAGCCACAACTACTGAGCCCGCGTGCCACAACTACTGAGCCCACATGCCTAGAGCCCATGTTCTGCAACAAGAGAAGCCACTGCAATGAGAAGCCCGCGCACCACAACAAAGAGCAGACCCCACTCGCTGCAACTAGAGAAAGACTGTGCGCAGCAACAAAGACCCGACGCAGCCAAAAATAAATAAATTTATTTAAAAAAAGAAGTCCATAATGCAATACTACCTCACACACACACACACACACACACACAGTCCTTCTTTCATAATCTCATACATAAAGAAGTTTCACTGCAGAGCAGCACAACTATCCAACAGAAAACTCTGCAGATACAATAATCAAGGGCCCAGGATTGCATCTATCACTGAACCACTAGCTCACTGTCACTTTAGAGAGCTTTTGATGGTATTTAATGTCTGCTTACAGATGAAATGTGACACATCCCACCCAGCATTTCATGTTAAGGTGAAGAATGTCCACATAAAGAGTGCTGAGCTAGGTGCTCTAAACAGAAAAACTCCCTAATTTCCAGGGTGCTGATAACATGGAACATGCAAAATTGGATAAAGCCACTCTGGCTCCAGGAGATACAGAGAAAAGAGAAGCAGATTAATGCTCCCAGGACACTTCTGCTTTCCCCAGAAGAGTCCTTTTTAGAAGTTTCTCATAAATCCTTGCAGGAAACATTGTAAAGGGCTTGACCTCTCCAGCCTGGGGCAGCCTACACAGTAGAATCAGATGCGTGTGGATTCAATTCTACATCTTCTACTTAATAGTTGTACAATGCTGTGCAAATTATGCAAGCTCCCTTGAGCCTTGCCTTTCACATATGAAATGTGGTGAGAAGACATAATTCCCAAGGACACAGTGACAGTTCAGGTTTATCAGGTTGATCCAGGTTTATCTCCTGGCTTGTAAGAGGCATTCCATATTGGCTCCCTGTTCCTCCCAGTGGGAAAGAGGTAATGAATAATTAAGCCAAACTCTCAAGACATTGAGACAGATAGCTTATCTCCCCCAGGCCCAACTGTAGAAAGACTGGACATCTTCACATTAGCGTACCATCTATAAGTGCAATTGGGTGCTTGTGTTGTGCCTGGCCCGGTGCTAAACTCTTTTCATACTTCCTGCCATTTATAATAATTGTTACTAACTATCCCTATTTTATACATGTGGCAATCACTTAATCCAAGTTCATACTGCTACTAAAATAGAAATCGCGGATGTAAATCTACTATTTGTAACTCTAGGACATACGCACCCTGAGCACGCCATTGTTCCATCATTATTAAAGGTGAAACAAGGAAGGAAACTCTAGAATCACGTTTGGAGAAAACTGCATCCACAGAGGCCTTCGAGTTAGCACACTATTTTCCTTATGTGAAAACTAAACTCTGTTTCTTACATTCAAGCTCTGAGACTAAGAGTCTGACATCCAGACTTGGTCAGAATTTACCTCTGCCAAAGTGAATTCTTGACAGCTAACAGCTGCAGTCTGAGGCTGAGCTGTGCCTCCTACATCACTTCTGAAAACGCAGTCAACATTAGGTGGCAGAGCTTCCAATCGATCATGCCAGAAAAAGATACTTATCTTGCATCTGCTCACCTTCTTTGCCAAGTAGAAAAGCAATTATCTGCACCAATACAAAATATAACTGCCTGGGCATAATACACATAAGAAGAAGAGATGATTTTAATCAGAAACTGGAAGTCAAAATTATAAACTTACCATACTGAATGTATAAGAGAAAGGGATTAGTACCTCCGTGGAGTTTCTATTAATTTCTGTTCTTTGGAGGAAAATCATAAATGGAAAAGGCTTAAATCAACTAAGGTGTGGGTAAATAGCATAGCTTCACCCTATCATGGGCAAATGTACTCTTAAGTTGCCTATCCATCTTTCTTAAATATGAGAGTTCTACCAAAATTACAAAAATGTGTAAAGAAAATTTTATATGATACAATCTTAAAAGACAAAGAGAAGATACTGAGCTTTCACAAATATGCAGGATTCATTTACGGTAAAAACTCACAACTACTGCTTTTTTATTCTCAAAAGTGTAATAATTAATATCAAGTGGTTTGAATTTTTAAATCTTCACTCTTTAATAAGATTGCCATCTGGCTTTATCATCAGAGTTTTCTTACCTATAAATCTAAAAAAAGAAATGGGCCTGCTTCGCACTTGTTGCCCTCCTTACAGGAGTCAGGCCCTTGGCATCTCTGTCAAGTTCCTCCATGACGGGGCTCCTGCCTACCTTCCTAGCCTCGTCTCCACTACTCATGTCCTGTGCTGCCTGTAGTTACACACACCCACACACACCCACACACACACACACACACACACACACACACACACACACACGCACACTTTGCAGGTACAGGCCTCTGTGCCCTCCCTCCTGCTGTGCTTTATGCCTGGAAGACAGCCCTCCCTCCCTTTAGTTCATCTTCTCATCTGTTAAGACTCAGTTTATGCCAAACCTCCCAGGCTGGCTAAGGTATCCTATCCTGTGAATCCCATAATTCAGGGTACACACATCGATCATCATACTTGCCACCCTCAGTAAGATTATCTTGTTCTTTGTATGACTTCCCCACTGGGGTGTAAACTTATCCATGCTGGCCCAATCAGAGTCTCTGTTTTTGAGAATCTGAAGTCAGAACACATTAATTCCAGTCCATCTTTAACAGAGAATTGAACTGAGAGGCTACATGAAGCCAGGACTGAGGCAGCCCTGCAACTCACCAAATTGAGAAAAGTCAGTCTTTAAGAAGAGGAGGAAAGGACAACAACATGGATTTTAAAAAGCAAAAGAGAGACCATGAACCCTCCAAAAGGTAAAAAAGAAATGTTTTGAGTTTGCCAGTTCCTGTGTCCAGAAATCAGGTTCAATACCCAGACTGGGGTGCCATTAGAGTCCAGTGTACCTTTCTAATGAAAACTTCAATTTTCTTAAACAAGTTCTTTAAAAATGTTGTTCTTTGTAAGCAAATGATCCCTATGACATCTGTATATAGTGTTTAATAAATGCTTATTAATCAAATGAATCAACAAACTGTCTCTGAAGAGTCAACAGGTATCAGTTTGCAAATGCACAGCTTTGATGACTTCTATGATGGTTGAGGGCAAAATATGTGTAAACTTTAACCTTTTTTACTATTGATATTTCTCATCAATACATTTGACTTAAGTTCCAAAGACTTAAGTAGTCAAGAATTCAAGATGGAAAAGGAAAAGAAAAATAGCCAAATGCACACTAGCGAAATCTCCTCCACAGTCTGCTTAGTCACTCACGAGGGTGGCCCATTATCATATCTCACTTCAGGGTCAGCCTCCGACTCTCACACAACTTCCAACTACATGCACACCGATGGAATGCAGTGACTAAAAGAGAAAAGGAAGTGACAGCATCGTTTCATAAGAGTTTGGGCAAATAGTCAGAGAGAGTGCCAAATGACCTGAGACCACCTGTCTCACTTGCGTCGTTTCACAGATAAGAAAAACAAACATCCAGGGAAGTAAAATAACTGGCCCAAGGAGCAGAGCAAATCAGAATCAGAGTAGAACTCAATTTCCCCCCAACCAGGCCATGGCTCCTTACACTACCGTGCGTTTCTTTACGTCCAGCCCAACCTGGGAAACAGCTCTTCTCTTTCAAAGAATTCAGCAATTCTACAATGTTCAGACTTTTCAAAAACAGCAAAGAGGACAATGATACAAGTTTTATTGTTCAAGACATATACTCAGTCGTCAACTATTGATATTATCACACATGTATTTTCTGCTTAAAAATATCTGGAGATTGGTACCCAATCTTGACTTATCTTAATGGTTTACCTATCTATTGTGGCTATAAATTATGTGCCATAAGGAAGAGAGAAACAAGGAACACTCCTACAGTGTTGGTGGGAATGTAAATTGGTACAGTCACTATGGAGAACAGTATGGAGGTTCCTTAAAAACTGAAAATAGAGCTACTATATGATCCTGCAACCCCACTCCTGGGCATGTATCTGGAGAAAACCATAATTCGAAAAGATACATGCACCCCAGTGTTCATTGCAGCACTATTTACAATAGCCAAGACATGGAAGCAATTCATCCATTGACAGATGAATGGTTAAAGAAGATGTAATAGACTTATACAACTGAATATTACACAGCCATAAAAAAGAAAGAAATATTGCCATTTGTAGCAATATGGATGGATGTAGAAGTTATACTAAGTGAAGTAAGCCAGACAGAGAAAGACAAATATCATGATATCACTTACATGTGTAATCTAAAAAAGAAAATGAGACAAATGAACTTTATATACAAAACAGACCCACAGACATAGAAAAAAAAAAAAAAAAACTTATGGTTACCAAAGGGGAAAGGGGTGGGGAGGGATGAATTAGGAGTTTGGGATTAACAGATACACACTACTATATATAAAATAGATAACCAAAAAGGACCTACTGTATAGAACAGGGAACTATACTTAATATTTTGTAATAGCCTACAAGGGAAAAGAATCTGAAAAAATAGATATATACGTATGCATAACTGAATCACTTTTCTGTACACCTGAAACTAACACAACATTGTAAATCAACTATACTTCAATTAAAAAATTTTTTAATTAAAAAATTTAGGGCTTCCGTGGTGGCGCAGTGGTTGAGAGTCTGCCTGCCAATGCAGGGGACACGGGTTTGAGCCCTGGTCTGGGAAGATCCCACATGCCGCAGAGCAACTAGGCCTGTGAGCCACAACTACTGAGCCTGCGCGTCTGGAGCCTGTGCTCCGCAACAAGAGAGGCCGCGACAGTGAGAGGCCCGTGCACCGCGATGAAGAGTGGCCCCCGCTCGCGGCAACTAGAGAAAGCCCTCGCACAGAAACGAAGACCCAACACAGCCAAAAATAAATAAATAAATAAATTAATTAATTAATTAATTAATAAGCTTTCATTTAAAAAAAAAAAATTTAAAGAAGAGAGAAACAACCTATACTGAGGATACACGTACAGTCTCTCCCTGACTCCACATGAAAACTAAAAGTGCAGTTTTATAATTAAATAAACAACTTTTTAAATCAAATTATTTTCATCATAAATGCAGTATGGATCATAATTCCTTTCACAAAGTGATATTCCTCTCACAAAGAAAAATTACTTAAGGGAACCAAAGGTAAAGTACAAAAAGAAATCTATGATAAAGACTTAACTGTCAGGAAATAGAAGCTCTACCACTTGAAAACTGAAACGCATTGGTTGGTTATTCATTAGGAACTGAGGGCATGTTTAGCTCTTAACATAAGACGCTAACATTATTCCTTCCCTCCGTCCAACTCTGGCTGGTTGTTTGCATGTGGTTGTTTTTTTTTTTCTGAATTATGATATAATTAATTGCCTTCATCCCCTAAAAACCCATACTATGTTCCCTTTACCAATACTTTTGGAGGTTAAATCGTTAAAAGCAAATCTTTTTTTTTTTTTTTTTTTTAATTTTATTTATTTATTTATTTTTATTTATTTATGGCTGTGTTGAGTCTTCGTTTCTGTGCGAGGGCTTTCTCTAATTGCGGCAAGCGGGGGCCACTCCTCATCGCGGTGCGCGGGCCTCTCACTATCGCGGCCTCTCCTGCTGCGGAGCACAGGCTCCAGACGCGCAGGCTCAGTAATTGTGGCTCACGGGCCCAGCTGCTCCGCGGCATGTGGGATCTTCCCAGACCAGGCTCGAACCCGTGTCCCCTGCATTGGCAGGCGGACTCTCAACCACTGCACCACCAGGGAAGCCCAAAAGCAAATCTTTAATGCCAGGATCCTCATGGAGACTGCTGCTTAGGGTGATTTCAAAATCAGTATGTATTTTCTAGATTATATATAAAGTAGTAAAGATCATGGTTTGAATAATGTGAATAGCATTAATAATCCATAAATCTACAACATGAAACACATCTTCCAATATGGCTATAAGGTCATCAATCTAAAAAACTAGTAAATTGTCTTTATTATTTGATTTTCAACCTAATGGCTTGTTTATTAAAGTGATGCTTTATTCAATAGTAATTCTAAATACATCAAAAACTTTTAATTAAAGAAAGTCCAGTTAGTCTCAGCAACTAAGAATAACTTTACACATACAACTTATAATGAGGATGGTATCCATCAGGTAAGAATAAGTGTTGGGGCTTCCCTGGTGGCGCAGTGGCTAAGAATCCTGCAGGGGACACGGGTTCGAGCCCTGATCCGGGCAGATCCCACATGCCGCGGAGCAACTAAGCCCGTGTGCCACAACTACTGAGCCTGCACGCTAGAGCCCACAAGCCACAACTACTGAGCCCACGTGCTACAACTACTGAAGTCTGCGTGCCTAGAGCCTGTGCTCTGCAACAAGAGAAGCCACTGCGATGAGAAGCCCGCGCACCACAACGAAGAGTAACCCCCGCTAGCCGCAACTAGAGAATGCCCACACGCAGCAACAAAGACCCAATGCAGCCAAAAATAAAAAAATTTATAAAAAAAAAAAGAAGTGTTAACACAGGCATTCTGTTTTCCTGCTAAACGTTGATGAAATCCATCTTTGTTACAAGAATGTTTTTTTCTTTTACAGTCATTTTCCTCTAAAATACTGTAAGCTCATAAAAAGAGAGAAAATAAGTAAATATCATAAACAAATCAAATCAAGACTATACCACTTTCATAAATACAACAAAGGAAAAGTGACCACTATAAAAAGATTTCTAAACAGTAATTCTTCCACACTGTCTTTGGCATAAAATAAGCATGCTGGTAGGGAAAGGTAAGTCCTAGCCCTACCATTTATGAAAAGCCACAACTAATAGCCATGTTAAGCTCTTTTCATGTATTCACTCATTTGTTCCTCACAATAAGCTCATAGAGCACCTTTTCTGTATTTTTTCAAGCATTTACATTTTTAACATTGTCACATTTAATCTAGAAAACATAGTAGCAGTTCAAAACATGTGGCAGACAATTTTCAGAGCAACAAGCTGGAAATCCCACCAAATTATCCGAAACCATCATGATCTATTGCCTAGTGTAGAATAATGTTCCCATGAAAGAATTATTTATGTATACCCTGAGTGTTTACAATGTTAAGATGAACTGATACTGCTTTTACTGCAATCACTCCACAACCTCTCAGCAGGCTACATTAAAAAAGATAAATTTAAAAAATATTCAGCTGGATGACAGCAGCTTTAACTAAAAGAGCAAAGAAATTGGCAGCAGACTCCCTACAACACCCTAAGGGCCCTACCTGTGTTCTGCAAAAGAAGGGAAAGATGTTTGGTGTCCTTGAAGTCACCCAGGCTCTAACCTGCACAGGACAGAGGTTGAGTATCCAATGGTGACTGGTGAGCTGACAGAAAACCATGAGGCCTGACATCCTCTTCTAAGAGCCTACTGTGGCAGTGACAAAATTGAATGCCAACCAGAAATGCCTACATTCTGATAGTTTTCTCTTTCAACATATGTCCCCATGAATCCAATTGGAAAGCAGATGCCTAAGCTTGATAGCTCTACACTGAGAAAGGAAAGAAAGAACTTATCATCCACTGACTGAAATTCACAGGGGATAGAATATTGCCAAGATTCGGTACCCAGTCAAGATTAAGCAGAAGGAACCAGGGGCTGTCAGCAGTTAGGAACTCTACCAAATGCTATCCGTAAATTAAAAGGAATTTTGCTCCTTAGCATGTGATTTATTTGGAAGAGGCTTTTAGTGCTTTTAGTGCTAAGTTCTGAATGAAGCCAAGAAACACTTTACTGAAATGATCCATTTTAGTGCTGAGTTCAGTTCAAGAAGCAAAGCAGATTTCAATAAGCTTTCAGGCAAACTCATCCAAGTCATACCTGCTTTACCATATACTCTGGGTCTGGTTCAGACGGAATAACATCACTCTCAACTAATGGTTAGGAAATAGTGACAGAAAAAACTCTCTTTTAATTCTCTATCCACAGAAGAGAATACCTCTCTGGTAAGTTCCATGTTTAAGAAAAGCTACTTTAAAAGAACTTGAGAGCCCATCTTGGGTAAATCAACCCACCAAAGAACGTTAAAGGCAGATTAATGATACTATCCCAATAAACACAGTTCAAAATTAAGAAGCCTGAAAACACTGACAGTTCTTTTGGAAAATTACTTTTTTATTTAAGTTTTTAAAAATAAATTTCCCACTATTTTCATCCTTCCTATAGCAAAACAGCAGCATTTGTTCACCCTTCCCAGGAAAATGTGTCCTTCTCCATAGGAGGACAAATGCCTGCAGCAATCACCCACCTCCCTTCTCCAGTGCCTTCCCAGCCACTAAGCAAGTCTGCAGTTCAGTCACACCAGGAGGCACTACCCGGTCTTAGTAAAAGCTATGGTCAGTTCAGTATATTAAAAAGAAACTGACAAGCTATGAAAAAGCTCAGGCATGTATGGGCCAAACGTAACAAGAGAGGATACCTTTTGGATATTGGGTCCAAATGATAGAATCATGGGTGTAAACAGTTTTAAAGTTGTTTAATAAGAAATAACTTTAACAATAATTATGCTAGTAGGTTTGGTCAGTTGTCTTTACACAAAACAGCCTGAGAGTTACTGCTTTCTTGGGTCCACCACCACCATGTGCCAAAATAAGTCATAGTGATCTGGCTGCAGCCACCTAAGAACTACATCTGAAGACTGAAGTATTTACACCATTGAAGAAGAGAGAGAATTCCAAAGCAAAATGTGGCCCAGCTCATCTTTAAACAAAGCAATGGAAATGAGGAAAGATGATCAGCAGCAATGAAAGAATTTGCAAAGTCTCTTTGAAGTAAGATCTTAGTCCATACCTACTTCCATAGGGTTGTTTGTGTTCTTAGCGTGGATTCAGCACTGAGCTTTACACTTACATTAAGAGATTTTAAAGTAGGGGAGGGGATTTATTAATACGAACCCATAAACTTCACTTTTAACTGTTGGAGATATTTTCTGTGTAGATCTATTAGTTTACTCCACCCCTCTTTCACTTGGTCATTTCATTTTTTTAAAGCGGTAACTGAATGAGATTGAAAATGGCCCATCTGAGATCAGTCAACCAGAAAGGTGTGTAAAATGGTGGGGGGATAACCCAATTATTCATCAGTAATTCAGGCTTTCAACACAGATTTTTTCCTGTCACCTGAAAATCTCATTTCACTAACTTACTAAGCTTCTTTCAAAGCTTACATGAGGCTGTTAATAATGATCTGAAACACATTTGCCCTACTCACAGGAGTTTAATCTACAAAGCATTTCTTACTTTAGGGAAAAAGAATACAATGCAAGGTCTACAGAAGTAAAGCATTAGAACGACACTTGAAAGATCAGTGACTCATTCCACCAGTGAAGGTCAAAATATTTACACGCTTCCTTAAGTCCTCTGAATTTAAGTTAATTATCTAACAGTTTCACTTTAGTGCCAACCTGTTCTCTAATCCTAAACCTGTCTTAGTTTCTTGATTTGCATGCCTCTGTGCAAGGCATACAAGAAAAACTTTTAAGACACACTGAAGTGAAAAATATAACCGCTGTCTTACCCACAAAGGTAGGAAACGAGCCCATTTTAAGTAAAAATATCATGATCATCATCCAGCTAAGTTTCATGAGGGCAGAGCTCTGTTTACTTCACTGCCATGTATTCCCAGCACCTAAAACATTACTTGGCACACAGGAGGCATTCAGTAAATACTGACAAATGAATGATTCATGACAGATGCTGCAGAGCAACAGAAGAGGAAAAGAGCAAGAATTTATTCAGCCAAGAACTGTCTTCAACACCAATCATAATCACTGTCATTTAAATGTGAAATCAATCAAGTCTATATATGAAAAATGACTACATATAGTTACAGATATAGGTATGAGTTACGAGGATAAGAGTTCAGGTAGAATTCACTGAGTTTTCTAAGGTGAAAGGGAAAATGTGTCCATGCGTGAATGAACTGGATATAATGAAGAGGGTAGGGAGAAGGAAGGTTTACATACAAAATATTTCTCATTTCACATGGAACAACTGAGTAAAAGGTGGTATCAACTGAAATTTCATCTGATTCCAGAGTGTATACTCTAAGTCCTAGGTTCTTCATTGCACTTGCTACCCGTAAGCCAATCACTAAGTCACACAGAAAAACAGGAAACTAAATAAATGACTTGCAGTAAGATTTTGGAATTCTCCTGTGTTTGGTAACTATAGAAAATATTTTACCTGATAGTATTTCGTCCAATTTTTTGACAGCCTAATGCCATGCATGCAATGTAAATACATACTAGCAAATAGTTTCGAAGTTCAAGCAAAAAAAAAAAAAAAAAAAATCTCACACAAACTTATCCCTTGCCTGCACACTACAGGTTCACCAGTTTCAGGATACATCCTGGTGTTTAGAAACCCACACAGGAATAATAATATTCATTATACTAAGCTACTACTAATGATGCTGTGGGCTGCCACACTGAATGGCCACTGTGTACCAGGCACCTATTTACATGTTTATTATGCAGGCTATAGCTTTGAGTCCTGACAAGCAATCTGAGAGTAAGGTGCCATGATTAGTTCCGCCTTTTGGAGATGAGAAAACTGAGGCTCACAGAGATAAAATAACTTGTCCAGGATCAAGTAAGTGAAGGAGCCATGATTTAAACACTGTCTGCAGAGATCTTCAGAACTAAGATAACATTGCCTCTTTGAACTTTTATTTTCTTTACCTGATCACCTTCTGACAAAAGGACACACACAGTTTTTAAAAATAATTTTGATACTAGTCAAATTTATAGTCAAATATATGACACCTTTCCTTTCCAAAGAAGGAAAATACATGACAACTTTCCTCTCCAAGAAAGGATAATGGTCTTTCTTGCCCACAAACATGTTAACTTACTAAGAACCTGACCCAGTTCCAGTTGTCCTATGTACTGCTCTCCAGACATAATTCTTTCTAAAACAGGCTGGTGCTCGGAGTTTAAAAAAAAAAAAAAAGCATGTCATTTAATTCAATGTATTACCACCAACACCCTATATCAAAGCAAGTCAAAAGGTGCCTCATTTGTTGACCCAAGGACGGCTGCAAGAATCTTCTACCCCCGAGAGTTCAACAGGGGGGCCAGCTCCACAGAGCATGAAACAAGTGTCCTGCCTCCTTCCCAAAGCCAAGTCCTCACCCGGGAAGCTGGACTTCAGAGCATAACAAACAGGCAAAAGCAAAGGATTAGGGGTCAAACAGCCTGAGTTCCAATACTGACGTTACCACTTACTAACTATGCAAATGTTTTAAATGACCATTTAACTTCTTCCATTTCCACCTGATAATGCAAACTCTAAGATCTACCCTAAACGAAAGTTGTGATGGCTGCATGGGACAACATGTGGGAAATGCCAGCCCACCTCCTGGTACATAGCGGATGGATCACAGATATAACGTTTTCTTCCCCTCCTGAAAGACCTTCTTCACTGGAGTGCTGGAGCTGACTCACACTGGCTTGCAAGAGATGACTATTAAATTTTCAGAAATTTTGCAGGCCAGTTATTAAATACAGACATTATTGAAAATTAAATTATATAACTATAATAAATCCTATGTATGTAAACATATTGTATATATTTATATTAATATATAATATATATCTTAAAATAAATGATATAAACTTAAATCATGCTAAAAACAAAGGTAGTAAGTACTCAAGGCTCATCACTTCCTAGTTCGTTTCCTTCATTTTACTGTTATCTATGCTCTTGAGGTTACTACGTCTATTGTCCATTGAGCAGTGGAAACGCTTCATGATGGTGAGCTGTGGCACACCTGTCCCAGCTCCACGTTCAGCAATGTCACATCTGTAGCTTCAAATCAGCCATGGTAAGAGTATTTACATGGAAATGGGCCAACACCAGTCAGGATTTACTTTCTCTGGAGAGCCAGTTATTAAGCATTTACCAGTGCACCCCTGGTATTCATACTTCATCTTATTCCTTTCTGCTCCTGCATCTTCCATCTCTACTCTCCACAAGTTATCTATCTACATACACACACCCATTAAACTGAAAATAAAAATGAAAACAAAAACCTAACACCCCTGGAGTTAACATCCTTTGCCCCATTCCTTCATTACCAAATTTACTGAAAATATTCTATTTATTCTTAATTCCAATACTTTCTTACCACCTACTCATTAATTTATTCATTTCACAAATATTTGAGCAACTACTCTTAGCCAGACACTATGAAAGGAACTGGGGATACAAATGTGATCAGAAGCCGACACGGTCCCTGCCCTGATGAAACTCAGTCACACTGCAGCCTGACTTATGTCCTTCCTTGAAAGTCTATAATGCGCTATTAATTCTTGTTTTTTCTCCTCCTCTGCCTTCCTTAAAAAAATTTACAATTTCCCCAAATATTCTGTCTTCTTTTCCTTCATGCCCTGTTACAGAAAAAGTCAAGATATCCTCAAGGTTTTGACTATTTATCTCTCTGCTTTCTTGCTCAGGAATTTCAAGCATTACTGTGATTTTATCCTTTCCCAAACTTATTTTTCCTCTAGCCTTTCCATCTCAGTAACTGACACCACCACGCACCCAACTACTGAAGCCAGAAACGCAAACATCCTTGTTTCTTGCTTTTCCCTCACCCCTTCACCCCAAACATCAGCAAGTCCTGTTAGATGTGTACCCAAAACTTATCCCAAATCCACCATATCCCCTCCACCTCAGTCTCTATCACCCTCGGCCAAGACCCTTTCTTTTCCCCTCAGTCTGTATGAAAGTCTCCCTGCTTTACTCTTGCCCCTTAATCATCCACTACAAGAAGCCAGTGTGAACATTCTTAATATAACCATTTTCCTCCACATTAAACAAACAACAACAATAACAAACAGAACCCTCTAAAGTCTCCCCTTTCCACTCAGAATAAAATCCAAACTCACTTCCATGGCCAACACACCCTTCACCATCTGGGCCTGCCCACGCCCTGAGTTCGCCCCTTTCAAACCCCACTTGCTCGTTACCCCAAGTCTGGGACCCTGTGCCCAGATCTGAGCAGGGCTAGCTCCTCCGTGAGGATTCTGTGGGCCTTCCCTGACCAACCAACATGAACCTGCCCCAGCCAGGCCCAGCCACCACTCTCCACCACACTGTTCATTCTTTGTTGGTTATTTAGTGTGTGCCCTCCTCTACTGGAAGGGAAGCTACACAGGGGCAAGGACCCTGTCTTCCTTATTCACCAGGACATCCCTGGTGCCTGGAACATGCCAGGCACATGGTAGACACTCAGTAGATCTTTGTTGATGAATGAATAAATGGAGCACGATCCAAAAGACAGGTTTCCACAGGAATAATCAGAAACAAAGACCCAGAAAAGAGGGAGTTTTCTGGGACTGCACAGAAGAATAAGAATAGCAATCTGCTGTTTAACTGCTAATAGTATGAGTCAAATTTCCATCTTTATTAAATTCTGACTTGCCCATGGCTTGAGCTATTTTAGAGGCAAGCTAATTTAATGAGTTCTGATAAATCTATGTTAATTTTCATGGCTAGGTCAAAAGATTCAAAAAAAGAGAGAAAATCCTGTGCTTTAAAGTTTTTCCCGTACCCTGGGAGATCAGCTCAGCGCTTTGTGACCACCTAGAGGGGTGGGATAGGGAGATTGGGAGGGAGATGCAAGAGGGAGGAGATATGGGGACATATGTATATGTATAGCTGATTCACTTTGTTATAAAGCAGACACTGACATACCATTGTAAAGTAATTATCCTCCAATAAAGATGTTTAAAAAAAAAAAAAAAAGATTTTCCTGTACCCTCAAAAACATTTCTGAGAGGCAGTGTCCCCTGGGCTTCCTCCCATACTTGTGCTGTAATAAATTCCTATCACACACCAAGAGCAGGGAGAGACAGAGCAGCAGAAGGTAGAGCTCTCCTCCCCCAGAAAACCAAGAGGCCTGCTCTCTGATGCCCAGGGCTCTTCCACCAGGGAAGCAGCAATACGTCTGCACTTCTTAATGGAGGCTTCAGAGCCTCACCTGCTTCTTCCAAATAACAGCAGACAGTAGGGCTTCTACTTGCTTCTTCCAGCTACTCCTTTCTCATCTGATCTAATATAAAGGAGGAAGGGAAAGAAGAAGAGAAGGAAGGAGGCAGGAGGAAGGGAGATGGGGAAGGAAAAAGAAAGAAGGAGGGAAACAAGTGTGGGCGGGTGTCACAAAGAACCCACTCGGCGCTTCACTTCTCCAGCGATCCCCCTGCAACAGGTGATGCTGGATGGTGAAAACACGCAAGGTCAAGGAGCCCAGCCCAGTACCTCATCAAGGACCACACAGCTCGAGGAGACACAGGGAATCCGCTGCTCTTGGGTTCAGGCGGCAATGGAGTGTGGCAGCCACCCCAAGCTCCTTTGTGAGGGAACCGCTGCTGCTTCCCATTCTCCCGGAGAGGGTGCGCTGGCGGTGCGGTGGGCAGGGAGCTCCCGGGCCGCTGTGGGCTGCGCTGATGGATGACCCCATTGCTCCTAATTGTGCACGGAATGGAGGGGAAACAAAGTCAGACAGAATGACAAGACTTGCAACAAGGAACAGCAATCCCTTGTCCCATTGCCTAGCCCTGTTCCATGGAAGCAACCGTCCACAAGTCTTTTAGCACTTCTGTTTCTGGTATTCATCACAATATTTTTAAAATACGATTAAATTATAAAATTATTTCTAATTTTAGAACTTGTCTTATTGACTTGCTACCATAGAAGATGAGGACTCAGTCCCTTTTACGTAGTCACCAATACACACACACACACACACACACACACATATGCACGCATGTTCACAACCACCCTCTTCTCTTCTCATCTTCCACATATATTTCTCTCATAATAAATATAATTTGAATTCTCATAACTCAGTTGAAGTGATATTCGGGATTTACATTATTATCATCTTGTGAAATGTTGTTCACAGCTGATCCACCCCAATGTATTCTCACATTTTCCTTCATGAATATTCTGAGATGATATAATTCATAACCACTAGCTGGGCAAAAATTTTAAAGTCTGATACTACCAAGTGATGGGGAGAATGTGGAACAAAGGGGATTCTCATCCACTGCTGCAGTCCAGTCATTTCAAAAGCAATGTCTCTGGCTCGCAGTGAACAAGTGAAATCACAGTTCACAGTGAGATCAACACAGTGAACGTGTATCCATCTGTGGCCCCAGCAACACTTCTGTGGTTATGCCCCAGGAGGTACGTGCACACAAAGGTTTCCTGCAGCATGCTATATAATAGCCAAAAATGTAAAAATAACCTAAATTCAAAATCCAGAAGGATGGATAAATTGTGATAAATACTACACAACAGTTAAAATGAATGAACTATAGCCACATGTATCCACATTGATGGATCTCAAAACCCAATGTTAAATGAAAAGAAAAGCAAGTGACACCATTTATATAAAGTCTGCAAGTATGTAAACAATGCTATCTGATATTCAGTGGTATATACTTATGAAGTAATAACAAGCAAACCGTCCTAGAAATGAAAAATGCCAAATTCAAGATCATGGTTATTTCTAGAGAGAGGGTAGGGACTGGGGTCAGGGAACGTTATCCTCTGCATGTTGGCAATTATATGCTAATTCCTTAAAAAGAAAAAAATTTAACTTTCAGGAGCTGATCTTTCACTGAAAATGTTTCTTCCTAAAGGTGATGTCAAGTAAAAGAAATCTAACTCTGTTCGTGTGGCCCAATCTTAAAATTTAGGAATAAATTGCTCTTCATGTAGGAGAGGGCTTCCAACACTTGTTTCTGTTGTTTCTTTCCTGTTGCCTGAATCACACAATGAAAAGACCTCAAGAACAACCTAGTACCGAGATGTTTATTCTAAATGAGCAGATAAGAATTTGCGTGTACGTTATTCGGGGAAAAGGGGACACGATTCCGTGAGATTCTCAAAGGGGTCAGGACCCCATAATACACACAGATCCTCTGAGCTGGTCTCCTGGTACGAATGTGAGCCCAGGCTCTGAGCTGCAGATGTCCTGGGGGGTCTCCAAATCCCTGTCCTATGTGCTCCATGGGGGCTCAGGGGTAACCCTGTGGCTCTGGAGTCACACAGACAGAAGTCCCAATAGGGGATGGGTGACTCTGGAGAGGTTACTTTCTATGCCTGCCTGAATTGTCTCCTGTGTAAAACGAGGGTAAAAGTTGTTGTGAGCAATCAGTGACTTCATACCTGTAAATGGTGTGGCCCAGTGCCTGGCACACGGCCTGCACTCAAGAGAAACTGTTATCGACCAGGTCTCCCTGTTACCTGCTCTCAGTTCCTTCTCACCACTTTCACAACTGTACTCAGTTACTCGCGTAATTACTTATGTAACGTCTGTCTCCCCCAGTATTGCTCTTTGAGGGAAGGAATCTTAACTCTCTTATTCTTGGCCAGGCACAGAATGAGAATGTGTTAAGTGGGCGGAAAGAATGAGCGCCTCCACCTATGCAGAGATGCTGGTGGTGGTGAGAGCTAAAAGTTACTAAAACAAACAAACAAACAAACCCTACAGACTATGAGCTATGCAACATCCAAGCTACATATCAGCAGTATTGTTTTTTTCATAGAATAGAACTTCTAGCAGTTTGGTATAATGAAGGCCAAGAATAATTATTAAAGGAATAAAAAAGACAATTATTCTCTTTGAAAAAAGCCTAGCTCAACAGTGACCACATGAAGAAAAAAGGAGTGTAGCAACCATGGGCTGGAGAGACCTAAGACCAGAGGAGATATGACTTCAAAGATGAGTGTAAACAAGAAAGAATGCTGCCTGCCATCATGTTATCAGCCGCTGCAGCCCGCCTGGAAGGTGCGCTGAGGGGAATTCAGGATGGAGAAAAATAGGATACTGACCCTAGAGAGTTGAGATGCATATCAAAGGAACAATTTTAATGAGCCCAGACTCTTGCATCTTCCCATATATAGAAAAGCACTGAAATCATTAACTTGACATGCCTGATTTTTTGTGATTAGCACTAATCTTTTGAGTTTCGACTATATAGTTGCTTTTTTATTTTTCTTCAGCAAAAACTCATACATCCCGGCTCCTCCCTTACCTCTTTGGAACAGTCCCTCAGAGCTATCTGAGAGTCTGCCTTCTCAGGATATAGTCCTTAGCAATGTCCCCAAATAAAACATAATTCTCAACCCACAAGTTGTGTGTTTTATTTCAGTCGATATGAGGTTAAAATATCTCTGGGCTGAACCAAAGGCGAGGGTCTGCAGGCACTTGCCACATCTTCTGCTGTCAGTAGAGTGAAGCAGAAAGACGATGGGAGGCAGATACAGAGAGGATGCCAGAAGAAAGTGGAAAGCCAGAGGGGTGGATAGGCTGCTCTCTAAATAGTAAGGTCAGCAATGCAATTACTGCCACGGGTGGAGAGGATACAGAGGAAAGGCATTCTCACATAAGCCTAGGGGAGGTGCTTTGGCTCACAGCTTTCTTGGCTTGAGCTTGGATCAAAATGATACCTGGGCTCCTTCCTTTTACATGCCTCTGAGATTTACAGAGAGCCAACAGAGCACTAAAATCTATTTAAATTATCTCCAAGTATGCCCAGGCAGGAAGGTGATCAGAATTTAATGACTCATCTCAGCTTGTTGCCACTCACTAGCACTGCTCTTATCTTTATGTCAAGAAGTATAAAGAGGTAGGGAATGGGCTAAAAAGACAGGATTCTTTTTTTAAGATAAAATTCTTCATCGGACAAGGCCGGAGAATAAATCAGTTACATTTATTAAAAGTTCAAATGTAAGGGCCTTATAATTAGTGAAAAATAGTGTCTGCATGTCAAATTGTTAGTAATTATGGATTTGATAGAGGAAGAAAATTATACTATGTACTTGAACTTTTAATATGCCTTAGTCACTCTTATCATCTATAATCCACAGGATAATATGAATGTGCCTTGATTTTTTTTAAATGAAAATAGGCTACTAAATAAACTTGTTCTTTAACTTGAATATGACGTGTAATTATTCCCGTATGGTTTAGACTGGCCCTCTGTGGAATTCCAAAAGGCCCCTTCCAAAACTCTTAGGTAAAAGCATCATCCTTAGAGCAAGTAAACAGACTCTAATTTAGCATTTGAAGGCAGAGATTCAAGTCAAGCTGTTAACAAACTGTTACCATTTGTAACTACTCCCCTGTGTGAATCAAGATTTCTCAGTAGTATGCAACCAAAACAATCTGGCGATATAAACTGGCAATTAGCATTGATACTTTTCAATTCCAAATTTGGGGCTCACAAAAACTTTATAGTTTTCATGGATTATCATAAAAGTGTGAAGAGTTTAAACATATATCATGCATTTATCCTAAGGAAATAAGCCTTACTATATGATAGTCTAAGATGAGGTTACATTTAACAAAATGTTATACCTCTATTTTTTTAATGAGAGTTTGCAAACTATTGATTTAAGCAACTCTTCTCTGCACATCATGGACTGCTTGACAGCAAAACTTTAAAATGACTTACGATTTATCATGATTGTGGGATAAAGAAAAGAGATCATAAACCAAGCACACGCCGAACACCGTGATGCCTGTCTCTTTCACCAGCATCGCGCAGGTCCCCAGAAACAGACTGAGCAGCAGGAAGAAGGGAGAAGCCGTGGCAGGGAAACATTCCCCAGCACAACACTGGTCCACACTCCTGAAAAACAAGGTTGAGTTGCTTTTACTCTAAGAAGAAATGTGGGTCGCTAAGAAATAACCACCTTTTAAAGGTAAGATCTAGCACCAATTTCCTTGTGTTCTAAGTAAGTAGGTGAGCAAAGATTTCTTCAAGAATGTTCACCACAGTATTATTTAAAATTTGCAAAGATGGAAAAAAGTAAATGTCCAACAATGCTGAATTTGGTACTTAAATTAAGGCATATATAAATTCTGGTAAATTATGGCATATAACAAAGGAACACTAAAAAGCCATTTAAAATGCTACCATAGAGATGTCTTTAGCGACATGGAAAGATGTTTAGGTGAATATATTTTAAGTGAATACTACAGGTTACTAAGCCACATGCATGAACTCTGGAGCCAGGTTCCCTGGGCTCAAATCACAGTTCTGCTGTTAACTAACAGGGTAACATGGGGCAAGTCAGTTGCCTCCCTGTGCCTCAGTTCCCTCATGTGTGAAATGGGATCACAGGGTTGTAGGGAAGATTCAGTAAATGACTTATTACATGTTAAGTGTTTATCATTATTATTATTTCTGTGAAGGCGTTTTATATGCTTCTGTACAAAGAAATCAGTGGATATATACCAAAACACAATCATCATTTCTGTGTTTTAGTCTTTTTCTTTTCTTCTGGCTAATCTGTTTTTTTTTTGTTTTTTTTTTGTTTTTTTAATTGAGGTACAGCTGATTTACAATGTTGTATTAGTTTCTAAACTGTAGTTTTAAATTTATTTTTCATGAGAATGTATTAGGTAAAGCTTTTCTTTTTTTTTCTCAGCATAATTTCCAGCAGGGATTTTCTAAAACCCTCCAGTTGCTGTAAAGTCTTTTTTCACCTTACAAAACAGAGTCAGCCTCACACCAAGAAATGCCACTGTTCCTTCCGCAGGTGGCACACCAATTTGCTCCTACTCTTTTGAAGGCCAATATATCTGAAGTGGTGACGTCTTACCCTTACTGTTACGTCTTGGAACAATCACCTAAATTACATGCCAAATTTGTAGGAGACAGGCTTTTTCTCCGAAGCTGGTTTATAGCTTAAAATTACTCAAAGTGCAAATGGCCTGCACAACAGAAAGCTGTAACAGTGTGGCTTATTACCACACAGATATGGATATGCTGCGGGCCCACTCATGTTCCCAAATTTATCAACACAGAGAAGAAGCCTGAGAGATCAAGTTCAAACTCAAAAGCGATTATTAATCTTGTTCTCACACCAGAGCAAATAGGAAACAACTGTTGAATTCGGGTTTATATTTTTAATATTTTCACAACACTCTTTTATATACCTAGCAATGCAGTGGGAGATTACAAAGCCAGCACTAGAAGCCTGGTACTATATTAAGAAGAGACTCTGCTCTTAAAGCAAAACTTCATAAAGCTTAATTCAGTCCATCTTTGACCCAAGGTCTAAACTGGTTTACAACAAGGTTTCTCAGTTTCAGCACTACTGGTATTTTAGGGAAGATGATTCTTTGTTACAAGGGCTGTCCTGCACACTGTAGAATCCTTGGCCTCTACTCACGTGCCAGCTGTGCCTCTCCAGTTGTGACAAGCAAAAGTACCTCCAGACATTGCAAATGTCCCCCTGGGGCAAGGTGGGCAAATTTGCCCCCTGTTGAGAACCACTGGTTTAGAACAGTGTTCCTTGGAGTCACTGGGTTTTATAAGATTATAGGCCAATGAACTGACCCAGAGATCAAGGTTCACAAATCCTTAACCAGGCATCCCTCCACGAAGCAGGGCAATGTGGCTCACTGGCCCCCTTACTCCTGGGCCACCCTCTGAGTCACCTGCCCCCATTACATTCATTTTTTACCCACCCCTTTCCCTATGTGGATATGTCACGACTCAGGTGAGAATCTGATCAGTCAGGGGGGAAGGGGCAATATAATGGGAAATTGTTTTATTGTTTTTCAGTCTACCAAAGCAAGAAGCTTCTGTATTTTGATGAAAGGATGTGCAAACTGGAAAATACTACTTTCAATTCAGCCTTGTTATTTTAAGCTTTGAGCTACTTTAATGAGGATAATAAAGAGGAAAAAAACAAAACAAAACGTAGGACCAAAATGAAAAGGAGAAATTAAACAAATCATAGTTAAATAGAAGAGAGGACTAGACCCAGTATATTTTGGCTCAGAGCTAAGATTTCAAATTCCATTCTCAGTAAGAAACTACAAGTAAGAGAAATCAAGAAGCAAGAGCTTATCTTCCCAGCACTGGGAGAGCAGTCCTTTTAAAAGGCTATGACATGGTTCAGAATGTGGCTGGAAGAGAGAACAGCCTAGCTTTTGGTAAGGAAAGGGTTTCCTATTCCAGGTCTCCAAGAAGCTCACTGGGCAGTTCACTGCCAAGAAGCCTCCCTCCTCTCTCAGGCAGGAGCTCAGAGTCAACACACACACACACACACACACACACACACACACACACACACACACACCAGAAACTCCCAGGGGACAGCATGACTGTAAACAGATAAGGGCATTCTTAGCCGTACATACCTACTGTAGGAGAGAAAGGCTAACAGAAACAGCAAGCATGCCAACACGTCAGCTCTGCCAACAATTCCGGCCACCTAGAAAGTGTGAAAAAATAAAAACCTCAGAAAACCACGTTTAGAAACCCATTACAGAAATGTTATTTGTTTTCAGAGGAATGAAAGGAATAATAAATTAGAAAACACATTTTTCTTTAAATTCTGATATATGACTAACCACTTCTGGTTATATTTAGCAATAATTTTAAAGAAGGAGATAAAGAGGAAGGAAGGGGCAAGATTTTCATGCTTAACTTCATTTTTAACCTTTCTTCTATTGAAGATCAATTCACAGCATCAAAGTATATTCATTTGCTGGTTTTTTTCAAAACTATTTTTTTTGCGCAATGACTGAGTGCTGGACACTGTGCTAGTCTTTGGGCATCAGAGTGCTAATGGAACAGAGGATGCTTACAGAGCACTGGGAAAAAAATAAGACAAGAATGGGAAGGAGCATGAACTCATCATCGCTATGTGTGAGTGTACGTGCATGCGTCTGTGTTTCTTAGCAACATCACCAAAAGGGTCTGAAAGCAAAATACCCCAGTAGCGAAGAGCCATCCTGGCACTAACCACAGGCCATTGCTCCAATAAAGAAAACATGGGCCCCTTGGAGAAGCGGCTGATTCCAGGGTTGAGACTCGGGAGATACAAGAGGATTTGGATCATCTTCTCCTGTTAGAAAATAAGTGCTCAAAAAATGACAGGTACATGTCAATAGGACACAAAAGCCAGTAACAATGGGCTCCCACTGACCAAATATGCAACAATTTGAACATCATAATAAATAAGGACAGCAATAAATGATAAACCATTGTCAGTTACAGTAATTAAGACAAATATATTAATAACACTGTATATTATATATAATCCTAATATAAATTTTAAATTACATTTAAAGATATGACTAATATAATAGAAAGACACTGAAGACTGGTGGCTGTTCCAAACTTAAGACTAAAGGAGGCTAAAAAGAAACAGTGACTAATGGCCTTGGTTTTAGAAAATATACAACGAAATTATTAAGGTGTAAAGGAGCATGAATTATGCAACCTACTCTCAAATGTTTCAGAAAACAAGTAATATTTTTATATATTGAAGGAGAAGAAGTGGGACGATGATAAAACATATGCTGCAAAATGTTAAAAATTGGTGACTCTGGATAAAGAGTATATTGGTCACTACATTTTTTAAGCTTGAAATTATTTTTTTTATTCTGTTACTTCAGAAAGGGACTGAAATGGAAGAAGGATGGGGACAGATGGCTATTTATAAATCTTTGTATTATTTCACTACTCAAAACATGGGTACATTTCTCTTAATTTTTTGAAATCCAGGAAATAAAACTGTAAAGGAAAAAAACGGGGTATGGTTCAAAGAATGCTTCAAAGAAAAGGTCACATATGAGGAAGAATTCGCAAGGGAAATGAACAGACTTGACATTCAGGCACAGAAAACAGCCTTACCCAAATCACAGAAGACCTGAAGCCCATGGTGTGTTGGAGAATCAATCAACAATTAATAGTGAAAAATAGATTTCTGGGAAATATACCTATAAATATCTTCATATAATAAGCAAATTTTGCAGTCATAAAGGAGAGGCAATGACACACACATGGAGCTAGACCAGGGGTCCCCAATCCCTGGGCCACGGATGGTACTGGTCTGTGTCCTGTTAGGAACCGGGCCGCACAGCAGGAGGTGAGCGGCGGGTGAGTGAGCGAAGCTTCATCTGTATTTACAGCCACTCCCCATCACTCACATTACCTCCTGAGCTCCGCCTCCTGTCAGATCAGTGGAGGCATTAGATTCTCATAGGAGCGGGAACCCTGCTGTGAACTGTGCATGCGAGGGATCTAGGTTGTGCGCTCCTTATGAGAATCTAATGCCTGATGATCTGAGGTGGAGCTGAGGCGGTGATGCTAGCGCTGGGGAGCGGCTGCAGATACAGATTATCATTAGCAGAGAGGTCTGACCGCACAGAGACCACAATAAATCAATTGCTTGCAGACTCATATCAGAACCCTATCAGTGAGTAGCAACCGAAAGCTCAGGGCTCCCACTGATTCTGCATGATGGTGAGTTGCATAATTATTTCATTATATATTACAACAGAATAACAATAGAAATAAAGTGCACAGTAAATGTAATGCGCTTGAATCATCCCGAAACCGTCCCCCCACCCCCACCCCTGGTCCGTGGAAAAATTGTCTTCCACGAAACCAGTCCCTGGTGCCAAAAAGGTTGGGGACCGCTGAGCTAGACCATCCAAGGCTTGAATACAGGTTCCTCTAACCATCTGAGGGAGATTCAACTTTGTTATCTTTAAGTTCTGAGATTTGGTTTTGTTATCTTTAAAATGAGTATTACACCCCCTAAGTCACGTTACATATACAAAGTGCCCACTCATTGTTGATGCCCTTCTTTCTTCTTTTTCCCTGCAGAGAAAGGGGGTGAGACTCTTAACAGTGAGACGGGTTTTTCTGCGTGATGTATGGAAACCATTGTTTTACTTTAAGGTTTACATGTATGATATTTTATGTTAACTCTATTAGATAATCTAATATGTCTATTAGTGACAGTGTGGTTTCACCTCAGTGTCAAGGCCCAGCTCAGACTCACAGTACGTAAAGCAACAACTGCACACGGTTCACTTGTGAAGCCCAGGTCTGCTCAGGCTACAGCACCGCCCCTTTGAGCACTGAGCTCAGCATCACCAGCAAGGCCTCTGGGAGGTTAAACAGAGAGCCCAGCTCGCCAGCAACAAAGTCCTGGGATCAGGCCCAGGCATCTGGGCCCACGGGGACACCCATCACAGCACAACTGCTGTGGCCAACTCAGACAACAGCAAGACTCGCAAGCTGATATTGGGTGTGGCAAGCTGGAATGAGGCAATCGCAAGCTAGGCAAGCATAACTAATGCCTTCAAGGAGCCTGAAGCCCTGCTTCTCAAACTGTAGGCAGTTAGCTCTGCCGGGAAACAGCAGCGTGTGCCAGCTGGACGTGCCCAGATGTGAAGAATGGAGTGTCCCTTGGAGCAGAAGCTCAGAGGGGGTGTTGAAATGTCAGTGCTAACACTGAGAGACTCTGCTGCCAGCTCCAAACCACCAAGCAGTCACTGAACACATACTCTATATCCCTGTTAAGCTGGGGTCTCTGGGACAAGGGGGTTAGTGTCTTAAAAACAAGGTGCTTGTCATCAACTACTATATGTCCAGACCAGCCACACAGTGAGTCAATTCATCAACATCATCTTGTTCAGTAATTGCATGTTTCACGCCGGTCAACAAACATTTAACAAGTGCCTCCTATTTGCCAGGTACTATGCCAGCTGGAGGGATAAAACCTGCCCCAAGCAGTTAACATCTGGTGAGGAGTCAAAGAGGGTATTAAGAGGTTACAAGGGAACTGCATGTATTGTAAAGAGGAGAAATTACTGCCATGAGAAGACTGAAGGCATTAATTTGGACTGTAGGATCTGGGAAGGCTTCGTGGAAAGGCTGGACTTATTCACTGAGACTTAAAGGTCAAGCAAGGAGGACTTCAGGAAACTCAAGACAGCGGGATGTGAATCCTGGGCCAGAAAGGGAATGCAGAAGCATTCCAGGCAGAGGAAAGAGAGTCCTGAAAGCATACTGGGTGTTCCTGGAAGGGGAGGTTAAAGTGATGAGAGCATGGAATAAATGAAAAGCGGGTGGGAGTGGGCAACAGGAAGCAAAGATGGAACATCAAGTTGGCACCCCTTGGGCTTGATCCCGTGACAGTGTAGGCTGAACCTACAAAGGAAGTACAAAAGGACTTGGTCAAAAATACAAAGAGATGGAGAGCACGTATTTCTTCCCTTAAGCTTCAGGTTTCCATCACCAAGCAGGTAGCTGTAACCTGGGAACTGTATTCCTTTAACAAATATTCAAACATTTGAAAAAAATCAGTGAACATAATTGAGTAGAATTCAAATAATGTAACATTCAGATCTCCTAGCAGGCTTAACAGAACCACATGTGGAAACTGCCAAGTAAGGACTTAATTTGCCCCCAAAACTTGTTATTTCTTGGACTATCGCTATTATATTATATTTATTAATTATTTTACCTGCAAAATGAATTCTATTGGTGGCAGACTGAGCCAGGAACACACACTTAATACACAGTAACAGCTGAAAGCCTAACTGGCTGATTAGATCATGACCAATTTTCTCCTAAGTACTCTTGTCCCAGCGGTGGAAATGTCAACCCTAACCTTCAACTCCATGTGTCAGCATTTCCTGCTCTTGCTTTTGACTTGACATTAGTGCATTCCTTCAAACAGTAATGCCTCTATGATGATTGTTAAGTTTTAATTCTCATAGGAGAATTACAATGATTTCCCCATTTTCCCAATTTCTCTACTGATTTTTCTCATGATTCAGGATTCAGAAAAACATAAATTTCCCAAGAAATATACTGTCAGGAAACCCAAGAATCACAAGGCCTTCAATGAGGAAAGCTCTAGGTCTACCTTATTCACTGCTATAGCCCTGCACTGATTGACTGTATTATAGTCACACAAATTTTTGTTGAAAAATTACATAAATAAATGAATTTATTCCTCTCTACTTAAACTGGAAATAATTTTTCCCTTCGCTGGAATTTCAGTTTTATTACAACATATTGTTTTGTCTTGTACGTATTTATGTGTATGCTCTTTGCCTTTTCTAGGAGCTTATGAACAAACCGTGGGTAGGGACCCCACTGCCCACCCACATACCCCCTTGGCACCTAGCAGAGGGTCTGCACTAAGCAAGCACTCCTTTAACAATTTGTTGGTTATGTAATTAAGAAAGCAAATCCTTAATCATATCAACATGTTTACACTAAACCCTCCCCCCCAATTTAAGCCCTCCATCCTTCCTGCTATAATTTATGGTCTCATTCTTGTTCTTGTTTAACAAAGAGGAGACACATCCTACTAACTCCCTCTTTCATCACACTATGGTCTGTTTTTCTTTATCTTAAATAATGTATCACTATGTTTTCATAACACACATTTCTTTTTCTCTATTTCTCTGCCCTCCTTTCTAGAAACCTGAACTAATATCTATAATTAAATAACAGTCTCTTGATTTTACTTTCCAGTATAGTTTATTATATAGGTCAAATTTCTTTGCCTTCTTATGCCTCCCCCATCTCCTTGTGAATGCAAATAGTTTCTTTAACATTTTTCCCTAAATAAATGTCTAGTTCTCAGGCTCCTTTGTCCCCATAATTGTGTTACCATGGATTTTTTTTTTCCGATTAGTACAAAAGCTGCTTGAAACCTTTTTTTTTTTTTTAACATCTTTATTGGAGCATAACTGCTTTACAATGGTGTGTGAGTTTCTGCTGTATAACAAATTGAATCAGCTATACATATACATATATCCCCATATCTACTCCCTCTTGAGCCTCCCTCCCACCCTTCCTATCCCACCCTCCCTATCCCACCCCTCTAGCTGGTCACAAAGCACCAAGCTGATCTCCCTGTGCTATGCGGCTGCTTCCCACTAGCTATCTATTTTACATTTGGTAGTGTACATATGTCAATGCCACTCTCTCACTTCGTCCCGGTTTCCCCTTCCCCCTCCCCATGTCCTCAAGTCCATTCTCTATGTCTGTGTCTTTATTTCTGTCCTGCCCCTAGGTTCTTCAGAACCATTATTTTTTCTTAGATTCCATATATATGTGCTAGCATACGGTATTTGTGAAACCCTTTCTTAAAGGTCATTTTGCTAACAGGATTTTCCTTTTTTCTTAGAACTCCAGCTAGCTCATGATCACACTGCCTGAGATTACCTGCATTTTATGCTCTCCCTCTCTGCAAGCACAGAATTAGGTCTGTTCTTATGCTACGCATTTGTTCTTTCCTACAAACATTGTCTCCAAGGCACTCTAAGCACAAATTTTTAACTCTACTTAAGAAATTATTTGTCAGAAACATAATATTGTCGATGGGCTTAGATTAAAACATTGCCACTGACCTGGTGTCATATATTCTATACGGCTAGGAGTAGTGGTCCTTGATTATTTCTCTTCATCTAACAATCATATTGAAAACTTATGCATTGCTATCATCTTTTAAAATTCACATCTAAAATGTTTCATCATGATTTTAAATAATTCAAAGGATCTAACTTCCTGTGCATTTTAGAAACTGACATTTTAAAATAATGCCATAATGTTACTCCTTTAAATGTACCAAATGCACCTGAAACATACCACAGCAATTTGAAGCTCGTCATGTTCCCCCCTTACACAAATATGAACAGGCTCGTCTTTATTTTTGTTTATTTCTTTTTATTTTATTTATTTATATTTTTTAAACATCTTTATTGGAGTATAATTGCTTTACAATGGTGTGCTAGTTTGTGCTTTATAACAAAGTGAATCAGTTATACATATACATATGTTCCCATATCTCTTCCCTCTTGCGTCTCCCTCCCTCCCACCCTCCCTATCCCACCCCTAGGCTCTTAAATGATAGACATTTTACACCCTTTCCCCTTAAACTCATATTTCCATTTTATTTCCCCCTCAGCATTTTTTCCTAATGTGTTATAGTTACATTTTTAAATATTCTATTTATTATCGCTCTCTGTAGTAAAAATACATATGCAATTAAATTTATTTTTTAAATTTCCTGTGATCAAAACACCTAAGTGCTGAATTTTCAATTTTGTATTATCAGCCCAATTACTATTATTTTCAATTATTAAATACATTGTAAGTTAGAAAAAATGATAAATAATTATTAAATATAAAAAATACACCTCTTAATAATACAGTTGCAGCAGCTTTCTTTTTAATAAATTCAGTTATCTATGACTGAATATTATTTTTTGTTAGAATAAGAAAGCATGCGGCATCAGTTCTATCCGTAGCTTTTGTATTTAAACACTGCTCACATAAATGAGGACAGAAGTAGCCATGTTATACAGTGACTTAATTCTTTGAACACCCAAGTTATCTGCAAAATCATAGTGATCTATCATCTTGCATAATGTTTAATGATCTACCAGCTGACAGTTCTATCAGGTTCTCCTTTAATCTGGCTGAAAGCAAATAAATGAAGTGTACCCATCATTAGAGTTACCTGTCATTAGATTCGTTTGCTTTCACAGTTTCTCAGAAGTACAGCAAAAAGGCTTGACCGCGACTTTGCAAAGGACTATTACTTATACTTAATTGCAAAGGACTATTACTTATACTTACAGGTACCTTGTTCAGTCCAAAATACCCAGAAAGGGCTGGGAAAACTACCCTTAAGAAAGTAATTTTTTATAAAATAATTTTCTTCTTTATCACTCGCTCTTTATCACTCTCACTTGTGTCAAAACCTTGAGCTTACAGATTTAGAATTTTATTTGTGGTAAACGTCCATCATATGGCCTAACCATTCCTCATTATCAAACCAATTGGCCAAATCAGACTTCTTGTGTCAGATCAAATGAACATATTATGCATCCCCATGACAACCAGAATCTCACAGGCCACCATAGCCTACTTCTAATGCCATGCTGCGTTCCTCACAGAAATATGTATAGACAGAAAAAGACAGGAAGCCCTACTTTGGGTTTATGATGCCTTAATTAGAGGAGACTTGGCTGACACCAATATATCAAATTGTTTCATTGTAAGGTGCCTGTTTGTGCCCCTGGGGCATAGTAAATGTATGCAAGACATTCCTTATTTTTCTTTAAGAAAAAGGCAACTGAAAGAGGAACAGGGAGAGGAGAATCAACTTGACACCTTTCCCCCAGGTGTGCACTCAGACCCGGATGTGAACTGTAGGAAAGTGTCCGGATGCAATCTGAGCCTCTGGAAACAATTCTTTTAAAACTGTGGTACCCACATACCCCTTGGAAAGTCTTCATCCACCCCTAGCAATACACATGAAATAAACCAACTGTGGTTATTGAGATGTGAAACAAGGTAGCTGGATGACGCCATCTTGGTGCATGATTAAGTCCATATTTTAAATAAGAACACAGATCTAAACTATCTATATTTTCTAAATAAATTTCTCATTATCCACCAAATAACTACAATTCATACTAAATAACTTGGAAAACTGTTGGTAAGTCTCCTAAATGCGTCTAACTTGAAGAATGTTAGTTCAACTTTTTATAGCCTCCCGCCTAGCACTTAACAGTTCTGCATCATGAATGTTATAAACATAAAGCAGAGTGAGAAAAGGTTAAAAAATTGTAGAGCATGAACAATGACTCAGCATAAGTATCTCAAAATGCCCCTTGCTGTTTAAAACACATTAGGACTTAAATTTTCTGCAAATAAAGAACTGTGGTCATTTATTACCACCTGTAATAATAACAGTGGTTATTTAGAAAAGCAGTGAAATCCTGAAGGTGCAGTAAAGGCCATTTGAACATTCAGGAAGAAAAGTTGTCAAGCAGAATGATTTATATATAAACACTTTAGTAGAACTTTAAATTCACATGGTTTCGAAAGGGGAAAAGGATCACTTTTTTGCTTCATTATTTCATTGAGTTCCAATGACACTCACCGCCTCTGTGTGAACAGGATGCACAGCAAAAAGCAATGCTGTAAGGAAAGCAAGTCCACGATTCTTGAAGACAGTTTTGTCACAGGTGTACATCAGCACAAGGGTCACTAGGCAGTGTAAAATGACATTTACTGCATGAAAGTAGAATGGGTTCATGCCAGTCAAAAAGATGTTTAGCCTGTAAAAACAAACAAAAACTGAATTAGCTACAAACAGAACATAAGCACAAGCAAAGGGAATCCATCATTTTAAAAGATGTTATTCAATTAATTATTTTTAAATGATTCCCAATATCAGGTGATTCTGTACATTTGAGTATAATTTTTTTCCTATCTAAAAATTTTGCTATCTGCAGAAATCACTGCAAATGCAATACAATATTACTTCAGAAAACCGTGGCCTCACTGAGAAGGCAGGCAGACAGGCATGCAACCCCTTTTTCCCTCACTCCCTGGCTGATGCAAACACCCCCCAGTATCATGGCCACCTCTTCCTAAGCAGCTGAGTGTTAGAGGCAAGTCCACAGTGCTGTGGGTCAGAGCCATGGCCACCACAGATGAGAAAGAGACCAGGAAACTGCGGCTGTGGTCAAGGTTGAGACAAACCAGGCATAACTGTGTTCTCTCACCCACGGTGCCACCAGGAGCCAAATTTTCAGATTACGCACAATGAATCATCGTTAATTACCACTTCACAAGGGATCTTCAGGGCACCTATCCACAATTACCAGCTGTAGCAGAAATCATAAGGATGAGAAAGAACATAGCATTTCAGAATTTGTATTAAATGTTTTCTAACGTAAATTCCTATAGATCTCAGAATCTGAATTCTAGGATTACGACAAAGAAACTAAAAAGAGAACCACAAAGAGAAGGGAAATTAATTGTTCAACATCTTAAAAAACACTTTCCTAAGACAGAAATGCACAACAGAGAGACTTTGAAGGTAGCCTTTAATTTAAAAACAGGACAGAATGTCCCCAACTGAGTCTGTAGGGTTATAGAAAAGATACAATTGTATAGGGAATGGTTCTCTTGGGAGAGCATACACACCCTAAGCGGTACTGCCTACAGTTGTCTAGACTCCAGCCCAGTTCACCAAAACAGTAATACCACATCTTTATTCTCACCCTTCTGATCTGCTTCTCCTACACAAACAACTCCTGAAAAAAAAAAAAAAAAAAAAACACCTCCTGTTTGCCAAAAACAATTGAGAATCTAAAAGTCAACTTTAGCAATGGCATATGCATATTCTAAACACTTGACTTGATTCATACACAGCTTTAACCTACAGAATTTTAAACATCTCAGGCTTTATTTGGACATATGAATCTAAATGTCATAGTCACTTAATCAACTCAATTTTCATTCCCACTGAAGTAATCATGGCCCTAACTAAGCCTAGAAAAATGAATTGCTGTGAGGGATCCAACTCCAGGGCTCCAATGCAAGATTCCAGACAGCTGTGTTGACAGACCCATGAGTCTGCACACACCCCAAGGTCCTTAAGATAGGAGCCTGGTGTGAAATAGCTCATTCAGAAGGAAAGAGGAAAGGGCAGTGAACTAGGGGAATGGCAGGTCCAGCTAAAGAAGGGAGAACAGCATCCCTCCCATTCCAGTACAAGAGGACGCCCACAGGCCAACAGAACTGCCGGAAATCAGAAAGCTCAGGATGGCGGAGCTGTGAGAAGGACAAGATCAAGTCCCTATCTGCGGGGAAGGAGGGTGCAGTTCCCTGACAGCCCATCCCCCTGAGGTTCATTTTACACTGTTTCTCACTGCATCAGGCTGAGTTTTCCAGACCAGCTAAGCCATTCATTTAAAATTCATTCACACCCATCTCAATGAGAGAAAACAGGCAATCTCACATCTGGTAGGTGGGTGTCCAAACTGAAGGGTCTCTAGGTTGTCGACATGTATCAAAGGCTTTAAAAATTACACAACTTTTGGCCAAAAATTCCACTTCTAGGAATTTTCTGTAAGGAAATAACCAGAAAAGTGTTCAAAAATATATATACATATATATGTGATATTGTGATATGGTAAGAAATATATATTTTGATCTTCATCCCAACTCCTGGTCAGAGACCCTAAAACCTTTGTAATTTCCGAAGTGATAAACGTGCTAGGAACATCTTTTGTTTTAATATTTGGTCTCTGCCCCCAAGTTCCTGGCACTGGGCTCGTAAATTCCTTGCAATTTCCTACGTGATAAGAGCACTGGGAGCACCTTTTGTTCTAATACTTGGTCTTTGGCCCTGGTTCCTGACACAGAGCTCCTAAATCCCCTGGATTCCCTGGGAGATAGGAGTGTCTTTTGTTCTAATGAGGTGACTATTCCTGGGCTCCTGGATGGCTTCAGGATGGGGGCTGGTCACGAGAAAGATCACTTGCGATTATAAGCTTGGAACTTTCAGCCCCACCCCCATCCTCAGGGAGGGCATAGGTGAGGGAGGCTGAGTTAATAATCGATCATGCCTACGTGATGAAGCTTCCATAAAATTCCCTGAACTATGGGGTTCGGAGGGCTTCCAGCTTGGTGAACACATCAACATGCCCAGAGAGTGATGCAGCCCAACTCCACAGGGACAGAAGCTCCTGCACTCAGGACCCTCCAGACCTTAGTCTGTGCATCACTTCACCTGGCTGTTTATCTGTACACTTTATCATACCCTTCTTTATGTAATAAACTGGTAAACATAAGTGTTTCTCTGAGTTCTGTAAGCCGTTACAGCAAATTATCAAAGCTGAGGAGGGTTCTGGGAACCCCCAACTTGTAGCCAGGTCAGACATAAATGGGGGTAACCTGGGGCCCCAGTACTTGAGACTGGTGTCTGAAGTGGGGCAATCTTGTAGAACCAAGCCCTTACCCGGGCGGATCTGATGCTAACTCCAGGTAGGGAGTGTCAGGACTGAATCGAATTCTAGGACACCCAGCAGGTGTCGGAGAATTGCTTGGTGTGGGAGCAAACTCCCAAAAGAAGTCTTGTGAGTGTGAGTAGAGGAAGAGAGGGGAATGTTCCTGTCAATCTAAAAGATGCAGCTCACTGTGTTAATTACAAAAACAGCAATACAGAGAAGGAAGGACACCTAATAAACCAAAACCCTTATGGATTTGACTATTCCTGCACATCTTATACTTTAGATCATAACTCTGGATTACAAATAATAGCGCTATTTCTAAAAAGAAGACAAAAGACCTATTATTTTTCTAATTTATTTGTTATTCAACCATTTGGAAAGTAAAAAGCATCACTGAAGACGGCCGACCATATTACTATATTACCACACTTTTATGAGGTACTTAACATACATTCCTTTCCCCTTCCAAAATGATACAAAATAGTAGGCATGAGTCACCTTTGTGTCCATATGTATCATATCTGAAAATGTGCAGATATTATCCATATAGATTATTTCTGGAAATTGGTTAGGACACAGTGCTTGGTGTTTTAAGTGAATTCAAGTAGATGCCAAAATATTTTTTTTTTAATTGCTGAATGGGGAACCACTGCAGTGATGAAGTAGCAGTGTGAAAGCCTCACATGGTACCTGACACTAGTGAAGCTAAGCTTTGAGAAATCACCAAAAATCTAGAATTAGGAGAGTTTTCTAAATGTCTAAAAGATGGAGGAAGAACTCTCCAAATTATAGACAAGTGAGCTTAAGATGAAATGATGACAAAATTTTAGAACTTATTCTATTTGTGAGCACTGGAAAAAGAATCTCTGATTCTGGGAGCCAATAGGGGTTCACAAAAAGGGAGTTAACTGACTAATCTCACATGCTAATAGGAGAGGTGATGTGATAGATGCATCACATCTTTATTTTAACAAAGACATTTATCAGAATCTCTCAGGATCTCCTTGCACACAAGATAGAATAAGATAGGTTTGATCAAACACAAAGAGTGGTGAATAATAAATCAATGTCTCCTTGGATGGAGACCTCCAGGGTTCTGATAATATCTCTGGGTTGTCCAATATTTTTTACCAAAATCTTAAATGAATCTATTAGTGTATGCTAACCAAGCCTGCAGAAGGCCTGTATCTGGGAAGGAGAGTTAGTTACTATACTGGGAGACTGAGCTTCACAAAGAATTTAAACACTTGAAATTGTTACTTAATTCTAACAGGATTCAACAGAATATGGGTAACAGTAAAGACCCACATTTGGACATAAAAGAGAACAAGATATTCGCAATCCAGATTAAAACTCTACACATGGTATGTCCAAGGGCTGTTAGTCTATCCTAAGCTCAGAGTTACTGTGTCCTGGTTACCGAAACAGACCAAACCACCAATAGACAGTCAGGGAACTGCCTAAGTCAATATTTTTCATTTCAATTCACTCCAACAGATATTTATTGAGCAACTGCTAGATGCCAGGTATAATGTGGGGTCCAGAGATACAAAGAGAAGACACAGCATTGGCTACTGAAGCGTTAACAGCACAGTAGGAGAAAGAGAGGAGAAACAGAGAAGGATGATTAAAAGTGAGAGAATTCTAGCAGTAGGAGAACCTACCAGGTACAGAGATAAGGAAGAGGGAGGCGTTCTCCATGCAAGTGGGAAAGGGAACGTGCGTGGTATCCAATGTGGGGCAGCAGCCCCTCAGGGTGCTACTTCAACACCAGAGCACCTTCACAGGACAGCTCCAGGATGCTGGGGGAAGGGTCTCTAAGTGATGTCTCAGGGAGATAGGTTTGAGAAAATGGGGGACACTCAGCCTGGAGAAAGATGGCAGACAGTAATGATACCAAGTTCTCCAGGGGAAAGGCTCTCTGGCATATTCATGGCTACATCCCCAGTGTTTAGCACGGTGCCTGGTGCATGCTCGTCACATGATAAAACAGGTGATTTCATATAAAAATTTCCAGCTTCTCTTCAAATATTAGAAGACCTGGCAACTCTGGGCCTCCATGGCTGCATGGACATACCTGGGTGCCCACTTAGGTGGTTCAAGTACTCACAGTTTGCCACGGGGCCTGCCAACTAACTACTGAGAGGCAGACTTCAGCTCAAAGAAAGATGTAAGATCTAAAACTAGAATCAGTGTTTGGGATAACCAGAAATGCCCACACAGAGACGCGAGAACAGCCTACCTTAAACACCATCTAGAGAGGACAGTCTCTCAGGTTCCACGTCACCCTGAACGTACTTCCATTATAGGATTTAATCAGTTTTTTAAAACTCTTTTACTACACTCCTCAAATGTTATGAGCATTTTCATACATTTTTAGAGATTAATTTTTTGTCACTGTATCCATCTCACTTAGCACACAGTAGATTCTAAGTGAAGGTTTACTGAACGAACAAACTTACATGAAGTTGGAAGTTGGAAAAGATCATCTTTTTCTATTCAAAGAATCTCTAACTTTATTTGATTTAGCTTTCCTTTCTCATTTAAAGGTAGGCCAAGCAATAGGAAATAAAACAATGTTTTTTTCTAAAATAATCTTAATAGTCATGCCTACTGGCTGAAAGCCTTCCAGATTTTGGCAAATAGAACGTAAATAGCCCCTTCTCTGTCTGAAATCCTTGGCCTCTTCGTAAAAGTGCCCAGAAAGGGGGGGCCATACTGAGCTCACAGCAATCGGAAGGCACCTGTTCCCAGGTAAGGTCACAGGGTCACACAGTTTGGCATCAAGCAGCCATAGGAGGAGGGGTAGGAGCGGAGAAGAAAGTCATTGGTTGCCCCTCACCCAGCAACGCACACCTCACAGCCTAGAGCTCTAGATAAAGCCCGTTACTCTCTTTTAGTTTTCTTCTTTGAAAAATACCTCTGGTTTAGGAAAAAAATAAAAACAGCCTGTATCTCTGCAAGAGACTTCTACTAGGGAATATACTAGGGTCCCTCCTCAAGGGGACCCCAACTCTATTTCAGTCAAACAGCCGTACGTCAATGAACTGGCAGGGGTCTGGAAACTGCGTGAGAGGTCATGACGCTCCATCGCCGTGACTCGTGTCTAGTTCTGGGCCCTGAACCTGGAATTTCCCTGGTATATAGATCAAGTAACATTTAAGAGGGCCGTCCATCTACTTCATGCCGCCACCAATGATCCCCATGGGTCAAAACATTCTGATTATCACCGCATCCCCATGCCTGTCATAGCAAATGCTCTCACCTAGTCTTTGGCAGCTAAGCTCTGCCACTTGGTCTCTGGAACTCCAGGATCCCATCACCCCCAGTGGAGTAGGAAAGCCCACCTCAATGGCAGCATCTCCCACATCACACTCGGCCTACAGAAAAGAGCCAACACAGAGCTTCCCAACCTCGCAGGCACTCCCTCACTAATGTATTTCTCAATGTCTCAATGAAGGGAGAAGCACCTGGCCCTCTCAGGGAATGCAGTAGAGGGTGGGAGTGAGGTGTGTGCAGACGATGTGATAAATGCACCCCAACATTCCTATCTCAGTGAGCTTCTGGATTCCTTTCTCTACCATGCCAGGGAGATTTTGGCATCTCAACCTCATTAAGCATAGACTTCCATTGAGTCCCAGTGGTTCCCATGATTCTCAGTCACCAGTGTGCTAGTTGCAACTGCTGATTCCCTGATGCCATCCCAAGATATTCTAAGCCAGTAGATCTGAGATGGGGCCCAGAGGTCTGCCCTAAGCAACGCAGTGATTCAAGACAGGTGATACTCAGGACAACAATACACAGGTCTCAAAGCTTAAGGTAAGGCTGCATATGGTTGCCATGCTTACCAGAAAAAAATCCAGTTTTCTCAGCAATAACACAACATACATTCTTTTCCAGTAAGACTATAAACCGGGGAAAAGAAAAAATTAAATGTACTCCTCATCTTCTGTTTTTGGTGTCTCAAATGATGGGTTCTCCAACACCTTCCTGGTGACTTTCCACAGCCCAGTTCTTATTCTCCTGTCTTCCTATATCACCATTCAGTTTTCTTCTTCTTACCTCCTGCCTTCATTACAGCTCTCATACTTTTTTTTTTTTTAATTTTTTGGCTGCGCTGGGTCTTAATTGACAGTGGCTTCTCTTGTTGCGGAGCACGGGCTCTAGGCACACAGGCTTCAGTAGTTGTGGCTCACGGGCTCTAGAGCACAGGCTCAGTAGTTGTGGCGCACGGGCTTAGTTGCTCCATGGCATGTGGGATCTTCCCAGACCAGGGCTCGAACCAGTGTCCCATGCATTGGCAGGTGGATTCTTAACCACTGTGCCACCAGGGAAGCCCAACTCTTATATTTTTAAATGTTTTCCATTGTCTTAGATCATTCAGCCAATAAACAACGACATCTGGTTCTTCTCGTTTTTTCCTCTAAGGAGAATCCCTTAAGCCCTTAATCATTTTGGTTGCTCTTCTTTCGCATTCCCTCCAGTACCAGGAATAAATCAGCAAATCATCATCACTTCGTGTATATAAAGAACCAAAGGATGTGGTTGGAAGGCACCAATGTAAACAAAAGTGCAGCGGGGAGATGGTGCCCTGAGGCCAAAGCAAAACTCATCCTCAGCTGGCTCTGAGGAAGCTGTAGGGAGGGGTCAGGCAAAGGGGAGCCAGTCAGGAGGAGGCCATTACAGTCTCTACTGTCACATAGTACTGAGAGTAGCGACTGCATCAAAGAAAGGGTGAGGAAACTGAGGGCAGGAAGATCACTGACCACAGGAGGAAGCAAGTCCCAGAAGAAAAATCTTCCAGAAGAGAGTCAGTAAATAATAAAAATTAACAGATCAACACCAAATATAATATAGTTAGTTATACCTATAACTGAGCTGTCAGTTTTTAGCAAATGTTTTTATCTTTCAAAGGTATGTATGTTTGGTGGAGTTCCTGGACGCAGTGCAATGCAATTCCAACACTGACTACCTGACAAAGTCCTGCACAAGACTCCCCTCACTTCAGACACCAGCTACAAGTTCGATGGTCCCCAGGCCACCTGCACTTCTGACCAACTAGCCACAAATTTGGGAGTTTGCACAATTCCCTCAGAATCAACAATTTGCAACAACGACTCACAGAATTCAGGAAAGCATGATACTTATGATTACAGTTTTATTATCAAAACTATGGACCAAAACTAGTCAAAAGAAAAGATGCATGGGGCCAGGTCCGAAAGGGTCCTAAACACAAACTTCCGTGTCTTCAGGACACATCAGCCCCTCGGCACACTGATGTATGATTACCGACAAGGGAAGCACAACCAAGCTTCAGTGTCGAGTTTAGTTGGGGCTTCATAAGGGAAGCTAATTGATCCCATTACTGGCCATCTCCAGCACCCCTTTCCCTTCCCAGAGGTTGGAAGGTAGGGCCTTCCTAGACACTGTAACTGCAGAACCAACACAAACTGGTGCCATCCTGTTTTGTGTTTTTTTTTTAAACGCATTGTTTACTTTATTTATTTATTTTTTTGGCTGTGTTGGGTCTTCGTTTCTGTGCGAGGGCTTTCTCCAGTTGCGGCAAGTGGGGGCCACTCTTCATCACGGTGCGCGGGCTTCTCACTATCGCAGCCTCTCTTGTTGCGGAGCACAGGCTCCAGACGCGCAGGCTCAGTAATTGTGGCTCACGGGCTTAGTTGCTCCGCGGCATGTGGGATCTTCCCAGACCAGGGCTCGAACCCGTGTCCCCTGCAATGGCAGGCAGGCTCTCAACCACTGCGCCACCAGGGAAGCCCCATCCTGTTTTTAACAAAAAACTGAGTTGGATTTCAGAGACAACAGAACAAAACCGCAAGTCATGTAGCTGAGGCATGCGCAGAGGAGAACATTTTGACCTCAAATTACGCCCAGAACCCAAGTTTCTCTCCCCGCACACCACACCCCCTGCCCCCAACATGGAACTAAGGACAGGGACAAGGCTGGAACGTGAATGCCGGAACCCTTTCAGAAGCAAGGTGTCTGTTGTCCGGGTAGACCTGGTGTGAAGCCCCTTCACCACACCTTACACAAACGTCCAAGTTCCAAAGCCCTCCAATCAGACCCGCCCGCCAATGCTTCTGCACACCAACCCTCCTCCCCTAACTCAGAAAAACTTGACCAAACCCCAGAGCGCGGCGACAGATTTGAACCCTGCCTCCTGTCTCCTTGCTGGTCAACCTCACAATAAAGTCCTTTTCTCAAAAGCTGGTGCTATAGTATTGTCATCAGCAAGCCTGGCTTGGTAATAAAAATCACCTGGCTCCAAGTCCCAACTCTTTAATCATATGACTGACTGGTCCTTCCAGCAGCGCCAGCCCTATTCTGAAACTATCTGGAGGCCCACCATGAGTCCCCTCCGCCTTAGCATAAACTCTGGTGTGGTCCCAGGGACCCCCGTGAACAACAGTCACTCCTATCACTTGGGAAACTTGAATGGTTTAGAAGCTCCCTCCCAGGAACCTGGGAAAAGACCAAATTCTCTCTTGTACAGCACTTGGGGAGAGGAAGTCACAGTCACCATAATTCCCTTGAGAAAGTATTTTCAGGTCCTTATACTCCATTTAATCCAACATTTCCAGATATTTCATGTCTGTGTCATTGACCTTTCTTTACAGACAGCAGGACACTGGCATGGAGGAACTTTGGTCCCCTGAGAGCAGGGTGTAGAGAGAACCCCATGTAATTCTGGGGTTTGCCTCAGAAGGTACAGCTGCTGTGTCCAGCCTTAAAGTTTACAGCAAGCACCCCCCCCCAACCATTACACTTCAATACACCACACAAGAAGAGCATGATCCAAAAGTGCTGAAGATCTCATTCTCCACAGAGGGTCACAGTCTCAGCCGGTTACAACAGAGCCACGCTGCCCCTTTCAGAATCAAAGCTGCGCCTTAACCTCCCAGTAAGCAGGACCCACTGGAACTCTCTGTGTGTGTCCAGCAAATTCCTTGTCTGCTTCCACTTTTCTCTTTGATAGAGGAAGAGAAAAGATACATAAGCCAAGAAATAAGTCCAGCAGACTTTTCCCTCTACATTATAAGGGTGTACCTACCTAAATATTTACCTGAAGAAGTCAGGTATTCACAAACAGGATTGATTCATTCATTCTTTAAACAGTAATTTATTGAGCCCCTACGCTGCATACCAGGCACTGTTCCAGGTGCTTAAGATACACCTCATGGAGCTCACACAGTAGTGAGAAAAGATTAAAGGCAACAATAAATATATGATGCCAGACAACAATGAGGGCTACCAAGGCAAAGAAGTTAAGAGAGTAGGAGAGCAAGGATGAAACATGGGGGAGCAGCCGCTATTTTTAGATCGGGTGGCCAGGGCAGGCCACTGTGATGTAGTGACATTTGAGCAGAGACTGAGGGTGGTGAGAGAGGAAGCAATGCACAGAACTGGGGGAAGAGCATTCCAGGAAGAAGAAGCAAGTGCAAAGGCCCTTGGTAGCAGCAGGTTTGGCCTGTACCAGGAATACACACTCTAGAATGCTGACACAGACAGAATGAGGTAGAGACCAACAGACTAGAGGTCAGAGAGGTGGCGGAGGTCAGATCGAACAGGGCCTCTTACACCAGAAACCATCTCAACATTTGGAAAAGGAACACTGCCATTACTGAGGCATGATTAAGCATTCCTCATCCTCCCTTTTAAGTGGGGTGATAATATAGTCAAAGTTAGGAAAAACATGAATGTAGCTCCAAAGGATGATAGAAAAGACATTCTTAATTTTAAAAAATAAGACTGCTTCAGAAGATGTTTTCCAAGCCTTCTTGGTTTGAGGAACTCATCTATAAAAACCCTCATGATACAGAAATATATTCCTCTCATTTTCTATTCCTCCTACACCACCAGACAGACTGTAGTCTAAAGGCTATCTTATGTCTAAAGCATATCCTAACAGTCAAGGATGCTGACCTCCTCCTCTTGGGGTTTCTAAGATAACCTGAGTTTGGCATGAAATTTTCAGAGGACTTTTTTTTTTTTCATTTTTCTCTATAAAATCTTTATTGCCTCCAATCACATTTTTCCTTAACTACATCCATCACTGAACATCCTAGACAATCTAGTCAAACATCCTAAACAGTCTTCACTTGTCTCCTATCACAGACTTAGAAAACAAAATTATGTCTTGTAGCAATAGACTATCTCAAAATGAATTCCCACAGAGGTCAAATCAAAAGGAACAGAACCAAAAGGAACATGCCACCATTTCTTTTAGGTTTTGGGCACAGTGGTTAGAGCTGATTTTCATGGTTGGCATATCATTTGTGACTAAAAGATGCAAACTGATGCAAAAAACTCTCAAGATCCAAACATTAAAATGTTGCAAATCCTTACAGCTGCATATATTAAGATATTCTATTTTTTAACTCTGACATTTTAAACCAGCCACTTTCACTCATCTGGTTTATATTACCATCAGAGCCCTCAATAAAATAAAACTTTATAGCAAACTAGTAGAATACTATGATTTAACAGCCTAAACATGGAAAGAGAATTGAGGTCATTTAATTTGCCTTCGCTTCCCCATCTTTAACATGGAAAAACCTCTGGTTCTTTCTTGTTGAAGGAAGCTCCTCCTTGCTTCTTGATATGGAATGGTACTGCTAACAACACAGCAGGAGCTTCTCCTCAAGAGAAAGGGGGGTAGAGAGGAAATAAAATTTAAAAAGCTAAGCACCTTTTATGTCAATCAGGACCATTTTTCAAGGTGGGCGTCATGGGCATTACGAGGTTTGGTTCTGTGTCAATTCAGTGTCTACAAAGTGACTTAATGTTCTTCTCCTGATTCCACAGTTAAAAACACGTCATGGCCAGTGAAGGATAAAGAAGAAAAATAAAAAAAGTTACTGCTGCAGATTAAGTTTTCACAGATGTTTTGATTCTGCTCTACAACAGTCCAAAAATATTCCTGTGTGCCCTTGGAAACGAGATTATGAAAAGACTGAATAGAAGATTTGACTAGAGACAGAAATTCATTAGAATTCTAAATTCACTTCAAGCAACACAAAGAAATGATTATTTGTATCAGTTAAAGTTTGACCAGAGAAGCAGAACTATCAGGAATGACACAGCAGAAGGAATTTGCTGCAGAGATTTGACCTTTCACAGTCTCGGGAACTCCTTACATAGCCTATGCAAGGCTGCTGCTACTGTGTCTGTAACAAGTGGAACGCCAGCAGGGCAGGCATTCGAGAAGGAAGGATGGGCTTGAAGGAGGGGAAAGGCAGGAGGGACTGGAACCCACAAAGACGAACTGGAATACACTTCTGTTTCTTGCAGCCTCCTAGGCTCCGACTTTAACTATGGGAGTGGCTTGCAAACAGGCCAGCAGTCTCCACAGAGCTGCACACACACCTGCACCGTGATTCCAAGCAGCTAAAGGAGACCTGGAGAATTCCAGAGGAGCTGCAGAATTGGCTGCTGTTGCACACCAGAGCAGGTTACTCAGCAAGCCTGGGGCAACCTGCATGAGCTGCGACACACCAAAACCTACACACACCTTCTGAGTGGGTACATGGCTGAAACAGAGCAGGACCCTGTGCGGCCTTCCCAGGACAGACCCCACCCTGCCCCGACCCCATGTCCTCCGCCTGCCTTTCGTCTGCAGAAAAACTTTAGTCAAAGAAAAAATTTAATCAGAGAAGTGAGAAAATGCAGAAGCAAAGGAAAGCAGTCAAACAAGACTAAATAGTTTCGTCATTAAGCAAAGTCAAGGACTCTTAGTTCCTCCTCAAGGGCTAGAGATAATATCCTGAGCCATATCTTTTGAGCTGCTTCGTAAATACTGAAACCCACATCAGGCAGAAGAAGTGAACTACGTGATGACCAGACTGTAGCCATCACATAAGCTGCCACAATCCCAAGAACTGGCCTCAAAGAAATGGCCTCAAAGAAATGGGCACAAACCAACCCTGGAACCGACCCTGTGTTTAAAACAATCAGGATGATGCTGATCAGACCACCACCGCGTGACCAAGTTCAAGACGACTGTCAGAGCTGACTGTGCTGTTCCCGCACACAGCCCCCTCCCTCCGCCTATACATCCCTGAAACACCCCTTTAAGAGCTCTTGCCCGCTGATTGTCAGTGGGGAGTTGGCCTTTGGACATGGGTCCATCTTCTCCCCCAGTTGCCGCCTCCGAAATAAGCAAACTTTCTTTACCACCAACCTTTCCTCTCAAGTATTGGCTTTCCAGCGGTGAGCAGTGGGAATGCACTTTGGGGAACACGGCCACTTTGAGACAGGCTGGGACCCGAGACCCTTTGCCGCAGTGCTGCAAAGCTTGCACCTGGACAAACCTCTCCTTGAGCAACAAAATACAAAGAAACTATATGGGACTAAAAATAACTGCTTGCATGCCCAGTTGGGGCAAATTCTGGATAAAACATTCAAAGAGACCAAAAACCCAACTGCCACTTCTGAAGGGCCCTGAGCAAAAGCAGGATACTGCGCAGGCCCCCTGCACCCAACACCACCTAATGGGTGGGCAAACCACCTAAGCCACCCCCTCTGGCCTGACCCCTGGACACACTCCTACCCTCACCCCATGTAAGGAACAAGCTCGCCCCCCTCAGGAAGCGAGAACAGGCAAGGGAAACTGTTGCTTGTTCTCACTGCCCCCTGCTGCAGCAGGGGCCCCAATAAAGCCTTGCCTGAATTTGTCTGGCCTCAGTTCAATTTCTATTGATTAAGGAGGCCAAGAATCCTGCTCGGTAACAACTTCACTTTCACTTTCCAAACCTCGAAGAAATTTCTCTTGTCCAACTCTTGCCCCGTACAACACAGGAAAGGAATTTCTAAGTCACAGTTCCAGTTAGCTAAATTGATATGATACAAAGTCACTGCATCTTCATAAGCTGCCTTCATTTTCCATTGTGCCCTGCCCTCCAAACTGGTAAAAGGAGACATTCTAATAATCCATTCCCTCACTTCAACTTCTGCCCATTTCTTATGTGAGAAAAACTGTGAATAGTCTCTTTCTACACAAGTAAGTACCTTTATAATAACAAGCATTACAGGGACTTCCCTGGTGGTCCTGTGGCTAAGACTCCACTGCAGGGGGCAAAGGTTTGATCCCTGGTCAGGGAACTAAGATCCCCAGTGCGGATCTTTGGTGCGGCCAAAAAATTATAAAGAAGAAAAAAAAAGCATTACACATCTTTATAAATAAATAAATAAATTTTTTATTGTTTATTCTTAAGGGAATTTCTAGCCGTTAGTATGTGTGACATTCATTCACTAAATCAAAGATAATACTTTTAATTAAAAAATCAGTTTGAGTTTTGCACAGGGAAAAACCCTGTTAAGAAGCTCAAAAGACAACCTATAGAGTAGAAGGAAATATTTACCAACCACATATCTGACAAAGGATTTATATCTAGTATGTATAAAGAAACCGCAAAACTCAACATTTAAAAAAAGATCCATTTAGAAAACCGACAAAAAATATGAAGAGAAAGTTTAACAAAGAGGACATACAAAAGGCAAATAGACACATGAAAAAATATTTAACACCATCAGCCATTAGGGAAATGTTAATTAAAGCCACAACTTCACACCTACCAGAATGGCTACAATAAAAAACAGTGACAATACCAAATCTGGTGAGGAAGCAGAGAAACATACACTGCTGATAGGATGGATGGAAAACAGTTTGTCAGTTTCTTAAAAAACTAAACATGCAACTACCATATGACCCAGCAATTGTACTCCTGAACATTTATCCCAGAGAAGCAACTACTTATGTTCACATAAAAACCTGTAAATGAATGTTTGTAGTGGCACTATTTGTAATAGCTAAAACCTGGAAACAACCCAGATGTCCTTTAACAGGTGAATAACTAAACACACTGTGATACATCCATTCAATGGAATATTACTGAGCAAAAAAAAGGAATGAACTATTGATACATGCAACAATCTGAATAAACTCCAGAGAATTATTCCGAGTGCAAAAAAATCTCAGCGTTTACACCCTGTATGGTTCTAAATGGAACATTCTTGAAATGACAAAATTGCATAGAGATGGAGTACATATTAATAGTTGTTATCGATTAGGTGTCTATAGCTATGATAGGAAAACATGAAGGCTCTTTGTGATAGAACTGTTCTATATCTTGACTGTGATGGTAGGCTCACGTGATAAAACTGCATAGACTAAATATACATTCAACAAAAAGAAAAAGAAAAAGAATATATGTAAAACTGATGAAACCTGAATAAAAACTGTGATTGTATCAATGTCAACCCCCTGGTTGTGACTGTGTACTATAGCTATGCAAGATGTTACCACCAGGGAAAATGGATAAAGGATATGAGGGATTTCTATACTATTACAGTTGGATGGGAATGTACAATTATCTCAAAATTCAACGTGTTTTTTAAAAAATGGGTTTGCAAAGCCAGATAAAGACACTACAAGAGAAGAAAAGTATAGGCCAACTTCCCTGATGAACACAGATGCAAAAATCCACAACAAAATACTAGCAAACCAAATTCAACAACACAATAAAAAAATCATACACCATGAACAAGTGGGTTTTATCACTGGGATGCCAAGATGGCTCAACACACGCAAGTCAGTTAATGTGATACACTACATTAACAAAGTGAACAATAAAAATCACATGATCATCGTAAATAGACGCAGAAAAAAACATTTGATTAAATTCAACACACTTTAATGGTAAAAAACTCTCAACAAACTAGGTTTACAGGGAATTTACCTCAACATAATAAAGAACATTTATGAATAGGCCACAGCTAACATCATACTCAACAGTGAAAAACTGAAAACTTTCCTGCTAAGATCAGGAACAAGGCATGAATGCCCACGCTTGTCATTTCTATTCAGCATAGAACTGGAAGTCCTAGGTAGAGCAATTAGGCAAGGAAAAGAAATAAAAGACATCTAAATCAGAAAGGAAGAAGTAGAATTATCACTGTTTACAGATGACATGATCTTATATGTAGAAACCCTAAAGATGCCACCAACAGTCTATCAGAACTAATACACAAATTCAGTAAAGTTGCAGAATACAAAAATCAGTGTACAAACATCAGCCGTATTTCTATACACTAAGAATGAACTATCCAAAATTAAGAAAACAATCTAATTTACTATAGCATCAAAAAGAATAAAATACTTAGGAATAAACTTAACCAAAGAGATGAAAAAGTATGCACTTACAACTAGAAATCACTGATGAGAGAAATTAAAGGCACAAATAAATGGAAAGACATCCGATGTTCATGAATGGGAAGACTTAATATTGTTAAAATGTCCATATCACCCAAAGCCATCTACAGATTCAATGTAATCCCTATCAAAATCCCAAGGCATTTTTTACAGAAAAAGAAAAACATCATAAATTTCATACTGACCACAAAAGAACCTGAATAGATCAAGAAGAACAAAGCTAAAGGTACCACACTTCCTGACTGCAAAATATATTCCAATGTTACAGTAATTAAAACAGTACAGTACTGGCATAAAAACAGACATATACACCAATGGAAAAGAATAGAGAAATTAACCCACATATATATGGTCAAATGATCTTTAACAAGGGTTCCAAGAATACACAATGGGGAAAGTACAGTCTCTTCAATAAATGGTATTGGGAAAACTGGTTATCCACATGCAAAAGAACGAAATTAGACCCTTATCTTACAACATACACAAAAATCAACCCAAAAATGTATCAAAAATTTAAATGTAAGACCTGAAACTCCTAGAAGAAAAACATAGGGGAAAAACTTCATGATGTTAGGCTTGGCAGTGGTTTCTTAGATACGATAACAAAAGTACAAACAATAAAAGCAAAATTAGACAAGTGGGACTACATCAAACCAAAAAGCCTTTGCACAGCAAAGGAAACAAATCAACAGAGTGAAAAGGCAACCTACAGAAGAGGAGAAAATATGTGCAAACCAAATATCTGATATGTTGTTAATATCTAAAATACATATGGAATTCCTACAACTTAAAGCAGAAGAAATTAAATAACCTGATTTTAAAATGGGCAAAGAACTTGAATAGACATTTTTCCAAAGAAGACATACAAATGGCCAATAGGTACTTGGAAAGATGCTTACATCACTAATCATCAAAATCTAATCATGCAAATCATGCACTAATCATGCAAATCAAAACCACAATGAGTTATCACCTCACTCTTGTTAGGTTGGCTTTTATGAAAAAAAAAGGTAAGCATTGGCAAGGATGTGAAGAATTTGGAACCCTGGTACACTATTGGCTAGAAAGTAAAATGGTGCAGCCACTATGGAAAACAGGATAGAGGTTTCTCAAAAAATTAAAAATACAATTACCATATGATTCAGCAATCCTACTTCTGGGTATATATCCAGAAGAATTGAAATCGGGATCTTGAAGAGATATATGCACTCCCGTGTTCACTGCATTATTCACAATAACCAAGATATAAAAACAACCTGTCTATCGTCAGATGAATGGATAAAGAAAAGTGATATATATACATGATGTAATATTATTCAGCCTTAAAAAGGAGGAAATCCTGCAATGTGCAACAACATGGAAGAACTTGGAGAGCATTATGCTACGTGAAATAAGCCAGTCACAGGAGTCCACTTATGTGAAGTACCTAAAGTAGTCAAACTCATAGAAATAGATAGTAAAATGGTGGTTGCCAAGGGCAGGGTGAGAGGAGAGGGGCACCAAGAGTTACTGTTCAACATGTATATAGCTTCAATTATACTGGAGGAATAAGTGCTAGAGAGCTGCTGTACAACATTATAGCTGACAATACTGTACTGTGCACTTAAAAATTTAAGATGGTAGATCTCATGTTAGGTGTTCTTACAACAAAATTAATCATTAATTAATTGAATGGTTTTCAATTCTCAAAATTTTTGCTCAAACAGGCTTAAGATACAGTTAAGATAGTTTGAGTATATTTCTAAGGCCACTTTGTGTTTTCACCGATTGCCTAAAATAAAAATCATTAAAGTCATGATCTATGTAAAGTTCCTAGGCCAATGCTTGGTTCACACTGAATAGTTAATAAATGTGATTTTCTCTCTTTCCTTGCAACAATCTTCAGAGTTGTGTGGGCCTAACATCATTAATGTCGTCCCTTATACATGCCCAGCCTCACGCTATTGCACTGGAAGATGCAGTTTCACCTCAGGTGACTGTGATGAGAAAGCCTCCACGTCTTATTCAAATCAATGCCTGTGAGTACAGAAAGATTAGTTAAATTTCTCTTTCTGAAGAGGCACTATTACTTTCCAGTTAGTGCACTCTAGACTTGTAACTCAATCTTCTCAAAAAAAAAAAAAAAAGGTGTATCTTACACAGCCAGTAAGACACACTCTACAAAGAGCAATGCATCTTAGCAACCAGGCTGCTTTTTATAACCAGTGAGCATCATAAATGAAGAGCTGCCCCCGCCCCCTCAATTCTCCTTCTCCTTTGCCCCTGTTCTGCACAATGCCTGCTTTCCTCTTCATCAGTGGCCTTGCCTCACTGTCTACTCCTTTCCTCCCCTTCTCTCTCTTCTGTCCCTGCCACCTCCTGCACGAATTAAAAAAATTTTTTTTTTTACAAAGTCAAGAAGTGAAGACACTCTTCCCCACCCTCCACCAAGTGGGCACAGGCATTTGACCCTGATCTTCGTACACGGAAAAAGCTCAGAGGAGGGACCTAGGTGGTCTCCGTGGCTGTTATAAGCCCAGCACACCTCATGCTGTGAGCTACCACACCTTAAACTAACCAACAAACCTCTCTGTAATAAATGAAAAAGCAGGTCAATTTAGAAGTTACACACATATCGTGCCATCTAAGAATGTGCCATTTTAAAAAGCATTTAGGGAAGAAAAGGACTGAGCAACTTAGTAGCTGAGATTATCTTTCAGCTGAAAAACAAAACCGCTTTCCAAAAGGATAAATGTTTATAAAATACTCTCTTCAGAGTCAAATGTGCTATTTCCTCACCCGCCTTAAAACATTCAACTTTCAGTTGAAGAATTAAGTACAATCGCTCTGGTTTCCTTCTCTAACTCATCAGCCACCTGTCAAGAGACCTCGGCCTCCCGGCCTGGGCAGGCTTTTCAAGCTGTTTACCCTGTCTCGAATGACCAGTACCACAAAGACGGGTTCATATTACACCCGCTGGAAAATGCTTAAAACGCTGATGTTACTGAACCAATATTATTTCAACAGTTCTGTCCGGCACATTATAAGCTTAAATGCTGAGCCAAATTGTAAGGAGCTGAGTCAAGCTCATGACGCGCGAGCCAGCACTTCCCTGGCATCAGCCGTTCTCCCCTTCCACCTGAAGCTAGCCCTCTTTTAAATTCAAGAAAATACTCCAGCCCGCAAAACCCTGGCGTTCTCCCGATTCCCTCTGCACCTTATTCACACTTGAAATGCTGAATCATGACTCCGAGATTGTAAAAGAAAAACTACTTCAACTGGGACGCCAGGACCCCCAGAGGATCCCACGCTTTTCTGCCTTCCTTTGCTGTGCACCTTTTAAAGTCGAAATCTGAAGCCCTTCCCGCAGATCGGCGAGGCTCCAGGAGCAGCCAAGTCTGCAGGTCGGGAGAGCGCCTCTGCCCGCCGTGCTGCTGCTCCCCAAACCCACGCAATCCCTGGCAGCTCACGACTCCCAAGGAGCTGACACACTCCCCGTCTGCACAGCTCATCAGATGCCGCCGAGAAACCCCCAACTTCGAAGCTTCACCACCACAGCCAACTGCCCGGAGCTCGTCGGCCCGCGCTGGTCTCACTTGGCCACCGTACCACGGGGGTGAGGTGTGCGGAGGCGGGTGGGCTCCACCAGCCCCCTCCCAGCCCTGGCCCCAGAGACCAGCCCGCCCAGAGCGCAGACTCTAGAGAAACTCAATCCCAAGTCCCAGCCCGCGCCTCCTGAACCGCCCCGGGAGCGCCAAGCAGCCGGGCCGAGGATCACGGAGCAGAGGGGCGTGGGCAGCCTGGAGAGGAGGAAGGCGTGGAGGGGAAGGGGCGGCGAGAAAAGAAACGGCCCCCAAGCCAGTCCCGCAACTTCTCCCAGCCCGGGTTGGGGGTGAGGAGAAACGGTGGCGGCCGCGAGCAAGGGGTGAGGGACTCACTTGAAGGTGAGGACGCAGAGCGGCCGGTAGGACTTGTGGCTGGTGTTCTCCGCCATGCCCTTGCCCCAGAAGTCGTTGGAGAAGATGCCCCAGCGCAGCGGGGCGCCGGGCCGCACGTCGGGGTTGTTGACGATCGCCCACACGTCGTCGTGCACGAACTCGCCCTGCAGGGAGCGGCCGTAGCACAGGCAGCTCGCCCCGGCCAGCAGCGCCGCGGCCCCGGGCGCCGAGAGTCCGCAGCCCCGCCGCCTGGAGGGCGCGCGGTCCCCGCCGCCGCCTCGGGCAGAGCTTGTCACTACCATCGCGCCGCCGCCGCTGCCCTGGCCTCTCCCGGGCGTCTGGCATCGTCCCCAGCCGGGGGCCGGGCGGCGCGCGGCGGCTGCCCGGAGGTGGGCTCGGGCATAGTCGGCGGCAGCTGGACCGGCCGCTAGCGCCCCGCGCTCCGCCGCCGCCTGCGCCGCCGAGGTGGCCCAGCTGCAAATAAACAGCAGTCCCCCCGCCTCCCCTGGCCATCGCCACCTCCTCCGCCCCACTGCGCATGCCCCGCTCGCAATCGCCTCCACCCCCCCCAATCCCGGGACCGGCGCCGCTTTCCCCACCATGCCCCGCAGCCTCCGCCCGCGCCCCGGCTGGTCGCGCGCTCAGCCCGCAGGCGCCCCGGACCCGGGCGGCGAGAGTCAGCGCGCAGGTGGAGCGGGGTCGCGGGGCGGGGTTACCCGGAGCGGCGGGGAAGTGGCATCCGGGGTCCTGTCCGCTGTGCCCGAGATGCTCTCCTCCTCCCAGCATGTACCCCAACAGGGTCCGGGGAGGGCCTCCTGGTGGGCACCTCCAGGTCCCGGGCCAGGACGGGCTTAGCAGGTGCTCAGCCTGAACCCCCCCCCCGCCCCCGCCCTCCGGGAGGGAGCAGTGGCTGCCGCCGCCCGGGACGTCCCCGGCTTTTCAGCACCCCGGACAACAGCAGGGGCGGCCCGCGGGCCACGCTCTCCCGTCCCGCTTCGCGCTCGCGTCCCGTCGTCCCTTCCGCAGTCTCCTTCCCGGGCTTTCGGTCCCCACCGCCCCGCGACCAGAGGTTGCAGCCTCCGGGGGTGGAAACCGCAGGGAAATGGAGCTTCTGAAACATCTTTCTGAAAACCGAGCGTGGGTCTCCCTGGCGGGGCTTCCTGCCCGCCCTGCCCCGGTTTGTTCTGAGGAGCCATCGGCTGTTTTCCTTTACCGCCCATTGCTCTGCTCGCCCTTATAAAGTCTCAGGTTCTATTTTTGGTTTGGGTTTGGGCTCCGAATTGGCTTCTGAAACATTCCTCCTCGTTTTGTTTTTTTACTACGGTTCTTAAAACAATCTGGGAGATGCCAAGCAAATTACTTTTTCTTCCCATTTAAGTGGGTCACTTGGGTCTGATTATTTCCTACGCTGTGAGCGTGTTCGAACTCTTCCTGCTAAGTCAATACGATTTAAAACAAAAACCAAACTGCTTTAAGGCCTCTGGCTTTGGCTCCCCATCTTCCCGTTTTTCCGAACAATTGTTTTCTTTTTTAAAAAATACTAATTATAATATGTAAATAAGCTAAGTATACCGTTAAGATGAGGATCAGTAGAATTTGTCCAGGTTTGAAAAATCTGTTAACTCTTTGAGGCCCTTGTAAATTTCTATTGCTGTGTGTTATTGAAGTTACCTGGAAAATGATGCATCCAGATAGAGAAACTTAAAATATATACAAAATTCGCCATATTACTATCATCCTTCCAAAATCCTTAAGAGTTTCGATGATCTAAAGAAAAAAAGGCAGAAATTGCTCTTATACTGACTGAATGTTTGTGTGACTCTTTAGGACACCAATTTATTTCTTAAAAAATTTAAGATATATCCGAGCAGTTGAAAACTCAGTGAATTAAGATGAATATATTCCAAGTCAGGATGTTTTTATCCATTTCACTTTGTTTTTTAGTGACTTGGAAATTAGTGACTGAGAAATGTATTCATCCTTGCATCAAAACTTTTTAACCCTGGGTAGCTTTCATATTCAGACCCTACACACACCTAAGTCAACCATCTCCCCACAGAACACACTACAGCCTTTCTTCTTCACCTGCCGATTAACTTAATAAAAATATACGAAAGTATATGTTGTGCTACAATATGCTAAGTACTGGGCTGAATGACCAAAGCTGCTCAAATTGTGTATGTGTGTAAGTGTGTGTGTGTAAGATTAATAACATAAAAGTCTAACAACCTTCTGAGTTAACAGCTGACTAAGACAGTGAATTTGTCCTTGCTGAAATGATAGTAGGTGTGATAAGCCAATGTATCAGTCCTTACCTACAATTAATAGAGGCTTTCTTGAGACAATATCTTACTCCCAAAGAGTACCTCTAATTGTAGATTTTTAAAGAGGGCAGGCCTTTTCTCCCTTAAATCACCCTTGTAGGAGGCACAGCTTGCCCACCCCGTTCTTTTCTGAGTTGTTAACTTTTTTAGAAGAAAACACTTATCAGAATTTTCCATGACAATAGAGAGAAATGAAGAAGGACAAAGCCGGACTCCAAAAATACAATAAAAGGGAGAAAAGATGAAGGAAACCTCTAAGTGGGATTCCAGGTTTCTGAGCACAGAGAGTTTCATCAAGATTTGCTGTAGATTGACTGGCATCTCCATTCTATTTAGTTTGGATGATGAATTTGGGATGAATGTACTTTAAAATAATGAGATACCTCAAGTCCTCTCAAGGATAAAGTAATAAGTAAATACTTTTTAAAAGTAAACAGTTCCTACCATATGACCCAGCAATCTCACTACTGGGCATATACCCTGAGAAAACCATAACTCAAAAAGAGTCATGTACCACAGTATTCATTGCAGCTCTATTTACAATAGCCAGGACATGGAAACAACCTAAGTGTCCATCGACAGATGAATGGATAAAGAAGATGTGACACATATATACAATGGAATATTGTATGTAAAAACAGCCATAAAAACAAACGAAATTGAGTTATTTGTAGTGAGGTGGATGGACCTAGAGTCTGTCATACAGAGTGAAGTAAGTCAGAACGAGAAAACAAATACTAACAAATACTATATATGTATGCTAACATATATATATGGAATCTAAAAAGGAAAATGGTTCTGATGAACCTAGGGGCAGGACAGGAATAAAGACGCAAGTGTAGAGAATGGACTTGAGGACATGGGAATTGGGGGGAAGGGTAAGCTGGGGCAAAGTGAGAGTGTAGCATTGACATATATACACTACCAAATGTAAAATAGATAGCTAGTGGGAAGCAGCTGCCTAGCACAGGGAGATCAGCTTGGTGCTTTGTGACCAGCTAGAGGGGTGGGATAGGGATGGTGGGAGGGAGACGCAAGGGGGAGGGGATATGGGGATATATGTATACCTATAGCTGATTCACGTAGTTATAAAGCAGAAACTAACACAGCATTGTAATGCAATTATACTCCAGTAAAGATGTTAAAAAAATAATAAAAAAATAAAAGTAAGCAGTTCCTTTGCAGCCCCATCATTTCCTGATCCAATACGGTTCTGTGTTACACAAAAATAGTGTAAAAGTATTGATGTCAGAGAGAGAAAGTCTACACTGATATGCCACCTCATCATCCCTCTGCTTAAGGTGTAAAGCACTCACCTTGCCTAACAAAGAGGACCAAAAGCAAATAAAGTTAATTCTTGTTACTTTGTCTCTGATTATTTTTAAAGGATTTATAATTAGAACAATACTACCTTCTAAGACACCTTTTGTCCCCTCAGAGCAATTTAAAACATAAATTATTATGAAGGGCTTCTCTGAGGCTCATACAAATTAACGTGGACCATAACTCTGAAAGAAATTAGGACATAACTAAAAATAAATCAAGGGCAAGTAGATAATTTAATAAAACAAATTTCAAATTATTGCCCACTGCAGTTTCAGCCCAATACACCCTGTTCAGGTACCGGGATATAAAGAAACTGTTGACTAAAGTAAAAACTCACAATGTGAGAGCTGTGGGTTTTAGTTTTATTTGGGGACTTGCTGAGGACTATAGCCTCTCAGATAGTTCTGAGGAATTGCTCGGAAGAGCTGGTGGGGAGGTCTGCATACATGTGATTTTGGCAAAGAAGTATGTGCTGAAGTGAGTCAGACAGAGAAAGACAAATATCATATCATATTGCTTATATGTGGAATCTAAAGAAATGGTACAAATGAAGCTATTTACAAAACAGAGGTTGAGATGTAGAAAACAAACTTGTGGTTACCAGGGAGGAAAGGGGGGCGTGGAGGGATAAACTGGGATATTGGGATTGACGTATACACACTACTATATGTAGAATACTTAACTAATAAGAACATACTGAACAGCACAGGGAACTCTATTCAATACTCTGTAATGACCTATATGGGAATTGAATCTAAAAAAGAGTGGATATATGTGTATGTTTAACTGACTCACTTTGCTGTCCAGCAGAAGCTAACAAAGCATTGTAAATCAATATTATATTTCAATAAAATTAGAAAAATTAAAAGGCATCAATTAAAAAAAAAAAAGGAGTACGTGCAATCAAGCACAGATCTTTGTAGAAGGTTACTGCTAGTCACAGAAACAGGTATCTCAGTTAATGTTTTTAGTGCTTTTCCAAGTATGGAGAGAGGCAAGAATCTTGGTTCACTGAATGTTCTCCTGAAAATATCTAACTTTCTGAGGGCTTGTTCTGCCAGTTTTCCCAGAACACAGAGTGCCTCATCCTGAGCTTCACCCTGAATTCCTCTCAAGGTGAATTGTAGGTCAGAGACTATAGTGGCTAATGACTTGATTTTTCTGTAGAACTGGGTGGTGGGCAACATTCTTTAGTTGGCAGGACAAATGCAATGTTACAAGACAGAAATTCAGGAAAAGCGCTAATAACATAATTTACATCAAAAAATAAATTATTTGTCTAATTATTTAACTATTACTTGTTCTTGAAGAAAATACAGAAAAATAAGGGGGAAAAAAAGGAAATTGAAATATACCTACCACTCCACCCCTTGGGCCAAGGCAAGACAGGCAACATGCATTCTAAGAAGCTGACCCAGCACCTGGCAGGGCAAATATTGGAGTCTGGGATGCCACGTGATCTGAACAATGGCTGCGCCCAGACCTGGGCCCTGACTGGTGGCAGCAGCGGTGGCAGCAGCCTCAGGGGAGAGGAGGGGCTGGCTCCTAGTGAGGGTAAACCGGCTTTCCCTTTCATCCCCAGAACTCGTCTCTGTGGCATGTGCACAGAATTAAAACGAAAGAATATAAAACATTACCTGTGATCTTGCAATTTCTGGCTCTCAGGCAATAAATTTTGTCAACAAATTACTACAAGACAAAAGCATACACAGGTACATTGCAATAAAGCACATGAAGTACTTACTAGACTTCAGAGTCTAGAATCCCTAGTTTTGAAAACTGCCACAACATTGCAAAGCATATATCCACAGTCTTAGAAATGGAAATTAAAATGGAAGATTATTGTACACAACAGAAAAACAATATTTTCATATGAATGAAATTTTAATTGCATACATTTTTATTTTACATTTTAATTATATACAAATCAAAAAGTCACTTTTAGTTTCTTGTACAACTTCCACAATTTACAGGAAATGTCAGAGGAAACACTAAAATGCCATTGTATAAATTTACATTTAAAATTAAATTCAGACTTACAATAAACTGATTTGCATGAAGAGTTAATTTTTTTAGAAAAATTATTCTATCAGAATCATCAGCTCTAGAAATGCTATATTTTGAAATAATTTATCAGAAATTTATCCCAATGTTGTCACAGCCTATAAAATATTCTTAACAGCTCTAGTAATAGTTGGATCAACAGAAAGATGCTTCTCAAAATTAAAGAGTATCCAAAAAAGTCTTGATTCACAGCATTTGCTGAATTTCACAGTGTAAATATTCTAACCACAGTCGATTTCATGCTATCATCACTGAACACAGAGATGGGAAGAGATGCATGACATTCTATAGAATTTTCACCATACAGATACAGTAGATGTAGATGGGATCAAGAGTATATTCATAGTAAAATAATAAGAAAATGGTGAGTTTTGAACATTTATTATCTTTGTGTTTAATTTATATAAGTTTATACAACTAAACTTTTTATAATGGCTGTGTTTAACAACCAGCTTACAAAATTCCTAAATATTTAACAATCAGTTTTTGTGAACTAGTATGAACTGACTCTGGCACACTTTCAGATGAAATAAGATTGGCCACTATTGGTATTATTATTTTAAATTTCAGTGATAAGTACGGGCAAGGGCAGGGAGGTCATTTATACTTGTGTAGTGAGGAATTAACCTTACCTAAAGAGAGGTCTGGCCTTTACCCTAGGCTACTAGGAGATAATTTTTAGGACCCTGGAATATCCTGCCTGACAGGAGGATCTTTGCTGGGGGCTTTGGGCACCAGACAGCCAAACAATGCAGTTTATGATGGGAGCTTGGGTCACGCAGTATCAGTTCAGACCTCGAAGATATTAGCCTGACCTCTGGGAGGGGCTGATGCCTATAGGTCAGCCATACAGGCAGTATGTGATGATCCCCAATAAAAACTCTGGGTACCAAAGGCTTGAGTGAGCTTCCCTGGTTGGCAGTCGACGTGCATATTGTCACACATTAATGCCAGGAGTGTGACGTGTCCTGGCTTCATGGAGAGAAGACAACAGGAGCTCCATTTGGTGTTTCTCCTGGACTCTGTCCTGTTCGCTTCTTTCTTTGCTTATATCCACCTGTATCCTTTCCCTGTAATAATCCAGAACTGTTGAGTATAACAGTTTTCAGTGAATTCTATGAATCTTTCTCACAAACTATTGAAATTGGGGGTGGTTTTGGGAACCCCCCAAACTTGCAATTGGTATCAGAAGTGAGGGCATTTCTGTGAAGACTGGCCCAAATGCCCCTTAATACTATTTTTCTACTTTAAAATTTTTTCTTTAATGCAAAATTTTTTCCTTTAAAAATCGTAATAGCTGTCAGCCAAGAAGAATGGAAGAAAGAATAGGCACCCCCAAAGCTGTAATGTTAAACTCTCTTTTTTCCGCCCACTTAAAATCTTTAAAGGCTATAAGAATAAATCAAAACAAAACAAAAAGAAGGAAGGAAGGGAGGGAGATGAATGAATAAAGAAAACCATAAAAACCTAGATCCACTGCATAAATGCTGCTGGGGGATTAAATTCAGGAACTCACGTGTGATTGTCAGTTTGTAGGGGTTGAGGCTCAAAATTAACGACTATTTTCAAAAAAGGAGAACAAATAACGTGAAGAATCTGAATGTTGCCTGGTCTATATGAAATATTTATTAGCCATCAATATTAAGTGTTTTATGTTCTATGTAGTACAGTAACATTTTGTTTTAATGTGTTTAATGTGTAACATTTATTTATATTTTATTAAATTGTAGAATTATTTTGCTAGGAAATTCCCCATCTCACAGATGGTGCTGAGGTCCACTCCCCGCCCCTCTCTTTAGAGGGTCTGGGCACAGCCAAAATTAATAATTTCAGGGCACAAGGGACTTGATAAAATACCTGCAAAAGGCAATGACTCTGCTTGCATCCTATATTATTAAAGAAGTTGGAGAACCTACCAAGCCAATTTTTTTTTTTTTGTCAAGAAGTAAAGATTTTTGTCTGTAGATAAACAATTTCTCTTGAGAAATAACAACCTCCCATCTTTCCTCACTGTGCTGCTAAGTCTTATTTCTTAGCCTATTTTTCCACACGTGAATTTATCAAGAGAGATATGAATGAATCTTTTCAGGCCCCACTGCAGCTTACAGAAAAAATGAAAACTGTCCTTTGGATTTTATTGTTGGCCTTGTTTCTATGAATGAGATAACCAGAGGTTGTTGTGGTGGTGGTGGTGGAGTTTTAAATAATTTTAAGTCTTCTTTGTACCTCTTGGATGAGTGCTGTAGCCTGTCCGGTCAGACAGAAGACAAGGCAGGAGATTCTTGCTTTGCAATCTATTTCACAAACCCTGTCACTTTCATTTCCCATTTGTTCAGTGATTTCATTCTTTCCCTCTTATGCAGTTGGAGGGATTAGGAGAGTGTTTTATCCATCTGACAAACTTTTTTTAAGAGAATGAGAATCACATCTACCATCTAAGAATCAGAGTGTCGTGGTAATGCTGAATTGCCGACCGATTTGTATTTACGGAAACACCCAAATGCTGTTTTTTTTTCTTTAATACGTGGCCCAAAATTTAGATAACAGCCACTGGGAGGTGGTAGCACGAGTGACAGTGATACCAAACCTAGGAAACTTGCCATAAATCCTCCTCCCTTCTATGCTCATGAAAAAGTGTGACTAATCAATTGTGATAGCTTTGCACGTGAACTCCAGATGCAGTCTTAGAATCCTTCTCAAGACAACCCTCCAGATTGCCACTCTGTGGATAGGTCGGCCTGTGAGTTGAAATCCCTCTATTATCCCTGAGCCAGTGGAATATGTCTGCCGGGAGGCATGGAAACTAAAGCAATAATGCGAAAGCATAAAAATAAAAGTTTGGCATTACAAAGCATTTTCAATTTATATACAGATATAAATATATGAATATGTTTTATAGTATATATAATCTCATACATGAAATAAATATATATAATTTTTTAGCTTTAGATGTTAAGACTTCTATATGAATAAATGTATTTCTGCTTAATTTTTAAGTAGGTCTAAGAAGATTATACTTCTTGTATTTTGGGGTGTTTTTTAGGAGACTCCCATAAGAATTTCCACTATTCTGAAAGTAAATTCCCAAATAAGTGAAAATTACCACACAAGAATTAAATTGCCATATTCGAGTATTTCTATGAATAAGATGGCTAGAAAATGTGAAAAATCCATGAAAAAATGCTATTTAGAGCCATTTATAAAGGAAGTCAATAATTTAGGCACAGATAAGTGCCTTAATGGCTAATACAGTTTTAGTTATAATTTATCATCACTAAGTCTAATCCTGAGTTTTATTGTCTGCCCCCAAATTGAAAAGTACTTGTTTTTGAATAAAGGAGGATTCCATTTAATCTGTGTTCCCTAGAAGTAGCAAAGTTTTGATGCTCCAACTACTCACACTTGCTCTTGAACGAATCACTCTATTTTGCTTCGAATGGTTTAAAGTCAGGATGTGCACAGAAAACTGGGCCTTTCTCTGTCTGACCAGTACTGTACAGGGTTCCATCTTCCTAGCCTGTGAAAATGCCTCAGAGGGTGACTGTGAAGATTGAATGAGCTCAGTTAAGAGCTTTGCCAAGTGCCTGACATAGTGACACATAGTAAGTGTGCTCAGTAGAAGTTAGCTATGATGAAAGATTATGATAATGGTGGCGGTGATTTTTCTCTCTCTCTTTTCTCTCAGTAATATCTTGCTTCTTCTATTTTTCTCCATTATGGCAAAATAGAAAATCTGCTGTTAAGCAGCTATTCATTCATTCATTCATTCTGAGAATGTGACTATCAGCCTAACTTGGTTTTACTCTGGACAACCATAGGCTATCTTGCCTCACTGCAGTCATGGGATCAAGATTATGAAACTTCTCAATTCCTGGTGCCAGAGAATGCCTCCATCACCAATGAGTCACCCAGCTGTTCTGTTTTTTTGTAATTTGACTGCCAGGATCAAATTGCTTCCCAAGGAAACTTTAATCATTTTTCTTTCCAAAACTTTAATCTTTAACATCACAGGACATACATTTTTAACAATTACTTCATAGGAAACTTTTTAGATTTCCCCATGGTTACAAAGGAATCACTAGCAAAACTATTTGGCCAATTTATCACTAACGCGTATCCCTTTCTTCAATCTGCTTAAAACATTTTTTTAAATCCTTGGAAGGTGAGTTTATAGTGAAAATGAACTAGCGAAAAAATAAGAATGTATTGAAAAGATCTATTTTTCCCAGGATATTCATTTCCTAGGATTTTCAAGGAAGTCTTGGGTTTCTTTCCTTTAAAGTTGCAGGTCTGGAACTTGCACTCCTTTGCTCTATTTGTTGTAACTCTGAGTTAGGAGACAGTGAACCGATATCCTTGTACTAAGCCTGGAGAAAGTAGGAGTGTCATGGGTATAAAAAACCATAGACTTTTCCTCCCTATAGTGGAGGACTAGATCCAAGAATACATAGAAAATCAGACTAAGCAACAACACTTGCCTCATAACAGCAGATTTTTAGGAATAGAGAAGTGCCAGGAGAAGATAAAGGATGAGCCCAGCACCTGGGACCCTTTTTGTCCCAGGGATGAGTGAGAGGCAGAGCCCAGCATTGACACCCTCTGGGGACCAAGAAGGAGTTCAGTTTCCACCAAGAATAGGTACAAGATGACCCCAGCTAGGCATAGGGGTGGGGCCCTGTAGAAGGCACCCTAGAAATAAGAGGAACTGGAAGTCCACCACCACTTCTAACTCCAGTCTAGCTTCCAGGGATCTTGATCATCTCAGTAAAGGTGAAAGAAAAATTTTTCCTAACAAAACCAGGAAGAGTTTATCACCAGAAGACCAGTATTAAAGGAAACACTAATGGGTGGTCTTCCAGCAGAATGAAAATAATTCCAGATGAAAGTACAGAGACAGAGGAAGAACAAGAATGCAATCTAAATGGTAAATGTGGTACTATGTGATTAAATCTAGTTGAAAATTACCTGCTTACAAATCTATAGAGACGGAGAGTAGATTACCAGTTGCCAGGGGCTGGGGAACGGGTTAATGGGGAGTGACTGCTAATGAGCACAGGATTTCTTTTTAGAGTCATGGAAATGTTCTAAAATTATATTGTGGTGATGCACAATTCTGAGGGTACACTAAAATCCATCGAGTTTTACACTTTAAAATGGTGAATTTAATGGTATGTAAATTATCTCTCAATGAAACTTTTTTCTTTTTTAAAAAAGAAGACAAAATGTATGCCATCAATAGCATGTAAAGTAAGAGGGGTACATGGACTTGAAGTGTTCTGAGATCATTGAATTGTCTGGAAAGAGGGTAAATTAGGAATTAGTCATTAGGCTTTACAATTATATTTTATTCTCATTCTATAGGAGTGTCATGTCATATCACACACACACACACACAGCACACACACACACACATTTTTTTGAAAAGAATGAGAGGCAACTGAGCCGAAGGGGTTTATACTAACAAACGGTCCAGTTTTCCAGTCAGTTCCTTCTTAAAGAAGCCCTAACAAAACAGTGATGTGGATTCCAGGCAGACAGAGTGGAAAGATAAAATTTTCCTGTTTTCTGCCTAAAATGGTATATGTTAGACAGCAGTACAGTATGAATAAATTTAGTAAACAGTAGATACAGATCACCCCAGACAATGAAAAAATAAGTCTTAAATGATACAACTAACTTACAGTAGGAAGCCTAGGACTTCACAAATATTTAACCGTTTTATAAATGTTTTACTGTTGTAAACCATTTTCACTGGCTTTTAATTACCAAAAGCTGGACCAGCACTGTTTTTTTTTGTTTTTTGAATTTCATTTTATTTATTTATTTATTTATACAGCAGGTTCTTATTAGTTATCTATTTTATGCATATTAGTGTATATATGTCAATCCCAATCTCCCAATTCATCCCACCACCACACCCCTGCCCTGCTTTCCCCCCTTTGTGTCCATACTTTTGTTCTCTACATCTGTGTCTCTATTTCTGCCTTGCAAACCGGTTCATCTGTACCATTTTTCTAGATTCCACATATATGCATTAGTATACGTTATGTTTCTCTCTTTTCTGATTACTTCACTCTGTATGACAGTCTCTAGGTCCATCCATGTCTCTACAAATGACCCAATTTCGTTCCTTTTTATGGCTGAGTAATATACCATTGTATATATGTACCACATCTTCTTTATCCATTCGTTTGTTGATGGGCATTTAGGTTGTTTCCATGACCTAGCTATTGTAAATAGTGTTGCAGTGAATATTGGGGTGTATGTATGTTTTTGAATTTTGCTTTTCTCTGGGTATATGCCCAGTAGTGGGATTGCTGGGTCATATGGTAATCCTATTTTTATTTTGTTAAGGAACCTCAATACTGTTCTCCATAGTGGCTGTATCAATTTACATTCCCACCAACAGTGCAAGAGGGTGGACCAGCTCTGTTCTTTCTGCCCCTGGAGCTTAACAAATTGCCTGCACACAGTAACAGATCAGATATTTTTTAATTGATGGAATGGCTAAATGTTTGAATGCATTCATAAATGGATAGAAGACAGGATATTCTGAAGCTAGATGTTCAGGGTTTTCTGAAGGAAGGAGGGAAATTTACTTTTTTTTTATTGCAATGTATACTATAAATATCTTCAAAGCTTAAAAAAACCAAAAGCGACACATTTATAGAATTTTATAAATTTCTAAGTGAAATTGAATTCATTCACACTCTGGAGGTAGGCAACAGTTATCACTAGAAATGCAATTCGATTTCTACATTGTTACTTCTTCTAAGTGATGTAAATCCTGACTTCTGATTTAGAACCCCTTCTACCTGCTTTTTGGAAGGAATCTCCCAAGGTCAGTGCTCTTCCTCCAGACAGCCTTGCCTAAACCTACTGCAAATGTTCTAAGACCTCCAAAGAAGGAAAGTTCACAATTTCTTACTCAGAAGAAAAACTTACAGAAGAGAAATTTTAACAATAATCGATGTCTATAATTTAAGACCATTTCTCATTACTCTTCAAGTGTGAAAAGAGAACAATTTCTAATATACATTTTTTTGTTGTTTTCCTAGTTATTGTTAAGCGGTTCTCTGCTTATTTAACAATGTTGCTTGAATGTCAAAATGAACTTGGTCCTTGTAAAATTCAATTTTACCAAGTAGTCAGCTCAGCTTCAACTTGAGGAGTTTGAACTCAGTAGAAGCTTTACTGTATCTAAATTATATCTCAGAAGAAACTAACTCAAGGAATGCCAGTTCTGCCTCACGGGGCTTGGCAAAAATGGAGTCCAGGCCTGGTTGGGTCAGTGGTGGGAGCTGCCATGAGGTGGGGTCTTCAGCAGAGAGAGGAATGGAGGAATTGAGACAGAGAATGGGTCCACAGCCAAGGTTCACAGGGGGAAATGCCAGTGGTTATTTCAATGCAGGAGCCAGAAAATCAGAGTCCTGGAAAGAAGTGGAATGTTGGAATAGAAAAGGAGTTGGGTGTTTGTGCAGAAAGACAAATACAGAGGGAACTCCAGTACCTGCCACCCCGAGGATATACCTCGCCTCCCCGGGGCTGTGGTGAGACCGACCTTCACTGACCTGCCAGGTCTGTGCAGGGACTCTGGTCCTGGGGCATTTCAAAGATACCCAGCAGCTTCTGATAAGCAATAAGACACAGCTCAGAGATAGATGGGGAAATTGTTCTGAACAGGAAAGTCTGCACCAGAAATGAGTCATAAAAGTGAGATTTCATTCCACTGAGGAATATGGAATCAGATGGTTGGTCTTAAAAAAAATTAAGCAAAAGTGCCTGATTTTATCATTCTTGTGACTAGAATGATATCATCAATGGAAAAGGAGCTTTGGCTAGTGATGAGAAAAGGGGTTTAGAAAAACATAATTAAGGATTCATTAGAAAAGAGTAATGTTGTTATCATATGTTTACTTAATTTTTTTCTATATTTTGCTCTGGTTTTATTTACTATAGTATGATGTGTGAATTAATGTTACTTTAAAAATATTTTATGTAAGTAATACTGACATTGTGTCAGGCAAAATCTGAATGGGTCACACCCAGAGATGATATTTAAAATTCCATCTTTAATGACTCGTGAGACATGGGCAGTGGCCAACACTGTCCAACCAGAACAGAACCCAGCCTTGGTTCTGGATCTGGCTTCTGGAAGCCCTCCTCTGTGCTGGGCATTAACTCCTTATTGTTAGAGAGTTAGGAGAGGAGGTCAGAAGAAAGGGACCAGGCTAAGGCAGCAGAGGGACGCTATTTATAATACCTTATGGAAGTATTTAAATATTTTAACAACCTGTTTTACAATGCACCCTGATAACATCAGCTCTGGTTACAGCTCGCTGGGGATTGAACCCCAGACCTGCCATTTACTAGCTGTGTGACTCTGGGCAGGGTTACATAATCTGTAAAGAACATTGAGGTGAGGATTACAGGAGTTAATTCCTGTAAAGTGCTTATAAGACTGTCTGGCACATAGTAAGGGCTCAGTTTAGCCAATATTATCTATTGATAGTGGTTATCTGGAACACTGTCCAGACCAGAAAAAAAAAATGACAGTGATTGACTAGCAGTGCACTCCATGGGTAGGGAAAGGGTAGTGGCAATAATAAGTGCCATGGGTTTGCCAACTCTATTCTAGTCCAGCCCTAACCCACCTGACCACACTACATATCTGCAGCATCAGTATATCAACTACAAAAAAAAAGAGAGAACTCTCACAAGTCCCTCTAGTTAAGTCCCAACCAAAACTCAGTGATATGAACACCAGTCACTATTTTTCAGTACTTGTTGTGCTAACTGACCATTTCAAGGTTTTGTCAAGCCAGCATCCCTTAATAAACTTTGTTCTGGGTCACTATCTGGAAACCTTACAAGCTCTATTTGTCTTTCTGATCCATCTTTGTGTTCCTGAGAGTTGATTTGAGAGATAAAATTTCCAAAAACTCCACCTACTGGAGGCTGACAGTTGTCAGGTCTGATGTCAGAGATGGCTGAAGACTGATGGGGGCCCGACACAGGGGCGAAGAGGTGACACCTGCAACTAATCTCTGTTGAGTCTAATGGAATCATCTCATGACATATTAACACCTCTCAGGCCAAATGTCTTCATCAGATATGTATTCTCATGATAACCTAAATTTTTGTGCATATCTTACAAAATGGAGCAATTTCACTGAAGATAATTTGGAATGTAAGTGGCCACTTTGGGGAACTTTTAATATAATCAAAATTGTTCATCTTAAACATAACTTAGAGCAAAAGGGCAAGACAATTTCTAGTATTGACTGCATTGCCTTTTTTTAGTGGTAAAAAGCTTCTAACCAAAATTCTGACTTCAATATAACTTCATTAAAGAATTTTTTTTTGTACAAAGATAACGAAAAATGTGGAAAAACTTAAGACATTTTGGTTCCACTAAAATCTTGTCATTTCCTAACCCCACCCTAACTCTTCTTCCTTTGAATACTGCCCCCAGCTGTCAACTCCTTCTATTTCTCACTTCTTCCAGGATGCTTTTCCCTTTCCCCCAAAGCCCGCTATCCTAACATATACTTCTGCTGTGTTTCCATCCCCATAGTACAAGTTCTTCTAAAAATAAGTCCACCAAAATAGGATGAGGAACAGGTAGATTTTAAGCAAAAGGCTTTCCTCAAGTCCCAAGAGAAAAGACAAGATTCTACACTACTGGAAACTAAGAATACCAGCCTCCTGAACTAAATCAACTGGAATGCATTAGTAGGTTCTTGAGATTCTAACATCTGGCTCTAAAATGTGGACTGAAAGGCTCAGAAAAGGATCTAGCTACTCCTGGTTTCTTCTAACAGAATAAAAACAATAAAAAACATAAGATGAGGGACAAGGCTTATTTACTAGGGCCATACTTGTTGCATTTTCAGTAAAGACTAAGTTGATATTAACCTACTTTATAAGCAAAGAAAGGGTAAATCCGTGGGAAATTTTGAAAAACATCTTTTCACTTCTCTCTGACAGCATTCTAGATAGATCCACAGGCAGTTGCTTCTGCTGCATTACCCTAAATTTTGTGCATAGCCTCTAGCTAGAAATAGGGAATTTCGTATACAAGCAAGGGCTAGAATTGGAAATTGCTTCTCTAATATACCCACCAGATTTGACCAAACACTTTGAGATGTTCTTAGAACAAAAGCAAAATGAGGTAATGGCTTTGTAAATTCAGTTATGTGGCACCTGACTTTAATTTTTTCTCTTAAACTATTAAGGTCAAACTTACAGTTTTCTTATAAGTGTTACACTGCTGATAATAAACCCAACTGCTATGTTCACCCTCAAAATCAATCAAAGACCACAATGGTAGGTGTCTGTAACTGTCCTCAGACACTCCTGACTCCATATTATTAACACTACACTCCAAACATATGAATACTGGACCCTGGCCCCAAACAGCAAAATACTGCAAAAATAATTACAGTACTATTTCTAGAGCTAGGGACAACACAGAAGTAAGGAATGCATATTGAGACTATCTTTTCTCCACTTGTTATCCTCAGAGAGTTTTCCAGCTTTACCAAGAATTCTGCTCTCCTCAAGGGACGTCTGTCTAGCTGGCAAATTTCAATCATCTTAAACAACACCTATAACCCCCACAGTACCTATACCCCTCTAGACTACTATTCTTATGTGGACACTAAGTCTTTACTTGTTTACTACACACAAATCTGATTTACGACTGTGAGGTAATTTTTGGAGACTTTCGCATATTCCAGATGCCTCCACCTTCTCTGGACCATATCTCATTGAAGTGTGTATCCAGTAACTTACAAAATGAAGAATGAACTATATACTCTAGAGATTTACCAACTTCTCATGCACAATTCTACATTAGGGTTGATACAATTGGAAAAGTTGTCAGAAATATATTATTTAACTTGGCCAAAGTTATAAAAGATACTTCGCAGCTGAACACATAGTATTGGATAATCCAATTGCTTTTGACTTCCTATTAGCTAATCTAGGCAGCATCTGTACCTTTGCTAACAATTTGTGATGCACTGGTCATATAGAACAATCACCTCTAAACTAAGGGAGATGGTGTCTGGATCTCCAAGGTGAAACCCAAATGGACACTGGGAGAAGTGTTCTTGGCTTGGGTTCACTAGTTTGGGATTGTGTCTTCAAGGCATTCTACAAAGGCTAATCATTCTCCTGCCCGTATTCTTCATATATATTACAATTCCCTAGCATAGAGCCCCAGAGTTTTAAGTGCTACCATGCAGTTACTGTCACTTGACAAAAAGATCAACAAGGCCAGATCCCATTCTACTACCAAACTCTTATTTTGAGATGCAGAATCATCTAGAGTTTCTGACAATAACATAGATCTGGAGCGAGATTGTCTTTGTGGCCAAGCTCTGGACTAGTTGGAGAATGGCTAAAAGGGGGCTCTAAGAACTACAGTACCATCTCTATTAGTTGTGCAACTGCAATCTCAGAATGTCTTGTGATTCACATAACACTTCCTTCTTCACTCAGAACCTCATCTTGCCTGCCTTAATCCTTGCCTTAAGAAATCACCCAAAATTAAGAAGACTCAGCCAGTTTCTGCTATCCTGACCTGAAAACTTCTCAACTAAACCCATAAACAAATTAAGCCCTAAGTTAGTAGATAGAAAGAAATAATAAAGATAGTAGCAGAAATTAATGAAATAGATAAAAATAAATCAAATTAATTGAATGAATTCGTAATTTAAAACATTTCCATAAAGAAAACTCAAGGGCCAGAGGATTTCACTATTGAACTGTATAAATACTTATGGGTGACATAATATCAACACTGTAAAAAGTCTTTCAGAAAGTAGAAAAGGAAGGAACACTTAGTTTTTTTTTTAAGTCTAGACTAATACTATTGTCAAAACCAGACAGATATTACATGAAAAGAAAACCAGAGACCAAAATTCCACATATACACAAGTGCAAAATATTGAATAAAATGTTTTTAAGTCAATTTTATCTACGTATAAGAAAGTAAAATATCCTGATCATGTAATGTTTATTCCAGAGTGCAAGGTGGGCTTAACATTAGAAATCAATCATGCAATTAATGTAATTCACTAGATTAAAATAAAAGAAGAAAAAAAAAATGACCATCTCAAATGTAAGAAATTCTCAATAAATCAGGAATAGAAGGAAACTCCCTCAACTTGACAAAGTGTGCCTATATAAAAACTACAACCATCACATTCAGTGACTAATGATTGACCATTTCCTTCCTAAGACTGGGCACAACTCATGGATGCTGACTCTTAATGGCTTCTATTTAACATAATCCTCCTCTCTAGGGTAATGAGGCAACAAAATGAAGTAACAAATATGCATTGGAAAGGAAGAAGTAAAGTGTCTTTATAAACAGATTACATGTTTTTGCATACAGAAAGTCCTTAGGAAGTTAGAAAAATCTACTAGAAATAATAAGTAAATTTAGCAAGATCACATTACACAAACCCAAATTAAAAAATATATATATTTCTAAATATTAGCAACAAAAATTAGAAAGTAAGTTAAGAAGAAAAATACGTTTCAGTGATATCCCAAAAACATGGAATAGGGATAAATTTAACACAATATAATCCAGATTTGTAAAAACAAATTAAAAAACAGACCCAGAAAATATTGCTGAGGAAATTAAAGACCTAAATAAATGGAGATATAGATCATGTTCATGCTCATGGATTGATATGACTAATATACTAATTCTTCACAAATTAATCAATAAATTCAACACAATTCCAGTCAAACCACCAGAAGACAGTATTTTGGGGGAGGGGTAGGTTTGACAAACTGACTCTAAAATTTACATGGAAATATAAAGGACTTAGAAAAATCAAACAATTTTGAAAAAGATAAACAAAGCTGTAGGAATTTTACTATCTGAATTCAAGACTTATCATAAGGCAACAGTTAAAAAGATGCAATGCAGTGTCATATTGACCTATAGATAAATATGTAGATCAAAGTCCAGAAATAGGCCCCCACATATATGGTCAATAGATCTTTGAAAAAAGTGCTAAAATAATTTAATGAGAAAATATAGTCTTTTCAACAAATGATGCTGGAAGAATTTGATATGCATAGGGAAGAAAAATGAACATCAACTCTTACTTTACACCACATACAAAAATCAATTTCAAATGGATCATAGACCTAAACATAAAGTAAAAATTATAGAAGTCTAGGAGAAAAATAAAAGAGAAAATCTTTGTGACCTTGGGTTATGCAAAGATTTCTTAGAACATTAAATAAAGAACTATAAAAAGAAAAGAAGTTGATAAATTAGATTTCATCAAAATTAAGAACTCTTACTCATTCAAAGACACCATTATAAAAATGAAAAGACCACTTACAACTGGGAGAAAACATTTTTAATACACATATTGAGCAAGTTCTCCTTTATAAGATATATAAGGACGTTATAATAACAAGATAATCCAATTAAAAGTTGGCAAAAAGATTTTAGCACACTTCACAGAAAGTGTTATGAGTGGCCAGTAAGCACATGGAAAAGTACTTAAAATCACTGAATCATTGGAAAGCGCAAATTAAAAACACAATGAGAGGGCTTCCCTGGTGGTGCAGTGGTTGAGAGTCTGCCTGCCGGTGCGGGGGACACGGGTTCGAGCCCTGGTCTGGGAGGATCCCGCATGCCGCGGAGCGGCTGGGCCCGTGAGCCACAGTTGCTGAGCCTGCGCGTCCGGAGCCTGTGCTCCGCAACGAGAGAGGCCGCGACGGTGAGAGGCCCGCGCACCGCAATGAAGAGTGGCCCCCGCTTGCCGCAACTAGAGAGGGCCCTCACACAGAAGCGAAGACCCAACACAGCCAAAAATAAATAAGTAAATAAAATTTTAAAAAAACAACAAAAAAAACACAATGAGATACCACAACATATTCACTATAAACTAGAAGGGCTGAAATTAAGAAGTGTTTTATCAAGTGTGGCAAGAATATAGAGTATGTAAAACTCTCATATACTGCTGATGGGATTGTAAAATGGTACAAATGATTTTGGAAAATAGTTTGACAGTTTCTTATGAAAATTATGACTGAGAAATTCCACTCGTAGGTATTTACCCAAGTGAAATAAAAATATATATGCACATAAAGATTTTTACACAAATATTCATAGCAGCTTTGTAATAGACCGAAACTGGAAGCAATCCTAATGTCTATCGATAAGTTAGTCTGATTAAAAGAAGCTAGACACAAAAATACATACTTTTATTATTCAATTTATATAGAATTTTAGAAATGACAAACCTAATCTATAGTGATTGAAAAATAAATCAGTGCTTGCTAGGCAAGGGAGTGGAAAGTAGGGATTAATTGGAAAGGGGCAGAAATTTTTAATGAAATGAATTGTATCTTGATTGTAATGAAAGTAATGCAAACGTTTTATATCTTGATTGTAGTGATAGTTACACAGATGTGTACGTTTGTCTTTGAACTGTATTCTTAAAATGGGTGCATTTTATACTAGGTAACATATCTCAATAAAGTTAGTTTTAAAAATAATCAGCTATTTGGCTGAACCATGTGAAAATTCCAGATAGCTAATTCCGACCTATAAAACAACTTAACAGATAGTACAATCTAGTTTATGAATGAATGAAGAAATTATCTACGATTAATTCAAATTGAATTTTTAAAGATATTTTTATCATAAGTAATATTTGTGTCACAATAGGGAGACTTTCTAAAAATGACAAGTATATGGACCCCTCCTTTAAGAATCACTGCTGGAGGTGCACTATTTTTGATGAGTAACTGGAACTGATAAGAAAAAAAATCATTAAATGCTATTTTTATTGTAAGTTTTAGGATCTCTCATACCTAGTTACTTCTGATCAACTCTAACGGAGTGATATAGCCCCACCTTCTGCAATTTAACTCAACAAACATAATACCATCAAGAATATGTCAGAAGATGGTTTAAAACCATAATTTTACAAGTCAAAAATATATTTTTATTTTTTCCTTAGTAGGAAACTAGAAATACTAATTTCTTTGGATGAAAACAATCTTCAGAAAACTTCTTAACAAGAGTTATAAAATGCATTTAAAAATCAAATTTAAGGTACCCTGTTGACAGCAAGTGAAACAATGTTACTTGCCTCATTTGAAACCAGATTTTCAGACAAAATTACAACAATGCAGTCAATGTAGTCAATTTCAAATATCCGCATGAAATTCTCATTTTTCATGTTGTTTTGTCCTTTTGTGCTCATGTTTCTACTTTTTTACTGTGGTCAAGAAATCCTTCTGGGAAAAAAACTATCAAGGTGCATTATTATAAAAATAGAATAAAGAATTAAGAGAAGTAAATTGACTGTGACAGCCTGGAAAACAATGACTACATAGTCAGCCTTTGCTCTTTTTAAATTCCTTCTTAATATTTTCTTTGCTGACATCCAAGTAGTTAGATTTATTGTCAAAGAGTGGTTACTTTCTAAAGGGCAATCCAGTGTATTTGATACACTAGAAGCATTTCTGATGAAATTGGTTTCTTGTAGGACTGCCAGGTAAAATACATTGTAGGATTGCCATTGTAGGATTGTAAAATACAGTATGACCAGTTAAATTCGCATTTCAGATAATTTTTTTTACTATAAGTATATCCCATGCAATATTTGTTTATTGTACTAAAAAGTCTTTGTTACTTATCTGAAAGGCAGAATTAACTGGGGGCTCTGTATTTTTATTTGCTTTATCCATCAACTCTATCTCTTGCTCTTGTAATGATTAATTTAATTCAGTGAAATAATAGTTCATAATCCATCAGGGATTTTGTAAAATATACTTAATGTATTCCTAAATTAAAAGGGGGTTGAACAAACTAGCAGGGTTCCTTTCTTATATTTCAGTTATATTGTTGATGTCATTTTCTGGATAACAAATGTTACTCGTTGTATGGATAAAAAGTAAGTAATTAAGTAAAAAACTCATTTGTGTATGATGAAATATCCAATACCCCATTACTTCAGTAAAGACTGTAATGATTCTGGATTGCATATGATCCAACTTCCAGAGAGGAAAGAATGGCTTCCCTGAAAAACGTTGACAGGAACTACATTTTAATTTCCTTTGGAAAATTCCGCATGCATTTGGCTCTGACACTATCCTGTTTGTTTCTGTTGCATTAGAGTTCCATGATATTTTTATCTGAAAGAAGAAATTGGAAGGTAATATCCAGACATGAAGATCTGGTATTTACTTGGACTATGTCATTAACATTTCCAACTTGTTGAGTGCTTTCCATGTTTCTCAAAGGTCTTCACCCCGTAAAAGCTGATGGATGGCCTGACAGATCCTTCCAGGCGTCAGTTGGTGTAATGTGAGCTCAGGGCCTAGAAACAATAAAACAGCAATTTTCTGAGAGATATACCTGCAAAGGAGCCAGGAACACAAGAGCCTTTTTCAGTTTCCCACTCAAAACCTCTTCTTTTCTCTCAGGCCAGGAGGGGTTTGGGAGGACTGGATCCTGTCACGTTAATTGAGGGTGACATTAAATGTAATCTCAGCAGCAGCCGCTGTGATGGCTCCGAGGGAAAGACCACTGGAGCAGGAATCAGAGAACTGGGCTCCGGTCTGGCCAGAGTGGAGGCTTCGTGTCATGAACAACAGAAGCAAAGGCTGCAAGGGTTGGGAAATGTTAGATCTTTTCTCTTAAAAGCTGGATGGGGTCATCCAGTCATGATTTGACAAGCAATGGTTCTAGCTCCAGTAGCAGCTACAAACCAAGGGAAGGGTCCTCCCCAGTTAAGCCCATCACAGCTGAGCCAGACTGAAATGTGTATTGGGCGTTATCACTCTACTGCATTCTCAGGGGCCTGTGCCTCGAAACTGGGTCTCTTTATGTTACAAGAAGGGATGTGCATGCTGGACTAAGTGCCCTAAAAAGAGATTCACGCTAAGGAAATCTAGACCAAAGTGATGTGAGGGGTTAAAAGTGAGATTTTGGTCTCCCAAGACAGTTTTGTAACAGTAATCAATTAACTGTAACCCTGAAGAACCTAGATTCTGGGTCCCCCATCCAAATCCACAGCCCATCGGATACTGTCTGATTTTAAATGCATCAAATGATGAAAATTCTGCCTACCATTGCTATTTCTTCTTTGGTAACCTAACAATCATGTAATAGTTTACTTCCAAGTTTCAGCCAGTAATCTGTAACTATTCCAAATGTTAAATAGCTATTGATATAAACTTAAATAAAGTCTCTGGATTGCCCCAAAAAATAATGTTGGAAAAGTCTCCTTTAACGGATTTTTGGCTCTCACGAGGAAACAACCTATATTTTCATGATTTAAAAACCTAATATGAGATTAACTTATATGATGCTGTGATGTGATAGAGAAATTTGCTGTGCCTAACCCTACATGGGGTGGAGACATTATTAAAGATGGAAAAAGGGCTATTAATCCAGGAGGCCTGAGCTCCCTTTACCTCAGGGCAAGGTTAGGAGCCTGTGTTAAACTCACATTCAAGATGGGGAAGGAGCAAGGAGATGAGAGGGAGGGGCAAAGCCAGTCCTGAGGACAGAACTGGGTTCTCCTGAGACTGGAGGAAACAGATGATTGACACCAGGCCTTTCAAACTCATAGGTTTTCACTGATGGACACTTACGTTCTTCAATCCCACACATTGCCTCAGAAGGTCACAGGACAGTGAAGGGGTGCACATGAATCCAGGGCAATGAACTCACAGTGCCCGAACCTTGGGAACTTGGAAGCAGCAAAGGCCATGAGAAGAAGGACTGTAATAGAACACACACCCGTCTTAGAATGGAGGATGGGCCAGAGATGAAGACGACAATTCCCAATCCAAACTGCAACACTAGCCAGTTTTCCATTCTGTTGCTGGACCCACACCTCTGGCCTTGGCCCAGTCATTACCCTCAAAGGAACAAAGTATTGGACACGGTCAACTTTGCCTTGTTGAATGCAATGCTAGAAGGCCCATCTGGAGCCATTTTTTCCAGCCAGAGCTAGAAGGCAGAGGACCTGCTGGCCACCAGGCAGCAGCAGAGTGGACTTCGGAGGCTGTGGCTCGATGTCAGGAGCTGTGGGAAGCATGTGGACACTGGCCAAATATCTTGAGGTCTTTCCAGAGAGAAGCTCCGATTGTGCTGGCTTAGCCTCCCATATCCTGTCTAATCTTCTTCCTGGCATCACCTCCAGGCCTCTGCTGGAAGTGGTGCTTTCTGGACTGATTAATCCCATTAAATGAGTTTCAGATGGTGATTTTCTGCTTAAAGGATGAACGAGAATTTCCATAAGATGCATCTCATTTGACCAACATAACTACTTTCTTTGCTTTCTTGCATCCAATCAATCATTTCACTTCAACTGTGGATTTCATTAACGAGCCATTGACTCCCTCTTCCATATCATTAGTGAAGATGTCAGCTTTTGACTGGACCTAATACCAGGTTCAATGCTGGCTTCTCTGAGAGCTCCCCGGGGAGACATTCATCACTCTCATATAGGTGCCGTCGTTATTCCAAACCAATTTAAACTTATTTTGCAAGAAACACTTAGGATGTTGTAAAAATTAATGCTTTCCCAAGGAACCCCTAATTTTCATAGAATCAGAACAGATGGCCACATGATACAGCACAATACACACAGCCACAAAATCTCAGCCCCCACTAACCAGAGAGAGGAGGCTCATTTATCCACTCACTTTTGTCTCTGGAAGAACAGAAGGATTATATCCTTCTGCTATAATCCTATACGCCTTTTATGCCTTTCCAGCATCACAATTTTCCATTGATTTACCTTTTCTATTTGGCAGAAGCTTCTTTTGTTAAAAATTAATTTTTATTGGAGTATGGTTGATTTACAATGTTGTATTAGTTTCAGGTGTACAGTAAAGTGAATCAATTTGACAGAAGCTTCTAATTTCAGTTCATCTACTTGGTTAGCATTAGGAAGCTTTATGCAAGTAAGTAGGTTACTGGATGGCTGTGAAGCTTGCATAAGTGGCTAAAATTTAACTTTAGAGAAGATGAAGTTCTCAATGGCTTGTAGAGCAGGTATTGTTTCCTGGGGTTTCCTGACTTTTCTTTACCCACTCCCAGTGTAAATCAAGTTCTAATTATGTGAACTAAATCAAAGAAAATGAGGTCAATTTGTTTTTATTGTTATCCTTAGATGCCTAGTTACACAGAGTATCCAAGTTTCAACACCAACTTTTTCATTTTTGCCTTGGAATTTCTTTCTGAAATTCAGGAAAAGAGAAACATTTTTCTTCCCACTACTGAGATACTTTTTTTGATAAAAGGAGAATATAAAATTAGATCACTACTATCACTATAACTTGCAAACAATGTTTATGGAGGCACTCTGAAAAGAAAACCATAAAATGAAATGTTTGTTTTGTTGGAGTGGCAAAATTTTTCTCTCTGTTATTATAATTTTGTTTAGTATGATTAGTATAATGTAATGTGTAGTATACTCTTATATACAGATGGTAATAAGTGTATTTTCAAAGCTGTGAGGAAGAGTGATGTTTAAAATCTTTGGGGAATTCATTTCTTTCTGTTTGGAGTCTAAGCTGAAAGTGGATCTCCCATTAGCCAAGTGATGTGGTATTTCCTGAGCAACACCATTAAGCATTTTCGGGCAACAGGATCTCTGAGATTACTGTTTAATCACTTTATGCCAAATAGCATGTGGGTTGTATCATGTAGCTCAAAAACTATTCTGGAAGGTAAGATGCCAGTGGATCTTTGGATGCACTTCCAAGTTTTAGTGAGGATTATTTGATTTAGTATTGTAATATAGCATAGCATAGCATCATAGAACAAATATATAGAGTAATAGTTGGAACACTGACTTTGAAAACAGCATAGGTTTAAATCTTGGTCCTGCCACGTATTACTTGTATGATCTTGGGAATATTTATATAATCTCTTTGAGCCTCAGTTTCACTGTATGAAAATGTGATAATAATACCTACCAATTTTAAGAATTAAGTGAGTGTATTAGAATTCTCCAAAGAAACAGGAATATCTGTTTCTGTATCTATATATACATATCTATATATAGAGAGAGAAATATACATATATATTTATATATACAAATATATATATTTGTATATATGTATATATAGATATAGAGAGACAGAGAATATATATATGTGTGTTTGTATATATAGACATATATATGTATATATAGACATGTATACATATATGTGTGTATATATGTATATACAGAGAGAGAGACCAAAATCTGAAAGGGTGGGCCAGTAAGCTGCTGACTCAGAGAAGAGTTACGGTTCAAATACAAAGGCAATCTTCTGACAGAATTCCTTCTTTATTGGGAGAGGTCAATTTTTGTTCTATTAAGGCTGCCAACTGATTGAATGAGGCTCACTCACATTATGGAGGGTAATCTGCTTTACTCAAAGTGTACAAATTTTAAAATTTCATACAAAAAAAAGCACCCACTTTCGCAGAAACATCCAGAAGACTGAACAAATATATGGGCACTGTGGCCCAGCCAAGTTGACAAATTAAAATGAACCTTCACAGTGAGTTAAGATTTGCAAAGAGGGAGAGGCAGAGAGTAATAAGCATTCAATACAAAATTCTCATTATTTTATGTATCCCAGTGGCATAAGGAATGAGGGTAACATTGCTGATTTTAAGAGAAGTTTTTTTTTGGCTGCAAGTTTCTGATAAGGATCAGCTGGTATGTGCCTAAGACAAGGTGGAGTGATGGCCAACTTACTGCTTAAGACTAGAGTTGTTTGTAAACCAGCAAGTTAACTACCCTATTTCACAAAGAAAAAAGACCCTGGAAGGATTTGGGACTACAAACTCTCACTAATGTAAAACAAAAGAGAGGATTTTTAGCAAACAAATGAATACAACAAAACAGAAACAGACTCACAAATATGGAGAACAAACTAGCTGTTACCAGTGGGGAACAGAAGGGGGGAGGGGCAAGTTGGGGTAGGGGATTAAGAGATATAAACTACTATGTATAAAATAAATAAGCAACAAGAATATATTGTACAGTACGGGGAAATATATCTATTTCGTAATAACTTTAAATGGAGTATAATCTATAAAAATATTGAACAACTATGTTGTACACCTGAAACTAATATAATATTGTAAATCAACTGTACTTCAATAAGAAAAAGAGGAGGTTTTTAGGATGATTCATCAATGATAAATAGCTGCACTCTCCTAGCTCTGGAGTAATGCAAGGCCAACACCATAGTAAGAAATAAGTGCATACTCTTCATTTTGTATTTTTCTCTTCCAAACCATTCACAAAGTGAACAATCAAAAAGATATTCCAAAAGATATGCCCCCAAATAGTGCAAGTAGAGGACAGAGTACCAGAATAAAAATATAAATGCACTGATTAATACTATGGGCAACAAACTTTTACAATGCTAAAGTTTTCTACTAGTAAACTCAACACAAATTTCATTCTGACTTTACTACTGATAATGATTTTGCCTGGACTAATATGTTTCAGACTCAGAAGAGCTCAGCAAATATATTCACATCCTACACATGCCCCCCCCCGAAAATAAAACCATCTATAAAAATATAAACAGTGGTCAATAGTATACAAGCAGTGAAAGTAAAAGAGACCACAGGTATTATAAACGTAGGATTAATTTTTTAAAATTTTAAATGAGCTTTAAGGAAAAGTGCATTGAAATGGAGACAGAATCAACAGCTACTTGGATGTTTCCTTTCAGAAATGTTTTCCTTTTTCTATTGGGAAATGTTATAAGCCAAGTTTCCTATATTGTAACATAGACAAAATAATATGACCTGTCCTACTTTCCAGAGGACTTGTGATTATCACAGACAGGAAGATATGTGAAAACACTTCAAAAAATGAAATGATGTAAGTGGAGTTATTATTTTTAGTATTAGAAAGAAAAGAAGAGAGGCAGTGTAAGGAAACGGGAAGTGCAAGAGCTTAAGTATCAGTCTGGAGGCTGGATATCAACTCTGCCTCCCTGTACTTGTGTGACTGTGAGAAATTCGCTTAACCTCTTTGAACAAAACCTGTCAAGCTTTATATACTGATGTTCCCAGGTGTGTGTACACTTGAGATGTACGTGAATGTGTATGCACACATACGTGAGAAGGAGGGAGGGGTGGAATGGCCGCCCTAATAGTATATTGAATGGAACATACTATTTAACACAGGAATTGCTGAAAGAATGTTTTCATTTTTCAGGGCCAAGAATAATGAAAGGGAGTTACAATGAGTCAGGGAAAGTGGGGGGAAAATAAAGGAGAAGACTTGGGAGGTGCTGAGTTTAGATTAGCAGTGAAACTGGATGGAGGTTTCAGGTGGCCAGCTCAAATCCACAGCGCCAGCTCCCCGCATCTCATTAGGAGGCAGATCTTGGGGCTGAATGAAACCACATTAGTCGCAGGCATGATAGGCTTTCTCAAACAAATCTCGGAATAAGGAAAACAAAACAACAGAGGTAAAGTTCTAATGACTCTTGGGACTCACTCTGGGATGGAAGAGAAGGCACGCTTGAATCTAAACAACCCATAGGTGTACTTTTTTTTTTTATAAATTTATTTATTTATTTGTTTTTGGCTGCGTTGGGTCTTCGTTGCTGCGCGCAGGCTCCCTCTAGTTGCGGCGAGTGGGGGCTACTCTTCGTTGCGGTGCGTGGGCTTCTCATCGCAGTGGCTTCTCTTGTTGCGGAGCACGGGCTCTAGGTGCACAGGCTTCAGTAGTTGTGGCGCACGGGCTCAGTAGTTGTGGCTTGCGGGGTCTAGGTGCGCACGCTTCAGTAGTTGTTGTGCACGGGCTTAGTTGCTCCGCGGCATGTGGGATCTTCCCAGACCAGAGCTCGAACCCGTGTCCCCTGCATTGGCAGGCGGATTCTTAACCACTGCGCCACCCCATGGGAAGCCCCATAGGTGTACTTTTTGGGTGCCTGTTTTTAAAGTATTGTCTCTTGGCCTCAAATCCACCTGTCTGTAGTTGCCTTGTGATGTTGGGTCGGGGACTCTGCAAACCACACCTCTGTTTTGCTGGCTGATTACATGGTAGGCTTTGTTTGCCAGCAGGGGGCACCAGAGGGAGATGAAAGGTTGAAGAGGAAGAAAGGATTGCTCCTTTCTGTCTGCTTCCCACCAATTTTCCTGTTCCTGTATCACCCTCCAAATGCTTGACCTTAGCGGTGGCAGTTTCCTCTTGTAAGTTTGTAACACTTGCAGATCCAAATTCATAAGACCCTTTGGAGACACCTGTGCCAGCCAATCAGCACCCACCCTCCTTATGGGTCTGGGTCCCAGACCCCTTCTCTGAGCTCAGAGATCCAGACCCAAGTGAGCATGCTCACTCTCCCCACTTCTCTTCAACATCATCTTGGAAGTCTTGGCCATTGCAATAAGGCAAAACATAAAAAAGAAATACAAAAGAAAAATGATCAAGAAGGGAGAAGTAAAACTCTCTCTCTCTGTAAATAATGTGATTGCTTCTATAGAAATTCCTAAGAATCTATAAAACAACTACTGGAACTAACAAATGAGCTCATCAAAGTCACAGGATGGATGTTAGTATACTAAAATCAGTTTTATCTTTATATACTACAGCAAACAACATGAAAATTAAATTTAAGACTTCCATATACAATAGCATCAAACCCCACAAAACCCTGAGGTGTTATGATTCTGTCATATAGGATTCTATATATACTTTTGATCAGGGAACAATCAGGAGTGCTGTCTTGCTCAGTCAGAATACATGGATTGTCCAGGAATCAGTGCGTTGAAGAGGGAATGGCTCCTTTCATTGTCACACCAAATAACCCACTTTGCAGAGTTTTTACATCTATAACTATAATACAATTTCATTTCTGAGATTTGGAGGTCTTGGTTTCTAAAAGAGAAATCCTTAGAACAGTGGTTCTGTGGAACCGGAGTTTGGCTCTGCTATTGTATCTTTTTGAGTTCCTCTTACCACTACACCAACAGGCCAAGAAAGGAGTTGATCTGCGAGGTGGTTGATCCTGATTACCAAGAGGAAATTCAACTGATACCAGAAAATGTGAACAGAGAGGACCATTTCTGGAACCCAGGGGGATTCTCTGTGATAACTCTTAGTACCATGATTTCCTATAGTAAAAGTTAACTGAAAACTACATCAACCAATAAAGGAAAGAGCCACTGATGATTCAGACTTTTAGGTAAAGAACCCTGACCAGCTGATGTCCTGACTGGTGGAGAAGGAACCATGAGCTATGTAATGGAAGAAGGAAGTTATAAATATCAGCCACAGCCTGTGATGAGTTACAGAAATGTAGTAGCTTCACATAGTTTCTTCTTTGCTTGCTGTTGTTGTGTGTGTATATATTACCTATTTTATCGTTCTTTGTCTTTCTTTTCCTTATTATTTAATATGTTTTATTGAAGGTTAAATCTATGATTTAATATTTAGGAAACAGAATATATAGATGTGATAGGGGTTGAAAGTGAGGTATAATTAATGTTCTTCAGAGATAACTGGAAATTATTTATAGCATGGATTTTACCCACCCCACTGTGTGCAGGAAGAAAGCATTAGATATATATTTATATTTATTTTTATCTTATCTTTTTAAACTTCTGCTTTGGAAGCATATTATGTATTAGTAAAACAAGACACCTATAATTTCTAAGTAGATAAATGTACATACATCAGGGTTCATGCTAAAAAAGCATGATAAGGGTACATGATCAAAAAAAGTTTGGCGATCATGAGGTTAGAGCATTGTTGTTTAGAGATCAGGACTATGGCTTTGTTCCCTACTTTGTTCTGCAAATAGAGACACTCTGTCCCAAAGTCACAGGCTGTGCTCACTCCACCATTCAGTACCATCTCGCAGATGGCACCAGGTCAGAAATTGAAGGTGCCTTAGTAGAACATGCTTCCTGCTTAAACAGTGAGTCCATATCATTGGCAGCAGACCTGAAGGCCTATGTTTACATATCCTGAATAAATGGTTCTACTGAGGTCACCTGCCTTAGTTGGTCAGCTCCTAAAGGGCAATGCTCTGGTTTGATAGTTAACTCTGACCCCACATCCTGTGTAGCAGAAATATCTCCAATGACACTTGCAGAGCTCCACCAGCAGAGTGACGATGGATGTTCACAAATGTGCTGAAGGATTACACAATCACACTGCCTCCTCAAACCAGAAGAGTGTAAATTATTTCCACTGCTCAGTTTTGTGTATTCTTGGAACAGGGCAGCACTCTCTTAGAAAACAATTTCATTAACTTGAGTACTTCCTCTAGCCAGGCCTGACATATTTTTCTCTATTTCTTTTGTTCCATCATCCAGACAATTTCTCCATCTGTGTCCTCATTCACTGCACATGTATTTACTGAACACCTACTGAGTGAACAGGCAAAACTTATAGATGAATAGAATGTCAAAGTCCTCACTTCCATAACTTATCTATAAAATGAGGGAGTTGAACTAGAGTGGCCTCTAAAATTTCCTAACAACAGAGTTAGACATCTGTTTCAAGCACTCATCCTAGGCATCCTAAGTTGCCTTCAGATTGATCAAGTTAGCTAAACTCCTAAGTTAAAAAAAAAAAAAAATCTAAAGTCCCCTCTTCTCAAACCATTTCCTTCTTCCTGCCCAACTCTCCTTCTTAAAATATTACTGGATCCCGATCCTGAAATATCCTAATGATTATTACCTATTAACAAGCAGGACACCAAGACAATGAGAAGCTGCTTTGTCTCCAGAGATGACCACCAGCTGCCAGGCACAGCATATCTGAACATGAAAGACCCCCTTTATTTCTATAGACAAAAAGTTTCTTTCTTAAAAATAATTGATATTGTTGAGAGATGGCAGCTTGTAAAGGAGCTCCTCAGTAGGGAAGCTGTTAGGAGAAAAAGAACGTCGTTTCTGGATCACTTGGGTAACAGAGATCAGAAATTTTTAAGGAAACCAAAAAATGTTTCAGGTGATTCCAAATGATGGATGAGCTTTCCTTGTTGATAAGCAGAGGCACATTCACCTAACTGGCTGCCAACATGCAAACACACAGTGTTTTACACCCTAACATTTTTCTTAATAAGTAGACAGCAATCTTACATCCAAGAAGCCACTTAGGAGTAGGACGCTCGCTTCCCAGGTCTCTTAAATAAATCTCACTTGCTAAGACTCTTTAGGTGTCACATTTCTGAAACAAAAAATGCTACTGTATCTTTGTCATATAGCCATTATTTTAATTAGTTTTCAGTCCCCTAGTCTACCAGTTCCAGTATCCTTCCGGGTTTCCAAGCCAGATATAAAACCTCTTAAATCTATTCATCTAATATTAACACCGATACTGGTGACTAATCACTTAACTGTACTCATGGGATAACCAGTACTTCCTTAAGCCGCTACTCATTGAAATACTGCCATTATCCATGCGAAGTTCTTCTGTATGTGGCTCTCTGTAGAAAGGATATGGAGCTTCTTCACCTGAATCAAGAATCAGGGAAGAAAGATTGAGGAGAAAAGGCCATGGATTATGGTGTAAAGCCATTTCAACTGCTGTACTTATTGTGGAGTAGGTTTCACAGCGATTTCTTTTTAAAGAGGAGGCTTGTTTTCTTTGACATTTGGAAAGGAAAAACGTATGGGTGAGATAAGATTTTAATGGATATTTATGGCTTACAGTTAAAATGAATTATGTCATATTGAGACCCCCTTGCCTCCTCTAAACCTGCAGTGTGAGAACATCCTTTTGAACAGGATGGAAAACAAATAGTTGTGTGAGCACTGCCATCTGGGTAGGCTCTGGTGACAACTTTCAAACTCCTCTTAGCATCCTCTAAAAATACTTTAAATGCATTTGGATGCTTCTGAGTAAGTGCTGTGGAAGTTTAGAGGATTTCAGCAGTTCCACCTCTCTCAGTCAGCAAGAATTTTCTGCTAAAGATCTCCAATTACTTTAGAACTTTGCAAACACTGGTGAATGAAAGCACATCAGCACTACCCCAAGTAAGCTGCTTTCAGCAAACATTTTCAGCTAGCAATGGGCTATTGCTCACTATGAGCACAGTCTTGAAGGCTCAGAGGTGGCCTTGATGGAGGTTCCTGTAGGTGGGCAGGAGAACTGGAACTGGAGTGGCTCTGGCTTCCTTCGCTGACCTGGAGAGTTCAAAGATTGGTTATGGAGGTGTCACCTGAGTGGGAAAGCAGGCAATTGGCTTGATAGAGAGCTTTTGACGATTAGAGATCTCTAAAAGCACCAGCAAATCCAGCTTAGTCCACAAAACAAACCATTGAAATTCACTGGGGGATGCCCTGATTTAAAATACCAAGGATGTTCTGAAGAATTAGGTCCTTTTATACACAGCTGACAGAAGAGTAAATTGAAACAACTATTCTGATCAAATGTATCAAAAACTGAACTGTGCACATCATTTTACTAAATAATTTCTCTTCTAGGAATTTATTCTAAGAGTATAATCAGAAAAATATACAGAGATAGATATATAGGATTGTTTGTTGTGATATTGTCATTAAAAGCAAACTGAATGTTTCAGGAAGTGGTACTTTATTAAGTAAATTATGGTACCTATTTTCAAGGGATTATCTGACCATTAAAAATTGATGAGGTACTTACACAGAACAAAATGTTCATGATACATTTTTAGGTGAAAAAGGTGTAATGTATGTATATGTATAGCATGATCCCATTTTTAAGTAAATAGATAAATAATTGAATGAGCTCCTCTTGGCTTTCCTATTCCCAGTACCAAATTCTGCATGAGTCACAATTCAACAAGAAAGGTAGAATCAGTAGGATATATCTATCCAACTATATCTATCTATCTATCTATCTATCTATCTATCTATCTATCTATCTATCTATCTATCCATTCATCTATCTGTCATCTATATACTATAAATAAGGGGATTTGTTACAGGGGATTGGCTTATGCTATTCCAAGGCTTGTTTAAACAGGCATACAACCTTACAGAGACTGTTTAAACAACCCCTGAACCGGGACTGGAGTTTAAGTTCACAAGACAGACAGTCAGGAAGGGCCATTCACCAGTAGGCTGGGATCCCACAAGGATGAACTGAAGCCTGTGTCTGTTCTTGTTGCCTCTCCTTGGTGATGAGTGTATCCTGTGGAAGGTGGGGTCTTTTGTCATAGAACTGAACACATACACCTTCAGGAAAACTGAAGGAGGATTCAGGGGAAGGTAGAGCCTCTACAGGCCCAGGAGCTCTCTCTCTTGAGTGAGGGGAGTCAGCAGATCAGCAACCATGTGTGTTAACTACAAATGGCTGCCGCTTCCCTTCTGCCTGCTAAAAATCTTGCAAGCTTCTCCCCTGGGACCTTCTTTATCCAGAAATACACAAGAAGAATCCTTGGATATGTATTTAATGGAAGCCAAGTGAACACATTGCAAAGCTATCTCAGAGGCCAAGTTGGAATGTAGCTCAGGGTGAGAACCCAAGGGCTGCCAGGTCACTGACCCCTGATTCTGGTCAGACACACTTGTTCACACACTCCTGGGTAGGCAAGAATCGCCCACATCGTAAAAATGGTTTTCTCTCTGCTGATGACAGGATTGAGCATTCAGAAGTTAAAAACATCTACGATGCTTGGTAAGACTCCACTGTTTTCGACAGTGACTTAATACAGATCACAATAAAATAGTGTGTGATTGTCCCAAGTGGTTCACGTATATTTAATTTTCACACCAAATTTATATTAAAGATAAGGAAACTGGAACAAAAAGTGGCTAAGCAACTGGCCAGAGAGCAGCTGTTAAGGGGCAGAGTCTGGATTTTAACCAGAGATTACACTGTACTGTTTCTCCTAGGTAGCTGCAAATTGGTGTCTATCATGAAAACCCTGAAACATTGCAAAATCCTTAAAAGTCTTAAAGAGTATACTTATTTGGAACAAATTGTGTTAAAGCATAACTTTCAAAATGGCCAAATCATCATTCTCATATAAGTACAAAATGAGCTTCTTTAAATATTTTATTCAATTCATTGATAAATGAGGAAAGCAGTAAGATATTAAAACTGAGTCAAATGAGAAATTAGCTTACAGATATTTATATTCTCTACTGGATAAAATTCATGTGCGTCACTAGGAATAGCAATCTTTTGCTTTGCTGTGGACAAGAAATACTTGCCTTATCGTCAGTTTTCTATCCAAGGAAAACTCTATCAGTACAGATTTGTGAAGAGCCTGGTCAAAGACAATCAAAAGTCCACACCCCATAGAATCAGATAATCCCTGGAAATTGTGCTAGGCAATTCCAAAAGCACTTCATGGACACCTCAGTCATCTCTCTTGCCCATTTCCAAGGCTTTGACAACTTTTCTGACAAATGAAATAAAACTTCTTCACTGAATTAAAATGAGCTATTCATAAAACATTCTAGTTATCCCAAATTGTATTTTAATTGTCAAATTTTCTAGGGCTTTTTCCTGTTCTAAAATTCTATTATTCTAAGTAAATGGACATTCCCTGAGTCACATATTATAAGAATAAGACGATGATACTTTATTTTCCTCTTTTAGTTGGTATTGTAATTTTGGAGGTAGTAGAGGAATTTCTTAACAACAAAGTTTCATCAGGGTAAATTGTTAAAAAAAGGTGAGGAAAAAGTAAAAAAGTAAAAAAAAAATTAAGTTAAAAACTGAGAAACTGAGAGTAAGAAAGAAAGATGGGTGAGGGGGTCAAAACAGATACATGAATAATATAAAAAATTTATGTAGTGAACTGTGGTCTACAGGTGTTCCAAGAAGACTTTGTAATTATATTTATTTCTTCACCAAGAGTTTCAAAACCATGAACGCAGTGTTGCTGAGTCTTAGGTAACTGAGCCAGTGAAGTTCACCCCCTGGTCTGTGGTCATTGGGAAAGTAAACATTCTAAGATTCCAATTAGGCCACTTAAGAGGAATGTTTTGTGTGGTTACAAAAGCCAAAGAAGAAGAACACACTATGTTAGAAAAACAAAAGGAGGAATCCTGCCACTGGGTTCCTTCTGAAACTTCTGAAAAGACACTCCAGACAAGCTAGAAGAAGCTGAACAGTTAAGCGCATTAGAAAGCAGCCTCTGCCCCAGCGCAGTGGGACGTGCGTCTGTGTTTTGTGATGACTCTGGTTCCACAGGGGCTTCGCCAAAGAAAAGACAGAAGCCGGATTCTCCCCAGTGAGCGGGAAGAGCCCATTTGGAAGTGCTGGTCTGAGTACACAGAATACCGTAACAGTATTATCTCAGTTCTAGAATTGCCCAAGGAATAGTTCAATTCTGAGAGTGTTAGATGATTATTGTAAGAAGACTTTGAACTCCTAGTAAGATGGTCATTAGACAAAGTATTCATCGTTTAGGGTGCTTTAATCTCTCTCATTATAAGGTGAGCAGGAATTGAAAATGGCTTAGCCCCTAAATCCGTTTATCCTAATTTGTAGCATAAGGCATCAGAATTCATTTCCACATTACCATTTGGGCAGTAGATACGTGTGGGCTTCTGGCTGAGCCCGGGGCCAACCACCAGAAGAGGGGCCACACCTCCAAGTTGCTTTATTTTATGTTTTACGAACACGAATTAATATAGAGTAAATATAGCTGAAGGCATTTAAAAAAAAAGCGTTGAGGATGTTGGGGATTAATCAGGAAAGAATGGCTACAGTGGTAACACAGAGACTAACACCGATTGTGCTCTTACTATGGGCTTAACACTGAGCGTAATACTTTAAAAGCATCTCATTTAAGCCTTAAAACAGTTCTATGAAGCGGGTTCTGTTGTTAAGTTCACTTTACAGATAAAGAAACTAGGTATGGAGGGTTAAAGTCCTCTCCGTAGAATACACAGAATAGTGGGTCATGCATCTAGTAGCAAGTGGAGCTTGGAGGTAAACATTTTGGGACACAACTACTGAATGTCTGGAAAGTCACATTCAGTAGGAATAAGGGATGCACACTCCTAAACAGATTGCAAAACCGATTGTTTCACTCCATCTCCACCACCAAGACCCCGCTTCAAGCCATCATCACCTCCTGCCGGGGCTCTTGCACTGGCCCCCAGCAGACAACCCCATGGGGTCCTTTGCCTCACCCCCCTCCAAGGCAATTTTCACACTGCAGCCAGAGTGTCTCTTCCAAAAGACGAGTCTGATGTCGCCAATCCCTCGATAAATATTTGCTAAATGAACGCGTGAAAAGTGTACTGGGGTCCATCCATGTCAGAGAACTGATTGTTGGTGAAACAAAGCCGGGGGTTGGGTGGGAGAGAGGGGAGTAGTGGGGAGAGAGAGAGAGAGAAAATAAATAGCGGAGACTGAGCCAGGAAATGACATGATAAAAACTGTCTGAGAAAAAGTAGTTCCAGAAGTTTAGCGTAGAACACACTGGCAATGAGGGAGGAGGGAGGGATGGGGGCTGCCCTCCAGTGTCGGGCTGATGTGAGCGGTCAGGGCTGTGCGGTTTGACAAGGAGACTCAAGCCAGAAGCATTCTCTGGGAGACAATTCAGGGGTTTGGGGAAGGGCTGAATGAAAAGAAAAGGGAAATAGAACCATTCACCATGATCTCATGAGTCTTAGGGACCATCACTGAGGAGGGAGCAAAGCAAATAGGTCTTGATGTATTATTTCTTGAGCACCTTAACTGTTAGGAATTTGAAAAGAAATCTACTCATGGCAAGCCCCAGTTTTATCAAGCTCTTCTACATTTACCATGTTCCTAAAATAACCCAAACTTTTATCTAGAAATCCTTTCCAGCAATTTTAAAGATAAAATTTCTAAAGCTCATTGTTGATGAAAATCTCTGAAGAATCCATTTATTATGTTTAATAATTTCAGTAATCTCAGATTTTATCCATCACTTTATATTTATATTATATATAAACTCAGAGTATAAATCTTTGCTTTTATTTAATCCTCATAATATTTAATTCTGCCAATATGAATGATCACTTCACCTTAACCTTAAACTGCTGAATTTTATAAAAAGTTTTGAAGAAGTGCTTCCAATTTAAGAGGCATGTTTTTTTATTTCCCAACTTACTGGGCCCAGAAAGAAAATGTATAATGTTTTGTGCACCATGGCTATCTATTTTAGATCAGGAGATGATTCAGAAAAACAAATATTACTTGATGCTCACATCTGACTAGGCAAACCTACACATTCCAATATGGATTATTTTTGGTCCAGTGAGTTTTGTTTCAATTCTTTTTCTGCTATGTCTAGTTTCACAATATGATTAATGACTGAACTTTCCTTGTCTTCCCCGAAGTTGCCTTGAGAATTTGCAGTATTAGGCTTATTCATTTACTATAAGAGAAAAACAAAAATGAAATCTCAGTTTAATCAGTTTTTAATGATAATACATAAAACAGTTCTATATGGTACACAAACATTTTACCTATATTTTTGAGATAAAAACATTGCTTGTGAAAAGTATCATATTAACATTACAAATTAAACCCCCTCTCTAGGTTAAAGACACCATAATGGCGTCTGATATAGAGTATCAGTTCTTAGAGGGACCATTCTGAAAATGAGAATAATTTTCACAGGGAAAAAAATATTAACTAGAACTTCAGTCTTAATATAGTCATTTATATAGTGAACATTGACAGCAAGTTGTTTCAAATGATCAACCAGAGAAAACATTGGACATTTCCCCTCTGAATTTTCTTACAACCCACTGGACTTTTCTTTGAATCTTAAAGCATGGTTGCTTGTGGAAAGTCCTAACTTACTAGAGTAAGCATTATTTAAAAACCCATTCTTGCTTTTCAGAACTTCAGACCTGAACAGTGGGACTACACTGTGATCCTGAAATGAGAAATCCATTTCTTTCGGGCTTTGGGGATATCTGAAAATGGCAGTTTAATCCAGATTCTTTATAAGCTTCAATGGGCTTAGGGGAGAGGTGTCCAAAGCAGGCACTGGTGTCCATCAGGACTGAATTCTCATCTTGGCTCAGTAACTTTTTGGCTCAGCTGGGCCCACTGTGTCCCTCCAATGCTAAGATCAAATACACAGAACTTTTTTCATTTCCTTTAATCAGCCAGGTCCTTTCTCACATCCAAGCTTGCAGACATGTTTTTCAATGTATTTGCCTGGAATACCCTTTCTGTCCCCTCTGAGCTGAGCTAATACCACTTCTCCTTCAAGTCTCAGCTTAAAGGTTACTTATTTCTTCAGCAAGTCTTTTTCTGCCCCTGATATATATTCCCATAGCTCCCTGAAACATATATGTTCCCAGTATGACAAATACTGTAAATAATTTTTTTTAGTATCTTCATTCCCCTTGAGAGTGTAAGCCCTGTAAGGGCAGGGACCGTCTAACCCTAGGGCCTAATACAGTGCCTGGGTGGGAGTGGGTGCTTAATATATATCTTCTGAGTGAGTGGATGAATGAAAGGTTATCTGTGTAATCTAAACCTAGCTACTCATCACTTTGAGACTTTGTGTGGGCTATTCCAAGAATTAAAAGAGATAATGTACATAGAGTGTATAGCTCCAAAAATCACAAGCTTAATAAATGGAAGCTGTCTTTGTCAGAGTAGCTCACATACTTGGGGTCATGGTGTGAAAGATAATAGCAAATCTAAGAAATCATTGGAGCCAAACAAAGGCCACCTCAGAATGCCCTAGCTCAGAGTCTTTTTTTTTAAACTTTATTTTTTAATACAGCAGGTTCTTATTAGTTATCTATTTTATACATATTAGTGTATATATGTTAATCTTAATTTCCCAGTTCATCCCCCCCCACATTTCCCCCTTTGGTGTCCATACTTTTGTTCTCTACATCTGTGTCTCTATTTCTGCCTTACAAACCAGTTCATCTGTACCATTTTTCTAGATTCCACATATATGCGTTAATATACGATACTTGTTTTTCTCTTTCTGACTTACTTCACTTTGTATGACAGTCTCTAGGTCCATCCATGTCTCTACAAATGACCCAATTTCATTCCTTTTTATGGCTGACTAATATTCCATTGTATATATGTACCACATTTTCTTTATCCATTCGTCTGTTGATGGGCATTTAGGTTGCTTCCCTGACCTGGCTATTGTAAATAGTGCTGCAATGAACATTGGGGTGCATGTGTCTTTTTGAATTATGGTTTTCTCTGGGTATATGCCCAGTAGTGGGATTGCTGGGTCATATGGTAATTCTATTTTTATTTTTTTAAGGAATCTCCATACTGTTCTCCATAGTGGCTGTATCAATTTACATTCCCACCAACAGTGCAAGAGGGTTCCCTTTTCTCCACATTCTCTCCAGCATTTGTTGTTTGTAGATTTTCTAATGATGGCCATTCTGACTGGTGTGATGTGATACCTCATTGCAGTTTTGATTTGCATTTCTCTAATAATTAGTGATGTTGAGCAGCTTTTCATGTATTTCTTGGCCATCTGTATGTCTTCTTTGGAGAAATGTCTATTTAGGTCTCTGCCCATTTTTTGATTGGGTTGTTTGTTTTTTTTTTTTTTTTTTTTTTTTAATTGTATAGCTACTTTATTTATTTATTTATTTATTTTTGGCTGTGTTGGGTCTTCGGTTCGTGCGAGGGCTTTCTCTAGTTGCGGCAAGTGGGGGCCACTCTTCATCGCGGTGCGGGGACCGCTCTTCATCGCGGTGCGCGGGCCTTTCACTATCGCGGCCCCTCCCGTTGCGGGGCACAGGCTCCAGACGCGCAGGCTCAGTAGTTGTGGCTCACGGGCCCAGCTGCTCCGTGGCATGTGGGATCTTCCCAGACCAGGGCTCGAACCCGTGTCCCCTGCATTAGCAGGCAGATTCTCAACCACTGCGCCACCAGGGAAGCCCCCCACTTTTTTTTTAAATTGGAGTATAGTTGCTTTACACTGCTCTGTCAGTTTCTACTGTACAGTAAAGTGAATCAGCCATACGTATACATATATCCCCTCTCTTTTAGATTTCCTTCTCATTTAGATCACCACAGAGCACGGAGTAGAGTTTCCTGTGCTATACAGCAGGTTCTCATTCGTTATCTATTTTATACATAGTAGTGTATATATGTCAATCACAATCTCCCAATTCATCCCAGTGTCCCCTTCCTCCTTGGTATCCATATGTTTGTTCTCTACATCTGTGTCTCTATTTCTGCCTTGCAAACATATCATCTATACCATTTTTCTAGATTCCACATATATGCATTAATATATGATATTTGTCTTTCTCCTTCATGCCCACTTAATCAAATCTTACTTAAATTGTTCTTGGAGGCCCAATTAAAGTCCTACCCCATCCTTGATCTGTCCAACCCCACACTGTTCTTCCTTTCTCTGAGCTCGAATTGCAGTTACAACCATCACCCTGTAATTTAGCAATTAATTCTTCTCTGGTTTTTTAATATTCTTCCATTCCACATACACTTACAAATCCACATATGCATGTGTCATTGTGCTGGGTACTAGATGAATGTAGATGAATAAGATCAGCAAGACAAAGATCCTACTGTTAAGAAATGCTGACATGGACACGTGCTGTATTATCAGCCTAGAATAATATTCTCCTCATGCACACCCTTTCTTCTGGGACATGTCCCTTTACCCACTGAACGAATCAAATGGAGGCATCGCTTTCTTATGGAACCTGTTCTTTCACAGACACTAATTATCTCTGGAGTACGGAACAGATCCAAGTTGGGACAGTCAGTAAAGAAGCTGAAATCTCTAGCCACTGTTAATTGGAACCGGGTGGAAACGCTACTTAAATTTGATCAGTTTGTGCTCTTGGATTTTTTTTTTAAGATTTATTTATTTATTTAGGCTGCATCAGGTCTTAGTTGCGACATGCAGGGTCTTTTAGTTGCAGTGTGCATGTGGGATCTAGTTCCCCAACCAGGGATTGAACCCCGGATGCCTGCATTGGGAGCACAAAGTCTTACCCACTGGATCACCAGGGAAGTCCCATTCTTGGATATTTTGAATCTTACCATAGAGAACAAGTTTCAGTCCATTCTGACTGTAATGTTATGTAAGGCCATGTGCCACAAGCCAGCAGCAGCCATGTTTCCCAATGATGGAGAGAGAATGTAGGCTGATCAAAGGCTGCTATTTTCATGGATGTGTCCCCAAGACCAACTGCAGTTCCTGGAACAAAGTATTCAATAAATGCTCAATGGATGATGCCTGACATTTACTTAGTGTCCATTGTATGCAGAACACTACATCAGGCATTGTGATAAGAAAACAGAAGAAACAGGATTGGGATTAACATACAGTAACATATCTGACAACCATGTAGTGACTGTTTTCTCCATTTCCTGATGAAGAAACACAGGCTCAGATGGTTAAGTAACCTGCCTGAGTTTAACACAGGTGATAAGTGGCAGAGCACGGAGCACAGACTCACATTCAGGTCTGTCTCCTAAGTCTATGCTTTTTCCACTACACTGGTTCTTGTCTTCTCAAAACTTACAAATTTGTTGGAAAAATGAAACATACAAACATTAATTAACTTGAGCATTGGGTATGCCCTCCGGATGTTCACTGATCAAACAGATGCCATTTAAGTTTAGGGTAACTTGGATGGAAAGTCAGCATGTCCCAGGACCTACCACAATTGTAGACTGTAACTTGATCAGATTTGGGGTTACATGATTGGTTTTGGCAGTGCTAATTAATAAGGCCAGCCAAAAATATAATTGTAAACAGAAACAATGTCAGACTAAAATACAAAGAGAAAGTAATGTAATATATTCTATATAACATTCCTTCAAAGTTTGGTGTGGCTAGAAAAGTGATAATAAAGAGGTCCTCCTTATAGCTGGGGTTTTCTGGCAAAACTATGACCTCATTTCTTTCTGGGACACACTATACTGTTTTTGTCTTATGTGGTCTGTTCTTATTTCATTACCAACTTTTGTATATAGCATGTGTGTATGTCTAATTTTGTCTCATTTACAAATTCAATTCAATTTACGTTTAAATGATTTTCAGGCTTTCTGTTTTCTGCTGTGGCTTAAACCACAACATGTGAGAAAAGAGTGTGGGTAGTGAGTGGCTTGAAGAGAAACAATGTCAGAGGAGGAACAATTGCTTTAATACTACCATCAGAGGAAAGAGGGAGCATGTGCTCAGGATTTTCTGTTCTACAGGCTTCCCTAAGAGAACTACAGGTTGGAGTTTGGGGGTTGAAAAAGGAGCTGGTCTGCTTCTCGGTGTGGTGTTTGGGTCAATCAGCGTTCTTTGGTTGCAAGCAACAGAACCAACTCTGACTATCATGTAGGAACTATATTAGTAGGACAGTAGGTAACTCTGGGATAACCAGAGAGGGTAGAGAGGGAGCCTTAAGAAGGGTCAGGAACCAGGACAACATCAGAAGTCTATCACAGCAGTGACTGAACATCAGCTGTTTTTGTTTGTTTGTTTTTTTCAATCTTTGCTGCACTGCATTTAAGATTCAAAATTCCAGGAAAAAAAATCAAACTGTTTTGTATGAGTCACTCTTCCACCCTTGGCTAGATGAGGGCAGGGCACTTTTAAAGACTGTTACTGTTATTAAAATCAAAGACTAGATGCTGCACAGCAGGAAAGTGATAAATACACACTACAGCCTGTTTCCAGAGGCATCTCCCAGAGAACAGCGCTTATCATGCCAAACCTCTAGTAAGTAGCTCTTTCTCTGCCTTTTCCTTTGTGCATAGATCTGAGAAGTCCTGAGGAGCCTCTATATCTCTCACAGTCTCATGACTACTAATTCTGTTGGATAAGACTAAGAGATTCTGAGTATTTTCTGTCTCCTGCAAGCAATGGATTCTACTCATTCTGTCAACTGCAGGTAGTCAGTACGAATAATAATTCTAGTTTTCTATTTCAGTCTCTTGCTATTGGAGACCTGCATGGCCTGGGATGGGTCACTGTAGCTGTGTACCAAGGACAGATCCATTCAATCCAACAAAGGTGACAGCTTTGAACTGGTATTCAAGATGTGTGATGATTGTGCCCCATTGTACTGAAGACTGGGATTAACACTTCTCTCTGCAGTTATCAGAGACACTCTACCAAACACAGTTCTGTTTCATGGTGCTCAAATTCTCTGGTCTTTCTGCAACATTTGGCATTGCTGACAATTTTCTGTTTAAAACGGTTTTCTCTCTTGGATGTAATCTATCTTCCTACCTTTTTAATTGGGTCTTCTTCTGTCTTTTCCATTTACTCATGTTTTTAACATGTTTTATATAAGAATAATAATTTCTAATTATGGTTTGAATATAGTTCTCAGTAGAAATATCAAGTATCCCAATAGGAAGACAGAATATCATTGTGGGGCATTGGGGTTGGCTAATGTTCACAAGTCTTGGCAAGCAGGTGCTGGCATCTTATGGTTTACCATTGTGTACTAGGTCTCTCTTTCATCAAAAGGAGGATCAGCAGAAAGGCTCCAATACCCCCAGAAAGGTCATAGCAAGACAGGCAGGAGAAGACTGATGCTCTAGGCAAATTCCTGGAACAGAAAATAGAACCAAGGCAGAAAACAAGTAACTTGTGCTGCATAGAGGATACTGGGCCTTGGACATGAGGTGGACATGAGGGAGAGAACAGGTAAGAGTGACTTGCCATCCAGCTCCAGAATGTGAGCTTGGAACAGCTTAGGTGCCTTCTGCCTCAGAACCGTCAAGTGAAAGAAAGATGGTCAGAAGAAGAGGGGGGAAGGGATTTGGATGAAGATAATAGAAGGATTTTATAACATATGAAGCTGACAGAAAGCTGCAAAGGAGAGAAACTCAAGCACCTGAGTGCAGACAGTTCTGGTCCAAAGTGTCAATTGTTCAATCATGTGATGTAGCATGGCTTAACAATAGCCTTCTTGACAAAGACTTCGGGGTTTTAATTCATGGTAAGCTCAACATGAATTATTATTATGTTTTGACTTTCAAAAATGTTAATTCAATCATAGACTGCATTAATCAAAGCAGAATATCTTCAAGATCGGAGGTGATAATTCTGTTCTTCTTTGCTATAGTGGTCGAATTCAACTCAGAGTATTACATTCAGTTCTGATTTGGAGGAATTAAAAAAAACCTGAGACATTCAAAGACAGTTAATAAGGAGAGTGAAATTTCTTAAAACAACATTGTAGGGGAAATAGCTGAAGAAATTGGGGGTTTTTTAATCAAGGAAAGAGAAGATACAAAAGTGATAATAGTTGCCTTCAAATATTGAAGGGGTTCCTTCAAATATTGGAGGGGTTGTCATGTGGTAGGAGAATTAAATTTCTTCTGTGTTGCCTAATCTGTAAGAAAGAAATGTGTGGAATTTTCAGGGAGGTAGATTTCAGTTCAAAACCAGAAAGAATTTTCAAAGAAGCATAAATATTGAAACATGAAATGAGTTGTTCAGGAGGACAGCAGTTTATGTCACTACTGCTGTTCAACATAAATATTTGAGTGTTTCACGGGTATATTAGGACTCTTTTGGTTGTGACAGAAAACCAATTCAGGCTAGCTCAGGCAAAAAAGAAAACTTACAAACATATTGTTTTAGCAAGCATTTCTTGAGTTCCTACCATGTATCAGACCCTGTTCTAAATACTGGGGATACAGTAGTTAACAAAGCACACAGAAAATTCAAATATCTCTGATCTCATGGAGTAAACATTCTAGTAGGGAAACAGATAATAAAAAAAGATACAGGCTGATATATTTGTCGATATCTATGTCTATCTCTAGCTCTATATCCATGACTACACATTGTACAGTTTGCATGATGCCCAGTAGAGGACTCAGATGAGAGGGCAAGCGGGGCTGAAATCAGATCTGAGCTCCACAGTCACACCTTGAATTCCAGTGGGCTGCATTGTTGGATTGGAGGAAAGGTCACTGTTTTGTAATTTGCAGCAAGACACCAAATGTGTCTTTTAAGACAAAAGAATAAAATATAGAGTGTGTTAGATCATAAGAGAACTGTAAAGAAAGTGAAAGCATGAGCAACATGGCCTCTGAGTAAAGACTGGAAGGATGTGAAGTCAGAGAGGTAAGAGGCAGGGGAGTGCTGATGACATGGGGTCCTGTGGACACTGCAAGGACTTTGACCCTGAGTAAAAAGGGGACATGATAGTGGAGTGATGTGATCTGAGTTACATTTTAGAATATCTTCCTGGCTGCTGGGCCGAGAATGGAGTGAAGAGGGGCAATGGCAGAGCAGGAAGTCCAGGTAATAGGCTGCAGTGACCCAGTGAGATGATGGTGAGCTGGGCTAGGGAATAGCGTCGTGGTGGTGACAAGTGGATATATCTTGAAAATAAAACTAACAAGATGTGTTGATGCATTAAATGTGGAACTGTGTAATTAGAAACACCAGGAATAGGACAGACATCAGGCATAGCTCAGTCCAGGGGTTAAAACAATAAAGTCAGGGCTCCATCCTTCTTCATTTCTCAGATGGCTCATTGTACACCACAGGCATGATGTTCACATAAAGCCCTACACTGATGACGCATATGTCACCAACTAACTTAAAGAGAACATCTTCTCCCATGGCTCTGTCAGAGAAACTGCTGCTTGTGTTCTGTGTTTATCCCTGGGTCAACAATTATGGCCAAGTTTGGGATATATGTCCACTCCCTGCAGGAACAGGAAAATGGGAGGGGAAGGCAGTGTCAGCCCCAGCCAAACTTCAAATGACTCCAAAGTTTCCCCACTGGATAAGAACCAAGACAATAGATGAGAGAAGATAATGGAAAAGTCTGTGTGGATAGGCAGGAAAGTGGCAGATAAGCTATGTCCAGTATGGAATGAAGATGTATTCATCTAAAATTCCCTTGGAAGCTGTTTTTTATAAACGCAAATTTTTTTAGAGAATGTTTTGAGGGTCTCTCTGTTAGTTTCTTAATGCTTCTGTAACAAATTACCAAAAACTTAGTGGTTTAAAAGATCACAAATTTATTATCTCACAGTTCTGGAGATCAGAAGTCTGACAGTCTCACTGGATTGTATTCCTTTGGGACACTGTTTTTTCCAGCTTTTAGAAGTTGCTTGCATTCCTTGACTCATGACCCCTTCTTCCATCTTCCTCCAAAGCCAGCAGGGTAGCATTTTTAAATCTCTCTCTTAATGGGCTCACTCAGATAATCTAGCCTAATATACCCCATCTCAAGATCCTTAACCTAATCAAATCTGCAAGGTCCCTTTTGCCCCTTAAGGCAATATATTCATTGTTCAGGGAATTAGGACATGGACATCTTTGGGGGACATTGTTCTATCATAGCTTGCCATGCACTTAGTCCCATTCATAACTTCTTTCTTGGGACTGTAAAAGTATTCACAGGTGTTTTAATTGTGATAAATGTAGCCACACTCACCTAGGAATGGGCCTCTTGACTCAATGATTGTCCATCCAAAGGACTGCTTCTAGAGGCCTTCCTAGTGGAGACATTGTATTCAACAGGGAGAGAGGTCAAGCCAATCAAATCCTGTCCTTTGAGGTGCTTGAACTGCAGACACACAAAGAAGGTGGCCTGTTAGTAGAGTGGTGAAGATGAGGAGGTACAAGGAATGAAGGCAGTAAACAGAAGCCATGAGTATGAGAGAAGAGTGGGTAGGTACAGGTAGTCCAGAAGAAAGGCACAGCAGGAGATGGAGGACCAGAGACCCAAGAACTCATCAGAGATACAGTGGGCTTCGATACCTTGGGCTGGCTACTTGCCACCCCCAACACCTGCCCCAAATTGGTTGTTGGACCATTAGACCTTTGCAACTAAACAAATAAACAACAATGAATGACGTTCTGCTTCCTATGTATGCAGCAGCTTGCATTTTTTCCTTGTTCTTTTCTACAATAAAAACCCATAACTGATAGCCTGACCATGTTTGTCTTCCCAGAAACCTAGAAGAATTTGACAGAAGAATAAGGCACGAAATCTGCCCAGTTAAGACATTAAATGAGAGCTATTTGGATCAGACCACAAACAGTACAGATCATCCCCTTAAAAGGTTACTACTATTTTTCCAATAACTCCATCTCTGGTGGCCTGACTCTATGACCTAAAAAAGAATTCTTATATGACCACATGGCAGCACCAAGCCTGCTTATGACACTTGGATTTTAGGGTGAAAATTCTGAAACACTATGAGCAGAATTAGAACAGAGGGAAGCCAGTGGAATAAAAGAAGGAAGGGGGTTTATATATGGAGGAAAAAAAAAAAGAAAGGAGCATTTATGACCAAAAGAACTTATAATTTTTGTGTGCCTGTGTGTCCTTACATAGATTTTTTTAAAAGGTGGATTCTAAAGACTATTGTTATCTACAAAAGTCTTGGAAACAAGATGATGGGTCTGGAATGAGGCCAGCAGAATTTGTAACCCCACCCTCTTAAGCCAAAACAATACTGACAGGCATGAAATTGCTATTTATGAGGTTATAAGTCCTGAAAGGATATACAGTATATACAAAGAAAAATGCCACCCACAGAGGTGATTCTTTTCCATGTTTGAGTTTAAGCTGAGAAGCTCTGGGATATGAAAGCCAATCTTTTTGGTTTTCAAGTCGTATTTACAATTTGGCCAGAGTTCAGTAACCACTCTTTTTATACAGTGGTTTTTAATCTTTTTTGAATCATGGACACTTTTGAAAATTTTATGAAAACTATTGACCCTCTCCTGTGAAAAATGAACATACACACACCATTTTGCCCAAAATTTCAAGGAGCTTATCATGTTCCTGAACCACCATGGACCCAAATGAACAAAACAAGACAGAACCTCTAAGATATGAAAGGTTAGGTATATGCCAAGGATTATTCAAGAGGGCCGCTGATTCCACAGATACCACTTTCTCTGACCCTTTAAGTTTTGTTCATTTCCTAAAGCTGCTCATAGCATTTATGGATCTTTGCGTAATTTGTGCAATTAGAGAGGTTTTCTAAAAGGACAGCACTGGAAGTGCCTGGCTAGAAACGATTTGCAGGATGCTTCTTGAGAAGAGGGGCAGAGAAATGCTAGCTGGGAATTAACAGTACCTTCCATATCTTTCTCTCTGCCATCCTAGCATGGAGGCTGCCTCAATCTAGCTTTTCCTCTTTGCTTCGTTTTAATAAAAACATTGAAACTTAGATATTTGAGATTATCTATTTCAAAACTCCTCAAACTTTGATGCATCAGAACACATGGAAACCGTACTTAAATTAAAAAAAAAAAAGCTCTATTGCCACAATTTCTGATTCAGTCAAGTATGGAGTGTGGCCCCAAAATTTGTTTTACAACAAGCTCTCAGGTCTTCCTGATGCTGCAAGTCCTAGGACTGCATTAGAAAGGCACTGATTTCATCTATTTAAAGATGAGGGGCTGAGACCAGCTCAATTTCTACCCTGAAGATGGGCAGGTCCCTTAACCTTTTGTGCCTACCTCACAAAACTCCTGGTAGCAGTGAATGAGATGAGGTTGGCAAACGCATCAAGCTCATTCCTGCCTCAGGAACTGGTACTTGCTGCTCCTTTAGCCATAAAAAGCAAAACAAAACAAAACAACTCTATCTTTATCATCACATGACTTTCTGCCTCACTTCATTCAGATCTCTGCTCAAATTCTCTCTCTTCTCCCTTTCCTGACCTGCCTGTACAAAATAGATCCCATCACCCTCTATCTTCTTATGTCACATTAATTTTATTTCCAGCATTCACCTTGACCTGAATCACATTGGTTCACTGTCTGTGGACATAGTTCCACGAGGATGGGACTTGCTATGTTCACCACTGCGACTCCAGCCAGAACTGGCGCTGGACCATGATGGACTCTTTGTAAATACTTTTTGAATTGATGAATTAAAGTGGTCTATAGTACACATTTTATTCTGCTTTATGTGTTTATAGCCTTCCTTGAAATTATAACTTTTTCTATAATTTTGGTATTTTCCAGACTTCTATTTCAACTCTTATGATTGTAACAATAAAGTTGAGCAACAATGTTCAGACACAGGGAGGTGAGAAAGTATTTATTTTAATTTATGTAAAATAAATTAATGTAAAATAATTAATTCATTTAAAGTGGTTTATCTTAATGCAATGCAAATGCTGCTCATTAGCCAATGTGTTTGGGAGACTACAGTAGTCAAACAGAGAAGGCCATAAATGACAGGGGTATCTCTTTAGAGGACTAGGGGAAATTGGTATTCTACTTGATTGCTTTCATCCCTTTCATTCATATATATGGAATAAATACATATTTATGGGTGACCTGCCACATTGCAGGTCCTGTTTTAGGTTAGGGATGTAGAAGATAATAAAGTGAAAAAAAAAAATCACTGCTCTTAGAGAGCCTTAATAGAAGTGAAAGGAAAGAAAAAATATGCAATGCAAATATATTATGTAGTATATTAGAAGAAAATAAAGGCATTAGGGAGAAAAGCATGGAAGGAGGATAAGGAATGTGTGTGTGTGTGTGAGTGTGTGTGTGCAAATTTAAATAGAAAAATCACGAAAGACCTCACTAGGAGGTAACATTGAGAGAAGACTTAACTGAGGGAAGGGAAAGAGCCACGTAAATATCTTCTTATGGGTAGAAAGTAGGATGTGCAAAGGCCCTGAGGCAGAACCATGCCTAACAGGTTAAGAGAACATCAAAGAGGCAGAATGGCTGGGGCAGACTGGGAAAGAGGGCAACAAGTAGGAGATGAGGTTGGAGAGGGTAGGGGACCAAATCACGTGGGGTCTGTAGGCAATGTAAGGATGTATAGCCACTGGTGTGTCCTGGGGTTCAAACTCAATTGTGATCTGCCTAAAATTGTGATTTTAACAGCATTGAACGACTGCTGTGTTGAGAAGAGTCCTGGTCTCATATCCAGGCTCTGGACTCCCCAAATAGAAAATCTGAGTCCAGAGATGTTTTTTAAATACTTGTTTCAAATTTCTCTCTAGTAACTTCTGCCACAACACATTCTTTATTTAAAAATATTTATTGATCATCTACTAAAAGCCAGACATTGTGGGTAACTGTTTGTTTTTTTTTTTAATGTAGAAGGTGAAAGAAGTGAAAACTGCTATTTATCAAAAGCCTTTTGTGGGCCTGCCAGGTGGGTTGCCAGGTGCTTTACCTCTGTTGTCTCAGACTCTGTGCTCTCCTAGAGCTTTGGGTTAGCAGGGAATATAAACAACGTGCATCAATAATAGCGAGGACGCTATAAAAGGACCCCGATCTTACAGATAAAGTACCTCAGGCTTCGTGAAGCAGAACAGGTGACCTCTGACAGGGGTTCCATCGAGTCCTCACCAAACCCGGGAGGGCAGTGCGGTGGATCCGGGACAACGCAGACGCAAATGTGGGGGGACCAGGGGGGCCCTAGGGGAGGAGGGGACGACAGAAGGCCAGGACAGTTGGCTGGATCCAGATCCTGGTGGGGTCTTATGGCCTCAGGGGTGGGCAGGAGGAGCCACTGAAGACTCCAAAGGGGGACAGCACAGAAAAGCCACAGATGCCTGCAGGTGGGGAAGGGGAGTGGGCGGAGCGTCCGGCTCCTGGTTGGGGAAAAGCAGAAGCAGAAGGAAGGATGGAGATGCTGTCTATTGGGAGCTCTAGTCTGAAATGAACTTGTGTTGGGACAAAGAATTTCATGCATAAGCTAACTTTTGAGTTTCATCTGCGTACTCCAACTTGTCTAGAGAGGAACAGCCAAGTGGGGTTTTTTACATTGGCATGAAGGCTGTGATTAGGGGAAAATTCCTTAGGGCAGACAAGTACATCAGCATATTTTTCTAATTTATATTTTAAATAGTACAAGTGTTCCCACAGGCCTGGTGACAGACACAGCTTCTTTAAATATATTGAAGTCAAACAATCTGCAAACAACTGCCAGACTGCTGAAGACTCCCACCCCCTTCCAGATTTAACCAATTTTTAAAGGCAATTATATTTGGAACTTTTCAACTCACAGCTAATCAATCTAAGGAAAAACAGAGTTTACTCCAAAAACACGGCAAAAGATCCCCCCCACCATAACACCCTCCACCCTTGTTTCTTTAGCATTTGAGTCTGGGAGATCTGTTCACATCACCAAGGACATGGTAGAAGACACAAAGCAGGGTAAGGTTCAGGCAGATAGTGGGGTGCAGAGCAATAGAGGGAGGGAGTGGGGCCTGCAGTGAGAGGGCCAGGTGCAAATCCCAATCCCAATCCTGTCCTCTTCCAGAAGTGTACACACACACACACACGTACGTATGTACACCCATACAAATATATATACATACATATAGACACAAACACATGTACATATACTAGGACATACATACATATATTTATTTCTATATCTTTCTATATGTGTGTATATTAAAAACCATGAACTCACATTCTGACATCTGTAATTCTAATCCTACACCATGGGGTCTTACATTTTTTAATCTGTCACTTCTTTCAATATTTGTGTACAGTTCCTGTTCTTTTTGATTTTGGCTTTACAGTAAACAGTCAAAATACTGTTTCTCAAAGTTGCTTAGGTTTTTTCCCTATCCCCCTTAGTGTAATTATGTTATTCATTTGTAATGCAGTTAAGTTTGAGTTTTTACTGTTTGTATTCCATTTTGAGTTCTCCTATATCCTCTTTGCTTTTTAATTACTTACGTATTCATTATGTATGTGAAACACGGTCATGGTTCTAAGAGTCAGAGCTATGTAGAAATTCCTGATTAGAAAGGCCTCTCTCCCTAGTCCCTACTGCCCTGTTCTCATTTCCTCAATTTTTTCACTCCATTCTCTCCTGTTCCCTGTAGGTAATCTCATTAGTTTTCAGTTTATCCTTTCTGTGTGTCTGTTGTACAAGTGAGCAAGTACATGTATAATTTCTCATATTCCTTTTTTTCTTACTTAAAGGGTGGCATACTAGACATACCCTTTGTATTTTAGTCAATTGAATTTTGACAAGCTGCCAGGGTAATTCAGCAGGAAAGGAATAGTCTTTTCGATAAATGGTGACAGAACAACTAGATACACATTACGAAAATAAAAATGTACCTTGTCCTTTGCAAACCATACCATTACCTCATACCATACATGAAAATCAATTTAAAAGGAATCATGGATCTAGAGATAAAAATGAAAACTATAAAACTTCTAGAAGAAAGCATATGGGAAAATATATGTGACCTCATAGTAGACAAAAAATTCTTAGGTAGGCCACAAAATTTTTGTTATTTTAAACTTCTAAGGTTGAGCTAATTTGTTACAGCAGCAATAGAAATCTAATACAGAAGGCATAGCAAACAAACAAAATAATCACCAAAAAAATTCTAAAGAAGCTACTGGTCTTGTTCATGTTTTATTTGTGGGAAACCAATAGATAACAACCTTTTCCTCACTGGAGTTCAGGGCCAATTGTAAGTTAGACATAGGAGTTGGGCAGATGGAAACTAAAAATATAAAGAGACGACAATATTAATGCAACATATTACCTGTGAAGTAGATATTGGAGAACAGGGCTTGGATCTGCTAGTCAAGCGGACTAGCTAATACTCCCTGCTCTCTTTTTGAAACCTTGGAAAAGCCTACCCAAAGAAAAATTTCTGCTCTTAAGATCACAGAACAGTCTCATGCTGGAAGAAATCAGAAGAGATGGGTCAGGAAGGTAAGTCAGAGAGACTGGAATGAGAAAGATTCAACATGCTGGCTCTGAGGTGTAGGGACCTCATGCAGGGACCAGAGAGAAGTCTCCAGAAGCTGAGGGTGGCCCCCACTTTGTAGCCCTGAGCACAATAATTGGCCAATGTAAAGCCTCCAATGAGAAATCATTGCTTAGATGTTCCTGTGCAATAAAATCAGACACAACTTGGAAAAGCTTTTATTAGTGACTAGAGAAGATAGTGAAAAAAATACTCTACTGTGTGAAAATAGAAGTGGCTTCAGGATAGAGAATACTGGGTGATCTTTTCAACTCCACTTGCTCTGGCTATGAGAACATGAGGAAGTCCTCTCTCTGAGTCCACATCTTAAAATAGGAATTACACTGTATGCCTAAGCTCAGGATTTATGCAATGATCTAATGAAATAATGTGAAAATGCTTGGAAAATTGGGCAATGCTATTTAAAGTTATCATTTTCATTAATATTATTAAAAATAATATCCTACCATTATTAAGCTGCTGGAGCATGATGTAGGTGCTTTTAGATACATCTCAGCTCTTCACTGATACTTGGGTGTCATTTATCACATCTGGAGTGCAATTTTCTAAATGAGAGATACTTTCTTTTTTCCCTGGTCACTGGCCATGGCAGGTCTACAGAGAACTCTATTTCACATGCACAGCTGATGTGAATAGTGACTAAGAAAATGAATGTATCTTAAGGAGGAAAATATTGTCATGGCCAAGACCAAAATGAAATGCAGCAAAAAATCAGAACAGCTGTCTTGACTTCTACCTGTTTTGAATCTGTTGCAAACATATTAACAAGCTTGTAAGGTTCATGTGCAAGTCTTGTTTTTCAAGCTCCTGAGAACATTGTGAGTTTTACACAAGAGTTAGCAATTACTGTTATGCCAACTTTGAGGTGCAAAATTGAGGCACAGAGAGACTGAGCTCAGTATAGCTAAATCTTTTTTATGAGATTCTGCTCATAATTATCAAGGATCATTATGGAAGGAGCACACTAAAGGTTAGAACTAGAATTTCAAATTACATATCTCATTTAGAGGAAATGGAGAGATAGAAAGAATTAATTTCCTTCTCAACAAGTTGACCTTGAGCTTGGAGTGTTGGAGGGAGAAGATGCAAGAGCACACAAATGTAAGACAGATAGGTGCTGGGGCCCCAGAGGCAAGCAGCTGACTAAGAGAGCATCCTGGAGTTCAAGAACAAAAAGTCACAGAGAGTACATAGGCTTGCCAGTCCCCCTGGTCATGATCGACCCTTTCTAGAACAATCTGTGTGATTCTTGTGTCCACAAACAAGGAGAGAGTTTGGAAAGATGATTATAGTGTTGAGAATTTAAGTTATGACAGAAAGATTAAAAGGAATATTGGAACTCAGTCTAACGTAGAGAGTGATGGAAGAAAATGGGAAATTAATGCTCTTCATGTGAATAAAGAACTCTTGCCCTATGAATAGTGCCTGGGGTGTGGTTCATAGGAAGATACTGAAAGGGAATGGTTTAAATTAAAAAAAAAAATGCAGGTTAACTAGATATGTAATAAGGAAGGATATAAATCTCACATGGTAAGCAACAAGCATTTATGAAGTGCCCAGAAGTGACCCCTCCCTTCAAGGTGCTCACCACCTGTCCAGGGAGGTGGTGAGAACAGTGTGGTCAGTGCTAGGGGTGGACTGAACATTCTGCTATGGAAAGAAAAGGGAACCTAACCCAAGAAAGATGCTATTTTGAAGAATATGTCAGCCAGGGAAGGGCATTCCAGGCAGAGGGAACAGCATGGAGGATTGAGATGACATGGTATCTTTGCAGAACTAAAAAACAGCTCAAAAGTGCAGGCAGGTAGAATACAAGACAGGATAAAGTTAAAGTAGTATAATTTATTAAGTGTTGATTTGTATGATCTATGCTATTCGCTTTTGTACATTATCATGGTTAACCCTATGATAACATTTGTGGGATAATTTTATTAGTCAAGGTAATTAATTCAGCCATAATATATAAACCCTGAACTCTCAGTTGCTGTTGCTTCCTTGGATGGAAACAATAAAAGTCTGTTTTCCGTCTCATAGGGTTCACTGTGGGTCAGGCAGCCTTTTTAATCTCTAGTAGCCATGACATCTGGAACGTGTAGCCTCCTGGGCCACCACAGCAGAGGAAAAGAAAGATAAGGGAGGTGCTCTCGTTCCTAACCGCTTATAGTCATTTCTACTCACAGTCAATGGGCCAGAGATAGTCACATAGCCCCAACTTCACCGCAAGAGAGGCTGGGAAGTGCAGAGAAGCACATGGATATCTGGTGAGCACTAACTGTCCCTGCTTTGGGCAAATATTTTAATTAGTTATTTATCACTGCATAATAATATTACCACAAATCTAGTGGCTCAAAACAATCCATATTTATTATCTCACTTGCTGTGGGTCAGGAGTCCAAGCACAGCTTAGCTGGATCCTCTGTTTCAGAGTCTCAGAAGGCTGTAATCCAGGTGTTGGCTGGGATTGGGGTCTCATCTGTGGCTTGATTAGGGGAGGGTCTGTTTCCAAGCTCACATGATTGTTGGCAGAATCCAGTTGCTGGTGAACTGTTTGACTGAGGTCCTCGGTTTCTTGCTGGCTGTTCAACTGAGGCCTCCCTTAGTTCCTTGTCACTTGGGCCTCCCCAGAGTGGCAGCTTCCCTCTTCAAAGTGAGCAAGGGGTAGAATCTCTGAAAAGGCTGGTGTTGAGATCTTATGTAATGTAATCATGGAATGACATCTTGTCACCTTTACAATATTCTATTGGTTAGAACTATTGCCAGTCCCACCTACATCCAAGGGAGTGGATTATACAAGGGTGCGAGAACCAGGAGGTGGGAACAAGTGGGAGCAATCTTAGAGTCTGTTCACCACAGTACTATTATTATGTCCCTATTCATCAGAAAAAGAAATTGGGCCACAGAGTGGTTAAATGATTTGTCTTAAGCCCTCACAAGTAAGGAGAAGAGCTGGAATTCTGGTCCATTTGTTTCTAAAACCCATAATTTTAATCACTATACTCTACTACTGGATTATGAAGAGCTTTCCATTGTTAAAAGAAGGTTGGATTTTATATCCTGTAGATATTGGAAAGTAACAGGATCAGATTGTTTTTTTTAGAAAGGTCAGTTGACTATTGGATTGGATTTGAGAAGGGAAGACTAACAGCAAGAAGCAATTTAGGAGATCCTTCCAAGAGTTTAGATTAGAGATGATGAGGGCTGAGGGCTTCAGATGGGACAATGATCAAAGGGATGGAGTAGAGGGGACATACCTGAGAACTACTGGGGATGTGGGTAAAATTGGCAGGACTTGTGGATTCAGTGTTGGTGATGAGTCAGAGAGACTACTCAGGGATTAATCCCCGGATACCTGCAAGCCAGAATCATGGTCACCTCTCATCCTCCTCTTGTACCACCCTCCTCCTCATCCACCACACTCCACATGTTTGCCTTATTTCTATTTTTAGGAACCATCAAGCTTATTCCACTTCATAGCCTTTGTACTTCCTGGACGATGCTTTCCCTAAATCTCTCTCCTTTCTTAGGCCTCACCATTCTGAGTTTTACTGTATGCACAACATAAACCATTATTTGAAAAGGTCTTGATATTTTTGTATTTGTTTATTTGTTTTCTTTCCTTGTTATTAATGTAAACGCCTGGAGTACAGAGGCCTCATTCATGGTATTCATCTCTGAGAGCCCAGTGTTAAGAACAGTGCCTGACATGTATTGAGGACTCAATGCATGAGACAGAGTAAATAAATGAGGGACTAGGAATAAATGAGGAGAAAAGATCATTGAGACTAGTTAGAAGTCAAATGGTGGGTGAAGTGGGAGGAAGGTGTTAGAGACTTTGGAGAGTAAAATATGGTAGACTGTGATGGACTACTGGAATTCAAAGTTTCAGAGGGCAAGAGTGGGGAATAAAAATGTCCACAGTGTGACCATCGGAATGGATAGCTGACATGGAGCAGAGGTGAAGGTCACCAGAGTGTAAGAGACCAAGGGCCTTTGAGGCCAGGCTACTGGCTCAGAGCTCTGTGTTCCAGGCAAAATATCACAGCAGCAGAGGGTCCTGTTAGACTGGGAACACGGTGCTCAAGTCTGATGATTGAGAGGAAGACACTTGGACCCGACAGGGAAACGAAGAGAGCAGTGATTGGGTGGGATGGTAATTGCTCCAAATGGGCAGGGGATTTTTCATTATGGTAGACCTTCCAAGTGCTTTTAACAATAATCCTACAAGGTAGGCTCTGTTGTTATCCCTCTTTACAGGTGAGGAGAGCGAAGGGTGAAGGAATAAAGTAACTTGCCCCCGGTCATAGAGCTGATAAATATTGGGTCCTGGATTCAGGCCAGAAAACCTGAGTCCAAAGCCAACTTTTCTAAGCTGATCTCACTTCAGAACTCATGACTCTTGACTCCTCAGTCCCAGATTTATTTCAGAGAATCAGAAAATTTTATAGCTTAGAGAGCAATAAGGCTAATCCACTCCTATAATTCATTTATTCATTTGTTCCCAAATATTTATTTATCTATTTATTTTTATTTTTATTTATTTATTTATTTTGGCTACACTGGGCAGCTTGTGGGATCTTAGTTCCCCAACCAGGGATCAAACCCGGGCCCTCGGCAGTGAAAGCACGGAGTCCTAACCACTGGACTGCCAGGGAGTTCCCCCAAATACTTATTGGGCTCCTGCTCTGTATCAGGTACTGTTCTTACCATTTTACGTTCATTATCCTTTTAATCCTCTCAGTCACATTATTGTTGAGAAGTATCATTTTCCCCAATTTATAAAGAAGAAACTATTTCAGCATCTCCCATAGTGCTGGGTATAAAGTGAACCTTTCATCAGTTCTAGCTGAATTTACTTGACTTGAACACATTTACAACAAAACAGGTTGAGTTGAAGGATGCTACCAGCACAGGTCCTCAGCCTAAGACATTTGTTCCCTTAGCACTTTCTTCTTTAATTCTAAATACTTCTATTTGAGTACCATCTATGAAGAAGCTGCAAAATTTATTCAAAAGGAACCAGAAAAATGATGGTTCAGCAGCTTCTGGTCCAAAATATTTACATTTCTCCACACATCAAATTATAGAGGGACAGATGCCAAACTTTTATAGAATTTTAGTTCAACCAAATCAGTTTCTCTTCTCTCTGCTTGCCAAACACAAGACAGACTCTCTTCACCCCCAGTGAAAACTCAATTGTCACAGGCATCAGCCAACTCTCTAAAGATTCCCAGAAATCATTGTGAGCTCAGCAACTCCTGCTCCCGGAAAACCCTTTCCAGGTTGATCCTGTGAAAGTACCTCATTATCATCACTCTCTCGAGCCTATATTGCACCTTCTGGGCCACGTATAAGGCACTACGCAGATCACTAAGACACAAGGCTTTCAAGGACAGGGACAGGTAACCCAATTCTATTATGTTATTACTAGAGCCCAAGTCCCAGTAGGAACATAATAACTTGCCTATTCCTCATGCAGTTCTTCTACATGGGATAGGATTAGAATGACAGCTTAGGTGAGTGTTCCCAGCTTTTCTCTCTGCCAAATAAATTAGGCTTTGTTTTTGCCACTGCTCATTTCTGTCCCCTCCACCTCCCCCAGAGAAGGATTCACTGATTGGTGAACCGGTCAGGATAATGGGCTGAGAGATAAACACCCCATTCCTATGAAACAGTAGTGAAAGGGAACAGGAACGTGGGACTTTCTTTCCCAGAGGCCCTTGAGAATGGGGAGCTGGCACTATGAAAGTGTGGAGGGATGTGACGGTGATGAAGAGTTTGGGGTAGAGGTTGGAAAGGGCGAGACAGAGGGACGACTAGGAAGGGTTGTGGACGATGAAAGCAGAAAGGCAGATGATAGGCACTGGGAGACGTGGGATATGAAATCATATGAAGGGAAGGGAATTTCAGCAAGAGTAAACTTTCAGCTTTCCCTGCTTCAAGAAAATAAGTGAAGGTTTGAGTTCCTGTTGGACTTTTCCTCTTGGATGTGGAGTCTCTCTAATAACCTCTGTGGATCATGGTTAGAACACAATGACATATGCAACAAGCATGTATTAAACTTACCTGGTGATCTCAAACATTATAACACAGGACAGGGGATAAAAATAAATAAGTGACAGTATGAGAGACACTTATGGTTTAGGTAAGGATTGAAATAACAATATCTGCACATGAGTTTAGACCTTACAAAATTGTCATTATTTTAAATGATTTGAGGGGAAGCTGTGTAGCATTGCTCACATGTAGATTATTCCCACTTTCGAGATCGGAATCTGAAACTCAGAGAAGACTTGAGAGTGGCTGTCACCTGTAAGCCCCAGATCAGAAATAGAGCCCATGTCAGCTTGTCCCCTTCCTGCTTTCTCATACTCCCCATGGTCTAGCAGGGAAAATGGGATGCTGACAGAGGCCCTGAGACAGAGGGCTAATTTCTGGTGTACAAGGTGGGGTTTTAAAAATCACAAGAAAGAGAGGCACTTGGGTTACCTTTGTGATAAGGGTTGAGACACAGGGCGTGTTATCACTTCTTCCTTGGCTGTGCAGTCGCTCTTGGTCACACACACACTTCAGCACTTGGCTGGAGAGCAGGTCTCATGGAGGAAGAACAGTATTTCCACGAGCTTTGGGCTATCCCCGTCATCCCTGCACACTCTGGGAATTCCTTCTTTAGGAGAAATAGGATCTGATTGAGTCAGCCTGTCTCATTCCATAGGAAGTGCTCTATGGGGCAGGTTTGGCCAAAGCCCAGCAGAGGTTTCTGACCTCCGTCATGTCCCACCTGCCCCGTGGGTGACTCTGGTTTAGGCACAGTCCGTGGTCAATCAGTGGTGTCAAGGGGAGCAGGGCTGGTTTCATTCCCCAGACTTGGCTCAGGCTGTAGTAACTTGGTGCACAAAGAGCTCTGGAGCTGCTTTCTTCAGAAGAGGGTGTGGAGTGGCCATGCAGATGGCCTCGTGGACCTTTCTCTAGGGCCCGGACCAGTGAGGGGCAGAGAGGGAAAGACTGTGACCCAGAGGCTGAGGGGCAACCAGGAGCCCTGCCATAGCGCTGTGCTCTACAAAATAGATGTGTTTGCTTGGTCGCTTACCTAAACACAAGAGAAACTCACTACCTCATGTTTTCTTAGATTTTTGCCTTCTAAGCAGCACTTATTTTTAGTCTTTATTTCTATTTCTCTGTCCCTGTGTTTTGCAATTCACAATGTGTTGTTGCAGTTTTCATTTAATAGGGAAGAGAGTGATATATGTTATTTAATTTTCAATGATTATAGATGTTATTGAAAAGCAGCATACATACAGCATACATACAGTACGACTTACCATTAAGGAGCGACAAATTTCCCTGAAAAAAAGCAATATTTAGAAACTGCCCCATTTGCCTTACCAGTGTGTTATTTTATTTCCTATATTTTAGGTTTATATGAGAAAACATGCAGCAATCTGGTCAGTAGCTCAAAGTTTGGTTGCTTTCAAAATAAAAAAAAAATTTTAATTAATATAGTACAAATGAACAATGACTAGAACATTCAGGGTAATTTAATATAATTCAATTCCATTAGATATCATTGCAGTAAAGAGGGATTAAAGGCTCGACAGCTGCAGTCTAAGTATAGCAATTAATGTTGGAACTCAGGGATCTAAAAACACCCCCATTACATTTCACTAAATCAAAGGATCTAAAGAGCAGATGTTGAATCATTATTGGATTAACAGAGGGTTGTTGATGTTACACCACTTAAATCGTAGGTCTTAATCCCTACAATAAAGTCAAGCATTACAGTGTTTGCAAAGCAGAACAAGATCCTGGGACTGGGAGATCCATTTCAGCTGCACTTTCCTGCTGTCACACTGACACCTACTCACAGTGGCCCCTGGGATGTGTTAACAGTGCATCTGGCCAGGGATGTCAGAATAATTAGGGGCCAGACTTAGAGGTGGAAAGTGACCACCTAACTGTGATCTGGGAGATTCTGGAAATAGTCTCTAAACAAAAATCATATCCTCTGCCCTCTGACAGGATATGGGCCTTTGGATCTTAAGGGTTTTCCAAACTTTTCAACATTTCTGTTGCTAAAGAGACTTGGTTCTTTCTTCAAGGCACAAGACTTGCAGTTCTGACGGTTGTCACTAGATGGATGGTGCTTGAACTAAGCATATGATATATGCTGATATATGATAAGAACATAATTGAGTAATGCAATGATTTCAGCCTGGACGACCCCGAAGCGTCATGAGGTTAACAATCTAGGTGGCTAACCCTTTCCCACCATTTGATTAAAAAAAAAAAAGACATACTAGGTAAATGCAAGATCTACTTCATTTAGCAAGATATAAGTGAATAACATGATACCTCTTTACATTAAAATTGCAATTTTAGGAACGAAATTGAGTCATTTGTTGAGAAGTGGATGGATCTAGAGACTGTCATACAGAGTGAAGTAAGTCAGAAAGAGAAAAACAAATATCGTATGTTAATGCATGTATGTGGAATGTAGAAAAATGGTACAGATGAGCCAGTTTGCAGGGCAGAAGTTGAGACACAGATGTAGAGAATGGACATATGGACACCAAGGGGGGAAAACTGCGATGAGGTGGGGATGGTGATGTGCTGAATTGGGCGATTGGGATTGACATGTATACACTGATGTGTATAAAACTGATGCCTAATAAGAACCTGCAGTATAAAAAAACAAACAAAACAACTAATACTAAACTTTCATTGGGTTATTTGTATGGAAATATGTTAATATAAATGTTTCAGACATTAAAAAAAAAAAAAAATTGCAATTTTACTTACCTAGGCTTCCAAAATTAAGGTGAAATTTTCCTTAAGACTGTACAGCTCTGAAACTATATTTCGGAATCAAATTTTATGTAACTGTTTTTGTCTGAGGGAGATTTTTTTTTTTTTTTTTCCTGGCTGCATTGAGGCTCAGAACCCAATCTCCTCAGGCACATTTCTACTTCTATTCTTTTTCACAGGCTCAGTGGCAAAGTTCCACTCTGTTCCCTCTTTCTCTGCTCCTTTGATTTCTCTCACTATATCTAATTGAAGAAAATCACCACGAAATCATGGTAATCGTGTACCAAATTTGGTCCTGGGAAGGCATTTGCCCATTCATTCCCAATATTCCATTTAGCCACACCCACTCAATTCCTGCCACACCCATCTGCTCCCGAACTCTCAAAAAAAAACAGTTGGTGAGATGAACACAAGTCAGTCACCATGTCTGCCTCAAACCTCAGGCCAAATTTGTCTTTCACATCTTTCTTTGAAAGATCGAAAAACAGATTTTGAAGAAAATACAATGGCAGTTTTTGTTTTCTGTTTTAAACACAGTTGTAGAACTTCTGTCAAGGATGTGCTGCCAGCTTAATTCTGAATCTTGCTTCAACTCCCCTTGGAAACCACACAGAGAATTTTCTGAAAAGTCACAAAATTTGCTTACACTGAAGCCAGGAGCCAGAGAAAACCTGTCCACTCCATTTACATGTAAAGAGCTGCCAAGAACAGCTGAGACCAGTACAAGCCACAGGAATCCAGGTGGGACACATCAAGGGAAGAATGGGAGATCCAGGGGGCTTAGTGGAGGGGAATCTCAGAAGTCTCTAGAGAAGTGTTTCCTCAGCAAAGGAATGTTCTGCACTACCAGGGAACTGCTGCAGGTAGGGATGAGATCAAAGAGATTAGAAATGCTGGGAAAGGGTGAGAAAGAAAGGTGTGCAAGGTGTCTGAGGGATCCAAAGTTGGCACACTTCAGAAAGTGTCAACAAAATAGACACTCAAAAAGTGTGGGGACCACCTTGGAAAGTGGAAGGCAGATTCTGTGTCCTGGTTGCAATAATTGGTGAGGGAACATAGGGGAGTGTAGAGCTGGCTGCAGAAGACACCTTGAACCAGGGTAAGTTCAGGGAGGCAGACAAGATGTGTCTACACAACAGTGTCATTGTTGAAAGGAGACATTCCTCACCATACACAGAGGAGGTAGCGCTCTAAGTTGCTAAGCCAGGAAAGCGACCTTGGCCTTTATTCCTCCTCATCTATCCCTCCACCTCTAACCTCTTACAAAAGCTGGTTCAGGACAATGCAACAACAACAACAAAACTTATAGGGAATGTATAATAGTCATCCAAAAATCCTCTAAGAAAATACGTGGGAAAGAACAGCAAGGTATTTCTATAGACAAAGAAAAGTTTTCAGGAAAAATTGCCATAGAGCAGACAAGAATCATAACCAAACACTGTAACATTAATTTGAAAACAAACTTAAATGAATCTCAAACATCATAGCCGAGATAGATAAACTCAAGGAAGGGAGGAACAGACAACAGAAGGTGATGGCAGAACTCAGGAAAGAAAGCAAAGAAAAAGTTACAGAAATAACAAGAAAATTAGAAAGGGCACGAGGGAGATTTGACAACAGTGAAGGACACAGAGGATAGAAATGGGAAAAACAAGCAAAATGAAAGAGAAATAAAGAGACAGAATTAGCAACAAATCACAGCTATAGAAGTGAAGAAGTGAAGCAAAGCATAGTCTACATGCTTAATTGGAATTCCAAAGAAGAAACCCAAAAGAGAGCAACAGAATGAATATTTTAACATATAATTAAAGAAAGTTCAGGGCATACTAAGCAACAGAGAGATGGTCCAGAACCATCAACATTAAGTCACACTTTGGTGAAATTGTTGTCTAAAGATACAGAACAAAGCACTTTTGGGATCCTTTAAAGATATAGAAAGAATCCTTGCCTTTTGGGAAGCCAGGCAATAGGATGAACTCACTTTTGAGGGCAATAAAAGCAGGAAGGCATCAGACTTCTGTTACAGAAAGATTCAGTATGAAAAACAGTGAAGAAACATCTACAGTATGTTCAAGAAAAGAAAGTGAGTCAAGAATTCTAACTCCACCAAGCCTTACTTTAAGTAAAAAGGGGAAAATTTTTATTTTATTTTGAAGTCATCTTTAGGGAATCTGATTAATCAGAGCTCTTTCATACTCCCATCAAAGTTCAATACATTGTCTTACACATGTGTGCATCCATAGCTGTATACATGAGATTAGCTCTGCCTCCTTAGACCAGACGTAAGATCTATCCTAAATTGTGTGTGTGTGAATGTTTTATTTGCTTTTAACTTTGTGTAAAGGTATTTTGCTGTATATGATCTTCTGAAACTTCAAATCTAATATCCCATGAATGATAAGGGGTACAGTTAGTTAATACCATTTTATTAGTCAGACAGAAACCACACCAGATATTTGATGAGAGAGATTTGATCTAAAGCACTGGTACCAGGTATAAAGTTGTTTCCCACTGAAAGGATAAAATGAGAACCCTGAGGTATCACGGAGGTAGAAACTGTAGGAAGGCGCTACCGTCCCCTATGGCTAAGAAAACAAAGGAAACTAAGGGACAAACTTAGAGAAGGGTCGCCTGGGCCTAAGACAGAGGCCTCTGAGGAGGCAGCACGGCTCAGGTGATGCAGGCCTCTCTGAGCCCGGAGGAGGGGCCCCAGGCCTCTGAGGAGGGGTGGCTGCCTCTGCTGAGGTGCTCTTACCAAAGCGGTTCTGCAAGTGATGGGAAAACTACAAGCTGGATTCAGCTGCTGCTTCAGGAATGAACTGCCACTGCTGCTGCAAAGAAGGGTTGCTGGGGGTGAGGTGGCAGGGACAGGAAAGGGGAAGTCGACAGGAGGAGGGAGCCCCTTCTTCCTCCCCTGGAACTGAAGCCTCATCTACTGCCCCCTGTTGACAGAGCTTTTAATGGAGACCGCTGGGAAAGCAGTGGGCTTTGCAGTCTCTCAGTGTCTATATCACAAGGCTGGTTGTAGAAGAGTGAACTTGGAGCTACGGGACAACACCTTTATACCTGACACAACCACTAACAAAAAAAAAGTTCTGCCAAGGAAGCTAAGATTTCTGAGATGTCATGAGAAAAATTGCACGTGTTAGAAAAGATGAAATATGGTACATTGCTGATTGGCTCATATTGTTGGATTTAGCTGTAGATAATTCATTTTGACTGCTGTATAACATTCCACTATGGGAATATACTGTGATTTATCTATTCTTCTGTTGGAACGCTTTTGGATTGTTTCCAGGTTTTGCTACTGCAACGATACTATCATGAATATTTTTGCACTTGTCTTCAAATATATTCGTCAAGATTTTCTCTTGGATGGAAATGTTGTTGTGAAATTGCTGGCTCTTAGAGTTTGTAAAAGTTCAATCTTAAACTATTTTACCAAACCACTTTCCACAGTAGTTGTAACAATTTACATTGTAAGCTGCAATTGACAGATCCTGTTGTAAGATATTGTCTCCAGGACTTGGTATTATCAGATAGTTTGAATATGTAAGAACTCAGGGAATATTGTTCGTATGAACATGGTATCCAGTGCAACAATTACTCTTTCAAAGGAAACTACAAGACACACTGCAGCCAATGAATAGATGACTGGGGAAACTTTGACAAAGGACTGGTGGTGAGAACTCCAGTTTCACACATCTGATCTTCTCCATGACATCTTCCTTTGGCTGGCTAATAGACATCTGAAACAGAACACGTTTAGAGATGAACTCCTGCTATCCCCACCAAATCTGTTCTTCTTAGATGTCTTCCCCATCTTAGTTAATGCCAACCTCATCTTTGCAGTTGCTAAGACAACAAAACTTGGAGTCACCTTGAATCTTCATTTTCTCACATTCCTTATCCAAATTATCAGCAAAACCTTTTGGATCTACCTTCAGAATGAGTCAAGAATTTCATCACTTCTCATGATCTTCACAATGCTACAACCCTGGTCCAAGCCACCATCATTCTCCATCTGGTTCATGGTGATAGCCTCCTAACCATTCTCTCTGATTCTGTCTTTGTCTCCCTTCAGTCTGTTTCTCCATCTAGCAGTTTCAGTGATCCTTTAAATCCTGTGATGGATCCCTGTATAATTTAGAGTTAAATGTGAAAATCCTTATTATCTAAAAGTACATCTTTCCAGTGTCCTACAGGGTCCTGTGTGAGCTGGTCCCCCTTAATTTTCAGCCTCATCTACCACTTCAGCCCTTTCTCATTCCATTTCAGCCACATGGCTTCTTCGTTATTTCTCAAATAAGCTGGGCATGCTCCTGCTTAGGGCCTTTGCACTGGTTGTCTACTCCGCCTGGAATGCTCTTCTCAGCTGTCTGCACAGCTCAGTCTTTCTTCAAGTCTTATTTAAAGATCACTTTCTCAAGGGCTTCCCTGGCTACCCTGATTAAAATTGCGAACTGCCCCACTCAATGACATTACCTATTCACTTTTCCATGACTTAGTGTTCTTTAAAGCACTTATTACCATGTAATATACAAATAATATATTTCCTCACACCAAAGAAACCATCAGTTACAAGAAACACTATAATGTTAATTTAATTAATTATGAATTAATTAAATTAAAAATTACTACCTATAAGACTGACATGTTGCTTTTTTTTTATTACTTCAAAATTACTTTACACTCCCTGAAGGAGCTGTTTTAGACTTGTCTACACATTGGTTTTATTATATATCACTCTTGTGCAAACCAAACAGAAATATATCAGCAAAATACATCGTTTAAGATATTCCTAAAACTTCGTCATATTCAGACGAAGTTAAATATGCCCTGGATCATGTAACTCAGACCCATTGACATGGCATCTCTCCACTCAGCACCATATTTTGTGCCATCAGGAGTTTGGTGTTGCACCATTCTCAACGTGCTCTGCTGGTGTCTCCAGGATTTTGTCCCAAAATGCTAACTTCATTCTTATCAGTTTTGAGGCATGTGAACAGGCAGTAACAGCTACATCTTGATTGACACCAGGCCAACAGTAGCTGTAAGACAAACAAGTCTCTGAGGTGTGAAAATGTGCAAAAATGTGTACCTTAAAATAAAGTATGGTATTTTAGTTATTTGTTTATTGCCTATCACCTTGTATGAGATGGTACACTTGAGAAGGGCAGGAGTTTTCTGTTTTGTTTCCTGCTGTAGCCCTGAGGCCTAGGACGATCCCTGGCACTTAGTTGTTAATTTATTCTGCTGTACTAAGAACCATTAAATTAGAATAATGAATCATGCTTTTTAGGCTCCACAAAACCTCTGTGAGATTATTATGAAGGGATTAATCCTCCTGCCCTAAGTTACTCTTTGTTTTTAAAATTGGCAACAATTTAGGACTCTTTCTTTAGATCTCTATGGGGTTCTGATTCTAAATTAGACATTTTCCATTCATGCCTTTTATAATTTCTAACAAGAGTAGGAAAAGTTTTAGTAAAGCTAACGGATGGATGAACGTACTACACTCTGAGATGGTATACCTTTGATAACATTCTTTCTGAGCACACCACTGCTTAAACAAGGGGGTCAAAAACATTTATAAAGAGAAACTGTCATTTATCAGAGCTATGATTGATAAAAGGAGAAATACTGCTCAGATGAATCACTGGAAATTTTCTTGTCAGAATGAACCAAACCAAATTCACATGGTGTGGTGTCTCCTGATTTCATTTTGTCAAATGAGCACCTACTCCAAGAGCACCTATTCTACAAAGACAGGGGGACAATTTCTAGCCTGATTCCTTCACTTGGTGCCTTTAACATCCAGATACATTCAACTGGCATTTATTGAGAACCCACAGGTTAATGATGGATAAGAAACTATGCAGTAAGGGAAACAGCTCAGATAAAACCAGCAGGCCTACAGGGAAGGTTATTCCAAATGCATTATTTAAGTCCCCGTATCCACGGGGGGGACTGGTTCCAGGAGCCCCCTTGGATTCTGAAACCTGCATATGCTCAAGTCCCTTATATAAAATGATGTAGTATGCTCGGGCCCTCAGTATCTGCGGTTCCGCATCCGAATTGGAAGAGCCGACTGTACTGAGACCAGCTTCTTCCACAAATGGTACAAAGGACCTAATCAAGTACAAAAGAGCTTAATTCTGAACTTAAAATGTAAAAGCTTTCGTTTTCTAGTGTAATTACACAGTAATTACAGTAATCTCACTTTTATTTTTTAACTAAATTAAGCTTTAAATGGATTTTTTTGGGCAATTATATCATCGCTTTTAACTTGATTTACAGAGTCCACCTAAGATTTGAAACCACGCACATTCTGTTGATTTCTGTTGTATCAGTGAGTAGAGTTAAGAGGAGAGTGAGCTTCCAAAGGAATAACAACAGTTTGACTTACGACTTTTTAAGATGTTGCCATCAACACTTCTTGTCATCTGAAATAGTTAAATTACTAATAAAAAAGAAATCCTGCAGCAGTTCTGGCATGCTTGTTGTGTACAAAACTCTGCCATACGTTTACGCTCCAGCTTTTCATCTTCAAAAAGAGTGATGTGCATAAGAAATGGATGATGAAGTCAATTACATTTTTATGCCCTCCAGGGAAACAGAAATGATCACTTTCTTGGCTGTGTTCTGTTGTTACTGAGAAAAGTAAACAGAGAATTAAAGATTCAGCAATCAGCAAGTACTGACTAAATAGTTGGAGTGTGTGCCCAGCTCAATACTAAATATTGGAGTAGAAGGTGAAGGAGAGAAGATTATATATATATTTATATCTTGAAGACATATATGTATAATTTTCAAGGTGCTTTACCATTTAATTCCCAGCAGCAGTATCATTTTCCAATCCCTGCACATCCAATGTGATAAGTCATCATATAGCATAGCATGCCTGATTTTAGAGCCAAAAACTTGCAGAACTTTGGAAAGTTGTTTTCTTTTTTTTTGCTTTAAAGATTTTGACATTGTTCCCAGTTTCCTAATGGTGTGTTCATAAAATTTCACCATGACCTCTTTGTTTCCACACTTACTTTTCTCTCTTGATCTTTTCCTTGTTTTTATATCTAAAGTACAAATATTCAGAATGTATTTATCAGATTAAGAAACTTTCCATCTTCAAGATCTAAGTGGGTGTTTAATGAGTTTGGGACAGATAGCTAGTCTGTTAGTACAAACTAAATTTTCAAGTAGTGAAGAAAGCTGAAGAAAAGGGGCACCCAAAGATACAGTTGAAGTAGGAGGGGAAAAAGATATTGATGGACTCTGAAGCCTTCCAAATATACTGTTAGTAGCCTTTACAGTGGCATGGTGCCTCAGAAATATACTTCTTTTTATGGACAAGAGCGAATATAACAAGATTTAGAGGCCCATCTAAAGTTTTACAGATTAACAAGAAATATGTGCCAGTAAAAATACTTCATTAAGATTTGAAGGACAAGAAAGCAGCTTCCTCTGCCCTGGGTTGGTAACAGAATCTGAAGGTGGCCCCTGAAGGTTGAAGGTGAACATGGGCCCTTCCCTGCCCATCCACAGTGTACACGGGCACAGGGCAGAATCCCGCGCTGGCCAAGCTCACATCTGTATTCTTATTTAATTACTTTTGCAAGTTCTTCCTTAATAAATTGATCTCTGCGTCTGGTGATGTTTGTTCATTTATGCACATTTGAAAAGAGAGCTAGTTAAGCAAAAGTAGGTTTTTCTCCAACATACTCCTTTATGACTTGATTTTTTTTGTTTAGTAACCAAAGATTTCAGAATCCAATACTTAATGTTTGCTAGAAGAGTGTCATGGGATTACTTTCCCTTGGGATCACATTTATAATCTTAGGAAGGTGTGCAGTAGGAAAATAGATCCATTGTAAAGAATTATACTTTATAGCATTTTCTCATCTATTCAGTTATTAAGGGATACAAGGTTATATGGAGTCTAATTGAAAGCACAATACATTATTCTAATTTAGTGGTTCTCTGAATGGCAGAATAAAATTAATGGTGTCACCAAATAACTATCACAAAATGACAACTCAGTAAAAGACCTGGGGAGTCAAACGCCTGGTTATTATTTTACACAGAAAATCTTTCTTATATTTAAACCCTGCAGCCTATTTTAAACCCAGGCATTTATGAAGATTAAATTTCAAGTTGAATATAAACATGAGATGTTGAAAATAGAACCCAAGGGCAGAAAGGCATGTTCAGACTCACAAATACTATTGAACCATTCTGAGGAATGGTTTTGCAGCAACGCAAGACCTCCATGTACTCTGTTGAGGAACTGCCCTTGCTCTGCATTTATAAGTGTTTGCAGTTATCAAATTCAGTCACCTGTGGTGGTAGAGTTGACCACTGAGTCAAGAGCAAACATATCTATTACTGCTACAAATGAGCACATCAGCAAGTGTGAACTTGCAATAAAGCCTGAAAATGTTTAAAAAAGAATCACCCGTTTTTCCAAATAGGGCTTTATGACCATATACATATAACATATACATTTGATGATGCCTTCTCACTTGTAGAAAGGTTTCAATGTTAAAAATGTAGGTGACAATAAAAAAAGTGTCAAGGGTGGAGGAGAAGAAGCGTCCCCGAGATCAAATGCTGAACAGATGTAAACCTGAGCCAAAGCTACTGGGCTCACGTCATAGCTATTTTTAAGCATAATGGTTTAAAAGTACACCCGATACACCATTCTAGAAAAATCCAGTCATCATTCACTCTTCATAGCCAACCTCTCACAGTATCTCAGGGGGGAGGAACCTTGCAGATGATCTATTTCTTTTTCACGTCTGAGGCTGACTTTCCCTCTCTGGTGCTCCTCTGTGGGCAACACCTACTATTAATAGCTCAGGGTTTGTATGTCTTTATTTATGTTTGAAAGTGTAGGAGAGGTTATGTGACCCTAATTAAAAAGTAGGACCCAGTTTCAAGCAATACAAGCTATCCCTTCTATATTCTCAAACAAGTGGAAAGAAAGGTAACTGCTACCAAAATGAAAATCACTCTAGGCATATGTACATCTATAATTTATCATTTGTTTTTGTTCAATTTCTGTTTCTAATGATCTTTTCACACTTCACTCTTTCAAAAGAAAATAATCTGACTCATTACATTTCTAATATCGATGGCTCCATATTTCTCTCAGATTTCTTCTACATTTCCACAAATTCCTGAAGAAAATGTTGACGCTTCAGAATTTCATAAGGTATTTCTCGAAATCCTACAGCTCATTAACATTGAATAGACATCCTTAAAGTAGACCATTTCTAAAAAGAAAAATAAACAGCAATTACAGAGGCGAAGCATACCTGAAGGAATTTGGATTTTGTTTACTACAGACTTATATTCCAGGAAATGGGGGGAAATATAAGAAAGCAGTTTTTCTAAAACTGGTTCTAGGAAGCAGAGTCTCACAAGGTGACGGAAGATGGCGTTGCCAGAATGATTCCTCCACCTCGGGACTGTGATTTTTGCAGATTGTGAGAACCGTCTCCTCTGTCCCCACCCTCACTCCTCCCTCCCTGACGTCATGGCTCAGAGGCAGTTTGAACATTAACTTCAGAGCACTAGACCCCCGGAACCAGACCAGATCCATTCTGAACTGGGTGAACCTAATTTTCTGTATATGCACTGAGATGTAGTGAAAGACAATGAAATTTGAAGTCATTTCCCACCGCATGCTAGTTGCATGATTTCATGTAAGTACCATAACTTCTCTGAGCTTCTGTAAAACAAAAATAATAATGCTTGGTTTATACAATATAGATAAGGACTTAGGCAGTTATGAAACTGAAATCCCTGAATAGATAAAATGCTTCCGGGTAGGCACAATGTCTGTTTATTTCACAACGGTACCTGCAGTGTCTAAATGGTGCTTAGCAAAGAGCAGAGACTCAATAAATAATTCTTGAATGATATACTATATTTGAAATACAACATGATGCTTTGCATTAGATACTATTTATACTATTGTAAAAGGTGCGTTAAGCAAGTACAAATCATGATAGATATTCAAAATGCAATTTTAATTTTATCTCCCGAGGTCTCTTTACAGTTATTTAACCCTTTCTATTGGATAAAATTTCTGGCAGTTTCAGTGACTTTCGTGGTTGCTCTTAAGTAGTAGTAAATCACTTTAAGCTGCAAAATATGATCTTGACTCAGAAATTAGAACATCTGGTCCAGTATATTAATCAGTATTTCAGACTTTATTTAAAGGCAAGACATCCCACCTCACCACGGTCTGTAGTATAGCAACCAGACAAAGGATATCCACTGGTGAGGAGAACCATGAGAGTGGCATCATGAAAAAGCAGTAAGGGGAAGAGCACCACCTTCAGTTGTGGCTGGTTTAGGATATCCCATATTCTGGGTAGAAAGCTTGGGTTTTAGGTGAACACACATGAAAGTGTATAAGTACTCTGTCCATTTGTTTCTGCCTTCAGAAATGATGTTCATCAGCCACTATGGAGAACAGTATGGAGGTTCCTTAAAAACTAAAAATAGAACTACCATACGACCCACTAATCCCACTACTGGGCATATACCCTGAGAAAACCATAATTCAAAAAGAGTCATGTACCAAAATGTTCATTGCAGCTCTATTTACAATAGCCAGGACATGGAAGCAACCTAAGTGTCCATCATCGGATGAATGGATAAAGAAGATGTGGCACATATATACAATGGAATATTACTCAGCCATAAAAAGAAACGAAACTGAGTTATTTGTAGTGAGGTGGATGGACCTAGAGACTGTCATACAGAGTGAAGTAAGTCAGAAAGAGAAAAAGAAATACTGTATGCTAACACATATATATGGAATCTAAAAAAAGAAAAAAAATGGTTCTGAAGAACATAGGGGCAGGGCAGGAATAAAGATGCAGACGTAGAGAATCGACTTGAAGACACGGGGAGGGGGAAGGGTAAGCTGGGATGAAGTGAGAGAGTAGCATGGACTTATATATACTACCAAATGTAAAATAGATAGCTAGTGGGAAGCAGCTGCATAGCACAGGGAGATCAACTTGGTGCTTTATGACCACCTAGAGGGGTGGGAGAGGGAGGGTGGGAGGGAGATGCAAGAGGGAGGAGATATGGGGATATATGTATATGTATAGCTGATTCACTTTGTTATAAAGCAGAAACTAACACACCATTGTAAAACAATTATACTCCAATAAAGATGTTAAAAAAAAAGAAAAGAAATGTTGTTCAGCCTGTTAATGATGGAGGGTTTATAAAGTCAACTACAGCCCAATTATAAGGCTGGCCAACTAAGGTGTGGCCTGGGGCACCAACCAATAAGGAGTCAAAAACTCGTTTATGTCTTCACTATGGAAATGTGATGCTAGTTAACTCTGGTTTGGCTAGTTACCTGAAATTCAGCGCATTTAAGCCCAGATTCAACATTTTACCTAAAAAATCATCTTTTCTCCCCATTTCCATCACTAGTTCTATCATTCTCCCAGTCAACTAATCTATACTTTTCTCATCTTCAACAATGTTCTCTCCACAATCATTCATCTTGATTTTTAAAATGTCTTTCTCCTATATGCTTCTTCCCATCAACCACGCTTCCAAAACTAGGGCAGACACTTATTGGCTCATTCCTACATTAATAAAGTAACCTCCTCGTTATTGACTCCTGAGTTTACTCACTTTAGCTCCTCTCGCATATAATTGCCTGATAATATTGCTGGGCACTCACAAGGGTGTAAAGTCACCACCTTTAGGAAAAGCATAATCAATACTCTCTTGGATAAGGCATAAGGTCACCTTAGTCCAGAATTTAAGCATGCTACAATTTGTCACCAGATTACTTTTCCAAACCAATTCCATTCTATTCTTTAACAAGAACACATTCTTGGCTGACTACCTAAGAAGCATCTGACGTATATTTTTAAAATACACATTTTCAGGCCTCACCCAAAATCTAAAAGCCTCCTGAGTGATTCCAGTGTTTGGAATACACCATCTTATAGCACACACTTCTTAATCCCATATTTGTAAATAAGCTTGTTTTCCCCCATGTTCTGTATTATCCTTCCTTTTGTTCTATGCCTTGATGTGTTTCTGTCCTTCAATGACCAAGTCAAGCCAGGCTTGCTTCCTAATCTTCCCCCAATCATCCAAGCCATAAAACTCTCTTTCAGCTTTTGACTCCTACAGTACATATTCTATCACTCATTTGTCACATATACATTATACTTAGCTTTCTTTTCTTTTTTAAAAACTCTTTTTCTTCTCCTTCCATCTTTTTCCTATTCTTTTTTCTTTACTTCCTCCTCCTTCTACCTTCTAATAAATGAAACATATGATGCAGGGAGGTTTCCTGTGTAACCTCTTGGTTTATGGTTTACATGTGTCTTTTCTTGGGTTTCAGGCTACTGCATTAGATTAGAGATTAGGTCCCTTCCTCTCTCTCATATCCTCTGTGGTACACCGCACAGAGTGGGTGCTCAATATGTTGAAAATATTTCACAGTGAGATAGTTTTGTGGGATACAATTGAGACAGTAGAAAAGAAAGCCTCTAATATGAAAGACACAGACCAAGACAAGCAAACGAAAGGCTCATGGAGGAAACAGATAGTTCAGGGAGAAAAAAATAGCTTTAAAATATCTATCATGTCCTTAGACAGATAAGAATAGATATTGCATCCATGAAACAAGAGAAGACAATATAAAGGGATTATCAAAGGACCAAGAAAACTTTGGATGTTAAAAACATGCTGGCAAAAATTAAAAATTCAGTGTAATTCTGGAAGATAAATTTGAGGAAAATCTTCCAGAAATGACAACAACAACATGAAGATAAAGACATGGATTATACATATGAAAAACAAAATATATTGGTAAGGGTAAGTACATAGTCAAATTTAGAATATTCCAATACTGCAATATGGTGGACTGTTAGTCACTTAACTCTAGTATAAAGGTTAAATGACTGAAGTATTGAAAATAAGTATAGTCCCAACAATTTGTTAATGGATACAGAATATAAAAAGATGTAAATTGAGCAATCAGGCAAGAAAAAGAAATAAAAAATTTTCAAATCATAAAGGAAAAGTAAAATTGTCTCTGTTTGCAGATGGCATAATATTATACATAAAAATCCTAAAGACTCCACTAAAAAACTGTCAGAACTAACAAATTCAGTAAAGTTGCAGGATATAAAGTTAACATACAAAAACTGGTTGCATTTCCTTTTTTTTGGTTTGTTTTTAATTTTTGGCTGCACCTCTTGGCATGCGGGATCTTAGTTCCCCAACCAGGGATCAAACCCGTGCCCCCTGAAGTGGAAGCACAGAGGCTTAACCACTGGACAACCAGGGAAGTCCTTGGACGTTAATTTTGAGTTTTTTTGTTTGTTTGTTTGTTTTCTGGGGTTTTTTTAAACAATTTTATTGGAGTATAATTGCTTTACAATGGTGTGTTAGTTTCTGCTTTATAACAAAATGAATCAGTTATACATATACATATATCCCCATATCTCTTCCCTCTTGCATCTCCCCCCCTCCCACCCTCCCTATCCCACCCTTCTAGGTGGTCACAAAACACCGAGCTGATCTCCCTGTGCTATGAAGCTGCTTCCCACTAGCTATCTATTTTACATTTGGTAGTGTATATATGTCCATATATACACTACCACTCTCTCACTTTGTTCCAGCTTACCCTTCCCCCTCCCTGTGTCCTCAAGTCCATTCTCTAGTAGGTCTGCACCTTTATTCCCGTCTTGCCCTTAGGTCCTTCATGTCCTTTTGTTTTTTTTTTTTTTAGATTTCATATATAAGTGTTACTATATGGTATTTGTTTGTCTCTTTCTGACTTACTTCACTCTGTATGACAGACTCTAACTCCATCTACCTCACTACAAATACCTCCATTTCATTTCTTTTTATGGCTGAGTAATATTCCATTGTATATATGTGCCACATCTTCTTTATCCATTCATCCGATGATGGACACTTAGGTTGCTTCCATGTCCTGGCTATTGTAAATAGAGCTGCAATGAACATTGTGCTACATGACTCTTTTTGAATTATGGTTTTCTCAGGGTATATGCCCAGTAGTGGGATTGCTGGGTTGTATGGTAGTTCTATTTGTAGTTTTTTAAGGAACCTACATACTGTTCTCCATAGTGGCTGTATCAATTTACTTTCCCACCAACAGTGTATGAGGGTTCTCTTTTCTCCACACCCTCTCCAGCATTTATTGTTTGTAGATTTTTTGATGATGGCCATTCTGACCGGTGTGAGTTGATATCTCATTGTAGTTTTGATTTGCATTTCTCTGGTAATTAATGATGTTGAGCATTCTTTCATGTGTTTGTTGGCAGTCTGTATATCTTCTTTGGAGAAATGTCTATTTAGGTCTTCTGCCCATTTTTGGATTGGGTTGTTAGTTTTTTTGATATTGAGCTGCATGAGCTGCCTGTAAATTTTGGAGATAAATCCTTTGACAGTTGCTTCATTTGCAAATATTTTCTCCCATTGTAAGGGTTGTCTTTTCATCTTGTTTACGGTTTCCTTTGCTGTGCAAAATATTTTAAGTTTCATTAGGTCCCATTTGTTTATTTTTGTTTTTATTTCCATTTCTCTAGGAGCTGGGTCAAAAAGGATCTTGCTGTGATTTATGTCATAGAGTGTTCTGCCTATGTTTTCCTCTAAGAGTTTGATAGTGTCTGCCCTTACACTTAGGTCTTTAATCCATTTTCAGTTTATTTTTGTGCATGGTGTCAGGGAGTGTTCTAATTTCATACTTTTACATGTTCCTGTCCAATTTTCCCAGCACCACTTATTGAAGAGGTGTCTTTTCTCCATTGTATATTCTTGCCTCCTTTATTAAAGATAAGGTGACCATATGTGCATGGGCTTATCTGTGGGCTTTCTATCCTGTTCCATTGATCTATATTTCTGTTTTTGTGCCAGTACCATACTGTCTTGATTACTGTAGCTTTGTAGTAGAGTCTGAAGTCCGGGAGTCTAATTCCTCCAGCTCCAGTTTTCTTTCTCAAGATTGCTTTGGCTATTCGGGGTCTTTTGTGTTTCCATACAAATTTTGAAATTTTTTGTTCTAGTTCTGTGAAAAATGCCAGTGGTAGTTTGATGGGGATTGCATTGAATCTGTAGATTGCTTTGGGTAGTAGAGTCATTTTCACAATGTTGATTCTTCCAATCCAAGAACACGGTATATCTCTCCATCTATTTGTATCATCTTTAATTTCTTTCATCAGTGTCTTATAGTTTTCTGCATACAGGTCTTTTGTCTTCTTAGGTAGGTTTATTCCTAGGTATTTTATTCTTTTTGTTGCAATGGTAAATGGGAGTGTTTTCTTAATTTTACTTTCAGATTTTTCATCAGTAGTGTATAGGAATGCAAGAGATTTCTGTGCATTAATTTTGTATCCTGCTACTTTACCTAATTCATTGATTAGCTCTAGTACTTTTCTGGTAGCATCTTTAGGATTTTCTACGTATAGTATCATGTCATCTGCAAACAATGACAGCTTTACTTCTTCTTTTCCGATTTGGATTCCTTTTATTTCTTTGTCTTCTCTGATTGCTGTGGCTAACACTTCCAAAACTATGTTGAATAATAGTGGTGAGAATGGGCAACCTTGTCTTGTTCCTGATCTTAAAAGAAATGGTTTCAGTTTTTCACCATTGAGAGAGATGTTGACTGTGGGTTTGTCATATATGGCCTTTATTATGTTGAGGTAAGTTCCTTCTTTGCCTACTTTCTGGAGTGTTTTTATCATAAATGTGTGTTGAATTTTGTCAAAAGCTTTCTCTGCATCTATTGAGATGATCATATGGTTTTTATCCTTCAATTTGTTAATATGGTGTACCACATTGATTAATTTGCATATGTTGAAGAATCCTTGCATTCCTGGGATAAACCTCACTTGATCATGGTGTATGATCCTTTTAATGTGCTGTTGGATTCTGTTTGCTAGTATTTTGTTCAGGATTTTTGCATCTATGTTCATCAATGATATTGGTCTGTAGTTTTCTTTTTTTGTGACATCTTTGTCTGGTTTGGGTATCAGGGTGATGGTGGCCTCATAGAATGAGTCTGGTGGTGTTCCTCCCTCTGCTATATTTTGGAAGAGTTTGAGAAGGATAGATGTTAGCTCTTCTCTAAATGTTTGATAGAATTCGCCTGTGAAGCCATCTGGTCCCGGGCTTTTGTTTGTTGGAAGATTTTTTTTTTTTTTAAACATCTTTATTGAAGTATAATTGCCTTACAATTGTGTGTTAGCTTCTGCTTTATAACAAAGTGAATCAGTTATACATATACAATATGTTCCCATTTCTCTTCCCTCTTGCATCTCCTTCCCTCCCACCCTCCCCATCCCACCCCTCTAGGTGGTCACAAAGCACTGAGCTGATCTCCCTGTGCTATGTGGCTGCTTCCCACTAGTTATCTATTTTACATTTTGTAGTGTATATATGTCCATGACACTCTCTTACCCTGTCACATCTCACCCCACCCCCTCCCTATATCCTCAAGTCCATTCTCTAGTAGGTCTGTGTCTTATTCCCGTCTTGCCACTAGGTTCTTCATGGCCTTTTTTTTTTTTTTCCCCCTTAGATTCCGTATATATGTGTTAGCATACTGTATTTGTTTTTCTCTTTCTGACTTACTTCACTCTGTATGACAGACTCTAACTCCATCCACCTCATTACAAATACCTCCATTTCATTTCTTTTTATGGCTGAGTAATATTCCATTGTATATATGTGCCACATCTTCTTTATCCATTCATCTGTCGATGGACATTTAGGTTGCTTCCATGTCCTGGCTATTGTAAATAGAGCTGCAATGAACATTTTGGTACATGACTCTTTTTGAACTATGGTTTTCTCAGGGTATATGCCCAGTAGTGGGATTGCTGGGTCGTATGGTAGTTCTATTTGTAGTTTTTAAAGGAACCTCCATACTGTTCTCCATAGTGGCTGTATCAATTTACATTCCCACCAACAGTGCAAGAGTGTTCCCTTTCCTCCATACCCTCTCCAGCATTTATTGTTTCTAGATTTTTTGATGATGGCCATTCTGACCGGTGTGAGATGATATCTCATTGTAGTTTTGATTTGCATTTCTCTAATGATTAATGATGTTGAGCATTCTTTCATGTGTCTGTAGGCCATCTGTATATCTTCTTTGGAGAAATGTCTATTTAGATCTTCTGCCCATTTTTGGATTGGGTTCTTCTTTTTTTTGTTATTGAGCTGCATGAGCTGCTTGTAAATCTTGGAGATTAATCCTTTGTCAGTTGCTTCATTTGCAAATATTTTCTCCCATTCTGAAGGTTGTCTTTTGGTCTTGTTTATGGTTTCCTTTGCTGTGCAAAAGCTTTGAAGTTTCATTAGGTCCCATTTGTTTATTTGTGTTCTTATTTCCATTTCTCTGGGAGCTGGGTCAAAAAGAATCTTGCTGTGATGTATGTCATAGAGTGTTCTGCCTATATTTTCCTCTAAGAGTTTGATAGTGTCTGCCCTTACACTTAGGTCTTTAATCCATTTTGAGTTTATTTTTGTGCATGGTGTCAGGGAGTGTTCTAATTTCATACTTTTACATGTTCCTGTCCAATTTTCCCAGCACCACTTATTGAAGAGGCTGTCTTTTCTCCACTGTATATGCTTGCCTCCTTTATCAAAGATAAGTTGACCATATGTGTGTGGGTTTATCTCTGGGCTTTCTATCCTGTTCCATTGATCTATATTTCTGTCTTTGTGCCAATACCAATCTGTCTTGATTACTGAAGCTTTGTAATATAGTCTGAAGTCAGGGAGCCTGATTCCCCCAGCTCCATTTTTCGTTCTCAAGATGGCTTTGGCTATTCGGGGTCTTTTGTGTTTCCATACAAATTGTGAAATTTTTTGTTCTAGTTCTGTGAAAAATGCCAGTGGTAGTTTGATAGGGATTGCATTGAATCTGTAGATTGCTTTGGGTAGTAGAGTCATTTTCACAATGTTGATTCTTCCAATCCAGGAACATGGTATATCTCTCCATCTCTTTGTATCATCTTTAATTTCTTTCATCAGTGTCTTATAATTTTCTGCATACAGGTCTTTTGTCTCCTTAGGTAGGTTTATTCCTAGATATTTTATTCTTTTTGTTGCAATGGTAAATGGGCGTGTTTTCTTCATTTCACTTTCAGATTTTTCGTCATTAGTGTATAGAAATGCAAGAGATTTCTGTGCATTAATTTTGTATCCTGCTACTTTACCAAATTCATTGATTAGCTCTAGGAGTTTTCTGGTAGCATCTTTAGGATTCTCTATGTATAGTATCATGTCATCTGCAAACAGTGACAGCTTTACTTCTTCTTTTCCGATTTGGATTCCTTTTATTTCTTTGTCTTCTCTGATTGCTGTGGCTAACACTTCCAAAACTATGTTGAATAATAGTGGTGAGAATGGGCAACCTTGTCTTGTTCCTGATCTTAAAAGAAATGGTTTCAGTTTTTCACCATTGAGAGAGATGTTGACTGTGGGTTTGTCATATATGGCCTTTATTATGTTGAGGTAAGTTCCTTCTTTGCCTACTTTCTGGAGTGTTTTTATCATAAATGTGTGTTGAATTTTGTCAAAAGCTTTCTCTGCATCTATTGAGATGATCATATGGTTTTTATCCTTCAATTTGTTAATATGGTGTACCACATTGATTAATTTGCATATGTTGAAGAATCCTTGCATTCCTGGGATAAACCTCACTTGATCATGGTGTATGATCCTTTTAATGTGCTGTTGGATTCTGTTTGCTAGTATTTTGTTCAGGATTTTTGCATCTATGTTCATCAATGATATTGGTCTGTAGTTTTCTTTTTTTGTGACATCTTTGTCTGGTTTGGGTATCAGGGTGATGGTGGCCTCATAGAATGAGTCTGGTGGTGTTCCTCCCTCTGCTATATTTTGGAAGAGTTTGAGAAGGATAGATGTTAGCTCTTCTCTAAATGTTTGATAGAATTCGCCTGTGAAGCCATCTGGTCCCGGGCTTTTGTTTGTTGGAAGATTTTTTTTTTTTTTAAACATCTTTATTGAAGTATAATTGCCTTACAATTGTGTGTTAGCTTCTGCTTTATAACAAAGTGAATCAGTTATACATATACAATATGTTCCCATTTCTCTTCCCTCTTGCATCTCCTTCCCTCCCACCCTCCCCATCCCACCCCTCTAGGTGGTCACAAAGCACTGAGCTGATCTCCCTGTGCTATGTGGCTGCTTCCCACTAGTTATCTATTTTACATTTTGTAGTGTATATATGTCCATGACACTCTCTTACCCTGTCACATCTCACCCCACCCCCTCCCCATATCCTCAAGTCCATTCTCTAGTAGGTCTGTGTCTTTATTCCCGTCTTGCCACTAGGTTCTTCATGGCCTTTTTTTTTTTTTTCCCCCTTAGATTCCGTATATATGTGTTAGCATACTGTATTTGTTTTTCTCTTTCTGACTTACTTCACTCTGTATGACAGACTCTAACTCCATCCACCTCATTACAAATACCTCCATTTCATTTCTTTTTATGGCTGAGTAATATTCCATTGTATATATGTGCCACATCTTCTTTATCCATTCATCTGTCGATGGACATTTAGGTTGCTTCCATGTCCTGGCTATTGTAAATAGAGCTGCAATGAACATTTTGGTACATGACTCTTTTTGAACTATGGTTTTCTCAGGGTATATGCCCAGTAGTGGGATTGCTGGGTCGTATGGTAGTTCTATTTGTAGTTTTTAAAGGAACCTCCATACTGTTCTCCATAGTGGCTGTATCAATTTACATTCCCACCAACAGTGCAAGAGTGTTCCCTTTCCTCCACACCCTCTCCAGCATTTATTGTTTCTAGATTTTTTGATGATGGCCATTCTGACCGGTGTGAGATGATATCTCATTGTAGTTTTGATTTGCATTTCTCTAATGATTAATGATGTTGAGCCTTCTTTCATGTGTCTGTAGGCCATCTGTATATCTTCTTTGGAGAAATGTCTATTTAGATCTTCTGCCCATTTTTGGATTGGGTTCTTCTTTTTTTTGTTATTGAGCTGCATGAGCTGCTTGTAAATCTTGGAGATTAATCCTTTGTCAGTTGCTTCATTTGCAAATATTTTCTCCCATTCTGAAGGTTGTCTTTTGGTCTTGTTTATGGTTTCCTTTGCTGTGCAAAAGCTTTGAAGTTTCATTAGGTCCCATTTGTTTATTTGTGTTCTTATTTCCATTTCTCTGGGAGCTGGGTCAAAAAGAATCTTGCTGTGATGTATGTCATAGAGTGTTCTGCCTATATTTTCCTCTAAGAGTTTGATAGTGTCTGCCCTTACACTTAGGTCTTTAATCCATTTTGAGTTTATTTTTGTGCATGGTGTCAGGGAGTGTTCTAATTTCATACTTTTACATGTTCCTGTCCAATTTTCCCAGCACCACTTATTGAAGAGGCTGTCTTTTCTCCACTGTATATGCTTGCCTCCTTTATCAAAGATAAGTTGACCATATGTGTGTGGGTTTATCTCTGGGCTTTCTATCCTGTTCCATTGATCTATATTTCTGTTTTTGTGCCAATACCAAACTGTCTTGATTACTGAAGCTTTGTAATATAGTCTGAAGTCAGGGAGCCTGATTCCCCCAGCTCCATTTTTCGTTCTCAAGATTGCTTTGGCTATTCGGGGTCTTTTGTGTTTCCATACAAATTGTGAAATTTTTTGTTCTAGTTCTGTGAAAAATGCCAGTGGTAGTTTGATAGGGATTGCATTGAATCTGTAGATTGCTTTGGGTAGTAGAGACATTTTCACAATGTTGATTCTTCCAATCCAGGAACATGGTATATCTCTCCATCTATTTGTATCATCTTTAATTTCTTTCATCAGTGTCTTATAATTTTCTGCATACAGGTCTTTTGTCTCCTTAGGTAGGTTTATTCCTAGATATTTTATTCTTTTTGTTGCAATGGTAAATAGGAGTGTTTTCTTAATTTCACTTTCAGATTTTTCGTCATTAGTGTATAGAAATGCAAGAGATTTCTGTGCATTAATTTTGTATCCTGCTACTTTACCAAATTCATTGATTAGCTCTAGGAGTTTTCTGGTAGCATCTTTAGGATTCTCTATGTATAGTATCATGTCATCTGCAAATAGTGACAGCTTTACTTCTTCTTTTCCGATTTGGATTCCTTTTATTTCTTTGTCTTCTCTGATTGCTGTGGCTAGGACTTCCAGAACTATGTTGAATAATAGTGGTGAGAGTGGGCAACCTTGTCTTGTTCCTGATCTTAGTGGAAATGGTTTCAGTTTTTCACCATTGAGGACAATGTTGGCTGTGGGTTTGTCATATATGGCCTTTATTATGTTGAGGAAAGTTCCCTCTATGCCTACTTTCTGCAGGGCTTTTATCATAAATGGGTGTTGAATTTTGTCAAAAGCTTTCTCTGCATCTATTGAGATGATCATATGGTTTTTATCCTTCAATTTGTTAATATGGTGTATCACATTGATTGATTTGCGTATATTGAAGAATCCTTGCATTCCTGGGATAAACCCCACTTGATCATGGTGTATGATCCTTTTAATGTGCTGTTGGATTCTGTTTGCTAGTATTTTGTTGAGGATTTTTGCATCTATGTTCATCAGTGATATTGGCCTGTAGTTTTCTTTCTTTGTGACATCTTTGTCTGGTTTTGGTATCAGGGTGATGGTGGCCTTGTAGAATGAGTTTGGGAGTGTTCCTCCCTCTGCAATATTTTGGAAGAGTTTGAGAAGGATAGGTGTTAGCTCTTCTCTAAATGTTTGATAGAATTCGCCTGTGAAGCCATCTGGTCCTGGGCTTTTGTTTGTTGGAAGGTTTTTAATCACAGTTTCAATTTCAGTGCTTGTGATTGGTCTGTTCATATTTTCTATTTCTTCCTGGTTCAGTCTCGGCAGTTTGTGCATTTCTAAAAATCTGTCCATTTCTTCCAGGTTGTCCATTTTATTGGCATATAGTTGCTTGTAGTAATCTCTCATGATCTTTTGTATTTCTGCAGTGTCAGTGGTTACTTCTCCTTTTTCATTTCTAATTCTATTGATCTGAGTCTTCTCCCTTTTTCTCTTGATGAGTCTGGCTAATGGTTTATCAATTTTGTTTATCTTCTCAAAGAACCAGCTTTTAGTTTCATTGATTTTTGCTATTGTTTCCTTCATTTCTTTTTCATTTATTTCTGACCTGATCTTTATAATTTCTTTCCTTCTGCTGGCTTTGGGGTTTTTTTGTTCTTCTTTCTCTAATTGCTTTAGGTGCAAGGTTAGGTTGTTTATTCGAGATGTTTCCTGTTTCTTGAGGTAGGCTTGTATTGCTATAAACTTCCCTCTTAGCACTGCTTTTGCTGTGTCCCATAGGTTTTGGGTCGTCGTGTCTCCATTGTCATTTGTTTCTAGGTATTTTTTGATTTCCCCTTTGATTTCTTCAGTAATCACTTCGTTATTAAGTAATGTATTGTGTAGCCTCCATGTGTTTGTATTTTTTACAGATCTTTTCCTGTAATTGGTATCTAGTCTCATAGCGTTGTGGTCAGAAAAGATACTTGATACGATTTCAATATTCTTAAATTTACCAAGGCTTGATTTGTGACCCAAGATATGATCTATCCTGGAGAATGTTCCATGAGCACTTGAGAAAAATGTGTATTCTGTTGTTTTTGGGTGGAATGTCCTATAAATATCAATTAAGTCCATATTGTTTAATGTATCATTTAAAGCTTGTGTTTCCTTATTTATTTTCATTTTGGATGATCTGTCCATTGGTGAAAGTGGGGTGTTAAAGTCCCCTACTATGATTGTGTTGCTGTCAATTTCCCCTTTCATGGCTGTTAGTATTTGCCTTATGTATTGAGGTGCTCCTATGTTGGGTGCATAAATATTTACAATTGTTATACCTTCCTCTTGGATCGATCCCTTGATCATTATATAGTGTCCTTCTTTGTCTCTTGTAATAGTCTTTATTTTAAAGTCTATTTTGTCTGATATGAGAATTGCTACTCCAGCTTTCTTTTGATTTCCATTTGCATGGAATATCTTTTTCCATCCCCTCACTTTCAGTCTGTATGTGTCCCTAGGTCTGAAGTGGGTCTCTTGTAGACAGCATATGTATGGGTCTTGTTTTTGTATCCATTCAGCCAGCCTGTGTCTTTTGGTGGGAGCATTTAATCCATTTACATTCAAGGTAATTATCGATATGTATGTTCCTATTCCCATTTTCTTAAATGTATTGGGTTTGTTATTGTAGGTGTTTTCCTTCTCTTGTGTTTCTTGCCTAGAGAATTTCCTTTAGCATTTGTTGTAAAGCTGGTTTGGTGGTGCTGAACTCTCTCAGCTTTTGCTTGTCTGTAAAGGTTTTAATTTCTCCATCGAATCTGAATGAGATCCTTGCTGGGTAGAGTAATCTTGGTTGTAGGTTTTTCTCCTTCATGACTTTAAGTATATCCTGCCACTCCCTTCTGGCTTGCAGAGTTTCTGCTGAGAGATCAGATGTTAACCTTATGGGGATTCCCTTGTGTGTTATTTGTTTTTTTTCCCTTGCTGCCTTTAATATGTTTTCCTTATATTTAATTTTTGACAGTTTGATTAATATGTGTCTTGGCATGTTCCTCCTTGGGTTTATCCTGTATGGGACTCTCTGTGCTTCCAGGACTTGATTAACTATTTCCTTTCCCATATTAGGGAAGTTTTCAACTATAATCTCTTCAAAAATTTTCTCAGTCCCTTTCTTTTTCTCTTCTTCTTCTGGTACCCCTATAATTCGAATGTTGGCACGTTTAATGTTGTCCCAGAGGTCCCTGAGACTGTCCTCAGTTCTTTTCATTCTTTTTTCTTTATCCTGCTCTGTAGTAGTTATTTCCACCATTTTATCTTCCAGGTCACTTATCCTTTCTTCTGCCTCAGTTATTCTACTATTGATCCCATCTAGAGTATTTTTAATTTCATTTATTGTGTTTTTCATCACTGCTTGGTTCCTCTTTAGTTCTTCTACATCCTTGTTAAATGTTTCTTGCATTTTGTCTATTCTATTTCCAAGATTTTGGATCATCCTTACTATCATTATTCTGAATTCTTTTTCAGGTAGACTACCTATTTCCTCTTCATTTGTTAAGTCCAGTGTGTTTTGAGCCTGCTCCTTCATCTGCTGTGTGTTTTTCTGTCGTCTCATTTTGCCTATCTTACTGTGTTTGGGGTCTCCTTTTCACAGGCTGCAGGTTCGTAGTTCCCGTTGTTTTTGGTATCTGTCCCCAGCGGCTAAGGTTGGTTCAGTGGGTTGTGTAGGCTTCCTGGTGGAGGGAACTAGTGCCTGAGCTCTGGTGGATGAGGCTAGATCTTGTCTTTCTGGTGGGCACGTCCACGTCTGGTGGTGTATTTTGGTGTGTCTGTGGCCTTATTATGATTTTAGGCAGCCTCTCTGCCAATGGATGGGGTTGTGTTCCTGTCTAGCTAGTTGTTTGGCATAGGATGTCCAGCACTGTAGCTTGCTGGTCGTTGAGTGAAGCTGGGTCTTGATGTTGAGATGGAGATCTCTGGGAGATTTTTGCCGTTTGGTATTACGTGGAGCTGGGAGGTCTCTTGTGGACCAGTGTTCTGAAGTTGGCTCTTCCACCTCAGAGGCACGGCCCTGATGCCTGGCTGGAGCACCAAGAGCCTTTCGTCCACACGGCTCAGAGTAAAAGGGAGAAAAAATAGAAAGAAAGAAAGAAAGAGGCTATAATATAGTGAAGTAAAATAAAGCTATTGTAAAGCAAAGCTATACAGACAAAATCTCACCCAGAAGCATATACATATACACTCACAAAAAAAAGGAAAAGGGGAAAAATTAATATCTCCTGCTCCCAGAGTCCACCTCCTGAATTTGGGCTGATTCGTTGTCTATTCAGGTATTCCACAGATTCAGGCACCTCAAGTTGTTTGTGGAGCTTTAATCCGCTGCTTCTGAGGCTGCTGGGAGAGATTTCCCCTTCTCTTCCCTGTTCGCACAGCTCCTGGGGTTCAGCTTTGGATTTGGACCCGCCTCTGCGTGTAGGTCGCCTGAGGGCGTCTGTTCCCCGCCCAGACAGGACGGGGTTAAAGGAGCAGCTGCTTCGGGGGCTCTGGCTCACCCAGGCCGCGGGGAGGGAGCGGTACGGAGGAGGCGGGGCGAGCCTGCGGCGGCCGAGGCCGGCGTGACGTTGCACCAGCTCGAGGCGCGCAGTGCGTTCTCCCGGGGATGTTGTCCCCGGATCCCGGGACCCTGGCAGTGGCGGGCTGCACAGGCTCCCGGGAGGGGAGGTGTGGAGAGTGACCTGTGCTCACACACAGGCTTTTTGGAGGCGGCAGCAGCAGCCCCAGCGTCTCACGCCCGTCTCTGGGGTCCGCGCTGATCGCCGTGGCTTGCGCCCTTCTCTGGAGTTCGTTTAGGCGGCGCTCTGAATCCCCTCTCCTTGCCCGCCGCGAATCAAAGAGGCAAGAAAAAGTCTCTTGCCTCTTCGGCAGCTGCAGACCTTTTCCCGGTCTCCCTCCCGGCTAGCTGTGGTGCGCCAACCCCTTCAGGCTGTGTTCACGCCACCAGCCCCAGTCCTCTCCCTGCGATCCGACCGCAGCCCGAGCCTCAGCTCCCAGCCCTGCCTGCCCCGGCGGGGGAGCAGACAAGCCTCTCGGGCTGGTGAGCGCCGCTCGGCGCCGAGCCTCTGTGCGGAAGTCTCTCCGATTTTCCCTCTGCGCCCCTGTTGCTGTGGGATCCGCGCTGATAGCCGCGGCTCGCGCCCTTCTCTGGAGTTCGTTTAGGCGGCGCTCTGAATCCCCTCTCCTTGCCCGCCGCGAATCAAAGAGGCAAGAAAAAGTCTCTTGCCTCTTCGGCAGCTGCAGACTTTTTCCCGGACTTCTTCCGGGCTAGCTGTGGTGCAGTAACCCCTTCAGGCTGTGTTCACGCCGCCAGCCCCAGTCCTCTCCCTGCGATCCGACCGCAGCCCGAGCCTCAGCTCCCAGCCCCGCCCGCCCCGGCGGCTAAGCAGACAAGCCTCTCGGGCTGGTGAGTGCTGCTCGGCGCCGAGCCTCTGTGCGGGAACCTCTCCGCTTTGCCCTCCGCACCTCTGTGGCTGCGCTCTCCTCCGTGGCTCTGAAGCTTCCCCCCTCCGCCCCCCGCAGTCTCCGCCCGCGAAGGGGCTTCCTAGTGCGTGGAAACCTTTCCTCCTTCACGGCTCCCTCCCACTGGTGCAGGTGCCGTCCCTATTCTTTTGTCTCTGTTATTTCTTTTTTCTTTTGCCCTACCCAAGTACGGGGGGAGTTTCTTGCCTTTTTGGAGGTCGGACGTTTTCTGCCAGCGTTCAGTGGGTGTTCTGTAGGAGCAGTTCCACGTGTAGGTGTATTTCTACTGTATCTGTGGGAGGGAATGTGATCTCCGCGTCTTACTCTTCCGCCATCTTCTCTCTAATCTCCTTCTGGTTCTTTTAATTCCTTGTCCATATGAACTTCTTTTTCATAAAGGTAAACATTAATTAATACTCTCTACTTTTCAATTAAATCATTTCACCATTTTACCACATGGGCTTTCTGATCATTTTAGATTATATAATGCTTTAGTAGGTGAATACAAAATATGCAAGGCAATTTCCTTATTGTTAGATCTTTTCACTGCTGTAACAATGAGCAATGTATATATGAGCGTCTTCATACATAAAATTTGGAAAAAAATCATCACCTTACACTAAAACTCCCTGAATGGAGACTAATATATTAGAGGTTGATTGTATTAGAAATTAAGAAAGGCTACAAAGTTAATGAGATAAAAGTCCAACTCAAGAAGTTAAGAGGACAATAGAATTAACTCAAAAGAAATGAGACATGAAGGTAAGAACATAAATTAATAAAACAGGAAAAATTACACAATAGGATAAAAAAAAATATAGTTTTTTGAGTCAAGATTAATGCAGACTAATGTCTTCTGCCAAGGTAATTTTGAAAACACAAAGAAGGTCCAAAGAAACAGTGTCAGGAACAAAATCAGAGACATAACTATAGGTATAGTTTATAGTATAATATTTTTGTTGTAGAATTATACTATTTTCCCTTCAACATAATATGTTGGAGGAGAAACATTTATGATCTTAAAAGCACTTTTAAAACCTCAGATGAGAAAAAATATTCTAGTGATACCTGTAATAAACCTAAAATAAGTTTAAACATTTTCATAAAGAATTAGTGGTATCAAGTTCTTTGATATTTCCTAGGGGCAAAGACATCCATTTATGACTTTGTAGTTGCCTTCTGATATACTGAGATAATGGAAAAGCTTCTGTTAGAGTGGAATTTAGTTTACATCTTAACAGGGCTCTAATAATATACTCCTGGCTCAATTAATATCATCCCCTTTCCCCACATCATCCCAAAGGCTCTACAAAGACTACAGACACCTTACTTCTGGTGCTGGAGAATTGCATGCACTTCCTCTTGATAGCATTTCCCAAATGCCTTATCCCTGGAGGATCTGCCATTTTTGAAATATCTTACTCCATAAAGAGTAGAGGCTCAAGCCTCCATAGCCCTGTAAGCTTTCGCATTTTTGGACATAAATTACTCAGAAATGGAATTCCATGTTCCATTTGCAAGGGCAGAGCAATATCTGATGGTAAACCAGAAGCTAAATCAAGCATAAATCATGCTAAAAGATTTTGTTTTTATTCCTCCTTCATCCTTTATCTTTTCTTGCATTTTATATACTCTGCCATGGAAATGCAAATCTCTTGGCACCAGGGTTATGCGCACATGTTCCGAAATATACCACCCTGAACTCAGTATGAGAAGAAATCTTCATTGCTTTTGCCCTTGCCCATGTCAGAATTAGACCTTCTATCCCTTTGTCTCATGGGATTGGGCACAGGAACTGCTATGTCTGACTCTTTTCTTGAATTTCCTCCAACTGTTTTTGTTTCTTCCTAGGCATTCCAGTTTGGCAAGGTTTTTCTTTAGTAATTTGCCATCTGAAACCGGTGGTAAGATTTTCTCATAATGAGCCCTTGTAGACACCCAGTCCCCTTGTGAGAGAAGAGGAAGAGAACAGCTATATCCTCATCCCTCAGACTGCTCTCAGAATGGAATGGGGTGAACCAAGAAAGCACTGTCTGTATGAGTTATGTTATCCTGGCCAGTTTATGTCTTGAAAAACTCATTGTCAGTTTTAAGTCCCTGATCAGCTGGAGAATGTGAAGGAAAAGAGTTATACCACAAGGTTAAACAGCAGAGGAGCAGATTTTCATTCTGCTTACTAAAGGTATGAGGACATCAGTTGAACCTTCTGGAAGTAACAGCTAGACTAAAATTTCATAGTGTTCTCATCAGCTAGAGTCTTGGCTAGAGATTCAAATTATTGGAAGGAAGGAAGGAAGGATGGAAGGAAGGAAATAGTTTTCTGAAACCACAAGAGTGTTAATGAAAGAGTCTAAGTGTATCATACCTAGTGAGTGGAGTTATTCTAAAGCTTCTTACTTGAAACTATGTACATATAAGTAGCTCTTACATGGTATAGTTTAATTGAAAATCTCAGTTTTTTAAAATGAACAGAATAAGTAAGACTAACAATAGCAAATTTGCCCAGTCCCCAAGACATGTGGCAGTACATACCTATGTGATGCTTAATGCTGGAGGGAAGACACGGTGCTCTAGCCCCACTTGTCTGTCTCCTGACCTGGTAAACACACTGTCCTATCCTCTGTTGGTCCCACCTAACCCTCTAACTAGCATCATCAGATCCACAAGGCCCTAGGTCATTACCAGTCAGTGCCAACTAATTTTCTCCAAACCCTTTCCAGCTGTAACTCCATTTTCTCCCTTATCTGATTCACCCTCCATTTCCTGCAGTCTCAAAGTTTTCCTCTTAGTTTTCCCTATTCCAAAAAGATGAGTTCTCTCCACTTACTTCTCTATTTAAAGCTCACCCATGGGGACTGCCCTGGTAGTCCAGTGGTTTGGACTCTGCACTTCCACTGCAGGGGCACGGGTTTGATCCCTGGTGGGGGAACTAAGATCCCACATGCCGCGTGGTGTGGCCAAAAAAAAAGCTCACCTATGGATGAGAAATGTTAACTTCCTGTATTTCAATCATAGATTAAAATATCTCTTGGAGTAAAAGTACTTCGTGCGACTAAGAACTAACATCTACTGAAGCTTGTGTTCCGCAGGAGGGACCACACATGAAGGGCCAGAGCAGAGCCTGAGTCACAGAGACCACAGAGTGTTCTGCGGTCATCATTGGTCCTATGATCACCACCCAGGCACTGTGTCAAAGTGTTTGTTCCTTATAGCTTCACTCGTCAAGAAGGTGAAAAGGAGAGAAGGAAAGAACGAACAAAGAACTGCCCTTGTGATTGAGTGAATCCTCAGCCTATGTGTCCTCAGCCTCTCTATGTAACCGAGCACAGTTACAATTTGTTCTTATTATTAATATTTAGTCTAAGGAGGAGGATTAACAAAATCCTGAAGAAGTGAGAACTTGGGACAGCACATTTCATTACTTTTTTTCAACCCAAACATTTGTCTTACATGTAGCTTCTGATATTTATTAAGGTTCACACACATGTGAACTGAGAATTTTCAAAACATGTTTCTGCCACAGTTGTTCATCAAATTGTTTTTCCAAGAAGTTCCCCTGAATTGAAGGATCCAGTGCAGGGCCTTGGAATCTCCTCTGGTCACCCCAGGATTCTCTCTTCTGATCCCTCACTCAAAATCCAGGCTGAATATGGCATTACTTAGTTTCCCAAATGTCCCTTTTGTATTTTCTCTCCCCAAATTCCCTAACAGAAGCCATTAAAAGTAGGTTCAGAACCTTTGATTTAATATCTTTATTCCCTATGTCCTAAGAAATTAAGTCTTGTTTCTAGGTAATATTACTACAGTTATAGGATATTTTGTGAAGAAAATATGATATGAATAGGTTGATGCTATCATTTTTTCATGGAGAATGTTGGTGTTGCTTTTTTGATCCGGTATTTAACCCTAACCCAAACTGTAAAAGTACTTCTTTTTATTTCCAAATATTTTGAACCAGAGACATCAGTGCTCCCCATCATGCTCCCCCACCTTCAGCTTCACTTCAATCTGCACCCTCACCTCGTTTCCTCAGCCCTTAACTCATCCTAAGCCTTGTTCCGTCTCAGGGAAGGAGGGAGGCTGAGGACTGGGGCAAGACAGCAGTGAACCTTTATGTCAAGTGAGAATAATTCCCATCCATTGGTGGCATCAACAGGGCCACATCAGATGCAGTGCACCTGTCCTGCAGGCTTACTATCATTGAGACCAGGGTTCTGGTTCAGCAAGTGTGATGAAGGTTCTGCTCACCGGCACCCTCATGCTCTCTGTTTGATCATGGCCTGCCAGCCACAGTGTCACACCCACATCACCTGCCTCCCTCTCATCCCCAGTGCTATAAATTACCTTTCTGGTCTGGGGGTTTTGCTGTGTCGTGTTCTTTAGAGTGTCCAGTTTCTGCACATGAATAAGCCCTGTCGGCCAGGGAGCACTGTATTCATCACAGCTACAAGCCAAGGCTGACATTCGAATCTTTGCCCTGCCATTTCATCTGCTTACACTTTTGAATATGATTGAAGAGCACAGAGGCTGAGAGAGATGAAGCCTCACAATAGCTTGGTTGAACCCAGAGAGGTCCTGCTCAAAGTCCTCTCAAGGTCTCCAACTCTTCCGGCATAAAAGCCATTGTCTTCAGGGCCCTCAGTGATCTGGCCCCTGCATCTCTGATTTACTTTCTACCCTTTACTTACTCTGCCTCAGCCACGTGGCACTTTGCTGTAACACAGGGCCTTTGCACTTGCTGTTCGCTTTGTCTGGAATGCTCTTCTCCTAGATAGCCTAGTGCCTTGCTCCCTTGTGGCCTTTAGATCTTTACTGAGATGTGCTTTTCACTGAGGCCTTCCTGGACCACCCTACTTTTAACTGCAACCTCTACCTCCATCACTCCCCATCTCCCTGCTCTGTTTATGTCTCTCTGCAGCATTCATGTCTGTATCTCTATAAGTACATCTGTCTGCATGCACATATGTTACATATGTTTTGATCGATGGACCCTCCTCTATTAAATAAAAAACCCATGAAATCAGAATTTTGTTCATTTCTGTATTTGCCATACCTTGAAGAGTACTTGACACTTAGAATACCTTTCATAAACGTTAGTTGAATAAATGGATTAATAAATGAATTAGGAATCTTGGCTTTTATTAGATATAACCAATGTGGCCCTCCTGTTTTCAGTTCTCCTGGACAGAAAGATTCGTCAAGTGTAGCTTTTACTATTGAATAAAGCAAGCTTGTTTACCACAAAGAACAAGTGTTCTATGCATGAGAAATGGGAAAATAATATTTGAAGTGACACTTAAGTCTTGACACTTAAGTCAAGAAGTGAAGAAAAGGAACCACATTGGACTCTAACACTTGGTTTCTCAACCTTGGCCACATTAATGTTGGAGGCTGGATAAGTGTATTTTGTGTGATTTAGGATGTTTGATAGCATACCTGACCTCTACACACTAGACTCCACTAGCACTCCCAAGTATGACAACCAAAAATGTCTCCAAACATTGCCAAATGTTCCCTCGGGGGCAAAACCCCATTAATGCCCAAACAGGACTTTAGTTCAATAACTTCCATTTAACTGATATTAAATGATACTTCCCATAAGTACATATAATTATTTTTATGATCAATAAAATCATGGTACCCTGGTACCCAATTTGCAAAGACATATTAAAAACAAAACAAAACAAGGGAGTCATGATATTCAGTACCTAGTTAACACTTGGCAAAACACAAACCACACTAAATTCACTTTTCAAAAATCTCTCTTTTTGTTTCAAAATAATTCAAAGAGAAAATAACCTATTGCTTTAAATTATTTCAGAGAAGAAGGATATAAGGAAAAACCAAGAAAATTCATTCCATATAAAAATTATTTCTTTCTTATATCTCTGATATGTTGGAGTTTACCCATGCTCATCCAGGTTTGTGCTTGATCTTGATTTGTTTCCGTGACTGCTTTATAGCTCGAAATAAACATTTTAAAACATACATACATGAAGATCATGCCACAAAACTAGATTCCTGCAGGTTTGAGGAAAGCTCTCTCTTCACATGCAAAATTTTAAATGATGATTGCAATCATTGTCATCATGCAACCAGCCACTACCAGCTAGCAAAATGACCCATTTTCTTTCTATTATTTATTAAAGTCCCACATACGGCATAAGTTGCTGATTCCAAAGTGGAGGAAGCTGAAATGTGTAATTTCCCTGCAGAGCTAACCTTGTGGATGAAAAGAGGCTGAAGATGCCTGCAGGGAATGCAGGTGATTTCTATTATAGTGCATCATTTCTCACCGGCTTTGACCTGTAAGAAAACTGTGGTTTTCAGCTGTTTTCATTATATATGGGGTTTGTAAGAAAAATTTCTTATTACCACAGAATCTTAGAGCATTTACCTAACCCAGCTCAGCACTTAATGCAGTCATGCCTTTTACACCATCACTGACATGGTTATCCAGTCTGTGCACAATTATCTCCACGTCTGGATGCCCTTTACTCTTTGGGAGCCTGTTTAATCACTGGTGGAAGTTTTAATTACTAGAATATCTTAATTTTAACGCAAAGTTTACTGCTTAGTGTAGAGCAATATACAATGAGTTTTTCCGACCATATGAAACATCTTCAAATGTGTGAAATATGTGGCATCTTCTACTTAAATTTTTATCTAAAGAAGAAGTATATTAAATGCAATATCTATGAGGATTTTCTTTAAATAGTTTGATTTGCAGTAAAGAAATTCAAACCATGTTCAATTTCAATAGCATGATCACCATAAACATGTTAGCTCAGATTAAAGCCAAAGATTAATAGTTGCTGTCAATTGAAATATAGATTATACATTAAAAAAATTAATAATACGCTTTAACTTCTTTATTATTTTAATTATCAAAATACAACTGAACAGATGCATCAAATAAACAAAATCAAGTCCATCCTCTTTCAGTTTTATATAAAACAAAATGAGAAAATATTCCCTTAAAAGTAACTGTTAAAATAGATTGTGGAGTGTGTATCTTTGGATTAACTAACATTATTTTTTAATTTTTATTTTGTTAAATTTAAACATTTTTAAAAACATTTTTATTGGAGTATAATTGCTTTACATTGTTGTGTTAGTTGCTGCTGTATAACAAAGTGAATCAGCTATAGGTATACATATATCCCCATATCCCCTCCTTCTTGCATCTCCTTCCCTCCCACCCTCCCTATCCCACCCCTCTAGGTGGTCACAAAGCACCGAGTTGATCTCCCTGTGCTATCTTCCCACTAGCTATCTATTTTACATTTGGTAGTGTATATATGTCAATGCCACTCTCACTTCACTCAGCTTCCCTTCCCCCTCTCCGTGTCCTCAAATCCATTCTCTACGTCTGCTTCTTTATTCCTGTCTTGCCCCTAGGTTCTTCAGAACCACTCTTTTTTTTTTTTTTTTTTAGATTCCATGTACATGTGTTAGTATATGGTATTTGTTTTTCTCTTTCTAACATACTTCTCTGTATTACAGACACTAGGTCCATCCACCTCACTACAAATAACTGAATGTCATTTCTTTTTATGGCTGAGTAATATTCCATTGTATATATGTGCCACATCTTCTTTATCTATTCATCTGTCGATGGACATTTAGGTTGCTTCCATGTCTTGGCTATTGTAAATAGAGCTGCAATGAACACTGTGGTACATGACTCTTTTTAAATTATGGTTTTCTCAGGGTATATGCCCAGTAGTGGGATCGCTGGGTCATATGGTAGTTCTATATTTAGTTTTTTAAGGAACCTCCATACTGTTCTCCGTAGTGGTAGTATCAATTTACGTTCCCACCAACAGTGCAAGAGGGTTCCCTTTTCTCCACACCCTCTCCAGCATTTACTGTTTGTAGATTTTTTGATGATGGCCATTCTGACTGGTGTGAGGTGATACCTCATTGTAGTTTTGATTTACATTTCTCTAATGATTAGTGATGTTGAGCATCCTTTCATGTGTTTGTTGGAAATCTGTGTATCTTCTTTGGAGAAATGTCTATTTAGGTCTTCTGCCCATTTTTGGATTGGGTTGTTTGTTTTTTTGATATTGAGCTGCATGAGCTACTTGTATATTTTGGAGATTAATCCTTTGTCAGTTGCTTCATTTGCAAATATTTTCTCCCATTCTGAGGGTTGTCCTTTCGTCTTGTTTATGGTTTCCTTTGTTGTGCAAAAGCTTTTAAGTTTCATTAGATCCCATTTGTTTATTTTTGTTTTTATTTCCATTTCTCTAGGAGCTGGGTCAAAAAGGATCTTGCTGTGATTTATGTCATAGAGTGTTCTGCCTATGTTTTCCTCTAAGAGTTTTAATAGTGTCTGGCCTTACATTTAGGTCTTTAATCCATTTTGAGTTTATTTTTGTGTATGGTGTTCGGGAGTGTTCTAATTTCATTCTTTTACATGTACCTGTCCAGTTTTCCCAGCACCACTTATTGAAGAGGCTGTCTTTTCTCCATTGTATATTCTTGCCTCCTTCATCAAAGATAAGCTGACCATATGTGCATGGGTTTATCTCTGGGCTTTTTATCCTGTTCCATGGATCTATATTTCTGTTTTTGTGCCAGTACCATACTGTCTTGATTACTGTAGCTTTGTAGTATAGTCTGAAGTCCGGGAGCCTGATTCCTCCAGCTCCATTTTTCTTTCTCAACATTGCTTTGGCTATTCAGCATCTTTTGTGTTTTCATACAAATTGTGAAATTTTTTGTTCTAGTTCTGTGAAAAATGCCAGTGGTAGTTTGATAGGGATTGCATTGAATCTGTAGATTGCTTTGGGTAGTATAGTCATTTTTACAATGTTGATTCTTCCAGTCCAAGAACATGGTATATCTCTCCATCTGTTTGTATCATCTTTAATTTCTTTCATCAGTGTCTTATAGTTTTCTGCATACAGGTCTTTTGTCTTCTTAGGTAGGTTTATTCCTTGGTATTTTATTCTTTTTCTTGCAATGGTAAATGGGACTGTTTCCTTAATTTCTCTTTCAGATTTTTCATCAGTAGTGTATAGGAATGCAAGAGATTTCTTTGCATTAATTTTGTATCCTGCTACTTTACCAAATTCATTGATTAGCTCCAGTAGTTTTCTGGTAGCATCTTTAGGATTCTCTATGTATAGTATCATGTCATCAGCAAACAGTGACAGTTTTACTTATTCTTTTCCAGTTTGTATTCCTTTTATTTCTTTTTCCTCTCTGGTTGCCATGGCTAGGACTTCCAAAACTATGTTGAATAAGAGTGGCAAGAGTGGACATCCTGTCTTGTTTTTGATCCTAGTGGAAATGCTTTCAGTTTTTCACCATTGAGTATGATGCTTGCTGTGGGTTTGTCATATATGACCGTTATTAACTTGAGGTAGGTCACCTCTATGCCCATTTTCTGGAGACTTTTTATCATAAATTGGTGTTGAATTTTGTCAAAAGCTTTTTCTGCATGTGTTGAGTTGATCATATGGTTTTTATTCCTTAATTTGTTACTGTGGTGTATCACATTGCTTGATTTGCGTATATTGAAGAATCCTTGCATCCCTGGGATAAATTCCACTGGATCATGGTGTATGATCCTTTTAATGTGTTTTTGGATTCTGTTTGCTAGTATTTTTTGAGGATTTTTGCATCTATATTCATTAGTGATATTGGTCTGTAATTTTCTTTTTTGTAGTGTCTCTTTCTGGTTTTGGTATCAGGGTGATGATGACCTCATAGAATGAATTTGGTAGTATTCCACCCTCTGCAATTTTTTGGAAGAGTTTAAGAAAGATAGGTTTTAGCTGTTCTCTAAATGTTTGATAGAGTTTGCCTGTGAATCCTTCTGGTCCTGGGCTTTTGTTTGTTGGAAGATTTTAAAGCAAAGATTCAATTTCAGTGCTTGTGATCGGTCTGTTTATATTTTCTATTTCTTCCTGGTTCAGTCTGGGAAGGTTGTACTTTTCTAAGGATTTGTCCATTTATTCCAGGTTGTCCATTTTATTGGCATATTGTTGCTTGTAGTAATCTCTCATGATCCTTTGTATTTCTGCAGTGTCAGTTGTTATCTCTCCTTTTTCATTTCTAATTCTATGGATTTGAGTTGTCTCCGTTTTTTTCTTTATGAGTCTGGCTGAAGTTTTATCAATTTTGTTTATCTTCTTAAAGAACCAGCTTTTAGTTTTATTGGTCTTTGCTGCCGTTTCCTTCATTTCTTTTTCATTTATTTCTGATCTGATCTTTATGATTTCTTTCCTTCTGCTAACTTTGGGGTTTTTTTGTTCTTCTTTCTCTAATTGCTTTAGATTTAAGGTTAGGTTGTTTATTTGACATGTTTCTTGTTTCTTGAGGTAAGATTGTATTGCTATAAACTTCCCTCTTAGAACTGCTTTTGCTGCATCCCATAGGTTTTGGGCCATTGTATTTTCATTGTCATTTGTTTCTAGGTATTTTTTGATTTCCTCTTTGATTTCTTCAGTGATCCCTTGGTTATTTAGTAGCATATTGTTTAACCTCCATGTGTTTGTATTTTTTACAGTTTTTTTTCCTGTAATTGATATCTAGTCTCATAGCGTTGTGGTCAGAAAAGATACTTAATACGATTTCAATTTTCTTAAATTTACCAAGGCTTGATTTGTGACCCAAGATATGCTCTATCCTGGAGAATGTTCCATGAACACTTGAGAAGAAAGTGTATTCTGTTGTTTTTGGATGAAATGTTTTATAAAATAAATTGTCCATCTTGTTTAATGTATCATTTAAAGCTTGTGTTTCCTTATTTATTTTCATTTTGGAAGATCTGTCCATTGGTGAAAGTGGGGTGTTAAAGTCCCCTACTATGATTGTGTTACTGTCGATTTCCCCTTTTATGGTTCTTAGCATTTGCCTTATGTATTGAGGTGCTCCTATGTTGGGTGCAAAAATATCTACAACTGTTATATCTTCTTCTTGGATTGATCCCTTGATCATTATGTGATGTCCTCCTTTGTCTCTTGTAATAGTCTTTATTTTAAAGTCTATTTTGTCTGATATGAGAATTGTTATTCCAGCTTTCTTTTGATTTCCATTTGCATGGAATTTCTTTTTCCATCCCCTCACTTTCATTCTGTATGTGTCCCTGGGTCTGAAATATGTGTCTTGTAGACAGCATATATATGGGTCTTGTTTTGTATCCATTCAGCCAGTCTATGTCTTTTGGTTGGAGCATTCAATCCATTTACATTTAAGGTAATTATCAATATGTATGTTCCTATTACCAGTTTTTGATTGTTTCGGGTTTGTTATTGTAGGTCTTTTCCTTCTTTTGTGTTCCTTTAGCATTTGTTGTATAGCTGGTGTTGTGGTGTTGAATTCTCTTAGCTTTTCCTTGTCTGTAAAGATTTTAATTTCTCTGTCAAATCTGAATGAGATCTTTGTTGGGTAGAGTACTCTTGGTTGTAGGTTTTTCTCCTTCATCACTTTAAATATGTCCTGCCACTCCCTTCTGGCTTGCAGAGTTTCTGCTGAAAGATCAGCTGTTAACCTTATGGGGATTCCTTGTATGTTATTTGTTGCTTTTCCCTTGCTGCTTTTAATATTTTTTCTTTGTATTGAATTTTTGATAGTTTGATTAATATGTGTATTGGTGTGTTTCTTCTTAGATTTATCCAGTATCGGACTCCCTGCACTTCCTGGACTTGATTGACTCTTTCTTTTCCCATGTTAGGGATGTTTTCAACTATAATCTCTTCAAATATTTGCTCAGTACCTTTGTTTTTCTCTTCTTCTGGGACCCCTATAATTCGAGTGCTGGTGTGTTTATTGTTGTCTCAGAGGTCTCTGAGACTGTCCTCAATTCTTTTCATTCTTTTTTCTTGATTCTACTCTGCAGTAGTTATTTCCACTATTTTATCTTCCAGGTCACTTACCCGTTCTTCTGTGTCAGTTATTCTGCTATTCATTGCTTCTAGAGAATTTTTAATTTCATTTATTGTGTTGTTCATCATTGTTTGTTTGCTCTTTAGTTCTTCTAGGTCCTTGTTAAATGTTTCCTGTATTTCTCCATTCTATTTCCAAGATTTTGGATCATCTTTACTATCATTACTCTGAATTCTTTTTCCGGTAGACTGCCTATTTCCTCTTCATTTGTTTGGTCTGGTGGGTTTTTACCTTGTTCCTTCATTTGCTGTGTGTTTCTTTGTCTTCTCATTTTGCTTAACTTACTGTGTTTGGGGTCTCCTTTTCTCAGGCTGCAAGTTCGTAGTTCCTGTTGTTTTTGGTGTCTGCCCCCAGTGGGTAAGGTTGGTTCAGTGGGTTTTGTAGCCTTCCTGGTGGAGGGGAGTAGTGCCTGTGTTCTGGAGGATGAGGCTGGATCTTGTCTTTCTGGCAGTCAGGACTGTGTCTGGTGGTGTGTTTTGGGGTGTCTGTGACCTTGTTATGATTTTAGGCAGCTTCTCTGCTAATGGGTAGTGTTGTGTTCCTGTCTTGCTAGTTGTTTGGCATAGGGTGTCCATCACTGTAGCTTGCTGGTTGTTGAGTGGAGCTGGGTCTTAGCGTTGAGATGGAGATCTCTGGGAGAGCTCCCACTGATTGATATTATATGCGGCCAGGAGGTCTCTGCTGGTCCAATATCCTGAACTCAGCTCTCCCACCTCAGAGGCTCAGGCCTGACACCCGGCTGGAGCACTAAGATCCTGTCAACTGCATGACAGTGAATGTGGTGGTCTCCAATCTGAAGTCAGATTATGAGCGTCTGCAATAGCTGTTTACCTAGAACAGGCTTACTTGGGAGCACTTTGTCTACGAGGCTGTCTCCAGCAGCTGGTGGCTAAAAGAGTAGGTCTCCGCATGTGCTGCCCGAATCTTGAACGTTTGTATCGAGGTCTTCACTGGGTTCAGTCGCAGATTTGGTACAGATGATCTCAAGAACACATTACTCTCTCAAGGTGGTGTGCTTGAAACAGCTCGTAAGCCTGAGGGTCTACAAGCTGCAGGAAGACGAGACTGCCCGGGGCGGCCTGCAAGCCGTGATTCTTACCATGAACCCTGCTGCAGCCATCATGGAATCTGGCTTCCCCCGCTGCTCTGCAATCAGTTTTCAGTGAAGCTGTCTCTCTGTACTGATGAGATTCATACTACCTGAGTTGCCCAAAGCCATAGAGCGCTTAAATGTTGGGGCTGGGGTAAAAACCCAGCAAATCTGGCTCCAAGATCTGTGTTACCCAGTGCAAGTGTTGGGCCCCAGCTTCCATGTGGTGCGCAGCCAGTGTGTCACGTGGTCAGGCAGATTAACTAATATTGAACAGGGGTGGGGGTAGAATATAGGAGGCAAAATCCTGGATTAAAACCTTGGTTGTGTCACATTGTGTGAACTTGAACAAGTTACTTTATGTATAAGTTGATTCAGCTTTAAGATGGAGTTAACAGTAGTACTGATCTTATAGGACTGTTGTGAAGATTAGATTAATTAATGCATTTAAAAGTCTTTGAATAGTGCCTGAAACACAGTACATGTACTTTATCATTCATAACCCAATATTCTAATCGTTATATATCTGTCCTCTACAAAATGATCATTAATATCCTTGTTTTCAAAATCAATGTATTAATGCACTTAGCAATATGTGTGTATACATGTATGTATATACATATTTATAAAGAAAATTATACTGTTAGTTATAGAACATAATTTAAATGGGCACGTGTTAAAAAGATTTTTCAGGGAAGGAGTATTCAGATAATTTCTGTTTCAAGTCTGTCATGGTTTTCTGTCTTGAGCGTTCAAGTTTAAATCCCTTTCACCAAAAGTCTTTGTACTTTCTTTTTAATAATATTTTAAAAGTAACTCAGTAATTAATTTTATGATATAGTTTTGTCATTTGGAATTTTACCTTACATATAACATAATTGTGTGCTCTTGTGACTTCAATAACTCCAACTAGATGCTTTACCAGAAAAAATATAGAAAAGGTATGGTGTTTTATAATATTTACATTTATTTGTAAATATCATATTAACATGCAAGCTGTGTATGAGTTTTATTTCAATGCTGTATATGTTGAATGCCGAGCTGCAAGATGCAAGAACAGTGATGTAAACACAGAAAGAAGCAGTCTGTCTCCTCATGGAACTTCCAGTCCTGTTTAGGGCATTTATTATACATATTATACATTTAATCATAATGTATATGATTATACATATAATATCCTAATATAGAAATCTCTATATATTCTAATATATTATACATATAATCTCCTGTATAGAAAATAAATTGGTTGGTATGGTGTGAAATAAATGCAGTGAGGTGAGAATCAAAACACTCATACTGTTCCTGACATTCTTTTTGAGAAATCATATGGTCCTGACACAAATTCACAGATTTTCCATTTATAAATTAGTGACAATGACATGTCTTTTATAACTTTACAGGGGGTCATGTTATAAAATTGAAAGAAAATCAGATCTGGGGTTGGACATCTTGCCCTGGCCATGTGTCCATCTGGACCACTCCAGCAACCTCCTTGGGGATCCTGGTGCCCACTCTGCCCCCAGCACCCACTGCCCCACCCCCTGAAACCAGAGAGCCCTTCAAAGCACAAATTGCTCACATTTCTCTTCTTAAAACTCCTAAACTTTCCATTGTTGCCAGGATAACAAACACACTCCCTGACCAGCCCTGAATTCGCATTTCACCTCTCTCACCCTCAGTTCCTCCAACAGGCCATTGTGTGGACACTTTCTTTGCCTGGAATGTTCTATCCCTGCCCCTGCCCTTTTGTGACCACATTATTCTTCATGTCACGGTTGAGTGCAGTTATAATTTTATATAAGTTATGGTGTGATGGTTTAGTTGACAACTGTCTCTATCTGGGCTGTAAGTTCCATGAGGACAAGTGCCGTGCCTTTTGTTTTGTTGCTCTTGTTAATGCTACTCTATTCCTATCGCTTCTCACAGTATCTAGTGCACAGCAGAAAACATTTGTTCAAAAAACATTTGTTGAATTATTTCATGAATTTAATGGTTGTGTGCCTTTTAAAGTGGAGATAATTATAATAGCTGCTACACAAGGTGGTTCATCTGCCTAACAAGGGTTTTATCTGTCTTTTACAAGGAAAAAAAGAGACAGTATATTAGGCAGAACATGGCAAAAGATAAAGCACACAAATATGAGAATCTCTCATAATGGAAATAGCTAAAAACAAACTGAAATAATAACCCATAAAATTTTTATACCAAAAATAAGCCAAGAAAATTTTATTTCAACATGGAAGTCTAAGGAATTAAGTGGGTATCTGTCAAAAGTGCTCATAAAATAGGCTATGCAAACTGACGATGTTCAAGACTGCTCAGCCTTGTGAGCATGCAGGCTGCAGGGTCGTTCAGGTGCACCCCATTTTCTACCTGTGGATCCAAACAACTCCAGACAGTGTCCTCTCTACCTTGTCGTGCTGCTCCTGCTTGCTGTAGATGGCAGACACCAGGCAATAGCATTCAAGGCATCCAGTTTCCTCTGACACACAAAGTGATTGGTCATTTTTCCAGCTTCTTTTGTCTGACCCATCACGGTCAAAACCTGAGCCTGCAAAACCACACTGACCTTGGCTTAGAAGACATTTGGTTATCACCTTATCAAATAAAGCATCCCTGAATAGTGGCATTCAGGAAATACTCCCAACAAAATTGCTCAGCATCTATTTGTGACTTAGCGAGGGTTGAATTACCACAGTTTACAGTGTGTGTGTGTGTGTGTGTGTGTGTGTGTGTGTGTGTGACTGTAACGATGCCCAAAGGAAACTCAGAGAAATCACTTGTGCTTTTCAATAAAAAATTGACTAAGTATGTCAAATCATGATCCAGAGTTACACTACCAAAGGCTTTCACATGCTTTCAAGAGAACAGCACATTTGTAGGTGAAAAAATTCATAGACTGTATATTTAATGAGAAGGAAGTGCATGGAACTGAAAACTGAGATAAAAAAAGTAATTTTGGTGTCTATGATTTTGGTGAATGGTTGTAGTGCTGGTGTCACCTCAATATTTAGTAAATAGATACACTGTAAACATTTTGGTTCCAGCTTTGAGGTTCATCAAATCCTCCCTATATTACTCATTTCCCCAGCTTTATTTTCTGCAGTCTCTCCACTCACCAGTACCAGACCAAGGTCCCTGTGTGCTGCAGCTTCCTAGTAAATCTGCAAAGCTGCTTCATCCTGCCAGTGCTGTGGTGGAGCGCTCCCAGAGAAAATATCACCCAATTATGTACCACCTTCAGTGCAACAAATTTTAAGAATCAATACTTTTCTTTCAAAAAGTGCATTTCTAAAAGCTGTTAAAAATTTGGGGAGACTATCTAAAGACTGAAACTATGCTTTAACATGATGCTTGAGTTTATATGAAGAAAAGAGTAAAAGATAAAATAATTATGGTACTATTCTCTGGATATAAGGATGCCTCCCTCTACTGGGTGACTACTAATAGGAACCAAGGGTCATTCCCATCGGCAGTGATAGACTTGTTGGCTAATACACAGTCTTTCATCTACTCCCATTTTAAAACTTGCTACTTTTTGTTGAGGATGTTGGGCTTATATGAAATATAGACAAATTCCAATTTGAGCTTCATTAACTCCATGTTGTAATCAGCAAGCTGGTCAAGCACTATTAATTAGGATTGTGTTTATAGTGTTTTACTTTTCTTTTTTGAGGAAGAGAGTCAGTGCCACCTAAATGTTTGAAATTTGCTAACACTTAAAAAGCTGGTCAAAGTTAATGGGCGATTGTGCAGAGCTGTAAGCTTATTCAGCTTTCTGCTTTCCGGAGAACTGCTTGTCTCTCTCTTGGTATGCACTCCTGACGCTGCGGAATTGAGCGTAAAAAAGGAAAATGGCTTGCGGCCAGTTTCGCTCCAGGTGCCTGCTCTGCATCTAAGAGCCCCTGGTTGTTCCCCAGAAGAAGGACGTGCTGCCCTGAGGGGGAAGTCTGTATCTCCAAAGAATGGCCCATAAGGCATGCTGACTGCATAGATAGTGGTGCATAGATAGTGGTGCATAGATAGTGGTGCATAGATAGTGGCGCATAGATAGTGGCGACAGAATTATGCGGAAATACAAGGTTTACTGATTTATTGTCTGATATTCGTTCCGTACTAAACCTATATATACATTTATGCTCTTTGAATAAACTTGCCTTGCAACCATCAGTTGTCTTGGCCCTTCTGACCCCATACTGGTGCTTTTCAGTTCCTTACCCCTCACCTCCAGGAACTTCTAGCTTTCTGCAGCCGGTCTGCGGCAAGTGGCGCCCGCACAGGGACCTGAGTGCGTGAGGCATTTCGGAAGATTTCAGGTAAGTAGAACTCTCGAGTGAGATAGTGTGGCCACAAGAAATAATTTCGTTTTTAGGACGGTAACTCGAGAAAGAGTCAGAAGTAAAATAATATGGGACAAAAGGGCTCTAAGGAGCGTGATTTATTTGCTCAGGTTTTGCTTTCAATGTTAAAAGCCCGTGGAACTAAGGTAACTACCTCACAACTTCTGGAATTTTTGCAATTAGTATATGATGCTTGTCCTTGGTTCCCTGAAGGAGGATCAGTGGACTTAGCAATTTGGACTCGTGTAGAAGCTGAGTTATCTAAATATCATAAAGCACATGGACCATCTTCTGTTTCAGTTTCCACTTTTAGCTTGTGGAATTTAATAAGAGATTGTTTTAATCCAGTTTATGATTCAGTTCCAAAATTAACAGCTAAATCTGTAGAACATATTGCTGCAGTAGCTACTGCTCCTCCGTTGCCACCGAGGATAAAGAGTGTTAATTCACTTGATGATGATGACTTTTCTTTTGATTTAGCGGGTGAAGAAGCCAAATATGAGGCTGAAAAATATCCTGATGAAAATATTCTTCCGCGGTTACAGCAATTACATGTCTCTGTCCCTATCCCTCCTAAGCTTAGTCCTTTACAACAAGCAGTACGGGGAGCTCTTAATAGAGGGGAGGATCCTTTATTCTGCTGCCCGGTGGTGGAACGACCTAATCCTCAAAATCCACAACAAAATAATCGGGAATATCAGCCTCTCTCCTTTAAGGTTTTGAAAGATTTAAAAGCAGCCTGTGCACAATATGGGCCTATAGTCCCTTTCACTATTACTATGTTGGATACTATTGCAACAGAAGCATTGCCTCCAGCAGACTGGAAATCTATTGCTCGTGCTTGTCTCACTGGTGGCGACTATTTACTTTGGAAATCAGAATATTATGAAAAGGCTGCTGAACAAGCTGAAAGAAATACTGCACATAATGTGCTAGTAAATTATGAGATGTTGATTGGGGAAGGACAACATCAGTTATTACAGGATCAATTAGCTTTCCCTTTTGTGGCTTATGCTCAGATCAATCATATAGCTCTACATGCATGGAAACATTTACCTGCCTCCACTAGGACTGAAGACCTTGCTAAAATAAGGCAGGGGGCAGATGAACCCACCTTTCTCATATCTTGGTAAGTATATCACAAATTATAATATTACACCTCAGAAGATAGAGATACGGACTGACGTTCTTAAAACTTTAAATGATTTTCAAAAGTTATTAGGAGATATTAATTGGCTGCGACCTTCTTTAAAATTAACTACGGGTCAGTTACAGCCTCTTTTTAATATCCTAAAGGGAAGTCCTGATCCTTCTTCCCCTCGTATTTTAACTTCTGAAGCTCAACAAGCACTCAAGCTTGTAAACAAAGCAATACAATCTGCTCAGCTAACTAGAATTGAGCCTTCTTTACCTATACTATTAATAATCTGTGCTACGTCACATACCCCTACCGCCTTATTATGGCAAGAAACAGGAATTCTTGAATGGATTCATATGAAAAATACGCCTAATAAAGTCATTACACCTTATTATGAGTTAATAGCAACCCTTGTTCAATTGGGTCGTAGAAGAAATATTCAGTTGGTAGGATATGAAACAAATTCTATTATTATACCTTATACTACTTATCAATATTCTTGGCTATTATTTGTCTCTGATATTTGGGCTCTTGCTTTTGCTGGATATTCAGGAATTATTGATAATCATTATCCTTCTAATAAGCTCCTTCATTTTGCTACTCAACATCTATTTATTTTTCCTAAAACTATCTGTTCAACTCCTATTCTCAATGCCCCAAATGTTTTTACTGATGGTTCTGCCAATGGCATCGCTGTGGTTATTTCTGATGACTTACTTCATAAAGAACAAACAGATCATACCTCTGCCCAACGAGTTGAATTACATGCGATTTCCTTGGCTTTTCAAATCTTTTCACACTGTTCTTTTAATCTCTATACGGATAGCCATTATTTGGTTACTATTTTGCGTAACATAGAAACTGCTATAATTGGCAATACTGTTGATTCTCAATTGTTTCAGACTTTCTTTCAACTACAAAAGATTATTCATCAGCATGACTTTCCTGTAGCCATATTACATATTCGAGCCCATTCAGGTCTCCCTGGCCCATTGTCTTTGGGAAATCAATTGGCTGACGAAAATACAAAGATTATAGCCTTAAGTTTATCTCAACCTCAGGATCTTGCTACTCAATCACATAATTTACATCATCAATCTGCTGCTATGCTTCAAAAACAATTCTCTATTTCTAGAGAAACAGCCCGATACATTGTTAAGTCCTGCTCTAAATGTTTACCCCACCTTCCTGTTCCACAATTTGGAGTCAATCCTCGGGGTTTACTCCCTCATCATCTTTGGCAAATGGATGTTACTCATATTCCCTCTTTTGGTAAATTACAATTTGTTCATGTAACTGTTGATACTTACTCTAATTTTATATGTGCTACGCCTTTGGCTGGGGAATCTACTAAATATGTAATTACTCATTTATTTCATTGTTTTGCATCTATGGGAATTCCTAAAGCTTTAAAAACAGATAATGCTCCAGGATATACGAGTAAAGCTTTTGCCAATTTTTGTGCAACTTTCCATATTTCACATAAAACAGGCATTCCCTACAATCCTCAGGGTCAAGGTATTGTAGAACGTGCCAACCAACAATTAAAAATTACATTACAAAAAATAAAAAAGGGGGAATATGATAGATCTCCTCAGATTATGCTTAATCATGCTTTATTTATTTTAAATTTTTTAACTTTAGATGCATTTAGTCACACGCCTTATGAACGATTGTTTACAGGTCTTTCTGGAACCCCTCCTGAAAAAGCGCTTGTTAAATGGAAAGATCCCATGACTAACCTTTGGCATGGACCAGACCCTGTTTTAGTATGGGGCCGAGGCCATGTTTGTGTCTTCCCTAGGGAGGCAGACTCTCCGCGGTGGCTCCCGGAGCGCTTGGTTCGACATTATCATGCCATCACCAATAAACACCCTGACTCAAAGAATGCGTCGCCTGAGGCTCTCGCAATCGACCACAGCACACCCCAACAGGTTCCCCCGGCAGACGAGAAGAATGCGGTGACGGAGTAGGAGACAACTTGTCAGGGAGGCGAGGGGAGATCGAAATCAAATTACTTGGTATCAATTGCAATGTTTAGTATTTCAAGCACGTAGGATTATGGAGGAGAGTGCTCATCCTCGCTCTCCTCTTACCTTTTTTTTTAGCCATGATAGCTGTATTGGCAGCCCCACCTATAGAGGCTAAATCTTATTGGGCTTATGTACCCGATCCTCCTTTATTACAACCTGTTACATGGTCTGAAGCTGACCTTCCAATTTTCTATAATGATTCTACTTTTGGAAGAGTGCTAGGAAATTTGCCTATTACTAATACTTCTGTTAATTACTCTAATTGGTTTAATACTCCCCCTGTTTGTTTAAGTCCTATGAGTACCAGTTCGGGTTGTGTTAAGGCTGTTGCTTTAGAACATGCTATTTCTTACCAAACCACTGTAAATTCTCAATTTTTTACTCATTTACATAAAAATTATAAAGCTGTGGGATCTAATATTTGTCTTCCTTGCAAACAGACTGTTTCTAGACGAGAAGATTTATCCACCTTTGTATTTTGGTATAAGGATAACGTTCCCATTCACATGAATGCTAGAGTAACTAAGCTTGCTTCTAATACTTCGTTGGATCATTCTCTATGCATATATCGCTTGAGGATTAAAGATACTGGACATTATTTGTGTATTGAAACTACCATGGGTAATCAAGGGACGTTATTAGCTGGACATCAAATTACGGTCATAAAGACTGTCACAGGACTACAGTTTCCTGCTTTTATGGCTTCTGAATTCCTGCAGTCTGATTTTCCTGTTTGTAATGATACATGGACTAAAGCCTCTGTCTGGTGGACTTTAGATTATGATAATGGCACCATACTAGCTTCTTCGGTCCCCGTTAATAATAACAGCCTTGTGTTTTACAAGCAATGGGAATTCTGGAAACTTGCCTTATCCTTTTCTTATAGACCGGTGATTACTTGCGTCGCTCCTCCTTATGCTTTATTGATTGGAGATTTAATTGTAGAAAACACTATGAATCCTATAGGTTATAATATTATTTGTGTTAATTGTATCTTTAGTAGTTGTGTTTTGCCCGTTAAAGGATCTGCATCTGTTATGATTATGAAGCAACCTTCTTATATAATGTTACCTGTTAATTTGTCTGAACCATGGTATCATAACACTGGCATGCAAGCCTGGCTGGAATTGACTGAAGCATTAAAACGACCAAAGAGATTTATTGGTGTTCTAATATGTGCAATCCTAGCCTTAGCAGCTTTAACTGCTACTGCGGCCACTGCTGGGATTGCTCTTTCACAAACTATTCACCAGGCTCATTATGTTAATCAGTTATCTAAAAATACTAGTGTAGCATTAGCCCTACAAAGTCATACTGATACCCAACTAAAAACGGAAGTAGATGAATTTAAAAATGTTCTAATAGGAATAGGGGATCAAGTTATGGCTTTAAAATTAAAAATGCGTTTGATTTGTCATGCCAAATATACCTGGATTTGTGTAACTCAACATTTATATAATGATTCACAATGGGATTGGGAAAAAGTAAAAATGCATATATTAAGTATATGGACTGATGGACACATTAGCCTTGATATTCAAAAGTTAAATGCCGAAATACAAGTTATTCAAGAGGCCCACCTGGACGAAGATGGACCCCAGAATTTGATTCAAGGATTATTAGATCAACTACAAGGGCTAAATCCGATACAATGGATTCATGGAGGGCTCTCAGGCCTGATATCAATTGGTGTACTACTTTTATTGGTGATCGGTTTATTACCTTGTGTTGTTAGATTTGTAATGGAGCGCTTCACTGTCTTGCGTCAGGATGTTCATGGCTTAAAGCTACATTATCAAGCTTTAAAAAATAATAAAAAAGGGGGAAATGTGGTGGCCCCCAAGCTGTAAGCTTATTCAGCTTTCTGCTTTCCGGAGAACTGCTTGTCTCTCTCTTGGTATGCACTCCTGACGCTGTGGTATTGAGCGTAAAAAAGGAAAATGGCTTGCGGCCAGTTTCGCTCCAGGTGCCTGCTCTGCATCTAAGAGCCCCTGGTTGTTCCCCAGAAGAAGGGCGTGCTGCCCTGAGGGGGAAGTCTGTATCTCCAAAGAATGGCCCATAAGGCATGCTGACTGCATAGATAGTGGTGCATAGATAGTGGTGCATAGATAGTGGTGCATAGATAGTGGTGCATAGATAGTGGCGCATAGATAGTGGCGACAGAATTATGCGGAAATACAAGGTTTACTGATTTATTGTCTGATATTCGTTCCGTACTAAACCTATATATACATTCATGCTCTTTGAATAAACTTGCCTTGCAACCATCAGTTGTCTTGGCCCTTCTGACCCCATACTGGTGCTTTTCAGGTCCTTACCCCTCACCGCCAGGAACTTCTAGCTTTCTGCAGCCGGTCTGCGGCAGTGCAGGCTTCTGAGCAACTTATAAAGTGAAGAAAAGGATCTCCACCATTTTCGGCCATGTGGTTCTCTCCCACTGGCCTGTAGCCTCCCTGGTCACGTGACAGCCTCGTGTTGACTTGAGCTAAGGTTGATGGCCCGTTGATAAGGGGCCACTGCCTTCTTTGGAAATTGTACCACTGAAGGTTTGGTAATACCAGAGCTCTCTTAATTATAAAAACAACTCTTTGATCTCTCTTGTTATAAGATGCTTCCTTGTTATTAGAGGGTCACACCTAATAACAAGGAGTTTCTTCTTGTTAATGCCTAACTTTGGGCCATTCACTATTTTCTCCAATCATCAAAGAATATAATAACAAAAAATAAAACAAAACACAAAACCTCGTATCTCTTTTTATTTGTGGAAGTTTAATAAAAATGTTTACTCACCAACATTCTAGCAAGTATGATGTTTTGAAATTATCAGTGGCCATTATTTATCCAAATTTGTCTTAAATTGAGATAAATAATAAAGTATTCTAGAAGGAAAGTCATCTTGCAGCAAATTTTAAGAGTCTGCCTCAATAACTAAGCTGGGGCACAGTAATTGATACATTGCTCTAAATAAATGTATATAAGTTGAAGCTTGAAAATTTCTTTTCCAATCACACATTTTTGTTTTGCTGGTGTTTACTTTAATAGGACTTTTAGCCATATGATAGGCCCCCTTGCATTTGTCTAGTGAAACCTTCCATTTGTGTGATCTCTTAAAATCTTAATTTTTTTTTCTTTTTTAAATCACTTAGCTGCCTAAAAAAAATTACCATTTTACAAACACTGAAGCTAAACCATAAAGAGGTTAAATGTCTTGACAAAGATCTCAGGGCAAATGAGGTTCAGGGGGGAAAGCAGAATCAGGTGTCTTTAGCCTAGACAACATCGTCCAAATTAGTATCCAAGTGGAATTATACAGAAATAAATGAACTTGGTGTACATTTGCCCTAGTGCAAAGTTTACTGTCTACATAGTCATCTTATCAGGATTGCCATTTTCGAATGCAAGTTTGGCAGGTGACAAGAGACAAATCTATATACAGATATACAGTAGGTGGCAGGGGAAGAATTGGGGGAACTTCAATGGATACACAAAGACAAAGAATATTGTTGGCAAGATAAGTAGGGCAGTTAGTGGACTGTTTGGGGGTTGTTTGTCAATAAAATAGAAGAGGGCTAAGCCCTCCTAAACTCTTTTCTGTTTTTTGTTAATTTCTTAATGTGTGTAACAACTAATTTGTATTATGTTGCTAACAAGTCAGCGAATAGAAATATAGAACAATTTTAAGTGTTAATTAAGAAAACTTCTTAAGCAGGTCAGCATTAAATAAATTCAAGATATAAACATATTCTCGAAAACAGGAGAGTTTCAAATTTACCAGAAAATAAAAATCCTGTGTGCATTTCAGTTTGGAAAAATAGTTAAAAAAAGAATCATACTACAGGGCAGGGAGTCTACTGGGCAAGGAGAATGCTGTTATGTTTTTGCATTAAACCTAAAGTTTTTCTTTTTATTATTTGTAAGTACTCATTATATGCCATTATTTGTGGTCCTGCTCAGATAATAAAGGAAAAAAAATCCCTTTCCAAACTGTTGCTTTAAATAAGCTGTAGTAAGAACATTTTACAGAGCACCTCCATATAAGAACATTCTGTCCATTATAAATGTGGTTATATCATGTATATTAAATAAGGAAAGAAAGAACAATAATGGAGGCTTGGATCATCTGCAGAAAGCTGATGTCCACCCTGCATCTAGTGTCGATGAAATTTCTGTATCACTGTAGGGGAACATTTCCTCATTGTGGATTTATAAAAGCTTGTATAAATGATGTAAAAAGAAGTCTGCTACTCAATAAATCATCAGTACTACTTTCTGCAGCTTGGAGAGGTTTCCTTAGAGATATGATTATAAGCACTGGGCAGATTTCACAGAGCTGAATTTGGAGGGCTGTAGAAATCACAGATCCAAGGTTCAGTATGACTGTCAGCATTCTGAGCTTCCTGCCAGGCTCAATGAATTTGATTTCTGAGGCATTATTTGGGTTTTTGTCATTTGTTTGATAGGTAGACCTGATCAGCATGATCTCATTTCAACACAACAGGCTCTCCTTAATCTCCCTTGCCAGTGTCAACTAAGAAAGGCCATAGTTGTGAAAGTCTGAGCTCCCTAGACAATTCTTTATTTTAGCCTCATTCATTCCTTCATCTTCCTTAAATTACTTTTAAAAAAAAGAATAACAAAGAAAATGCACAAGAGATTAAAAAATTTAATATTATAATCTCCACTGAGGGTGTGGGTAAAATGAGAAGAGAACTAACATTTACAGAGCATCTACTGTATGCCAGGCATGATGATTCACTCCTTAAATATTTGGACGCACTGATGTCAATTTAACCGTGCAAAGATACCTACAATTCATATCCATATCCATGTTTACTTCAGATTTAGTTAGTTAAACCCTTAGGTGACTTCCGGTTTCAGCTGGAAGATGCAGAGCTGGAAAGACCATTACTCCCACTGTTACAATGAGAAAAAACCTGGACAAACTGCAAATTAATGACTTTTTTTGAGCCTCTCAGATGACTGAGGTCACAGGGCAAACAACCAACCCAAGAGATGGATGCTTGCAGCGTCAGGGAAGACGCTACCAAACGCCATATAAACCAGTAGGAATATTAAACCAGAAATGTTAGCAAACTGCTGAAGGCGGAGTGTGGGCTAGCTGGGAGAGTGTGGTGCTTCTGGAGACCACAGACACGGAGAGTGCCGCATGTCCTTGCTGGGTTTCCCTCCAGGAACCCCACCAGGCTCTAGGTGACCAAATGTCCTCTCCTGGTCTACCTGGGACAGAAGGCGACTCCGAGATGCGAGATTTTTCAGTTTTATAACTAGGACAAGGTAGTGACCCTACTAGGATTTCACAGGAGAGATGATGGAGAGAAATAGGAGAAAGCTTCTGTATGCTGCTCGCAGGGGGAGGAGACCAGCAGTCACCTCCCACATCTGCCCAGACCAATTAGAAGAAAGGAACGGAGGTGATACCAAACTCCTCAGAGAACCATCTCCCTTTTCTCCCGCGCACTAATTCCAGCATCATGAGTAGTATAAACACGTGCTTTAAAAAATCCATGAACACTTTAGGGCTCAAAGACTGCCATATAAATAAACTCAGGGGAGGTGTTTTTCCTGAAAGGATTGAAATCAATTCCCTCACAAGGTAACTTCCGGAGACAGAATATGACAGTAAACAATAGTGCAATACTTTCCTACCTGAATTAATTTTACTTCCCTGACTTTTTTGCTGCTCTGAAATTGTCAAAAAGAGCACTGTTTTTCATTTAAAACTTCTCCTACTGAGTTACTCAGCTAGGTTTAACTAGAAATGCAAATTTTGAAGTCCAAAATATTAACAAGGGAATTCAAATTAACACACATATCAATATTGTGTAACTACACCTCTAACTTCCTTAGACCCAAAGAACAGTCTTGCAGTTCTGCGTCTTCCATGTTTGTCTTTCTTTTCCTTTCACTTATAACTCTGAATTTCAAGGAGGAATTAAGACTCCACTTTTAAAGATATGAAAAGAAATTACTGCAGGAAGAAAAGACATGATATATAATATATTGAAAATCAATTTATTGCTTTGTTCTCTGTACAGGCAGTGCATTTATCCTAAATAGTACTAATATCAAGCATTGAAGCTTGATTTCAGGCATTTCTTCTTCCATTTAACTTACCAAGTTAGACATTCCTGAACTAAACATGGCCATTCTTGGTCTCTACAGACATTGTGATTTCATAAGAAAAGGAAGATAAAGTATTTACAAGTCACCTTGAATTAAAAATGCATGTGACATAGAAACTGGTTCTGTTAGTAATACTGTCTAATTATAGCGGTGTGCTGGATCCAACCCGGCATATTCTTTCAACTTTGTGTTCAGTGAAATCACACAGGTGGCTTGAAATGAGCCACAGTGGGAGCGCTTATGCCATGGAAATTGGCAGATGCTACACCCAGAAATGTTAACATATAAGCATTGCTTAATAGATCATCTCTGGTAACACATGCTTCTTGCCTAGAAGAGGAGGGGTGGTATTTCAGTCATGAAGGAGCTATAGAGAGGGAGATGGACTTGGGGTGCCATCACTGGGAAGTTGTTCTAGTGCAGAACCACTTTCTGGAAGTATTTTTCACCCTAGTTAGTGATGAGTCATAAAATATCTCCCATAGACATTCTTTTCTGAAATAGTAGACCTCTGGTAAATTAAGGACTGTAGTGGGTTGAACTGTGCCCCCCCCTTTGCCCCCAAAAGATATATCCATATCGTAAACCCTAGAATCTTTGAATATGTCCTTATTTGGAAAAAAAAAGTCTTTGCATATGTAATTGGTTAAAGAATTTAGAATAAGATCATCTTGGATTACCTGGGTGAGCCCTAAATCAAATAAGTATCCTTGTAAGCTACAGAAGAGAAGGAGACACAGAGGAGAAGTTCAGGTGAAGACAGATGCAGAGATTGAAGCCATGTGACCACCAATCAAGGAAGCCGAGAAGTGCGTGGAGCCAACAGAACCTAGAAGAGGCAAGAAGGATTCTTGCCTAGAGTCTCCAGTGGGAGTATGGCCCTGTTGACACTTGATTTCAGACTCTGGCCTCCAGAAGTCTGTGAAAATAAATTATAGTTTTTCTAAGGCAACTGTTTGCAGTAATTTGTTGTGGCAGCCACAGGAAACCAGAACAAGGACCAATGGGAATTAATGTTTATTTATTAAAAAAATTTTTTTTCTAAGAGACATACCCTCAAGACCCATTAATTCAAATGATACAATAGACACGCATCCTCTTTCATCCTCTACTTTTGCATTTATTTCCTCTACAAAATAGCTCTCACACTCATCTGTGATCAATACAGGCATTTCGTGAGCAGCTCCGTTTCTGTATCTCCTCTCTAGTTCATCTTTCACATATGGCTGAAATGAATCATTTCATCTGGCATTCTCCCCATGCCCCTACTCATCAAATGTTGGTTCTTTTCTAATCTGGGGTTTTCTCAGCAGCTAGCAGGGTGTGATCAATATCAAACTGTGACAATTTAAGCAGGTGAGAAGTATCACTTTAAAGAGGAAATGCCAAACATTATTGAAAAAACAGCTGAAGAAAAAGTTTGACATGAGCCAGCAGCACAAGACTATAGCACTGTCAGGAGGCCATGAAAAGGGAAAAAACAAAAACAACTTTCTGCATTTTGCATACAGTTGCAGCTTCCTACTTCTCCAGATTCATCTCATGACATTTTCACCCTCATTCTACTTTCAGGCACAGTTACTGTTTGTGTTCCTGGATACCTTCAGCTAAGAATTAGTTAGATTGACCTGGTCATTCATATAGTGGTATGGGTGACTATGAAATACCTATTACCTCTGACCCATGAATTCAACTAGGAATCTATCTTAACATCTTAACATGTTTATCCCAAATCCATTTTTAAGAAGTCATATGTGTCAATGAAACAATGTTGCCTGCCATATCAGTAGACAAATTATGTTGCAGCCATCAAACCATCACATTACAGCCGCCTAGAAGGTGAGCCCTGAGGGAACTCAGGATAGAAACAGGATGCCTGCCATCTAGCAGTCAGTAGCTGCAGCCACTACCCTCACCCCAACAGTGGTATACCCTGAGGAGACTCAGGATGAGAAAGCACAGGATACTGGCACCAGATAGCTGAGGTGCATATCAAGGGAATGATTTCAGGGAGCCCACACTCTTGCATCTTTCCATATATAGAAAAGTGTTAAATTTTTAAACTTGAGATATCTGATTTTCTTTAATTAACAGTAATCTTTTGATGTTCTGACTACCCGGTCTTTGTTATGAAAACCCCTATATATCCCGGCTCCTCCCTGACCTCTTTGGAGCAGTCCCTTAGAGCTATCTGAGAGGCTGCATCCCGGGCTTAAGTCCTCAATTTTGTTCACCAAATAAAACATAATTCTCAACTTTTAGGTTGTGTATTTTTTTCAGTCAACATATGCATGAAGATATTCATTTCCACAAAAAAGAGAAAGGAATGTAAATGATCAACAATAGGGGGATTATTAAATAATCTCTAATACATGAAGTTAATAACTAGTAAGCAGTTACAAAGATATTATTTATGAAGGCCATGTAGTAACAAGTGACTAGAAAAGAATATAAATTTGTAAACAATTTAATATGTGTCTGCATATATAGAGAGAATATTTGGTTTATATTGCACTGTGACTAACTAGCACATATTTAGCAGCTGAAAACAATCCAGTTCTTATCTCATAGTTGTAAGGTCACAAGCCTGGGGCTCAAATGGGTTTTCTGCTTAGAGTCTCATGAGGTCAAAGTCAATATGTTGGTTGTGTGGGTTCTTATTTAGAGGACCTGCTTACAACTCATTCAGGTTTTTGCCAGAATTCAGGTTTTGTGTTTATTGGACCAACGTCACCATTTCCTTGCTCTCTGTAAACCAGCTGCATTCCTTCTCATGTGATCCCTTCCATCTTCAAACCCATGGAATCCTTGTCACGTGTCAAATCTCTCTGACTTTGCCTTCTGCCTTTTGAAGATCTCATGTGATTAGATTGGGCTCAAGCAGATAACCTCTGTATCATAAGGTCAAGTGACTTGGGACTTTAATTAAATCTGCAAAATCCCTACACAGCGGCAGTGCCTAGATTAGTGTTTGACTAAATAAGCAGGGGATGGGCACCTTAGCAGGGCCATGTTTAGAATTCTTTCTATCTATCTATCTATCTATCTATCTATATCTATCTATCTACCTATCTATCTACCTATCTATCTATAAATGATGGTTAATTTTATGTGTCAACTTGACTGGCCAAGTGATGTCTAGGTAGCTGATTAAACATTATTTCTGGCTGTGTCTGTGAGGATGTTTCTAGAAGAGATTAGCATTTGTATAGATAGACTGAGTAAAGCAGAAGGCCATGCCCAACGTGAGTGGGCAACATCTGATCCACTGAGGACCTGAACAGAACAAAGAGGCAAAGAAAGGTTGGACTTGCTCTCTCTGTCCCTTACAGCTTGAGCCAAGACATCCATCTCCTCTGCCCTCAGTGCTCTCAATTCTCAGGTCTTCAGATCTGGACTGAAATTTACACCATTGGCTCTCTGCCTCTCAGGCCTTCCAACTGCACCACTGACTTTCTTGTATCTCCAGCTTGCAGAGGACAGATTCTGGGACTTAGCCTTCACAATAGTGTGAGCCAATATCTTATAACAATATCTCATAATCAATCTATCTATATCACTCTATATATCCTCTTGGTTCTCTTTCTCTGGAGAACCCCTGACTAATTAGCTAGCTAGCTTTATTTCCCCACAAAGGGAGGAAGAAGGAAGAATGCCCCATGCAAAATTTGATTCAGACGGTAAGGTTAATGATGGTACACAAGCATATATTCTATAGGGAAGAACTAAAATAATAAATTGTATGTATATATAAATATATATATTATGGTTGGTGGGAGGGCTATTTATTTATTTATTTTGCATTCTCTTTTTTCAAATATTTCATTATGTTTTTATATTATTGTATAAATGAAAAATTGATCTGATTTTATTTCATTGCTTCCTAAAACCTTGTCTCTCCCCAGTCTCCCTATCAGTGGCTGTACTTCTTCTCAGTCCTCTAAAAGTCCCTTCTTTGTCCTAGGGTCCTTAATTTTCTGTTTCTTACTCTTTCTGTCCTCACATTCAAACAGTTCCCAAGTGCAACCAAATCTTTCATGATGGATTCAATCCATTTCAACACTTTCTGCCCAACTCCAGACTTTTAGCCACTCTCACCAGAATGTATTCAATAAATTCCACATATTCTACATATTTCCACAAGGGTCTTATTCCTCACATATTGCTTCAAAATTACCTCCTCAAAACATACTTTTGCTTTTTGTCCACTACTAATTCAAATTTGGTCTCCAGTGTGGGTCTTACTACTCCATTTATATAATCTTTCTTCAACTTCTTACCTTATTTTGAAAATTTCTCCATTTCAAATTCTCTACTTTGGCTAAGCAACATTTCTGGGTTCACCTCCATGATATGTACCCATCCATCTGTCTGACTCCTCTTGTTCAAACCTGCCAATTTGATGAAAATTTACTCTAGGTCTTCTTGATGCTTATTTCCATGGAATTTCTAAACATTAGTAAGGATCAATAGGAGAAAGTATTTGAAGATATGCAGCCATTATGCAAGATATTATTATAGGATAGCATAATTATTTTAAAAAATTATAGTTGATAGAAAAGATCTAAGAAAACTTAAAACGAATATTTTTCAAATTTTAAGAATTGGAAAGTCATATTCCAGAAGTAACAGATTAGTGAACATAATATCAATCACAGGCAAACTACTAGAAGGAATTAGAACACCGTTATCACTAAGGATAAGAAATATGATCAGTAAAACAGTAAGAATGTTATTCCAAACTAACAATATATTTTTTCAGCTTTATTGAGGTATTATTGACAGAACTAACCATATTTTTAATAATTTCATTAGCCTTGATCAGGCAAATGCTTTCAGCAAGATACCTGACAAAGAATCATGATATCACTGTAGATGAGACTGAGAACTGTGAGTTGGATGATAATAAAGTAGGTAAATTCATAGGTAATGGAATAACTGAATCCAAGAATCTTGAATGAGAGAGAAGTCAACTTGAAGAGAAGGTCCTACAGATATACCACAAGGCTTAACATTAGTTCTGCATTGCTTAACACATTTATCAATGATTTAAACAAATATAAAAGGCATTCTTACCAAGTTTGTTAATTAAAATACCTGGAAAAGTATACTGAGACAATTAGAAGCAGAAGAAACAAGAAGTTCCAAATGAGTGGGATCAAGATGGTGGAGAAGGAAGACCCTGAACTCACCTCCCCCAGCAAACACATCGAAACTACAACTGCATATAGAGCAACTCTTGCTGAGAATGACCAGAAGAGTAGCAGAATTGCTCTTCTACCAAGGTTGTAAAGAAAAAAACACATGGAGTCTCATAGGAGGGGAGCAGAAGTTATCTAGTCAGAGCCCACACCCCTAAGTGGGTGACCTAGAAGAGGAGGGGGATATCACAGGCTCAGGTATCCTTTCTAAGGAAGAGGAGTTCAAACCCCATATTAGGCACCCCGGCCATGGGGTCTGGCACAAGGAAGATGAACCCCTTTACCTGGTTTGAAGACCAGTGGAGTTTACTGGAGAGCTGTAAGAAACTGAGATCCGGCTCTTAAAGGGTGCATGCACAGACTTCCTTGCTCCCAGTCCCAGCACAGAGGCAACAGATAGCAAATTTCCTTGTGCTCTGGCTGACCTGCCAGTGCACCCCACCCCATCCCATGCTGAGCTCTTGTTCCAGCACTGCTCCCCACTAAGATAGAGATCACCATTACAATCAATTGTGTACATGCATGCACCAGGGAAAAGGGTAATGAGCTGAGAAGTGCTTCTCTCTCCCCTGGGGCCCTGACCCCACCCCTAACCAAGGTAGAGACTGACATCACTCCAGGGAGAATCCCAGCTACCTCAGGCTCCTGCTCCAGCCCTTTGGGGCCCAGCCCTGCCCCACAACATGGCAGCAACTGCCATTGAGCCTGGGAGAACACCTGGCTCACAGCTGGCTCTGGGTCTCGCCCCTCTGACTCCAGTCATGCCTCCCACCAAGGTGGTGGTAACCAGCACAACCTGGGAGAAGATGTGGCCTGTGCTCACTTCATATCCAGCTCTCCAACCAAAGTCACTAGGCACTGCATTGGGATGCTTCCACACAAGGGCATGTCTTCAAGACTGGGATAAGTAACTGTTTAGCCTAATTTCATAAAGACAAACAAAATGAGAAGACAGAGGAATATGTTACAAATGAAAGAACAAGATAAAACCCCAGGAAAAAAAGCAAAAGCAGTTCTAAGAGGAAAGTTTATAGTGATACAGTCCTCCCTCAGGAAACAAGAGAAATCTCAAGTAAAACAACCTATCTTTCAATCTAAAGGAATTAAAAACAGAAGAACAACAACAACAAAAAAAAGCCAAAAGTCAGCAGAAAGAAGGAAATAATGAAGATCAGAGTGGAAACAAATAACAATAGAGACCAAAAAAAAAAAAAAAATAGAAAAGATCAATGAAACTAAGAGCTCGTTCTTTGAAAAGATAAACAAAACTGATAAATCTTTAGCCAGACTCATCAAGAAAAAAAGAAAGAGACCCCAAATAAACAAAATTATAAATGAAAAAGAAGTTAAAACTGATATCACAGAAATACAGTCATTAAGAATACTATGCACAGTTATAGGTCAACAAATTGAACAACCAAGAAGAAATTAATAAAATTCCTAAAAACATAGTTTTCCAAGACTGAATTGGGGAGAATAGAAAATCAGAACAGACTTATTACTAGTATTGAAATTGAATCAGATATCAAAAACCTCCCAGCAAACAAAAGTCCAGGACTGGATGGCTTCACAGGAGAAGCCTACCAAATATCTAAAGAAGAGTAAACATCTATTATTCTCAAATTATTCCAAAAAATCAAAGAGAGGGAAACACTTCCAAACTCATTCTACAAGGCCAGCATTCATCTGATACCAAAACCAGACAAACACACTGCAATAAAAGAAAATTACAGGCCAATATCACTGATGAACATAGATGCAAAAATCCTCACAAAATATCAGCAAACCGAATTCAGCACTATATAAAAAGAACCATACACCGTGATCAAGTGGGATTTATCCCAGGGATGCAGGATGGTTCAATATCTACAAATCAATCAATGTGATACACCACATTAACAAAAGAAAGAATATAAGCCACATGAGCATCTCAATAGATGCAGAAAAAGCATTTGACAAAATTCAACATCCAATTATGAAAAAAACTCTCATCAAAGTTGTTATAGAGGGAACATATCTCAATATAATAAAGGCCACTTATGACAAACCCATAGCTAACATCTTACTCAATGGAGAAATGCTGAAAGCTTTTTCTCTAAAATCAGGAACAAGACAAAGATGTCCACTTTCAATACTTCCATTTAACACAGTATTGGAGGTCCTAGCCACAGCAATCAGACAAGAAAAAGAAATAAAAGCCATCCAAATTGGAAGGAAAATAGTAAAACTGTCACTATTTGCAGATGACACAATACTCTATATACAGAAAACCTTAAATACTCCACCAGAAAAACTATTAGAAGTAATAAATGAATGCAGTAAAGTTGCAGGATCCAAGATTAATATACAGAAATCTATTGCATTTCTGTACACTAATAATGAAATATAAGAAAGTGAAAGCAAGAAAACAATCCCATTTACAATTGCATCAAAAAGAAAAAAGTACCTAAGAATAAATTTAACCAAGGAGGTAAAAAACCTATATTCTGAAAACTAAGATATTGATGAAGGAAATTGAAAACAATACAAATAAATGGAATGATACCCTGTGTTCATGAATTGGAAAAAATAATGTTGTTAAAATGTCCATATTACCCAAAGCAATCTACAGATTTGACATAATTCCTATCAAAATACCCATGACATTTTTAACAGAACTAGAACAAATAATCCTAAAATTTGTATGGAACCACAAAACACCCTGAATAGCTGAAGCAAACTTTAGAAAAAAGAACAAAGCAGGAGGAATCACAATGCTACCGTAATCAAAAAGAGTATGGTACTGGTACAAGAACAGACATAGAAATCAAGGGAACAGAATAGAGAGCCCAGAAATAAACCCATGCAAGTATGGTCAATTAATCTACAACAAAGGAGGCAAGAATATACAATGGGAAAAAGACAGTCTCTTTAATAAGTGGTGTTGGAAAAACTGGACAGCTACATGTAAAAGAACAAAATTTGAACATTTTATCACACCATGTACAAAAATAAACACAAAATGGATTAAAGACCTAAATGTAAGACCTGAAACCATAAAACTCCTAGAAGAAAACATAGGCAGTACACTCTTTGACACTGGTCCTAGCAATATATTTTTTTCAGATCTGTCTCCTCTGGCCAGGAAACAAAAGCAAAAGTAAACAAAGGGGACCTAATAAAACTTAAAAGCTTTTGCACAGGGATGGATACCATCAACAAAACCAAAAGGTTTAAAAACCTACTGATTGGGAGAAAATAATTGCAAGTGGTATATCTGATAATGGGTTAATATCCAAAATATATAAAGAACTCATACAACTAACTATCAAAAACAAATCAAACCAGTTAAAAATTGAGTAGAGGAAAAGAATAGACATTTTTCCAAAGAAGACATACAGATGGCCAACAGGCAATGAAAAGATGCGCAACATCACTAATCATCATGGAAACGCAAATTGAAGCTGCAATGAGGTATCACCATCACCTCACACAAGTCAGAACAGCTATTGTCAAAAAGACAAGAAATAACAAGTGTTGGTGAGGATGTGAAGAAAAGGGAACTCTGGTACACTGTTAGCAGGAATGTAAACTGGTACAGCCACTATGGAAAATAGTATGGAGGTTCTTCAAAAAGTTAAAACTAGAACTTCCATTCAACTCTTGGGTATCTACCCAAGGAAAATAGAAACACTAATTCAAAAGGATCCATGCACCCCAGTGTTCATTGCAGCATTATTTACAATAGCTAAGATACAGAAACTACCTAAGTGACTGTTAACAGAAGAATGGATAAGGAAGCTGTGATTATATATATATATATATATATATATATATATATATATACATACACACACACACACACACATACATACATACAATGGAATATTACTCACCATAAACAATAAAATTTTGCCATTTATAACAACACGAATGAACCTGGAGGGTATTATGCTTCATGACATAAGTAAGGCAGAGAAAGAAAAATACTGTATGTTTTCACTTATATGTATATGGAATCTAAAAAATAAAATAAATTGACACATATAACAAACAGAAACAGGCTTACTGATACAGAATAAAATGAGGGGGTACCAGAGGGAAGAGGCATAATGAGAGGGGTAAGATGGTGAAGGGGATTAAGAGGTATATAAGTATAAAATAAATAAGTTACAAGGATGTAATGCACAGCACAGGGAATATAGTCACTATTTTATAATAACCTTATATGGAGTATAATCTATAAACATAAAATCACTATGGGGGAGGAGTCAAGATGGCAGAATAGGAGGATGCAGAATTCGTCACTCCTCACAAGTACATCAAGAATACATCTACAAATGGAACAATTCTCATAGAGCACCTGCTGAACATTAGCAGAAGACTTTGGACACCTAAAAGGACAAGAAAAATCCCCTCACAACCAGGTAGGATGAAAGAAAGAAGAAAAAAAGAAAAGAAGAATCAAAAAAGGCACCAGCAACCCTGGTGGGAAGCTGAAGGTGAGAGCAGGTCCCCGCACTCAGAAAAACTCCCTCATGGTGGGGAAATCAGCTGGGACCGAAAAGGACCTTCAGGGAGATCAAAGGAGAACACAGTGGATGGTGTGTGGAAGGCAGGACAAAGTAAGAACTGCACATATGGTGTACCCCACAGCTCTGAGCATTCCAGACTGAGTTGTAAGTTACCTGTTGTGAAGGGGGGCTGGGTGCTGGAAAGTGGGGTTTGGAGTGTGGACCCAGGCAAGGGAGACCAGTTGGCTGTGAAAAGACAGCCTGAAGGGACAGGAGTAAGGAGCTCCACAACTGGGAAACTCTGTGGAAAAAGCCCAGGACACCATAGAAACAAGGCATCATTGTTGAGGGGCGTGGAAGGGGCGGAGCTGCCATTACAAGCCCTTTCCCCACCCTCTGGGTTCTTCAGCCTCTGTGGACACTGGAAGGGGCTCCTATTTGAGTGGGCCCTCCTGCCCCTCAGGCTGGGGTCTCCTCCGACCTGCATGGACTCCGGGGGCCTGAGTGCCACGCAACCCAAAGCCTCCTTGGGAATCAGCCCAGGGCACCCCTGCCTGGGATGAGAGTCTGCCAATGCTGGCAGGGGCTGAGTGTTGAAGCATGGGGTTGGGAGAACTGATCCAGGGAGAAGAGTGCTACTGTCTGTGTGGATACGACAGAGGGGACGGGAGTGAGGGGATGTGCGGCCGGGAATGCCCCTAGAGGAAGACTGGTCTGCCTGGAAAGTGAGGAACCATTGCTGAGAGGTGTGCAGGGGGCAGGGCTGCCACTGTCTGCACACGCCAGCTCCTGCTTCTGTGGGCACTGGGAGGGACTCCCACTAGAGCGAGTGCACCACAGTCTGTTGCAACTGCCTGCTGGTCCCACCATCACAGGCAGCTCGTACACACCCCAACTGTGGCTTCCACAACCCACTCAGGCCTGAGTGAGTAAGTGTGCCTCAAGCAGCTGCTGCTTTCGCTCCCTCTTGCCTGGGAGGGGAACAGACACCTGAGGGTGGCACATATGCAGAGGTGGGATCAAAACCAAAGCTGAGCCCCAGGGACAGTGCAGCTAAGCAATAGGAACAGAAATCATTCCATGCAGCTGCACAAGCTAAGGATTAAATCCCCGAGATTGGCTTGGTAAATCCTGCATCTGTGGAATACCTGAATAGACAATGAGTGTTCCCACAAATGAGATGGGTCTAGCCTTTGCAACAGTAGACTTTGGGACAATTACATGTGGAAGTTGGGCCAGGTCAGAGTCTGAGCTGGCCCACAGTGCCCACAGCAGGTCCAGAGACCTCCTAGAGGTATTGGAAGGCTTCCTGTGGAGGCAGGGATTGGCTCTAGCTCACTGTGGGAGCAAGGACACTGACAGAAGAAGGCCCCAGGAAAATATTTTTATTACTATTATTCTTTTTTGTTTGTTTTGTTTTGTTCAGTTACTGTTGTTTTTGCTTTTATTATTTTTTAGCTTTTTTAATTTTAATTTTTAAAATATATATATTTTTTCTATTTTTACTTTACTTTTTTGTTGTTTTGTGGTTTTTTCTTGTTTTTGTTTTTATTTTACTTTTTTCTTTAGTTTTTGATTGTTTTTATGTGTACATTTTATGTTTTCTTTGCTTTTTTGGTTGTTTGCCTGCTTTCTGTTTTAGTTTTATTTTTAGTTTTTGTTAGTTTAGTCCTTATTGACTTTTCTCATTTTTAATTCCTTTGTTTGTTCTCTTGTTTTTTTAAAATTTATTTCTATTATTTTTTCTTTTTTCTGTGTGTATGTTGTGTTGTTGTTGCTGCTATTTGTTTGCTGTTGTTTTTGCTATTTGTCTTGTGTTTTGTTTGTTTGTTTTCTTTTCTTTTCTTTTCTTTCTTTTTTCTCTGGCTGCACTGTGCGGTTTGCAGGATCTTGGTTCCCCAGCTAGGGGTCAGACCTGGGCCTCTGGTGTGGAAATGCCAAGTCCAGGATGCTGAACCACCAGAGAATGCCTGGGCCCAGGGAATATTAATCAGTGTTTGCAGTCCCAGAGGTATCCATATCAACACCAAGATCTGGCCCCACACAACTGCCTGCAGGCTCCAGTGCTGGACACCTCACTCCAAAAACAAGCAAGACAGGGACACAGCCCCACCCATCAGCATACAGGCTGCCTAAAGTCGTACTAAGCTCACAGACATGCCAAAACACACCACCTGATGTGGCCCTGCCCTTCAGAGGGAAAAGACTCAGCTCTACCCACCAGAGCACAGGCACCAGTCCCTCCCATCAGGAAGCCTACACAAGCCCCTGGACCAACATCACTCACCAGGGGGCAGACAACAGAAGCACGAGGAACTACAACCCAGCAGCCTGCAGAAAGGAGACCATAAACACAGTAGGTTAGACAAAATGAGATGACAGAGAAATATGTTGCAGACAAAGGAGCAAGGTAAAATCCCAGAAGACCAAATACATGAAGAGGAAATAGGCAAGCTACCTGAAAAAGAATTCAGAATAATGACAGTAAAGATGATCCAAGATCTTGGAAATAGAATGGAGGCATGGATCGAGAAGATACAGAAATGTTTAACAAGGACCAAGAAGAACTAAAGAACAAACAATCAGTGATGAACAGCACAATAACTGAAATGAAAATCACACTAGAAGGAATCAATAGCAGAATAACTGAGGCGGAAGAATGGATAAGTGAGCTGGAAGATAGAATGGTGGAAATAACTGCCGAGGAGCAGCATAAAGAAAAAAGAATGAAAAGAAATGAGGGCAGTCTCAGAGACCTCTGGGACAACATTAAATGCACCAACATTTGAATTAGAGGGGTCCCAGAAGAAGAAGAGAAAGGGAAAGGGCCTGAGAAAATATTTGAAGAGCTTGTAGTTGAAAACTTCCCTAACATGGGACAGGAATAGTCAATCAAGTCCAGGAAGCGTAGAGAGTCCCATACAGGATAAACCCAAGGAGAAACACACCGAGACAAATATTAATCAAACTAACAAAAATTAAACACAAAGAAAAAATATTAAAAGCAGCAAGGGAAAATCAACAGATAACCTATAAGGGAATCCCCATAAGGTTATCAGCTGATTTTTCAGCAGAAACTCTGCAGGCCAGAAGGGAGTGGCAGGACATATTTAAAGTGAAGAAAGGGAAAAACCTACAACCAGGATTACTCTACCCAGCGAGGATCTCATTCAGATTCAACGGAGAAATCAAAAGCTTTACAGACAAGCAAAAGCTAAGAGAATTCAGCACCACCAAACCAGCTTTACAACAAATGCTGAAGGAACTTCTCTAGGTGGGAAACACAAGAGAAGAAAAAGTCCTACAAGAATAAACCCCAAACAGTTAAGAAAATGGTAATAGGAACATACATATGTATAATTACCTTAAATTTAAATGGACTAAATCAGGTGTCCCCAAGCCCCGGGAGACAGACAGGTACTGGTCTGCAGCCTGATAGGAACCAGACCACACAGCAGGAGGTGAGCTTCGGGTGAGCGACTGAGTGAAGCTTCATCTGCCACTCCCCATCACTCCCCATTACTCGTATTACCACCTGACCATCGCACCCCCCCATTGCTCACATTACTGCCTGAACCATCCCCCCTGGTCCCTGGAAAAATTGTATTCCATGAAACTGGTCCCTGGTGCCAAAAAGTGTGAGGACCGCTGGACTAAATGCTCTAACCAAAAGACACATATTCGCTGAATGGATATTAAAAAAAAGACCCATATATATGTTGTCTACAAGAGACCCACTTCAGACCTAGGGACACATACAGACTGAAAGTGAGGGGATAAAAAAAGATATTCTATGCAAATTGGGATCAAAAGAAAGCTGGAGTAGCAATACTCATATCAGGCAAGATAGACGTTAAAATAAATACTATTATAAGAGACAAGGAAGGACACTACATAATGATCAAGGGATCAATCCAAGAAGGAGATATAACAATTGTAAATATTTATGCACACAATATGGGAGCACCACAATACATAAGAGAAATGCTAACAGCCATAAAAGGGGAAATCGACAGTAACATAATAATAGTGGGGAAATTTAACACCCCACTTACACCAATGGACAGATCATCCAAAATGAAAATAAATAAGGAAACACAAGCTTTAAATGACACAGTAGTCCAAATAAACTTAATTGATATTTATAGGACATTCCACCCAAAAGCAGCAGAATACACTTCCTTCTCAAGTGTTCACGGAACATTCTCCAGGATAGATCACATCTTGGGTCACAAATCAAGACTTGGTAAATTTATGAAAATTGAAATCATATCAAGCATATTTCCGACAACAATGCTATGAGATTAGACATCAATTAAAGGAAAAAAAAACTGTAAAAAATACAAACACATGGAAGCTAAACAATATGCTACTAAATAACCAAGAGATCACTTAAGAAATCAAAGAGGAAATCAAAAAGTACCTAGAAACAAAAGACAACAAAAACACGATGACTCAAACTTATGGGATGCAGCAAAAGCAGTTCTAAAAGGAAAATTTATAGCAGTACAATCGTACCTCAAGAAACAAGAAAACTCTCAAATAAACAATCTAACCTTTCACCAAAAGCAACTGGAGAAAGAAGAACAAACAAAACCCAAAGTTAGTAGAAGAAAATAAATCATAAAGACCAGAGCAGAAGTAAATGGAATAGAAATGAAGAAAATAAAAGCAAAAATCAATGAAACTAAAAGGTGGTTCTTTGAGAAGATAAACAAAATTGATAAACCTTTAGCCAGACTCATCAAGAAAAAAAGGTAGAGGACACAAATCATTAAAATTAGATGAAAAAGGAGAAGTTAAAACTCACACCACAGAAATACAAAGGATCTTAAGAGACTACTACAAGCAACAATATGCCAATAAAATGGACAACCTGGAAGCAATGGGCAAATTCTTAGAAAAGTACAAACTTCCAAGACTGAACCAGGAAGAAATAGGAAATATGAAGAGACCAATCACAGTTAATGAAATTAAAACTATGATTAAAAATCTTCCAACAAACAAACGTCCAGGACCAGATGGCTTCACAGGCGAATTCTATCAAACATTTAGAAAAGAGCTAACACCTGTCCTTCTCAAACTCTTCCAAAAAATTGCAGAGTGTGGAATACTCCCCAAATCATTCTACGAGGCCACCATCACCTTGATACCAAAACCAAATAAAGATATCACACAAAAAAGAAAATTACAGGCCAATATCACTGATGAACATAGATGCAAAAATTCTCAACAAAATACTAGCAAACCAAATCCAACAACACATTAAAAGGATCATACACCATGATAAAGTGGGATTTATCCCAGGGATGCAAGGATTCTTCAATATATGCAAATCAATCAAATGTGGTACACCATATTAACAAATTGAGAATAAAAACCATATGATCATCTCAATACATGCAGAAAAAGGTTATTTTGACAAAATTCAACACATACTTATGATAAAAAGTCTCCGGAAAGTACGCATAGAGGGAACCTACCTCAACATAATAAAGGCCGTATATGACAAAACCACAGCAAACATCATTCTCGATGGTGAAAAGCTGAAAGCATTTCCTCTAAGAACAGGAACAAGACAAGGATGTCCACTCTCGCCACTATTATTCAACATAGTTTTGGAATTCCTAGCCACAGCAATCAGAGAAGAAAAAGAAATAAAAGGAATACAAATTGGAAAAGAAGAAGTAAAACTGTCACTGTTTGCAGATCACATGATACTATATATATAGAAAATCCTGATGATGCCACCAGAAAACTACTAGAGCTAATCAATGAAATTACTCAAGTCACAGAATATAAAATTAATAATGAAATTTCTTTCATTTCTATACAATAACAATGAAAGATCTGAAACAGAAATTAAGGAGACAATCCCATTTACAATTGCAACAAAAAGAATGAAATACCTAGGAATAAACCTACCTAAGGAGGCAAAAGACCTGTCTGCAGAAAACTATAAGGTACTTTTGAAAGAAATCAAGGACGAGACAAACAGATGGAGACTTATACTGTATTCTTGGATTGGAAGAATCAGTATTGTGAAAATGATTATACTACCCACAGCAGTCTACAGATTCAATGCAATCCCTATCAAATTACTAAAGGCATTTTTCATAGAACTAGAGCAAAATATTTTACAATTTGTCTGGAAACACAAAAGACCCAAATAGCCAAAAAATCTTGAAAAAGAAAAACGGAGCCGAAGGAATCAGACTCCCTGACTTCAGACTATACTACAAACCTACAGTAATCACGACTGTATGGTACTGGCACAAAAACAGAAACATAGCTCAATGGAACAGGATAGAAAGCCCCAAGATTAACTCACACACATATGGTCACATTATTTTTGACAAAGGAGGCAAGAATATACAATGGGGAAAAGACAACCTCTTTGATAAGTGGTGCTGGGAAAACTGGACAGCTGCATGTAAAAGAATCAAATTAGAACACTTCTTAACACCCTACACAAAAATAAACTCAAAATGGATTAAAGACCTAAATGTAAGGCCAGACATTATAAAACTCTTAGAGGAAAACATAAGCAGAACACTCTTTGATATAAACCACAGAAAGATCTTTTTTGACCCACCTCCTAGACTAATGGAAATAAAAACTAAAATAAACAAATGGGACCTAATGAAACTAAAAAGCTTTTGCACAGCAAAGGAACACATAAACAAGATGAAAAGACAACCCTAACAATGGGAGAAAATATTTGCAAATGAGACAACTGACAAAGGATTAATCTCCCAAATATACAAGTAGCTCATGCAGCTCAATATTAAAAAAACAAACAACCCAATCAAAAAATGGGTGGAAGACCTAAATAGACATTTCTCCAAAGAAGATATACAGATGCTAACAAACACATGAAAGGATGCTCAACATCACTAATCATCAGAGAAATGCAAATCAAAACTACAATGAGGTATCACCGCACACCAGTCAGAATGGCCATCATCAAAAAATCTACAAACAATAAATTCTGGAGAGGGTGTGGAGAAAAGGGGACCTTCTTGCACTGTAGGTGGGAATGTAAATTGATACAGCCACTATGGAAAACAGTATGGAGGTTCCTTAAAAAGCTAAAAATAGAACTCCCATATGACCCAGCAATTCCACTACTGGGCATATACCCTAAGATAACCATAATTCAAAAAGTCAGGTACCACAATGTTCATTACAGCACTATTTACAATAGCCAGGACATGGAAGCAACCTAAATGTCCATTGACAGATGAATGGATAAAGAAGATGCGGCACATATATACAAAGGAATATTACTCAGCCATAAAAAAACCAAAATTGAGATATTTGTAGTGAGGTGGATGGATCTAGAGTTTGTCATACAGAGTGAAGTAAGTCAGAAAGAGGAAAAAAATACTGTATGCTAAAACATATATATGGAATCTAAGAAAAAATGGTTCTGATGAACTTAGGGGCAGGACAGGAATAAACAAGCAGATATAGAGAATGGACTTGAAGACACGGGGGCTCAGGGAAGGGTAAACTGGGAGGAAGTGAGAGAATAGCATTGGCATATATGCACCACCAAATATAAAATAAATAGCTAGTGGGAAACAGCTGCATAGCACAGGGAGATCAGCTTGGTGCTTTGTGACCACCTAGAGGGGTGGGATAGGGAGGGTGGGAGGGAGGGAGATGCAAGAGGGAAGAGATATGGGACATATGTATATGTATAGCTGATTCACTTTGTTACACAGCAGAAACTAACACAACATTGTAAAGCAATTATACTCCATTAAAGATGTAAAAAAAACCCCAAAAAGACAGCATGGAATACAGATCAATGGAAGAGGATAGAAAGCCCAGATGTAAACCCACGCACCTATGGTCACCTAATCTATGACAAAGGAGGCAAAAATATACAATGGAGAAAAGACAACCTCTTTGATAAGTGGTGCTGGGAAAATTGGACAGCTACATGTAAAAGAATCAAATTAGAACACTTCCTAACACCATACACAAAAATAAATTCAAAATGGACTAAAGATGTAAATGTAAGGCTAGACACTATAAAACTCTTAGAGGAAAACATAAGCAGAACACTCTTTGATATAAACCACAGCAAGATCCTTTTTTGACCAACTTCCTACAGTAATGGAAATAAAAACCAAAAGAAACAAATGGTACCTAATTAAACTTAAAAGCTTTTGCACAGCAAAGGAAACCATAAACAAGATGAAAAGACACCCCTAACAATGGGAGAAAATATTTGCAAATGAAGCAACTGACAAAGGATTAATCTCCAAAACATACAAGCAGCTCATGCAGCTCAATATCAAAAAAACAAACAATCCAATCGAAAAATGGGCAAAAGACCTAAATAGACATTTCTACAAAGAAGACAAACAGATGGCCAACAGACACATGAAAAGATGCTCAACATCACTGATTATTAGAGAAATGCAAATCAAAATTATAGTGAGGTATCACCTCACACCAGTCAGAATGGTCATCATCAAAATATCTACAAACAATAAATGCTGGAGAGGGTGTGGAGAAAAGGGAACCCTCTTGCACTGTAGGTGGGAATGTAAATTGATACAGCCACTATGGAAAACAGTATGAAGGTTCCTTAAAAAACTGAAAATACAACTACCATATGACCCAGCAATCCCACTCCTGGGCATATACCCAGAAAAACCATAATTCAAAAAGATATATGCACCCCAATGTTCATAGCAGCACTGTCTACAATAGCCAGGCCATAGAAGTAACCTAAATTTCCATCAAAGAGGAATGGTTAAAGAAGATGTGTACATATATACCATGGAATATTAGTCAGCCATAAAAAGGAAAGAAATTGGGTCATTTATAGAGAGGTGGATGGACCTAGAGAGTGTCATACAGAGTGAAGTAAGTCAGAAAGAGAAAAACAAATATTGTATATTTACTCATATATGTGGAATTTAGAAAAATGGTACAGATGATCTTATTAGCAAAGCAGAAATAGAGACTCAGCCATAGGGAACAACTGTGTGGATACCAAGGAGAAAAGAAGCGGGGGGGGCGGGAGGAATTGGTAGATTGTTATTGACACATATACACTATTGATACTATGTAAAAAATAGATAACTAATGAGAACATACTGTATAGCACAGGGAACTCTACTTAATGCACTGTGGTAACCTAAATGGTAAGGAAATCCAAAACGGAGGGGATATATGTATAAATATAGCTGATTCATTTTGCTGTACAGTAGAAACGAACACATTTTAAAGCAAATATACTTCAAAAAAAGTTAATTTAAAAATAAGTAGTAATAAAAATATACAACACTTAAAAAAAATAAAATCACTGTATTTTACACCTCAAACTAATATAATATTATAAATGAACTCTACTGCTATAAAAAAGAAGTAGTTCCAGGAAACCAAAAATTTCAGGCTGATAGCAAGATGGTGAAACTAAATACACGTATGGGTCCTTTCAGTTTTATATCAGTATGAATGAGACACAACTTAACAAATGTTCACATTTAAGAAAACAACTGTAAGAACAGAGCTTTATGTTGACTGACATTTTCAATCTGAGTTATGAAGTCATCTGAATGTAAAAATATATATGTATTAACAACAAGCACAGCAAGAGAAGCCACCGCAATGAGAAACCCATGCACCGCAACGAAGAGTAGCCCCCACTCACTGCAACTAGAGAAAGCCTGCACACAGCAAGGAAGACCCAATGCAGCCAAAAATAAATAAATAAATTTATAAAAATAAATAAATAAATAAATAAAAACACTTTGTCTAAATAATTTGATTAGATTTCAATATCTAATTTCTTTTACCAAACATTAAGTCATTTAGTCTAGATTTTCACTGAAAGATGATTAAAGCAGGCTTTCTCAAGGTGCCAATAGATTCTATGTCTCTGAGTCCTCACTAGAAAGAGCTATTAAGATTTAAGTGGAGCTGCAGGTCATTCTCTGGATTTTCTATCTGCCTTCCTGCTGTTCAGCTTGGGGGTTTTGGTCAGTACTTTACAAGTTGTTCACCACACCTTCACTGGACCTTCAGCAAACATCGTCCAGGGTAATACTGGTGGCTTGGAGTCAGAGTCACGGTGATCTGGAGGATGACTTGACCTCTAAGGTACTAGTCACATCACTGCAGGCTGTGCCTCAGGGTGGCTGAGCCACCTGCCCAGGACAGGCGTGGCCATGTATCAAAGGTGGCTGATTTTATACACAATTTATGTTGAAGAATGTGGAAGATCAGCTCTTCTAATATCATATTTTTATTGGAACAAGCTCGTTCTGTCTCCCACTGTTGGCTCAGAGGGACCTGGAGGTTAGCCAAGGCCTCAAAGTTGCTTTCCTGGTGAAGACACTACAGGGAGCCTTCATCCAGGTAGTAATGTCTTTCTAGGTGTTGGTGGCTCTGTTACTACCTGAGCTGATCAAGCGCTGCCTGAGCACTTACTCGGTGCCAGGCACTGTCCTGGGCATGTGGGTAGGAGAGCAAGGAGCAGGACCCTCAGAACCACAGACGGCAAACAACCCCTGTTTACCAACCAGCACTGGCTGCGCATGGAGTGCACCTCTCCATGTTTATAGTAAGTTACCCATCAATTCTCACAAAGATTCCACAAAGTGTGGGTATTACCATCCTATTATTATGATGATGCCCTCTTCCCATGAGGTAATTTGGATACAGAGAAGTTAAGTGATTCTTCTGGGATCATATAACCAGCTTTCAGACTCCAGGTTCAGTGCTTTTCATCACCCCATAGCTACTTATTCTGCCTGGCTACTGAGAAATTCCCCCCTTCCTCTATGACTTTGCTGGCCCAAGTGTGGCCCATGGACTCCATTTCAGCACCACCTGGGAGCTTGTTAGAAATTCAGAGTTCGGGCCCCACCCAGACCTACTGACTCAAACCCTCCATTTTAACAAGACCCCAGACTGTCTGCACACTGAGACCTCAGCAGAACTACCCCAGAAATCATCAACCCAGAGGAGATAAGCTCCTGCCACAGAACCCCTTTGGATCCAGTCTCTGCAAGGTGAAGTTCTGCTGAGGGAAAACTAATTTGACTCCATAAATTTTGGTTTATACGTGCCGAGCAGTTTATTACAGGGCGATACCACCTAGGAAGCAGTTTCTTGTCACAGACATTGAAAAATTATATTTCCCATGCAGACCGTACATTCATGATTCAGTTTAGCAAATATTTATGTTGTCTGTTCTTTGCCAGGCCCTGTGTGTGATGCAGGTCCTAGTGATTTCCCATGGGAGGTGGCTGTACTCCCTGATTTTGTGATTCAGCCAATTCCTGATTTTAAACTTGCGTGTTTATAATAAAATTGCATCTGCAGCTCCCTTAATGTTGCTTTCTTGTTGAGTCGTTCATTTCTTTAGTCAACAAATATTTAAAGAGTGTGTGCAAAGCATTGTAGAAATCCAGCATGTTTATACATACACAGCTTTTACACTAAAATATCCCCTGAAGTAATTCTTCAATGGTCATATCGTTTTGTAATGAAATTTTGTTGTTATTGTTTTTAAAGTGTTGGTAAATTGACCATGAATTTTATGGCTAATAGAGTTTCCAACTTAAGTATTTGAAAACTTTTAATCAATTTTTTCCTTGGAAATCTGTCCCAAGGAGGGGTAGACTTAGAAAACAAAGGCTGAAAATTCCTAGGGTTTATTGTCTTCATATTAATATACTTGTGTGCTTTTCAAAATCAGCACAAAAAAAAAAGACAGCAATTTGATAGTAAAGATTTAACAGTGCTTAATTTATTTGATTTTATACCATTACTGACCTTTTATGTAATGACCCCACTAGAGTACGTGGCCATAAACACAGATGATGAATTTAAGTATTTCAGGTCCCCCTTTCACGTTTTTTGGCCAAATCATAAAGTGTCATCAAAGTCATTCATTGGAAATTGCTTTTTCACAGGAAGCTCTACCTCTAAAAGTCTGAACCACCACAAAGAAATATATCTCATCAAGTAATTTAATTTAGTATATGGATTAGTCAGTGTTTTCCAGAGAAACAAACCAATAATGTGTGCACATATAAAGGAAGAGAATTGGCTCATGTGGTAGTGAGACTGGCAACTCCAAAATTGGCAGAGTGGGCCAGCTAGCTAAAGCCCCCAGAGAGCTGATATTCCAGTTCATGTCTGATGGCAGTCTGTTGGAGAACTCCTTCTTGCTTGGGAGAGCCCCATCTTTTGTTCTGTTCAGGCCTTCAACTGATTGGATGAGACCCAACTACATTATGGAAAGCAATCTGTTTTATTCAAGGGTCACCAATTTAAATGTTAATCTCATCCAAAAACACCCTCCTAGTTGACACATAAAATTAACCATCGCAGTATAGGAGTATTACCAGATGCAGAGCCTGAGGCACAGAGGCTCTGAACTGCAGGAAGACTCTATCTTTGCTTGTGAGGTTTTGGGGAGTCATTAGGTACTGAAGACTCAGGCTAACAAGTTTGGCCCATGCCACTTTGAAAGTAGTCTATAAAATTTTTTTAAAAAGAAGTCATCAAGCCCAAGAAGTCTGTAAGAGGTAACTGATGAATTTTAAAATCAAAATTATTTAGATAATTTACATACAATTAAGTGCAACTAAATGTGCAGTTCAATGAGCTTTGAGATATATATATATATATATATATATATATATATATATATATATACACACACATATATATATCTCCATGTAACCATCACCCCAGTCATTTCCAGCACTCCAGAAAGTTCCCTATTCAGTGACCATTTTCTTTTTGCCAGGTATCATGCTTAATGATGCCTAATATGTTTTAATTCTCATTAAACATATTGAAGTTGGCAATATTATTCTCATTCTAAAATTAAAAAGAAAATGTTTAGGAGGTCACAGTATTTGCCCAGTAGCCCAGCTACTTACCCAGTGAAAATGCTGGGATTTGAATCTGGGCACAATTGACTCCAATTCCTCAACCACTGCATGACACTAACTCTGTAAATACTATAGCACCACAGTTCTCATTTGCAACATCACATCTTGCCATTTCTATGGGTAGGCCACACTCAGCATCCCCTTCTTTCATTTATTCTCTTATGTTGTTATGTACTGATCTGTGATCCTTGCTAGGTTATAAACTCTGAGAAGGGAAAGACCCATATCATATTAATTTCATCTACCTCTTTAATCCAAAGATTATTCCAGTGATCTGCATATAGTGGCAATTCAATAAACATTTGCTAAACAAATAAAACACAGTGTTATAATTTTGTATATTTCTAGCTCTTTATAAACCTCCCTAAGTTTTCCTGTTTTTGAATGCTATTGAGAAACATTTTAATAATTCATGTGTCTGGATTGTTGTAGCACTGCAAATAATGGAAACATGTTCCTAAAGAAAATAGAATAATCTTAAGCCTAATTTAGAATAATAATAACAGTTAACGTCTCCAATATTTGAGCATTTACTACCTAACAGACTCTACTAAGTAATTTATTTGCCTATCCCTATTTAGTGGTCAAAAGCACAGTCTCTAAAATCAGACTTCTTGGACTCAAATCCTCCCTCTACTTCTTATTAGCTGAGCTTCTTGTGTAAATTATTTTATTTGCACTTGCTTCAGTTTCCTCATCTTTGAAGTGGGGTAATAATAGTGCCTACATAATTCTTAAAAATTAAACAGTTGAAAATGCTTAGAAAAGTGCCTGGTACATATAAGGCAATTTTGTTATTATTATTTAAATTCTTAAATATCACCAATTAAAACCTAACTTATATTTCTTAATTAATTTATAAAATCAAGAAGAATATTGGAGCTCATATTACCCTACAGAAAATTTAAGTAAGTCTTCAGAATGACTTTTCCCTGAACAGATTTTAGGGATAATCAAGGGAGTAAATCTACATTTTGTGGGATTATTACTAAAGGCAAATATTTAGCTAAGAAAAAACTAAGATGGTGAGATTGAATGCTTTTTCCCTACGATCAGTAGCAAGACAAGGATGTCTGCTTTTACCACTTCTATTCAACCTTTTACTGAAGATGATAGCCAGGGAAATTAGGCAAGAAAATAAAATACATTTTTCTACACTAAGCTGACATAATCTTGTACATAAAAAATCCTAAAGAATACACTAAAAATCTATTAGAACTAATAAATGAGTTCAGCAAGTTTTCAGGATACCAAAATCAACATACAGACATCAACTGTATTCCTATACAATAGAAATGAGCAAAACTGAAAATGAAATTAAGAAAACAAACCACTGAAATGGCATAAAAAAGAATAAAATACTTAGGAATAAAGTGAACAAAAGAAGTGCTAAACTTATACTCTGAAAATCCCAAAACAGTGTTGAAAAAATTAAAGAAGACCTAAATAAATGAAAAGGTATTCCATGTTCCTGTAACAGAGGATTCAACATTGTGAAGATGGCAATACTCTCCAAATTGATCTACAGATTAGCGAAGACCCTATCAAAATTTCAGCTGAATTCTTTGCACAGAATGACAAACTGAACCTAAAATTCATATGAAGATTCAAGACATCCAAAGTAACCAAAACAACTATGAACAGGAAGAACAAAGCTCAAGAATTCACACTTCCCAATTTCAAAACTAATTTCAAAGCAATAGTAATCAAGACAGTGTTGTACTGGCATAAGAATAGACATACAGATCAGTGGAATAGAATAAGGAATCTGGAAATAAAACCTTATGTTACAGTTAATTGATTTTCAACAGGTGCCAAGACAAGTAAATGGGGAAACAATCATCTTTTTAACAAATGTTGCTCAAACAACTGGAAAGCCACACAGGAAAGAATGAAGTTGGACCCTTACCTCACACCATATATAAAAATCAACTCAAAAATGGATCAAAGACTTAAAGGTAAAAGCTAAAACAACAGATGATCCCCAACTCATGATGATTCAACTTAACAATTTTCAATTTTATAATGATGAGAAAGTGATACACATTCAGTTGAAATATATTTTGAATTTTTATATCTTCCTGGGCTAATAATAAGTGATGCAATACTCTCCCATGTCGCTGAGAAGGGACAGCAAGGCATAGATCCCTGTCGGCCACAGATCTCAAGGATAAACAACTCACACACTTACAACTATTCTGTACCCATACAACAATTCTGTTCTCACTTTCAGTACAGTATTGAACAAATTATGTGAGATACTTAGCACTATATTATAAAGTAGGCTTTGTGTTACATAATTTTGCACAACTGTAGGCTAACGTAAGTGTTCTGAGGACTTTTAAGGTAGGCTAGCCTAAGCTATGATGTTTGGTAAGTTAGGAGTATTAAACACATTTTCAACTTATGATATTTACAACTTACAATGGATTTGTTGGGATATAATCCCATCATAAATCAAGGAAGATCTGTACAAAACTCTAAGAAAAACAATTAAAAATGGGCAAGGAAGCTGAAAAGATATTTTTCCAAAGAACATGTACAAATAGCCAATAAGCACATGAAACAATGCCCCAAATCATTAGTCAACAAGGAAATGTAAATCCAAATCATAAGGAGATACCACTTAATACCCACTAGGATGCTTACATTGAAAAAGTCAGACACACCACATCAACTTGAGACTTTAATACATTTCTCTCAGTCGCTATAGAACAAGCATATACACACACAATCAGGAAGAATACAAATAGTCAGAATAACACATTAGCAAATTTACCAAGCTGACAACAATGGCAGAACACAGTCTTTTCACGTACACAATAGAACATTTACCAAAACCATCCATATGCCAAGCCATAATGCAAGCATCAACAAATTTTAAAAGATTGACGTCACTTAGAGTATTTTTTCTGGTAACAATGAAATTAAGGTAGATATCATTAATGATATCTCATAACTAGAAATCTCCAACTGATTAGAAATTAAGCATATATATCTAAATTTCACAGTTGGTTCAAATAAGAATCACATTGGGAATTAGCAAATATTTTGAAGTCAGTAAAAATAAAGATTAACAGATTAAAATTGTTAAGGTGCAGCTAAAGAAGTGCTTGGAATTTTAGCTTTAAATGCACATTAGAAAAGAAGAAAGACTGAAAATTGGTGATTTTAATTTTCATCTCAGGAAAATAAAAAAGGTACAGCAAATAGAGCCCAAAGAAAGTAGACAGAAGGAAATAATGAAAATGCCTGCATCCTAAAAATTTCATAAGTATTAAAAAGGAATGGATGATAGCCATTTTGACAGGTGTGAGGTGATATCTCATTATGATTTTAATTTTCATTTCTCTGATTATTAGCGATGTTGAGCATCTTTTTACATACCTTTTGGCCATCTGTATGTCTCCTTCGGAAAAATTTCTATTCAGGTCTTCCGCCCATTTTTTTTTTTTTTTTAATTTATTTATTTATTTATTTTTGGCTGTGTTGGGTCTTCGTTTCTGTGCGAGGGCTTTCTCCAGTTGTGGCAAGTGGGGTCCACTCTTCATCGCGGTGCGCGGGCCTCTCACCGTCGCGGCCTCTCTTGTTGCGGAGCACAGGCTCCAGTCGCGCAGGCTCAGTAATTGTGGCTCACGGGCCCAGTTGCTCCGTGGCATGTGGGATCTTCCCAGACCAGGGCTCGAACCCGTCTCCCCTGCATTGGCAGGCAGATTCTCAACCACTGCGCCACCAGGGAAGCCCCCATTTTTTTTTTTAAAACATCTTTATTGGAGTTGGTGCAGCCTTTGTGGAAAACATTATAGAGGTTTCTCAAAAAATTAAAAGTAGAAGTACCATATGATCTAGCAATTCCACTCCTGGGTACATATTCAAAAAAAAAAAGAAAACACTAATTGGAAAAGATACATGACCCCAATATTCATAGCGTCATTATTTACAATTAACAAGATATGGAAGCAAACTAAGTGTCCATCAACAGAGGAGTGGATAAAGAAGATGTGGTGTGTATATATATATTAAAGAAGACCTAAATAAATGAAAAGGTATTCCATGTTCCTGTATATATATATATATATATATATATATATATATATATATATATACACACACACACACACACACATACATACATACAATGGAATACTACTCAGCCATATAAAAGGATGAAATTTTGCCATTTGCAACAACGTGGATGGACTTGAAGGGTTTTAAGCTAAGTGAAATAAGTCAGATAGAGAAAGACAAATACTGTATGATATCACTTATATGTGGAATCTAAAAAATAAAACTAGTGAATATAACAAAAAAGAAAGAAAGAAAAAAAGGAATAGATGTAAAATGTTTGGCTCAGTTGCCAGAAACATAGTTAAGATACCATAAGCATTAACTATGTATTATTAGCACAGGAACAAGAAAAAAACGGAATATTCATCCCATTTCAAGGGGCAACATTTGCATTTCACGGTGTCTGTCTTTATAGTAATAGCTCCTCCTTTTTGTAGGGGAGATCAGCTAATGAAGCTTCTGGTGGAAATTTTCGGTGAGAATTGGTGGAGGGGCAGGGAGGAGCACATGGAGCTAACATTTACTGCATCGTCCCACGTGCCTGATGCTCTGCTAAGCTCACTGCCTGTGCGTGTTTATTCCATCCTTACAGGAGCCTAGAGAGATTAATGTACACCTTTCACAGATTCGGCCACTGAGGCTCATGGAGGTGGAACATCTAACCCAAGTCATACAGCTGGTGAGGGCAGAGCTGGGATTTAGACAGCAACCCACCTGAGCCAAAACCAGGGACGTGCATTCCACTGCATCATCAAAATGACTCTTTATCTGCGGGGTAGGTGAATCCTGGCTAAACCAGGCTAGTCGCAGCTGCCTTCTCTTCCAGGTCCCAACCTGGGGACATTGTTTCTACTCTTTCCTTCAAATCATGGAAGAGCTTGGCATAAATATTTTGTGTGCTTTGAAGAGATGCTGGCTTGGGACTCGTCCCCCCACCCCTCCCAGCCTACCTCCATGCGCACGTGGTACAGGAGCAAAGCCATTGGGGGGCAGGCGTTCTGCTGCCGGAGTCCAGGGCAGGGACCTCACCGAGCAGATGAAGACCTCAAGAGCCAAAGGAGCAAGGGAGGAGGGGACTCAGGCAGAACCTTTCCTCAGGACCTACTCCGTGCCAGCCCCTGTGTGAGGTCTTTGTGTGAGCTCTGTCTCCGTGCCTGCAGCTGTGTGACGAGACAGCGTCAGAACTGTCCATCGTTCCCTTCCTCAGCTTTCAGCTGGGGAGAGAGGTGTTAAAGGCCACTCACACCACACCCGACTGCCTCCCATTGTGACTACGGTGAGTGACCTGACTCATCCTGCAAACCCACTGCGAGGGGGAGGGGGGATTGCAGGGGATCTACTCATAATTTTAACTATAGTGAGTGTGGCTTTGCGGTCTTCACCACCACATAACATGAACCTGTCCTCAAGACAGTTCTATAAAGAGTCAAGCAGAAAAATGGGGGCAAGTGCTATATTTCCATTGCATTGCCCAGAAATGCACTCAGTAAACTTCAACCTGAAGGAAGCTACACAGAACATGATCCAATTTTCCTCTTTTTGAGCGGGAGAACATATTCAAACTGCGAGGTCGAGTCGTAGAAAAAATGGATGCTTTAGAAAGATATTCTTTGTCAGACTATTTAGAATTTAATTCTGAAAATCTGGTATTTTAGAAAAGTGGTAATGTCTAATTCTATTTATAACTTAGCCTGTCAGACAAAAGAAAACAATAATCTTTTTCAATTGAGAGAGATGTTGTTTTGAGATACAACAACAATAACAAAAATCAACCAGGGCATAGTAATTAAGGGAGTTCCTAGCACACCAGGATCGCTGCTGCTAAGTGAACCACCAAAGCCCTTTATTTCTGTTACTGGCATTTCTTAAATTTTCCCCAAATGTCAATAATTTTACAAAACAAGCATCTGCTTTCACTTTAAATAAATGTGTCAAAAACTTTAGACAGAAAGCTGAAAAGCTGATCTAAATTGATAAACTAACAAGTCCTTAATTACTGAATAAAATGTGGTAAAATCTTTATTTGCTTTTGCTAAATTTCTTCTCCTTATGATAGAGCCAGCAACTGAGATGATGCAAATGCTTTTATTCAACACATGAGAAAGAAATGTCAGTAATGATAAGCAAAGGGAAAATTCCCTTTGAAGCCGTGAATGTTCCTTGGGAAAATGTACACACTTTGAATTCTAGTAAATGTTCCTCCTAAAAAAATCTATGATGAAGCTGTTCGTGGTCCCAGTATCCCTCTTTGAGGGATGTGACCTTTTGGAGGTTCCTGCAAGAAATGTAGAGGTGGTTCGCAGGGTTTGCTTGCAAAACATTAAGCATTTTTATTCATGTTGTGATAGACATTTGGATCCATGAACGCTAGGACCTGGTTGCTTCCAAGTCAAAGTGGACAGTCAGGACAAAGAGAAATTTACGGCAAAGAGAAATTTCTCCTGTTATTGCAACATTTCCCAGTATCATCTCATACCCAGCCGCCTCATCTCACTAAGTAACCACAGTTATTATGATAATGGAAAGTGAGCCAGCTGCTGTGACCTTGGCTCAAATTGTCCCCGGAAATCTATTTTAATGTGTTTGCTCTTACCATCTTGATACATTTAGTATGATATCAAGCACTAAGTGATCAGGAAATCCCACATACTAGTGTTTCTCAAAATGTAGCCTAAATACCACCTCCAGCAGCATCCCCTTTGGTTCTTTTTATGAATGCTGATGTCGGGGTCCTGCCCCACACCCACTATATCATTGACAGGCCTGGGACCATGAATTGTAATAAGTACTCTAAGTAATACTTATGACACTGAAATTTGACAACTGTAGATCTAGGGGAAAGGTCATAGAGAAGTATAGATCAGTACTTATTTACACTATTGGCTAAGGAAGTACAGATTTCTAGAGGAAAATGATACTGCTTTATCCTATGGATAGAATAATTTTTTCTCTGCTCATCTGTTTAACCAGCATCTTACTTAGCCCAGACTGCTATAACAAAACAACACGGACTGGGTAGCTTATAAACCACAGAACTTTATTCCTCGCAGTTCTGGAAGCTGAAAGTCTGAGATCAGGGTGCTAGTGTGGTCTGGTGAGGGCTCTCCTCTGGGTGGCAGACTTCTTATAACATCACATGGTGGAAGGGGGATGGGAGCTCTCTTGGGCCTCTATAAGGGATTAATCTCATTCATGACCTAATTATTTCCCAAAGGCCCCATCTATTTATATCGTCATATTGGGCGTTACGATATCAACATATGAATTTTGGGGGGACACAAACATTCAGACCATAGCAACCAGAATTCCCTAGTTCCATCCAGTGTCAACTGCAACACCCTTAACAGAAGTTCTGAGAGTCATTATTGTGTTGCCCTCAATATCACATGATTTTCACAAGGGACTCAAGCATTCTTTTCTCTGACTTTAGACTAAAGTGGCTAATTGGACAGAATATGTACTGACGTGTTACCTAGTTGTACAGCAGATTCAACCATTCTTATTTTATTCATTTGTTCAACACAAATGACCTTAGGATTTCAGGTTTCGTCAATATAATATGAAAAAACAACATGCACATTTTGTTACATACCACAATTGCCTGGCCAGTTCAGGGAAAGCTATATTTTACTAACTATTTTTCCTTTCTGAATATACCTGTCAATCCAGCTCACATGGTTCATATGATACTCCTCTATAGATGGAGGTGAAGTCAATACTTGGCTTCTAGTTTCCCTAAATTATTTATTACACAGTCAAAATGCATTCATTAGGAAGTTTTAATATTGCTGATGCCATCTCAGGGGTGATCTCTGTTGTCAGAGTAAATAGGCCATTCATATTAAGAAACAGCATAATGATTACCTAAAATTTCCTGTATGTCTTTTTAGTACCCTATCCTGTTTTTCATTTCAGTAGCTCCTGAAAAAATGAATCATCTAGGAAGTTTGCTTGTCTCCTTAAACCATTAGTGTGTGTGTGTGTGGGGGGGTGAGAACATTTAAAATCTACTCTCTTAGCAAATTTCCAATATATAATAGAGTATTGTTAACTATGGTCACCCTGATTTACATTAGATTCCCCCAAACTTATTCAAACTTTGACCAGTATCTCCCCCGGTCTCCCACCCCCCAGCTCCTGGTAACCACCACTCTACTCTTTGTTTCTATAGGTTTTAGATTCTACACATAAATGAGATTATACAGCATTTGTCTTTCTCTGTCTGACTTATTTCACTTAGCATAATGCCCTCAAGCTTCATCTATGTTGTCTCAAATGCAAGATTTCCTTCCTTTTTATGGCTGTATTCCATTATATACAGATGTGTATATATAGATATACATCTTTTGTTGCTGTGCTTTTGGTGTTATATCCAAAAAAATCATTACCAAGACCAATATCAAGTAGCTTTTTTCCTATGTTTTCTTCTAAGAGTTTTGTGGTTTCAGGTCTTATGTTTAGTCCTCAATCCAGTTCGAGTTAACTTTTGTGAATGGTTTAAGATGGGGTCCAGTTTCATTCTTTCAAATGTGTACAGCCATTTTTCCCAAGACGATTTATTGAAGAGACTATCCTTTTCCCATTGAGTACTCTTGGTTTCCTTGTCAAATATTAATTGGTCATATTGGGTTGGCCAAAAAGGTCGTTCGGGTTTTGCATCGCATCTTATGGAAAACCCAAACGAACTTCTTGACCAACCCAATATATGCATGGGTTTATTTGGGGCTCTTGATTCTGTTCTATTGATCTATGTGTCTGTTTTTATGCTAGTACTCTACTGCTTTGATTACTACAGCTTTGCAAGATTTTGAAATCAGGAAGTGTGATGCCTCCAGCTTTGTTCTTCTTTTCCAACATTGCTTTGGCTATTTGAAGTCTTCTGTGGTTACATACAAATTTTAGTATAGTTTCTCTACTTCTATATTGAGATTTTGATAGGGTTTGCATTTAATCTATAGATGGCTCTGGCTGTTATGGACATTTGAACAATATTAACTCTTCCAGTCCATGAACATGGGATATATTTCCATTTATTTGTGTTTTCTTCATTTTCTTTCATCAATTTTCCTATAGTTTCAATATACAGATCTTTTATCTTCTTGGTTAAATTTATTCCTAAGTATTTCTATTGTTTTTTATCTTATTGCACATGGGACTGTTTTTTTTACTTCTTTTTCAAATAGTTTGTTGTTAGTGTATAGATATGCATCTGATTTTTGTATATTGATTTTGTACCCTGCAACCTTACTGAACTTGGTTACTAGTTCTAACAGTTTTTTGGTGGTGTCTTTGGACTTTTCTATACATAAGATCATGTCATGTGCAAACAGACAGTTTTGCTTCTTTCTTTCTGATTTGAATGTCTTTATTTTTTTCTTGCCTAATTGCTCTGGCTACGATTTCCAGCACTACGTTGAACAAGAGTGATGAAAGTGAGCACCCTAGTCTTGTTACTGATTTTAGAAGAAAAGCTTTCAACGTTTCATTAGAAATTCACTGCCAGATATTCTGATGCACTATCCTGGAAACATGTCTGATATGTTCCACTAACATATACCAAAGTATGGCATTTGATTCACAGGGAGAAAAGATAACAATTCATCCCCAAAACAAGTTTTCTGGAATTCAGTTTTGATTAATTTCTAAAGATACATTTTAAAGATAAAAAAGAAAACCAAGATTCACCCTTAAAATTAAATTTTTTTTAATATATATTCCATTATTAATATTTTTTGTGTTCTTACAATGCAAAAATTTAGAAACTTTTAAACTCAAAAAATTTTGACCAGTTTACCTATTTGGCCTTAACACATTCTAAATTCCCTTCTAAGAATCACATCAGTGTTTGCAGTTCATCAGTCCAATATGGATGGAGTAATTCTATCTCTTCTTTGTTGGTTTATTCTTGGAGTTGCCATCCCTGCTGGTGCTGCTGCTACTGAAAGAGCTGGAATCTGAGTCTGAACCAGAGGAGAAAGAAGAGCTTGTTGAGGAGGCTGAAGATGATGAACTGCAGGAGCTTTCATTGGTGTCACTGTCCTCTGAGGAGAACGAGGTAGATGTTTCTTCACTATCTAATGAAGAATCACTAAGTGAGCTGTCACTGCAGTTGCTATGGGGATGGTTATACTCTTAGACCTTTTTTCTTGGTCTTTCTACATTAGTTTTTCTAATGCTTTGTTATAACAATTATTATTTTTTCTTTTAAAGATTTCTTTAATTCTGCTCTTCTTAAAGGCCTATGTAGGTACTCTTTTTCCTGTGCACTCATAAAGCCAATGTCCAAATTCCAAGTATTTCTGACATTTTACATATATTGCTTATTTGCTTCAGTTTGTCTCCAGGCATGCATGGGGTCACCATCTTAGCTCGGCTGAGGCCTGTCATGCTAATGGAAGATGCAATCTTAATCATGACCCAAAGATCAGAGTAGATAGGGGATAGGAAGTGAAGGAAAGGAAGAGTGCAAGAGAAAAGATGTTATGGTCAAAAGGAACATTTCAATATTCAGGTATTAAAAGAAGAAAAGATCTCAGTGATGAAGAGGTCAGTGGTTTGGCCATACTGGTGAGTGTCTGAAGAAGAATAGAAATGAAAGGCCCCAAAGTGAAGGGTGCAGAGGAGCTGGGGGATCAGTGTTGACAGTCACCAAGGACAACAGCATAAGATAGATAACAACAGAAAATGGTGGCCCTGTGGCTTAAGTGCTGTAAGATATGGGAGAAAGTTCGGGACACTGTGAGGTGACATCAAGGAGGATGGTGGGTGTGCTTTGGGGTGCAATCTTCAAAAACTTGGGCAAAAAGCCCTGGAAAAGGCCATGTACAATTTGGACAAGGAAGAGATGAGAAGAACATAATGAGGGTGAGATGAAGGATAAGGAAGGAGGTAACCTGAATATTGTGTTACCATCAAGGGGTGGCATGTGTGCATAACTTGCCAACCCCAGATTCTAGTTGGAGTATCAACATTACAGTGTGGTCATATCATTTGGGACTGGAGTTTCAGATTCTTTGGGGCTTTGGGAAGAGAGCTGGAAAAGAGAGATCTGCTATTTTGAGTCTCTGAATATCCATTTTTAGAATGAAAAGTTGTGTGGCTTGTTCCAAAGTTATAAAGAAAAATATTCCCCCAAATATAATGGTTGTCATTCTTTTCACAATCTTTTGTCTTGAAAATCAATTTGCCAAAGAATTAGATTAAGAAACATTAAATATATCTCATTATCAAATCCATTTTCTATACAGGCATACCTCAGAGATATTGCGAGTTTGGCTCCAGACCACCGCAATAAAGTGGATATGGCAATAAAGTGAGTCAGACAAATGTTTTGGTTCTCCAGTGCATATAAAAGTTACGTTTACATTATGCTATAGTCTATTAAATGTGCAACTGCATCGTGTCTAAAAAAATAACATATATACCTTAATTTAAAAATACTTTATTGCTAAAAAATGTTAAACATCATCTGAGCCTTCAGCGAGTAGAAATCTTTTTGCAGGCGGAGGGTCTTGCCTCTATGCTGATGGCTGCTGACCAATCAGAATGGTGATTACTGGAGGCTGGGGTGGCTGTGGCAGTTTCTGAAAATAAGACAGCAGTGAAGTTGGCTGCATCTATTGACTCTTCCTTTCACGAATAATTTCTCTGTAGTATGCAATGCTGTTTCATAGCATTTGACCCACAGCAGAATTTCTTTCAGAATTAGAGTCAATTTTCTCAAATCCTGTCACTGCTTTATTAACCAAGTTTAAGTAATATTCTAGGTACTTTGTTGTCATTTCAACAGCATCTTCACCAGGACTAGATTCCATCTCAAGAAACCACTTTCTTTGCTCATCCATTAGAAGTATTGATAACTTCTCATCCATTCAAGTTTTATCATGAGGTTACAGCAATTCAATCACACCTTGAGGCTTCACTTCTAATTCTACTTCTCTTGATATTTCCAGCACATCTGCAGTGACTTCCTTCACTGAAGTCTTAAACCCCTCAAAGTCATCCATGAAGATTGAAATTAACTTCTTCCAAACTCCTGTGAATGTTGATATTTTGACTTATTCCCATGAATCACAAATGTTCTAAATGGCAGCTAGAATGGTGAATCCTTTCCAGGTTTTCAGTTTACTTTGCCCAGATCCATCAAAGAATCACTATCTATGGCAGCTTTAGCCTACTGAAATGTATTTCTTAAATCATAAGACTTGAAAGTCAGAATTTCTCCTTGATCCATGGACTGCAGAATGGATGTTGTATTAGCAGGCATGAAAACAACATGAATCTCATTTCCATCAGAGCTCTGGGATGACCAGGTGCATTGTCAGTGAGCAGTATTTTTTTTTTTTTTTTCTGAGCAGTAGGTGTCAACAGTGGGCTGAAAATATTCAGTAAACCATGTTGTAAACAGATGTGCTGCCATCTGGCTTTGTTGTTCCATTTACAGAGCACAGACAGAGTAGATTTAGCACAATTCTGAAGGGCCCTCAGATTTTTAGAATGATAAATGAGCCTTGGCTTCAATTTCAAGTCACCAGCTGCATTAGTCCCTAATAAGAGAGTCAACCTGTCTTTTGAAACTTTGAAGCCAGGCATTGACTTCTCCTCTTTAGCTATGAAAGTCCTAGATGGCATCTTCTTCCAATAGAAGGCTGTTTGGTCTACATTGAAAATCTGTTGTTTAGTGTAGCCACCTTCATTAATTACCTGAGCCATATCTTCTGGATAACTTGCTGCAGTGTCTACATCAGCACTTGCTTCTTCACCTTGCACTTTTATGTTATGGAGAGGGCTTCTTTCCTTAAACCTCATAAACAAACCTCTGCTAGCTTCAGACTTTTCTTCTGCAGCTTCCTCACCTCTCAGCCTTCATAGTATTAAAGGGAGTTAACCTTGCTCTGGATTAGGCTTTTGTTCAGGGGAATGCTGTGGCGAGTTTGATCTTCTGTCCAGATTACTACAGCTTTCTCCATATCAGCAATATCACTTTTTTATCATTTGTATGTTCACTGGAATAGCACTTTTAATTTCCTTCAAGAACTTTTCCTTTGCATTCACAGCTTGGTTAACTGTTTGGTGCAAGAGGCCTAGCTTTCAGCTTATCTCAGCTTTCGACAGGTCTTCCTCACTAAACTTGATCATTTCTAACTTTTGATTTAAAATGGGCGATGTGCAACTACTTTCACTTGAATACTTAGAGGTCATTGTAGGGTTATTAACTGGCCTGACTCCAATATTGTTGTGTCTCAGGAAATAGGGAGGCCCAGGGAGGAGAGAGAGACAGAGGAATGGCCAGTTGGTGGAGTAGTCAGAACACACACAATAATCGATTAAGTTTGCCATCAGATGTGGGTGCGGTTCAGGGTACCCCCAAAATAATTATAATAGTAACATCAAAGATCATTGATCGTGGATCACTGTAACAAATATAATAATAATGAAAAAGTTTAATATACTGTAAGAATTACCAAAATGTGACACAGAGACATGAAGTGAGCAAATGCTATTGGAAAAATGGTGCCCAGGTCTGGGAAGATCCCACATGCTGCGGAGCAACTGGGCCCGTGAGCCACAACTACTGAGCCTGCGCGTCTGGAGCTTGTGCTCCACAACGAGAGAGGCCGCGATAGTGAGAGGCCCGCGCACCGCGATGAAGAGTGGCCCCCGCTTGCCACAACTAGAGAAAGCCCTCGCACAGAAACGAAGACCCAACACAGCCAAAATAAATAAATAAATTAATTAATTAATTAAAAAAAACAAAAAACAAAAAACAAAAAACATCGTAAAAAAAAAAAAAAACAAAAAGAAAAATGGTGCCAATAGACTTGCTCAATGCAGGGTTGCCACAGAACTCCAATTTGTAAAAAATTCAATATCTGCAAAGCACAATAAAATGAGGTATGCCTGTACTTTTCAATTATTAAACTACTACATTTTCTTCTGAGTTTTGCTTCTCAGGTTTATTATAACAACCACATTGCATGTAGTGAAAAGATAGTTTTAGGAATGAGGAAAGATATGATGCTACCATGAACTCTTCATCTTTGGTTTCAAAAACAAACATCAACACTTCATCCAAGGATCCACAACAATGCTTTTTCTAGCATCCCAATGTGCAATATTCTATTACGTTAATCTGGGCATTTACGGACTTCTGCTCATCTACAAAAACTAATTCTAATTTTGCCTATTTCAGGAAAAACAATCTTTTCTTTATATTTAAATCTCTAAACAAAGCTAATGGTAATTAATATAAATTAAGAATATCACATGAAAGCTTATTCCTTATCAATCTCTCCACTGGAACTATGCTGCACAGAATCTTGGCTGATCACCTTCTAGGTTCATGGAAGAACACAAATGTTTGTGGAAGAAGTCAAAGTTCTAAGATAAGATTCAGAGAGTTCTTTTGATGTGAAAAGACTCAAACATAGTGAACTGTCTTATGGGTCCAAGGATTCAAATACAGTGTGTCCCCAGCACTATAGCACTTTCCCCACAGGAATGGAACGTTCTGTTAGCCCCTAATTTTTAGGGCATTTAGGCTGGTCAAAAATCTCACATTTATTTCAGTGAGAGTCATTAATAAAGGATTCTGGGGAATACTCCGGCTCTGAGGTGGCTCCCGGGAAGCAGTGGAATGAGGTGGTGAAGAATATGAGTCCTCAGACCGAACAGATCTGGGTTCTATTCCCAGGTCTTCTTTCTGGGGTCTCGGGGAATAGTTTGCTTATTTACAAAATAGGAATAAAGACAGTCTCTACCTTGTAGAGGTGCCCACATCTAATCTAATTTGTTCACATCAAAAGAGTTAACTTTGATTCTTGGAATGAACATTAAGTTTCAAAAATTTTTAAAAAAGAACAACGATTTTAAAGGACATACTTAAAAAAATAATAAAACAGTATGGTGTTGTAAAGCAGAGAGACAAAACACATCTAGAACAAATCAAGTCAAAGTTAAAATATTATTCCCTGCTTCCAGACTTTGACCCACTGCTACTTAGAAACATAAATATCTTAAGGAAAGTGGAAGTAAAGCTCAAAGTTATCTAAATGTGGATTAGTCCTGCTGTTTTCTGGGTCACTCCTCTCTGCACTTAGAGATACTGGCTCAGAGGAATGTAAACCAAATTTAATATCTCCTTTAGAGAGACACAGTTAGGAGTGTGCTTTTCTCCAATGTGGGAAACACAAATCATTAAATTTGAACACAAGCACTTTTTGGATTTCTGATCTATTGGCCAGCATGGGTAATGGAAAGTGAAAAGAAGTTTTAACGGCAGAAGTTCAACCCTGGCTCTGCTCTAGCCTAGGCTAAGGTCATATGAGATCTGTGAACCTTGGTTTCCTCACCTGTAAAATGGGGGTGAGGATGATAAAAATAGCTATGGCTTAAGTTACCCTGAAAATTAAATAAGACAAATGCTGTAAAGTGGAAGGTATTATACAGATGTTAACGATTATAATTATTTTAAACTACTGAATTGAATTATCTACCCTAGAATGCAGCCATTCTGCTTGCAACAAACAAACAAGCAAAAAACCAGACTTTAAACCAGGGTGACAGTCCAGGTCTTGTCATCAGTTAGTTGTGTGGCCTTCTACAAGACACTTCATCTCTCAGGACTTCACTTTCTCTTCATTCTGATCTGCTTCACACACTCATTGTGTAGTTCTCATGAAATAAAGAAAAGGCCATATTTTGAAAACAAAGTACCAAACAAATGTAAGGCATAGTCATTAGCTGGGATAGTCATCAGGAGTTGACTTTACCGCAGTGGAATTGGAGAAAAGAATTCCTATGTTGGTTTTTCTTGAACCCCTTTTATTGTGAAAAGGAGTCATTTCCACCCTTCAAAATGATTGTTTTTTTCTAAATTGAACTCATATGTACCAATTCAAGAAAACAGTTACTGGAAACTTATGTGACTTGAAAAGGGAAGATTATTGTGTTGATATCTTGTTTAGGTCTTGGAAAATGAAATTTAAAAGAATCTTTGCCATCCTTCTCGTGTGGAGCCACATTCAGCACAACGTTATAACATAACTGCAGGGTATCTTTCATAAGAATGAAACATCGTTTTGTAGGCAGGCCACTAAAGCTCCTTTCTCTGAAAAAAACTAGCAAAGAAAAAAAATACACATCTACATGATACTTGAAATCAGTTTTTTATTGTATTATATGATCCAGGGACCCAAAAAGGTATAAGAAGGAATTTTCCCAGACTTTCTGTTATTTCAGCTTTAAGTAAAACAGATTGAAAAACAGTAATAACTTTAAAAAAAATGAGTCCTTAGAGCTACACATGAAGAAATAAGTGGCCGTAAAAATCCAAAACTAGTGGAATAAAATAATAAATACCATCTAGTCCTGAATTCTAAGTAAATACTATAATAACTACACTCATTTTTCTTTCATTTTTTGATTTCTTTTTATTTTCTTAAGGAGCTTCATGGTGCTAAAATGGCGTTTCTGTCTCAGTATCTACTTCTTCAATCATCCTCAGCGTTCATCTTTTTCAATTTCTATTAACTATTAGTACCTGGTATTCAAATTAAGTTTTTTTTTTTTTTTTTTTTTTTTACTGATTTTTACTTTTAAAGTGTTCTTCAATAAAACAATAATGGCATTCACTTTTTGTGTTGTATGTCCCCTTCATTTTGTATTCCATCATGAGACCTAAGGTCAGTCTGAGCATACAACTTACTTCATACCCATGATGAATGTTATCACCATATACTATGTTACAATTATCCCATAACTGACCAAAATCAATGCTTCCATTTGATAGGATTAAAGAAAAACATGGACACACATACATGTGTAAAAAGGCACAAGTCTCTCTGTAAATATGACCCCAAGATTCATAGGGTAAATTGGCAGATGCATTATACTGCAGTTACCCAGTTCTATTACAGAGAGGTTAGAAGAACACAAGTAACCTTTTAACTTGAAGGGCTATTTGAAGAGAGCCCTTGACCAAGCATTCATGAAAGACAGAACTGAAGGCAACCATGTCAATCAACGTATATTATATATATGCTCAGCTGGGCAACCGTAACTTTACAAGAAAGAATAAAATAGGAGTATGTCTGTTTAGAATAACCAGAATGTTTAGGATTATAACTCATGCTGATGAGACAAAAACATTTATAAACAAAAAATGAAAAGTAATCTTATTGTCTCATTAAAATTAGTTTAGTAAATTTCAAATTTCAAAAGAAAATCTTTCAAAATGTTTTAATTTTTATTTCTGAATCTTTAAACTTAAAATATTTTAGAAAAAAGTTTAATTTTAGTTTTTCATCTTTGTAGATAAAGCAGAATATTCCAACAGCAAGATGTGTGATGACAGAATTACTGATGAGATATTTTAATTCCGTTAAAAGCATCATAAATTATCTAGTAAATACAAGGGGCCAGGGCAAGCACCATAAGATGTACAAATATGAGTAAGAATATTCTTTGCCCTCCAGAAGTTTATAAATTCAGAAACGATTCCATCATTTGTGTGAATTCTTGGCTTCTCAATAAGACATATATAAAAAGATTTCATTACCTTTCTTTGACTCTAAACATTTTTTTAAAGTTTCTATTTTTTGTTGCTGTTTTCATTCTGACTAGTTTGGAAGTAAAACACCATCACCACCCTTTCCATCGCTAACAACATCACTCATGTATTTTAGGTTTGTATTAATAAACACAAAAGTTTCATCCAATTCTAATCCAGTCTTCAATGACCTAACTGCATTCCCAACTCATAACACGGCAGTAAGCAAAAACCAAACATTATTCGTAAGAACAAAGGTCACCACTATTAATCCCAGCTCACTCTATTTCTTATTTATGGCATAAACTAGGCATTATAAATGAGTTATAATCCTGCATGATTTTCCCCAAATGGAATGCTGGTCTTGAGAAATGCCTTTCTTTAAAAATCAATCTTCAGAATCAACATTGTGAAAATGACTATACTACCCAAAGCAATCTACAGATTCAATGCAATTCCTATCAAACTACCAATGGCATTTTTCACAGAACTAGAACAAAAAATTTTACAATTCGTATGGAAACACAAAAGAACCTGAATAGCCAAAGCAATATTTATTTATTTATTTATGGCTGCATTGGGTCTTCGTTGCGGTGCATGAGCTCTAGGTGTGCGGGCTTCAGTAATTGTGGCATGAGGGCTTAGTAGCTGTGACTTGCAGGCTCTAGAGCACATGTTCAGTAGTTGTGGCACACAGGCTTTGTTGCTCCATGGCATGTGAGATCTTCCCAGACGAGGGCTTGAACCCGTGTCCTCTGCATTGGCAGGCAGATTCTTAACCACTGTGCCACCAGGGAAACCCCAAAGCAATTTTTTTTTTAACATCTTTATTGGAGTATAATTGCTTTACAATGGTGTGTTAGTTTCTGCTTTATAACAAAGTGAATCAGTTATACATATACATATGTTCCCATATCATTTCCTCCTTGCATCTCCCTCCGTCCCACCCTCCCTATCCCACCCCTCTAGGTGGTCACAAAGCACAGAGCTGATCTCCCTGTGCTATGCGGTTGCTTCCCACTAGCTATCTATTTTACGTTTGGTAGTGTATATATGTCCATGCCACTCTCTCTCTTTGTCACATCTTACCCTTCCCCCTCCCCATATCCTCAAGTCCATTCTCTAGTAGGTCTGTGTCTTTATTCCCATCTTGCCACTAGGTTCTTCATGAACTTTTTTTTCCCCTTAGATTCCATATATATGTGTTAGCATACTGTATTTGCTTTTCTCTTTCTGAATTACTTCACTCTGTATGACAGACTCTAACTCCATCCACCTCACTACAAATAACTCAATTTCATTTCTTTTTATGGCTGAGTAATATTCCACTGTATATATGTGCCACATCTTCTTTATCCATTCATCCAATGATGGACACTTAGGTTGCTTCCATGTCCTGGCTATTGTAAATACAGCTGCAGTGAACATTTTGGTACATGACTCTTTTTGAATTATGGTTTTCTCAGGGTATATGCCCAGTAGTGGGATTGCTGGGTCGTATGGTAGCTCTATATTTAGTTTTTTATGGAACCTCCATACTGTTCTCCATAGTGGCTGTATCAATTTACATTCCCACCAACAGTGCAAGAGGGTTCTCTTTCCTCCACACCCTCTCCAGCATTTATTGTTTGTAGATTTTTTGATGATGGCCATTCTGACCAGTGTGAGATGACATCTCATTGTAGTTTTGATTTGCATTGCTCTAATGATTAATGATGTTCAGCATTCTTTCATGTGTTTGTTGGCAATCTGTATATCTTCTTTGGAGAAATGTCTATTTAGGTCTTCTGTCCATTTTTGGATTGGGTTATTAGTTTTTTTGATATTGAGCTGCATGAGCTGCCTGTAAATTTTGGAGATAAATCCTTTGACAGCTGCTTCATTTGCAAATATTTTCTCCCATCGTAAGGGTTGTCTTTTCATCTTGTTTACGGTTTCCTTTGCTGTGCAAAAGCTTTTAAGTTTCATTAGGTCCCATTTGTTTATTTGTGTTTTTATTTCCATTTCTCTAGGAGGTGGGTCAAAAAGGATCTTGCTGTGATTTATGTCATAGAGTGTTCTGCCTAAGTTTTCCTCTAAGAGTTTGATAGTGTCTGGCCTTACATTTAGGTCCTTAATCCATTTTGAGTATATTTTTGTGAATGGTGTTAGGGAGTGTTCTAATTTCATACTTTTACATGTTCCTGTCCAGTTTCCCAGCACCATTTATTGAAGAGGCTGTCTTTTCTCCACTGTATATTCTTGCCTCCTTTATCAAAGATAAGGTGACCATATGTGCATGGGTTTATCTCTGGGTTCTATCCTGTTCCATTGATCTATGTTTCTGTTTTTGTGCCAGTACCAAACTGTCTTGATTACTGTAGCTTTGTAGTATAGTCTGAAGTCAGGGAGCCTGATTCCCCCAGCTCCATTTCTCGTTCTCAAGATTTCTTTGGCTATTCGGGGTCTTTTGTGTTTCCATACAAATTGCAAAATTTTTTGTTCTAGTTCTGTGAAAAATGCCAGTGGTAGTTTGATAGGGATTGCATTGAATCTGTAGATTGCTTTCGGTAGTAGAGTCATTTTCACAATGTTGACTCTTCTAATCCAAGGATATGGTATATCTCTTCATCTGTTCATATCATCTTTAATTTCTTTCATCAGTGTCTTATAGTTTTCTGCCTACAGTTCTTTTGTCTCCTTAGGTAGGTTTATTCCTAGATATTTTATTCTTTTTGTTGCAGTGGTAAATGGGAGTGTTTTCTTAATTTCACTTTCAGATTTTTCATCATTAATGTATAGGAATACAAGAGATTTCTGTGCATTAATTTTGTATCCTGCTACTTTACCAAATTCATTGATGAGCTCTAGTAGTTTTCTGGTGGCATCTTTAGGATTCCCTATGTATAATATCATGTCATCTGCAAACAGTGACAGCTTTACTTCTTCTTTTCCGATTTGGTTTCCTTTTATTTCTTTTTCTTCTCTGATTGCTGTGGCTAACACTTCCAAAACTAATTGAATAATAATGGTCAGAGTGGGCAACCTTGTCTTGTTCCTGATCTTAGTGGAAATGGTTTCAGTTTTTCACCATTGAGGACAATGTTGGCTGTGGGTTTGTCATATATGGCCTTTATTATGTTGATGAAAGTTCTCTCTATGCCTACTTTCTGCAGGGCTTTTATCATAAATGGGTGTTGAATTTTGTCAAAAGCTTTCTCTGCATCTATTGAGATGATCATATGGTTTTTCTCCTTCAATTTGTTAATATGGTGTATCACATTGATTGATTTGTGTATATTGAAGAATACTTGCATTCCTGGAATAAACCCCACTTGATCATGGTGTATGATCCTTTTAATGTGCTGTTGGATTCTGTTTGCTAGTAGTTTGTTGAGGATTTTTGCATCTATGTTCACCAGTGATATTGGCCTGTAGTTTTCTTTCTTTGTGACATCTTTGTCTGGTTTTGGTATCAGGGTGATGGTGGCCTCGTAGAATGAGTTGGGGAGTTTTCCTCCCTCTGCAATATTTTGGAAGAGTTTCAGAAAGATAGGTGTTAGCTCTTCTCAAATGTTTGATAGAATTCACATGTGAAGCCATCTTGTCCTGGGCTTTTGTTTGTTGGAAGGTTTTTAATCACAGTTTCAATTTCAGTGCTTGTGATTGGTCTGTTCATATTTTCTATTTCTTCCTGGTTCAGTCTCGGCACGTTGTGCATTTCTAAGAATTTGTCCATTTCTTCCAGGTTGTCCATTTTATTGGCATAGAGTTGCTTGTAGTAATCTCTCATGATCATTTGTATTTCTGCAGTGTCAGTGGTTACTTCTCCTTTTTTCATTTCTAATTCTATTGATTTGAGTCTTCTCCCTTTTTCTCTTGATGAGTCTGGCTAATGGTTTATCAATTTTGTTTATCTTCTCAAGGAACCAGCTTTTAGCTTTATTGATCTTTGCTATTGTTTTTTTCATTTCTTTTTCATTTATTTCTGATCTGATCTTTATGATTTCTTTCCTTCTGGTAACTTTGGGGTTTATTTGTTCTTCTTTCTCTAATTGCTTTAGGTGCAAGGTTAGGTTGTTTATTTGAGATGTTTCCTGTTTCTTGAGGTAGGCTTTTATTGTTATAAACTTCCCTCTTAGAACTGCTTTCACTGCATCCCAAAGGATTTGGGTCATCGTGTCTCCATTGCCATTTGTTTCTAGGTATTTTTTGATTTCCCCTTTGATTTCTTCAGTGATCACTTCGTTATTAAGTAGTGTATTGTGTAGCCTCCATGTGTTTGTATTTTTTACAGATCTTTTCCTGTAATGGATATCTAGTCTCACAGTGTTGTGGTTGGAAAAGATACTTGATATGATTTCAATTTTCCTAAATTTACCAAGGCTTGATTTGTGACCCAAGATATGATCTATCCTGGAGAATGTTCCATGAACACTTGACAAAAATGTGTATTCTGTTGTTTTTGGGTGGAATGTCCTATAAATATCAATTAAGTCCATCTTGTTTAATGTAATATTTAAAGCTTGTGTTTCCTTTTTTATTTTCATTTTGGATGATCTGTCCATTGGTGAAAGTGGGGTGTTAAAGTCCCCTACTATGATTGTGTTGCTGTCGATTTCCCCTTTTATGGCTGTTAGTATTTGCCTTATGTATTGAGGTGCTCCTATGTTGGGTGCATAAATATTTACAATTGTTATACCCTCTTCTTGGATCGATCCCTTGATCATTGTATAGTGTCCTTCTTTGTCTCTTGTAATAGTCTTTATTTTAAAGTCTATTTTGTCTATATGAGAATTGCTACTCCAGCTTTCTTTTGATTTCCATTTGCATGGAATATCTTTTTCCATCCCCTCACTTTCAGTCTGTATGTGTCTCTAGGTCTGAAGTGGGTCTTTTGTAGACAGCATATATATGGGTCTTGTTTTTGTATCCATTCAGCCAGCCTGTGTCTTTTGGTGGGAGCATTTAATCCATTTACATTCAAGGTAATTATCGATATGTATGTTCCTATTCCCATTTTCTTAAATGTATTGGGTTTGTTATTGTAAGTGTTTTCCTTCTCTTGTGTTTCTTGCCTACAGAAGTTCCTTTAGCATTTGTTGTAAAGCTGGTTTGGTGGTGCTGAACTCTCTCAGCTTTTGCTTGTCTGTAAAGGTTTTAATTTCTCCATCAAATCTGAATGAGATCCTTGCTGTGTAGAGTAATCTTGGTTGTAGGTTTTTCTCCTTCATCACTTTAAGTATATCCTGCCACTCCCTTCTGGCTTGCAGTGTTTCTGCTGAAAGATCAGCTGTTAACCTTATGGGGTTTCCCTTGTGTGTTATTTGTTGTTTTTCCCTTGCTGCTTTTAATATGTTTTCTTTATACTTAATTTTTGATAGTTTGATTAATATGTGTCTTGGCTTGTTTCTTTTTGGATTTATCCTATATGGGACTCTCTGTGCTTCCAGAACGTGATTAACTATTTCCTTTCCCATATTAGGGAAGTTTTCACCTATAATCTTTTCAAATTTTTTCTCAGTCCCTTTCTTTTTCTCTTCTTCTTCTGGGACTCCTATAATTCAAATGTTGGTGCGTTTAATGTTGTCCCAGAGGTCTCTGAGACTGTCCTCAGTTCTTTTCATTCTTTTTTCTTTATTCTGCTCTGCAGTAGTTATTTCCACTATTTTATCTTCCAGGTCACTTACCCGTTCTTCTGCCTCAGTTATTCTGCTATTGATCCCTTCTAGAGTATTTTTAATTTCATTTATTGTGTTTTTCATCATTGCTTGGTTCCTCTTTAGTTCTTCTACATCCTTGTTAAATGTTTCTTGCATTTTGTCTATTCTATTTCCAAGATTTTGGAACATCTTTACTATCATTATTCTGAATTCTTTTTCAGGTAGACTGCTTATTTCCCTTCAATTGTTAGGTCTGGTGTGTTTTGACCCTGCTCCTTCATCTGCTGTGTGTTTTTCTGTCTTCTCATTTTGCTTATATTACTGTGTTTGGGGTCTCCTTTTCACAGGCTGCAGGTTCGTAGTTCCTGTTGTTTTTGGTATCTGTCCCCAGTGGGTAAGGTTGGTTCAATGGGTTGTGTAGGCTTCCTGGTGGAGGGGACTAGTACCTGTGTTCTGGTGGATGAGGCTGGATCTTGTCTTTCTGGTGGGCACGTCCACGTGTGGTGGTGTGTTTTGGGGTGTCTGTGGCCTTATTATGATTTTAGGCAGCCTCTCTGCTAATGGATTGGGCTGTGTTCCTGTCTTGCTAGTTGTTTGGCCTAGGGTGTCCAGCACTGTAGCTTGCTGGTCCTTGAGTGAAGCTGGGTCTTGTTGTTGAGATGGAGATGTCTGAGAGATTTTTGCTGTTTGGTATTTCATGGAGCTGGGAGGTCTCTTGTGGACCAGTGTCCTGAAGTTGGCTCTCCCACCTCAGAGGCACAGACCTGATGCCTGGCTGGAGCACCAAGAGCCTTTCATCCACACAGCTCAGAATAAAAGGGAGAAAAAATAGAAACAAAGAAAGAAAGAGGATAAAATAAAATAAAGCTATTATAATAAAAAATAAGAAAAAATTATTAAGAAAAAATGTATTAAGAAAATTTTTAATTATTTAAAATAATTAAAAAAATAAAAACAAAGAAAAAAATTAAGAAAAAATTTATTAAGAAATATTTTTTAAAAATTTTTAAATTAAAAATAAGAGAAAAATTATTAAGAAAAAAATTTTTTAATTTTTTAAAATAAAAAATAAGATAAAAATTATCAAGAAAAAATTTATTAAGAAAAAAATTTTTTAATTAAAAAAAAAAAACTAAAACCAAAAAAGACAGACGCCCCAAATCCTAGGGTAAATGGTGAAAGCAAAGCTATATAGACAAAATCTGACACAGAAGCATACACATATACACTCACAAAAAGAAGAAAAGGGGCAAAAATAATATATCCTGCTCCCAAAGTCCACCTCCTCAATTTGGGATGATTTGTTGTCTATTCAGGTATTCAACAGATGCAGGTACAGCAAGTTGTTTGTGGAGCTTTAATTTGCTGCTTCTGAGGCTGCTGGGAGAAATTTATCTTTCTCTTCTCTGTTCGCACAGCTCCCGGGGTTCAGCTTTGTATTTAGACCTGCCTCTGCGTGTAGGTCGCCTGAGGCCGTCTGTTCTTCGCTCAGACAAGACAGGGTTAAAGGAGCAGCTGCTTCAGGGGCTCTGGCTCTCTCAGGCCGGGGGAAGTGAGGGATATGGATGCAGGGCGAGCCTGCGGCGGCAGAGGCCAGCGTGACTTTGCAGCAGCCTGAGGCGCGCCATGCGTTCTCCCAGGGAAGTTGTCCCTGGATCACGGGACCCTGGCAGTGGCGAGCTGCACAGGCTCCCGGGAGGGGCGGTGTGGTTAGTGACCTGTGATTGCACACAGGCTTCTTGGTGGCTGCAGCAGCAGCCTTAGCGTATCATGCCCGTCTCTGGCGTCCGCGCTGATAGCCTGTTTGGCAGCTCCAGATCTTTTCCTGGACTCCCTCCCGGCTAGCTGTGGCTCACTAGCCCCTTCAGGCTGTGTTCACGCCGCCAACCCCAGTCCTCTCCCTGCGTTCCGACCGAAGCCCAAGCCTCAGCTCCCAGCCCCCGCCCGCCCCGGTGGGTGAGCAGACAAGCCTCTCGGGCTGGTGAGTGCGGGTCGGCATGGATCCTCTGTGAGGGAATCTCTCCACTTTGCCCTCCACACCCCTGTGGCTGCACTCTCCTCCGTGTCTCCAAAGCTTCCCCCCTCTGCCACCCGCAGTCTCCGTCCACGAAGGGGCTTCCTAGTGTGTGGAAACCTTTCCTCCTTCACAGCTCCCTCCCACTGGTGCAGGTCCCGTCCCTATTCTTTTGTCTCTGTTATTTCTTTTTTCTTTTGCCCTACCCAAGTACGTGGGGAGTTTCTTGCCTTTTGGGAGGTCTGACGTCTTCTGCCAGCGTTCAGTGGGTGTTCTGTAGGAGCAGTTCCACGTGTAGATGTATTTCTAATGTATCTGTGGGAAAGAAGGTGATCTCCGCATCTTACTCTTCCACCATCTTGCCCAGACCTCTCTCCCAAAGCAATCTTGAGAAAGAAAAACGGAGCTAGAGGAATCAGGCTCCTGGACTTCAGACTATACTGCCAAGCTACAGTAATCATGACAGTATGGTACTGGCACAAAAACAGAAATATAGATCAATGGAATAGGATAGAAAGCTCAGAGATAAGCCCACACACATATGGTCACCTTGTTTTTGATAAACGAGGCAAGAATATACAATGGAGAAAAGACAGCCTCTTCAATAAGTGGTGCTGGGAAAACTGGACAGCTACATGTAAAAGAATGAAATTAGAACACTCCCGAACACCATACACAAAAATAAACTCAAAATGGATTAAAGACCTAAATGTAAGGCCAGACACTATTAAAATTCTTAGAGGAAAACATAGGCAGAACACTCTCTGACATAAATCACAGCAAGATCCTTTTTGACCCAGCTCCTAGAAAAATGGAAATAAAAACAAAAATAAACAAATGGGACCTAATGAAACTTAAAAGCTTTTGCACAGCAAACGCAACCATAAACAAGATGAAAAGACAACCCTCAGAATGGGAGAAAATATTTGCAAATGAAGCAACTGACAAAGGATTAATCTCCAAAATATACAAGCAGCTCATGCAGCTCAATATCAAAAAACAAAAAACCCAATCCAAAAATGGGCAGAAGACCTAAATAGACATTTCTCCAAAGAAGATATACAGATTGTCAACAAACACATGAAAGGATGTTCAATATTACTAATCATTAGAGAAATGCAAATCAAAACTACAATGAGGTATCACCTCACACCAGTCAAAATGGCCATCTTCAAAAAATCTACAAACAATAAATGCTGGAGAGGGTGTGGAGGAAAGGGAACACTCTTGCACTATTGGTGGGTATGTAAATTGATACAGCCACTATGGAGAACAGTATGGAGGTTCCTTAAAAAACTAAATATAAAACTGCCATATGACCCAGCCCAGTAGTATGCCCAGTACTGGGCATATACCCTGAGAAAACCAGAACTCAAAAAGAGTCATGTACCACAATGTTCATTACAGCACTATTTACAATAGCCAGGACATGGAAGCAACCTAAGTGTCCATCAACAGATGAATGGATAAGGAAGATACAATGGAATATTACTCAGCCATAAAAAGAAAAGAAATTGAGTTATTTGTAGTGAGGTGGATAGACCTAGAATCTGTCATACAGAGTGAAGTAAGTCAGAAAGAGAAAAACATATACCATATGCTAACACATATATATGGAACCTAAAAAAATAAAATAGTTCTGAAGAACCTAGGGCAGGACAGGAATAAAGATGCAGACATAGAGAATGGACTTAAGGACACAGGGAAGGGGAAGGGTAAGCTGGGACGAAGTGAGAGAGTGGCATGGACATATATACACTATCAAATGTAAACCAGATAGCTAGTGGGAAGCAGTCACATGGCACAGGGAGATCAGCTCGGTGCTTTGTGACCACCTAGATGGGTGGGATAGGGAGGGTGGCGGGGAGGCACAAGAGGGAGGGGATATGGGGATATATGTATACGTATAGCTGATTCACTTTGTTATACAGCAGAAACTAATACAACAATGTAAAGCAATTATACTCCAATAAAGATATTTTTTTAAAAAATCACTCTTCAGGAAACCCTGTGTCTCTATTTCTTAAAGTTTCACAGAGTTCATTAGCACTCTAAAGGCTTCTGCAATAAAGGAATCTACTTATCTTTGCTTAACTCAACATTTTCTAACTTTCTTTGACAGGCGAACTCCCCCCTCCCACTCAACCCCTTAAAGAACTGCTATGGAAATCCCTCAAAACTAGTATTTCCAGGAAGACATTTTGAGAAATGTCGCTGATCCACAAGGGAAAGAATAAATTCAGACGGATATCACATCCTCCTAAAGCTTGAAAACCCGAATTATTCTGCCCTAGGAAGAGGCTGTGGCACCGTAACTAAAATGGTGTTTAATTTACAATGCCCCTTGACCTTCTACTTCTTGAAGGATATTTCAAGATTTAAATGGCCTGGTCGTGCTATGGATCTAGATGGTGAGCTCTCTGATGGTACCTTCTTTTCTCTAAGGTGTCCATGGTTGTTCAGGGCACTTGCATGGGGAGACATACCCTGAAAAAGTAAATATGGTAAGTCATTTGATTGTACAAAAAGCTCTAAGTTAGGCATGGTTTGCTTGTTCTTTTGTCCCCAGATATTCCACTGTCAAAAATCAAACATTGGGAAATTTTCCCTCAATAAGAAAACCATTGACACAGTATTAAAATACTGTGTATTTTACAGTTTTAAATAACCATCCAATAATACATGATTTGGAGCTACTTGGCAAAAGCTACCAGCATTAAATAAATTTTAGTTCACTTGGGGCTAAAATTACTATCAAGTTCTTTCATTAGAAAGTCCTCCTGTCCTCAGATTCTGAGTTTCTGGCTTTTGGGGGCTGCTGGCCACCTGTTCATACAGTGCTCTCTGTTTGCACAAGATGGCGGAAATTCCTTGGGTAGAGGAAGTACTTTACGAAGAAAAGAAAATGGCCAAAATTTCTGCCAAATGGTTCTTTCTCTTGATTTCCTATTCTGTTTTGTTTTATTTCCCTCTTCTTCTGCCAATAGACTCTGCCTGGCATGATATAGTTTTTAGCATTGAAATCCTGGCAAAACACTATTAAAAATATTTAAGCAATGCACAATTATGTGGAAACAAAATAAAACCAAAAAAATAAAAACAGAAACAAAACTAGGTCAACATTCTCCAAGTTCAGAAGCAGTTGCAAAGGAGGACTGGTTGTATGTACATCAGTAAAGAAAGTTTGTACCAATTAAAGAAAGAAGAGAATTAGCATACTTCCTTAACTCCAAACTATAAAAAAGCCAAATCAGCACTCCTACATGACTTAGCTGTTTTGCTACATTTAGTGTAGACATATTCGGCGTTTAATGGTTTCTCTCCATTTCTCTCTCTCTCAAAGTACTAGAAATAAGGCTTTCAATGTAGACAAGCCAAGACACACAATGACCAAGTAATAAAAACAGGATCAGTGCTTGTCAAGTCTCTGGACAATTAAATACCAAGCTTGCTCCCCTGTATTGCCCCATCTAAAAAGATCAATTTAATAAGGAGCAGAAGAAGTTTCTATTGAAAGGCCAGGGAAGACATGTTGCATTAGCTTAAAAGATCCCCACAAAAGCTTAGGAAACTGTTTTGAGAGACATATAAGAGGCAGCTGGACAAAGAAAGCACACTGAGCCTCAGAAGGCCCCACTGCTTCTCTCTGGACATCTTTAATTGACAAAGACAGTACAAAAGCCTTCTTATCCCCCCAATCACACTGTAGGCAGTAACTAGGGGGCAGCAAATCCCAGGGGCTGTCTTTGAGAGGAGGCTAGTGGATATCATAACTATGACTGTAGCACAAAATACCCTTGTGCTGGACCACCCAAGCCTTGCCCTAGAAACTCTCCTGGACAGCTTATGTCTAAGAATTACTTCGCTGTATCTTGGAAGTGTTTATAAGAACACCGCACAGCCAGGAATGTAATTCAGAAGTTTGTCCTAACTATCTATCTATCATCTATCTATCTACTATCTATCTGTCTCTATCTACTATTTATCTATCTATCTCAATCTACTTACCTAGCTAGGCTAAGCTCTCTGATCACTGACAGATTTAAGAAATGTTCAGTGAACACAGTGAGGCTATTCCCATGCTGACAGCTTCCTTGATGACAAGCAGTAATACAAGTCTACCTGGGACCTTTTGCTCCCTCATCACAGAAGTAATTTCTTAAAGCCTGATCCTTTCCTTAGGAGAGAGAAGCAAATATAAACTCTGAAAACAGAGAAGGCTTTTCATGTATCCTATGCACAAAGACTCTGTCTGCAGCTGCAGAATCATGAAATTTACAGGGAGAGGACTTCAGGATGGCCACAGTGAAGGAGAGACTTTGTTTCAATAGCCTCAGAGTGTGAAAGAATGGAATTGCTAGTATTCATAGCAACTTACTGATTCTATTACCAAGTGTAGCTCTCCACATGGATAAAGTGAAGATATATTTTGTTCCTGGTAATTGTAAATGTCTGGAAGCAATGGCTTCTTACCAGGTATCTCGTTAGGTGAAAATTCCTTTGGGGTTCATCTAATCATGTGAAAGCATTACATTAGTTATGAAACCAAGCTCTATTTCATTAAAATAATTCTTAACTATCAGTTTAGGAAAAGTATCACTTTTTTTTGATTTTCTATAATGTTTTCTTAAAACATATACATACATACATACATTTATTTATTTACCACAGACTCAGGCAGAAACAAAACACACTTTGTGTGTTTCCCTTTTAAACATGTTTGAGCTGGAGTAGGGCTTGAGGTCTCCAAGAAGAGTCAAGTAAGGGTATTTTCTTTTGGAAAGATGAATAATTCAAGAGATGTCTTTTGAATAAATTTAAGCTCATCTTGATATTGATTTCTATAGGTGTGTCATACAAAAATTCCTGCTGTTACTTATTTCCTACCCCATCACAAAAGAACAGAGCCCCATTGATATAACTCAACATAAGCTTCACCAAACTGCAGCAGACTTGTGATTTTCACGCCCTCTTTTGAAGACCAGTGTGAATAGCCACTGTATTTTCCATCTTACAGTCTTATTCAACATTTGTATTGTTTATGGGGACTCTCTTGCTATTGTTTTTTCACTTTTTTCTGTGAATTGAATTTTTAAAATTCATTATACGGTGCTGTGTTTGATGTTTTAAGTAGTTCTGAGGTCGAAAAAAGTTCATTTTCATTTAAAAGACAAAATAAATACAGAAATATAGTTTAATGTGTTGAAGGGGAAAGGAAGAAATTAGTTATCATGGAAAGAATCTTTAATCCACTGAGAATTTTAAGCCTTTTAATTAAAACATTAGAAAACTTAAATGCATAATAAACACATAAAATGGAAATTGGATTCAGATTCTGAAGCCCTAAGTGAGTTTTCTGACTATGACACTTAATAGTTGCATGATTTGGGTTTATGTCTGTGATTTAGATCCTTTCCCTGAAAAATAGGGCCAATGATATCTTATTGGGCTGCTATGTGAACAAATGAAATGATTTATGTAAAACCACTCCCTCTTACACATTTACAGTCTGTGAATTAAATGTGGTTGTCTTCATTCTGAACCTGCCCCCGGGGCGGGGGGAAGACACATGGCTGTGTCACCTGGACAACTGCAGGACCCCTGGGCAGAGGTGCTCAGCTGGCTCCACAGCACTGATGAGCCCGTGCCAGGCTGATACACCTGGCTCTGCTTCTCCCCCAGTCTTTATTTATTTTCCCCCAAACCATTTTCTTCACTGGTGTCAACGACCTTCTACTTGCTCACATCAGTTAAGGTATCATCCATTATGTCTCCAACACTAACCCAGTGACACACAAGACAACTTTCTCTTCTACTAAGTGCTTTTTGTTTGTGAAAGATGAGTGACTGTATCTCCCTGTTTCAAGGCAGTAAGAAAGCGCGTGTTGAGAGCTCACTCCAAAGTTTGTCATCCTTCATCATCCAGGGTGGATGATCTTATGAACACTTGAGTGGTTTTTCTTAAAGACTCTCTGAAATGCCAACAGCAAATAGAATTACAGGCCTGCTCAATCTAAATGTCTACATCTAAGGTTATAGTAACATTCAAAGTTCTGTGAGGTGCCTGTGTGATTGATCAAGGTGCTCATGGAATCCCTGTTATAATACTTCAAAGTATGGCTAGCTCTCTGGTTGGTGGATAGACTCAGGGAAGAGAAAAGGCACAATCACAGATGGCTTTTCTGAGACCAGACCTCATAAAGTTAATATGTGCTGATAACTAACTGATTCTGTGATAGTTTAATGTCCTCATCAATTTCTAGTGGAGATGTACATTTTTTTCTTTAAGCATCAGCCTTCTGATTTCTAGTAGAGCAGTTGAGATCTATACAATCTGATAGTTTCAATGAGGGGCCTAATTCTTTTTGATTCTCCAAGTATTCCCACTCCACCACCTGGAGTACAATCTTAGCTCAGAGCTTCCCAGCCCAAGGCAAGCTGTCTCCATAAGAAGCATCCAGAAACGTGTGGGGGCATTTCTGGTTTCCAGTGATTGGGGGCATGACTAACATAGAGTGGGCAGGAGCCCGCAGTGTTAACCATCCTGCAATGCTTAGGACAGGAGCCAGGCTCTGAGCAGAGGCGTGATTTGAACAGTCTTACCAAATAAAGAGCTGTTCCACACAAAATGTCAACAGGTCTCCCATTGAGATACTGCTTAATATTACCAAGTTGTCATCTGTCCTAAGGGCCATGTGGCCCTTATGCATTCATGATCAATCAGTCTCTCTTTCAACAAGCAATTATCAAGCACCTACAAAATGGTGGGCCTCTGCTAGGTGCAAAGGACACAGAAGAAAAAAGAATGCAGTCCCTGCCCTCAAGAAGCGTCCATGGTGGAAGAAAAACAAGAAAACCAATTTATTTCAACACAGTGTGATGAAGGCTGAAAGAGAGGAACACAGGGGAGGACCAGGCACTCACCAAGGTCTTTGCAGAGGAGATGATGCTGGACCAGGAGAGGCAGAAGAGTTGGAGCTAGGGCGGGGTCAGGGAGTAAAAGGAGAAGGAGGAGGAGGAAGGAACGCTTTCCAAAGAGAAAGCAACACCCAAGCAAAACTCAGGCAACTGAAAACATTTCACTCTGATGAGGCACAAGGTAGGTGTGAGGAGAACAAAGGACAAAAAGCAAGCTTTGGAGAGAAGACGATGAGCTTAGTTTTAGATATTCTGGGTTGAAGTGCAGAGGGCAAACTTTAGATGGATACATGGCTCTGACATTTGGGGAAAGTTATGGGGTGAAAATAAAGATTTGAAAGTTGGTCATCACATAAATTGTAACAGAAGCTATTGAAACTAAAGAGATCTCTCAAGAAAAACAAGCTTGAGAAGAAGGATTTTAGAGTGAGAGAAGACAGTTGACAAAGCAACTGAGAAAGAGGATTAAGAGTAGTTGGAGAGAAGAAGACATACAGATGGCCAATAGGCACATGAAAAGATGCTCAACATCGTTAATTATTAGAGAAATGCAAATCAAAACTACAATGAGGTACCACCTCACACCTGTCAGAATTGTCATCATTAAAAAGGCTACAAATAACAAATTCTGGAGAGGGTGTGGAGAAAAGGGAACCCTTCTACACTGTTGGTGGGGATGTAAATTGGGGCAGCCACTATGGAAAATAGTATGCAGGTTCCTTAAAAAACTCAAAATAGAGTTGCCATAGAACCCACTGATCCCATTCCTGGGCATATATCTGGAGATAACTCTAACTCAAAAAGATACATGCACTTCAACATTCATGGTAGCACTATTTACAATAGCCAAGACATGGAAGCAACCTAAGTGTCCATCAACAGGTGAGTGGATAAAGATGTGGTATATCTATATCTATGTATATATAGACAGATATAGATACATATAATGGAATATTACTCAGTCATAAAAAAGGAATGAAATTATGCCATTTTCAGCAACATGGATGGACCTAGAGATTATCATACTAAGTGAAATAAGTCAGACAGAAAAAGACAAATATCATATGATATCATTTATATGTGGAGTCTAAAAAATGATACAAATGAACTTATTTACAAAACAGAAACAGACTCAGACATAGAAAACAAGCATAGTTACAAAAGGGGAGAGGGGTAGGGAAGGGATAAATTAAGAGTTTGGGATTAGCAGATACAAACACTATATATAAAATAGATAAACAATAAGGTCTTACTGTATGGCACAGGGGACTATATTCAATATCTTGTAATAAACTATAATGGAAAAGAAAAAAAAAACAGTAGTTGGAGAGATTGTGATGTATCTTAAACCAAGAGAAGAGGGAGTTTGAAGGAGGAGAGAGTGTCAATGGTGTCACAGGCTGCTAAGCAGTCAGGAGGCTGATTCCTGGGAAGTGTCAGCTGGATTCAGCCACCGGGGATAGCTGGGGCCCTTGGAGGGACATTTCAGAGGGGGGCTGGGAACAGGATTGAGGCTGCAGGTGGCTGAGCAATGAGAGGGACAGAGGAAGAGGACACTGCAACTCTCTCAGGAAAGAGTTGACCGCCCCGGAAAGGTAGACACAACATGGAAAAAGAGAGAGGGGGTGGAGGAGTAGCTGGAGGGAAGAAAGAGGTGCAGAGACCTGTGTTTATTCGTTCATTTAAAGATGAGGGAAACTTGAGAGCATTTAAATACTAATGGGAAGGAGCCATTCGATTTTAAAGGGGGGAGTAGAACTGCTAAGTGAGGTCCCCCTCACCCTCCCCAGAACCCAGAGCTTGGAATCCTAAGCACAGGAGGGAGGAGGGGAGGAGAGCAATGAAGGTGGGTGTATTTATGGATTTGCCATGAGGAAGCTGAGGGTCTCCTCCTACAATGACTTTGATTCCCCGGGTGTACTGGTTACACACTTCTTATTTCAGACAATTCACACATTACAAAATCAAAACAGTACTAGTGATGTGTGTAATGTGCAACATTCATTCATTCAACAGATATTGGTTGTAGGCCTGATGCTGTCCTATGTACTGGGATATAAACGAAAGTATCCGATAATTAACAAAACAATAAGAGGGTGATGAGAGCTACAGAGGATAACAAATCAGGGAAGAAGGGGAGGAAGTGCTGGGGGTGGGGAGTTGTGATTTCTGTAGGGTGGTAGGGGAAGGCCTCATGGAGAAGGAAGTGGTGAGTCATGCAGATATGAGGGAAAAGCCCTCTAGGCAGTGGGAACATTAAGCGCCAAAACCCAGATTGGCAGGGCCTGTGGCGTCCAATATGGCTGCAGCTAAAGCAACAAGAGGGAGCAACAGGCGATGGGGACAGAGGATGGGCTGGACCTTGTGAAGGCATCAACTTTCACTCTGGATGAGGTAGGGCTGGTGCCAGGCTCTGAGCAGACGAGTGACTTGAACCAAGGACCCAGGAATCCCCGAGGCTGCCCAGGTGAGAAATGATGGGACAGAGACAAAAGTGGAGGAGGGAAGACCAGCGGAAGTTATACTGTGATCCAGCAGGGGATCCTGACGGCTCCAGTGGGGGCAGCAGTGGAGATGGGGCTGGATTCTGGAAATAGTAATAACACTTGCACAAAGTTTACTAGTACCAGTGACTCTTCCCAGAGCTACCCATGAATTAACTCATTTAATTCTCACAATAACTCTGTGAGGTGGGTACCTCAACTAACTCCATCTTAACAGTCTAAAGAATATCCTGCCCAAACTGCCATATTGACTTACAGAACAGAATATCAATTAAGCTATTTTTGAAGTGTACGAGAGGTATGAAGCCAAAAACAAAACAAAACACTTTAAAAAAAAATTTATTTTCTTAAATTTTATTGAAGTCTAGTTGATTTACAATGTTCTGTTAATTTCTTCTGTACAGCAAAGTGATTCAGTTATACACATATATATTCTTTTTCATATTCTTTTCCATTATGGCCAAAACCCTTTTTGAATAAAAAAAATTGTGCTTTGATTTTGAAATTTAATTTATAAGTATGATCACTATGAATTAAAATGCTTGTACATTTAAAAAATTAAATAATATTTAATTTCTTTGATTTAATGAACATACATTTGTTATTTTACCGCCTTAATTAACACAGCATATATAGTGAGAATGTAATTTTATAAACAAGAAGAGACAAATAAATTCAAGTTTCTAATTGTGATATTAAAAGGGTATTTTAGGGACCCTATCACAAAGTCCCAAAATAGCAACACCACTCCAGCAGAGGAACCTCTCTCTACTTATTAAACGCAAGGAACAAATGGCATCGGTATTTTAATTCTTCCAGAAATATATGGCAGTTGGTCTCCAAGGCTACCTGTAACCATGAGAGAGCTATTTTAAATGTTCTTTTAAACAAGCAATGTAAAGAAGTGTGCTTTTTTGTAATATTCAATAAATTCTAATTCTAATTTTATTTTTAATTTTATTGACTACACTTTTCATTTGGAATTATAATAAAATAATCTTATTAAATGATATCACAAGATATCATTGAACACTAGGGTAATATATAGCTGAGATTAGGTATGTTTTTGTGGATTTCATTACAATACAAACAGTAGTGGTTCTTCAATATCCATTCATATGTTACTTTGTTTACTTAATGTCCATTTATCAGAGTCTAGTGAAATTTCCATACAGGAGGGATGACACAATAGGATATTAGCAGAAACCATTCTCAGGACAAGTCTCTATATATTAAATGAGTTTTAATCAAAACTCTTTGAATCCTTTCCTTTCCCCTGGGTTAGCAAATTAAAAATTGAGTGAGGATTCCTTTTGTGCAGAAGCACATTCCTTCCTTTAGTTTACCAATAGAAAGGTAAGAACTTAAAACTCTTTGAACACATTTTTTTTTCAGTTTGCAGTTTCTACTAAAATTGACCAGTCATTTCCACAGTCTGATGACTGTGTAAGTACATTTGTGTTTCCTTCAGGACGTGGCGACATATCTTGTTTGTCCAAAACAACAGGGAGGAAAGAAATCTTGTTTGATTTATACATTTTAATGCTAAAACCAATACTTCGGCAGAAGAAAATGGCCTTCGAGTTTAACTGAGGATCACAGCCCTTTTATCAGGTAGGAATCCTGCACATGGTTGGTAACCAAACAGCTGGGACACATCAGCAGGCCTCAGACTACCGGGCGCAGCAAGGCCGTATGGGAATAGGGTTGGAGAAAGGGCGTCTAGGTGAACAAACATTCAAGGGAACATGGATAATTTTCTGGTGACAGCACTGAGACCTTCCAAACCACCACGCAATAAAGAATTCTATTTTACATTCTTAGATGCAGGGTTTTTGATGACCAGCCCACATTAATCCATCAATAATTAAGTCATGCAGGGAGTTTGAATAATAGTAAAATTCACAGTTGGTACTAATTTACCTATGATAGATCTATTTCACCTACAGCAGAAACTCTTTTAAACAATCTCCGCTTCATCATGTCACCAGGTTAATAAACATTCCCTATTTCCTCTGTAAAACATATCAGTGGATATTCACAACCTAGAAAACATTCTCTAGTAGCCTGTGCACTTCTGCTCCCAAAATTGCATGACTGCTCAGAGTCAGCTGAGTTTATTCCCAAATTTATCCTGGTTGTACTTTTTGATCAAAATTGCATAAATTAAAGTATCTGCAAATTGATAAAATACACGTATGAAAAGGACTTGTTGCTATTTTTACGAAAACTACATAAATGATGTGGAAAGATAAGGTCATGATTGCTCAAATAATTGCTATTGAATAAGGTATGGGGAAAACAACTGGAAGAAAATATAAAAATCTCAGATTCTCTAAACAGGTTGATATGCAACTGTGTTTAAGTTTTCCTTCTACTTCAAAGCTATCAAGATTGATAATGACTAATTATCATTATCAGTGGGTTTATACAAGAAAGATGATGTGTATTCTAAGCAGTGGGCTCTTAGAGAAAAGCCCTTGGTCTGACATTAAAATATTGATGAATGAATGCATATTTGCTCATTTTAGGTTAAAACAAAATGTGTAAGATTGTGTACAATTTGTTTTATGATTCTTCACTTTTAACTGACTTTTAAAATTAATCAGCCAACTATTGGCCAAGTATCATTCACTTAAAGGGTTCTTTCTGTACTTTATTCAGGCAGGCTCATTGAATTTCTTCTGTGGTTTTATTGGAGGACTGCTCCGTGTAGGAATAGTGAGCTGATTTTGTATGGTCACTGAAGGAGAAAATATGTATAACTTCTTATTTGCATCCACTGTAATGAAATGATAGAAACATTCCTCAAGATAACTGAGGTTTATTGTTACAAAAATGGCTCCAACTGAGCTACTCCTCTTTGATTTCATACCCTTGGTGTAACCATCTTCCAATGTTAATTTCTTGGGCAGACAGAATATGGCAAAAGCAGTGCTGCACAACTGGGCCTTGGCTTTAAGAAGCCTCAAACCTTTTGTTCTCTTGCTGTCACCAGATGCCATACAAGGAAGCCCAAGCCAGCCTCCTCATGGACTGCAAGCCATGTAAAGAGAGAGAGTCTGGAAGATAAAAGACTGGTTTGAAGAAAGAGAGGCCAAACCAGCACCCATTTGTTCCAGCCATCACAGATGAGATGTGAAACATACGCATTAAGTCCATCTTGGATGCTCCAGACCCAGTCACAACACCAGCTGACTGCAAACACATGAGTTTGCCCAGCTGATACCACATGGAGCAGAAACAGGCTGCCTGACTGAGCCCAGTCTGTTTGCAGAATTTTGAGCAAATAAATGATCGTTGTTATCTTAGGCCTCTGATTTTGGGGGACAGTTTGTTACACAATAATAAGTAACTGTCACAAAACTGAATGGCCACAAAACTTTGGAAGCCAATGGCAGATGTCCCAGTGCTTCTGTGGTGTCCAGAAATATATGATCACAAGCCTTAATGCACCAGCTATAGTAAAAATAAGAAAGCCGCCTCACACTTAAAAAGAAAGCTAGCACTCGTGTTTGTTGAAGATTTAAGAAAGGGGTTCTGACATTTTTCTTTGATTCAGGCTTAAAATTAAATCCATAACCTTAGAAGCAGCATTTTCCAGGGATGATTTTGCTCATACTGCAGAAATAAAATATGCTATGCTAAGAAGAGAAAGTGCAGTGCTAGTTCTACATGATTTTAAAAGTAAAACAAAAAGATGAAGAAGCAGAACAGTTAGGTAATCTACGAATACCAATTTTATATTGTACTAATTTGAAAAATATAAGTCAGACAAAACAGACTGGTTGTTATAGATAAATACCTGATGACAAATGTAACTATTGTCTTTGGAATCAATGTGCTCATGGCAGCAGCAGAAGACCATTGTTAGAAGTGATTTCATACTATCACCTTATCCCTGTATTTCCCCAATTATTCTCCCCCCTGCTGTGTACAAATATGGAAAATGCTAGAAACCTGCACTTAGAGTGGGAATGGGACAAATGGGAGAGGAGGAATCCCTCCCTCAGGAACTGCTACAAAAACCAGCAATATCGAAGTAAAAACAATCTTCCAATCATTTGTGTAATAATCATTAAAATGATGAACCATCTGCATTTTCCCCTTTCTCTCCAGTGCACATTAAAAAATGACAATTTATTTCAAAAATGACCAACATTCTTTGAATATTTGCAACAGGGGGCTTCACACCAAAATGCTAATATTTTCAAAGCAGGAAGTGTTTTCAGCCTGGTATGAGAAGATAAAATATTTCAAAAATTACTATGCAGTATTTTTGTAGCATTATTTTTTTTCCTTTCTCAAGAGACGTGTTTCTTCCAGAAGCACAGTTGATAAAACATGATTTATTTTTATAATTTCACCAGAGAGAAGATGGAAGTACCTAGCCAGCTTCAATAATCCTGTAAAATTAACTGCCAGTGATTTTTATTCATTTCATATCCTTATTCTGAGCTTTGCTTTAAGGACTGCCTTATTTTTCTGTTTGAGTCTAACAGAAAAATAAACTTTTAGAATAAAAAGAAATTACTAAAGCATTGCTTTCCATCCTATAGTTTTCAGATAAACTTAGAACTCTTTTTCTTCATCCTAGAATGCCATCTAAAATTACTAAATGTTAATTGTTAAGATTAACATCACTAATCTGTGTCCTTTCACTTCAAAATGACATTTTCCAATAGCTAAAGTAATGACATTCATTATAGAACATTTCGCAGACAAGAAAATCTTAAAAAGAAAATAAAAGTCAAGAATAATCTCATGACCCAGAGATAATCACTGTAAATTTTGGTAAACTGTCTCCCAGTGAAGGAATATGAATGTTTATTCAATCTTAAGCATATCTTCTGTTCCTCAATAAAACATCAAACTTTGGTCTGATTATCTCTTTGTAATTTATATATCTTGAAATCTTTGGGAAAGTTTTTGATGGATGCTGTTTTAAATTATTTGCCAGGCTGAATGTTAAGCTAGTGATGAACAACACCTTGTGTGGAATATGGTGGAAGAGGATAACTCCTGATACACTCATATAATCACAACACAATTGAGACATAAAACATTTCCATCACACCTGTAAATTCCTTTGTGCCTTTTTGCAGCCAATCTCTTTTGCTCATCCACGGCAACAGGCAACAATTGATCTGCCATTTATTGCTATAGCTTTGCCTTTTCTAGAGTTTCACATAAATGGAATCAGACAGGATATGATCTTTTGTGTCTGCCTTCTTTCCCTTAACAATAGCTTTGAGATTCATCCATATTGTTGCATGCAGCAGTACAATGTTATTTTCATTAGTAAGTAGTAGTCCATTATATGGTTAACAATGGTTTGTTTATTCACCAGTTGATGGACATTTAGGTTGTTTCCAGTTTAGGACTATTATGTTTAAAGCTACTATCAACATTTGTGTAAAAAGTTGTGTGTGGAGATGTGTTTCATTCTCTTGGGTAAATAAATACTTAAGAGTGGGATTGCTGGGTGCAAATACTGGGTAAATATATGTTTGACTAGATAAAAAGCTGCCAAAGTGTTTTCCAAAGTGATGCAAACCGTTTACATTCTCATCAGAAGTATTTTGTTAGAATACTCCCACAAACTTTTAGTCGTTTTAGTGAGTGTATAGTGCTGTATCATTAGGGTTTTAATTTGAATTTACCTAACAACTAATGATGTTGAGAATTATTCATGTGCTTATTGGCCATTGATATCTCTTCTTCAGTTAATTTTTATATATGGTGGGAAGTAAAGGTTAAGGTTCATTGATTTCATACGGATACCCGATTTACCAGCACCATTTATCAAAAAGATGAACTTTTCCATCATTCAGTTACTCTGGACCTTTATCAAAAATCCACTGACCCAGCTCTTTGGGTCTCTTTGGTCTCGGCGGCAGAAGCGAGATGACGAAGGGAACGTCCTCATTTGGAAAGCGTCGGAATAAGACGCACACGTTGTGCCGTCGCTGTGGCTCTAAGGCCTACCACCTTCAGAAGTTGACCTGTGGTAAATGTGGCTACCTTGCCAAGCGGAAGAGGAAGTATAACTGGAGTGCTAAAGCTAAAAGACGAAATACCACCGGGACTGGTCAAATGAGGCACCTAAAAATTGTATACCGCAGATTCAGGCATGGATTCCATGAAGGAACAACACCTAAACCCAAGAGGGCAGCTGTTGCAACATCCAGTTCATCTTAAGAATTTTAATTATTAGTCATGCAATAAATGTTCTGGTTTAAAAAAAAAAAATTCATTGACCCTATATGTTTGGATCTATCTCTGGACGCTTTGTTCTGTTTCATTGATCTATACGTCCATGATTAAAGCAATACCACACTCTATTATTTAATGTGACTTCAACAGAAGTCTTTAAACTAGGTAGTGTAATTCTTCCAATTTTTTTCTTGTTTTTCAAAATGATTTTGTCTATTCCAGGTTCTATGTATTTCTATATAGGCTTTACATTCACCTTGTAAATTTCCTCAGAAAAACCTGCTGAGATTTTTATTGTGACTGCATTAAATTTATAAATCAATCTGGGAATTTATGACATCTTAATAAAATTGACCCTTCTTCAATGAATATGTTATATTATTCCATTTCTTTAGGTTTACTTAATTTTTCTCAGCAATGTTTTATAGTTTTCAGTGTACAAGTTTTGTATATATTTTGTTAAATATACCCTAATTATTTATTTTTGCTGCTATTGTAAAGGTTATTCTTTAATTGCAATTTCCAAATATTGGTTACTCATATATAGTAATATTGATTTCTGTACACTGATCTTGTGTCCCATTACCTTGCTAAACTGACTTTTTAGTTCTTAGGATTTTGTACATAGACAGTCACCTTTTCTGCCTTTCAAATAAATATGCATGCCATTTCTTTTTCTTGCCTCATTGCACTGGCTAGGAACTCCAGAGAAGGTTGAGTAAAAGTAGAAAGAGCACACATCCTGACCTTCTTCTGGAACTTATCAAGAAAATATTCAGTCTGTTACTCTTAAGTGGTTATCTGTGTTTTTTTTTTTTAATAGATATTCTTCATCAAGTTGAGGAAATTATTTTCTGTTCCTAGTTTGTTGAGAATTTTTTTATGAATAAGTGTTGAATTTTGCCAAGTGCCTTTTCTGTATCTATTGAGATGATTGTATGACATTTCTTTCTTAATCTGCTAAAATGTTGAACTATGATTTAGTTATACATTGTAAACCAACTTTGCATACCTGTGATAAACCCCACTTGTTCAAAGTGCATTAGTCTTTTTCTGTGTTGTTGGATTTAGTTTGATTTTTTAAAAATTAATATACAGCATTAATATTCACAAGGATATTTACTGTAGTTCCCTTTTCTGGAACAGTCTAGGTCTACTTTTGTTATCAGAGAAATGTTGGCCTTATAAAATAAGTTGGGAATTCCATCCTATTCTATTTTTCTGAAGGAGTTTGTGAAGAAACGGGATTATATCTTTTTATATGAATTTTTATACAGAATTCACCAGTAAAGTCATCTGGACCTGGAGGTTTCTTTTTGGGAAGATTTTAAGCAATGAATTCAATTTCTGTAATAAATATAGAGCTTTTTAAATTATCCATTTAATCTTGAATGAGCATTGATAGTTTGTGTCTTTCAAGAAATTTGTTCATGTCATATAATTTGTGAATTTATTTGTCATAAAATTGTTTATAATATTCCCTTAATAGTCTTTTAAGATTGTAAGTGATACCCTCTCTTTAATTCTTGATAATTTGTGTTTGCTCACATTTTTCCTTTATCAGTCTATCTAGATGTGTATAAATTATTTATTTATTTATTTATTTATTTATTTATTTATTTATTTATGTCTGTGTTGAGTCTTCGTTTCTGTGCAAGGGCTTCCTCTAGTTGCGGCAAGCGGGGGCCACTCTTCATCGCGGTGTGCGGGCCTCTCACTATCGTGGCCTCTCTTGTTGCGGAGCACAGGCTCCAGACGTGCAGGCTCAGTAATTGTGGCTCACGGGCCTAGTTGCTCCGAGGCATGTGGGATCCTCCCAGACCAGGGCTCGAACCCATGACCCCTGCACCGGCAGGCAGACTCTCAACCACTGCGCCACCAGGGAAGCCCCCTAGATGTGTATAAATTTTAATGATCTTTTTAAAGAACTAACTTTTGTTTTCTTTGACACTTCTCCACCCTTTTTTTTTTTTTTTTTTGGTTCATTTTCTATTTCATTGATATTTCTTTTCATTTTTCTTTTTTTTTTTTTTTTTTTTTACCTTTTCTGGGTTCAATGTTCTACAGTTTGTTAAGGTGAAATTTTAGATATTTAATTTTAGACTTTTTTTCTTTTCTAATATAAGTAATTAACATTATAAATTTCCTATTTAACACAAATTGTGATATGCTGTTTATTTTTCTTAATCACTTGCTTTGAAATATTTAAAAACTGACACATAGATCATTTAGAAGTAAATCATTTAATTTTGAAATATGTAGGTAATTTTAGATATCTTTCTGCTACTGGCATCTAATTTGATTCTGATATGGTCAAAGAACATACTGTATATAATTTTGATTATTTTAAACTTCTTAAGAATCATTTTATGTCCCAGAATATGTACTTTATTAGAGAATTTATATATGCACTTGAAAAGAATTTGTTTTCTGCTATTGCTGAGGAAAGGGTACTATTAATGTCCATGATATAAAATTGCTTGATTGTGTTGTTCATCTTCCCTATGAAGAACTTATTTTTTGTCTATTTAATCTAACAAATAGTGATTGATAGAGGAGAGCTGAAGTCTCCAGCTAAAGTTATGATTAGTCTAATTTCTTCTTCTAATTTTCTTTTATTAGGTGCAAAGTCATTTAGAATTTTTGTGTCTTCTGAATTGATCCAGTTATCATTTCTGAAGTTTCCTTCTTTATCTCTAGTAACATTCCTTGCTCGAAACTCTTTTGTCTGATTTTAATAAAGTCACTTCAGTTTTATTTTGATTATATGTGTACAGTTCATCTCTTTACATTCTTTTACTTTTAACCTATCTGTATCTTTATAGTCAAAGTAGGTTTTTAATGGGTATCATATAGTTTGCCTTGATTTAACAAAAGCCCAGCTTACAATATCTGCCTTTTAATTGGAGTATTTAGACTGTTTTCCTTTAGTGGGATTATCATTCTTTTGGATTTAAATTTATTATCTTGCTATACTTTCTATTTGTTTCTTCTGTTCCTTGTTCTCCTCCCCCAACTTTTCCTGCTTTCTGTTGAAATAATCGATCCTCTTTTGAATTCTACTTCATTTCCTCTTTTGGCATATTAGCTCTTTGTTTTTCACTTTTAAGGACTGCTCTAGTGTTTATCATATATACATGTATTATTATAATTAGGTATAGATGATGACTTATCATATACTATTATTATTATTAAGTACAGAAGAAGACTTACCTTGCTTTGTCTTGCTCATATTTGCAAGATCCAGAGGCAAAGTTTATTTACCAAGTCTCTAACATGTTTAAGGGTAAATACATTTCTAATCTGAAACCTTTCTGAGATGAGCATTGCAAAAAGTCAGTGTCGTGATGTGAGCAAAGTGCCTGCGAGCACTACATCCAGCTGTGGATTAACACAGTATTTAAATCTTTGTTTCCCCAATAAAGTCAGAGCATGCTTGGTGTCCTGCCACCCAATGAAGAATATAAGGGGAGTATAAGAACTATGTATTTTTATAAAGGTAAATATAATTTTTTTAAGTTTCACATTCCCAACATGGCAATAAAGTGCTGTCTCATTTTATTCTCAATCTAATATAACTAACAAGGTAGAATATTTCAATTGCTTTTAAATGTCTCCACAGAAATCCTACTCAAACTGTGGAAGCCTAGACTATATCAGATATGTGTCATTAGTGATTTTTAGAAAAAATGTCCTAAGAACTCACCAAAATATTTTGACAACCGCTTTCTGTTTACTTCCATATATTAAACTGTTACTTTTTCATTTCTTAAGATAGAACTACAGAAGCTTTTTAAAGTAAACATAAAGAACTAAAATACAATTTAAAGTTACTGTATTTAATAACAGACTTGAAACTTGAGCAAAAGACTTGGGGCCCAAGAACTATACCACCTCCAAGGGAAACAAACAAAACCACTCCTGGACTGATAGGAGACAAGTGAAACAATGTCTGAAAAGCATTAATGTGTATCATGTACTTATTTGAGGATAGTGGAAGATTACTTTGCTGTTCCAACTGTGAGCTTTCAGGAAATTATCATATAAGTAGTATACCTAGGCCTTGTGAGGCAGAACTGACTTCTGAGCTGAAAATGAAAACAAAGAGTGAAATTAGGAATTTGTCATTTTACCTCATTTTTAAATTCATGGCTTTGTGAACTTATATTTGAAATGATTCATTATCTTTGAGGCAAGGCTTCCAAAAGAAGTGAACTACATGAATTATTAAACACACCTATACTCAAAACTATGGAGAAGGCAAGAATACCCATCTGAACAAATATGCTGAGTGCATATGAAACAAATGCTGTTAGCATGTAAAACATAAGGGTTTGTATGTGCCAGAAATACACTTGGAGCCTCTTCAGGGCTCTATTGTCTCGCCCAAGGATCTCCTGAGCATCTTCAGGAGCACAGCAGGGCCCAATTATAGACCCGAGGGCACATCATACAACCAGGGAAACATGTAACTCAAAATCATCTGGCCAGTCTGGCTTTCCTGATTTAGGGTGTGGTGGGCAGAAAATGTGATGATGACACTGGGTCTGCACTGCTGCAAAGCTAGACCCCACAGAGGACAATGACAGGCACTCAGCCTGCTAGGGGAGCCAGCATTAGGCAAACCCTTTCTTCCTTTCATATCTCTCCATTTAAAAAGGGTAGCTTTTTAATTATGGAGCTTTGAAGAATAGCCCCAGTTGATCAATGTGAGCACAATAAAAAGAGGATTAATTGGTTTTTACAACATGTAAATAGCCTAAAATGGTTTTTACAACATGAAAATAGCCTAAAATGACAACTTCCTCTGCAAACTAAAAATGAGCAGTATGTCTTCATTCTCTGCTTTCTTTACCTTCATCACTTCCTCCACTCTAGTTCCTTCAACATTAGACTCAATTCAGTTGGCATATTTGAAGGTTCAAAGACTCTCTCCCTCTCTCTCCATGTTTTCACTTTTGTTTGCATAAATCTCAGGAGGTTCATGCTTGGAAGGAAAACACATTCGAGACCTGGAGGCTGTGCACGGGGATTTGTAAAGCTCCTCAAGTACATAATTATGATGGGGGATAGAGCTGGGCTTAGCTGAGATAATTATCACATGCCTGGCCTGGAAAAAGTGGGGAGAGTACAGTTCTAAGTAATGGAGGAAGGAGGGGAAAAGGTAAAAAAAGTATGTGTGAGGCAACACAAAACCATTAAAAGTGGAAATTCCTGAGCTGAAATGTTTTGGTCAAATTAATTTCAAGCATTTCTGTGATCTGAGTAATAGGTATAGTCATTCAATATTTTTGCAGGGCCTGCTATGTGCCAAGCACTGTGCTAGGCGTTGGGGACAGTCTGAGTTCCTGCCCTCAAGGAGCTTACAGGAGGGCAGGAAATCTGGGCAACTACAACATGGCTTGTAAGAGTGGTGACCAGAGTCTCATGAGAGCAAAGAGAGGGACATCTACTTAGACGTGGGGACCAGGAAAGTCTTTCAGGAGGCAGTGATAGCTAAGCTGAAACTCTAAGAATAGGTAGAAATTAGCCTCTGGAGAAGGAGGAGCGCCCAGGGAAGGAGAAGCATCCCTTAAACAGGGAATCCAGAGAGAAGAGAGTGTGGGGCTTTTGAGAGATTGAGAAATTCAGGCTGGCTGGCTCGTAGAGGGAAGTCTGGAAGTGGAGTAGTCATGAAGGAGCATTGTGGTCACATTAGAGACCTTGGGCTTTGTTTTAAGAGCAGTGGAAAGTCACTGGAAGGTGATAAATAGATGAGTGAGACCAACTGTATAGCATTTTAGAAAGACAGCTCTGAGTGCAGAGTGGAAACAGATCAGAAGGAGGCAAGACTGGAAGTCGTATCAGGGTTGTGTTTCCATAACTTAGGAAAGAGGGAGACTGTCCAGAACCACAGCAGTGCTGTTATAAAGAATTAATACAACCTTAGCAGCTTAAAGCCACACAAATGTATGATCTTACAATTCTGGAGGTCTGAAGTTCAAAATGGGTCCCCTAGGGCTATAAGCAAGCAGTCAGCAGGGCTGTGTTCCTTTCTGGAGGCTTGAGGTAAGAATGTTTCCTTATGTTTACTAGCCTCTGGAGGCTGACCCATTCCTTGTGCCATGGCCCCCTTCCTCCATCTTCAAGGCCAGCATGGCTGATCAACTCTTTTCCATATTGTCATCTCTCTGGTTCTGAATCCTCTCTCTCCCTCTTCCCATTTAAAGGCCCTTGTAATTACATTGGGCCTAACTGGATAATCCAGGTGAATCTCTTTATTTTAAGGTCAGCTGATTAGCAACCTTAATTCCATCTTTAGCCTTAATCTCCCCTTGCCATGCAACATACATCCAAAGACTGGGGATCAGGATGTCAGCATCTTTGGGTGATGATTATCCTGTCCCCCACAGTGGGCACTGGGAGAAGGATTCAGGAGATATTCAGGAAACCGAAGGAATACCACTTGGTGATAAATGCTTCCTCAGGAATCAGCCTTGTATGCTCAGTCAATTTGTTTTTGTCCTCTCTTATTTCCTTCATTCACCTATAGCCTTACAGTATGTGAGGGAAAGAAAATCAAAGTGGCTGACAGAAATGCATCATTACAAAAGGGGAAAAAGAGATCAGAGCAGAAGTGGCTCAAGGAAAAATCTGAGTAAATGGGCAAAATTTACCTCTAGAAATAGTTCTGAGATTCCCAACAAGGGAGTGATTTCTATGCTTTACTCATAGTCATGATGATTTTACTCTGGGAAATTTTCAAGGAAACGTTACCACTCATCTTTGAATAACTCTTCAGAAGAATCTCAGTAATTACCCATAAAACATCTAGGTTTAAATGATGTAACTTCCTGGTGCTATTACCAAGATAAATTACCACATTTCCTCAATTCTAAAATGCACAATTTCCCCACACTCTAATGTTTCTAAAATCAGGATGGATGTAAACATGTAATGTAGTTATTAATTTTTTCCTCTCAAAAGCTATTTTCAGCTGAGGTTGTCTTACAATTAAGGAAATATGGTAATTATGAAATGTCCTTCTAAAAGTTGCCCTGCTATACTGGGTTACTGGTTATATAAGAGTTTCTGTGAAACTGAATATAATTATTTTAGAGTAATTGATCTAAAGGTAGTTATAATAGGTTGAATAATGGCCCACAAAGATATCAGATTCCCATCCCTAGAAACTGTAAATATTACTTCATGTGGCAAAATCTTTGCAGATGTAATTAAGTTAATGGTCTTGAGACAGGGAGACTATCCTGAATAACTGGGTGTGGGAGGGGGGTGGCTAAATGTAACCCATGTAGCCTTATAAGAGAGAGATTTGATGTGAAGACAGAGCAGAGAGCGATTTGAGGATGCTGACCTTGAAGACTGAAGTGATGCTGCCACTAGCCAAGGAATGCCTGCAGACACCAGAAGTTGAAAAATGCAAGAAACAGTCTTCCCTTGAGACTCCAGAGGGAGTGTAGCCCTGCTGACACCTTCATTCAGCCCAGTGATACTGATTTTGAATTTTTAGTCTAGAGAACTATGAGGGAATAAATTTAAGACACCAAGTTTGGGGTAATTTGTTATAGCAGCCAAAGAAAACTAATACAAGTTTTCCTGATAGTAATTGTGCAGCAGGACCAGCTGTGTGTTTAGAACAATCCTATCTCTGTCTTGTGACTATAAAACAATTCCCTGGAGGCCTAGGAGAATGTTTACTGTTCAATCCTAATTAAGGTAACTATACATTTTTCTTGACTATTTCAGTGATCACAGTGAATTTTGTGTTTGTCTCTTTAGCAAATATCCCACTGCCCCCTGAGATGTAACAGACATGTAATCTGGATAAGAAAATGGACCCCATCTCCAAACTTAGGGTAAGCTCTGCTTTACCTATCCAGGTTGAAAACCCATTTCTCCAACCACAGTGACTGTCCTAGTACAGGCAGACTATGTTAATAAGTAAACAGCATTCCCTTTGCCAAAGAAGTTAGTATACACGCAAATCAGACCAATGAGCTGTGAGATGTTTGAGAAAGATGGTTCTCCATCCTGGGAGAGAAACTAGAAGACAGGTACCTTCCTACGGGATGTGAACAAGGAGGAAGCTAACAACATGGTAGGCAGAAGGCAAAGATATGGCTTCTGGATGAGAATGTTAATGTAACAAATCCTTTATTGAGCATCCATTATGTGCTAGAAGCTATTTTATGTACTTTACAGGATTAATTTATTTAATCCCCATAACAATCCTATGAGGTATGTTGCCAATTTGAATCCTGTTACATAAATAAACAAATTCCCTCTATTATCTCAGTCGGTTTGAGTTTTTTTGTCACACACAATCACACACATTCATGCTGATACAGCTAGATAGCTTTATCTGGGGTGGCTATGGGAAGGTAGCCATCACCACCTAAAAAACCACTAAACATTGAAATCACACACTGTGGCATAAGCAGAAAACACCCGCCTGATTTTCTGCAGCACAAGCCTGACCAGTACCTAACTCTGAATCAGCCCAACTTTCTGCTTTCTCCTCAGTGGTCAAACAGTGTTGGTGAAAACTAGATACTTGAATAGCATAACACCCCATAACCCCATGGTTCCCCATTTCATTTTAGACATCAGTGCTGCTCAGATTTTTCTTCACTTTCTACTAGCTATCTTTTGAATTGTCCAATGCAATAATCTAAATATGTATTGCTTTCCTCTTGGGCCCTAATCCACCTCATTTTCCTGCTCTCAGCAGACCTTTCTTACCCTGTATGGAGATGTTGGACTTCACCTGTGAACATCCTTAACTCCTCCACCTGTTCTCCTTGCTCACTCAGTCAGGGGTTTCACCTGGATACAGCTACACGTTTAGATATATTGGCAAACAATTTATCCAATCTGGGGTTAATATCCACAATATTCAAAGAACTCATGCAACCTGATCAAATAAACAAACAACCCAATTAAAAAATGGGCTAAAGTAGGCATAAAGGGAACTTTCCTCAACATAATAAAGGCCATATATGACAAACCCACAGCCAACATCATCCTCAATGGTGAAAAGCTGCAACCATTTCCACTAAGATCAGGAACAAGACAAGGTTGCCCACTCTCACCACTATTATTCAACATAGTTTTGTAAGTTTTAGCCATAGCAATCAGAGAAGAAAAAGAAATAAAAGGAATCCAAACTGGAAAAGAAGAAGTAAAGCTGTCACTGTTTGCAGATGACATGATACTACACATAGAGAATCCTAAAGATGCTACCAGAAAACTACTAGAGCTAATCAATGAATTTGGTAAAGTAGCAGGATACAAGATTAATGCACAGAAATCTCTTGCATTCCTATACACCAATGATGAAAAATCTGAAAGTGAAATTAAGAAAACACTCTCATTTACCATTGCAACAACAACAACAAAATATCTCGGAATAAACCTACCTAAGGAGACAAAAGACCTGTAGGCAGAAAATTATAAGACACTGATGAAAGAAATTAAAGATGATACAAATAGATGGAGAGATATACCATGTTCTTGGATTGTAAGAATCAACATTGTGAAAATGACTCTACTCCCCAAAGCAATCTACAGATTCAATGCAATCACTATCAAACTACCAATGGCATTTCTCACAGAACTAGAACAAAAAATTTCACAATTTGTATGGAAACACAAAAGACCCCGAATAGCCAAAACAATCTTGAGAAAGAAAAACGGAGCTGGAGGAATCAGGCTCCCTGACTTCAGACTATACTACAAAGCTACAGTAATCAAGACAGTATGGTACTGGCAGAAAAACAGAAATACAGATCAATGGAACAGGATAGAAAGCCCAGAGATAAACCCACACTCATATGGTCACCTTATCTTTGATAAAAGAGCCAAGAATATACAGTGGAGAAAAGACAGCCTCTTCAATAAGTGGTGCTGGGAAAACTGGACAGCTACACATAAAAGAATGCAATTAGAAAACTCCTTAACACCATACACAAAAATAAACTCAAAATGGCTTAAAGACCTAAATGTAAGGACAGACACCATCAAACTCTTAGACGAAAACATAGGCAGAACATTCTATGACATAAATCACGTCACAGCAAGATCTTTTTTGATCCACCTCCTTGAGTAATGGAAATAAACACAAAAATAAACAAATGGGACCTAATGAAACTTAAAAGCTTTTGCACAGAAAAGGAAACCATAAACAAGATGAAAAGACAACCCTCAGAATGCGAGAAAATATTTGCAAATGAAGCAACTGACAAAGGATTAATCTCCAAAACATACAAGCAACTCATGCAGCTCAATATCAAAAAAACAAGCAACCCAACCCAAAAATGGGCAGAAGACCTAAATAGACATTTCTCCAAAGAAGATATACAGATTGCCAACAAACACATGAAAGAATGCTGAACATCATTAATCATTAGAGAAATGCAAATCAAAACTACAATGAGATGTCATCTCACACCGGTCAGAATGGCCATCATCAAAAAATCTAGAAACAATAAATGCTGGAGAGGGTGTGGAGAAAAGGGAACCCTCTTGCACTGTTGGTGGGAATGTAAATTGATACAGCCACTATGGAGAACAGTATGGAGGTTCCTTAAAAAACTAAAAATAGAACTACCATACGACCCACTAATCCCACTACTGGGCATATACCCTGAGAAAACCATAATTCAAAAAGAGTCATGTACCAAAATGTTCATTGCAGCTCTATTTACAATAGCCAGGACATGGAAGCAACCTAAGTGTCCATCAACAGATGAATGGATAAAGAAGATGTGGCACATATATACAATGGAATATTACTCAGCCATAAAAAGGAATGAAACTGAGTTTTTTGTAGTGAGGTGGATGGACCTAGAGACTGTCATACAGAGTGAAATAAGTCAGAAAGAGAAAAACAAATACCGTATGCTAACATGTATTTATGGAATCTAAAAAAAAAAAAAAAAAGAAAAAAGAAAATGGTCAGAAGAACCTAGGGGCAAGACGGGAATAAAGATGCAGACCTACTAGAGAATGGACTTAAGCATATGGGGAGGGGGAAGGGTAAGCTGGGACAAAGTGAGAGAGTGGCATGGACATATATACACTACCAAATGTAAAATAGATAGCTAGCGGGAAGCAGTCGCATAGCACAGGGAGATCAGCTCGGTGCTTTGTGACCACCTAGAGGGGTGGGATAGGGAGGGTGGGAGGGAGGGAGATGCAAGAGGGAAGAGATATGGGGACATATGTATATGTATAGCTGATTCACCTTGTTATAAAGCAGAAACTGACAGACCATTGTAAAGCAATTATAGTTTAATAAAGATGTTAAAATTTTGTTTTAAAAACCCTGCTATTAAGGTGAGGGTCAAGGAAGGACATCTGGTGGGGTTTGGGTAGAGGGGGTGCTGCAGTGAATGTGTGTTCTCCAGCCCCGTAGGATACTGGGCACCTGCTATGATGGTGAGGTGGCGGCATTAGAATGTCGACTGAAAAAAAAAAGCACAACCTTAGAGTTGTGAATTAAATTTTATTTGGGGTGAAATAAGAACTATAGCCCAGGAGATAGCATTTCAGATAGCTCTGAGAAACTGCTCTGAAGAGGGAGGGGGAGAAGGTAGTATTATATATGATTTTGGTGAAGGGGGTACGTGCAGTCAAGCACACATTTTGGCAGAGACTTGCTGCTAGTCATGAGGAACAGATGTTACTGTTAATGATTTTAGTGCTTTTCTAAATGAGGAGATGGAAGAATTGGGCTCATAGAATCTTCTCCTGAAAATATCTAACTATCTGAAGGCCTGTTCTGCCAGTGTTTTCCAGAACACAGAGTGTGTCATTCCTGGTCTCCACTCTGAACTCCTTTCAGGGTGTGTTGAATGTCAGCAGCTACAGCAGCTTGTGACTTAATTTTTGTAGAGGCAGATGGCAAGTGCCAATTTTTAGTTGGCAGGAAGGAGTAGAGAAGAGAAAGGGAGAAGGAAATACTAGCAACAAGTTTATCAGTTCTCAGTGTTGCCTTAAGCCAGTCTCGGGTCCTTTCTCGGGTTTAGAAAATGATGAGAAAAGGGAAGTTTTTAAAAACTTTTAATTAGAGGCACTCATTTGGCTGAGTTTTGTTTGGGAGCTTTGCGCATTTCAAATATTTTATTTAACTCAATAATTAATGAAGGTACTAGTAGATGTTAAAACTATCTCAAAGGAGAATTCCATGAACACACAAAGACACACACACCCATAAATCAGGGATGATGAAATATATTTGCTAACAGGCAAAAGTGGTTGGTACCATATAGAGCGGGAAAATGTAATATTTTGAGGTTTTCTTTTCCACAGGGTAGAAGTCAATTGTATATTCATAACACAAAATTTTGGGGCATTTTTTATGACAAAGATGTTTGGATTACTATGAGTTTTTCATAACTTTTATCCATGCAATATTGTAAAATAGTCTAATCAAGGCAAAGATGGTCAAAGTTGTCCACAGTTATAGAGTCAGATAATCCTTGGAGGGTCCACTGGACAAGATACCGGCACTCCACTGAAAGGATAGCCAGCAAACCTTTTTGCCCACTTATAAGTCTGGGATAATTTTCCTGACAAAATGAGGTGAAAATGAAAATGACTCTGAGTAGGTAGTTGATTTAACAAGAATGTAGTTCTGAGGCTAAGGACAGTAGCCTTATATGTATCATCATTATTTTAAGGACTTTTAATTTATTATCTATCTTCTTTCATCTCTGTAACCCTATGAACTATGTACTATCATTCCCAAATTACTGATTGAAAAAACACAGAGATGTTGAGTTATTTGTCTTGAGGTCACACAGCTGGTACGCAGCAGAGCTGGAAGCCCAACCCAAGGAGTTTGGTTCTACAATCTGTTCCCTGGCCCGGACTGAGGTAGTGAAGAGAGCAGCCAGGAGGGAAGATAAAATAGTGGAAAGAATTGAGAATGTTTTAATCCATGTTTATTTGGTGTTTTGAAGATTGGAGAAGGGTTTATCAAATCATATTGTTATGGTGTTACTTTATTGCAAACAAATGTAAGGTAGTATAAAGTGCAATTGTCCCTGGCTGGACACTGCGGTCATCCCTGTTTCCAGGATATAACACTCTTCTTGTTAATAGAAATTAATTTCTTGATGATAACATTATAAACATCTCTTATTTATAGTGGACATAAATTAGGTTGGAAAATGTCCTCCTCTCCCAAGCAAAAACGAGGTGGAGTTTAAAATCTTTTAGCTTTTAAATCAGATGTGGGTTCAAATGTTGGCTTCCTGTTCTACTAGCTTTGTTAATTTGGACCACTCGTTGCCCTCATTGATTAAATACTGTGCGTATATCATTGATTAGAATGCTGGCAGGCACCCTTATAAATGGTCTCTGTCATTAGCATTACCCAGCTTGATGAAACCCAAGTGCTGTGCTCCTGTGGTCCTCATTGTTCTTGCAAATGGAAGCACATCACTCACAAAGCTGAGGAGACAGACCTTGTATCTGTTTCTCCTGAAATGCACCAGACGGTAGGATTTCTTTTGCGCAAAGAAGGTCATTTGAAAAAGCTGGGACTTGAAAAAAAATTGTGTTTTCTCTAACACAAAGGCTTATGCTAGGATATTCTGTAAGATTGCTTCCAGTACAGACCATCCTAGATGCAAGTCAGTGAGATATCTTTGGGCTATTGGCATCATCTGTGGAGGGTTTGAGCACCAATCCTTAATCCTTGAAGTAAAATACTATCTGACAAAGATCCAGTCCCCACGGAAATGCTGCTATTAGACTGTGGGTACTTTGTTAAGCAGCAGCCTGCCCCAGGACAGAACGACCTTCAAGTTTCTTTAAAAATTGCTAACATTTAAAAGATGAAAGAAAAATGAAGCAGAGGCTAAGAGAAAGTTGAAGTGCTGAATGTCAGCGCACCTGTGTTTACCGAATGACCTTGGTTAATGCATAGTCTAAGGCAGCGGCCCCCAACCTTTTTGGCACCAGGGACCGGTTTCGTGGAAGGCAATTTTTCCACGGACGGCGTGGGAGGGATGGTTCAGGCGGTAATGCGAGCGATGGGGAGCGATGGGGAGGGGCAGATGAAGCTTCGCTCGCTTGCCCGGGCCTCACGTCCTGCTACGCAGCCCAGTTCCTAACAGGCCGCGGACCTGTAGCGGTCCTTGGCCCGGAGGTTGGGGACCCCTGGTCTAAGGGAACGAGGCCATTGGAGTCTGTGAGAACCGTGCGGAGTGGGGACCTATAGGATGATAGTGACTGAACCGAAACAACAGCAAAGGGCTGCGTGAGGTACCTTGGGGTGATCTGCTCACCCCTGCCACTGTTACACTGCTTCCCTGCCGCCTCCCCAAAGACTCCATCCATAAAGTTTAAAGTCTCGGCAGGCATTTAGTGCCTCTTGTAAGAAACTGAGCTGGCATCTCACGATGCAGGGGTGAGGGAAGAAGCTGGTTTCCCACCCGTTTCAGAGAAATGACTACATGCTATACATGGCAGAGACAACAATGACGATGGTGGTGGCTGGCGTTTATTGAGTTCTCACTACGTGTCAGTCACTGCCTCAGCACATCTTCACTCCCCACATTTGCGGGGCCCAGGGCAAGTGTACAAACAGAGGTCATATGCTCTATGTTTGCATATTTAAAAAACTATTAATCAAGCTAAACACTTAAAAGAAGTCTGTTCTCCTATTTGACAAATATTCCTTCATAACAACCTGGGAACCTAAGGCTCAGGCTCCCTGACATTCTTTGTAAGAACGTGAAAGCCCAGGAAAAGTCAGCTCCTAGCTCACCCCCTTCTCCTCCTACTTACTGTGCAACATGTGAATGTCCCATATCACAGGGCCAAGCCCCCCCAGCCTTACTAACTGCCACTCTCTGGCCCCCCTCAGGAGGGGAGATGCTCACACCAGCAAGGGCTCAGCCTTCAGGAGGAAGGGTGCAGAGAAGAAGGCTGCAAAGGCCCTGGGGACGTGGGGAACATTTGGGTCCCTGCAAGGGGACATTTGGGTCCCTGCCCAAATGGAGTTCTTGGTGCTCAAATTTCTTCTAGGAGGGATAGCATGAACTGGAGACAGGGAGGGGAGAGGCCACTTCCTTGCCACCCCTCCACCCTTCCCAGATTCCTCTCTTTGTAGGAAAGAACCCTGCTATAGGAGGGCTAGCGTAGAGTCCCCTAGAGTCTAAGGTCCAGGATGGGTGCCTCGTGCCTGGGTCTGAGGTATACTGGCTTTAAGTGTATCACCTAATTTAAAATTTTACTGCTCCTAAAATCCCATGAAGTTGTGACTGTTCTCTGCTTACAGATGAGGAAACTGAGACTTAGAGGGTTCTGTAACTTGCCCACTAGTAATGGGATGAAATCAGGGCAGTCTTGCCTCCAGAGCCTGTCCCTAACACAATACAGTAGCCCAGAGATATCTATATAAAATAAAACTGAGATAACTTTTTCAAAATCACTGAAATGAGATATGGTTTAAAGAAGCTATAATTCATCCAAAATAATCACTACTCAGTTTTGAAAATATCTTGATAGGTGTCACATTGCTTAAGATCCTAGCATAAATATTATAGAGATTAAGATGCTTCTCCAACAAGAAAGATGTTTCAATATCTGGTTTAATCCACACCTCATCAGTCCAAGGTATTGAGAAGAGTACTCTCTCTCCATCTCTAAGGAGCAGGGCAAGGCCTCTTTTTTAAAATGGAAATTCAAGTGAATAAGAAACAATGTGCTTTTCTGGCCCCTTGGGAGATGAAACCAGAGTTCAGAGGGTCCTGATTGTGAGGAAAACCCTGGGCTCTGTCTGGAGATCTTTGTCCAGAGCACAAAAGAGCCAGTGCAAGCCACTAACACACGAGAACCATAAGATAAAGTCTGGTTGCAAATGTTTGGTTTTGCTCCATACTAAGAATACGCATTTGCACTTTCAAACATGCCCTTTCAAAGCATGTTGAGAAGTGCCACTGCAGTCTCAGGGAATGGAGCTTGTCCCTGGCACATAAAGGTGAAGATTCTTTTGCAGACTAATGGTGCCTCCAATTTTGAACATAATTTTATTGACAGGCAGTTCAGAATTCAACACTTAGAATAAGTAAAGATACTGTGCTTCTCTCACTTATACTTTTATGGTGCATGTCCAAAGGGGATTTATCACGACAGGCAAATTAGGAATATTTGACTGCTCAAGTTAGAATAAAACTAGTTTTCTAGCTAAGCTTTAAAACCTGTCATTTTAGAACTTTCTGAGCATTTAATTTCTGTGTAGATTGTACAGGTGCACTTTCATTAATCACCCTAGAAGCTTTTAAGTGATGAAAGAACAATACTTTCCATTCTGACTTACATAAATAACTTTCTAATTTTGGGTCAACCATATTATGGTTTTTATGATTTTGCTGTGGCTTCACTTTTTGATTTAATTACATGCTGCTGAAAGATCCTCTTTTCTGCTACAGAGTACCGAACTTCTACCTTTTTGCATGTTAATAAGTTCACAATCTGCTGAGAGTACCTATAAATAACATTAATGATATGAGACAGCTACAGTTTTACCACCTTATTGTTTAAAACAATCACAGGTACTTTTCCAGATTAAAGGACATTAAACAGACTCTACAAGTATGTGCAATACTTGATGCTGTAGTGGGCCTTGTACCAGAGCAGACAGTGTTATGAAGGACATTATTGAATCAGTTGACACAATTGGAGTGCAGGTGGCATATGAAATTAGTGTGTGTGTGTGTGTGTGTGTGTGTGTGTAGAAAGAATGTGAGAGCATTCAACTAATAAAGAAAACAGAATAAAGCGTATCAGCAAGAGGTGAATCTGGGTAAGGGGATATGGGTGTCCTTTTATTATTCTTATTTTTGCAACGTTTTGGTAAGTTGGAGATTATTTTCTAATAAAAAGTCTTTTAAATGGCATGTTACAAAGAAAAAGCTCCATTAGAACTTTTTCCCCTGGGAAATTCTTTCATGTATTATTCACAAGTTTAACTATGTACTATAAATAGATATTTAATATTTACTTTCCTTGCCTTACTATAACCCTGTTGGTTCCAGCTGAGTCTGGGGAAACCTGGCGGAGTCACTATGGCATCTGGTGACAGAGCTGGAGATGCTGAGGAGAAGCTTGGGAAGAAAGAGGCCAGGCCACAGCCTCCCCGCTTCCCGGGACCGCTCCTCCCAGCTGGAAGCCTTCCTGTACTGACACGTGCGGCTCCCACTCAGCGCTCCAGAGTGACTGAGCAAGTAAGTGAACAATGCAAGGAGAAGGATGGGTCTTTTAACTAATTTCATAGCAAATGTAAGCAACTGACTTCCACTTCTGGGAAAGTGGAATATACATACTTTTCCCTATTCTGCTTGTTAAGTACAACTAATATCCCTGGACTTTATAAATAAAGTCTGAAAGGTAGTAAGAAGAAGGCAGACCATATAGGTCCATTCAGGACCCAAGGAATGGCCCGGTGGTAAGTTCCCTGACTCTCTCTTTGCCTTCTGTATCCCTGATTTAGAAATGGGGAAGCCAGCAACTCAGAAATGCCAACAGTGCAGACACAAAAGGCCCACCAGGACCTGCTCTCTCCAGCTAAAGGACCAGGAAGACACTATGAAACAATAATTGCCCTACTCCAGCCAGAAATCCCAGACAAAACTGTCGCTGTCAATTTAAAAATTGAAATGTAGTTGACATACACTATTATGTTAGTTTCAGGTGTACTACATAGTGACTTGATATTTGCATACATTATGAAATGATTACCACGACAAGTCTAGTAACCATCTGTCCTCATTCTTCCTTTTTTGTCTTATTTGGTCTCATACTCATGAAAACTCTTTCATGGGCCTAACCAGTATTTGGGAATCACTGAGTAGGCCCAAGGCTCTGGTTTCACAGATGAGAAATTGACTGATTTACCCAAGGTTACTAACCAATCGATGGCATATGGGGCATAATGATTTCTGGTTCAATGTTCCTTTCACTACATTTGCTAAGTTAAGTTTCTGGTCACATTAAATGATCAACAGCTATATTTAATCTCAATTAACCAACTCTCTCCTCTAGAACTGCTGAGACTCTGAGAATCTTAGAGTTCATGTCCATAGATGTCTCACCAGAAGGGATCTTGCATATCAGATACAAGAAGTAGTGTGACTTCAAAAGCAGCTTCCCTGGTTTTGTAATTCCAAGAAATAAATACTGTAGCATTTTAGTAGAGATTCTTATTTAATACAAATTTGCTTTTTAAATTGAGTGCTTTGATTTGAAGATTTTACTCAAAACTAAAAATAACAGAGGCCGTTCTTTTCAAATTTTTTCATATCTCATGTGTGTGCAAGCTCAGGGACTGAGCAGTCAAACAGCATCACTTTGTAAGCTTAGAGCTATTTTTAATTTTCCTCTCTTTCCCTAACAACATTATCCACTTTCTACTCCCATAGTCTGTGTTATTTTTGAGCAGTTCTATCCTAAGATATGAATTCAGCTTTTCTCTTTCCAGTCTATTTTTCCACATTCTTCTCATTCATGTTTTCCTAAAGTAGTTTAGGAATTTGCTCTTGGGCCCTAAAGTGAATAAATCACCCTTAATCTGGCATGTGAATGAATATCTAATCACATTCTATGACTTTATTTTGAAAGCTCTCATCAGCTATTTCAGTTTCACTAATCCTAAGAAATTTTAGACATTTGACCCATTCTAACATGGGTTTTATAAAAGACAAAAAAGGAGCATAAATATATGTTATTCTTAGGAAAATAATAAGAGATCAAAAGTTTCAGGAAGAATAATACAAACCACAAAGACTCCTGCCTATTCAAAAAGGGCACTTGTAATCCCTGTTCTTTTTTTCTGCCCTTTTCACCCTGTCACAAACTAAATATTTTCCTGGTTCCAGAAACTCTGTATGAGAAAACTGAGTTTCTTCACTTGCAAATCTTTGTTACACAAAACTAGACCACTGGGATTTTGATGCCAGGATTCTTGGAAGTATCAAATTTTGATCACTTAACAGAATTAAAAGAACTGAAATATTTTACTAAGTTTTATCATTTTTAACTATTAGATAGAAATATACTTTAGAAGGTAAGAAATTTGGCATTAAACACCAATTAACTCTGCTGCTTAAGAGCTGTGTGACTGGGCAAGTTAATTTACTACTCAAAGCTATACTTTTCTGTATTACCTATCTGATAGAGCTGAGAGTGACAACAGTAATGATAAATAGCTAACATCTATTAGACATTTACTATTCCAGATATTGTGAAATATTTTACTTGATGATCTCACTTAATTCTCAAAACACTTTAGTACAATGAAGCTTGAAGTTATCACAGTTAGTGTTTAAGCTGGAATTCAAATCTGGAATCTCTGACTGTAGAAGCCATGCTGAAAAAGATGACTTAAAATGAGTATTGTATGAGGCAATGTGCACAGCATATCTGACATATTATAAGGACTCGGTAAAACTTTGCTATTTTTTGTTAATATCAAAAGAATGTTTCAATTAATATGAAGGAGAATTAATATAATAACATTCTGAGGGATATTACAGCTTATAGAGTGTTCTGCTTAAGCACTGACAATGACTAGGTTCCTTGGGGGCACACACAGAATGACATTTACTTCTGTTGCTCAGATTCTAATACTAAGCACCTGCTTTAGTGAAGGTGGTCTATAAACATCAGTTGAATTAAAAGCTGTTCAGAATGATCATGAATATTTAATGAAGTCCATATTTAATCTATCACAATAATCAAAACCCCCAAAGAAGACCTTGGCATTAACAACTGGCCTACAACGAAGGTCCCTGCCTTCTTTTGCCTGTCTGTAACATGATTACAGCCCTCATTATGCCAAGGCTTCATAAGACTGTTATTTTAAGACCCATTCAAGATGCAAAGGACTTTGCCTAGTTTTGCCTTTATCAAATAGTATTTATTAAGTAACCACCTGATTCTCAAATTGTAATGAAGTCATATAAAGCAAGCCAAGGGATGATTGCTTTCTTAATCAAGTCCATCCGAACAAGACCCTGAATTGTCTCAAGAGAGCTTGAATTATAGGTTTTGGGGAAATAAGATTTTGAAATGCATTTCTAAATAAAATATATGGTTGTGATCATTTCTAATCAAAAAAGAAAAAACTTATTATTTCTTTATATTATTTGGATTTATTACATTCCCTTCCAGTAAATGTCATTATTATATATTTTTCATAAAGTACATAATTTTATATATTGTTCAGTGCATTCTGCAAATGAGGTACAAACAAATTTTGTATCATCTTATAGTCACACAACTGACTGGTGGCAGAACCAAGTCTCTCTCCAGATTTAGGGATTTTCTAGGCATCTGAAAAGAAACACATCCTCAGAATGATGCAGGTCGAATAATACAAAAGACAAGCTTCAAAACAGTTCAAATATCCAAAATCGAAATGCCATTATCTAATCATAAATACCTGAATACTGTTAAAAACTTTCAACCTTATACTATTTTTCTCAAGGCCAAATTCTTATGAGAGTTCCTTATCTTTAATTTTTTAAAGAGGAAAAGTTTCATTGAAACTAAGCTCTGCAATTATACACAATTAATTAATGATTTTATGCAAATCAACACATTTCTAGACAACTACTTTAATTATATTCCAGAAAACGTAGCTATTTGGTCAAAGACTTTGTGCTAAGCTGTTGCTGCTAAGAACCTATATGTACCCAAATCAATATTTAAAATTTCTTGGAAATCTTTCAATTGTACACAAAGCCTTAAAAACTAAAGTGGATGGGCCTGAATTTAATCTTATACAATAGTTTGTGAGGCTGTTTTTAAAGCTGTTGTAATAAAAACCTTAGATCCACGTGGATCTGTTTTATGCACAAAGATTTTTTTCTTCTCTGGACAAAAAGATGCTGGTGATGGAGGGCAGGTCTCATTAAAAAAGAAACCAAATACCGTAATCACTTAGGTATGTAAAAAACTTTCTGGGCCACCACAAAACCCACCCTGAAAAAGAGTTTGCTGGCTGGAAAGAATGGGAAAACCAGGAATAACAAGTCAATTAAAATTTCTTTATGCTCCAGTGTAGCAGATTGTAATTTCTAAAAAATGGCCATAACAATATTTCTGGTCCCTCATGTTCCTTCTTGAATTTGAGCAGTGCTTTGTGGCAGCCAGAATGAATGGAAGTGGCAGAAGTGATTCTGCATAGTTTCTCAGGCTAGGTCATAAAGGAGATATGTTTCTGCCTGGCTGCTGGTCTCAGGACACTCACCTTGGAACCCAGCCACAATGTGTGAGGAGGCACAGGCCACAGAAAGGGGTCACCTGTAGGTGACACGGGTGGCAGCTCCAGCTGAGCTCTCAGCTTATGGTCGGCATCAGCTGCTGAAACATGAGGAAGGAGCCTTCGGGTAATTCAACCCCAGACTGAGCTGCCTGGCTGACATCAAGTGGAGCAGAGATGAGCTAGCCCCACTGACCCCAGCCCAACTTGAAGATTCCTAAGCAAAGTAAACGTCATCGTAAGCCACTGCTTTTGTGGTCTGCTACTCGGCAACAGATAACCAGAGCATCCAGTTTTTGAAAGGCACAATCACAAAGTACAAACTAATTTTCATTGAATTCTATTCTATTGGCTTTTAGTTATTTCTCTCATTTTCAAATTCTCATTGAAGGAATGAACAGATTAGACTAGTGTGAACATTTGTAGATCGGTGTGCTGAATAGAACAGAGAAAGCCCACAGGTGAGAACTCGGCACATCAAATCATCCACACGTTGCACCTCTGACGCGACTGCCATCCAGAAACATCTGATATCTCTATGGTGCAGTCACTGGGCTGGGCCTAAGCAAAACCCTAACCAGAGGAGACTGCCTTCGGTAGCCCCTGTTCTTTGCTTTCTGCCCCTTTGAGCATCCCTTTCACCCAGGCTCCTAGTCCTACCCGGCAACAAAGCAGCTGGAAAAGCCAATCACAGGAAGGTACCAACAGAATTTTAAGCTGTTGTCTTCTCAGAAATGAGATGAATTATGGGGTGGGGAGGAGGGAAGCACAAAGAGAAGCAAAGCTGAGTATGAAGGGAATTAATGTGTGTTTCAGGGGCCTGTGTAGGAGACTGTTTGAGCCGGAGAGTTTCCTTGGCACTTTTCAAATTCCACCAGCAGCATTCTAGGCAGAAGTTCCAGAAAATACAAAGACAGGAAGATGTAGAATGCCACAGTGTTTTTACAAGCCATTCTGTATTTCTTGAGTGTATAGGGGCAAGGGAGGAATGGCAGGAAATCAGACCAGACGTGCGGGCAGGAGACTGAAAGTGAGGGTTTCGCATGCCCTGCTTGCAGTCAGCCCTCACCGAGAAGCCAGTGGGAAGCTACAGAAGAGTCCCAGGAGCCCGGGAGGAAAATTCCCCAGGTCAGGGGTCAGCAGATTGGGAATCAGCTCGTGGCTCTTCCTGTTTTAGGTGCCTGATAAGGCTCAGGGCTCAGCGGGGCTGAGTCACTGCAAAGATTCTCCAGCTCTGGGAGTCCACGTTATCTGAGCTACTGTACCCTGAGACAGGGGGCCATCAGGGGGTGATGGAGGTGGAGATTCCACAGCAGCACGAGCTGCGAGCTACGGGGTCTACACCTTCCAGGGCACCTGCCTGAGGGGTGAGGAGCAGATCCATGCTTTTCTTTATTTTTAAAATATTCAATTCAAGACCATGACAAAATACTCACACTCCGTTGGGTTAAATTTGAAAATAATATTCACCAATGCTTCTTTAGCTTCAAATTCTACTGTTCATAACACTATTTTCCCTCCCTCCTCTTCAGTCAGCCAAGTTGGATTTAAAATATTTAAGATAATATTTCTTTAAATTGCACATGCATCTGCGAAGTAGAAAGTTGGAAAATTAGGCAAAAATATGTCACTGAGATGAGTCTGAATTTCTAAGGACAAGAAGGACTGGGAAAGCAGCCTAGTTTTGAAACTGGGAATCAAAAATTGGCTAAACTTTTTGTAGCTTATTTGACAAAATTGTCTTAAAAATTATAGATTATTTTAGCCAAATAAATTCAGATGAAACTCAAACACAATGCAAAGGACCATAAATGAGGCATCTGTGGCATTTTCCAAAACAAACATAGTGCATTCGTTTCTAGGAAAAGAGGCCAATGGAAAGGTACATATTCCCAATTACAAGGAACAGAAGAAACATGAGAATTAAGACAGCTAATGACACTGCCACCGACGACACACAGTATTTCTGCCTTTGATTAACTATGTGGTTTTAGACTTTTCTATACTTTAATCTGTCACACAGTATATGTTAAAAAATACAGTAATTACAGACCTATTCTACCTCCTAGCAAACTTGTGAAAACAATTGGTGGGACATTAATAGATTCCCGCAGTAGGTATTACTGAGCTTGAATTTCATTTTCTGGCTTGGGCAGGTCTTCTTGAGCTGCAAGGAGGTAAATATCTTTTCTCAACACTCCTGTTAAAGTCTCTGAGGTGACTGAGTGTCAGCACAGAAAGTGGCTTAGCTGTCATAGGCACAGCCATACATCTGGCCAAGCAGCTAACAGAACAGCAGTGGCCTTGCTCGGTGCTATAAATGGCCACAGAGGAAACCCAGCCTGGCGCTTAAGTGTAGCCTGGAAGCCTGGCTTCCAGAGCATGGGGCCCAGTGGGGGAAGTACACACACAGATACTCACACAGTCCTCCACACGTATCCACAAACAAGACAGAGTCACACACACCCACACATGTATATGAAGACAAATACACAGATACATGCCCAGTCCATAAAGATACACACACACAGATGCACACACATGCATAGAAAAGACAGACATGGACGGACACGCACACACACACACACACACACACACACACACACACATACATACCCACATGTGTACACAGACAGATGCACACAGATACACACACACACACACACCCCCCGCATACACATACACAAAGACAGAGACTGACACACACAAATCCACATGTACACCGATGTGAGGCATTCTCTCCAGACTCTGCTAGGGCGGGCAGTGTGGGGTTGAGTGTACGTGAGAGGAAGAGGCCTCCTGCCCAGCCAGGGCAGACTCCCTCCCCTGCAGGCTGTTAACATGTTCTATCTCTAAACAGGATCCTGATGTGTTTGGGGCATGCGGGTGTTTCTCAGAGTTCCACACATAGCAGCTATATTTCGATCCTGAAGATCTGTTTGACAGCCCGAGGCCCTAGCTGTCTGCATGTAATTTATAAATCTTCGGAGAAGCTGACGACAGTCAAGCTCCCCACTTCAGCCCTGGATTAAGACACTTGCCAAGCTGACAACTGGCAGGGCTGCATCTCTGCTTACTTAGACTCCCTGCTGCATTCACATCAGAGGCCGCATACTCTGAAAATTCATAATTCTTCCCAATGAAAAGTATTAGACACAGCCATCCAGAAAAAGCATGCCCAACAGGTGTGAGGCAAGCCAGGAAACAGTGAAGTCTGCAATTAGGGGGGTCTAAGCATCCCCCTTTGAGTCTTCCTCTCGTTTTTGTCTCTCCTCCTGCTATAAATATACTGTGTCTTTCCTCATGCTTTCAATTACAATCCAGAGAGGGAAACACGGGAGACACAGATCTAAATGTATGGGTGTTTTCTATCACTGTGTTTGTGTTTTTATGCTGTTGCAAGACAGTTGGCGATTTGTAGTATTTCAGATCTCTTAGTCACTCTTTAAGACGTGTTCCTCTTCTCCAAGAAAGCTTCCTTGACTGCTCTACACACACCTCTCTTCCCATTGTCTAGGTTAGATGTCCATCTCCTGGAAAATTCCAATACCCTCTACAAACTTCTGTCGTTGTCCTTGATCTCGGAGGGCCTCGGCCAGCAGCGGCTTGAAGCAGGATTTCGGTTCCCGGCCAGAGCTTGACATCAGGCCGTGGCAATGAGAGAGCTGAATCCTAGCCAGTAGACCAGTGACCAGTGACCATTGACAAGGCCCTGGCCCTTTGGCTTTGCAGAAATGAATTCCCACAAAGACGGAAAGTAGTGAAGCAAAGTGTTTATTAGGAGGAGAAAGATTACGTGTGGATAGACACACAGGCGGACTCAGAGAGAGAGTTGCACCCTCGTGGTAGCTTAAATCACTTTTATGGGGCAGTTCTTCCAGGCTTCCCTTCGCCAATCATCTTGCTTTGCCTGGTTCTGAGTCCGTATTTGGTATATCTCAGGATCCTCCCAGGTGTGCCCGCGCATCTCTTAGCCAAGATGGATTCCAGAGAACAGGCTTATGGGTAGGTTGACATTTCTCCCTTTTTGAACTCCAAGGAGCCTTTCTGCACATGTGTACTTGGGAAGGTCTCCTTGATCTCAAGAATGAGTAATATGTGGTCTTTTATCTCTTATCTGGGTAGGGCTCAGCCTCTCCTATTATCCTCCTGTTATCTGCATCTTAGAATATCTGTCGGTAGGGGACACCCTCCAACTTCTCAGCCTGGGGCCCATCTATCTCCAGCCTCATCTTTTTTTTTTTTTTAACATCTTTATTGGAGTATAATTGCTTTACAATGGTGTGTCAGTTTCTGCTTTATAACAAAGTGAATCAGCTATACATATACATATATTCCAATATCTCCTCCCTCTTGTGTCTCCCTCCCACCCTCCCTATCGCACCCCTCTAGGTGGTCACAAAACACTGAGTTCATCTCCCTTTGCTATGTGGCTGCTTCCCACTAGCTATCTATTTTACATTTGGTAGTGTATATATGCCCATGCCACTCTCTCACTTCATCCCAGCTTACTCTTTCCCCTCCCCATGTCCTCAAGTCCATTCGTTACATCTGCATCTTTATTCCTGTCCTGCCCCTAGGTGCTTCTGAACTATTTTCTTTTCTTTTTTTTTTTAGATTCCATATATATGTATTAGTATACAGTATTTGTTTTTCTCTTACTGACTTACTTCACTCTGTATGACATTCTCTACATCCATCCACATCACTACAAATAACTCAATTTCATTTCTTTTTATGGCTGAGTAATATTCCATTGTATATATGTGCCACATCTTCTTTATCCATTAATTTGTCAATGGACACTTAGGTTGCCTCCATGTGCTGGCTATTGTAAATAGAGCTGCAATGAACATTGTGGTACATGACTCTTCTTGAATTTCTGTTTTCTCAGGGTATATGTCCAGTAGTGGGATTGCTGGGTCGTATGGTAGTTCTATTTTTAGTTTTTTAAGAAACCTCCATACTGTTCTCCACAGTGGCTGTATCATTTACATTCCCACCAACAGTGTAAGAGGGTTCCCTTTTCTCCGCACCCTCTCCAGCATTTGTTGTTTGTAGATTTTTTGATGATGGCTATTCTTACTGGTGTGTGGTGATACCTCACTGTAGTTTTGATTTGCATTTCTCTAATAATTAGTGATGTTGAGTATCCAATCATGTGTTTGTTGGCAATAGGTATATCTTCTTTGGAGAAATGACTATTTAGGTCTTCTGCCCAGTTTTGGATTGGGTTTTCTGTTTTTTTGATATTGAGCTGCATGAGCTGCTTGTATATTTTGGAGAATAATCCTTTGTCAGTTGCTTCATTGGCAAATATTTTCTCCCATTCTGAGGGTTGTCTTTTTGTCTTGTTTATGTTTTCCTTTGCTGTGCAAAAACTTTCAAGTTTCATTAGGTCCCATTTGTTTATTTTGTTTTTATTTCCATTCTCTAGGAGGTGGGTCAAAAAGGATCTTGCTGTGATTTATGTCAGAGAGTGTTCTGCCTATGTTTTCCTCCAAGAGTTTTATAGTGTCTGTCCTTACATTTAGGTCTTTAATCCACTTTGAGTTTATTTTGTGTATGGTGTTACGGAGTGTTCTAATTTCATTCTTTTACATGTAGCTGTCCAGTTTTCTCAGCACCACTTATTGAAGAGGCTGTCTTTTCTCCATTGTATATTGTTGCCTCCTTTATCAAAAATAAGGTGACCATATGTGCGTGGTTTATCTCTGGGCTTTCTATCCTGTTCCATGGATCCATATTTCTGTTTTTGTGCCAGTACCATACTGTCTTGATTACTGTAGCTTTGTAGTATAGTCTGAAGTCCAGGAGCCTGATTCCTCTAGCTCCATTTTTCTTTCTCAAGATTGCTTTGGCTATTAGGGGGTCATACAAATTGTGAAATTTTTTGTTCTAGTTCTGTGAAAAATGCCATTGGTAGTTTGAAAGGGATTGCATTGAATCGGTAGATTGCTTTGGGTAGTAGAGTCATTTTCACAATGTTGATTCTTCCAATCCAGGACATGGTAGATCTCTCCATCTATTTGTATCATCTTTAATTTCTTTCATCAGTGTCTTATAGTTTCCTGCATACAGGTCTTTTGTCTCCTTAGGTAGGTTTATTCCTAAGTATTTTATTCTTTTTCTTGCAATGTTAAATGGGAGTGTTTCCTTAATTTTTCTTTCAGATTTTTCATCATTAGTGTATAAGAATGCAAGAGATTTCTGTGCATTAATTTTGTTTCCTGCCACTTTACCAAATTCATTGATTAGCTCTAGTAGTTTTCTGGTAGCATCTTTAGGATTCTCTATGTATAGTATCATGTCATCTGCAAACAGTGCCAGCTTTACTTCTCTTCTGATTTGTATTCCTTTTATTTCTTTTTCTTCTCTGATTGCTATGGATAAAACTTCCAAAACTATGTTGAAAAATAGTGGTGAGAATGCACAACCTTGTCTTGGTCCTGATCTTAGAGGAAATGGTTTCAGTTTTTCACCATTGAGGACGATGTTGACTGTGGGTTTGTCATATATGGCCTTTAGTATGTTGGGGTTAGTTCCCTCTAGGCCTACTTTCTGCAGGGTTTTTATCATAAATGGGTGTTGAATTTTGTCGAAAGCTTTCTCTGCATCGATTGAGATGATCATATGGTTTTTATCCTTCAATTTTTTAATATGGTGTATCACATTGACTGATTTGCGTATGTTGAAGACTCCTTGCATTCCTGAGATAAACCCCACCTGATCATGGTGTAAGATCCTTTTAATGTGACGCTGGATTCTGTTTGCTAGTATTTTGTTCAGGATTTATGCATCTATGTTCATCAGTGATACTAGCCTGTAGTTTTCTTTCTTTGTAACATCTTTGTCTGGTTTTGGTATCAGGGTGATGGTGGCCTCGTAGAATGAGTTTGGGAGTGTTCCTCCCTCTGCTGTATTTTGGAAGAGTTTGAGAAGGATAGGTGTTAGCTCTTCTCTAAATGTTTGATAAAATTCGCCTGTGAAGCCATCTGGTCCTGGGCTTTTGTTTGTTGGAAGATTTTTAATCACAGTTTCAATTTCAGTGCTTGTGATTAGTCTGTTCATGTTTTCTATTTCTTCCTGGTTCAGTCTCAGAAGGTTGTGCATTTCTAAGAATTTGTCCATTTCTTCCAGGTTGTCCATTTTATTGGCATACAGTTGCTTGTAGTAATCTCTCATGATCCTTTGTATTTCTGCAGTGTCAGTTGTTATGTCTCTTTTTTTCATTTCTAATTCTATTGAGTTTAGTCTTCTCCCTTTTTTTCTTGATGAGTCTGTCTAATGGTTTATCAATTTTGTTTATCTTCTCAAAGAACCAGCTTTTAGTTTTATTGATCTTTGCTTCATTTCCTTCATTTCTTTTTCATTTATTTCTGCTCTGATCTTTATGATTTCTTTCCTTCTGCTAACTTTGGGTTTTTTTGTTCTTCCTTCTCTAATTGCTTTAGGTGTAAGGTTAGGTTGTTTATTTGAGATGTTCCTTGTTTTTGAGGTAGGATTGTATTGCTATAAACTTCTCTCTTAGAACTGCTTTTGCTGCATCCCATGGGTTTTGGGTCATTGTATTTTCAGTGTCATTTGTTTCTAGGTATTTTTTCATTTCCTCTTTGATTTCTTTAGTGATCTCTTGGTTATTTAGAAGTGTATTGTTTAGCTGCCATGTGTTTGTATTTTTTACAGAATTTTTTCTGTAATTGATATCTAGTCTTATAGCGTTGTGGCCGGAAAAGATAATTCACACGATTTCAATTTTCTTAAATTTACCAAGGCTTGCTTTGTGACCCAAGATATGATCTATCCTGGAGAATGTTCCATGAGCACTTGAGAAGAAAGTGTATTCTGTTGTTTTTGGATGGAATGTCCTATAAATATCAATTAAGTTCATCTTGTCTAATGTGTCATTTAAAGCTTGTGTTTCCTTATTACTTTTCTGTTTGGATGATATGTCCATTGGTGAAAGTAGGGTGTTAAAGTCCCCTACTATGATTGTGTTACTGGCAATTTCCCCTTTTATGGTGTTAGCAATTGCCTGATGTAATGAGGTCTCCTATGTTGGGTGCATAAATATTTACAACTGTTATATCTTCTTTTTGGATTGATCCCTTGATCATTATGTAATATCCTCTTTTGTCTCTTGTAACATTCTTTATTTTAAAGTCTATTTTATCTGATATGAGTATTGCTACTCCAGCTTTCTTTTGATTTCCATTTGCATGGAATATCTTTTTCCGTCCCCTCACTTTCATTCTGTATGTGTCCCTAGGTCTGAAGTGGGTCTCTTGTAGACAGCATATATACGGGTCTTCTTTATGTTTCCATTCAGCAAGTCTATGTCTTTTGGTTGGTGCATTTAATCCATTTACATATAAGGTAATTATAGATATGTGTTTTCCTATTACCATTTTCTTAATTGTTTTGGGTTTGTTATTGTAGGTCTTTTCCTTCTATTGTGTTTCCTGCCTAGAGAAGTTCCTTTAGCATTTGTTGTAAAGCTGGCTTGGTGGTGCTGAATTCTCAGCTTTTGCTTGTCTGTAAAGCTTTTAATTTCTCCATTGAATCTGAATGAGATCCTTTCTGGGTAGAGTAATCTTGGTTGTAGTGTTTTCCCTTTCATCACTTTAAATAAGTCCTGCTACTCCCTTCTGGCTTGCAGAGTTGCTGAAAGATCAGCTGTTAACTTGATGGGGATTCCCTTGTATGTTATTTGTTGTTTTCCTCTTGTTGCTTTTAATATTTTTTTTGTATTTAATTTTTGATAGTTTGATTAATATATGTCTTGGTGTGTTTCTCCTTGGGTTTATCCTGTATGGGACTCTCTGTGCTTCCTGGACTTGATTGACTATTTCCTTTCCCATATTAGGGAAGTTTTCAACTATAATCTCTTCAAATATTTTCTCAGTCCCTTTCTTTTTCCTTCTTCTTCTTCTGGGACCCCTATATTTTGAATGTTGGTGTGTTTAAAGTTGTCCCAGAGGTCTCTGAGACTGTCCTCAATTCTTTTCACTCTTTTTTCTTTATTCTGCTGTGCATTAGTTATTTCCACTATTTTATCTTCCAGGTAACTTATCCATTCTTCTGCCTCAGTTATTCCGCTATTGGTTCCTTCTAGAGAATTTTTAATTTCATTTATTGTGTTGTTCATCACTGTTTGTTTGCTCCTTAGCTCTTCTAGGTCCTTGTTAAAAGTTTCTTGTGTTTTGTCCATTCTATTTCCTAGATTTTGTATCATCTTTTTTTTTTTTAAAGATTTATTGATTGATTGATTGATTGATTGCTATGTTGGGTCTTCGTTTCTGTGTGAGGGCTTCCTCTAGTTGTGGCAAGCGGGGGCCACTCTTCATCGTGGTGCGTGGGCCTCTCACTATCGTGGCCTCTCTTGTTGCGGAGCACAAGCTCCAGATGCACAGGCTCAGTAGTTGTGGCTCATGGGCCTAGTTGCTCCGTGGCATGCGGGATCTTCCCAGACCAGGGATTGAACCCGTGTCCCCTGCATTAGCAGGCAGATTCTCAACCACTGCACCACCAGGGAAGCCCCTAGATTTTGTATCATCTTTACTATCATTACTCTGAATTCTTTTTCAGGTAGACTGCCTATTTCCTCTTCTTTTGTTTTGGTCTGGTGGGTTTTTGCCTTGCTCCTTCATCTGCTTTGTGTTTCTCTGTCTTCTCTTTTTGCTTAACTTACTGTGTTTCGGGGCTCCTTTTTGCAGGCTGCAGGTTCATAGTTCCCATTGTTTTTGGTGTCTCCCCCCACTGGCTAAGGTTGGTTCAGTGGGTTTTGCAGGCTTCCTGGTGGAGGGGACTGGTGCCTGTGTTCTGGTGGATAAGGCTGGATCTTACCTTTCTGCTGAGCAGGACCACATTTGGTTATGTGTTTTGGGGTGTCTGTGACCTTATTATAATTTTAGGTAGCTTCTCTGCTAATGAGTGAGGTTGTGTTCCTGTCTTGCTAATTGTTTAGTATAGGGTGTCCAGCACTGTAGCTTGCTGGTCACTGAATGGAGCTGGGTCTTAACATTGAGATGACGATTTCTGAGTGAGCTTTCACTGTTTGATATTATGTGGAACCGGGAGGTTTCTGGTGGACCAGTTTCCTGAACTAGGCTCTCCCACCTCAGAGGCACAGGCATGACACTCGCCCGGAGCACCAAGACCCTGTCAGCCACATGGCTCAGAAGAAAAGGGAGAAGAAAAGAAAGAAAGAAAGAAAAAAAATAAAGATATTAGAATAAAAAGTAAAAGAAATATTAAAACTTAAAAAATTAAAAAGTAATAAAAAAGAAAGAAAAAAAAGAAAGAAGAGAGTAATCAAACCAAAAAACAAATCCACCATTGATAATCAGCACTAAAAACTATACTAAAAAAAAAAAAAAGAGAGACAGAACCCTAGGACAAATGGTAAAAGCAAAACTATACAGAAAAAATCACACAAAGACGCGTACTTGTACACACTCACAAAAAGAGAAAAAGAAAAAAGAGGAGGAAGAAAGCCACCAAATCAATACAAATCTACCAATGATAATAAACTCTAATACTAAACTAAGATAAACATAAAACCAGGAACAAATCAGATGCAGAAAGCAAACCCCAAGTCTGCAGTTGCTCGTAAAGTCTACCCCCTCAATCTTGGGATGATTCATTATCTATTCAGGTATTCCACAGATGCAGGGTACATACATCAAGTTGATTGTGGAGATTTAATCTGCTGCTCCTGAGGCTGCTGGGAGAGATTTCCCTTTCTCTTCTTTGTTCACACAGCTCCTGCGGTTCAGCTTTGGATTTGACCCTGCCCTTGCGTGTAGGTTGCCTGAGGACGTCTGTTTTTCGTTCTGACAGAACAGGGTTAAAGAAGCAGCTGATTAGGGGGCTCTGGCTCACTCAGGCCGGGTTGGGGGCGGAGGGGTACAGAATACTGGGCGAGCCTGCGGCAGCAAAGGCCAGCGTGACATTGCAACAGCCTGAGGTGCGCCATGTGTTCTCCCGGAGAAGTTGTCCCTGGATCACGGGACCCTGGTAGTGGCGGGCTGCACAGGTTCCTGGGAGGGGAGGTGTGGATAGTGACCTGTGCTTGCACACAGGCTCATTGGTGGCTGCAGCAGCAGCCTTAGCGTTTCACGCCCATCTCTGATGTCCGTGCTGATAGCCGTGGCTCGCGCCCGTCTCTGGAGCTTGTTTAGGTGGTGCTCTGAATCCCCTGTCCTCGTGCACCCTGAAACAATGGTCTCTTGCCTCTTCACCAGTTCCAGACTTTTTCCTGGACTCCCACCCAGCTAGCTATGGCGTACTAGCCCCCTTCAGGCTGTGTTCACCCAGCCAACCCCAGTCCTCTTCCTGGGATCCGACCGAAGCCCGAGCCTCAGCTCCCAGCCCCCACCCATCCCGGTGGGTGAGCAGACAAGCCTCTCAGGCTGGTGAGCGCTGGTCGGCACCAATCCTCTATGCGGGAATCTCTCCACTTTGCCCTCTGCACCCCTGTTGCTGAGTGTTCCTTTATGGCTCTTAAGCTTCCCCCCTGGCCACCCCCATCTCCACCACTGAAGGGGCTTCCTAGTGTGTGGAAACCTTTCCTCCTTCACAGCTCCCTCCCAGAGGTGCAGGTCCCATCCTTATTCTTTTGTCTCTGTTTTTTCTTTTTTTTTTCCCCTACCCAGGTGCATGGGGAGTCTCTTGCCTTTTGGGAAGTCTGATGTCTTCTGCCAGCGTTCAGTAGGTGTTCTGTAGGAGTTGTTCCACATGTAGATGTATTTCTGATGTATTTGTGGAGAGGAAGGTGATCTCCACATCTTACTCCTCCATCATCTTTAAGGTCTCTCCCAGGCAGTATTCTGATAGGAAGCCTCCATGCCTTGAGCCACTAGTCTTTCCTCTCCTGCCTCATCTTTAACTCATTTTTTTATATCTGTTTATGTGGCTGTTTTTCATATTACACTCAAATTCCTTAGGAACATGCCCAGTATATTCAGATCTGTCATCTCAGGACCAGGCACATACAGAATAGGTACTTGACAAAAATGTGACGTGTTCAGAAAAATTCACAATTAAGGCTGCACGTTTATCACAGGGATTTTTTCAGGCATTTGTGTGGCTTTATGGGCCTTTCCATGAAGGTAGTCTATCTCTGATAACCCACTGACACCACAGTAGATGGGACAGCAAGTTGAGGTGGCAAGTTCTCAGGCTCTGAGCACACAAGAGTGTTTCAGATGGTCTGACAGCTTTGACACTTGCAGGAGAGTTTTTCATCAGGATACATTGTCCACTGTCTGAAATTCTTTAATTACATTCATTACTCTTTGTTACTATTTGTTCTCTGATGACTGTAATAATTTTCTTGCTTGGATTAATCAACATATTTCAGAGACATCTACTGTTTTCATTGTTAAAATAAATTTTAAATAGAGAATGCTAAGTCTTTGTAATCAATTGAAACCCATATACATCATCTGATTGCACAGTCCTTCTTTGACATCCCTGAGAAATGTGTTCACATCCCAGTTACATGGGTGAGGGTGTTGCACCATTTTTAATTCTTGGGGTTGTTAAGAGGATTCAATAAAGGAAAGGATATAAAAAGTTTTTTGTATTCTTAAAAAGTGGACCATCAGATAAGCATTCACTAGTTAAACACTTCCCATGCGTGAATCTTGAGCTTGGCAATCCAAACTCATACCAGGTACCAAAAAATGCTCATATCATCCTCATAGCACTGTGATGGAGGTAAGTATTATCATCCCCACTCAAAACCAATATATATCTTAGACCTTTGGGTCCCTCACAAATAATTTTAATAACAGACATCAAGCCAACAAATGTGAAGACTCTGAAAGGTATGAAAACAGCAAAAACTCAGGAATTGCCAAGTGCTTGTTAAGAATTTTCTGCAGCCTTTCCAGTTGACCGCAGAAAATGAAATGAGGAGTTGTTAATGGAGTAAGTCAGAGGGCCAGGTTTACTTAAAACAGCACAGAACTTTGAATCCAAGAATGTCTTTATACTTGTTAATACTACCAATGGTGAAGCTAATTAGAATTACAGCAAGCCTTTACAATTTACAAATTTTACAATTTGGCCTCTTCAAAGGCCAATTTCTTCTGCAAGAGGTGCTACCCTATGCAGTAATGATCAAGGAGCTGAAAGTAGAGGGAAATTCAGAGTGTTCGTATCCTATTTTGTATTTTTGGTTTTTGAGTTCTGAACTAAATCTTTTGAATGGCCCTTTTAGTGTTGTTTTGTTTTGTTTTTAATTGATAGTCTTAAATTTCTCACAAACTAGGCCGTGAGTTTAAAAATCTTAATGTCATAAAAATTATGATCAGTGCATTTTATTGTGTGTAAATTATATCTCAGTTAAAAGCAGAACTCTTTAATCTTACAAGAACAAAATTTTACTATCTTGGGTTAAGTGAAGTGGAATACTGCAGCTCTAAGATTTTTTTGTTTTTACTATAAACATGAATGAACAAATTCATGAACAAAATGTTTTTACTATGAACATGAATGAACAAGCTCTATTTGGAAATGTGGGATACTTTCTGCTTATATGTATTGAAATGTTCAAAGGAAAACAAGTCAAAACCCTTTAAAAAATCACTTCTCTGGAAGCAGCAAGATTGGAAAAACACAGGGACTAATGCTGAACTCCACTTATGGTGTGAGGCAAGCAATTGCTAGAGAGAAAGAGGGTTTTAGGGAATTACAACCATAAATAAATATTTTCCCAACTGGAAAGAAACCATTATAGGGCTTTACAGCAATCTGGGGAGTATCTGATAACATGAAATTTCTTCATCATGCAAGGTAAGACTGCAATGGTGTTTTAGAACTACCTCTACCTTCTGGGTCTCTAACATGGGGCATCACTGTTTCACTTTGCCAGCTGAACGGAGACACAGCTATTTTATAATCTAGAGAGATATGAATAGAGAATACGAGATACCAATTAGTCTATCCCATTATTTTATATGGACCACTTGCTTATGCTAGCACTCAGCATCTGGAAGACTAGACACGTGATGTGCACTAGCCACAATATGTTACCTTAGGGAAAAAAATTGCATACTAACATCTGTCTCTCCCTGTTTATTTTAACATAAGCATTCAAATGCCCTGTTGAAATTGCCCTTCGCAGTGAGAAAAGCCAGAGAAAGCTGGAGAACATTCACATTCCAGGGACCACAGAGGGCCCATGAACAAACAGCACAGTTGGAAATCTGCCAGGTGGGTCGAAGGTCTTCTTAAACTCTAAGCCCACACATACTCTATTCCTTGTCATCACAACCACAATGTTTCTCTTTAATACACAATTCTTTACTCCATAAAATTTTCTATTAACTTCTCAGTAATGTCATCTTATCATGACCTCTCAAACTTGTATTTGCTACAGGAAATTATATTTTTCACTGAAGTAATATAATATATGCTATAGGATTCTGACTTTGTTCAAATTAAGTAGTACATAAACTCACAAGAGTTGTGTGCATCCCATTATTATTATATAGAATATTTATTCATTCATTCAACAAATTCACTCACTCAAAAAAGCCATCTAGTTTGTGCAAATCCCTGTCCTGCCATCAGGGATGCAGCAGTGAATAAAGCAAAGTCCATAAATTTCACATGCTAACGAAGAGCTAGACATCAAAGAAATTAATGTATGCACAGTAAAATGTCAGATAGTTGTAAGTGCTATGAAAAAATATCAATTAAAGTAAGGCTATGGAGGGTGACAGAGGGTGTTATTTTAGATGGTGGTTGGGGAACATTGCTTTGAGAAGGGGCATTTGAATATAGACCTAAATTAAAATGTGGGAATAAACCCTACAACTATTGGGTGAGAGCATTCCAGGCAGAGGGAACAGCAACTGCAAAAGCTTTCTGTTAAAAGGCTTTTTGGTTGACTCTTTCCCATGACTACAGTAAATAAAATCGCTTATTGGAGCTCTGATCCAAAGTCAACATGAAGCCTCATTTTTCCCACAGTGTGTATATATATATATATATATATATATATATATATATATATATATATATATACACACACACACACACACATACACATACACACACACACACAGAGGCAAATACAAACGCAAACACATACATTTATAATAGTGTTGAGTTTGAGGTACTACAACACAAGGCAGTGTATTAGTCAGGGCTCTCCAGAGAAACAGAACCAATAGAACGTACATGTTTATAGGAAGAGATTTAGTATAAAGAACTGGCTTATGCAGTTATGGAGGCTGGCAAGTCCAAACCCACAGTGTGAGTTGGCAGGCTTGAGACCCAGGAGAGCTGGTGGTGCAGATGAAGTCCAAAGGTAGTTTGCTGGAGAATTCCTTCTTGCCTGGGGAGGCCGGTCTTTCTTGTTCTATTCAGGCCTTTAATGGATTAGATGAGGCCCACCCACATTATGGAGGACAATCTGCTTTACTCAGAGTTTATCAATTTAAATGTTAGTCTCCTCCCAAAACACCCTCCAAGTTAACAATTGAAATTAACCATCACAAGCAGTATGGTTCCTAAGGCAACAGGAAGCCAATGTGGGAGGAGCTGAAATCAGGAAGATGTGGGGAGAGAAAATCCACTCAGCTATCAATTTTCACTTGTGTGAGGATGGCTGCGTTTTCCGTATTTCAGAGTATTCGGTGCTGGGTATTCGTTCTGGTGGGCAGAGTTGGAAAATCTAAGCAGTGCCTAAGAGATATGTGTTTGCACGCAGGACCAAAGCCAATTGAGTAAACTAAGGGTCAAACAGGATCCCCATCAGGCCCACCTGACTTAGGGGAAAGCTATGGCATGAGTATAAGCACTAGGCAGGGCACTAGACAGGGTAACCCATGAGAACTAAGGAGACAAAACCTAAGTAAAGCCTCATTCCTGTGCTCAGAGCCAATCAAGAGCAGACAGGGAAGAGGAGGGTATGCAACAATTCAAGGGCTTCTCAGAGGCCCAGGCTTGAACCTAATTCACCACACCTCAGTCCTGGTTGGAGATGAGTGTGGCTCAGGTAAGGTCGGAGCCATGGACTCCTAGGTCCAGAACACTTAAACTTGAAAGTGGAGTCATCAGTGAAGTTAGCTTTGATGAAGAAAACAAAGGTAGAGAAATGAGAAGATAGCTAATATATATTTGGTAAATCAGGTGCATGTATTAATAGTTTTATTTCTATGGAAAGGTACATACCTGTACAAGTAACCTCTACCAATGCTTAGCACTGTTTTAGCAAAAAATTGGTCAACCAAACTCTTCCTAATTATCCTCACTCAAGGAATGACATTCATCTGTCACTAAATTTTGCCACATGGAAAGTGGTGCTCTCATTCTATAATCTAAAATAAACAAAGAAAAGTACCCAAAACTCTACAGTTTCACTCAGTGAAGGTCCAAATAGTTTAGAGCAATATTTCCTAAAGGCAGATAAGAATTTACTATGCTTTATCAAACAAAGTTGCAGTGAAGTTCTTGGCCACATTATATGAAAGGAGTGATAAATTTAGTAAGCATCTATCTTAGCAGCTAAAAAGATGTGAGAGATTTATTTGTATAGTGGAGCTTTGCGGGGAGCTACTATTAATGGTGTAGTTAATTCATGTTATAATGTATTCATTAAAAAGTAAAATATCTTCTAAATCAAAATATAGTGAGTGTATCTCTTTGGACAATATCCACTTTCCTACTTCCAAGTTCATGGTGATAAAGCATGATGAATATTTAGCTTCTTAAGAGCTTCTTAAAACTACTTTTAGAGAAAACTTACTTGAGTGAACAGTTCCCTTTCTCTACTTTTAACTGTGCAAATGCCTACCTTACATAGCTTAAAAGGGAAGTGTTAATGGGCTAATAATATGTAGTAAAAGTCCTGTGTCTTAAAATTGTTCAAATATCTGTATTTTTCTGAATTCAGATATTCACACAACTGTTTGCACTGTTTCATGGTATGGAAAGTGCATTCTTAAAAGGACTGTTTTCCATCAAATGGCATCAATCTACATCTCTTAAGTCTATATAAAAGAGGAAGTCTGTATGTTTCATATAATGCTTAAAATTACATTAACGATGAGAGTGAAAACCCAACACATAAATTATTAACTGAGAGTTATTTCTTCCCTGAAAAATTCCTTTAAAAATTTTAAGAGTGTCAAACAGGGGGGGGGAAAGAGTGAAGTTGTTTTTCCTACAAGTCTTGGCATTCAATCATTCCTACATGAAGACATATTCATAATAAGGAACCTAAATCTGTAGGAAACCGAAGACTGGAGTTCAATGACCAAAGTCACTTACATCAAAAAAGGACTGCAGTTGATTGCAATGGAGAGGAAATCCCAGTAACCCACCCAATGGATTGCCTTTTAATATTGAATTCCAGAGTCCTGCTGGGAACTAAGATAAGCAAATTTGGCCATCTAAAAACAGCCATAGCCTTTATAAAAGCTCCCAGTGATAGGAGCCAGATGGGACATAATCATGAAACAAGTGTTAGACAAAATTCTGCTGAAAAACAAACATTTTTTGCTGAGATATAATTGACATATAACACTGTATAGGTTCAAGGTGTACAACATGTTGGTTTGATACCTTTATACATTGCAATATGATTACTTCAGTAGCATTAGTTAGCACTTTTACCATGTCACATATTTATTATTTCTTTTTTGTGTTGAGAACAGTTAAGATTTAGTCTGTTAGCAGCATTGAAGTTTATAATACAGCATTGTTGACTACAATCACTTTGTTGTGCATTAGCGCTCCAGAACTTATATTTCTACTAGTTGTAAGTTTGTGTCCCTAAACAACATCTCACCAATTCTTCCACCCTCCAGCCCTTGGTAACCACCATTCTACTCTCTGTCTTTACAAGCTCAGTTTTTTAAGATTCCACATATAAGTGGTATCAACCAGTATTTATGCTTCTCTGTCTGACTTAGCTTACTTAGTATAACGCCTTCAAGGTCCATTCTTATTGTAAATGGCAGGATTTCCTTTTCTTCTCATGGCTGAATAATATTCCATTGTATATATATAATACACACACACGCACACACACATATATATATTTCACAACTTCTTTATCCATTCATCTGTTGAAGGACACTTCAACTATTTCTATATCTTGGCTATTGTGAATAATGTTACAATGGACATGTGTGTGCAGATATCTCTTTGAGACACTGATTTCAATTTCTTCAGATATACACCCAGGAGCAGGATTGTTGGATCATATTACAGTTCAATTTTTAATTTTTGGGGGAACCACCATATTCTTTACCATAGTGTCAATTTACATTCCCACCAGTAGTGCATAAGAGTTCCTGCTCCTCCACATTTTCACTAACATTTGCTATTTCTTATCTTTTTGATAAAGGCATTCATAACAGATGTGAGATGATATCTCATTGTGGTTTTGATTTGTGGAATGCAAACATTTATGAGCAAGTAGATACAAAGAATCTACATCACCTGCTCTTGGATGCTCAGAAAATCCTCCTCTGTCTTTGAGCACTCTCACAAGAACCTTGCATGACAGATTCACAAAAAGGAGGTTGACCAATACCTTGAGGCAAGATCAGCTCACCTTGTAGTCAGGACGGTGGACAGAGTCTCTTCTGAAAGGACACACAACCAAACAGAGCTGGGGTTCTAGCTCCATAAGACTGTTGGGTTTGCCAGAGTTGGACTTTTTCCACTTCAGGGCAATAGTGCCTGTAACTCTTTCTGGCCAACCACTTAAATTGACCACTATTTATTTCAATCATATAATATTATTTTCTAACAACCCTCATAATGAAGAACAAACCTCTGGTATAGATCTTGGCAACAATATTGGAAGTGCTTGTGTAAACCCTGTGATGTTTGACTTGCTATAGTGTCCATAGGTCAACTTGGCTAAGTTACAGTGTACAGTGTTTGGTTAAACACCAGTTGAGATATTGCCGTGAAGTTAGTTTTTTAGATGTGATTAAAACTTCTAATCAGTAGACCGTAAGTAAAGGTGATCACCCTCCATAATGTGGGCGGGCCTCATCCAATCATTTGAAGGCCTTAAGAGCAAAAGTTGAAGTTTCCTGAGGAAAAAGTAATTCTGCCTCAAGACTGCAACATAGAAACACTTCCTCTTTAGTTTACAGCCTGCCTTACAAATTTCAAACTTCCCAGCCCCCATGATTACATAAGCCAATTTCTTAAAATAAATCATATATATATATATATATATATATGATAATATATATGAGATTTATTTTAAGGAAATATATATATTATATATATTAAAAATATATATTTTTTATATATACTAAGGAACCTTAATATATATAAAGGAGTCCAATATATTGGACTCCTCAGCTCAGGAGTCCTTCCAGAAAGACAAATATATATACATACTGTTTTTCTGGGGAACTCTACCTAATGTAGATGCCTAAGGAGCACAGACTCTTGATTTGGGTACTTCAAATGCTAACTAACCACCTCTAGGGTATACATTAAAATTCGCTTAATCTCATACATATTCAACACAGTGTTAAAGGAAATTACCACACAGACAATACATCACCTTGTTCTGTGGGTCTCTTCCCTCATCATCCCTTCTAGCAATATTTAATTTTTTTGTCTCATTTCAAATTGACATATACATGGATGCAAAGATAACTTCTCCCCAGTACATATTTCCAGTTATGTATATATAGCTCCTGAAAGATTCACTCAAAAACTTGAGAACTTACTAAGGTAACTAGAAGTATGTGTCTAAGGTAACTAGAAGTATGTGAAGAGTTATGTAAGGTGATGCTTTCACTTTCCATGGGGATGCTGTCACTTAATATCATGATGAGTAAGATTTCAAGGTGAAATTCTCCTGCCAAAATTATTCCATCACATGATGGTCTTGTACTTACCTCTTATTTCATTAGGAGCCTTCAGAGTTGCATTTATCACTAGAAAAAATCTGCACATTTATAATTATAGCCTCTGCCTCCACTGAAAACAAAAATAATATACTCAGAAACCAAAATGAGAATTAAGATTCTATGAATCAACTTCTGATTCTGAAAACTTATTGATGCCACTTCACTATGGCTCACTGGACAATATTAAAACTATAAAAGAAATAATTCCAAAGGAATACATATTTAAATGATTTTTTTAAAAAGGATATCTTGGATCCCTTCTGAAAATGGCAGAGTAAGACGACCCTGACTCACCTCCACCCAAAGGCACACCAAAATTACAACTATTTACAGAGCAATTATCAATGAGCAACCTAAAGATTGGCAGAAAAGACTTTCCACAACTAAAGATATAAAAAAGGAACCACAATAAGATGGATTGGAGGGGCAGAGACTCAGTATAGTCAAGATTCACAACCCCAGGTACTGAGAGGATAATCACAATCGCAGAGGTTCTCCCCAAGGAGCAAGGGGGCTAAGTCCCACATTGGACTCCTTAGCTCAGGAATCCTTCCAGGAAGACAAGCCCCAGAACCTCTGGCTTTGTAGGCCAGCAGGGCTTACAAATGGGAGACTCAGAGGGCTGTAGGAAACAGAGACTCCACTCTTAAAGAACATACACAAAATCTCCCACACTCTGAGACCCAGCACAGAGGCAGTAATTTGCAAGAGTCTGTGTAAGGGCCACTTACTGATCTTGGAGAAAACTCTCAGAGAGGGAGGAGGCCACTGTGACTCCCCATGGGAACAAGACACTGTCAGCAGCCATTTTGGGAGCTTGTTCTAAAATGAGGACACTGGTGCTGGCAAGCACCATTTTGGAGTCATCCCTCTAGAATATTAACAGCTGGTTGGCACTAATCCTGGGACCTTCAAAGGCCCTGCAGCCAATCACATGGGGACATAGTCCCACACACCAGTGGGCCAGCACCAGCCCCGGGAATTTCAAGGCCCCAATCCTGTGCACCAGCAGGCCAACACCAGCACTGGGGCCTCCTGGGCCCCATAGCCAGTGGTGCTGAGACCTGGCCCCACCCATCAGCAGCTGGCAACCTCTGCATGAGGCAGGACCAGGAAGCCAGCTAGGCTGGGGACCAGCCCTACCTACCAGTGTGCTCAGAGTTGTCAGTCTCACCACAAAAGAAGGGCCCAATCATCCCACACAGGGGTTACCCCTAGATTATAAAGCTCTAGTGACCAGAGGGGAGTGTTCTGCTTGGCCCCATAGAACATCTCCCACACAAAGCCACTTCTCCAAGATCAGGAAATGTAACTGACCTACCTAATACATACAAATAAACACAGAGATTTAGGCAAAATGAGGAGACAGAGAAGTATGTTCCAAATGAAGGAACAAGACAAAACCTCAGAAGAAGAATAACACAAAGTGTAGATAATCTACCCAGCCATTTTGGGGAGCTAATTCTATCATAAAGATCCTGATGCTGGCAAATACCATTTGGAATCCTCCCTCTAACCTATTAGTGCCAGGAGCTTACCTGCCCATGAGCAGGCCAACATAAGTCCCAGGAACATTGGACCATGCACTCAGTCACACTGGAACTCAGCAACAGCCACACAAGTCAGGCCTGGCAGCCAACCAGGCTGGGAGTCATGCCTGCCTATCAGCACACCTATAGTTGTTGACCCTACCACAAAAGAAGGACCCATACGGCCCAGAGTTGGGTCTGATGCTGTGCCCTATAGGATATCTCCTATATATGGCCACTTCTCCAAGATCAGGAAATGTAACAAACTTACCTAATACATAGAAAAAAGAAAGAAATAATTGGGCAAAATGATGCAACAGAGGAATATATCCCAAATAAAGGAATAAGACAAAACCTCAGAAAAAGAACTAAATAAAATGGAGACAAGCAATCTACCCAATAAAGTGTTCAAGAAAATGATTACAAAGATGCTCAATGAACTCAGGAGAAGAATGGATGAACATAGTGAGAATTTTAACGAAGAGTTGGAAAATATAAAGAAGGATCAAACAGAACTGAAGAATACAATAAAAGAAATTCAGTAATACACTAGAACGAAAAAACAGTAGATTAGACTATATAGAGGAATGGATCTCCAAACTGGAAGAGAGAGTAATGGAAATCACCCAACCTGAACAGAAAAAAGAAAAAAAAAAAATTTAAGTGAAGATAGTTTAAGAAACCTCTGAGACAACATTAAGTGTACTAACACTTGCATTATATAAGGGTCCCAAAAGGAGAAGAGAGAGAGAAAGGGACAGAGAACATATTTGAAAATATAGTACCTGAAAACTTCCCTAACATGGGAAAGAAGAGACATTCAGGTCCACGATGCACAGTGAGTTCAAACAAGACGAACCCAGAGAGATGCACATCAAGACACATTATAATTAAAATAGCAAAAATTAAAGATAAAGAGAGAATATTAAAAGCAGCAAAAAGTAACAAATTACATACAAGGGCACTCCCATAAGTCTATCAGCTGACTTTTGGGCAGAAACTCTGTAGGTCAGAAGGGAGTGACATGATATATTCAAAATGATGAAAGGAGATAGCCTCATCCCCCAGAGGGCAGACAGCAGAAGCAAGAAGAACTACAATCCTGCAGCCTGTGGAACAAAAACCACTTTCACAGAAAGATAGACAAGATGAAAAGGCAGAGGACTATGTACCAGATGAAGGAACAAGATAAAACCCCAGAAAAACTACTAAATGAAATGGAGAGAGGTAATCTTTCAGAAAAAGAATTCAGAATAATGATAGTGAAGATGATCCAGGACCTCGGCAAAAGAATGGAGGCAAACATTGAGAAGATGCAAGAAGTGTTAAATAAAGATATAGAAGAATTAAAGAACAAACAAACAGAGATGAACAATACAATAACTAAAATGAAAAGTACACTAGAAGGAATCAAGAGCAGAATAACTGAGGCAGAAGAACGGATAAGTGACCTGGAAGACAGAATGGTGGAATTCACTGCTGTGGAACAGAATAAAGAAAAAAGAATGAAAAGAAAGGAAGACAGCTTAAGAGACCTCTGTGACAACATTAAATGCAACAACATTCTCATGATAGGGGTCCCAGAAGGAGAAGAGAGAGAAAAAGACCCGAGAAAATATTTGAAGAGATTATAGTCAAAAACTTCCCTAACATGGAAAAGGAAATAGCCACCCAAGTCCAGGAAGCACAGAGAATCTCATACAGGATAAAACCAAGGAGAAACATGCCAAGACACATAGTAATCAAATAGGCAAAAATTAAAACCAAAGAAAAATTATTGAAAGCAGCAAGGGAAAAATGACAAATAACATACAAGGGAACTGCATTAAGGTTAACAACTGATTTCACAGCAGAAACTCTACAAGCCAGAAGGGAGTGGAAGGACATATTTAAAGTGTTGAAAGGGAAGAACCTACAACGAAGATTACTCTACCCGGCAAGGATCTCATTCAGCTTTGATGGAGAAATCAAAAGCTTTACAGGAAAGCAAAAGCTAAGAGAATTCAGCACCACCAAACCAGCTCTACAACAAATACTAAAGGAACTTCTCTAAGTGGGAAACACAAAAGAAGAAAAGGGCCTACAGAAACAACCCCAAAACAATTAAGAAAATGATAATAGGAACATACATATCAATAATTACCTTGAACGTGAATGGATTAAATGCTCCAACCAAAAGACACAGGCTCACTGAATGGATAGAAAAACAAGACCTATATATATGCTGTCTACAAGGGACCCACTTCAGACCTAGGGACATATACAGACTGAAAGTGAGGGGATGGAAAAAGATATTCCATGCAAATGGAAATCAAAAGAAAGCTGGAGTAGCAATACTCATATAAGATAAAATAGACTTTAAAATAAAGAATGCTACAAGAGACAAGGAAGGACACTACATAATGATCAAGGGATCAATCCAAGAAGAAGATATAACAATTATAAATATATATGCACCCAACATAGGAGCACCTCAATACATAAGGCAACTGCTAACAGCTGTAAAAGAGAAAATCGACAGTAATGCAATAATAGTAGGGGACTTTAACACCTCACTTACACCAATGGACAGATCATCCAAAATGAAAAGTAATAAGGAAACAGAAGCTTTAAATGACACAATAGACCAGATAGATTTAATTGATATTTATAGAACATTCCATCCCAAAACAGCAGATGACACTTTCTTCTCAAGTGCGCATGGAACATTCTTCAGGATAGATCACATCTTGGGTCACAAATCAAGCCTCAGTAAATATAAGAAAATTGAAATCATATCAAGCATCTTTTCTGACCACAACACTATGAGATTAGAAATGAATACTGGGGAAAAAACCTAAAAAACAAAAACACATGGAGGCTAAACAATACGTTACTAAATAACCAAGAGATCACAGAGAAATCAAAAAATACCTAGAGACAAATGACAATGAAAACATGACGATCCAAAACCTATGGGATGCAGCAAAAGCACTTCGAAGATGGAAGTTTATAGCTATACAAGCCTACCTCAATAAACAAGAAAAATCTCAAATAAACAATCTAACCTTACACCTAAAGGAACTAGAGAAAGAAGAACAAAAAACCCCAAAGATAGCAGAAGGAAAGAAATCATAATGATCAGAGCAGAAATAAATGAAATAGAAACAAAGAAAACAATAACAAAGATCAATAAAACTAAAAGCTGGTTCTTTGAGAAGATAAACAAAATTGATAAACCATTAGCCAGATTCATCCAGAAAAAGAGGGAGAGGACTCAAATCAATAAAATTAGAAACAAAAAAGAAGTTAAAACAGACACTGCAGAAATACCAAGCATCCTAAGAGACTACTACAAGCAACTCTATGCCAATAAAATGGACAACTGGAAGAAATGGACAGATTCTTAGAAATGCACAAACTGCCGAGACTGAACCAGGAAGAAATAGAAAATATGAACAGACCAATCACAAGTAACGAAATTGAAACTGTGATTAAAAATCTTCCAACAAACAAAAGTCCAGGACCAGATGGCTTCACAGGTGAATTCTATCAAACATTTAGAGAAGAGCTAACACCCATCCTTCTCAAACTCTTCCAAAAATTGCAGAGGAGGGAAAACTCCTAAACTCATTCTCTGAGACCACCATCACCCTGATACCAAAACCAGACAAAGATATTACAAGAAAAGAAAATTACAGACCAATATCACTGATGAACATAGATGCAAAAATCCTCAACAAAATCGTAGCAAACAGAATCCAACAACACATTAAAAGATCATACACTGTGATTAAGTGGGATTTATCCCAGAGACACAAGGATTCTTCAATATATGCAAATCAATCAATGTGATACACCATATTAACAAATTGAAGAATAAAAACAATATGATCATCTCAATAGATGCAGAAAAAGCTTTCGATAAAATTCAACGCTGATTTATGAGAAAAACTCTCCAGAAAGTGAGCATAGAGGGAACCTACTTCAGCATAATAAAGACCATATATGACAAACCTACAGCAAACATCATTCTCAATTGTGAAAAACTGAAAGCATTTCCTCTAAGATCAGGAACAAGACAAGGATGTCCACTCTCACCACTGTTATTCATCATAGTTTTGGAAGTCCTAGCCACAGCAATCAGAAAGAAAAAGAAATAAAAGGAATACAAATTGGAAAAGAAGAAGTAAAACTGTCACTGTTTGTAGATGACATGATACTATACATAGAGAATCCTAAAGATGCCACCAGAAAACTACTAGAGGTAATCAATGAATTTGGTAAAGTAATGGGATACAAAATTAATGCACAGAAATCTCTTGCATTCCTATACACTAATGATGAAAAACCCGAAAGAGAAATTAAGGGAACACTCCCATTTACCATTGCAAAAAAAAGAATAAATACCTAGGAATAAACCTACCTAGGGAGACAAAAGACCTGTATGCAGAAAACTATAAGACACTGATGAAAGAATTTAAAGACAGATGGAGAGATATACCATGTTCTTGGATTGGAAGAATCAATATTGTGAAAATGGCTATACTACCAAGAGCAATCTACAGATTCAATGCAAGCTCTATCAAATTATCAATGGCATTTTTCACAGAAATAGAACAAAAAAATCTTAAAATTTGTATGGAGAAACAAATGACCCCGAATAGCCAAAGCAGTCTCGAGAAAGAAAAACGGAGCTGGAGGAATCAGATTCCCTGACTTCAGACTATAGTACAAAGCTACAGCAATCAAGACAATATGGTACTGGCACAAAAACAGAAATATAGATCAGTGGAACAGGATAGAAAGCCCAGAGATAAACCCATGCACCTATGGTCAATTAATCTTTGACAAAGGAGGCAAGGATATACAATGGAGAAAAGACAGTCTCTTCAATAAGTGGTGCTGGGAAAACTGGACAGCTACATGTAAAAGAATGAAATTAGAACACTCCCTAACACCATACTCAAAAACAAACTCAAAATGGATTAAAGACCTAAATGTAAGGCCAGACAGTATAAAACTCTTGGAGGAAAACATAGGCAGAACACTCTCTGACATAAATCACAGGAAAATCCTTTTTGACCCACCTCCTAGAGAAATGGAAATAAAAATAAAAATAAACAAATGGGACCTAATGAAACTTAAAAGCTTTTACACAGCAAAGGAAACCATAAACAAGATGAAAAGACAACCCTCAGATGGGAGAAAATTTTTGCAAATGAACATCGGACAAAGGATTAATCTCTAAAGTATATAAACAGCTCATGCACCTCAATATTAAAAAAACAAACAACCCATCCAAAAATGGGCGGAAGACCTAAATAGACATTTCTCCAAAGAAGACATACAGACGGCCACGAAGCACATGAAAAGATGCTCAACATCATTGATTATTAGAGAAATGCAAATCAAAACTACAGTGAGGTATCACCTCACACCAGTTAGAATGGGCATCATCAGAAAATCTACAAACAACAAATGCTAGAGAGGGTGTAGGGAAAAGGGAACCCTCTTGCACTGTTGGTGGGAACGTAAATTGATACAGCCACTATGGAGAACAGTATGGAGGTTTCTTAAAGAACTAAAAATAGAATTACCATATGACCCAGCAATCCCACTACTGGGCATATACCCAGAGAAAATCATAATTCAAAAAGACACATGCACCCCAATGTTTATTGCAGCACTATTTACAATAGCCAGGTAATGGAAGCAACCTAAATGCCCATCGACAGACAAATGGATAAAGAAGTTGTGGTACATATATACAATGGGATATTACTCAGCCATAAAAAGGAACCAAATTGGTTTCTTTGTAGAGCTGTGGATGCATCTAGAGACTGTCATACAGAGTGAAGTAAGTCAGAAAGAGAAAAACAAATATTGGATATTAACGTATATATATGGATCCTAGGAAATGGTGCAGATTAACTGGTTTGCAGAGCAGGAATTGAGACACAGAAGTAGAGAAAAAACGTATGGACCACAAGGGTGGAATGCGGCGGGTGGTGGGGGTTGTGGTGTGATGAATTGGGAGATTGGGATTGACATGTATAGACTGATGTGTATAAAATGGATGACTAATAAGAAAAAATAAATAAATAAAAAATAAACATTAAAAATATAAATAACGTAGGCATTTATAGTTAAAAAAAAAGAAAACAAACAAAAAAACAAAATGATGAAAGGAAAAAGCCTACAACCAAGCATAATCTAGCCAGCAGGGCTATCATTCTGGTTTGAAAAATAAGATGAAATGTTTTACATACAAGCAAATGCTTAAAGAATCAGTGTCACTAAACTGGCTTTGCAAGAATTGTTAAAGGGATTTTGCTAAGTGGAAAAGAAAATACTACAAGTAGAAATATGAAATTTACAAAAGGAAAAATTTCATTGGTAAAGGAAATTATGTAGTAAAGTTGGCAGATCAAGCACTGATAAAGCTAGTTAGCAGATTAGAAGGCAAAAAGTAGTAAAATCATCTATATCCAGAAAAAGTAGTTAAGGGACACAAAAAATAAAAGGAATCAAAATATAATGTCAAAAACATTAAAGCTGGGGGGGGGGAGTAAAAATGGAGGGTTGTTAGAATGCATTCAAACTTAAGAGGTCAGCAACTTAAAAGAATTAGGTATACACATAGGTTGGTATATATCACCTCATAGTAACCACACACCAAAAACTTATAATGGATATATACAGAAAAACGAGAAAGGACTCCAGATGTAACACTAAAGATAGTCATCAAATCACAAGGGAAGAGAGCAAAAGAAGAAAGGAATGACAATGACCAAAAAAACAAAAAAACTAGAAAATAATTAACAAAAAAAGCAATAAGTACATACCTATCAATAATTACTTTAAATGTAAATGGATTAATGTTACAATCAAAAGACATAAAGGGGCTGAATGGATACAAAAACAAGACCCATATATATGTTGCCAACAAGAGACCCACTTCAGATCAAAAGACACATTCACAGACTGGGATGGAAAGAGGTATGTCATCCAAATGAAAATGAAAAGAAATCTGGGGTAGCATTATTTATATCAGACAAAATAGACTTTAAAACAAAAACTAATAAGTGACAGAGAAGGACATTACATAAAGATAAAGGAATCTATCCAAGAAGAATATATAACAATGTAAATATATATGCACTGAATATAGGGGTACCTCAATATATAAGGCAAATGTTAACAGACACAAAGGGAGAAACTGACAGTAACACAATAATGGTAGGAGACTTTAACACCTCACATCAGTGAACAGATCATCCATACAGAAAATCAACAAGGAACACTGGCCTTAAATGACACATTATATGAGATGGACTTAATAAATATATAGAGAGCATTCCATCCCAAAACAGAAGAATACATTCTTTTAAAGTATACATGGAACATTGTCCAGATACATCACATGCTAGGCCACAAAACAAGTCTCAGTAAATTTTAAAAGATTGAAATCATATCAAGCATCTTTTCGACCACAACAGTATGAGACTAGAAATCAACTATAAGAAAAAAACTGCAAAAAACATAAACACTTTAAGGCTAAATAGTATGATGCTAAGTGACCAATGGGTATGGTATGCAGCAAAAGCAGTTTAGGGAAATTTATAGTACTACAAGCCTACCTCAGAAAACAAACCAAAAAAAATCTCAAATAAATAACCAAACCATACACCTAAAGGAATTAGAAAAGGAAAAACAAACAAAATCCAAAGTTAATATAAAGGAAGAAATAATAAAGATCAGAACAAAAATAAATGTAATAGAGACTAAAAAAATAGAAAAGATTAATGAAACTGAGAGCTGATTCTTTGAAAAGATAAACAAATAAATAAACCTTTAGCCAGACTTATAAGAAAAAAAGAAAGAGGACCCAAATAAATAAAATCAGAATAGAAAAAGGCGAAGTTACAATCAATACCACAGGAATACAAAGAATTATAAGAGATTACTGTACACAATTTAATGCCAATAAAATGGACAACCTAGAAGAGATGGATAAATTCCTGGAAACATACAATAATTTAAGACCAAATCAGGAAAAAATAGAAAATCTGACAAGACCAATTACCAATAATGAAATTGAATCAATAATAAAAAAGACATCTCAACAAACAAAAGTCCAGGGCTAAATAGCTTCACAGGTGAATTCCACCAAACACTTAAAGAAGGGCTAACACCAATCCTTCTCAAATTATTCAAAAAATGCAAGAGGAAGGAAAGATTTTTAACTCATTCTATGAAGTTAACATTACCCTGATACCAAAACCAGACACTACAAAAAAAAAAAAAAAAAGAAAGAAAGAAAATTACAGGCCAATATCCCCAATGAGCACAGATGCAAAAATGCTTAACAAAATATTAGCAAACTGAATTCAACAATACATTAATAAGATTATACAACATGATCAAGTGAGATTTATCATAGGAATGCAAAGATGGTTCAATACTTGCAAATCAATCAATGTGAAAGGCAATATTACCAAACTGAAGAAGAAAAATCATATGACCATCTCAATAGATGCAGGAAAAGCTTTTGAAAAAATTCAACATCCATTTATGATTAAAAATTCTCAATAAAGTGGGTATAGAAGGAGCATACCTCAACACAATAAGGGCCACATATGACAGACCTATAGCCAGCATCATATTCAATGGTGAAAAGCTGAATGCATTTCTTCTAATATTAGGAACAAGACAAGGATGCCCACTCTCACCACTTTTATTCAACATAGTATTAGAAGTCCTAGTCATAGGAATCAGACAAGAAAATGAAGTAAAAGGAATCCAAATTGGAAAGGAAAAATTAAAACTGTTACTGTTTAGATGACATCATGCTATATATAGAAAATCCTCAACCTGTCACCAAAAAACTATTAGAACTAATAAATGAATTCAGTAAAGTTGCAAGATACAAAATTAATATACAGAAATCTGTTTCATTTCTATACACTAAAAACAAATTATCAGAAAGAGAAATTAAGAAAAGAATCCCACTTACAATTGCACCAAAAAGAATAATATACTTATGAATAAATCTAACCAATTAGGTAAAAAGCCTGTAGTCAGAAAACTACAAGACGTGGATGAAAGAATTAAAGATGATACAAGCAAATGGAAAGATACACCATACTCATTGATTAGAATAATTAATATTATTAAAATGACCATTTTAATGCAATATTCAATGCAATACCAATGGCATTTTTCACAGAACTAGAACAAATAATTCTAAAATTTGTATGGGAATACAAAAGACCCCCAATAGCCCAAAACAATCTTGAGAAAGAAGAACAAAGCTGGAGGTATCATGCTTCTTCATTTCCAACTATGCTACAAAGCTGCAATAATCAAAACAAGGTGCTACTCACACAAAAACAGACTCATAGATCAGTAGGACAGAATAGAGAGCCTAGAAATGAACCCACACTAACATGGGCAATGGACTTGTATGATGGGAAAATGTACTGTTACATGCAAAAAATCAAGCTGAACTACTTTCTCACACCATATACAAAAATAAACTCAAAATGGTTGAAAGACTTAAATGTAAGACCCGAAATCATAGAACTCCTAGAAGAAAACATAGGCAGAATGCTCTCTGACATTGGTCTTTGCAATAATTTTCTGGATGTCTCCTCAGGCAAGGGAAAAAAACAAAAAATAAACAAACGGGAGCACATCAAACTAAAAAGCTTTTGCACAGTGAAGGAAACTATCAACAAAATAAAAAAACAGCCTACTGAATAGGAGAAAATATTTGCAAATGATATATCCAACAAGGGACTGATTCTAAAATTATACTAACAACTCATACAACTCAACATCAAAAACATGAACAACTCAATTAAAAAATGGGCAGTGAACCTGAATATGTATTTTTCCAAATAAGACATACAGACGGTCAACAGACACTTAAAAAGAAGCTCAACATCACTAATCATCAGGGGAATGCAAATTAAAACCACACTGAGATATCACCTCACACCTGTTAAAATGGCTGTTATCAAAATGACATCAAATAGAAAGTGTGTTGGTGAGGATGAGAAAAACGAATCCTTGTGCATTGTTGGTGGGATTGTAAATTAGTGCAATCACTATAGAAAACAGTGCTTCCTCTAAAAAATTAAAAATAGAACTGGTATATGATCCAGCAATTGCACTTCTGGGTATTTATAGAAAGAAAACAAAAAACACTAATTTGAAAAGACATGTGCCCACCAATGTTCCTTGCAGCACTGTTTACAATAGCCAACATATGGAAGCAACCTAAGTGTTCATCAATAGATGAATGAATAAATAAGATGTGGTATGTAATACATGCACAATGGAATACTACTCAGCTGTAAAGAAAAAATCTTGCCATTTATGGCAACATGGATGAATCTACAGGATATTGTGTTATGTGAAATAAGTCAGACAGAGGAAGACAAATGCCGCACTTAAATTGGAATCTAAAAAAACCCAAAAACCCACAAACAAAACAAAATGAAAACAGACTTATAGATGCAGAGAACAAATATGGGATGGGTTGCCTGAAGAGAGGGGTTGGGGGTGGCTGAAATAGGTGTAAGGGATTAAGAGATACAAACCTCCAGTTATATAATTAATAATGATGGGGATGTCATATACAGCATAAGGAATATGGTCGATAATATTGTAATAACTTTGTATGAGGATCGATGGTTATTAGACATATGGTGGTGATTATCTCATAAAGTATGCAAATGTCAAATCAGTATGTAGTACACCTGATACTAACATAGTATTGTATGTCAACTGTATTCAAATTTTAAAAAGTGAGATATCTTTGTGGAGATATTTGTTGTTTTTAAGAGTAGGAATGTGGCAAATGAGAAATATTTTTAAACATTGCACAAAAGTTCACTTAATTTACCACCTTCAAATATATAGATCAATATATCTCCAAAAAATTAACACAGAATACCAATCTTTTTAAAAGACTCTAAAATAGGTCATATTATCAAATAAATTTTAAAAATGCATTTTACTATAGATACTCTTACCTTCCATTAGATACTCACAAAACATAAACCGGAGTAAAGGCCCATGAAGCCCTTCAGTAAAGAAGTTTGTTTAACTTTATTAAAGCTAGTGTTTCTGAAATTTATTTGATAAAAGAATCTTTACTTTGATTAACTTCCCTTAACAGTCCATAAAATGCTAGAACATACTTTGAAAAATGTTGACATAAACTATTCCAGGCAGAATGAGGTTATAAAGAAGTTTCCTCAGTAGGAGATTCTATAACCTCTCAAGAAGTTGTCTAAGTGTCCAGCAAACAGAAATCTTTCTGCATCTGAGATAAATCCTTCATGCTACATTTTAAGCATTTCCTGCTGTTGTGTACTCAATGGATAAGAAAAACAGCTGGTCACCATTTTCTGTGTAAGAAATCATAATTCATTTAGAGACCTTTATTGGGACATCCATCTAACCTTCTTTGCCAAAACAGAAGGAATAAGTATTATGATTAAATTTTTCTTAGATATTCATCTTTCATAAGTGTTAAAACTATCTTTGTGGCTCTACTTGAAATCATCTGATTTTTCCTTTACCTTTTTAAGTTAGAAAAACCATAAATTTATTTACCCTATCAAAATATGACCTGTTCTTTGTACCATGGTGCTTACAAATTACTGTGGAATTGAGTATCTTGTGTAGGAGTTGAGTTCAAAAGTCAGGAAATGAAGCAAAATTATATAAAGTCAAAATGACTCCTAAATCCTGTTAGAAAGTCTTGATGGTGGAGAGGGACATGCCATCGCTAAGAATGCCCCAAAGACATGGGTTGCTGTCCAGATCTGAGACAGATGACTGTACCAAATAAGGTAGTTGGCCTCTTCTCAGAGGCCATGTTGCATGAAAAAAGCACATCTTTAAACATTAGAATCCTGTTCACCACAGCAGATGCTCACACCATGAGGCATCACAGGAACTGAAACTGAAACTGACTGAGAGGACAAATCCATATCTCTCATCTCCTGCTCTCCCCTGGGACTGTGCTTAATGAGGGCAATAGTGAGAAATTGTCCCCACACTATTGAAATTGTTATTTTTTTTCTCTCTCTCTTTTTCTCCTTCTCTATTTTTGCTTCTGATTTTTAAAAATTGATCTAGTATAGTTGAATGTCTGTAAATGTACCTATAGTGCAAATAACTATATGTCAGAATGTGTTGATTACCATCGTAGTTAATTTTTTTAAAAATCTATTCAATTTCTTCAAAGTACAGAAAAGAAGCATCATTATTTTTACTTAGTTTTATTTTGTTTCAATAAACATTCAACTGAAAATTGTTATATGGAAAGAGTGGGGGGTCTGTTGGGCAAAAAGATAAATGTGACCCAACCCTTGGTCTCAGACTTCATATTTGATGGGCAAAAGCATAAAGACTAAAATCCAAATAGGACTGCATTAAGTATCATGATAGTATAGAAAGGGAAGAAGTTTATTCTGCTTAAGTCAGGGAAGAATGTTGCCCTTAGAAGTGATCTTTGAATCAGGCCTTATACAATGAGAAGGATTTTTCTAAATAGAGGAAGGTGTGTGTGTGTGTGTATGTTCATACGTGTAAATGCATATATGTGTGTGGGGGTGGGGTGGGGAATTTATACCAATGGAGCAAGAGAAAAGACAAATAGACGTGAAGTGAAAAGTCTGTGAAAGGAAGAGCCCACAATCTGGAACTTTGTTCCTCATGCTGTTGGAAGGTTGGACAAATAAGGGGAAGCAAGAAGAACTGAAACTGGAAAGGTGGCAGGGCCCAGGTTGTGAAGGGCCTTGAACACTCTGCTAAGGAATATAGACTTAATAGGGAACAAAGAGACCACGATAATTTCTTGGCAGGGGAGTGGTATGTTTAGATCATATCCATAGTAGGGTGAATGGAATGTAAGTAGGGAAAGCCAATCTCCTCAAGGCAGCTATTAGGTCTTATTCCATTTTTATTCACCACTGTTAGCAAAATATCTAATATTTTGTTTTGTATGTTACCACTGTGTGATGGTGACTGGAATTAGGGTTGTAGTGGTAGAGGCTGAAAGCATATCATTATACCAAAGAACATATCATTGTTTTAAGCAAGTCAGATCTTCTCTTACACACCCAACCCCACTCAGAGTTCTCCAGTTAGAAGTACGTCACATGAATGTAAAATGCATAATAAAAATAACCTCAAACCTCAAGACACCCTGTGAGAACATAATGAAAAACCAATACAAAATAAATTACTCATAAATAAAATTCAATGATATTTCTTCATGTTATGCAGAGAAACCACATTAGAAGACATAGGAAACAGAGAACTATAAAAAATAGATTTAATGACGTTAATTCTGCCAATCAAAATTAGATTGGCTATTTTCCTGATTTATGTTACTATTTATTGCAAACCAACATGTTTAGTCTGGCTTAAATCTGTACAAGTCATAAAGGAAACCCTAGTGTGCTTTCAGAATGTGGTCCTCCTGGGGTATAACATTAACTATTCATAAAAGGAAATGGAATAATCAGCCTTCATAGTTTTAATTCCCTTTATCTCTACTGTACATACATTCCAATGGAGTGATTATTCTAATCATAATGGTCAATGACAAATTAGTTCATTTAAAAATGTATTGCTAACAAAGGATACAATCCAAAACTAAATTCCTAAATCATTGTTTATATGTGATAATATAACTTCAAATTCAATCTTAGTGCATGCAGAATGGGAATAGTAGGAGGATATTATGGAAAGGCACAGAAAGGGCCAAATTCTATACAAAAATTCTCATTGTGATTCCCTTTAAGGGGCACAATCCTCAGAGATGCAACCTGAGCTTTTTGATAAATAAGAAATTAAGCTTGAGGTCTTAAATTTCTAATTCTATGAAAAAATAACACAAATTCAAAACAATCTGTATTTTCAATCTGTAATTATTCTAGAGAAAACCTAATATATCTTAGTTCTTCTACCCAATTCTGGACAATACCTTGTAAAATTCACATATCTACTCACTGGGTCTCCTACTTATGCTAACCCTCCAACTAGTTTGTGCGAAGTTTAAAATGAAGAGGAGGCTTGATCTGTATCTCTGTATAGTCCTGCACCTCTCTCACTTCATCTAGTGCCTCTCCACCCTGACTCACTCTACTGCAGCCCATCTCTTCCCTGTTGCTCCTGAATATGTCAGCCAGGCTTCTCCCTCAAGGCACTGGCACCTAATTTCCCTCTGCTGGAATGTTCTTCCCTCAAATATACAAGTGGCTCACTCCCACACTTCCTTCCTGTCCCAAGTGTCATCTTACTTGAGAGCTCCTTCTTGATGTCTACACAGCATTTATCAACTCTTCATTCTGATACACACATACAGTTTTTTTTAACTATTCGTTTAACTATTCCCCTCTACTATAATCTAAATCCATGAGGCCAGAACCTTTGTTTTGTTCACTGCTTTAATCCCAGCAACTGGTCAAGTTCCTAGCCTATATTAGACACTCAAAATATATTATACAAAGGAAGGAAAAAGAAGAAAAACTAGAAAAAGGGGCTGCCCTCCCTTTACTGGTAAAGGTGGATTTAGTATAATGGAGAATCAAATAAATATTCTGTCTGATACTCTGGACTCTGTGTATGTGTTTTCTCATCCAATAAAAGATACTCTTTCTGGTAATGGACTTCCACGCTACCAAAATTTAAGAACATATTTAGAAATTATAAGATAAATTTAACCGAGTACTTACTGAATACAAGTGAGCATGTTACTGAAAACGCTTCTAGGTCAACAGAGTTGTGCTTATTTTGCTGACAATTTTGCATGTATTTCTTTCATTGTTCTTTTTTAACACAGAAGAATATCTATAAAACCAAGGCTTCTATTTTCCTATAAGTTCACCCCTACTGGATAATAAACAATGTCATAATCCTTAAGATCATTGCCTTAGTAACTAATCATTGCACATGAAAAATTGGATTGTTGGAAATAACAATTGCGGCAAGAAATAACCTGCCTCAAGAGGTTACTAAGCTGCAGAGATTTATTTTTAAGGCCTGATTCTCATCTCTCTTCCAGTGAATAAACAGACCAAAAAGGAGAGAGTTCAGGCCACAAAAACATGAGCTAGAAGCCAAACCTCTGTCTCCGATCTCTAAAGGAACAAAATGTAGAGAGTATAACTTGCCTCCAAGGATTGCCTGAGGCATTAGTTAATGTTTGCAAAGAATTGTCAGGATGAAAGCCACTGTAGAAGAGCTATATCTTACTATCTCAGTAATTGGAATGCTATTTTTTTCATGCTGCTTTAAAGAATCTTCTAAGAAGATTTCACCAAAAGAGAAGCCATAACAGCCTTCCAAAGGGAAAATTTCCATTCATTCATCATGGTAACAAAGACACTCTGGGGAGGGCCAGGGCTTGCTTTATGTGAGTCTACTGCCATCATGAAGGTCCATATTTAACACACCTGAACAAAATGACAGACTATGGGGACTCAGCACTCTCCTTAATTTGTTGGGAGAGAGTCAAGGAAACTACTTACTGCCATACCAATCCTATGCTCCACCACATTTGCTCCTGCAGGTTAATTACAATATAGCAGATGTACTAAGCCATGAGCTAAGGCCAGATGCTAGCAATTCATATCCATCCCCAATATTTCATGGTGCTATTGAGTTTTGGTTTCTGTAAAACTGTAATTTTTGAAGTGTTTCCTCTACCTCCAGCATCAGCATGATCTAGGAACTCATTGGAAATGTAAATCCTCAGTCCTCATGCCAGATCTACAAAATCCAAAATTTGGGGGTAGAGTTCAACAATCTGTGCCGTAACAAGCTCTCCAGTTGATTTTGATGCATTGCTTTATAAGTTCTGTTTAGTTTACATAAAAAAAAAAAATCTGGCTGTCTGTCAATATCTAATTGAACAGAATAATTTGACTTACTATGAATTTATTAATTTATTTATCCAATGTATATTAAGCACCCATCATGTGCTAAGCATTGCTCTGGAGTCTGGAAATTCAACAGTGAACAAACAGACACAAACTTTGACCTCATGGAGCTTACATTCTAGTTGAAGTAGGCAGACAAATAAGCAAATTAAATCTTGACACATCTTATATCAAGTATTTCAGATGATCTGTTGTGGAAGACATAAAGCAATGAAAGGAAGATGCGGAGTTGATGAGAAGAAGCATGAATAATGTGGCCAGGGTATGCATTACTGAGTAGGTAAAAGTTGAACTTTGGGTCATAAACTAACTGGTATATGAGAGTTTGTTAGAGGATGACGTTTTTACATCATCTTTAAAAGGCCCATTTATAAATTGATTTACAGAGGTATTTATGTCAGAGTTCCATTTAAGTAATTATGGTTTTTTAAGTACTCTACAAAAAGTCTCAGAAATACATGTTATGTTTTGTACTCAAATCTTAGTTCTAAATTTATCCTGACTTTTACTCTATTTGTATGTGTTTAACTATATTTTTTAGTACTTAAAACTATCTAATTTAACCATTATATTAAATCGATTGTTTAAAAATTTGATAATCACAGAAAAATAAAATTCATATGTATTAATTTTAAACTTTTGATCCAATTTTCCTAGGGTGGTAGAAACAGATGAAAGAATGTTGTAGTTAAGCTGACCTTTTAACCCCGATAGAGTCTTTTAAAATATGAGTTACCTGGAGGGGGCAGTGGGCACCCCAAAGCTGCAGCCAGGTGCTAAGAGACGGCACTTATGGGGCTCATCTCTGCCTGAGAATCAGGGGCTCCAGGCACTGGAAGAGCCGACTCTGATCCTGGGCTCCTCCCTTGAACAACCCTTAACTAGCAGCCACTTCAGTCCAAAGGCCAAGCTTCTCGTTTTCTGTTAATGATGAGTATTGGTAAAAACACTACATCCAAATCCATGGAGGCTGGAAGTTCAGCTGAAGGCAAGATGAAGATGAAAAGAAGCACCCCGTTTTCTTTACTCTTCTGGTGGTGTTCAGTGGAGGTGTCACATCCAGCGGTGAACATGACGATGAAGACACCGAGCTCGTGGCAATATACGCGACAGAAAATGGCATCACAGAAAAGAGCTGTCTCGCCAAGAGACCTTGGATAGCCCTGGCAGTCTAGACCCCCAGAAACTGGACATGATTTACACTATAGAAGACATTCCTTCCTGGCACCTGTGCATATTTCTTGGGTTGCAGCACTACCTGATGTGATTCAGCAGCACGATCGAGGTGCCCTTTGCACGCACTGAATGGGACATATTCTAAGGACAAAAAAAAAAATACAGAGAAATCTTAAACTTAGTAGTCTTGTTAGTAGTGACATTGGTGTAATTCTGGAACTGTACTGTATGATGTTATAGATTGAACAGATGAATGAGTATATTGATGTTGAAAATCAGGATTCTCAGTGTAGGAGAAGGGGAGATAAGAATATGGAAAGAAAGAAGGTAATTCAGTGGTATTGGATTGAACTGGTGCTATCATTATGACTCCATGATTCAAAAAAGAGTTGTATCTCTGTTCACTGACTAAATGCCATCCCAGTAATGGTGAGCCCACCCAGTGCTCAGATCTTGGTTTCTAAATACCATTCTCCACTAAAATGAATCAGGGTTCCTTGGAGAAATGGTTGACTCCAGTGTTGGGGCTGAGAAAACTAGAAGTTGAGCCTGGAACATCTTGTGCCAGAAAGGAACCTCTTAAAGAATAAGGAAGAGGTGGTGGGAAGAGCTATGTCAAAAAGAATGGGAACCCCCTTGAACAGGCTGCTTTCGACAAGTTTGGGACAATTTAACTACTAAAAGAAATAGTTATGGAAGTGTATTATTAAACTGAATTTAAAAATGAAAAAAGTCACTTTTCACTAAAGATTAAAAGGAAACAAAATGTTTTGTAGTTAGCAGAGTAGGTTCAGTTTAGACCCAGACCCCTGGGGAAAGTATTACTGAGTTGTTACGGACTGAATTGTGTCCCCTCATGTGTTGAAGTCCTAACACCCAGTGTGAATTTATTTGGGATGGGTCTTTAAGGAAGTATTTAGGGTTGAATCAGGTCATGAGGGTGAGGCCCTAATCCAATAGAGCTGATCTCCTTATAAAAAAAGGAAAGCAACACCAGAGACCTCTCTGCATGAAAAGCCATGTAAGGAAAAGCCCACAGGAAAAGCCATGTGAGGGCAGAGTGAGAAGGCAGCTGTCTGCAAGCCAAGAGGAGAGGTCTCAACAGAAACCAACTCTCTCACCATCTTGATCTTGGACTTCCAGATTCCAGAACTGTAAGAAAATAAACTTCTGTTGTTTAAGCCCCCCAGTCTGTGGTATTCTGTCATGGCAGCCCAAGCAGACTAATACATGAGTTTAATCATCTCCTTTTAAACTCAGAGTTAATTGCATATTGAGAAAATCTCCATGAAGACTGCCAAGCAACGTAGGCTTGCAAGGCCATTAAGATCACCTGAAGAAAGGTGACTAAATTCTGCACGTCCATTATGGTCTCTGCCAGAAAAATACTGACCACCTGTCAGTAATATCACAGGATGGTGGGTAGCCACAAGTGGAAGGCCAGGAGGTAGGAGTAAGATAAAGAATAACTGAAACACAACTCAGGATTACCTCCTTTGTATTAAATAATGCTTAATAAGATAAAGGTGGATAGGATTCATTAAATTGACTCATTTAAGATGATCATTAGATTCATCATTTTTTGATACAAAATGATCAATGGCCAACTTAAGTGAAAAAAAGTGCTATAAGAGCATATGATGGGTTCCTGCCCTGGTCAGATAAGGCTTTCCTAAGAAAAAGACATTTCAGCTGAGCAGCCAAAAGACCATTCTAAGTACAGGTGAGCAAATTCTGTTCTGGGTGGAGTGCAGACAGCTCTGTGTGAGATGAGATTGAAGAGTCGGGCAGGGGCAGATCATGTGATGATCAGATTATTAAAGAAATGCAAGAGACAGAGCAAGATGTTAAATGAAGATATGGGAAAACAGTCCATATTGTGAGAAAATCTACAGGAATAAATGACCAGTTTCTCCAAAAAAATGTATTGCAAGGAAAAAAAAGAAGGGAAAACCTATAATTAAAAGGGATTTAAGTGACATATTGACCAAATATAATATGTAGACCTTGTTTAGATCCTGATTTGAATAAATATACTATAAAAACCATATGAGACAAAATGGAGAATTTGAGTTGGATATTTCCTGAAGGAAATTACTCTCAATTTTTAAAGATGTGGTAATGATATTAAAGGAATCATAATTTAGAGATCATGCTAAAATATTTACACATGAAATGACATGAGCGTCTGGAATTTGCTTCAGAATAACTGACTGTAGGGAAAAGGAGAAAATAGGTTGGAGTTCAGATGAAACAAGATTGACCGTGAGTTGATGATTCTTGAAGCTGAGTATTAGCTACTTGGACATTTACTATGCTCTTCTCTTTTCTTTTGTGTATGTTTGAAATTATGCATAATAAAAATTTTCAAAAGGGAAAAAAAAGAAAAACATTACAGGAAAAGGGCAATAGAGCTGCAAATGCACTAGCAAGAATCAGGACTATTTATCCAAACTCGTGTCTCTTTTCAATCTGTGAATACTGTGCTCAGAAAATTCAAGACACCACCTACAAATTCAATGCATTTGAAGTCAGATCAATGTTGCTTATAAAGTTTTTTCAATACTGTTTGAAATATTGACACAACATTGGGAAATTTTGCAAATTTAAGTGGAAAGAATCCATTTGGAATCACTCCAAAAGTGAATTACATTTTAGAAGGTCTATTTGAGCTAGCTGTAATCAGCAACTTGAGTATTTTTTTAACTCATTGACTATGAATTACATTTCAAACTAATCATCTTGTTTATTTCTGCTAAAATTTCAGAAACTAAGTGATCAGCTTGAAAGGTCTGCCCTGCCAGGTCTCTTTTTCAAAGCAAAAGCAATTTTCTACCATAAATTCTGCTAATGGGAGGAAAGCCATTAAAATATCTTCCAACAAAATAGAATATACAGCAAAAATAAGCCTTGAATCAAGCTTAAACAGTTTAGTCATGCATTTTCATTGGTTAATCAGAAAGGAATAAAGAAATTCATAACAAGAACACATGAATGGGAAAAGGAAGATGACACAATGGGGCAACAGGCATCCATCAACTGGCACTTAATTAAATTGTGTGGCCCTTTAAATTCAAATTGTTATTTTAATCAAGAAAAAATTTTAAATTTCCAGAATGCATTAACTTCAAAAATATAATCAGAGCTCTGTTCTTTTTCCTTTGAGAAACCCTTTTCAGGGAAGAAATAACAGGAGCCCCAAATACTTCCTCAGCATGGGAATATACTTGTGATAAGTATGTATAAAAATCAAAAAACAAAAGCAGCATGATTTGTCCTATATCAGAATGTTACTGCTCAAAGCCAAAAGATCCCTCTGATTCTTTCACTTAAAAACTCCTTGTTTCTATAAAGACACAGTAGGTTGGTTGGTCTGTTCCATAAAACTTGCCTTCTTGGGGAAAGACAGAAGTCTCGATATAGAACACCTTTAAGGCAAGCATGTGGCCTATGCCCCCGCCCCAACCCCTTCTGTTCTACTTATCAGGTGTGGGAGATCTGACCTGTCTGCCAAGGCTATCCTCTTATTTTTGCCCTCAACCCTCCTGAGACAGCACTGATGTTTCAAAGGGCCTCCAAGTCTTACCTAGCACCAGCTACAATAGCTCTATGCAGGTATCACCTGCCCTCTACTCAAGAACATTTCTACCTTCTCATTTCCTTGTCAATTATCTTCTCCAGGACCAATCAAAGAAAGTTACGCAGCACTTTCTCCTCAATAGAACCACAACTCCCACTTAAAATCAATAGATGTGCAGAACCTGCCCCCCATATGCTTATGCTTACACTCCAGTGGTAATAATCCTGTACACATACATACTCACACGGCATGATTGAATGGTTTGGTGTCACCAGCATCAAGTGTCAGCAAAGTTCAAGAAATGAGAGATCAATGAAGAAGGGAAGAACATGAGAAGAACTGTCAATTTTCTAGGCAGAATTTAGTTGGAATGGTGGTACAGAGTCAGGTCCAGCAGGGACCACTGAATAAAAAAGCCTTCATATTATGCACAAAAGTGGCATTTTTCTGAGAATAGTAAAAATACAGTTCAGACTGTGGACCATACAGTAGCAATAATTATGAAATTATGTAGGAAAAGTTGCCATTTGTAGCAAGCTATACAGAGCCTTAAAATCCTGATGGCACAATAAAGCTCATTTTTGCACCTTTCTGTGGAGAAGATTTTGAAAAGCAGAGGAGAGCTCTGGCAAAATCAATGAGATAGAAAAATTGATCTGGTGTGAAATTTATTGATAGAGCACAAAATAATGAAAGTCTTGATGGGGGTAAGAGAGTGATAACACAGAAAAAGGAAGAGGATAAAAACTGCTTCGAAGAAACAAAACAAAACAAATCAAAACAAAACAAACCAGGATTCTGTCATTAACACACAGAAAAGGAAAGGGAGTTGTCAGAGATGGCCGTTTCTGGCTTAGGTGACTGGAAATTGGTAGTGTATTGTCAGAACAGAGCCTGTGGGAAGGGGATTCAAGTTTATAGAATAGAGCACGATGGGGGAGAAAATGTTCTCTTATTGGCAACCTGAGTTTGGAATTACAGAAATTATGGGAATATGGCAAGAAGCTTGCTGCTGAAGGGCGTTCGTTGTAGTGTGAATATTTGCTTCAGACAGCACAGTGGATGAGGCTAGATCTGCCCCAGTGCCCTAACTCTTGTATGTCTAGTCCAGTAGCTGGTGTGTGTTGAGTTAGAGAAGTTGTTTTCCTGATTATCTCAGGAGTCTGAGTCACTTCAAGAGCCAGAAGACATGGGTTCTGCTACTGACTAAAACTTCATCACCTCCAGGCTCTAAAACCTGTCAAACGTGGATAATCAAATCACAGCTTCAGTTGGGTAGGGGGTTCCCCTTTCTTGTGAACCATGAGATTTTATTTCCATCCTCTTGTCACTGGGAGTGTCCCATTAGCTTCACTCTGTGTCTTTATGCTGGATGGCCTTACCTCCACCCATCTATCAATTTCCCATTCACTGACATTATCTCACATCATGCAGTGACCAATGACAGTTACCCTTTTTGCTCCCTTCTTATTTTGGAAGAAAAAAATAAAAATGAAAGTAACACTTTATATATTTGGGAATTTTTATTCTAATAACCTTAATCAACTGACATCCAAATGTTAAACTGGAGAAATAGGGGTGCTCAGATTACCTCCTAGTGACTTTGTAAGAGTCATATGGCAATATCGCAGCAACAATGTCACCTTGAGAAGGGGTGACAATCATAGATCAAGGTGATGTAGAGTCATGGCAAATTCCAGTAACCACTAAGCAGGCATCAAGAAAAAGGGCACAGACCATGGTGCTTGAAAAGCTCTGGGAGCAAATGATGAGTGTGCAACAAAGGAGGCTCATTTGAGGAAAATGATATAAAGCCAAGGTTGAACTGACTGGGAACAGGGCCAGACCTCAGGGTCACAGGACAGGCAATTCCCAGTCAATTGATAAGATAGAGGATGGTGCTCCTCAGTGATCTGTCCCCCTAACAGGACACAGAAGAGTCTCTTGAGCCCATGGGAGGAGAGTAACAGGTCCAGACAAGAGGCGTAGCTCTCCCAGGGGTTTTTCCAGGGTTTTGACCCAATAGGAGCACAATGCTTCTGCACCTAGGAGTAGAGAAAGCAAGACTGTTCAGAAAGAAACATGGTAGACATTCTGGCTGGCCTCCTACTGAGTTCAAGATCTTCTGGCTCATGAAGCACAAAGACCCATTCAAGCTAGTTCAAGTACAGATAAGGTCGCTTTGAGAATTGAGGAATCTCATAGGAGTCAAGGACAGGAAATAATAGTAACTCCAGGAGTCTTGGAAATCAGACTGGACAGCCTCCCAGAGGTGAGGCAGCACCCTCTCTCCTTCATGCCACCATGCTTCACTTCCTCCCTCTGCTCATGGGCTTCACACTTCATAACTGAACCTGAAGCATGGTCCTCTGGGCTTCCACCGACCTCGCCTCTTCTCTTGTCTTCACATACCTGTCACTTCGGTCTTCACAGCTCATTCCCAGGTTTCAGATTCCTGAGAAAAGCACCTGATTAGCTCAATTCATCTGGAATCAAGTCTCACAGGTCGCTAAGCTCCACCTCCTCTGGATCTTTCAAGTTCCAAAAAAGATGTCCCTTCCTCTGACCAACTTCCCTGTCACAGCCCCTTCCTTAGCCAGACTGGTTTCCTCACTGTGAGCTCCCACAGGCTCAGGGCTTACAAACCGCCCCATAACTGCCTGTTAATGTGCCTATCTTCCCACTACAACAGAAGCTCCAGGGTCAGGAACTATGTCTTTGTATAGTTATCTCCTCAGCGCCTAGCTTTTTAAATAAATAAACATGGGCTCAATGGGTTTTGATAAATTAACTTGTATTAAAGAAATACCTACAAATCTAGAAATACTTTGTTTGTACATTTTGTTCTTGCTGAGGCTCCCTTATAAATCTCGACATTTCTATAAAAGCACCTGCTATCCTTCCAGTTGTTCAGGCATCTGGCAGAGGGCACACATTGAAAATCTGCTTCTTTCGTACAACCCCTTAGTGCCTAGTGACATCAACCAGTGAGGAATGAATGAGAATGCAGTTCCTTTTACAGGCTACAGAAATATCAACATATAAATAAAGTTATACCAGATTCTTTTTTATTTCGCATTGAACAATAACATAGTTTAAGTGGGAATTTTTCTTACCCTGGATAAATCTAAAGTGGACCTGAAATGCCATTAAGACTCTCTGAGTTTTCTAACATAACATTAATACAGTTATCTTATTAAAAGAGACAGAATCATAGGGATTTTAAAAAAGTAAATCTCTACATCTAACACTGCTAACAATGAATTCTAAACCACATACCTGCAAAAAGCAAATGAGCCCTTCTGCAAAACATATACTTGGTTCATTTCTTACCTACAGTCTAGTTCTGCTCTATAAAGCTTTGTTTTATATATTGGTTTACTTTAAACCAATCATTCTCTCAGTTTCACTCAAGAAACATATACAGGTTGCATAGTCTGCACCAGGCACCAGTCTGTTTCCAAGACTTCCAGACAAGAATCTTTCTTATCTGTTAATGAACACATTCATGAGCACATCAACAATGCCATAAGTGGGGACAATGCTGTCTAGTTTATGAAGCACCTTTGTATAAGAATCATGTGATACCAACAAAACCCCTTCAATCTTATGGTAGAAGAGACAGCCCAAAGAGGTTGTTGTGATTCTCTCAAGGTCACTACAAGTGCACAGCAGAGTCCCACGTGACACTGGGTTGTCTGGCTCCAAATCCAATTCTGTGCTGCCGCAGGTGGCCTCTCATTCCCACTTCTTTATTAATGTGGAGAATGGACAGGGAATATATTGTGTCAAATATTGCTTCTGCGGAAGCACCTGCCTGAGCCCCAGGCTCTTCAGCAGTGCAGCCCAGGTGAACTTGACCTTCCATGTGGCTAATTCAGGGCTGACATGAGCTTACAGTGAGTGTATGATCTCTTTGAACAGCATGGTCACTAGATGATTATACTGCTGAAAATTTTTGTTAGAGCATCACACAGCCAGAAATAAAACTGTAAATTAAAAGCTTTACAGAGTGTTCACTAGAGCCTGGCATTTTTGTCATTATAAAAACTATTTTTGTCATTATGTTCCAATTTTTGAAGAAAAGGATTGTTCCCTTAACTTCCATTGGTTTCTCAGCAGCTAAAAATTTAATGGAAATATTAGTATGTAGGATTATGTTGTTTTCTCCGAGAAGTAAAAGGCCAATTGTTAGACTGAATCAGTATTTTCCAACTGCTGGAAGGCACATTTTGTCAGCCATAACAACTCCCTCTTCAGACACCATCCCCAGAGACAACATAGGTTGCTCAGCTGTCCTCTTCACCCTACTTAATATTATTTCCTGTCATTCCTAGGTTTGAGATATTTTTTAAATTAAATACTTCACCCAACCATTTTGTCATTTGAGTTTTGAAAACCAAACTAGCAAACTAGATGATCTCTTCTAAACCCATGAAACTATTATTCTATGAATAAAGCATTAACTATATGCTTTAAGTATATAAGTATTAAGTATAAGCATTAAGAATATTAAGTAGGAGTCACTCCTCAGAGGATGTTGTTACACCTGTGGATCCCCAAAAAGTGATCCCTCCAGAAATCCCCGAAACACTTGAATGCTTTGTTAAATACACAGATTCCCAGGCTCAATCCCAGATACGCTGAGTCAGAATTCCTGGCAGTGAAGCCTAGAATCTATGTTTTTAACATGCTTCCTTGTGTGATTCTGATTTCCACCCTGGTTTGGGAAGTATTAATGAAATCAGTGGTTCTCAAAATGTGGTCCCTGGAGTAGCACCCTTAGCATCACTTGGGAACATTTTAGAAATGAAAATTCCCAGGTCCCGCCCCAGACCTACTGAATCGGAGACTGTCAGGGCAGGGCCCCAGAGTCGGTGTTTTTTTTAAATCCTTCAAGTGGGTTTGATGCACAGTGAAGCTTGATAACCACTGACTTAAATAAAAGAATAATTAAATTTCAATTCAAAGAACATATACTGACACCCTGCTGAGTAAAGTCCCTGGATTAGTTGCTGCAGGGAAAAAAAAGCAGCTCATTTTATACTGTCGAAGCAGATTTTTTTCAAACATTTCTTGAGAATTACCTCTGTGCTAAGCACTCTGTTAGAGGTTTCTTAGGATATAGGTATTTGAAATACAGTTCCTGGACTCAAGGAACTTACAGTCTACTAATACAAACTTTTTCTTTAAAGGGCCAGAGAGTAAGTGTTCCAGGCATTGTGGGCCACCTGGCCTCTGTGTAGCTACTCCAGGGGTCCCCAAGCCACGGGCTGCAGACCAGTACGGGTCCGCGGCCTGGTCTGCGGCCTGTTAGGAACCGGGTTGCACAGTAGGAGGTGATGGTGGGCAAGCGAGCGAAGCTTCATCTGCCCCTCCCCATCGCTCCCTATCGCTGGCATCACCGCCTGAACCATCGTCCCGCCGACCCTGTAACCGGTCCCTGGTGCCAAAAAGGTTGGTGACCGCTGAGCTATTCAGTTCTGCCATTGTAAAGGGAGCCTGAGATAATATGTAAATGAATGAGCTTGGCTGCATTCCAACAAAATTGCATTTATAGATACTAACATTTGGATTTCATGTAGTTTTTACATGCCATGAAATATCACTCATCTTAGAGTTTTTCCCAACCATTTAAAAATGTAAAAATAATTTTGGGGGTCTTGCACAAACAGGTAGGAGCCAGAATTGTCCTGTGGGTGGTAGTTCCCTCTAAAGTAAAGCCAATAAGGCAGTAACACACAAAATCTGAGGGTTTGAGTCTCTGTGATGTCATCAATAGCAATTGAAAAGTCAGGAGAAAGCTTTTTGGAAAGAAAAATGTTGAATTTTGTCTTAAATAGCCTTTTTGGTCACTTCCTATCTTATTGTTTTCCTAAACAAGTAGCACATGTCTTTTCTTCCATTTCTCTATAGCAGAAACAGACCTGTCTGCTTAAATATATCTATTTTGTCTTCTCTCCCATACCACACTTCATGAAAATAACATGATGCCGACAAAGGGTCTTTCCTTTCTTTCCCTATGGGTCCAATTTTATCCATTTATGTAGATATGGAAGCCAAGATTTTCCGTATTATAAAAGCAGAACATCTTTGATCAAGCATACACTGCATCACTCCTCTCCTTCAAGTACTAGGAGGCAGAGATTGGCTATGCCTGGAAAAGTGCCAGCTGTGTCATCTACTACAGGCTGCAATCCTTTGGAGATTCATAGTTAACTCAGGCTCTTTGTTTGTTTTTAATCTCAGATTTACACAGTTAAGAGCTAAGTATCCTGCTTATAAAGATTAATAATCACAGCAATATACATGACACTACTCGAACAGGACAAGTTACATAATGAATCTATGATATCAGTTCCTGAATTCAAGTCCACCTAGTGTATTAAGTCAGAATCTCCAGGCACAGCACCCAGAGTTGGTACTTTTAACATGCTCCCCTAGTGTCCCTGATGCCCAGCCAGCTTTGGGAACTACTCTGTACACTATGGATGGTAGAAAGTGATCCAGACAGCTCTGCGTGGCTACAGCCAGGGCATGCTCTTGGGTGGTCAGGCTCAGGAAGTAACACAACACCGTGTTGCTGGGTCATGAAGGAAACATTTTCAGATGGAACTAAAATTCTGTTATTCATCACAACAAAAGTGGAAATGAAACCCAAACTTCCCACCACTCAGAATAAGCTGAACAAAGCATGAGTTGGAAGATTATAGAACATCCAAACCAGAGGGAGACAGGGGATGAAGAGTTCACTGCATCTGCTCCACCTGACCTTTTTGCCTGCCAACCCACCCACTTACCAAGTTCTTTCCAGCTCATAAAGTCAAGCCAAGCACCCCAGAGCTTGTTCTAGACCATAGCTCCAACCCTCAACCTTATCTTCCACTTTTGGCCATTTTTATATGCCTTTTTCCCCATCTTTTTAAGTTCAGGATTGCTGACTCTATACTCACTCTCAATAGCTGGCTTTCACCTCCTTCCACTCTCAAGAGTCTCCAAATCAACAACCTGGCTTTCTGTCCCTCATTCTTGCTTCATTGCTTTGCCTCTACTTAATTCCTTTGTTTTTGGTGAAAACTTTATTCTAGCACCTGCTCCTATAGAAATTCCTGCTGCGGTAGGAGAGATATAGGATTTTGGACATGTGAGAGCTAAACTTTTTAATTAAGAAAAAAGGTGACTTAATATCTAACCATTGAAGAACTACATGCAAGATAGAGAGAAATCTCTGAGATTAATATAAACACACTGTTATACAAAAGCAGCTTCACTTTTTCAGACTTTCAAGATGGGAGAACTGTGTAGAACACATTTGGTGAGTATCAGAGAACCAGACTGACAAAAGCAAAAATCGAGAGGGACCAGGTCAGCCAGAGGGGATTCACCAACTCTCTAAGGAATTTATATCTTGTTTTGTATAAAATTATGTTTAAATTAATTAGAAAGTCATGTTTCCCTTTTCACTGCTTAAGTTCAGAAACTCTCGGGGAAACCTACGAGTGTACAAACTTCTGTAGATACTGTATTTTAAGACAGAAAACAGGACAAGAAATAAGACATGAAATTTTAAATTATTATCAAAACTCTGATGCAGCATGAAACAGCAAGTAGATGACCCTCCTTCAGAAGATACCTTGACAAGTCTCACTCCTGTCTTGGTGCTAAGCGTATCACAGGCATATCCTTCATTGCATAAGACACAGAGAATTTTGTTGGAGCCAGGTCAGCTAAATTATTTCCGTTAGCCAAAGCCAATAAGTGTGCTAAGAAGTTTTGGGTGCCACCAGTGCTATTGCTACTTCCAAGAATATAAGAAAAACTGGACAATAGGTTTATCATTAGCACACCCTCCCACCTAACTTACTGATACATTTCTGTGAATGGGTGGTAACTCCTCTTGACTTCAAGACTTGCAGACCCTCAGAGCATATGCCTGCCCAAGACCTCTCATCACATCATCTGTGCCTAGACCTGCTCTCCAGAGAGGGCTCATGCAACAAAATCACCAGGCAGAACACCTTGATGCTCAGGAACCAGATCCTAGATGTGCTTCTAAAAGAAAGCAATCCGATTGAAGTGATTCACAATGGGTACAAATAACTAGTGTGTTTAAACAACTAGGAAGTGAAAGGTCAATGTGAGTTTTATGTCAGGAAAACCTTTCTCTGAAAGAGGTTAAGACTTGAATTGAACCTTTATGAATGGGTGAAACTTATGGGCAGGAATCAGAATGGAATACCTATGGGTTAAATAAACAATGTATGTCTGTGTGTCTGTCCCAAATTTCTGAGATGTCTTGTGCCAGTAGTTAATCCAGCATCACTCAACATGCTTGAGAATCTTTATTGATATATAAATATAAGAGAAGAAAAAAATGCTTGAAAAGAAACAAAGTTAGCTCAGAGATTTACCTCATGTTAGGTTGTATTCACCAAGTCCTGCTTCATAATGCTTTTCCTGGGTACACAAAAAGACTTCATTTCTTAACATTTCCCAGCATTGAATTGGAGCCATGTGACTAGTTCTGGCCAATAGATGTGAAGAGAAATGTTACGTGTTACTTCTTAGCTAAAATACCTAACAGCTGGTGAGGCTAACTGAATATTTAATGATATTAGGGGATTATGTCATCTTTAGGTGTGATAATGGTATTGCGATAGTGCTTTTAGAAAGAATCTGTATCTTTTAAAGGTAGGTACTGGAATATTTACAGAGGAAATTTCTGGGACCAGTTTCAAAATAGTCCAGTGAGAGTAAGCAGGGTGGGTGGGGACACAAGTGAAGCAAAATTGGCCCTGGATTGATTATTGTTGTATATAATTGAAATTTACTATTATACAAAGTTTTTAAAAGATGAACTGGTGTGAGACCCTCTCACTTTTCCCTCCTGCAATAGTGACCCAAAAGCCACCTATTTCAGAGGTAAAGCTATAGGACACCACAGTGTGGAATCCCAGGTCACTGCTCAGAAAAGAGTTGCTCTGATGTTCCAAAGTGGATCTTGTGTGAACAAGATAGAAATCTTTATGTGTTAATTCCCTGAGATTTGGGAGTTGCTTGATACATTGGTGTAGGCTATCCTAACCTGAATAACACATAGGTAGAGTTGGTTTTAAAGATAGTTTAGCCTGGAAAAGCCTACATGGTCTGGAGCTAGACAAACAGATAATATATAAAATAACTCACTGCATAGGAAACTAGCAGGAATTTGGGAAGACATAGCACAGAGAAGGGAATTGAGGGCAAGAAGGAAAGGCCAGGCAACATATGGAAGTCAAAGGGCTTACAGAAAAAAAAAAAAAATCAACCAACAAGCAATCACCTGTGGCAGGGGTGGCTAAAAACTTTAAAAAATGGGAACATCTAACAAATTGGATAGTCTAAAAGAAACAAATAAATTCCTAAAAACATAAAACCAACCAGGACTGAATAATGAAGAAACAGAAAATCTGGACAGACCAATAATGAGTAAGGAGATTAAATTAAATTAATTTAGATTAAATCAGTAATCAAAAACCTCCTAACATTCAGATGACCATCCCAGTCAATGCAGAAAAAGCATTTGACAAAATTCAGCATGATAAAAAGTCTCAACAAATTAGGTATGGAAGGAATGTACCTCAACATAATAAAGGCCACATATGACAAATCCACAGCTAATATCATCCAGCAATCCCACTTCTGGCTGTATATCTGAAGGAAAGGAAATCACTCTCTCCAAGAGATATCTGCACTTCCACATTCATTGCAGTATTATTCACAATAGCCAAGACATGGAAACAACCTAGGTGTCCATATCATTGGATGAATGGATAAAGAAGATGTATAGATTTAGATATATACAGAATAGAATAGTATTCAGCCATAAAAAGAAGGAAATCATGCCCTGTGCAATGATACTGATGAGCCCAAAGGACACTATGCTAAAGGATATAAGCCAGACAAAGAAAGAAAAATTCTGTATGATCTAACTTACATGTAGAATCTAAAAAAAGTCAAACTCATAGAAACAGAGTAGAATGGGGGCTACCAAGGGTTGGGCAGTGGGTGAAATGGGGAGAAGTTGGTCAAAGGGTAAAATCTTTCAATTTTAAGATGAATAAATTCTGGGAATCTAATGCACAGCATGGTGACTGTAGTTAATATTATTGCACTGTATTGAATACTTGAAATTTGCTAAGAAAGTAGATCTTAAGTATTTGCACTCCCCCCAAAAAAGATAACAATGTGAAGTAATGGTGATGGATATGTTAATTAGGTTAACTGTTGTAACTATTTCACAATGTATATGTATCATCACATTGTACACTCTAAATATATATAATTTTATTTGTCAATTATACCTCAATAAAGCTGGGGGGAAAGAAAACACTTATTGTAGGTCTATTCTGGGTTCAGCACTATCAAATCTGTTGGAGATACAAAGGAAGGCATGGTCCCAGCCCTCAAGGACCTCACATCAAAGTAGAAAAGAGCCATCAGCCATTAATAAACAATGATAAGTGTAATAAGCTAGAAGTAAGAAAGTGTAATAAGCTAGAAGTAAGTATATGGTGTTGGGGCATCAGACATAACAAACACTGGGGATAAGAAAGTTCAGGCAGGAAGTCCTACAAGCAACACGTAAAGAAGCAGCATGAGCTAAGGATAAAGGAAAGGGCATTCCAGAAAAAGGGAGAAGCTTGTGAAAAAGCTTTGAGCCAAATGGAATTTGGTATATTTGGGGGAATTGAGAGTAATTTAGGATGGATAGTGCCTAACATTAAAGGATGGGTATCAAGAGGTAAGGCCAAAAAGATCAGCAAAGGCCAAATCACAATCATATATCTTGACAAGGAATATTAGTCTCCACCTTAAATATTACAGGAAACCACTTACTATTTTAAGATAATTAGGAAGATCAAGTGCCAGCAGTGTGGGAAATGGATCTGAAGAGGTGCAAAACTGGGGGCAGGGAGACAAGCTAGGAGGCTATTTGCAGTAACCCAGGTAAGACTTGATGAGGGCCTTAACCAAGATGATGGCAGTGAGGGGGAGATAAGTGGTCAAATTCTGGAGAAATTGAATGATCAAAACTACAGGCCCTGGTGACTGCTTGACTGTGACAGGTGAAATAGAGGCAGTAGACAACATGATTGCCAGGTGTTTGGGCCTGGACAACTAGTAAGGTGATCTGAACCTTGGAGGTTTCTATAGGGTGGGGAAGTTGTTCAGAGACTGCACCTCTCTCCTCATAGGGTGCTAAAGCATAGGCTGCCTTTCACTTTCCTTCCAATCAAAATACAATGACTCCTTTATCCTCTAACTTTTAATTACAGGTTCCTACACAACTTGAAAATAGATACATTTGCCATTCAATGTCACGTCATTCAATTGATCAGCACACTTTATTCACTCCAGGTCAGAAAAGTTATTGATCGAACACACAGAAGTGCTGTGACAGCCTATAATTGGCCCCTGGAGATAAAATAGGAATGTGAAAGATTAAAGGGTTCTTGTTACTGGCATATCTTGAATGATGATCCTTAATTAGTAGTGGTTCTCTGTGTGATTTGACAGGCCAACTGATCAAAATTAAGAAGTCAAGTTCCAAAAGGTATCCAAACTTTTGATAACATAAATTATTTCTCAATTATTCTCTTTTTAGGTAAGGCTTATGCTGCTGATCTTCAGACTATCTTACTCGTAAGCAGCATGATCAGTGATCGGCTCAGCATGACGTTAGGGCATTAGAAAGACCCCACTGGAAAAAATGATCTTTACTGGACTAAGAGAGAATCTTTTCTGCTTAGTGGTGAGTCCTAGCATTAACTTAAAATGAGGATGTTATAGTAGAAAGATATCAAGCTTTCCAGCCAGAATATATAAGTTCACAGCCTGGCCATGCTGGGTGACCAAGAGCAAGTCATTGAACCAGATTTACCAATGACTATATCACTCTCATTAATGTGTGTGCTGAATCATCCTGCATCCCAGCGATAAATCGCACTTGATTGTGCTGTATAATCTTTTCAGTACACTGTTGAATTCAGTTTACATATTGGTAAATTTGGGAAACCATTTGCCCATTTTATTTACCACCCAAAATTATAACATAGGTGATAACTGGGAAAGCACTCTACAGTTGTGTAATTTTTCATTGTTGACAAATTTTCGTAAGTACTATTGTCATTATTATTATCGTGACCCTTTCATTGAAAGTAATATAGTGGAAGGGATTATTCTAGAAGCTACCATATAAATGCATTTGAGATGACTATGAAGGAAAGATTGTGAGCGAGTACTCTCTGCCTTCTCATGTAAGCATACCAAAATTTTCTTTCTCCTCAGTTCACTTAAAGCAAAAGAGAAAGCTTCGAAGAAAGACTAACAAACAAATGACAGGGTATTTTCTCCTAGCTAAATTCAGAAAAAGAGAATATCCAAAAGAGAAGGAAACTCAGAGAGAAATTCATAAAAAGATATTTGAAACAGGAAAATATAATAGCAAGTATCAACAAGTTACATATAGAACACAAGATTTTAGAAAACCCAGGCTTTGGTAGTAGGGCAACTACTAAAGATATGGGAAGTTAGAGAAAGCATCCATCATCTGAAACTGCTTCACATGAATGTACAGCAATATACTCCCACTACTTTAAGAGTTAATTATTACCTAAACAAGGTGCAAAGATACTATTAAAAGTTGTGTCAAATTTACAAATGCTACAAAAGAAGTCAAGCATCAGAGGAGTCCATTAGGAGAAGAACTGACATCCAGAATGAAGAAACTGTGATAATAAAAACAGATTAATAGAACAGGTAAAGGCACAGCACAGTCATACAATTGTAAAGAAAGAGAAATCTAAAGAACCAAGTATATCCAATTTGAAAATAATTAATGTACTTATTTCAAAAACCTGAAAAAATTTCTCAATGAAGTCTCTTGCAGCTAGAAATGTTCCAATGAGAAGAAATGAATATCTACAAACACTGACAGATAACTATTAAGGACTGATGGGTTGCAAGCTTAATAAAAGGAATGGTTAGAAATACCACATAAAATAGTTAATTCAACCACATTTTGAGAAGCATAAAATATAAACAGTACTTAATAAAGTGGTCCAGACTATGCTAAACAGAAATGCCAGCAAAGAATTTAGATATTATATCACCCTCCAAAGGGTAGTCAAGATGAACTTATTTAATTGAAATATATTAAAAGTAATGACAACAATTGTGTCAAAATGTATTGTTGTTGAAAACACGTAATCTTTTCAATGGGAAATAAAAAGTTTAAAATCAGCTACAGAAACATTATAATAAAATGGAATAAAAAAAGGCACAATAAAGAAAAATGTACAGGACAAAGGAATTAGCAGAAAGTTAATTAAAATGTATAAAACAAATGAACTAAACTCTAATATAAAGCATAGCTCACTGATTGGCATAAAAAACAAAATCCAACAATCTAATGCCTATACAAGACACACAAAATATAAGTGGGCTAAAAGCTACAGGATTAAAAAAAGAAAAAAAAGGTACAGGATAATTTAAAGTCTGTAATATCTGTGCAAATACAAAAAGAAAAAATCTAGAGTTTTCTACTATGGCAAAAATTAGGACAAATTAATAAGGTTAATATTATATTAAATAAATTTTCATAAATTCATATTGAACAAGACAATATCTAACAATATTACATATGTCAGTTCCAACCAAGATGGTAACAATATATTCTGAAGAAAAATTGATTAAAAATGAAAAATATAGTTGTACCTGGAAGCCTCATCAGTTTACAATGTCAAGTTTAGTAAATATGAAATTAAGAATAAAGATACAATTTTAAAAACTGTATCAAGTAATAAATGACATAAAACTAACCCTGTAATAGCAAAAATTTAATGACAAGACAGAAGAACTACTTTTTAAATTAAGTTCATATAGATTATTTTTTAGAATTGCTTAGAAAAGAAAAATATAATAAGTATCAGAAAGGGAGAAAACCTATATATCCTATATCACCTTGTAATATGATAAATAACAAAAGCAGACTCTAAAATTGCTCTATGTAAGCATTTAAAAATTATTCCCTTAATGTCTATGTCATGGAAAAAATCCAGATTACAATAAAGTATTATTTAAAGGATATACATATGCATATATAAAATTTACATATAGAATAAGAGACATACTACTAGGTATATATTGATATTGTGTAATATAATATTATCATAGGATAGTAAATGCTAAGAAGATATAAATAGAATCTAAGGCTCATTGTTTTATTTTTTTCTACAGAGCTGCTTAAGTTTATTAAAAATCACAGAGAGTATAGTCCTGTGGAAGTAAGGCCCAAAGAAGACAAATTCCTTTGCTCTGTGTGTGTGTGTGTGTGTGTGTGTGTGTGTGTGTGTGTGTGTTTCATAAGAGGATTTATCAAGGCTCTGGAGACAAAAAAATATTATAAATATAATAATAAGAAACAATTAAAACTCTCATATATGAAACACTCTAGACCAGTCACAGTGCTGGACACTTTTCATTTTTATTTCATTATCCTCCAACTCTCCATCATCTATACTGCTTATTACTCTCAGCTTCCACCAAGTCACATGCGATAGAAATTGGCCTATCAAATAAAACAAGGGTAGAAGGCTGACATAACACTGCTGGGGGCTTTTGTTAAAGGATAAATTTGGATGACAAATAGAAAAACTTATTTAAGTCATTCTAAAGCAGCTAAAACAAACATCAAAAGAAGCTGGTTTTAAGATAAAAGGGAAAGAATCTGAAGTGTGACATTTTTTTAAACATGACATGCTATTTATATTAGATACCGTGTTTTTAAAAACAGTCTCAATGATGTAGAAATGAAGATGTTGAGATTCATTAATATTTCACTTTCTCAAGTGAAATTCAACTATGCTTTAGTCTCACTTCAAATAACTGCCTCTAGCTCTCCCTATGCTCTTCAAAATTGATTTTAGAGGTTTCAAAAGAACATGAAAGAAAGTTTATTAAATGCTTCTAAATATATTTTTCATGATTTTTGTTGCAATCATCATTAATAGTGTGGTGGCAATCAATAACCTCCCCCATAAATAAAACTCTTGAGTTCCTATTTTTTTAAAGGTAAACCTCAAAGTGAGGTTAAATGTAAAGAAACAAAAAGTACCACAAAATAAACTAGTTTAGGGATATACTTATATGTATAGCTGATTCACTTTGTTATAAAGCAGAAACTAACACACCATTGTAAAGCAATTACACTCCAATAAAGATGTTAAAAAATATACTAGTTTAGCATTATTTAAATAGCTTCCCATATAAATACCATATGTTATGTATACTACATAACAGAATGTTTAAATAGCCCCTTAACCAAACCAACAATGCCATCGATTTCTATGAAAATCTTATCACTGAATCAGACAACATTACCCCTTGTCCTAATACATCTAGAACTCTTGCAGACAAATGGTGACATAATCAAATGTATCTTTGCAAAAATAGATATTCATTTCTATTTGCCACTCTAACATTTCCAGACCTTGAATAGGATGTGATTGTTCTTTCCTCAAAGTACAAAACCAAAATATAACATTGGACAATTATTAAAAACTATCTAATGAATACCAAGATCAGTTTTCAAAGATGTTATTTCTACTGACTTTGCAAAAATGTAAGTCAAGAAGAATAGATTCTCTTGCTCTGAAAAGAGTAGAACCCACCCTTACATTATCCACAGTCAGAAATACAGCAGCATAAGCACAGTCACTGCAGAGAACAACAAAAAAATTGGTTAGTAAATAACCACCCAGTGGACACGTGCAGACTGAAACTGAGGGGATAGAAAAAGATATTCCATGCAAATGGAAATCAAAAGAAAGCTGGAGTAGCAACACTCATATCAGATAAAATGACTTTAAAATAAAGAATGTTACAAGAGACAAGGAAGGACACTACATAATGATCAGGGGATCAATCCAAGAAGAAGATATAACAATTATAAATATATATGCACCCAACATAGGAGCACCTCAGTACATAAGGCAACTGCTAACAGCTATAAAAGAGGAAATCGACAGTAACACAGTAATAGTGGGGAACTTTAACACCTCACTTACACCAATAGACAGATCATCCAAAATGAAAATATATGCGGAAACAGAAGCTTTAAATGACACAATAGACCAGATAGATTAAATTGATATTTATAGGACATTCCATCCAATAACAGCAGATTACACTTTCTTCTCAAGTGCGCATGGAATATTCTCCAGGATAGATCACACCTTGGGTCACAAATGAAGCCTCAGTAAATTTAAGAAAATTGAAATCATATCAAGCATCTTTTCTGACCACAACACTGTGAGATTAGAAGTGAATTACACGGAAAAAAACGTAAAAAACACAAACACATGGAGGCTAAACAGTACGTTACTAAATAACCAAGAGATCACTGAAGAAATCAAAGAGGGAATCAAAATATACCTAGAGACAAATGACAATGAAAACATGACGATCCAAAACCTATGGAATGCAGCAAAAGCAGTTCTAAGAGGGAAGTTTAAGCTATACAAGCCTACGTCAATAAACAAGAAAATCTCAAATAAACAATCTAACCTTACACCTAAAGGAACTAGGGAAAGAAGATGAAACAAAACCCAAAGTTAACAGAAGGAAAGAAATCATAAAGATCAGAGCAGAAATAAATGAAATAGAAACAAAGAAAACAATAGCAAAGATCAATAAAACTAAAAGCTGGTTCTTTGAGAAGATAAACAAAATTGATAAACCATTAGCCAGACTCATCAAGAAACAGAGGGAGAGGACTCAAATCAATAAAATTAGAAATGAAAAAAGAGAAGTTACAACAGACACCACAGAAATACAAAGCATCCTAAGAGACTACTACAAGCAACTCTATGCCAATAAAATGGACAACCTGGAAGAAATGGACAAATTCTTAGAAAGGTATATCCTTCCAAGACTGAACCAGGAAGAAACAGAAAATATGAACAGACCAATCACAAGGAATGAAATTGAAACTGTGGTTAAAAATCTTCCAACAAACAAAAGTCCAGGACCAGATGGCTTCACAGGTGAATTCTATCAAACATTTAGAGAAGAGCTAACACCCATCCTTCTCAAACTCTTCCAAAAAATTGCGGAGGAAGGAACACTCCCAAACTCATTCTATGAGGCCACTATCACCCTGATACCAACACCAGACAAAGATACTACAAAAAAAGAAAATTACAGACCAATATCACTGATGAAAATGGATGCAAAAATCCTCAACAAAATCCTAGCAAACAGAATCCAACAACACATTAAAAGGATCATACACCGTGACCAAGTGGGATTTATCCCAGGGATGCAAGGATTCTTCAATATACACAAATCAATCAATGTGATACACCATATTAACAAATTGAAGAATAAAAACCATATGATCATCTCAATAGATACAGAAAAAGCTTTTGACAAAATTAAACACCCATTTATGATTAAAAAAAAACCCTCTAGAAAGTGGGCATAGAGGGAACCTACCTCAACATAATAAAGGCTATATATGACAAACCCACAGCAAACATCATTCTCAATGGTGAAAAACTGAAAGCATTTCCTCTAAGATCAGGACCAAGTCAAGGATGTCCAGTCTCGCCACTATTATTCAACATAGTTTTGGAAGTCCTAGCCATGGCAATCAGAGAAGAAAAATAATTAAAAGGAATACAAATTGGAAAAGAAGAAGTAAAACTGTCACTGTTTGCAGATGACATGATACTATACATAGTGAATCCTAAAGATGCCACCAGAAAACTAGTAGAGCTAATCAATGAATTTGGTCAAGTTGCAGGATACAAAATTAATGCACAGAAATCTCTTGCATTCCTATACACTAATGATGAAAAATCTGAAAGAGAAATTAAGGAAAGACTCCCAATTACCATTGCAACAAAAAGAATAAAATACCTAGGAATAAACCTACCTAGGGAGACAAAAGACCTGTATGCAGAAAACTATAAGACACTGATGAAAGAAATTAAAGATGATACCAACAGATGGAGAGATATACCATGTTCCTGGATTGGAAGAATCAATATTGTGAAAATGACTATACTACCCAAAGCAATCTACAGATTCAATGCAATCCCTATCAAATTACCAATGGCATTTTTTATGGAACTAGAACAAAAAATCTTAAAATTTGTATGGAGACACAAAAGACCCCGAATAGCCAAAGCAGTCTTGAGGGAAAAAAACGGAGCTGGAAGAATCAGACTCCCTGACTTCAGACTATACTACAAAGCTACAGTAATCAAGACAATATGGTACTGGCACAAAAACAGAAACATAGATCAATGGAACAAGATAGAAAGCCCAGAGGTAAACCCACGCACCTATGGTCAACTAATCTATGACAAAGGAGGCAAAGATATACAATGGAGAAAAGACAGTCTCTTCAATAAGTGATGCTGGGAAAACTGGACAGCTACATGTAAAAGAATGAAATTAGAACACTCCCTAACACCATACACAAAAATAAATTCAAAATGGATTAGAGACCTAAATATAAGGCCAGACACTATAAAACTCTTAGAGGAAAACATAGGAAGAACAGTCTTTGACATAAATCACAGCAAGATCTTTTTTGATCCACCTCCTAGAATAATGGAAATAAACACAAAAATAAACAAATGGGACCTAATGAAACTTCAAAACTTTTGCACAACAAAGGAAACCATAAACAAGACAAAAAGACTACCCTCAGAATGGGAGAAAATATTTGCAAATGAATCAATGGACAAAGGATTAATCTCCAAAATATATAAACAGCTCATGCAGCTCAATATTAAAGAAACAAACAACCAAATCCAAAAATGGGCAGAAGACTTAAATAGACATTTCTCCAAAGAAGACATACAGATGGCCAAGAAGCTCATGAAAAGCTGCTCAGCATCACTAATTATTAGAGAAATGCAAATCAAAGCTACAATGAGGTATCACCTCACACCAGTTAGAATGGGCATCATCAGAAAATCTACAAACAACTAATGCTGGAGAGGGTGTGGAGAAAAGGGAACCCTCTTGTGCTCTTGGTGGGAATGTAAATTGATAGAGCCACTATGGAGAACAGTATGGAGGTTCCTTAAAAAACTAAAAATAGAACTACCATACGACCCAGCAATCCCACTACTGGGCATATACCCTGAGAAAACCATGATTCAAAAAGACACATGCACCCCAATGTTCATTGCAGCACTATTTACAATAGCCAGGTCATGGAAGCAACCTAAATGCCCATCGACAGACGAATGGATAAAGAAGATGTGGTACATATATACAATGGAATATTACTCAGCCATAAAAAGGAACGAAATTGAGTTATTTGTAGTGAGATGGATGGATCTAGCGACTGTCATACAGAGTGAAGTAAGTCAGAAAGAGAAAAACAAATATTGTATATTAACGCATATATGTGGAACCTAGAAAAATGGTGCAGATGAACTGGTTTGCAGGGCAGAAATTGAGACACAGATGTAGAGAACAAACGTATGGACACCAAGGGGGGAAAGCGGCGGGGGGGTGGTGGTGGTGGTGTGATGAATTGGGCGATTGGGATTGCCATGTATACACTGATGTGTATAAAATTGATGACTAGTAAGAACCTGTTGTATAAAAAACAAAACAAAAAAAACATCAAATTCCCAAAAAAACCGAAGAAAACTAAAAAAAACTATGCATACCACAAGGTATGTTCACTTTTCATAGGTGAACTACAAATTGGGCTCTGAGTTTCCCAGCAGCCAAGACCAGTTAGAATTAAATGAGTTAATAGAGAATGATTATTATATTAATTACTATTAATATAATAAATCAAAATAATATTATTATTGCAGTAGTCTAAGTGATAATAGAAATAGGAATTAAAAAAAAATAACCACCCAGTGGACATCTCAAGATCCTTTACGAACACTTCTAATGGGGAGCATTTCTATTCCAATGATGAACTGAGTAGGAAGAGTGGAAGTAGCTGCGTAAAAGGAGAGTCAGTAATGAGGTGATGGAACAAAGGCAAAGTTGAGTAAAGGGAACAGCTGCTGGTCATTCTGCCCTTGTGGTCAGTGTGCTAAATGCCTCACATTTTATTTTAACCTCATAGCACTCTGGAACATAAATATCATTGTTTCCATCACCCCCCTACAAACAGATCAGGGCATAGAGAAGTTAAGTGATGTGTCCTGGGACACACAGCTAATAAATTTCAGGTGCTACCCTTTAAAATTCAAAGACTAAGCTCTCAAACATTCTGCTCACACAGCCTCTGGTAGTTACTTTAATGTGATTTATAATATTGTTTTTTGCATGAAAACAGTTGGAAGAACTCCAATTCTTGAATGTCCTGAGACAAAACACTAGCAAAAGTTTATTTCAACAGACCCCAAGGAAAGATTTTTCTTTTCATTTTTTCATCTCATTGACTAGCGGGGCCCTGTGGCTACCTTGGGCAAGAGAACTGCAGAGGCTGAAGTGACAGTGATGCCGTGATGAATTCTGTTCATAGGTAAGTCTGGACATTCTTCTCATTTCAGTCAGGACCAATCACATCATCATTGTTGAAGTCACTGGGCGGTCTTTGCTGGAATAAAAGTAAAAAATTATATTTTGAAGTGGTCATGGCTGGATATTTAAAAATGAATATCATGGACTTATTTGAATAAGTAGCCCAAATCCAAAAATTGGGATAAACGTGTGGCAGCAGTCCAATTATCTCATCAGTGTAAGAGTGGGTATGCATTAATTTAACATCATCTCAATTTCACACTTATACAATGTCCTCTTTTAGGGTGGATCAAGGTAATTGGCAAATTTTCAGACTGAATTTAAATTCTTAAAGACATTTTAGAGGCAACACCAGCTACAAAACTGGTAGGAAAAGTACCTTCAAAGAATATGATTTAACTGAAGATAATATGAAAAGAAATATGATAATGGAAACACAAATAATGAATAAAAAGAAAGTAGTAAAGTAGGCTTTTGAGACATAAATTATTCAATGAACAGATGGATTGAAATTTGACAATTTTCATCATCGTAACACACACAATTCCCAGATCACATACACACAAACACAAGTAAAGACTTTTAGGGCAGGCAATGTTATCTTAATTCTATCTGCAAGAGCATTCTCTAGACACAAGTTTCTGCCTCTTTTTTAAAAAAACTGATCTCCATTTTATTCCATTTTTAGGATAATCCTCTTCTCTCACAAATATATTTTAATGTTGGATAAATAATCACATTATGTTAGTGGCTAACATTACAAATAACCAGAAAGATATTTTTATGTATAACTTTCAGTAGGAAATTTATGAGAAAGGGCAGCATCACACAAGGCCAGCCCCCTGAACTGGCCGATTAAGAGACTCCAACAGCACAAGAGAATGATTGGGTTTGTGGGACTATCTATTGGTTTAACAACTTGAAGTGGATGGGCAAATATCGTTGCTATTAGATTATGTTATTAGACTCCAGTGAAAAGTTTATTAAATACTCCAGGTCATGTCTCTGAGCCAAATTAAATTAAAAACATCTTTTATCAGACAGTCCAAAACCATATATGTACTTACATAGCTTATGACCAAAATAATCCTTTTTTAAAAATGGTCTCATGCTGCTTTTAGCCATATACCTGAACAGGAAGGAAAATCTCTCCCCCCAAACAATGCTAAGAAACTACCCCATATGTAGTGTCTTCTTTCAAAAGAAATATGCCTTAGTCTTGAGAAATGTTTCATTCGACCTGCATTAATTGCAGATAGCTGAAAAGGACTATTGCAGGAGGTCATCGAGAGGATGTAACTGCTGGTTGACCCATGAGCTGGATCTGGGCAGTCAGAGGCTCCTCACTCCCTCCCTGTGCTTGGAATGTACACTCTGCCCCTGGTTCCCACAGTGAGAGATGTTCCAAGGACACAGCCCTGAGAGAGTAAAGTGTTGTTGAGGCCATGTGGACTGAACCCAGTTAAGGCCTCTCTCTATATATTTTTAAGATTCTGGTGGGTGGGGGCAGAGATCTATTCATCTTGCAGCCACCTAAGACAAGCCTCATACCTAAGTTCCCTTGCTTATTAAACTCAATACCTTTCAATCTAGAGTGGTCTGTCTCTTTCTTCAGTCTCTCCTTGCCCCCCGTATTCAATTTTCAAACCAACAAAGATCAAAGTTAAGAGCATGTCCTCTGGAGCCAGACCACCTGCGTTTCAACCTCCCAGCTCTGCTGCTTGCTGTCTGGGAGATCTTGGGCAAGTTTCATAACCTCTCTACACCTCTGTATTTTTCTCAACTATGAAATGGTATCTACTGCATAATTCTATTCTGAAGAATAAATGATTTATTTTATGTTATTGAATATCTCTCAAATAGAACCATTTCTTATACTAAACAAGAGAGGAAATACCATGGTTAGGTGAGGTTATGTGATTTCCACAAAGTCACAAAGTTAATAAGCATCAAACATGGGCTCAGTGGCCACCTGTTTTACATCATGTGTCATTTTCTCCATGACCTTTGGGCCACAATTTTAAATTATGTGATTGTTTGCTTTCTTTTCAATGTCAACTTTTGCAAAAATTCTTTGATGATATACAGAAGTAATTACTCTCCTTGGTTACCAGAATATGATCTTCCAGAATGGGCAGACAGTGTAGGGCCCTGAGTCTGCAATAGTGCACTGGCTCAGTCCATGTTCTGTATATGAGCTGGCAGACTGACTAAGGACAAGTAAAGGGGAGAGGCAGGAGGCTATGAGCATCACAACTTTAGATTATGTGACTGTTTACTTTCTCTTCAATATCAAATTTTGCATAAATTCTTTGGTTATATCCAGAGGTAATTTCCATGTGCAAACTACATGCAAATTAACTACATATTAAATGGCAGAGAGGAGACAAAAAGAGTTGTATCTAATCCTAAAATCTTGCAACCATTTCCCTCACCCTTACTTTCCACAGACTTTTGCTTTTCCCCTACCCTTTTACTCTTTTTTCAATATAATTTTTCCTCAGAGGATTTTCCCCCACCTCCCTCAGAATTTTGCACTTGAATGAGATCTTCTGGGAAAATCCTTCTGTGAGGCCTAACGGAATGAATTAGCAGCTCCAAAACACTTAGAAGATATACATAGCCTCATATATTCTCTAACAGTGAAATATGCCTAAATGGCACAGAGAGGAAATGACCAACTTGGATCATGTGTCTTTTTTCCCCATTCTTCTTCCCTGTCTCTCCTAACATCAGGTCCTCTGTTACTATAGCAACAATTCTGGCAGAAGTGGTATGTACTTAGAAAATTGTCCAAGTATTTAGGGACCAGAGGTACTGTCAGCTCTCCCAAAACAGGCACAGTTCCTGCCCCAAGATGGTCTTAAGGGAGTCCACAGTCCTTGAAGTGGTAAGTAACATTTTGCACATATGTGCATTAATATATTTTTCTGTGGTAAAAGTCTAGCTTTGATTTTCAATCTGAATATGATCTGTGATCCCAAATTGCTAAGATCCTGCTAAGCATCCTCTTCCTCTCAGCCCGGGCTCCCTTATGGGTATTGTTTGCAGCTCAGCACCACAAAGACCAAACTCTGGATATTCCTGAAATTTCTTTACGGGATTAAAAGAAACAGTAGGAAGGGAGAAAGAATGACAGTGTGGAGAAGGTGTCGGGAGGCTGGTGCTGAATGGAAAAGTGTTCCTGAAGGCTCATTTCCTCAACTTCTTATGTTTGTTAATTTTAACATAGCGGATGAAATCAGAAATGGTTCCTCTTTTTCTAAACCAACAAACTCCATGTTTGGGGATTTCTTTTAAAATGTTATATTGAGGTAAATTTCCTGTATTCTACTTCCCTGAAAGTATATTGGGGGTGTTATTTTGAGGAGTTTTATGTATGAGGCTATCCCTTGTTTAGCAGTTCTTCCTCCATGAAAAATTATATTTCCTCAAGAAGGGAATCTGAAGGGATCAAGTAATTTACTCTTAATTAAAAATTAGCTTCCCATAGCAATGAAAGAGTAGAATGATCAGTGGTTATATAAATGACCTCTATTTCAAGGTTTCTATTTCTCTTTGTCAACCCATAATAAAACAGAAAATAAGCCAAAAGTGATCTGGCTTCCCCTGTCTAGGTCAGTGGCTTAAATTCATAAATTAATCCAGAGAACACTCCAGGAGTTGAGTTCTCTAAATCTCTTCCTCTGCTCCTCACCCCTGTAAAACTGGCCTGTGCAATTTTCCTCATCGGTCCATTATATATGATCTGCAGAACTGGAACTTAACAACAACAAAACCAAAAACAATAATGGAAAACAATTTGTATGTGTCAGATACTATTGTAATTTAAATATATTAACTCATGCAATATAATTCCAGGGGGCAAATCATTATAATCCCCATGTTATAGATGAGAAGAACAAAGAACTAGAAACAATACTTAATCATTATATCAAGTGTTCTCAGCTATAAAGAACCTGATTGTGCTGTGTAAACATAAGGTGCTATTCAAATGTCATTAGTTACTTTTCAATTTCTGCCAAGTTCTCCAAGATTTGCTGCTGCAAAGACAGCCAACATGCCAACAATAAAAGCACCTCAAATTCTCTGAGCATTAACATCCACCTTCTCAGATAATCAGGTTCAAAACTTCAAAGTCATAAATTGCTTCTTCTTAAAGTTCACCCCCCATAGTAAATCAGCCCTTCCATCTTGTTGATTCTACCTTCACAAAGGCTCTTCAGTCTGTGCTTCCTTTTCTACTTTCCCTGGAGTTTCCTTATTTCAAGTCCTGGTTATCTCTCCCCTTAATACCTTCAGTAGCCCTCACTGCAATCACAGGTAGCTTCTTGGGCAAGACATTTGTCTAGGTCAAAGGATTTGAAACCTATTTCTAGATCTACCACTTACTGATTCTGTGGTCTGGAACAGCTTGTTTAACCTCTTGGAAGCTAAATTTCTTTAGGCATTTAATGAGAATATGTAATATTTGCCTGACCTACCTCAGAGTCTACAATGATTTTTTTGAATGTTTGAGAAGGCTCTTTGAAAATAATGAAATTCATTCCAGATATGTAGCTCTTACTAAAGTCCAAATTTCTTGACCATTCAAAACCTCCAAAATCTGACCATGAGCTGCATATCCAGGTGATCACCCACTACAGACACACCCAAATCTCCTCTACCAATGCTATCTAGGTCCTCCTTCTGTATACTTTGCAACTTCTGAATATACAGCTTCCTCTGCCCTGAATTCCTTTCCTTTCCATGGATCCTGTCAGAGACCTGCTCAATATTTAAGACAAAAATAAAATCTCACCTTCTCCAAGAGGGTGTCTGCAATCCACCAGTAGGAGTTGATCTCTCCTTCTCTGGATTTTCACACCACATAGTTACCATTTTGTGAACTCTTACTATATGTCTGACATTGTGCCAATGCATATAGCTAATTATGCATATAATCCTCTATGCATATAATTATATAATCCTCCATGCCTATGATCCTCACACTGACCCTTAGAAGTAAACATTATTATCTCCATCCACAGATGAGGAAACTGAGTCTTTAGAACAGTCAATACCTTGGCCAAGGTTACACAAAATATAAAGAGCAGAGCTTGGCTTGGCCAGGTCTGTCTTCTTTGGGAGCCTCTGCTCTTAACTTTGTATATGCACCTCCTCACTGTCTATATAACAGCCTTTACCAGAATCAGCCTGGTAGTAGTAAAAAATGCATCTATCCATCTCTCTCACAAGTTTGTGAGTGCCTGGATAATTAAGGAGTTTTCTTTCTTATCCATTGTAGTACCAAATGACAGCTATATACCTTACATATAGCAAGATGATCAATGAATATTTATTAAGCTGAAATGAACTTACGAAACTTTTATTGCTCCTCCAATTAAAACTTTCTCTCTCCACCCCTGCTAACTCTCTCTCTCTTGCTCTCCCTTTCTCTTTTCTTACCATCTAGTGCTAAACCAAGGTGAAAAGTGAAAATACTCACAGTTTTGGATAGGGACAGCAGGATGGAGGAGAAGGACCACTTGGAATGTATCATTTCCCCGTCTTAATTTCTGGTGTTTTAAATGAAAATATCCTATTAGAGTCTCAAGCCCTTCACAGAATATGTAAACACTTGATAACTTTTTGCCTAAAAACTGGATATAGTGACCAAAATATTCACATTGCAAAGGATTGTTACTATTTTACATTACACCCATAAATTGCAAAGAGCTTTATATAAAATTTCTTCTACAATGTTAATCATGCTAAGATAATTTTCCTTATTCTTTTACACAATAAAGGAGAAGAAGAGAGACTCACAGCTTCAAGAAAGAATTTGAATTCAAAGATTTTAGAATAAAAGTTCAAAAATCCTATTTCCTTTTAAGCAGTAGGAAAAAAGATTTCTCAGTTGACCAAAATAACAAAGACACAGCGCACATCAGGAAAGATTACAGTTTAACAAAAACAGCAAAGAGCATTTGTGTCTATGGATTCTTTCTGGAATGTACTCCCTTGAACAAATGAAGTGCTTCATGTAAACCTTAATAACCAATGGCATCTACAGAGGGGCAGAATGACCTTTGATGTCTCCTTTGATATTCAAAGGCAGATTCTGAAGGAAAGAACCTGTCTAACCAGTCCAAGAAAGCACTCATAAACGTCTCCACTGCGCAAAAGCTCAAATTAACCTTCCACATCCTGTTCTGCAGCTACAACTTTTCCTCCTGAACTGTTAAACTCTTATTCTAGCATGTTATTTACAAAGAAAGGATTATGTCCAAGAAAATACTTCACTTTATCATACTAGGAATTGTAGAAATAGGGGATGTGAGAATCAAGTAGGAATATAATTTCAGCTCTCTAAACCAATTTGAAAATCATTAAAGAGATGACAAATTATAGTATAATTAGAAGAGACTGTATGAGCTCTTGTAGTTTTAAAGATAAGAAAAATGAAATCAGAGATATCAAATGACTTGCATAAAGCCTTAGTCATTTAATGTCAAAGTGTTAAAAGTCTACTGGGGTTCAGGTTCTTTATGCTTATTCCAGTGTTTTTCTCAATATACCATATGAACAATTTAGTGAGAGATGTCAGAGTAATAATTTCTATTCCCGATTAATAGCTTTAGGGAATCCCCTGGCTGTCCAGTGGTTAGGATTCTGTGCTTCCATTGAAGGGGACACGGGTTCGATCCCTGGTCAGGGAACTAAGATCGTGTGGCACGGCCAAAAAAAAAAAAGTTAATAGCTTTAATCAGTTTTGGTGCTATTGACCACTTCTGTCATTAACAACCCCAGAGAAGTTTCACTTTAATAACAAAATCTGATATTTAGTGTATTTAATATGTACTAGTCCCTGTGTGAAGCACATTGTATGTTTCATCTTATCTAATCCTCACAATAGCCATCTGAGTCATAACTCTTTTCTGTTTTGCAGATGAGGCTGAGAGAGGTTTTTATCCAGGAGTCCAGAGCTGGAAAGTGGTAGAGGTAGGACCCAAACCCAAAGCCAAAGCCATCAACGAATCTATACCCTCTACAAATAAAGTTTTATTTATTCAGCATGTTTTCAACCTACCTTTTATTCACTGGTATTTCAGAGTGTCTGTAATACAGTGATTATTGTTTCTTTGTTTTTAATTGAAGTATAGTTGATGTACAATATTATATAAGTTACAGGTGTACAGCATGATGATTCACAATTTTTAAAGGTTATACTGCACTTATAGTTATAAAATATTGGCTATATTCCCTGCATTGTACAATATATCCTTACAGCTTATTTTATACATAATAGTTTGTACCACTTAATTCCCTTCCCCTATATTGCCCTTCCTTCCCTCTACCCACTGGTAACCACTAGTTGGTTCTCTATATCGGTGCGTCTGTTTCTTTTTTGTTATATTCATAGTTTGTTGTATTTTTTAGATTCCACATATAGGTGATATCATACAGTATTTGTCTTTTTCAATCTGACTTATTTTACTTAGCATCATGCTCTCCAGGTCCATTCATGTTGTTGCAAATCAACAACCTCATTCACGTATCTTTGATGTCTCCTTAAATTAGAATTGTCCCTGGCACACTGTTGGTACAAAATAAACGTTCGTCAAAAAAAGAATGAACTTAGGCAGTGTACAAGCCTAAAGGGACTTCTGCAAAATATTTTAAAATATAAATGTACATATTGGATACTGAAAGGTAAAACAGAACCCCAAGTAGAACAGGCTGATTCAGAAACCCTAAGTGAAAACAGCTGAGCACAGAAAGAGATTACATACAGAGGAGAGGGCAAACCCTAGGCCAGGTGGCTGCACTGTAATTTCTGAGAGTCAACCAGCCCCAAAGACTCAAATCTGCACCCCAGGCTGCAGCCAACACAAGAAGGATGGTGATGAAGAATTCATGAGATGACAGCAGGTGACTTGGAGGGAAGAGCATACACAAAAGCTTAGGCTTGAAAGAAAGCATGGCATGTGGGCAAAAACTCAAGGAAATCAAATATAGCGGGAGTATCAACCACTGGCATAAAGGTGAGAAGAGAGGCTGGAGAAAGAAAAAGAGAAGGGTCAGAAAAAACTGGGCTTTTGAGGCCTATTGAGGAGTCTGACCTTTATTCTGAAGGCAGTGGGGAGCCAGGAAAGGGCTTTCAGCAGACAGATGACACAATCAGATTTCAAGCAAGGTAACATCTGCAGCATATAACATTTGTACAGTGGCACTCTGAGATCCATGGCAGAAAGCACCACAATGGTCTAAAATAAAGGATGGCAAGGCAAGGCCCAAGGACCAGAGGGAAACATAAATGATGAGAGCCAGAATAAAAAGTAGACAACAGTGCTTTGGGGAAACATCTGAGATATAATCAGATGAACTTTTAGAAATCTTGAGGATGCTCTAATGGTAGGAAGTAAAGACTCCCTTAATTGTGGAAAAGAATGAAATGAGAAAAGTATATAATATACGTTTATATATCAATATGATTTAGGTGCTTAGTATTTTCTCAATACACTTTAATCTTCTACTAATTGGTTATTAACTTGTTATGTATGAGAATTCTCTCTTATCAGAACATTTAATTTGCCAGAATATTTAACCACTCACATAAATAGAGCCATTATGTATTTGTATATCATTTCATAGGTTACATAGGGCTTTTCCATCCATGTTCTTATTTAATGAGTGAAAGATCCTTGTGAAGTTGGCAGGACAGCAAGCACTGTCCCCATATTACAGATGAGGCTCACAGAGGTAAAGCGGTCAGAGGCAGTGAACAATGAACCAGAATTTGAGTCTTCTGAAGTTCAGTGCTCTCTTAGCTTCATGATCATAAGGATATGGAAATTAGTGAGTTTTTTCTTCGATCTCCATCTGTCCAAACTTGTTGCACAGCACAGACTCAAGGAATCCGTGCAAATAAAATCACTGCTACTTGCAGCACATATTCATGCACATGCATAAGTAACCTTAGCACTAAGAAGATTAAAAACAGCCAAAGGGGCTGGAATCATATTTTCTGAATCTTCAGTTAGGATACAGGGGTCAATAAATTTTAGTGCAATTAAGCTAATGAAACAATATTTGACATTGGGACTCTGTTGGAAATTTGGGGATATACCACCTTATAATAACAGTAATTATGATAACAAATAACATTTATCTAATGATTACATTGTGCAAGGGACTTTTCTAAGTGCTTTACTTGCATTCATATGTCAATCCTCAGTATAACCCAATGACATGGGTAGTATTATTATCTGTATTTTACAAAGGTGAAACTAAGGCTCTGAGTGGTAACTTGCTCAAGGTCCCTCAGCTAGTAAGTGAGTAAGTAGAGTCATATTTAAACCTGGGCCACGTTGAACCAGAATCTGTGCCCTTAACCATAGATGCTCTGCTACCTCTCAATTATCACCAACAAATTCTCTGTCTTCCCCCTCCCAGGAGGCCATTTGAACTTCAAATATTATTCCAAGAAATACAAATCACTGATAATATATTAGAGAGAGTGATAACTCAGGATAGCAGCATATCACTGCTCAAGTTGGGAAATCAACAAAAGAACAGCTATTGCTTCATCACTATGAAAATGGTGAACAAGTCAGACATCAATATTGTATATGAAAAGCCACTATCTGCCCAGCCCTGTGGTGGACCTAGAGGTAATGCAAGAGACAGAAAACATATCTGTGAATCTCTGACCACAGGAATATCCAGGGAAGCCTGAAAGAGAAGCACACATTGAGTATTTCAAAAACAACAGCTAAAAATTACAGAATGCATGCTGGGGCCAAACTCTGTTCTAAACACGTGTGTGTATAATATTTTAATCCTCACAAAAATATTAGGAAGCAGGTGCTACTGTAATCCCCATTTTATAGAAAAGAAAATTGAGGCACAGAACCATGAATTCACTTGCCCAGGGTCACCTGTTCAGTAATTAGCAGAACAGAGACCAGACCTGTATGGGTCTAGTTCCTGAGACCACACTCTCAACATTAGCTCTCTTTCTCTTTATCTCAATTTTGTGCTTGCAATGGGTGAATAATTTAGTCTGGGGCTGGATTACACCCCCAGATAGCTCAGATTTAAAGCAGGGGAAGAAGAAGCCTCACTTAAGCCTTAAGCCCAAACCAATTTCATCCATGCAGCTTTGAAGAGAGGGCCCTGAATCAGGGGTATCTAATGGTGTTCTGATGTCCAGTCTGCTATTGTTCTTTATATTTACCTTTGTGCACCAAAAATTCTACCTAGAGGACGAATAAGCAGAAGGATAAGGAAGGGTCCATCTTCCTATGATTCCACCTCTGGATACCTCAAACCCAGGAACAAGCCAAACGTTCACCAGCAGGTAAGCAAATAGACACATTGTAGGGTATTTCCAAACTTGGCAATAAAAGAAAAGAACTACTGATACCACAACATGGATGAGTCTCCAAGGAACTATACTGAACACAAAAAGCCAGATGCTGAGGCATATACGTTATATGATTCCAGCTATTTGAAATACTTGACAAATCATCTACAGTGACAGAAGACAGGTCAGTGGTTGCCAGGGCTGCAAGTGGGTGGAGATGGACTAGGAAGGGACACAGTAAACTTTGTGGGATGATGGAAGTATAAGGAATATTTTGGGGATTAGTGAAAGCGTTCTACTTACTAATTTTGGTAGCGGCTACATGGCATATAAATTTGTTCATTGAAATGTACACTTAGGATGGATGCATTTTTACATGGGATTCTAGGTTGGATACTGGACCAAAGAGAGGACATTAGTGGAAACAGTGGCAAGTTTTGATAAGACCTGTAGATTAGCTAATAACATTGTATCAATGCGAATTTCCTAGTTGGTAAAATCTTTTTCAATTTTTTTCTGTCTAAAAGGATTTCAAACTAAAGAGTTAAAAAAAAATCAAAGCTCATGTGAGTTCATGCAGGGGCCATGGAAGACATTTTGCAGCCTCAGCTTCCCACAGACCACCGCTCTTCCTCAAATAGATCACCTCACAGTTGAGGTCAAAGCCCTTCTGCAGAGTAAGTGGCCCCAATAAAACACAGTGCGATTTAAAGTGTATAAATAATGCTGATACTAGAGAAAATAAATCTTTTTTAGCCCAAACAAAACTCATCCAAAGAACAGGTTGCAGCCCCCCTCCCGCTCTCAATGTGGCTTTATGTTTAAGGTGCGATGATTAATCATCAATGCAGATGGGGCTGGAAAATGGGAAATAAGTCATTCTCTACACTCTCTTGCCAACACCTTCAAAGTTCATTTTTCCTACAAAAAAAAAAACCCACACAAAACATTAGGCAATGAACGCCAGCAACCCCTGAGAGATGGAAGCAATCATCCCAGCTTACTCTCTTGGAGAAAGTTTCCAGACCACAGTAGAGACAGAGGGAGGTCTCCTGGGCTGGACTTGAGCTGGGAGTCCCAGCAGGTCATGGTGGCCAGAGATCAAAGGGCATGTAGAGGAGAGAGCTGTCTGGACAAAGTGCTCTGTAGATCTTCACTTGGACCTCAGATTATTTTTACCTTGAGAACAAAGAGCTGTGTTATGTTAAAAACAGCCTGTAGATTTTTTCTAAGCCTTCACTTCTAGAATATTTGATGTGTATTCAATTTGATTGTTTATTTTTAATTTTCACTCAATGGAAAGCTAGCTCCTTAGGGGAATGCCATAAATAACGTTTTTGGAGTAGAAATAAGAATCACATTGACCCCAGAACTGAGTATTCAAGACATATATACAAACATTATTTATGTCAGGATATAAAAATTTGATTACCATGTCTATCAGTATTGTAGAATTAATGTATACAGCATAATCACAGCTTATATAAAAATAGAATATACAGTTCTTTTGGTTATGTAATTTTTGAAACCCCCTAATTCCTCCATAGACCCATAAGTCTATATTGAAGACATGGAAAAGAAGTTTACATTGGAAAGTTGCTAAAAATCTAGAAATTCTGGTCTATTTTCTTTTGCAATATGTTTGCATATTTGCTTTTAACATTTCTAATCACATCAACCAAAGTATAAGATATTTCCAATGCAAAAATCAGAAATCAGTGGAAAATACTCCAGATTGTCCAGCTGTAGAGGTCCATATCTGTGATGCATCCTGAGAATGAGGAATCCTGTCTGCAGAGCCCTAGCCCCCGCCCTGGTCCTCAGGTGGTCTGGGTGTGGGAGTGAATAGTAATTACATGGCCACACTGCCAGAGGGCACACACAAAAATACAAATGCAGACAAAAATAAACCAAAAAACCCCCAAATGTATCCCCCAAACCTCTTTGTGTCCTTATCAAACGTAGGTTTTTGGGTTTTTTTATTCAGACATTGTCTCTGGATTCCTGTATGACTCAGACTGCAAATAATAGTCATGATTATACATTGATGGACCCACATGATCTTTCCTCTAAGCAGGTAGGAGCTATTATTCCATCCTCTACTGGAAAATGGAGATGGTCACACAGCCCAAAATCACACAGCAAGTGAACAGCAGACCAGGCATGTCACTCTGGCCCAGCTGACCCCACGAGCCCAAGCCCTTATCCATGGCAATGATCTGTCTCTTTCTAGCCCCTAAATAGTAAATACATACTGGTCCAAGCTACTCACTGACTGGGCTTCCTAATGATGGCTGTGTTCTGATTCTTAGGATATGTTAATCAGGACTCTTCTTCTTGGCAAACTTTTTAATTTTAGTGTTCTGTGAGTCTGGGCAAGTGTCTGGTCCTTCTGGTCCTGTTTCCAGAGTGATCTCTACTGCTTCCTCTCATTCTAAGCCCTCAGAAAGTCTGTTAATCTCCTCTTTACTGGAAGGAAAAGCACAATGGAACACAATTTTGTTTCAAAAAATAAAACTTTAATTTGACTTTCAACATTCTCCTTGTTAATTCAGCTTTTATACTGAGGTCAGACCACTACAGTGCAGTAGTGTGAGGGTACCCAGCTGAGGTGACAAATGGGGCAGAAGACTGCATCAGTACTGGGGAAGGGAAGCCTACATACCAATGTACAAAAGGTGCCCTCCACACAGAGATCATGGTCTCTGTGCCCACACTTCATTCTAAAGCACATACAGGTGCCTTGATCTTACTATTATTTAACACTTAGGGACTAGACAGCTTCATATTACTAATGACTTCACAGAGACTTGTTTAAGCTAATGTTTCCATTTTGTTTACAGCCAATTTCATTTTCTCATTGATGTGCTATCACACTGTTGCTGCATTTCCAATCACCAAGCCATATAAATTAATGTCCAAATAAAGAAGATCATTTAATTTTTCTAGCTATATAGGAGCAGTGAGTGTCTTATTCATTAGTGTTTCCATTCCAACCCAGAGCTTTACACAGTAAGCATTTAATTCAGCCTTCTGAATTTATGAAAGAAAAGTTTACAAGTGAGACTAAATTGCCATCCTCCAACAACTGAGTACAATGCAAAAGAATCAAGCAATAAAGACTAACCAAAGTGCAAATAAAAAATCAAAAACACTTCCTTCATCTTCCCTTGAACAGGTCTTTTGGATCCACAATTCATCCACTGTCTATAAAAAGTATATCAAAAGCAAGTGTTTCTCCAGTGAAAAATAAATACTAACTGGTTTCAGCTCATTCATTCTGAAAATAGGAGAACTAGAATTTCCTCATCCATACTTTATCATTGTCAGACAAATTCTTTCAGCGTACTGAAATCAGCCAATATAACATACTTCACATTTTCATTTTTTAAAAATAACAAGAAGAAATGGAAGAAATGGGAGGAACAAGAGTTTAATAACTTCTAAGACTATTTGGAATAAACTATTATGAACAACCTAATGGGTTTTAAGAGTTTTACTTAGTGAACCAAAAAGTTGCTTGATTATTTACACTGGAGGTTCATATTTTAAGAGCTGAACTCAAATATAACATACATCATGGACTAAAAGGATTCTACCATTAGTTTTAATTACATCATATCTTGCTATACCGGACACTGTGCTACCTATAACATTAATCCTATTTTAAAAGACAAAAACAAACCAAACCATACAATTTGTATATATACCATGTTTTTATTTAAGAATCAACTTTATTGGGTATAATTTACATAAAATGTACACATTTTATGCATACATTTAGATACATTTGGACAGATATATACATTTTTATCTCCCTCAAAAGTGTTCCTATGCAGTCATTCCCTACCTTCCCCTTCATGGAGATCAGTTTTTGTCACTATACGTTAAGTTTGACTATTCTAGAAATGCATACAGCATATACTCTTTTGCGTCTGGCTTCTTTCACTCAATGTTATATTTTCAGGATGAATTCATAGCAGTGTATATATCAGTAATTCATAGATTTTTGTTGCTAAGTAGTATTCTATTGCATGGACATGCCACAATTTGTTTATAAATTCCCTTGTTCTCTTTTTTTTTTTTTAACATCTTTATTGGAGTATAATTGCTTTACAATGGTGTGTTAGTTTCTGCTTTATAACAAAGTGAATCAGTTATACATATACATATGTTCCCATATCTCTTCCCTCTTGCATCTCCCTCCCTCCCACCCTCCCTATCCCACCCCTCTAGGTGGTCACAAAGCACCGAGCTGATCTCCCTGTGCTATGCGGCTGCTTCCCACTAGCTATGTATTTTACGTTTCGTAGTGTATATATGTCCATGCCACTCTCTCACTTTGTCACAGCTTACCCTTCCCCCTCCCCATATCTTCAAGTCCATTCTCTAGTAGGTCTGCGTCTTTATTCCCGTCTTACCACTAGGTTCTTCATGACTTTTTTTTTTTTTCCCTTAGTTTCCATATATATGTGTTAGCATATGGTATTTGTTTTTGTCTTTCTGACTTACTTCACTCTGTATGACAGACTCTAGGTCCATCCACCTCACTACAAATAACTCCATTTCATTTCTTTTTATGGCTGAGTAATATTCCATTGTATATATGTGCCACATCTTCTTTCTCCATTCATCTGATGATGGACACTTAGGTTGCTTCCATGTCCTGGCTATTGTAAATAGAGCTGCAATGAACATTTTGGTACATGACTGTTTTTGAATTATGGTTTTCTCAGGGTATATGCCCAGTAGTGGGATTGCTGGGTCGTATGGTAGTTCTATTTTTAGTTTTTTAAGGAACCTCCATACTGTTTTCCATAGTGGCTGTATCAATTTACATTCCCACCAACAGTGCAAGAGTGTTCACTTTTCTCCACACCCTCTCCAGCATTTATTGTTTCTAGATTTTTTGATGATGGCCATTCTGACCGGTGTGAGATGATATCTCATTGTAGTTTTGATTTGCATTGCTCTAATGATTAATGATGTTGAGCATTCTTTCATGTGTTTTTTGGCAATCTGTATATCTTCTTTGGAGAAATGTCTATTAAGGTCTTTTGATGGACATTTAGATTGTCTCCATTTTGGGTATTATGAATGAATCTTTCATAAATATTCATTCACATGTCTTTCTGTGGACATGTGTTTTCATTTCTCTTGGGTAAATATCCAAGGAGTGACATTGCTGGGTCTTATGATAAGTGCATACTTAACTTTATTAAAAACTACCAATTATTTTTTAAATACTTGTACTAGTTTACACTTTACGAGGAATGTCTGAGAGGTCCAGTTGCCTTACCTCCTCACACTTAATATTGTGAGACTTTAATTTTGACCATTCAAGTGGGCAAATTGTGCTCTCGTGGTTTTAATTTGTATTTCCTTGATGAGTCATGACGTTAAACATCTTTTATGTGTTTTTTGGCCATTTATAGATCTAGTTTTGTGAAATGCCTGTTCAAATCTTATGCCCATTTTTTTCAAATTGGTTGTTTGGCTTATTATTGTGCTGTAAGCTTTCTTTATCTATTTTGAATACAAGTCCTACATATCTGTATTGTGGTATTTTCTTCCAGTTTGAGGCTTGTCTTTTCATCTTTATTTTCTTCATAATGTTTTACACTTTGATGAAGGATAATTTATCAGTTTTTTCCTTTTATGGTTAGGGCTTTATCTCTCTTATCTAAGAAATCTTTGCCTACGTCAACATCACAAAAATACTATTTTTTCTTCTAAAAGTTTTATAGATTTTGCTTTTACATTTATGTCTATGAGCCATTTAGAATTAATTTCTGAATATGGTATAAGGGAATGATTGATGTTGGATTTTTTTCCCTTTAAGGATATTCAATTTTCCCAGAACTATGTACTGACATACCAATCCTTTCCCCAAGAAATTACCTTGGTATATCAACTGACAAATCATGTGTGAGTCTGCTTCTAGACTCTATTCTGCTGCGTGGTCTATATGTCTGTCATAGGCCAAAATCAGGAAGTTTTGAAATCACATACTATAAGTTCTCCAACTTTTTCTTTTCATTAGAATTGTTCTAACCATTCAAAATCCTTGAATTCCCAAAATTTGCATTGTAAAATTTGAAAGTAAATTTTTGTAAACAAGCCTGGTGAGATTTTAATTAGAATGACATTGAATCTTTAGATCAATTTGAAGTGAATTGACATCTTAACCATATTTAAGGTTTTGAATCATGAACATGGTATTTCTCTACATTTATTTTGTTTTCATTGATTTCTCTCAGCAGAGTTTTGTAACTTTCAGTGTACAGTTTTGGCATGTATTTTGATAAAATTATCCTTAAGTATTTCATGGTTTGGGCTATTGTAAATGATATTATTTTAATTTCATTTTGCAGTTGTTTATTGCTAGTATATGGAAGTACTTCACACACTTTCTATCCTATCACCTTCCTAAACTCACTTTTTAGTTGTAACAACTTTCTTATATACAAATTCTTTCAGAACGTCTAATAATTTCATGATCATGTTGTCTGTGTGTAAAGCCAGATTTTTTTTTAATTTAATATTTTTATACAGCAGGTTCTTATTAGTTATCTATTTTATACATATTAGTATATACATGTCAATCCCAATCTCCCAATTCATCCCACCACCACCAACCCCCCTGCCACTTTCCTCCCATGGTGTCCATACATTTGTTCTCTACATCTGTGTCTCTATTTCTGCCTTGCAAACCGGTTCACCTGTATCATTTTTCCAGTTTTATTTCTTCCTTTCCAATTTGTATGCATTTTATTTTTTCCTTGTCTTATTACACTTGCTAGGACCTCTAGTAAAATTCTGAATACAAATGATGAGAGTAATCATTCTTATCTTTTTCTCAATTTTGTTCAGACATTCCCACTAAGTAAGATATTAGTTGTAGAGGTTTTGTAGATGCCTTTCATCAGGAAAGTTCCTTTTAATTTTTAATTTTCTGAGAGTCTTTTCATGAAATCATGGATGAATGCAGATTTTTTGTCAAATGTATTCCTGCATCTATTAAGATCATATGAGTATTTTGTTAAATTTTTAATCTTATTATGTTAATATGGTGATTAGTAGATAAACCAACTATTTGCATGTATGTGTGCCCGTGTCTGTGTGTGTGTGTATTTACCAACCATCTTGCCTTGTTGAGGTAAACCCCATTAGATCATGATGGTGTCTTATCTTTCTATGTATGATTGAATTCAATTTGCTAATACTTTGTTACCCATGATTACTATAATCTCGAATTTGTATCACTTCAGGCCATGTTTACTTCTTCACATTCATCGTCCCCATTCAACTGAAACTGCATGTTCCTGTCACAGATGACCTCCAAATAGCTAAGCAATTTTTTTACTCATTTTTAGCCTTTAGTGTCATTAACTTTCTGGTAATAATCAACAGTGCTGGTCACCTTCTCCTTCCTGAAATTCCCATTCTTTCCTTTCCTGACCTTGTACTATACATATCATTGCTCTGTGATTTCCTTTGATTCTACTATGGGTTCCCCTTTTTCCTCTAGTCTTGTAGCACTTGGCATAGCATCTACCTTGATATGTCTCCTACCTTTACATGAACATGCCCTGCCTCCCTAGATTTCTATTATAAGACTCTCTTTGCATTGTCAGTGTCCACTACAGTATCCTCTCACAACAGATTTCAGGAACTATTTGTGGATGACAGCAAGTGTAGATTGTGAAGACTTCTCTAATATTTCTAAAGGATTTGGTGTCCAAAGAGTATATCTCTACAAGGACTTGCGTGTTACATTTTTTTCTGGAGACATTTATATATCAGCTGACTCTTCATTCTTATATTTTATACAGAACTTCATAGGAAAGACAGGAAGAGAATTTTCTTCTGTAGCTGATCCAGTATCTCATTTAGTTGACCCCCAAAACAGTCACACTTCAGCACTGACTCTTGTCTCAGACACTGACACTCTTGCACAGACCTCTGATATTACCCATCACTATATCACCAAATCCAAATAAATATCTCAGTCTTACCACAGTCTTTCACTATCATGAAAATATGAATACTTCTGTTATGAATCCTTGGAGCCCAACTCCTCTCTGTAAAGTCAAGAGGGAAGTGAGGAAAGAAAGGGTTAAAATCTCATTGATGGAATGTACCCTCTACCCTCCAGCTGTGAACAATTAAGTTTGTCAGCATTCCCTTCAGGAAACTCCTGCTGCTTTATTAGGACTAATAGGCAACAGAATTTTGACTCTTTGATAGGTGGGGTTATAAATCTACCATTAAGACTGGAGAGGACAGTCTTTGTGCTATGTGCACAAATAGAATCTTTATGGACCCCACAGGATGCTCAACCTAGGAATGTCCTATTTGTTCCAAGGTAGGAGTAGGAGGAGATGGAGGAACTAGGTATGGACTAAGGAATTATTTTATTTTAACCAAATTTACAATAGGGCAGGCAACAGCTGTGCAGAGCAAGATCTGTAAATTTCTCTGGTGTGTCAACCAAAGAATCTTTGCTTATGCGAAATTCTTTCCTTTACATATCTAGAGAAGATTTTATTACTTTCATTGAATTTTGTAAATTGTTTTGTATACATTCTTCTACATGAAAATAGCACTTCAACTTTTGGCAGAGAACACAGTAAAGATGAAGGAAAGAAATGAAATTTTAGTGTATCTTATTAATAAAATAAGAACCTATATGAGAGAACAAAAAAGTTCTATTAAACCATAAAGTGTTTTCAGCTCCCTTTGAATGCCACTTTATTTTGAAAGACTCCATGTTTAATTCAACAAATTAGATAAATATAGCTTCTCTTTGCACAAAAGTTTAATAAAATTGCATATAATTATAACCAAAAGTTTATTTTCAAAAGTAATTTCTTTTCAAAAGCCAAGAAGTCCATAGTTGTTTTAATTCATGACCAGGAAGCTTTTAAACTGGTAGAATATTCATCAAGAAATATTTCCAGCTCCCCAATTGGTGGTCCAGATACCTATTCTTAAAGAGTTCTGTTAGGGGAAATTATCTTAAATATCTGATGATCTTTTTCTGATCTCCCTGTATCAAAACTTGCTCTGCCGCATCTTTAGTCTCAAAAACTCTTGATCTTTCTAGAATATCAATCATTCTCATTACTTCCTTGCCTAACATCTTCAACATTTCCCCATAGAATTCAGAATAAAATTCAAATGCCTTCCCATGGTATACACAGTCCTTCATGATTTGGTTCTAGCAGCATTTCTGTCTCCCCACATTTATAGAGGCAGGATCTTCATGAGGGTAAGACTCTATCCATGAATTTTTTTATTTCTGTGTCCCAACACCTAACACTAACACTTAATGTTTCTAAATAGTTGGATGGATGAATGAATGAGTGAATGAGTGAATGAATGAATGATTTTATGTCTTTCAGGCCTTTGTTCATTGTTCATTGATGGTGCTCTCATTAAAAAGAGTTCATATGATGTTATTAAGATGATTTCATACTTCTGGAAGGGGTCCTGGGAAGTGTGATGTATTTGCATATCTATTAATTCAATAACATGTTGAGTAAGAGCAAGAGCTTCAGATTGTTTTAATTTAATTTAATTAATTATTGTGCTCTATACACAATAATTTCTCAAAAAAATATTGAACAAAGTTGAATGCTGCTCCTGTTTTCTACATATCCTCTTCCTATGCTTTCTAGAAATAAAATCAATTTTTGAGGCTGTTTTGTGTGTGGCACTACCACAGAGGGAGATAAAATTGTGGCATGAAAGAAGTAACTGAGTTTTTGGTGCCCAAATAACACCACCATCAGCTTTCAGAGCAAGGTGCGTCTAGTGGTCAGGAAGAGCTTCATGGAGAGACTGAAACTGATCTGACACCTGCAGAAAGGGAGGGGTTTAGATAGGGAGGGAGGTGTGCATTTCCCAAAGGGCAAGAGCTCAAGCAGCCGGGAATATTAAAGGCAGAGACAAGAGCAAAAGTGATACAATCCTATACAACCCCCATCACTATTCCTTTTATGTTGAGACATTAGTGTAATAGGATTACATATTCCTTCTGCCCAACAATTCCACTTTAATTTTATCACCATTCTAAAGGCATTAAAAAAACACTCTGGCTCCTCACTGAGCCACAATGCTAATGAGGTAGTGCCATTAGCATCAGGGCTTAGTCTGAAGTAATTACTTTCAGCTACATTTTGACTTCTTTACTGAAATGTGGGGATGTGAAGAAGCGATTCTGGAAGTACTTTTAATGGGGTTTAGAACAGATGCTTTCATCTGGAACACTGAGTCCAGGAACCGTCAACCACTTGGGAATGGGCATCCACAAAAATGATTATTTCTATGCAAAATGAATGACTAGAACCAGAATCCCAGTTCCCAGGATTTTATTGTTGACACTACTGATGACACTCTCTAAGGGTATTTTTGGTAAACTTCGGTTTCTGTGCTGTGTTTTCTCACTCTACAAAGCACCCCCTCCCTTTTTTGTAAGTTGATGGAGTTTTTTGTTGTAATTCTTGTTTTGTTTTTAAAATTGTGACTGAAAAAACAAAAAAAGAAGAAGAGTAAGGGAAATGAAACCTATAGATCAGGCTTCACTTATGAAATGTGATATGGGGGGAAGAGCAAAGATGAGAGAAAATAACAAACAGCTAGCAGAAAAGTGGACTTTATTACTTATAGAAAGTTTGTGACTATGAGTTGTAGTGGATGAAGGTATCAGTGTTTCTGTCCTTGAGAGGATAAAACAGTTGTATCTGGGAGCTATCTTGGGTCTCATTAGGCGGATATGTGTGTGTGGGGGGGAAGGGATTAGAGGGAAAACAATTACTGGACAGAAGGTGAAATGACCTCAAATAGACATGAAGTGGATGCTTAGGGGTTTTGCTGGGATGTCTTGGTTTTAGTCACACTGCAGTATCCACCACATATGCAGGTCACCCAACTCCAAAAGACCCCTCTCCCAGCATGGGCACAGTGATGGTCCTTCCTTGGCTTGGTTTCTTCCCCAGCCATCCTATTTTCATCCTGATGAGGTTTATGAGACACATAGATGATGCTTGGCTCATGGGTATTCTGTCTCCTTCTAGAACAGAACTTGCCTAGCTGCCATTATGCATTTCTTTTAGCATCTCACCCTTGTGCTCCCACAAGTCTCGCCCTCCTCTGCCCTCCACCCTGGGGCATCCTGTGCTCAAAGGCTATCACTCAGAGCCCTGCTATTGGTCCCAGTGCTGCCCTTTCTTCTTTTTGAAAACCTTTGTCCCCATCACAAATTTCCAACAGTCCCCCAGCCCATCCATGGCTCCAGCTTTTCACCTACTGACACTGGGCAAAGTACTTGTTTCTCCCATGAGGAGAGAGGCAGAGACAGCACAGCAATTGGGAAAATTCCGCAGACTCTAATGTTATCCTTGCGTTGGTTTCAGCATCACCTTTCTTGCTGATCCTGCTCTTCAGGTGACCTTGACATGGTATCTCCTCACAAATCCTTCTCCACATCAGGCCTCCCTCCACTGAGAAGCCCTTGTTTCTAGCTTCCCACTCTCCTTTCCCCTTTTCTCCATCTCCCACAGCACTTCACTGAGAGCTATGAGTTTGATACTTTCTTTACCTGGGCTGAACTGTACGCTCCCTGAGGTAGTAATCATGTTGTATTCTTTTTCTACCCTTTCAGCACTCCATAGTGATTGCTTGTTCACTACAGATATAGAATGAATCTCAGTTAGGTACTAGACTCTGTAAGGGGACACAGAGATATATTCATTCAACACTGATATTTTGAATTCTTATTATGTGTCAGGCAGTGTGCCCAACACTGAGGGACCCTGGCCTACTGCAGCTTTTGGTCCAGTGATGGAGACATCATACAAATACTTAATTTGCAAACAGTGGTAAAATTACTGTGGAAAACTACAGAATACCATAATGAGTTTCTAACAGGGTCATCTTACTTAGTTTGAGGGGACATGGTTTTGCTTTGGCACAGTGTGAATTTAACAATGAATGAGTGAATGAATGAATACAGCTAGGAGAAGGAGGAAATATGTGCAAGGAAGCTCCCTGCAAACTTAGCACACTTTATTTACTAAAAAATCCATGTGAAATACAAAAAGAGAAACTACTAATCATAATCAATAAAATTCACAAAATAAATAATTCGACTGGAAGTAATTTTAAAGATCCTCCAAAGCTGTGCTGTTAACGTTTTAGGGACCCTCCTGGAACTCTGAAACAAACAAATGTTTGCAGACAATTGCAGTGAGACCCCCTCTAAAGCTCATGAATGCCATGATGAGCTAAAAATATTTTTCTCACATTATTTTAGATATATGACATAATGTGCAGTCAGGGTATATTAGAATTTTCCAATCAGAGCTACTGTATACCCAGAATAGCGGGTCTTCTGAAAAACTTTGATTTGTTCAATAAATTCCAAAGAAAGGATGCTTTCCTTGAAAAAAAAATCCACAAGGGTCCAAAGACAAATCTAGAGTATATTCTCTTACACTTTGTTTTGGAGGAGTTGCAAAAAAAGGAGAAAAAGTCTATTAAAATGACAGATCCAAGATGTTTGGAGCATTTGCAAATCAAATCCATATCTTAAATAGGAACAAAGTCAAAACTAAATGTTATCTTAGTTTTCTTCTGAGTAAAGTGAGCTATTTTATTTCTCTTGTAAGAATGGGAATAAAAGAAAATACTGTGTCTGCCATGTGTACATGCTTCCAGACTAGTTCTTTCTAGTAGGAGAAAACTCAGCAAGAAAGGATACTGAACAAGTGTAGAACCACAAAATGAGGAAGAGGCAAAATCATTGTTTTCATTTCTTTTTGCACAATATAACAAAAAAACATGTTTCAAATTTAGAGAAAAGTTTCAGAATGTAGGGAACCCATTTTATAGAGTGGTTATAATGGCATAGGTTTTGAAGCCAAACTGTTGGATACAAATAAACTGAACAGCCTTGGTCTATGCATTTAACCTTTCAGAGCCTATTTTCCTCTTCTGCAAAATGGGGAAAATAATAATAATAACAAAAATAATAACAATAATAACCTCATAGGGCTGTGTAAACATTAAATAAGATAATCCATATAAAATACTTAGAATGATACTTGGCACATTTAAAAAACACAAGAAAGAAAATGGAAAAGAGAAAAAAAGAAAGAAAAAATATTCCACATTAAAGAGAGTTGAGTAAAAAGAGAATAAGATGTCTCCATGCACAACTACCATCTTTTAAAACACTTTTAAAATACAATATCAGAAACAAAAGTTGAGGAAAGAAAATTTCACAGATGTCCAAAAGAAAGAGGCAAAACATGGAAAAGAAATCAGAGAACCCCCGGGGCTGAGCCTGTTTATCCTTCTCTGCTGTTCCTTCAGAACTCAACTCCCAGGTGGCACTGGAGCCAGTCATGACCAGATTACAATCTTCCAGCTTGATGTCTGCTTTAAGAACTTTGCATTAAAATCAAAATATGCCTTTATGTCTCCATTTTAAAAAATGATTTTAACAACTACATGTTTATTGATGCTGACCTGTAAGATAGGTTTAAAATATACATAAATGTACATAAAACACAGTGGAAAGTTAAAAATGCTATCAAATGCCTCATCATCATATGAAAACATAAGTGAAGAAAATTATGCACAGAAAGACAGGCATTCACACCATGAGGCAAGTTATCTTGAATAAGTATAAAATGACTAATTTGCTAAGAGAGGGACCAACATTATGATAGGACCAGCCCAAAGGAGATTTCTTTTAGCAACTTTGTACTAAACAGGATGGACCCCTCACTGGTCTGCTGTGTAGAAACATACTTTGTCCCCCTTCAGAGAAGCAAGTAGAGTTTACAGTTGATCTCTGTTCCCTTGATTCTATTGAACAACTTTCTTTAATCAAGCAGCTGCTGCACTGCTAGCTGGCTTCCAGATTAAGCTACTCCAGACACAGCCTGCACCCCCTTGCCAGGGTCTGCAGAGCATCTTCATGCCTGTTAGGACACAGCAGATGCCTTGTAAGTCATTTGGCTGCTCGTGCTTCTGCTGCGTGCCAATTAGTCTACAGGCTGCTCTTTCTCCTCAGCCATCGAACTGCACTCCTATCTCAGGGGTGTCTCAGGAACCACGTGACTGAGACGCAAAATGATGGTGAGTCCAGTGTTTGTCATCAACCTGGACCTCAAATGGCCTTGGCAAAACCCTGAACCCTTAGAAGACGATTTTCAGAGTAGGTGCTATGAAAGTTAACTATTTTACAAGGTAAGAAGGGAAAGTATTTACACAGGAACTAGTTTTATGTGATGATTATGGGGTAGGGGTGGAATAAAGGAGCATTCATGGTAAACACATTTCTGGGTTTTAGTTCAAAAATGTTGTTTTTCTATTCCCTCACACCTATTGAAATGTTCTGTGTAGTTCTGTAAGTTTTAACGCTAAAAAATTAAACACATTAAGCTAGGGTTTGGTCAATTTTTTTTACTATAAACAAATGACAGTATATTTCTAACACGGCTATTATGAGTGAAGTTAATGGAGTAGGGAGCACATACTCGGGGATATGGGCTTTAGAGGCAGGGCATGAAAGAAAAACTGTTGAGTTTCTGCATGCACTTGGCAAAATCCTTCCAAAGCCACTTTACAAAGCTGCCCTTTATCTGCTGGCTCATCTCAGATACTCTTTTCATGAGGGTCCACTCTCAAATGTATTGCAGCCTCCCTTGGAAAACAAAATACAAACAAACAAAAAACTACATGAAAGAGAATCCTAAGAATGAATGCTACTTTCAGATCATTCATTTTACAATAGACAGAAAACACACTAAGAGTATCAACAGTGTAGAAAGACAAATATTGTACGATCTCACTTACACGTGGATTCTAAAAAAAGTTGACCTCATAGGAACAGAGAGTAGAATGGGGCTGGGGGTTGAGAGATGTTGGATAAAGGGTACAAACTTCCAGTTATAAGATGAATGAACTCTGGAGATCTAATGTACAGCATGGCGACTACAGTTAGGAATACTCTATTGTATATTTGAAATTTGCTAAGAGAATAGATCTTAAGTGTTCTCACCACAAAAAAGAAAAATGGTAACTGCATGAGGTGATGGATGTCTCAATTAGTTTTATTGTGGTAATCATGTCACAGTGTATATGTATATCAAATTATTAAGTTGTCCTTAAATATATGCAACCCTATGGGGCCTTCCCAGGCTAAGACCTTCCCTCCCTTCATGTCCTCTGCCTGCCTCTTGTTTGTAGAAAAGTTTTAGTCTCCCAGGCTTCCCCTGAGTCACAAAAGTCTGGCTCAAGAGTTAATGATTGGAAGAATGTGAACATGTAGTAACAAAAGATAGCAGTTAGTCCAGGGGAACTGGTGACAATTTAAACAATAGATCAGCCATATAGTGGAGTCACAGAATCTTTAGTTCCTCCCTGAAGGACATAGATAACAGTATCTGACACATGTTCCTCAGTTATTTTACAGACACTAAAACCCCCATCAGATGTTAACTGTTAACTTCATGAAGAAGAAGTTAACTGCATGATGACCATGAACACGTAGCCCCAAGACCATGGAGCCTAAAGATTGATGATATTAGCCCCTGTGACACCATCCTATTAACTCACCATCAACCAATCAGAGAATTGTGCATGAGCTGATCACACACCCTGCAACTCCCCTCCCTCACCTTGCCTTTAAAGCTCTTCCCTGAAATCCATCAATGAGTTGAGGTCTTTTCAGCATTAGCTACCCAGACTCCTTGTTTGGCACTTGTAATAAACCCTGCACTTTCCTTCACCACAACCCAGTGCCAGTGAACTGGCTTTACTGTGTGCAGGTGAGCAGACCCAAGTTTGGTTTGGTAAAATATACAACTTTAATTTGTCAATTATATCTCAATAAAGCCTTGGAAGGAAATATAAGGGAAAAGCCGGTGAAAGTTATATGGGAACACTCTGTAGTGTCACTACAACTTTCCTGTAAATCTAAATTATTCCAAAATTAAAAAAAAAAAATTAAGGTAATGGAAGCCAAAAGAAATCTATTGCATAAATATGACTTTAATAGAAAAATCAGAATCTTTCTTTTAGGGTGATGATAGGATTATGGGTGACTTTTTCACTATATTTTTTTCTGTAATGTAATATTGTTTCTATCAGTAAATAAAATAATCAAAGAATATGCACACAAAAAAGAGTATTGTTTTGTGTAAGGGACTACTTTTTATGTAAAAATGTCCAGATAGGTTAACCCCTAAAGACAAAATTTAAACCACAATATGTTCTCAGCCATAATGACAATTCTTTTCTTCCTAACTTCATTTTCTCCTGTTTGCTAACAGGCTACCTTGAGTGACCACAACAAATGGGGATGAGAACAGAGAATTCAAGCTGGCAGATGCTGGGCATGATATGTTTCTTGTTCAACACTGGACAGAAAAGAAGTCCCCTGGAGCCAGTCCTTAAACTGAAGTCCTTGTCCCCAGGCCACACATAAAGGCTTTCCATATGCACTGTTTCCTTAGGTTTGCCTGAGATGGCCAGCAGTCCATGTATTACATTGTTTCTCTTTCCCAGTAGCTATTTCTACCACCTTATAGAGGGAAGGCGAAACTTTCCATCTCCCAGAACAGCACAAAGGTTCACTGCCCTGGAGGGTAAAAACTGCTGAGGCACCACACAGAGGTGTGACCCAAAAATTGCCATTGTGGGTACAAAGGAAAATGACTGGAAACACAGAGGGGAAACACTTTTGCAAGTCAGGTGGTCCCCATATCCTTGCTTTCAATAAAATGAAACCAGGTAATCCAGTGAAGGATCATTTAAAAATATTTGATGGAAAAAATAGGAAGTGATTTTTTTTGGCATGTAACTTGGATGATTTTATTATGCATTAAGAAAATTTAAAAAACCATTTACTGATTTATGTTAAAAAGTTTCTCTCTGTAATACTGCAAAAGAAAATAGAGATAACACTGATGCTGAGCAATAACTGATATTTGACATACATTTCTAATAAAATTTTATCTTCTGTGTAAATGCATCAACATAAAAATAATAACAAATACATATATGGTGCTTACTATGGACCCTAAGTACTATACATTTTTAACTCATTGAACTCTGTTAAGATCCCCACAAGCTGGGACTTTCCTGGTGGTGCAGTGGTTAAGAATCCGTCTGCCAATGCAGGGGCCACAGGTTCGAGCCCTGGTCCGGGAAGATCCCACATGCCGTGGAGCAACTAAGCCCATGCGCCATGACTACTGAGCCTGTGCTCTAGAGCCTGCGTGCCACAACTACTGAAGCCCATACCTAGAGCCTGTGCTCCACAACAAGAAAAGCCACCACAGTGAGAAGCCTCCGCACTGAAACGAAGAGTAGCTCCCACTCGCCGCAACTAGAGAAAGCCAGTGCGCAGCAATGAAGACCCAACACAGCCATAAATAAATGAATTAATAAATTAACAATGGAAGCCAGAAAACAGTCGAACAAAGTGTTTTTTTATTAATTAATTTAAACCCACACAAAGGCTCTCCATTGACATTTTATTGTACTTTTTTTATCACAAATTCATCCATTCATCCAATTTGCTTTTTTAAAAACTCTATTGAATACCATAATTTAAATGGACAATATGAGGATTTTTATTAAATTTATAACAATTCTGCAACCATTTTCACAATCCAGTTTTAAAATACTTCCATCACCCCCTAAAAGTTCCATGCACAGTCTGCAACCAATCCTGAGTTCCACGTCCAGCCGCGGGCAACCACTGACACGCTTTCTATCTGTATAATTTTCCCTTTTCCTGAAATCTCAATAAATTTGACTCATCTGTTATGCATATATCGTGGCTGGTTTCTTTCACTTAGCATGATGTCTTTGAGTTTCACCCAGGTTTTTGCATATTCAGTGGTTCATTCCTTTTTGTTGCTGGGTGTGGATATTCCATACTTTATTCCATTCACCAAATGATGGATATTTGGTTTGTTTGCAGTTTTTGACTGGGAACAATGAATAAAGCTTCTATGTAGACTTACATGCAAGTCTTATGGGGACATATGTTTCCATTTCTCTTCGGTGGATACCTAGGAGTAGAATTGTTGGGTAGATTAGGAAATGTGTATCTATCAGCTTAAGGAACTGTGTGTGCCTGTTTTCCAAGTGGCTGTAGCATTTTTCATTTCTACTAGCAATGCAGGAGAGTTTCTCCATATTCTTGCCAATGTTTGGTACTGAAAGTGTTTTTAATTTTAGTCATCCAAGTAATGTGTAGTAATATCTCATTATGGATTTAATTTTCATTTCCCCAATGACTAATAAAGTTAAGCATCTTTTCACATGCTTATTAGCTAATCATATTTTTCCTTCGGCCTATTATAATATTTGGCTCATTTTTACTGGACTTTTTGTGTCCTCATCTTAGAGAGTTCTTTATATAGGCTTGAGTCCTTTATTGGATAAATAATTTACAAATATTTTCTTCTAGTTTTCAGCTTGACTTTTATTTTTAATGGTTAGTAGTTTCATTTTCTTAAACTTAAAAAGCAAAAGTTTTTAAATGATGAAGTCCAATGTATCAAAAAAAATCTTTTTGATATCATATCTAAGAAACATTTGCCTGCTCAAGGTGGCAAAGATTTTTCTTTTATGTTCCTTGTACAAGATGTAAAGTTTTAGCTTTATATTTTGGACTATTATCCATTTTGAGTTAATTTTATGTGTGGAGTAAGGTAAAGAATTATCTAAATTCTCTCAGAAGGAGGGGTAGAGATATGGCTATCCAATTGTGTCATGTTTGTTGAAAAATCCCTCCTTTCCCAACTGAAATCACTTGGTATGTTTGTCATAATTCAATTGACCATAAATAAGTCTTTTTTTTCTGGACTCTCCATCCTCTTTCTTGATATATACATCTGTCCTTATACAAATAATACACTGTCTTGATTACTATGGTGTTACACAGTAAGTTTTCAAATCAGGTAGGCTTTTAACAGTTTGACTATATATATCTGCGTGTGGATCACTTTCTATTTTTTTTAAACTTGGGGTTCATTGAATCTGCAGATTAATACTTTCCGTCAAATTTGGGAAACACTCAACCATTACTTTTTCAGGCTATGCTTTATTATTTATTTATTTATTTATTTATTGGCCACACCGCACAGCTTGTGGGATCTTAGTTCCCTGTGGCAGTGAAAGCATGGAGTCCTAACCACTGGACCGCCAGGGAATTCCCTCAACTGTTAAGTTTAAAATTTTTTTTGCCCGTTTCTCTCTCTCCTCTCCTTCTGGAATTCCCATAAGACATATATTGACAGACAGGACAGTTTTGTATAAGTCCCTGAGGTTCCATTCACTTTCTTCAATCTTTTTTTCTCATGATCTTTGGATTGAACAATTCCTATTGATCTATCTTCTAGTTCAATGATTCTTTCTTCTACCATCTCAAATCTGCTATTGAGATAATCTAGGAAGTATTTAATTTCAGGGTTTTTTTTTTTAACTGTAGAATATCCTTTTGGTTCATTTTATAGCTCCTATTTCTCTAATGCTATCCCCTATTTGGTGAGTTACTGTCATCATATTTTATTTTAATTCTTGGAACACAGCTTCCTATAATTCTTAGAACTGTAACAACTGCTCTGTAGTGTTTGTTTGATAAATCCAATATTTGGGCCTTCATAATTTTACTTTCTTTTTTTCCTGAATGTAGGTCACACTTTACTGTCTTTTTGCATGTCTCCTAAATCTTGGTTGAAAACTGGACATATCAGATGATATACTGTAGAAATTATGAGCTCTATTTTATTTTTCTGAAGGTGTTGTTGTTGTCATTATTGCTGTAACTTGCCTGAACTTAAAATTTGGAATCTGTCTCCCCTGCAGTATGTACCAACTGATGTCTCTGCTTAATTTTTAATTCTGTCTTTATTTTTTGGTTTTGTTTTTGTTTGGTTTTTTGGGGTTGCTTCTGGGTCTAATACCTTAGAAGTTAACTAATGATTTGGGCAGACATTACCTAACCACCTTGAGTTGTACACCTTCCATCTTCTGTGAGTCAATCTATGTGTAGTTTGGGGAGCACATTCAAAATTACAGCCAGTTCTTAGGTCTGCCTTGCCTTTTACTGTTTGCTTGCATGTAGTGTTTCAGTCAACTGGGCACGAGTACAGAGATTATCTCAGCCCTTCTATGACACTCTCATTTGCAGAATCTCACTGTTGATTCTCTGGATGATCCATAGCTCACCTCAAACAGGACATTGGACCATCAAAGTTTCCACTGAAGCTATAAGTTTTAGTTGACAGAACAGTGATTTTGCACCCCACCCCAAATTGTTTGCCCCCTCTAGCAGCAAAGCTGTTTGTTTGTTTGTTTTGCATCCATCTCTACTCTGGTAAGCTGGAAAAACTACAACTGGGAAGGATGACTGGGAGCAGCCCAAGAAGGCTGCAGATATCCTGATGTTATTATTTGAATCTCTAGAATTATTTCAGTAGTAAATGCTTCTCAATTTTCTATCTGGTTTTATTCAATTTGCACAGGCCTTAAGTGGTCATTTTTGACAATTATGGGCAGTTTTATACTTGCTTTTTGTGGAGAGTGTCCTCCAAATGCTTCACTTCGCCTTAACTGGAAAGCCCTCTCATTTGTGTGTTTTTAAAATGGATGCTGATGAATAACAAAACACTCCAGTAATTATATTCTATTAGGTATATTTAAAAGAGAGATAAAACAGTTTTGTTTTAAATCATCAACATTTACAGTATATGGGAAATGACATACCTTAACTCTTAACATGATTAAAAATTTAAGTTACCAACCTAAAAATGTGTGAGGGTATGTGCAGTTCATAAAAATTTAGTAGGTACATAAACCAAAAGCTTAAAAGTTTAAACTCCTAGCCCTAGATAACAGGAAAGTTTCAAGATCCAACTCCTGGGCCTAGAGAACTGTCCCATAATCATTTGAAATATACCAGCTCTGAATGGAATCATGCCTGCTGATCTTGGCTAGAATGGCTCAGTTTTAGTAAAAATGACTGTGTTCTGTATCCTATTACACCCTGCTTAAGTTTGCCCACACACAAAATACGAACTAAATGCATTTGAATTTTTCTAAGGGTTAAAATTAGGCTAGCAATTGCATTCTTTAGTTTCAGTGCTTCGTATTAGGTACAAGACTGTTCTTATACATATCATACAACACCCACTTACAATTAGAAAGTCGCAAGTAACAGTCATTTAGAAATTATTCTGGAATTTTCAAAAATTTATGATGTTAGGAGTTTATAGTTCTTTCCAAAATACATTTTATTATAATCTAACAGACCAATAACTGCACTTCAGTTAGGCAAGTTGCCTCCTCAGCTTTCAAGAGATTTATGGTAAAGTAACAACAGGCACTTACCAAAAATAAATACTCTACAAAACATTGCAGATCACAGATGACGAGTTAAACCTCTCAAAATAAATATTATTGTACTAGTTACTGTGCATGAGATATGTAAAAGTATCAAAACCAATACAGGGAAATAATTTAAAAGCAACCGAAAAACTAAGCTTCTAAGAGAGACAAATGTATTTCACAAAGTAGTGAATTTCTCATTTTTACATCTCAATATACGTCAAAACATGGTCTAAGTGATTCTCTCTATGGAAGGATATGGTCATTAGAGAGCAGAAGGCCAAAGAGGGACTCATTTTTTACTTACTACTTTTTTGGACATTTAGAATTTGACTTCCAATATCACGTGCATGTATTACCTATTCTAAAATAATAAATAAATAATTGTAAAGCATAAAATGATGGAAATATCTTCTACCAGTTATAAAGACATGTTTCTTATTAACTCAGGTATAACTTTTCTAATGAAATTACCCATTGTTCTTTGAATACACATTAGTAAATCAAGTGTAAGGAAAACAAGAGGTAAGTAATTGGAGTCAGCAAAACCAAAAGAAAAATAAGGATGGTGAGAAAAAAGGATAAGTTTTAAGGTAGAGACAGTACAATGTGAATTAAAGAATGGAGAATGTGGAATTAAGGAAGAAATCTGGGTTTTTATACACCGTTTCATCACTTTCAACTTTGAGAGTATATGGCAGGCTGATTAGAAAAAAAATGGTGATTTCAGAGCTAAGAGACATAATTTAACTCGTGGTAGTACTGTTTTTTCCCAGTTGATTATCTTGCAAGAAAAGCAGGTGTAGAGGTTAAGAATACTGCCTCTAAAGTTCAAATTAAGTCTCTGCCACTTATTATTAAGTGGCCTTGGCTACAGTACTTAACTCTCCTCACCCCCATTTCCACATCAGTAAAACAGACTAGTGACAAAGTCAACGAGGTAGCACACATAAAATGCAAAACAGCCTGGGCACAAACCAAGCAGTCAATAGATGTCAGCTATCACTGTTAAGGGTTAACAGTGTTGATTTGAATCTCATGGCTTAAAAACCAGTGATAACAATTTATCACTGTGTGAAAGACCTGCTGTTCTATTATAATTATTTGTGCATTTGATTAGACTTAGCAAATATGAGTTAATTGATAAGGTGGAAAGTTGTTAGATTTTAGAATGTTTATGACTTGCTGCTCAGGGAAAAGGCAACCAAACTGCCATGGTGTCTATGTACATGCTCCATTATGCCCAAATTAAAGGACTAAAGAAACAAATACACGTAGTGTATTCAAAGAAAAAAAAATTTATTTCAAGATGAATGAAAGCTCAACGGGAAAGGTAACTTATCCCAAAAATTAAAAGTTTCACTGTGAAAAAAGATGCTTATTCTGCATTGCATAGATAACCTGACATCACAATGACTCTGTAACTGCATGAGTCCAAAAATACAGAATGCTTTAAAAGGCAGCAGGAGAAAGGGGATCCTGAAATACCTTGTGAACAGCCAGAGCACATAATTGGGATTCATTTCCAGGCAATCAATCAGCTTGTTGAGTACTAAAATGGAAGTGTTGTTTAAGATACGCATGCCTGGTTCAAGATCCACTGACTTCTGTCACTTGAATCAGTACAAGTTATAGTCTACATTAGCTCTGCAGTTGCAGAAAAACTGAAAATCTTAATGAGATCAAGTCTCCTGAAATGATCTATAAATTCAATATGATTTTAATTGAAACTTTATAAATTTGGAATATTTAACATCCAAGAAGAGCTAAGAACCCACAGAAAAAAATAGAAAGAAATTAACCAGTTGAGAATAGTTGTTGTACCAAACATCCATAATTATTATAAGGTTATAATATTTAAAACCATATGGTATTAGCACAGGAAAAGTAAAAACACTCACAGATATGTGGAAACATCAGTGGGGAAAGGCTGGACCGCTTTTTTCTAAATCATATGCTGATCAGTATTTTTTGATATAGTGAAAGAAGAACTGTACTCCGGGTTACTCTGTGCACACTGAAAAAGTCAATTACAGGTTCTTTAAAAACTTAAATATGAAAAAGCAAAACTAAAAAATTTTTAAATAGAATATAGGAGGATCTTTATGTATTTGGAATGGAGAAGTATTTCTTAAATAAGACACAATCAATATAAACCATAGAGGAAGTTATTATTAAAATTAATAACAGTATTAGTCTTCTTGGGCTGTCATAACACAGTACAACAGACTGGGTTGTTTAAACAATAGAAATGTATTTTCTCACAGTTCTAAGTTCAAATCAAGGCATTGGCTGTCCTGGTTTTTCTGGGGCCTCTCTCCTAGGCTGGCAGATAGCCATCTTCTTCCTGTGTCTTCACATCATCTTCCTTCTGGACTTGTCTGTGTCCAAATTTCCTCTTATTAGGGCACTAGTTGTATTGAATTAGAGCTCACCCTAACAACCTCATGTTCACTTAACTACCTCTTTTAAGATCGTATTTCCAAATACAGTCACACGCGGAAGTACTGGGGGTTAGGACTTCAGCATTTGAGTTTTGGGCTGACACAATTCAGCCCATAAAAATAGGTAAAGACTTAAAACAGGCTCTTCACAGAAAAGGAAATCCCAGTGGCCGATAGTGCACTATAAAAATATGCTGAATCTCATTAGTATTTCATAGAAAAACAAGTTAAAAACCACAGAGGCACACCATTTTACACCCAACAGATTGGTCAGAATTTTAAATCTGACAGTATCAAGTATTGGCAAAGATATGGATCAATTGGATTGCATATATTTCACTAATAAGACTGAAAATTTATCTAATGATCTTAAAATTTATCTAATGACCTTAAATTGTTTTTGATTCATCCAGTAATGCTGATGGTGTCCATGCCTTAAGTTTCAGAAATGTCAATCCTAGGAATATTAACTAGAGAAAATCTCGTACATTTACACCAATGAGCATGTAAAAATTGTTCACACCAGGACTGTTTGTGATAGGTAGCAAAATAGTGGAAAACCAGAGGGAGAGCTTCAAGATGGCTGACCAAAGTCTATCAATAGCATTATGAATACATAGTAATACAATCCTATAATGAAATATTCTACAGCCATTGAAAGGAATCAATTACAGCTAAAAGCAAAAATGTAGATGAATTTCAGGAACATAAAAGTGAGTGAAAAAAAAATTTCAAAGAAAACACCCAAAGAATGATGATTTGATTTATATAAATTTCAAAAACATGAAAAACTAAAAAAAAAAAAAAAATTAAGGATACAAACATATATGGTAAAGCCATAAAAAAAACAAAAAAAGGACAAATAAACATAAAATTCTGGATAATGGTACCCCTGAGGCAGAAAGGATTGGGGGAGGAGCACACAATACAGAGGTTTTCACTGAATTCATTTGAAGCTCTAAAATTTATCGAATGTTTTATTACAATTTTTGTTATACATTCAATATTTACCAAAAATATTGTACAGTAAAAAGTTAGAACACATAATACATCTATTTCACAATAGCCTATTATGTGAAAGTATATTCCATTTTCCATGTATAACATTTCAGTCATCAGAACTACACTGGAATTGACATGGTGGGGAGGGAACAATGTACATGAGTTCCAATTTTTTAAACCAAATATTCAAATTCAAAATGCATGTGGGTATGCAAAGATGAAAGTGATATTTCAGAAAAGGGAATTTGAATCCAAATAACAGGCTATCTGGCAGAGAGAGACAAATTTCATCTGTGGCCTCTTACTTTTTTTTTATAAGCCTTCATATACAGAGCCAGGATTCCATGGCCTGAATGAATAACCAATTATTGGTCCAAAGGAAAGGGAAAACCATAGACTGTGTTCTGATTCATCTAACACTGCTCCAGAAAACACAGTACAGTCTCAGGGGACACCACCTAACCCCACAGTCCTGGGAGAGCTGCTGCCTGAATTCCTGGGCTGCTAGGCAAGGGGTGGGTAGAATATAGGAGGTTAGGCCTGGGAGGGGAGAAGCAGCCTGTCTTGCGAAGTTGCCCAGATTTCTGCCCTAACTTCTGCCTGTTCAATAGCTATCCTTAATATTTTTACTATAATCCAAAAGCAATTAACATGAAAGCTGCTTTTAGAGACACAGGGGATAGTTAAATATAGTACTTACTCTGTTAGAAACAAGGATTCCACCATTTTTCCAAAGTTAAGAAAATCCCAGAGAAGTGCTTCCCAGATTTTTATAGCTCTCTTCCATCTATTCCAGATCTTCAGTACAAGCGGGAATGGAGAATTTAGCCAAGAAAGACATATGGACAGAGATAACAGACCAACTGCGTTTCTCTTCAGGGGTTTTTGGAGCCATCATCCCTATCTTACTATACCCATCACAAGCTTTATAATAATTTCTGAAACTCTGTGCCTTTTATCCTAAAAATCCCATCCCTGGTTAGGTATCAGACATACTAATCCTCAATCATGGCTGGAATAATCATTGAGTATCAACAGCACATAGTAAAAGCATCCCTAACCACAGATCAGGTAAAATTCGGAAGCCAGATCATTCAATACCTCCAATATAGAGATCATTCTAAAGATGGAAAGACTTGTTTCTCTACTTGGAAATTAAACATATGCCTAAAAGATTATGCTGTGCAAACATCTTCATGACTTGTAACTAACCTGGATGTAGTTAAGAGATAATGAATTGCATAAACATGGTAAAAGGAAAGCAACCACCCTTCTCCCCAACCTTCCAGAAGGCACTGCTGAGCACAGCAGGGGGATAATACTGCTGCTGTGGCCTGGTTAGGTTGAGAGCATCATCAAATGCAATTAAATTTCACAAAATGTCAAAATGCAGCAAGGAAACTATAATGCATAATGTCACACAGCTCTGCATCTGGAGAAATTTTTTGCATAATTTATTGAGTGTGTGCTTAAGCACTGCATGATCAAAGCAAAAGGAAGAAAAAGGAGAAAGGCCCACTACAGTGGACCCTGACTGATCATCTGAAACACAAATCTGTGATTTGCATAGTGAATATAGAACTGGGGATTACAGGGAAATGGAGCCCTAAATCACAGGTACAAGACTTGGAGATTTAGGGAACCATAACAATGAAACTTTCTTTGAAGCTTAAGTTATAGGAGGGTTAATCACTTTCTATTCACAGGTCCTCACAGTTATTACAAAAGCAAAAGGAGTTTGAAAATTATGAGTTTTAAGCACAGCATTGGCTGGTCACACTGAGAGTTAAGTATCTTCTGTTAGTCTAATAGTAGAAACCCTTCTAAAAGAAGAAGGAGCTTTATTAAGATGCTAAAGATTTCTTCACAGGAATATTACAGTTTGGAGCTCTAATTACAGGGCACAACAAAAATGACACAATGTGGCACCTTGAGTATCAGGCTCCATTTTTTTTTTTTTTTTTTAATATTTATTTAGTTGCGCCAGGCCTTAGTTGCTGCAGGCAGGCTCCTAGTTGCGGCACGTGACCTCCTTAGTTGCGGCATGCATGTGGGATCTAGTTCCCTGACCAGAGACTGGACCCAGGCCTCCTGCACTGGGAGCGCGGAGTCTTAACCACTGCGCCACCAGGGAAATCCCAGGCTCCATTTTTAGATCCAGCCCCATAATCAGCTGTGACAGAGAATGAGAATCCATGAGGTGAAAGGGAGCAGCGCCAGATGCTGGGAGACCGCTCAGTTTTGGAAGGAAACAGCTGATAGTGGAGCACCCCTGTCCAACCAGAAGCTCAAGCACTGTCACCTGAACTCAGCCCATGGGGAGGAGGCTGCCAACACCAGCTCCCCTCTAGGGCCTCCTAGGCCATCAGGACCAGGAGAGCCGCACCACGACAGCTGGAAGGAACCTCCAGTCTGAAATCAGGGGATGCGGGGGTTTGCAAGCTTGGCTGGGCCTTAAAATCACCCGACCTGCTCATGTGACACATCAGGAAAAAGAGCAGCACAGAGACAACTGAGTGAGAGTCTTACCCTTAGGACGTGGACTCCACTTTTCTAACTGCAGGTCCTCGATCTCTCACTGCACGAAGCAGATCAACAGCACTTGGTAGAAATGCAGATTCTCAGGCAGGATCTATTGAACCAGGAATTATTCTTAAAGAGCCCCCAAAGATTCCCACGCACATTAAGGTTAGAAAATAAAGTACTGCTCTACACCACACTGCTTAACTCTTCGAATCCAGCAAAGCACAGACTCTATAGACAAACTCCTTGGGTTCAAAGCTCAGCTCCTTCACTTACTAGCTGTGTGATTCTGGGTAAACTCAAACTCTCTGTCTCTCAATTCCTTCTGCAAAATCATCACAATATTTACTTCACAAGGTTCTTGTGGGGAGTAAACTAATGAATGTATGGAAAGCGCTGAGTATGATGCCTGGCATAAAGTAAATTCTATAAAAGTTTCAGCAATTATTATTTTAATATTAATTTTATTTATGATGATTTGACAAGGAAAACATTAGAAAGTTATCATCTACCAACTGCTGCATATATATGCCTCTGCTTAAAGGTATGGATTTTGCAAGACGATATAGTAACTCCTTGGTATCTTCAAAGAACAGAGAAACTTCCAGGCTCAGTATAAAAGGGCTGCTTAGTGTCTTGTCCCTTCTTTCTCCTCCAGTCTCCTCTTGCCACAATGAGAAAAATGAAAACAGCCACATTTCTTAGGAGGCAGATGAATTAAGCCAAATGCCTTATTAGTTACATGTGTCACTTAAAATTCTGAGCTTGAGGCTTTACAAAATCATTTTTCCATATCTCCTTGAAAGCTTCATTAAAATAATACTGACTCCTTAGAGACTAGGAGATCAATTCTTTTCTCCCACACTTTCCTCCCCAAAACTGTCCCAGAGTTCTGGGTTACCCAGTGTAGGTCAACTAAGCATGTTGAAGATACCCACAAACAAGCCACATTTCCACCTCACTTCACAAAAATTAGGAAGTACAGCTTTTTAAATCTGTTGCAATTTTGCAGTCAGAAAATCTAGAAAAATAACTATTTTAATTTGTGCACACAGGTAAGTTTGGGGTTATTTCAAAATGTAAAATCTTTCTCCAATTTTTAGACGTGTTATTCCTCTTCCTTGACTAATTACACAAGCTGGGAAAGAGTGAAATTTAGTTTTGTTTACAGACATAGGGGCATGTTTATAGCCTCTCACGGACTTAGATAGCTCCAATCATTGTGAACTACTTACGATTTTTTCCAATGTATCAGATTCGCTCCATTTTATGCATTTTTTACATGCCTAAAATGTCCTTTCTCAGTTTTAAATGGTGTTGATACTTTCCAGCTTCAAACCACAAGGAACACACCGTGTTTATTGACAGTTGAGTCTATTACTCATTGCAGAAAGGGAGAATGACATCTTAGAACTCTGGGATGCCTCAGGAAGAGGGTTTAGAGGGAACCTATCATAGGATTGGGGATAGTATTAGGTGAATACAGGGAGGAAGGAAGACCTTTGCTCAGGACTGGTTGCTGGCTGCAATTGAGTTTCACAATAAATCTTATCAATAAGGGGGAAGAATAGAAGCAAAGCTAAATCTGTCATTTGTAAGGAAGGAACAGTCGCTCATATTTTCTAGGATGGAGGAATATTTGGCCATTTTTGAGGTTTGGACAATGTTCCAGCTTTTGTCTCTGTTCAGACGTGATTTCAGAGTGCCCTTGTTTTTGACTTGATCCATCTGAGCACAGATTTGTCAACATTTTCGGATGTTGCAGTTCTGTGAAATTATTTACGTGCAGCAGGACACCCAGGTCTGACCGTGAGTGCCAAGCCAGTTCCCAACTGGCAGCAGCTACTTTTCTCACCAGGAAAACCCCTCACCCCGCAAAATCCAGGAGTGCCCCTGTGAGCCCACCCCACACCCCCCTCCCAGGATGGGTGTCTGTCCTCAGTGCTCCAGTGGCACACGGGATGGCCGCTTCGGGAGCATGTGTGGAGCTGGGCTGTCCACGTCTGTTTACTCCTCCTCCTCCCTGCTGCATGGTGAGCACTTGCTGGCAGGACATTTTACCTGTATGTGCTCAGTGTCTCCTGTTGTCCCTGAGACTGTTTCTCCACTCTGCTCCTCTCTATTCTCTCCAGGAGCCTGCCCTGTGTGGGCTACAACTGGCCCCCATGGCCTCTGTCTTCCAGTTTGATTTCGCTGGGCATTCCTGACATGAGATGGGAGGAAGGGAGGTCAGGGAAGATTCCAGCAAGGCTGCCTCAGGATGGATGTGTCACTCTTTTCACGTCTCAACATTTCTACAGGATTCTCTCCTCTGGCTTCGAGTAACTGTTCTCTTCCCTCTTCCCTTCAGGCCTTGGGGTGATAACAGTAACTCTGCCCTTACTAGCCTGGGGCACCAACCCCTGTGGGGTCTATACTTTCTGAACAAACCCTCGTCCAGTTATCCTAACTTGAGTGTGTCTTCTTTCCTGTTGTGATTGTGGCCCATACACTGTGTCTCTATCTGGTTATGTGTCTACTTCTGTGCCATAGATGATTCCACTGCTGAGAATAAGACCCCAACCTCATGTGTTTATGTTCGGGACCTAGCCCAGTGCCTGGCAGTTACCTGGATGGATGAATATATTTACTTTTCATATTAAAACTTTCCCTTTTTTTCCATATGAAGAGACTTTTCCAGGTGGGTAGGAAAGAGGTGGCTGGTTATGTATGGCAGATTCTCCTGAAGGGACTCAGGCAGCATGGGGAATAAGACACACAAGGGAAATATCCCTTGAAGCAATGGTTGAGGGAGCGGGGAGGGGAGCTGATGAGGGGTGGGGGAGGTGCATGAAGGGTAATGTATGTTGAAAAAAATTATAATTATTTCCATATAAATCCACTTATTCTTACCTAATCAAATTCAAAGACACAAAATATTTTACCTGGGTAAATGATATTTTGAAATGAACACAAAAAGGTTTTAGGAGCTTGCCTATCAGATCCAATGACTCTATGCAGCATAACCCACCATCTTCTCAAGAATTATCTCACACAGATGGGATGGCTTTTTAGAGGTGGCTTTTTCAAAATGCATTTTGTAGAAAACAGCCACATTTCTTCACATAGGAGGCAGATGGATTACACTGAATGTATTACTAGTAACATAGACCGCTTACAATTCTGGGCTTGAGTGCCTTACAAAACCATCTTCCACATCTGTCTACAATTTCAACAAAATAATACCCGTACCCAGAGACGAGGAGATGCTATCATGTCCTTCCTTTCCTCCACTTATCCTTTAAAATAAGTCAGGTTGCTACAAGCAAGCAGAGGTTCTACATTTAGAGTCATCTCTGAGAAAGATCATTGGAGGGTGACAGGATTGCCATCTGCAACAGAAGATGGTGGAAATTAGCATGAAGATGATTTAATTATTTCTTGATTCCAACAGAGGTTTCACCTGATTGTTCTCCAGCTGTTCTGTATTAAAATAAATTGCACACATTTAAAAGAGCTGGTAAACAGGGTAATAATGATTCGTATGCTCTCGCATTTAATTAGTCAACTTTGTACAGAATTATTTGAGGTATAAATAAAGCAGGAACTGAATAGAGAAACACTACTTAATAGTGATCCAAAAAGGGGAAAAAAAGTGTCTGAGAATATTTTTTAGTTCCCTGCCTTATGCAAGGTGATATATCAGTGATACAAAATCTCTACATTTTGTCCTCTAAAAATATCTGAAGGCAAGATGGGAAGATATTCAAAAAAGAAGAAGGTCATGGGATATTAAGAGATCTCAGATTCTCTTACAAATATCATCTGTTAGTACATGAAATAGAAACAGATTCTGCATATTCCTAAGGAATGTTTGGATAAAGGAGTGAGAAGTAAAGTAAAACTAATAGTGAGAATCTGATTTTTGTAACATTCTATCAGTGAACTATAGTTCCTACTAAAAGATTTAATTCAGCAAGTATGGAAATGAATAGTAGCCTAAATGTCTAGCAAAGCAGATATATGTTTGAAACACACATATGTTTAAAACCCACACATGCATGACACAAAACAATGTGATAATAAAATATCAGAAAATAAATATTAAGTTCTTAAAAGAAAAAGTTTAAAACTAGATAACTACTTAAACCTACATGACTACAGAAATCGCTTGCTTCTTGTGCAACCAAATAATGCAAGAAGGCATAAAAATTTCTAAATCTATCTAATATGAGCTTTACTTCTAAATCATCTTTCTCTCATTTATGTGAATGAAGTCAGAAAATTAAATAATATCATAACATACAAAAATTTTGTTTAGTATTAAGGCAATTAAAGAGACATCTAGGAGAAATGAAATGCTACTTACAAGCTGTATATGTATTGACGTTTTCTGTCACATTAGCTGCTGCATTTGGGGCACACAGTTGACCAGTCTTCCAAACTGGTAGGTAAACTCCAACATGACTCTGGTATGTTCCATCCATTCTGGGTGTTTTTATTATACTTTTTTCCTTGGCTATGATTCTGTCCATTCACTCACTTTCTTTTCATTGGAATAATGAAGGCTCTTTATTCAAATATCCATAAGCTATGACTTGTGCTATAATTGTGTAATAGATGTTTTCTTGTAGTTTTAAAATTACCTCTCTTGATGAGTATACTATTTTCCTGAAAAGAGTGGATTAGTTGATATTTATTAAGTTAGATGATGTGCAAAGCAAGGATTTCTGGGGGAAAAAAAAAATGACATGAACTCCAAGAGCTTGGTAACCTATTACAAAAGGAAAGGCACAGATACATGAAAGGTTAATTAAGAATACGAACTAGCAAATGGTAATTGCTGAATAAGTAAATCAATAAGTGCTTTGGGTTTTCAGATAAGTTGCAACCAAACTAGGCAGGGTGTTTGAGAAAATGTATCTAAAGGATGGCATTATGTCAAAAGAAATTATGGGGGAGAAGATATGGAGGTGGACGACAACACAGGAAAACCATGGCAATCACAAAGCACAAGGTACATTTCATGGCAGTGAGGAGAGGGATTTAGGGAGCAAATTACTTCAAAATAGCAGTGGGAGATGAGGCCAGAAATGTGGATGTGAGGCCAATCAGCCTACAGATGCAGAGCAAGACAGTTCCAGGGGTGGTAAGTCATGGACTTTAAGACCAGACAGATGTCCTTTCAAATTTTGGTTCAGCCACCTACCAGCCCCATTTCCTCACCTGCAAATTGGAGATGATAATGGTAGCTACCTCTCAGAATTCCTGTTAGTATTAAATGGGAAATCTCCTTTTTCAGTGTGTAGCACACATAAAGGGATCAAAAAAGTATGATTTCCTATTACCAACCACACTGAGGGGTCTCGGTCTTGTTGGGTCACCATTAGAAGGGTCTTGGTGTAGAGTAGTGACATGATGAATCATTTTATTATAACCAGAACCGAGCCTCTTGCCTCTGCACTAAGCTGTTGGCTCCCAATAACCCTCCACATCTGCTCTTAAAAAGGCTAATCGTCACAGGACATTTAACACCGACTTGGATCAAGAAAGACATAGATTCACATAGTGAGTACATGTGTTATTCTTGACAACTTATTTTCTCTGAACTCTTGCAGGCAGTTTTCTTGCAGGTAAAAAAATGTAAGTAATAAAAGAAACACGTACATATTATGAGGTTTAAATGAGATAACTATAGCAAAAGCATCTCACTAAAAGAGAGCCAAGCACACATCAGGCACACTATAAAGGTGACAATACTTGTGAACACTTCTGAGCCCCACTTTATGCCTACCACTGGGCATTATCTATTTAATCATCCTAACAATACTATGAGGGAGATGGTGTCTTTAGTCCCATTTTACAGATGAGGAAACTGAGATTAGAAAGATGAAGTAAATTATCGGGTCACAGAGCCTGGTGGTGGCAGAGCTGTGTCTGATTCAGGCAGTCTGACCCCAGAGACACCACCTCGCCCTCTCCTTCCCACCTACTCAGGACCTGGAGAGTAATTTCATGGGCTAGTGTCAGCACCCCCGGCCCAGGGCCTCCCTGACCTCACTGACTCACTGTGAAGATGCCTTAGGTTCACAGAAAAGCCATAATCAAAGGGAAAGCTTTTGTGTTCTCTAGGAAGTTGTTACTTATTACCCTGCATTTCATCCTTAAAGTCAGACACTGACGGCCATTGCCAGTATCCAGAGAGGCCGCAAGAGTCAGCTGAGGTCTCAGCTCTTCCCCCCTCACCTCTCATTACCTTCTAGAGGGCACATTTTGGTCAAAATTACCATCTTCTTTTTCTAAACTTTTTAAAAAATTTTATTTATTTCATTTATTTATTTTTGGCTGTGTTGGGTCTTTGTTACCGTGCGCAGGCTTTCTCTAGTTGCGGTGAGCGGGGGCTACTCTTCGCTGCGGTGCACGGGCCTCTCATTGTGGTAGCTTCTCTTGTTGTGGAGCATGGGCTCTAGGCACGTGGGCTTCAGTAGTTGTGGCTCATGGGCTCTAGAGCGCAGGCTCAGTAGTTGTGGTGCATGAGCTTACTTGCTCTGTGGCATGTGGGATCTTCCTGGACCAGGGCTTGAACCCACGTCCCCTGCATCGGCAGGTGGATTCTTAACCACTGCGCCACCAGGGAAGCCCAAAAATTACCACCTTCTGAACACAGCCAGCCTTCTCCCCCTCCTAGTTGTGACCTGATAAAACTTGCAATCAAGCTGCCTCTGCCTCCTCAGGAGCCTGAACTGCTCACGACCTGCTTCTCTGTTCAAGCCCTCACTCCACATCAGGCTTCCCCCCGGTCTCTTTGCCAACAGTCATCTTTCTGTACTCAAAACCTCCTGCTTTTCTTCATCTGTCTCAATGTTGCTTTCCTCCCTCTATTGTTCATCTTGAGAAGCTTCTCATTTCTTTCTTTTGACAACACAAGGCCTACTTTTTTTAAATGTCAATTTCCACAGAACATTAATGTAACTGAAACTGTTCACTTACATTTATTTGAAGACCTACATCCAGCACTTTACTGGGGAAAATGAATATACCTTACTTTTTTTTTTTAACATCTTTATTGGAGTATAATTGCTTTACAATGGTGTGTTAGCTTCTGCTTTATAACAAAGTGAATCAGCTATACATATACATATGTTCTCATATCTCCTCCCTCTTGCGTCTCCCTCCCACTTCCCTATCCCACCTCTCTAGGTAGTCACGAAGCACTGAGCTGATCTCCCTGTGCTATGCGGCTCCTTCCCACTAGCTATCTATTTTACATTTGGTAGTGTATATTAGTCCATGCCACTATCTTACTTTGTCCCAGCTTACCCTTCCCCCGCCCCGTGTCCTCAAGTCCATTCTCTACATCTGCATAATTATTCCTCTCCTGCCTCTAGGTTCTTCATAACCTTTTTTTTTTTGTAGACTCCATATATATGTGTTAGCATACAGTATTTGTTTTGCTCTTTCTAACTTACTTCACTCTGTATGACAGATTCTAGATCCATCCATCTCACTACAAAAAACTCAATTTTGTTTTTTTTATGGCTGAGTAATATTGCATTGTATGTAAGTGCCACATCTTCTTTATCCATTCATCTGTCGATGGACACTTACATTGCTTCCATGTCCTGGTTATTGTAAATAGAGCTGCAATGAACATTGTGGTACATGACTCTTTTTGAATTATGGTTTTCTCAGGGTATATGCCCAGTAGTGGGATTGCTGGGTCATATGGTAGTTCTATTTTTAGCTTTTTAAGGAACCTCCATACTGTTCTCCATAGTGGCTGTATCAATTTACATTCCCACCAACAGTGCAAGAGGGTTCCCTTTTTTCCACACCCTCTCCAGCATTTATTGTTTGTAGATTTTTTGATGATGGCCATTCTTACTGGTATGAGGTGATACCTCATTGTAGTTTTGAACTGCATTTCTCTAATGATTAGTGATGTTGAGCATTCTTTCACATGTTTGTTGGCTGTCTGTATACCTTCTTTGGAGAAATGTCTATTTAGGTCTTCTGCCCATTTTTGGACTGTGTTGTTTGTTTTTTTGATATTGAGCTGCTTGTAAATTTTGTAGATTAGTCCTCTGTCAGTTCCTTCATTTGCAAATATTTTCTCCCATTCTGACAATTGTCTTTTCATCTTGTTTATGGTTTCCTTTGCTGTGCAAAAGATTTTAAGTTTCATTAGGTCCCATTTGTTTATATTTGATTTTATTTCCATTTCTCTAGGTGGTGGGTCAAAAAGGATCTTGCTGTGATTTATGTCATAGAGTGTTCGGCCCTTGTTTCCCTCTAAGAGTTTTATAGTTTCTGGCCTTATATTTAGGTCTTTAATCCATTTTGAGTTTGTTTTTGAGTATGGTGTTAGGGAGTGTTCTAATTTCATTCTTTTACATGTAGCTGTCCAGTTTTCCCAGAAGCACTTATTGAAGAGGCTGTCTTTTCTCCATTGTATATTCTTGCCTCCTTTATCAAAAATAAGGTGACCATATGTGCATGGGTTTATCTCTGGGCTTTCTATCCTGTTCCATTGATCTATAATTCTGTTTTTGTGCCAGTACCATACTGTCTTGATTACTGCAGCTTTGTAGTATAGTCTGAAGTCAGGGAGCCTGATTCCTCCAGCTCCGTTTTTCTTTCTCAAGATTGCTTTGGCTATTCGGGGTCTTTTGTGTTTCCATAAAACTTGTGAAATTTTTTTTTCTAGTTCTGTGAAAAATGCCATTGGTAGTTTGATAAGGATTGCATTGAATCTGTAGATTGCTTTGGGTAGTACAGTCATTTTCACAATGTTGATTCTTCCCATCCAAGGACATGGTATATCTCTCCATCTGTTTGTATCATCTTTAATTTCTTTCATCAGTGTCTTATAGTTTTCTGCATACAGGTCTTTTGTCTCCTTAGGTAAGTTTATTCCTAGGTATTTTATTCTTTTTGTTGCAATGGTAAACGGGAGTGTTTCCATAAATTCTCTTTCAGATTTTTCATCATTGGTGTATAGGAATGCAAGAGATTTTTGTACATTTATTCTGTATACTGCTACTTTACCAGATTCATTGATTAGCTCTAGTAGTTTTCTGGTGGCGTCTTTAGGATTCTCTATGTACAGTACCATGTCATCTGCAAACAGTGACAGCTTTACTTCTTCTTTTCCGATTTGGATTCCCTTTATTTCTTTTTCTTCTCTGAATGCAGTGGCTAAAAATTCCAAAACTATGTTGAATAATAGTGGTGACAGTGGGCAACCTTGTCTTTTTTCTGATCTTAATGGAAATGGTTTCAGTTTTTCACCATTGAGAATGATGTTGGCTATGGGTCTTTATTATGTTGAGGAAAGTTATCTCTATGCCTACTATCTGGAGGGTTTTATCATAACTGGGTGTTGAATTTTGTCGAAAGCTTTGTCTGCATCTATTGAGATGATCATATGGTTTTTCTTCTTCAATTTGTTAATATCATGTATCACGTTGATTGATTTGCATATATTGAAGAATCCTTGCATTCCTGGGATAAACCCCACTTGGTCATGGTGTATGATCCTTTTAATATGCTGTTGGATTCTGTTTGCTAGTATTTTGTTGAGGATTTTTGCATCTATGTTCATCAGTGATATTGGCCTGTAGTTTTCTTTCTTTGTGACATCTTTGTCTGGTTTTGGTATCAGGGTGATGGTGGCCTCATAGAATGTGTTTGGGAGTGTTCATCCCTCTTCTATATTTTGGAAAAGTTTGAGAAGGATAGGTGTTAGCTCTTCTCTAAATGTTTGATCAAATTCGCCTGTGAAGCCATGTGGTCCTGGGCTTTTGTTTGTTGGAAGATTTTAAATCACAGTTTCAATTTCAGTGCTTGTGATTGGTCTGTTTTTATTTTCTCTTTCTTCCTGGTTCAGTCTTGGAAGGTTGTGCATTTTTAAGAATTTGCCCATTTCTTCCAGGTTGTCTATTTTATTGGCATATGGCTGCTTGTATTAATGTCTCATGATTCTTTGTATTTCTGCAGTGTCAATTGTTACTTCTCCTTTTTCATTTCTAATTCTATTGATTTGAGTCTTCTCCCTTTTTTTCTTGATGAGTCTTGCTAATGGTTTATCATTTTGTTTATCTTCTCAAAGAACCAGCTTTTAGTTTTATTGATCTTTGCTATCGTTTCCTTCATTTCTTTTTCATTTATTTCTGATCTGATCTTTATGATTTCTTTCCTTCTGCAAACTTTAGGGGTTTTTTTGTTCTTCTTTCTCTAATTGCTTTAGGTGTAAGGTTAGGTTGTTTATTTGAGATGTTTCTTGTTTCTTGAGGTAGGATTGTATTTCTATAAACTTCCCTCTTAGAACTGCTTTTGCTGCAGCCCATAGGGTTTTGGTCGTCATGTTTTCATTGTCATTTGTTTCTAGGTATTTTTTTTTTTATAAGATTTTTTTTTTTTTAATTTTATAGCTACTTTATTTATTTATTTATTTATTTTTGGCTGTGTTGGGTCTTCGGTTCGTGCGAGGGCTTTCTCTGGTTACGGCAAGTGGGGGCCACTCTTCATCGCGGTGCGGGGACCGCTCTTCATCGCGGTGCGCGGGCCTTTCACTATCGCGGCCCCTCCCGTTGCGGGGCACAGACTCCAGACGCGCAGGCTCAGTAGCTGTGGCTCACGGGCCCAGCTGCTCCGTGGCATGTGGGATCTTCCCAGACCAGGGCTCGAACCCGTGTCCCCTGCATTAGCAGGCAGATTCTCAACCACTGCGCCACCAGGGAAGCCCTCTAGGTATTTTTTAATTTCTCTTTGATTTCTTTAGTGATCTCTTGGTCATTAAGTAGTTTATTGTTTAGTCTCCTTGTGTTTGTATTTTTTACAGATTTTTTCGTGTGATTAATATCTAGTCTCAGAGCATTGTGGTCGGAAAAGATACTTGATATGACTTCAATTTTTTTAAGTTTACCAAGACTTGATTTGTGACCCAAGATATGATCTATCCTGGCGAATGTTCCATGAGCACTTGAGAAGAAAGAGTATTCTGTTGTTTTTGGATGGAATGTCCTATAAATATCAATTAAGTTCATCTTGTTTAATGTGTCATTTAAAGCTTGTGTTTCCTTATTTATTTTCATTTTGGATGATCTGTCCATTGGTGAAAATGGGGTGTTAAAGTCCCTACTATGACTGTGTTAATGTCAGTTTCCCCTTTTATGGCTGTTAGCATTTGCCTTATGTATTGAGGTGCTCCTATGTTGGGTGCATAAATATTTTCCATTGTTATATCTTCTTCTTGGATTGATCCCTTGATCATTACATAGTGCCCTCTTTGTCTCTTGTAATAGTCTTTATTTTAAAGTCTATTTTGTCTGATATGAGAATTGCTCCTCCAGTTTTCTTTTGATTTCCATTTGCATGGAATATCTTTTTCCATCCCCTCACTTTCAGTCTGTATGTGTCCCTAGGTCTGAAGTGGGTCTCTTGTAGACAGCATATATATGGGTTTTGTTTTTGTATCCATTCAGCCAGTCTATGTCTTTTGGTTAGAGCATTGAATCCATTTACATTTAAGGTAATTATTGATATGTATGTTTCTATTACCATTTTCTTAATTTTTGGGGGTTTGTTATTGTAGGTCCTTTCCTTCTCTTGCGTTTCCTGCCTAGAGAAGTTCCTTTAGCGTTTGTTGTAAAGCTGGCTTGGTGGTGCTGAATTCTCTTAGCTTTTGCTTCTCTGTAATGCTTTTAATTTCTCCATCGAGTCTGAATGAGATCCTTACTGGCTAGAGTAATCTTGTTTGTAGGTTTTTCCCTTTCATCACTTTAAATATGTCCTGCCACTCCCTTCTGGCTTGCAGAGTTTCTGCTGAAAGATCAGCTGTTGACCTTATGGGGATTCTCTTTTATGTTATTTGTTGTTTTTCCTTTGTTGCTTTTATTATTTTTCTTTGTATTGAATTTTTGATAGTTTGATTAATATGTGTCTTGGCATGTTTCTCCTTGGGTTTATCCTGTATGGGACTCTCTGTGCTTCCTAGACTTTATTGACTATTTCCTTTCCCTAATTAGGGAAGTTTTCAGCTATAGTCTCTTCAAATTTTTTCTCAGTCCCTTTCTTTTTCTCTTCTTCTTCTGGGACCCTTATAATGCGAATGTTGGTGTGTTTAATGTTGTCCCAGAGGTCTCTGAGACTGTCCTCAATTCTTTTCATTCTTTTTTCTTTATTCTGCTCTACAGTAGTTATTTCCAGTATTTTATCTTGCAGGTCACTTACCCGTTCTTCTGCCTCAGTTATTCTGCTATTGATTTCTTCTGGAGAATTTTTTATTTCATTTATTGTGTGGTTCATCATTGTTTGTTTGCTCTTTAGTTCTTCTAGGTCCTTGTTAAACGTTTCTTGTATTTTCTCCATTCTATTTCCAAGATTTTGGATCATCTTTACTATCATTACTCTGAATTTTTTTTCAGGTAGACTGCCTATTTCCTCTTCATTTGTTTGGTCTGGTGGGTTTTTACCTTGCTCCTTCATCTGCTGTGTGTTTCTCTGTCTTCTCATTTTGCTTAACTTACCGTGTTTGGGGTCTCCTTTTCACAGGCTGCAGGTTCGTAGTTCCTGTTATTTTTGGTGTCTGCCCCCAGTGGGTAAGGTTGGTTCAGTGGGTTGTGTAGGCTTCTTGGTGGAGGGGACTAGTGCCTGTTTTCTGGAGGATGAGGCTGGATCTTGTCTTTCTGGTGGGCAGGACTGTGTCCGGTGGTGTGTTTTGTGGTGTCTGTGACCTTATTATGATTTTAGGCAGCTTCTCAGCTAATCGGTGGGGTTGTGTTCCTGTCTTGCTAATTGTTCGGCATAGGGTGTCCAGCACTGTAGTGTGCTGCTTGTTGAGTGGACCTGAGTCTTAGCATTGAGATGGAGATCTCTGGGAGAGCTTTCACCATTTAATATTACGTGGAGCCAAGAGGTCTTTGGTGGACCAATGTCCTGAACTCGGTTCTCCCACCTCAGAGGCAAAGGCCTGACACCCGGCTGGAGCACCAGGACCCTGTCAGCCACACAGCTGATAAAGAGTTCAAAGAAGTAGTCATAAGAATACCTGCCAAGCTTGGGAGAAGAAAGGACGAACTCAGTGAGAACTTCAATGAAGACCTCTGAATGCAAAGGCCATACTGCCTGTGGTTTATCTCCCCATAATTCTGTAGGTCAGAAATCCAGCACAGCCTGTCTAGGTTCTCTCCTCACAGTATTACAAGGCTAAAATCAAAGTATAAGCCAAGCTGAGTTCTTGTGTGAGAGATCTGGGGAAAAGCCAGTTCATTCTTGGAGCAGGCAAAATTCACCTTCTTGCTATGGTAGTCCTGAAGTCCTATTTCCTTGCTTGCTATCAGCCAAAGCCACTCTTAGCTCCTAGAGGCTGCCCACATTCCTTGCCATGCAGTCTTCTTCATCTTCAATTCAGCCACTTTACTTCTAAGAATAAGGCTCAATTCTTTTTACCTTTTTATATTACAATGATCAACCACTCTCTTTTACTCTTAAATGTAAGACGCATCTTAAAACATATGTTGAAACATCTGTTGCAAGCAGTTGAAAGCGCTCTGCTTAAACCATGATTCACTCCTTTCTGATACGTGTTGACTTTCTGTCTTTACACTCTTCCACATGCTCCTTGTACTTTGGGAGAGAGAAAGGGTGATGCTACAGATGATGTATTTCTTCTCAAACACCCATCTGAGTCGGCCTCTGTCAGACAAGGCTGCGTGTCTGCTGGCCTGATCTTATCTTGCATGTGATGTTGAAGACACAGCATATTTTCCATATGAATGATCCTTTAACCTCTACCTAGCTCATCAATGTTTCTTAAGTTTCGCTTACAGTTTCCAAGTCCTTTCTTGAGGCTACCTCGGTAAGTAGATGGGTGACTCACACCCATAAGCCAGAAGATCACTGATTATTTTGAGAGTTCTACAAACTAAAGAGAAAAAAGTATTTTGAATCACATTATGGAAATAGCTGAAAAATCAGTCTTTTGGAATGGGCCACATTCCCCATGTTATTCACGTTGGACGGCTATTATAAATTTTTTGTGAAGTTCTATTGTATTTAACCTTATTTTACTTCAATTTCAGTCGTAGGTAATTTGCATTTCTATTTTGACTTGTTTTGCTTTTTACAACTGAAAGAGTTAAAAGAGGTATTTCCAGCAATCACAGATCCTCCTACCTCAAGGCGGTTAGTGGTGGAGTTAACAACCGCGTGAAGCCATACTGTGATTATGGAGATTACCTGGGGCCTCTGAGGTTATTTCAATTCTGTGTAAACATTGTCAGAACATAATTCAGTGGATCTCTTTATGTGAACTTTGTTTCTCGACAGTATTTGGCTTCTGTAACGTGCATTAGCCTCTTCGAGGCTAGTTAAAAAACATATAATAGCTAAAATAACCAATCATATCACAACTGTGGTCTCATCAAACACAAAACCAGGCTGAGCCTGGGTTAGGTGGACAGAGGTAATGGTCATGACAGAAGGAGAGAGCAATACCCACTCGGGAGACTGGACCCCTCCAAATGGTGTATAGCCCTTGATGTCAGCCAAGGTGGTACCATCTTTAAGGTAAAAATCCTGTCCACTTGTGAAGTTATGAGATTTCCTGCCGTAGCTAACTTTCTCTTTACATTAAGGAGTGAGTAAATCGGTTCAGAGCGGGGACCTGGGAGCCAGGTTGCAGCATCAGGGTTAGGGTTGATTTTCAGCTTCATCACACATGCTGCATGATCCTGAGCAAGTCACTTCTGCTGACTTATGCTTCCATTTGTTCATCTATCAAATGCAGATATAGGAGTACCAACTGCAGAAGATTGCTTGAGGGTTAAATAAGTATGGAGGTATTGAGAACAGTATCTGAACACAGAAAAGACTCAATGAATGTTAGCGCGATGGATAGTTTTATGCATCAACTTGACTAGGCTGTGGTACCTAGTTATACAAGCAAACACTAATCTAGCGTTGCTGTGAAGGTATTTTGTAGTCATGCTTAACATCTACAATCAGTTGACTTTTGGTAAAGATTAGACTCAATAATCTGGGAGACACTGATCCAATCAGTTGAAAGGCCGTAAGAGCAAAACTTAGGTTTCAGGCGAGTCGGGCAAGATGGCGGAAGAGTAAGACGTGGAGATCACTTTCCTTCCCACAGATACATTAGAAATACATCTACACGTGGAACTGCTCCTACAGAACACCCACTGAACGCTGGCAGAAAACGTCAGACCTCCCAAAAGTCAAGAAACTCCCCACGTACTTGGGTAGGGCAAAAGAAAAAAAGAAATAACAGAGACAAAAGAATAGGGACGGGACCTGCACCAGTGGGAGGGAGCTGTGAAGGAGGAAAGGTTTCCACACACTAGGAAGCCCCTTCGTGGGCGGAGACTGCGGGTGGCAGAGAGGGGAAGCTTCGGAGCCACGGAGGAGAGTGCAGCCACAGGGGTGCGGAGGGCAAAGCGGAGAGATTCCCACACGGAGGATCGGTGCCGAGTAGCACTCACCAGCCTGAGAGCCTTGTCTGCTCACCCGCCAGGGCAGGCGGGGCTGGGAGCTGAGGCTCGGGCTTCGGAGGTTGGATCCCAGGGAGAGGACTGGGGTTGGCGGCGTGAACACAGCCTGAAGGGGCTAGTGTGCCACAGCTAGCCGGGAGGGAGTCCGGGAAAAGGTCTGGAGCTGCCGAACTGGCAAGAGACTTTTTCTTGCCTCTTTGTTTTGCGGTGTGCGAGGAGAGGGGATTCAGAGCACCGGTTAAAGGAGCTCCAGAGATGGGTGCGAGACGCGGCTATCAGCGCAGACCCCAGAGACGGGCATGAGACGCTAAGGCTGCTGCTGCCACCACCAAGAAGCCTGTGTGCAAGCACAGGTCACTATCCACACCGCTCCTCCCAGGAGCCTGTGCAGCCTGCCACTACCAGGGTCCCATGATCCGGGGACAACTTCCCAGGGAGAACGCACGGCACGCCTTAGGCTGCTGCAACGTGATGCTGGCCTCTGCCGCTGCAGGCTCGCCCCGCATCCGTACCCCTTCCTCCCCGCGGCCTGAGTGAGCCAGAGCCCCTGAAGCAGCTGCTCCTTTAACCCCATCCTGTGTGAGCGAAGAACAGATGACTTCAGGCGACCTACACGCAGAGGCGGGTCCAAATCCAACGGTGAACCCCGGGAGCTGTATGAACAAAGAAGAGAAAGGGAAATTTCTCCCAGCAGCCTCAGAAGCAGCGGATTAAAGCTCCACAAACAACTTGATGTACCTGCATCTGTTGAATACCTGAATAGACATCGAATCATCCCAAATTGAGGAGGTGGACTTTAGGAGTAAAGATATATTATTTTTTCCCCTTTTCCTCTTTTTGGGAGTGTATATGTGTATGCTTCTGGGTGAGATTTTCTCTGTATAGCTTTGCTTTCACCATTTGTCCCAGGGTTTGGTCTGTCCTTTTTTTTTTTCAAACATCTTTATTGAAGTATAATTGCCTTACAATAGTGTGTTAGCATCTGCTTTATAACAAAGTGAATCAGTTATACATATACAGGTGTTCCCATATCTCTTCCCTCTTGCATCTCCCTCCCTCCCACCCTCCCTATCCCACCCCTCTATGTGGTCACAAAGCACTGAGCTGATCTCCCTGTGCTATGCGGCTGCTTCCCACTAGCTATCTATTTTACGTTTGGTAGTGTATATATGTCCATGACACTCTCTCACTTTGTCACAGCTTACCCTTCCCCCTCCCCGTATTCTCAAGTCCATTCTCTACTAGGTCTGTGTCTTTATTCCCATCTTGCCACTAGGTTCTTCATGACTTTTTTTTTTCCTTAGATTCCATATATATATGTGTTAGCATACTGTATTTGTTTTTCTCTTTCTGACTTACTTCACTCTGTATGACAGACTCTAACTCCATCCACCTCATTACAAATACCTCCATTTCGTTTCTTTTTATGGCTGAGTAATATTCCATTGTATATATGTGCCACATCTTCTTTATCCATTCATCCGATGATGGACACTTAGGTTGCTTCCATGTCCTGGCTATTGTAAATAGAGCTGCAACGAACATTTTGGTACATGACTCTTTTTGAATTATGGAGGTTCCTTAAAAAACTAAAAATAGAACTACCATAGGACCCAGCAATCCCACTACTGGGCATTTACCCTGAAAGTGTGCTACACTCAGTTCCCACACCGCCTTACCACCCTCTCATTCATTTATTTGTTTTGAATATTTGGCACCTTCATTTGCCAGGCACTGTGCCAGGCCCTGGGTTACAACTGTGATCAAAGCCTGAGCTGGCCCCTCCCTGCCCTCACCGCGTTCGCCATCCCCTTGCAGTCTGACTTTCATCTCTCATTCTGCTGAAATCCCCACACTGACAGCCACCAGCACCCTCCTAATTCCTCATTCCTCTCCTCCATCAACCTTCTAACAAATGAATGAGTCCCTTTTCTCTCTGCCTCAGGGATCTCACACCTTCCTGTGACTACATTCTCCCTCCTCCCCTAAGCCCTACCTCGCAAAATCCCTCCTCTAGTTTTCTGTCTCAATAAAGAGCTTCCCCATCCACCCAGTTGTTTGAGCCAGAAACCCAGGAATTCTTGGTTTTTTCTTCCCCTCCTCATCCCATTCACTAGCAGTCCTGTTGACTCTGTACCCAAAACATACCCCTCACCTATCCACGTCCATTCGCTTCTCACTCAAGCACGTAACTGCTGCCTACCTGGTCCCCTGCTTCATTCCAGCACATAGCCCGCCCTCTGCTCCCTGCCAATTTGTCACACAGCAGTCAGAGTGATCTTTAAAGCTAATCCAGTAATGTCACCCCAACACTTTTAAAAGCTTTAAAAATATAAACTCCAAAGTCTTCTCCTTCCACTCAGAATAAAATCCAAACTTGCTTCTACAGCAAAATGGCCCAATATCACCTGGGCCTGCCACCCCCGAGCTCACCCCCTGCCTCCCCCGTTGCTCATTACCCTCAAGCCCGAGACCCCCTGACAGATTCTTGTGGGGCTGGGCCTCCCCTCATTCAGTCTCAGCTCAGACCTCACCTGCTCAGGGCGGCTGACCCATCACTCTCCATCACATCCTGTTTCACTCTCTTCACAGCACTTAACAGCGGTCCCTCACTGTTGATTATATAGTATCTGTCCTCTACTGGAAGGGAAGCTACACAGGGGCAAGGACCTTATGTCCTCCTTATCCACCAGGACATCCCTGGTGCCTGGAACATGCCAGGCACATGGCAGATGCTTAATAAATATTTGTTGAATGAATGGTCGATGGGATGGAAAAATAAAGGATAGAAATGGGCAAAGGAGGGAATAACTAGGAACAAAGACCCTGAAAAGAGGAGGTTTTTCTGGGACTTCACAGAAGACATAGCTTGAAGTGGTAAAGTACTAACACTATAAATAGAACTTTCATATTTATTAAAACTCTCATCCATTAGAAACAGCCTAATTTTGTGAGCACCCGTGCTGGTACATCTATGCCAATGTTCACAGCTGGATCACAGGAGACGACAACAAAACTACAAAGGCTTTGGAAAATCCTGTGCTCTGAAAGCATCTCCCTGCCTCCTCACAAGCATGTCTTAAAGGCAGAGTCCTCTGGGCTTCCTTCCACACTTGTGCTGTAACAAATTCCTTTCTAACACAAGAAGAAGGGAGAGACAGCAGAGGAAGGTAGAGCTCTCCTTCCCCAGAGAATCAGGAGCACCTGCTCTCTAACGCTCGGGGCTTTTCCACCAAGGAAGCAGCAAAAGCTTTGCTCCTCCTAACTGAGGCTTCACAGACCCACACCTCACCTCCCCTTGTTTCTAAATAAGGCAGGCAGCTGGGTTTCGGTTAGCTTCTCTTTCCCCCTTTCCACTACTCCTTTTTTTCTCTAATCTAATATAGGAAAAGAAGGAAGGAAGGAAGGAAGGGAAATAGGGGAAGAGGTGGGTTAGGGGGAGGAGGGGCATCACAAAGAACTGACTCAGAGCTTCACTCCTCAGGTCACCACGTGCGGCACTAAGCGCTGCTGAACACTGAAACTCAGGGAGACGAGGAGCCCAGCCCAGTACCTCATCGTGGAGCACACAGCTTTTGGATACACTGGGCATCCACTGCTCTGGGCTTCTGGTGGCAGCGCGGAGGCAGCCACCCCAAGCTCCTCTGTGAAGGGACCGCTGCTGCTTCCATTTTTCTGGAGAGGGTGTGCTGGCTATGAGAAGGGACTGGGGGCTCCACTGCTGCTGTGGGCTGTGCTGATGGATGACCCCAGTGCCCCTGATTGCTCTTGAAATTGAGGGAAAACAAAATCAAACAGAACAAGGCTTGCAACAAGAAACAGCAGTCTCCTGGCCCACCCAACCCAGTCTCAAGCTTCCTAGAAGCAAATATTTTCACACCTTTTCATCCTTTTATTTTTGTCTACTATTTACCTCCATGTTTTAATATAACACCATTAGGCTACCAGTACCTGATTTTTCAGTTTTCAGCATTATCACGTTGACTTTTTTCTGTGGAAACTTGGATTTGGCCACCTTACATGATCATCACCAACGAACACCCCACATACATGCAAACACTCTTCCCTTCCCCTGCATCCTCCAAAGACTAATCTCTCACGATATTCAGTTTACATTTCTTTATTATGACCATGTAAATATTGTTCACCGCTGATCCACAGTTTACTCCAATTACATTTTCTTTCTTGAATCGCACTGGAATATAATTTCGTGCCTATCAGATTGTCAAAAATTAAAAATCTGATATCACAAAGTATTGGTAGGAATGTAGCACAAAGGGAATTCTCACACAGTTCTGCTGTGAGGAGGAACAGCTACATTCAGACTGTGTGACTAGGGAGGTTATTTTCTTGCCTCTGTTTCCCCCTTTGTAAAAGGAGGCTAACAGCCTGATTGGGAGCATTCAGTGGCTTCATGCCTGAAATAGCGTGGCACAGTGCCGGGAACGTGGCCAGGACTCAAGAAATATTAACCTCTATCAGCCAGGTGTCCTGTTCCATGCTCTCATTCTGCAATGAGAACAATGTAATCAAGTGTCCATACAGTTACTTATGTGATGTCTGTCACCCCACCAGATCAAAAGCTCTTCAAGGATGAGAACCATACCTGTTTTGTTCTCATTTATACCCTTAATGCTAGCAGGGTGCTACACACAAAATAAATGTATTGAATGAACGATGAAGGAAGAAAGAATGAGTGAATGGGGGCCCCCACCAATGCAGAGATGCTGAATGTAAAGGCTAAAACTTTCTTTTAAAGTACAGATTGGAAACTCTGAGCTATGAGGCTCCTCAGCTACATATCAGCAGTGTAATTCCTCCCGCGGACTTAGTAGTTTGCTATGATGAAGGTCAAGGATGGTTCACAGAACAGAAGGAAGAATTATCCCTTTTGAAAAAGAAGCCTGGCTCTACAGAGATGGGGTGAGAAAGAGTAAAGAGCGTAGATAACATTTGGCTGGAGGGTCACAAGACCACAGGAGACACTAGTTCACAAACAAAATTAAAACATCTCTGGACTGGACCAGCTGAGAGGGTTTGCAGTCCGTTGTCACATCCATTTGCTGTCTGAAGCAAAGCAGAAGGAAGTTAGAAGGCAGCTTTTGAGTGCATTTGGGAAGAAAGGGGAAAGCAAGGGAGATCAGTGGCTTGGTCTCTGGTAAGAAAGTGTGAACTGCCAATTTCTACATGACATTACATTAAATAGTTCTATTGGTTAAAAGGAAAGAAAGGAAAGAAAACCTAATGTGAGCCCAAGGAAGGTCCTCGGACTCATGGCATTTGGATACTGGGGCATTTGGCATAAAATCCCTTCTCAAGATGAGCTTGGGTTAAAGTGATAACTGGGCTTTTTGCCTTTTACAAATGGCCGGGATTTACAGAAAGCCAACAGAGCAGCAGGCTCTGTTAAATGATCTCCAATTATCAGCTTCACAGGCAGGGAGGTGATTAAAATTTAATGGCATATCCCAGCTTGTTCCCATTCAATAGAGCTGCTGTCATCTTCCTGTCAAGAAGGATAAAGAAGTGGGAAATATAACACCATTATTCTACCAGTACCTGATTTTTCAGTTTTCAGCGTTCAGTTGTAAAGGAAATAAAAAAGAGGAATACTTTCAAGGTAAAATTCTTCATCTGACAAGGTAGGAGAATCAATCAGCCATGACAAGGAAAAGATCAAAAGTGATCTTTGCCTTATATAATTACTGACTTAGAGTCTGCATGTCAAATGGTTGCTATTTATGGATTTAATAAGGAAAGAAATTCTCAGTATGTGCTTCAACTTCTAACTCCTAATATCCTTAGTCAAGACTTGCTTGTCAATACCCCACATATGAAAATGCCTATGCTTTACACTTTGGTTTTGTTTTGTTTTTTAGTTAAATGGGCTACTGAATAAAGTTGTACTTCAATTTGAACATGATGTATGGCAATTAAATAACAGTGTGCCTACTTGCTTCAACTTGACCCTCTACAGAATTGCAATAGGAAACTCCCAGAACTGTTTGGGACAATTTTTCCAATTTTTTTCCAGCAGCGTCACTGGGGGAAGTAAATAGGCTCCAGGGTCAGCAGCACTCGTTGTTGGACAATACCCATTTGGAGGCATGAGTCACAGCTGAAGTACCCAGTGCCTCCACACTGGGAAGACATAGGAGGCTCTAATAAAGCCCATAAGACAATATATATCAGACTCTAGAGAAGGGCGGGGATTGGACAGGTGGCATGTAGAGCTGGAAGCAAAGGATGTATATGTAGCAGCTTTCATTGGTGATCTTAAGCTATAAATTACATCAGTGTGACTATGACATGTGACAAACACGGTAGCTTTCCCTGTGTGATCAGTTGCCTAAAAGTAATCTATACTGAATCTAATCATGCAGGCTACAAGACGGATCTTTGAAAGTCTTGATTATAACTAAACTTCATGCCAAGTTGTCACAGAGACAGATCTCAAGGCAAAATCTACCTACTGGGAGCCAGCACCACCCAGTCTGGGGTAGCCATCCTTGCCCAGACCATGTGGTCCTTGCCCAGACCATTTGGTCCCTTGCCCAGCAGCAAATTGCTGCTCCAGTCAACAGAGGTACCTCTGTTTTTCTCTTTCCCACCCTCAGTCTCTCTTCCTCTCTGCTTGTATCTTGAGCCAATCAGCTATCAGTAACACCTACAGCCTAGGCTCATTAACCATACTTAGGAGCTAGCAGTTTAGGAAGAGCCATTGTGCCCACAGAAAGCTCAGAAAGAGGATACAGAGCTCTTCAGTACAGGCACTGGTAATAAGTCACCATGGTGGTCACTCTGACACACACCCACATCCCCCTTCAAAAGAAGCGTTTTTGTCCCAGCTGTTGGGACTGCCAAGGAAGTCTTTAGAGATGGCTTCAGTGGCAGGCCTGCTAGCTAGCTCGGACCAGCTCGGGTGCACATGGAATTGTATTCTGAGGGTGCTTGGACAAGAGGGTCAGGACATAAAGTTGGATAAAATGGAGATTATCATTTTAGTCACATTCTTCTGGGAAATAACATCTAATCCCTTTGCAAAGACTCCAGGGTTTGAACTCGCTACTAGCAAGCACCAAAAGCATGGAAAAAGCCATGCTCAATGCTAAATAACGTAGAAATGTCAGAGTTGAATAACAGACAGTGGTGGAAAATGGCTTAAAAGGCTCAGAGAAGGGGCGTGCTGAAGTGAATACCCTATGTAAAACCTGAAAACACACCAGATAATTACGTTCCCTAGGAAGACCTGGAAGATATACCATTTGTTAAGGCCACAAGAAACAAACTAGTAAGAGAGTCATCAGTGTCTCTCCTCTGTGGGCCAGGACTGACAGGAGGAGAGGCCATTACACAGGGAGCCTCACTGATTGCAACGTGGAAGATAGGATCTCAACGCAGTAGACGCCACTCAGCAGAGCATAAATTTCAAAAGCCAGGTGAGAACAGTTATCATAATGAGCATCAAGTCTGGAGCCAGAGGGACTGGAGCCACAGAGAATTATTGGGATGGTTAATAGAAGGCAGTGTCCTAGGAACCAAAAAGATGAGCAGTCAACAAGGATACTACTCAGGTTTTACCATCAAAATAAATCAAGCATGGATCATCAGTAATCTGAAGGGAATGTCTCCAATTTAAAGTCAGGACCCCTTGCAGAGTTTCCAGACATGAGCAAGTTTTCATACAAGGAACCCATTGATTGAAGAAGAGGGCAAGTCCCCAGAAGGAGGGAATTCTCCAGCACCTTCTAACACCACAGCCAAGTGAACACAAAAATGATTGCTCTGGGCCTTCCCCAAAGGAACCTATGGCCATTTACTTGGAAAACTGTGCACTGAGAAAATGTCCAAACATTTTTGAGGACTGTTGGACCCAGTGTTAAATTGACACTGATACCTGGAGTCCTGAAGCATCATTATAGCCTATCTCTTAGAGTGAGGGTGTATGAGAACCAGGTAATAAGTGAATTCCTGGCCAAGGTTCTGCTCACAGTGAGTCTTCAGGATCCACAGACCCACAGTGTGATCATTTCCCAAGTCTTTGAATATATAATTAGAATAGACATACTTGGTAGGTGGCATACCACCCACATTAAGTCCTTGGCCAGTGTAGTAAACATTGTCATAATGGGAAATGCCAAATGGAAGCTCCTGAAACTGCCCCCAACCTCATAGACAGCAGCTTTACTACAGCCCCATTCAGGGGCACCTTTTAAAAGTAGTGAAGAGAAAATCCTCCCAATGGGCAGAGCTTTGAGTAGTGCACCTGGTCATATGCTTTGTGTTGAAGAGAACTAGCCCAAGATTAGAATATATATGGAATTATGGATAGTGGAAAATGGCTTGGCTTGGGTGGTCAGGAGGTTGGAAGGAGAAAAATTGGAAAATCAGGTACAAGGATGTCTTGGGTAGGGACATGTGGATAGCCATACAGAAGTATAAAATATGATCATCATTTGCATAGTAATGTCCACCAGAGAGCAGCAAACAGCCAAGCACACACACACACACACACACACACACACACACACACACACACAAAGATAACTCAGTAATCAGTTGACAACATTGAACCTCTGTAATCAACTACCCCAGGGCTGATATGATGGGCATAGGAGAGGAGTAGCCTTGGCAGCAGAGATGGAGGCTATGTTGGGGTCAACAGCATGGACCCAATAGCCCAACCAAGGCCGATCTAGCTAGTGCCACTAGCAAATAGGAAAATTCAACCTGACAGCAACAGAGACCAATACTGAGTGGCAAGTTGACAACATTGGACCCCTTCTATCCCAGATGGGTAAGAAATTCATTCTGAGCCTTTCTTCCCACAGGATCTCAGCCAGCATCACTATCTGAGGGCTTATAGAGTATCTGATTTACTTGTACAGGATCCTACATATCACTGTATCAGACCAGGGGACACACTTTACAATAAAGGAGACATGAAAGTGGACCCATGACCATGGGATCCATTGGTCATATCACATACCACAGGAACCAGATGTTGCCATCTTGTTATAGGATTGGGATGGCAGATGGCTGGGATTAGAGGCATAGCTGAAGCAATACTTTGGGATGCAATATTTTTACAAGAATGGGACACCATCCTCCAGGATGTAGTACACATATTGAATCAAAAACTTACGTGTTGCTGTGTCTCCAAAAGGAAGAACACAAGTTCAGGCACCAAGAGCTGGAATCTGGGGTGACCCCACTTCCCATCAATCCCAGTAACCTACTTGAGAAATCTGTGCTTCTCTCCCACAACTGTAGGTTCTTAAACAGAGGTCCTGGTTCTTAAATAGAGATCCCTTCTGCTAAAGGATATACAAAGAATCCCATTGAATTATAAGCTATGACTGCTGCCTGAGCACTTCAGGCTCCTTGTGCCAAGGGACCAGCTGCAAGAAGAGTCACCATTCTAAGCAGGAGTAATTGCTCCAAGTCATCAGGAAGAGATAGTGTTGCTGTTTGCACAGAGAAGAATATGTCTGCTGTCCAGGTGATCCACAAGGGTGCCTTTTGGAACTCCCCTGCCCAATTTTTATTATACCTGGACAAGTGTAGCAACCTGGAACTTAGAAGAGCATGATGATCAGGGCTCAGACTTCTGGGTGATAAGGGTCTGGGTCCTGCCACCAGGTAAGCCACTACGATGGGCAGAGGTGCCAGCTGAATGTAAGAGAAGTCTAGAATGGGTACTGAGGGAGGGACATGAGTCGAAATTGTGGCCCTGAGGCCATCTCTGGCGGCGAGGCCATAGTTTTGTCCCACTCATCTTTCTCTTCCAAGTTTCTCCCAGGAAGAGGTCCACTGGAATCCTGAAGATCTGGTCCCAGAATGAATAGGCAAAACTGGATTCAAGTAGCATGAGGAATGGACCACCCAAATCTTCCCCCAGTGAGGAACTCACCTGATACTGAGAATGCTGTCAGCAGAGAGCAGTTAGCTGTCACACTGTTCAGGGATTGCCTTAGAAGCAGAGCGCTGTCTCGTCCAAGGTCATGTCCTTTCCCAGAGTGGCCCACACCCAATGACTGATTGATGCAGGGGTATACAAGCATGGCCATCACAACCCAACTCAGGACAACTCTGGAGGGCCACTCTAGCTAGAGAGCTCTCACCTAGGCTGTCATTGGGCCTGCATCCCACATCAATGGTTCCCTTGGCCCTATCCTCCTTCCTCCCCTTCCCTTCTGCAGGTATTAATCCCAGTGACACTCCTTAATAAACATCCTGCACACTACATTTTATTCCAGAGTCTGTGTCCCAGAAATCAACGGTCAGCAGGCATCTAACCTCAGTGTCCTCAGCTCTAAAACAGGGGAAATACCTGCCTTGTTCATTTCACAGGGTTAAAAGACAAATGACATAATCTATATGTAAGCACTCTTAATCAAGAGTTATACAATTAGAATGCTGTGATTACAGCATATTGTTATTATGTGAATAATCATGTCCCCAGTTCTTCCATTTCCTGTATTCTAGTATGATCCAATTTTTGATAATGCTAAAACTTGAAAACTATTATGTAGTTCTAACTCTAGGGTAGATTTGCTACACTGAAAAAGGCAAAAAAGGGTTTTGAGTATAACATGAATCTTATTTCTCCTTCACAAATTAAAAAGCTACCTAGTACCAGCATTTCTTTTCAGTTATAGGTTGGTATCATGTTGCTTATAAATTTCTATGGAGCAGGGAAAGAAATCTTTTATCTACCTTCACAGCTTTTAAAAATAAATACGACAAAGTATTAACCAGAACAAAACATTAGCCTCAATCAGGTTGTCCTTTGCCATCAGTGCTAGCTCAGTGAAGCAGGAGTGCTCACCACCTGTTCTCTCCCTGGGTGTGATCAAACTGTCCAGCTCTGCTCTATTAATTAACTTATGGGCAGGAAATGGGATGCCAAATAGGCTAACATGTCATCATTGTGGGCTGGTAATCTAAAATGGTAGCCTACTGGTTTGCAAATGGGTCCAGCTGCCTAAATCTATTACGGTTGCCCCCAGAGAGATGATGAGGTAAGAACTTTTCAGATGAGCTAGATACTCTCAAAATATCCAATGGCCTGATGGATCACACATGAAGATGACATCATGCTACCCTTCACATTTGATTTAACTGTCATTTGTTTCATGCCAGACCCTGAGATCACAGACACTTTCCCTAAATTTAAGGAGCTCATAACTGAGCTGAGAATAGAGCCTCAGACATGGTTTACCCATCTGCCAGACCACTTGATATTGAAACTCCCCAGAATACTCCCTCATTAATGCTTTCCCATCCCCTGCATCACAGACAAGACAAAACCATCTGTGATGACAAACTCTAGTCGTTACCCTCTCTCATCTGCACATTACAGGGTAGCAGCCCAAAGTGGAGAATGGCAGCCGGTGGGAAGATGTTACTTAGAGAGTTCAACAGTACCCAGCACAGAGCCTGAATCATTGTAAGGGTGCCCATTAGAATACTCCACTGATCATGAACAGTATCAAACCTCCATCCACTAACAGCCAGACTCTCTCTAAAAACCTGGACATTTAGTGACTAGTGATTGCATTAAATACTGAGAGCAAGCTGGAATTCTTTGTAGGTACTTCATTAACTAGTCTTGAAAAGAATTAGAATCAGATACAATAACTTTTCGTTAACTAATGTTAATATTTTAGATCACAAGTTTTTAAACTGTGTTCTGTAGAAACTTTAGATTCTTAAATGTGCTCCAGATATTCTACACATTTTTCTTCCAGTTTTCTTGAGTTGTAATTGACATTTAGCACTATATAAGCTGAAGGCGTACAGCATAAGGATTTGACTTACATACATCATGAAATGATTATCACAAGTTTAGTGAATATCCATCATGTCATATGAATACAAAATTGAAGAAATGGGGAAAAAAACCCTTTTTCCGGTGATGATTTACTCTAACAACTTTCATATATAACATACAGCAGGGTTAGTGATATTTATCATGTTGTACATTACATCCCTAGTACAATATTTAGCTTATAACTGCAAGTTTGTTCCTTTTGACTGCCTTCATCCAGTTCCCCCTGCCAACACCCCAATTCGGTAACCTCAAAACTGATCTCTTTTTCTATGAGTTTATTTGTTTGTTTGATTTTCAAGTACAATTGACCTACAACACTGTGTTAGCTACTGGTACACAACATTCCATATTTCTACACATTTCAAAATAATCACCATGATAAGTCTAGTCAAAATATGTCACATTGCAAAGATAGTTATTGACTATATTCCCTACACTGTACATTTCATAACTGTGACTCATTAATTTTGCAGCTGGAAACTTGTACCTCTTAATCTCCCTCACCTATTTCTTTCCTCCCCCTACCTTCTCCCCTCTAGAAACCACCTTTCTTTGAATCTATGACAATTCTCTTTTGTTTTATTTGTTCATTTGTATTGATTTTTGGGTTCCACTTATGAGTGAAATCATACAGTATTTGTCTTTCTCTGTCTGACATTTAACTTAGCATAATACCATCTAGGTCCATCCATGTTGTCACAAATGACAAGATTTCATTCTTTTTTATGGCTAATAGTCAATATATATATATATATATATATATATATATATATATATATATATATATATATATATATAATATATATATATCTCCCACATCTTCTTTATCAATTCATCTATTGATGGGCACTTAGGTTACTTCCATATTTTGGCTATTGTAAATAATGATGCAATGAACATAAGGGTTCATACATCTTTTTGAATTAGTGTTTTCATTTTCTTTGTATAAATATCCAGGAGTGGAGTTGCTAGATCATATGGTAGTTCTGTTTCTAAGTTTTGAGAACTCTCCATGCTGTTTTCCAAAGTGACTATACCAATTTCCATTTCTGCCAACAATGCCCAAGTGTTCCTTTTCCTTCACATTCTCACCAACACTTGTTATTTGTTGTCTTTTTGAAGATAGCCATCCTGACAGGTGTGAGATGATATCTCATTGTGGTTTTGATTTGCATTTCCCTGATGATTAGTGATGCTGGGCAACTTTTCATGTGCCTATTGGCCATCTGTATGTCTTCTTTGGAAAAATGTCTATTCAGGTCCTCTACCCATTTTTTAATCAGGCTGTTTGGGGTTTTATTTTTGATATTGAGTCATATGAGTTTTTTATATACTTTGGATATTAACCCATTATCAGTTATATGGTTTGCAATATCTTCTCCCATTCAGTTGGTGGCCTTTTTGTTTTGTTGGTATTTTCCTTCAGTGTGCAAAAGCTTTTTAGTTTGATGTAGTCTCGTTTGTTTATTTATCTTTTTTCTTCCCCTTAACTGAGGAGATATATTCAAAAAACTATTTCTAAGTCAATGTCAAAGAGTATACTGTCTCTGTTTTATTCTATGAGTTTTATGGTTTCTAGTCTTACATTTAAGTCTTTAATCCATTTTGAACTTATTTTTGTGCATGGTGTGAGAGAGTAGTCTAGTTTGATTCTTTTGCATATAGCTGTACAGTTTCCTAACACTACTTATTGAAGAGGCTATATTTTCCCCATTGTATTTTCTTACCTCCTTTATCATAGGTTAATTGACCATGTAAGTGTGGTTTCATTTCTGGGCTGTCCATTCTGTTCTGTTGACCTATGTGTCTGTTTTTGTGCCAGTACCATACTGTTTCAAAAATTTCAAACAGAGGGTTTGAAAAATCCTTTGAAAATACTGTTAATTACTGTAGCTTTGTAGTATAAGTTGAAATCATGCAGTGTGATCCCTCCTGTTTGGTTCTTTCTCAAGATCATTTTGGCTATTCGGCGTCTTTTGTGTTTCCATACAAATTTTAGAATTATTTGGTCTAACTCTGTGAAAAATGCCAATTTGATAATGATTGCATTGAATCTGTGGATTGCCTTGTGTAGTATGGTTATTTTGACAATATTAATTTTTCTAATCAATAAGCACTATATGTTTTTCCATTTGTTTGTGTCATCTAATTTCTTTTTCTTTTTAAAAAATTTTTAGAAATTTCATGTAATGTCTGAAACATTTATATTAACATATTTCCATACAAATAACCCAATGAAAGTTTAGTATTAGTTGTTTTGTTTGTTTTTTTATACTGCAGGTTCTTATTAGGCATCAATTTTATACACATCAGTGTATACATCTCAATCCCAATCGCCCAATTCAGCACACCACCATCCCAACCTCACCACAGTTTTCCCCCCTTGGTGTCCATATGTCCATTCTCTACATCTGTGTCTAAACTTCTGCCCTGGAAACTGGCTCATCTGTACCATTTTTCTAGGTTCCACATACATGCATTAATATACAATATTTGTTTTTCTCTTTCTGACTTACTTCACTCTGTATGACAGTCTCTAGATCCATCCACGTCTCAACAAATGACTCAATTTCGTTCCTTTTTATGGCTGAGTAATATTCCATTGTATATATGTACCACAACTTCTTTATCCATTCGTCTGTTAATGGGCATTTAGGTTGCTTCTATGACCTGGCTATTGTAAATAGTGCTGCAATGAACATTCGGGTGCATGTGTCTTTTTGTATTACGGTTTTCTCTGGGTATATGCCCAGTAGTGGGATTGCTGGGTCATATGGTAATTCTATTTTTAGTTTTTTAAGGAACCTCCATATTGTTCTCCATAGTGGCTGTATCAATTTACATTCCCACCAACACTGCAAGAGGTTTCCCTTTTCTCCACACCCTCTCCAGCATTTGTTGTTTGTAGATTTTCTGATGATGCCCATTCTAACAGGAGTGAGGTGATACCTCATTGTAGTTTTGATTTGCATTTCTCTAATAATTAGTGATGTTGAGCATCTTTTCATGTGCTTCGTGGCCGTCTGTATGTCTTCTTTGGAGAAATGTCTATTTAGGCCTTCTGCCCATTTTTGGATTGGGGTGTTTGTTTCTTTAATATTGAGCTGAATGGGCTGTTTATATATTTTGGAGATTAATCCTTTGTCAGTTGATTCATTTGCAAATATTTTCTCCCATTCTGAGGGTTGTCTTTTCGTCTTGTTTATGGTTTCCTTTGCTGTGCAAAAGCTTTGAAGTTTCATTAGGTCCCACTTGTTTATTTTTGTTTTTATTTCCATTACTCTAGGAGGTGGATCAAAAAAGATCTTGCTGTGATTTATGTCAAAGAGTGTTCTTCCTATGTTTTCCTCTAAGAGTTTTATAGTGTCCAGTCTTATATTTAGGTCTCTAATCCATTTTGAGTTTATTTTTGTGTATGGTGTTAGGGAGTATTCTAATTTCATTCTTTTACATGTAGCTGTCCAGTTTTCCCAGCACCACTTATTGAAGAGACTGTCTTTTCTCCATTGTATATCTTTGCCTCCTTTGTCATAGATTAGTTGACCATAGGTGTGTGGGTTAATCTCTGGGTTTTCTATCTTGTTCCATTGATCTATGTTTCTGTTTTTGTGCCAGTACCATATTGTCTTGATTACTGTAGCTTTGTAGTATAGTCTGAAGTCAGGGAGTCTGATTCCTCCAGCTCCATTTTTTTCCCTCAAGACTGCTTTGGCTATTCGGGGTCTTTTGTGTCTCCATACACATTTTAAGATGATTTGTTCTAGCTCCGTAAAAATTGCCATTGGTAATTTGATAGGGATTGCATTGAATCTGTAGATTGCTTTGGGTAGTATACTCATTTTCACAATGTTGATTCTTCCAATCCAAGAACATGGTATATCTCTCCATCTGTTGGTATCATCTTTAATTTCTTTCATCAGTGTCTTATAGTTTTCTGCATACAGGTCTTTTGTCTCCTTAGGTAGGTTTATTCCTAGGTATTTTATTCTTTTTGTTGCAATGGTAATTGGGAGTCTTTCCTTAATTTCTCTTTCAGATTTTTCATCATTAGTGTATAGGAATGCAAGAGATTTCTGTGCATTAATTTTGTAGCCTGCAACTTTACCATATTCATTAATTAGCTCTAGCAGTTTTCTGGTGGCAGTTTTAGGATTCTCTATGTATAGTATCATGTCATCCGCAAACAGTGACAGTTTTACTTCTTCTTTTCCAATTTGTATTCCTTTTATTTCTTTTTCTTCTCTGATTGCTGTGGCTAGCACTTCCAGAACTATGTTGAATAATAGTGGTGAGAGTGGACATCCTTGTCTCGTTCCTGATCTTAGAAGAAATGCTTTCAGTTTTTCACCATTGAGAATGATGTTTGCTGTGGGTTTGTCATATATGGCCTTTATTATGTTGAGGTAGGTTCCCTCTATGCCCACTTTCTGGAGAGTTTTTATCATAAATGGGTGTTGAATTTTGTCAAAAGCTTTTTCTGCATCTGTTGAGTTGATCATATGGATTTATTCTTCAATTTGTTAATATGGTGTACCACATTGATTGATTTGCGTATATTGAAGAATCCTTGCATCCCTGGGATAAATCCCACTTGATCGTGGTGTATGATCCTTTTAATGTGTTGTTGGATTCTGTTTGCTAGTATTTTGTTGAGGATTTTTGCATCTATATTCATCAGTGATATTGGTCTGTAATTTTCTTTTTTTGTAGTGTCTTTGTCTGGTTTTGGTATCAGGGTGATGGTGGCCTCATAGAATGAGTTTGGGAGTGTTCCTTCCTCTGCAATTTTTTGGAAGAGTTTGAGAAGTATGGGTGTTAGCTCTTCTCTAAATGTTTGATAGAATTCACCTGTGAAGCCATCTGGTCCTGGACTTTTGTTTGTTGGAAGATTTTTAATCACAGTTTCAATTTCATTACTTGTGATTGGTCTGTTCATATTTTCTGTTTCTTCCTGGTTCAGTCTTGGAAGGTTATACCTTTCTAAGAATTTGTCTATTTCTTCCAGGTTGTCCATTTTATTGACATAGAGTTGCTTGTAGTAGTTTCTTAGGATGCTTTGTATTTCTGCGGTGTCTGTTGTAACTTCTCCTTTTTCATTTCTGATTTTATTGATTTGAGTCCTCTCCCTCTTTTTCTGGATGTGTCTGGCTAATGGCTTATCAATTTTGTTTATCTTCTCAAAGAACCAACTTTTAGTTTTATTGATCTTTGCTATTGTTTTCTTTGTTTCTATTTCATTTATTTCTGCTCTGATCTTTATGATTTCTTTCCTTCTGATAACTTTGGGTTTTGTTTGTTCTTCTTTCTCTAGTTTCTTTAGGTGTAAGGTGAGATTGTTTACTTGAGATTTTTCTTGTTTCTTTAGGTAGGCTTCTATAGCTATAAACTTCCCTCTTAGAAATGCTTTTGCTGCATCCCATAGGTTTTGGGTCGTCGTGTTTTCATTGTCATTTGTCTCTCGGTATTTTTTAATTTCCTCTTTGATTTCTTCAGTGATCTCTTGGTTATTTAGTAACGTATTGTTTAGCCTCCATGTGTTTGTCTTTTTTACGTTTTTTTCCCTGTAATTTATTTCTAATCTCATAGTGTTGTGGTCAGAAAAGATGCTTGATAAGATTTCAATTTTCTTAAATTTACTGAGGCTTGATTTGTGACCCAAGATGTGATCTATCCTGGAGAATGTTCCGTGCGCACTTGAGAAGAAGGTGTAATCTGCTGTTTTTCGATGGAATGTCCTATATATATCAATTAAATCTATCTGGTCTATTGTGTCATTTAAAGCTTCTGTTTCCTTATTTATTTTCATTTTGGATGATCTTTCCATTGGTGTAAGTGAGGTGTTAAAGTCCCCCACTATGATTGTGTTACTGTCATTTTCCTCTTTTATAGCTGTTAGCAGTTGCCTTATGTATTGAGGTGCTCCTATGTTGGGTGCATATATATTTATAATTGTTATATCTTCTTCTTGGATTGATCCCTGGATCATTATGTAGTGTCCTTCCTTGTCTCTTGTAACATTCTTTATTTTAAAGTCTATTTTATCTGATATGAGTATAGCTACTCCAGGTTTCTTTTGATTTCCATTTGCATGGACTATCTTTTTCCATCCCCTCACTTTCAGTCTGTATGTGTCCCTAGGTCTAAAGTGGGTCTCTTGTAGACAGCATATATATGGGTCTTGTTTTTGTATCCATTCAGCTAGTCTATGTCTTTTGGTTGGGGCATTTAATCCATTCACGTTTAAGGTAATTATCGATATGTATGTTCCTATGACCATTTTCTTAATTGTTTTGGGTTTGTTTTTGTAGGCCCTTTTCTTCTCTTGTGTTTCCCACTTAGAGAAGTTCCTTTAGCATTTGTTGTAGAGCTGGTTTGGTGGTGCTGAATTCTCTCAGCTTTTGCTTGTCTGTAAAGCTTTTGATTTCTCCATCAAATCTAAATGAGATCCTTGCCAGGTAGAATAATCTTGGTTGTAGGTTCTTCCCTTTCATCACTTTAAGTGTATCATGCCACTCCCTTCCGGCTTGTAGAGTTTCTGCTGAGAAATCAGCTGTTAACCTTATGGGAGTTCCCTTGTATGTTATTTGTCATTTTTCCCTTGCTGCTTTCAATAATTTTTCTTTGTCTTTAATTTTTGCCATTTTGATTACTATGTGTCTCGGCATGTTTCTCCTTGGGTTTACTCTGCATGGGACTCTCTGCACTTCCTGGACTTGGGTGGCTATTTCCTTTCCCATGTTAGGGAAGTTTTCAACTATAATCCCTTCAAATATTTTCTCTGGTCCTTTCTCTCTCTCTTCTCCTTCTGGGACCCCTATAATGCGAATGTTGTTGCATTTAATGTTGTCCCAGAGGTCTCTTAGGCTGTCTTCATTTCTTTTCATTCTTTTTTCTTTAGTCTGTTCCACAGCAGTGAATTCCACCATTCTGTCTTCCAGGTCACTTATCCGTTCTTCTGCCTCAGTTATTCTGCTATTGATTCCTTCTAGTGTAGTTTTCATTTCAGTTATTGTATTGGTCATCTCTGTTTGTTTGTTCTTTAATTCTTCTAGGTCTTTGTTAATCATTTCTTGCATCTTCTCAATCTTTGCCTCCATTCTTATTCCGAGGTCCTGGATCATCTTCACTATCATTATTCTGAATTCTTTTTCTGGTAGGTTGCCTATCTCCACTTCATTTAGTTGTTTTTCTCGGTTTTTTTCTTGTTCCTTCATCTGGTACATAGCTCTCTGCCTTTTCATCTTCTCTATCTTTCTGTAACTGTGGTTTTTGGTCCACAGGCTGCAGGATTGTAGTTTTTCTTGCTTCTGCTGTCTGCCCTCTGGTGGTTGAGGCTATCTAAGAGGCTTGATGGGAGGCTCTGGTGGTGGGTAGAGCTGACTGTTGCTGTGGTGGTCAGAGCTCAGTAAAACCTTAATCCACTTGACTGTTGATGGGCGGGGCTGGGTTCCCTCCCTCCCTGTTGGTTGTTTTGCCTGAGGCAACCCAACACTGGAGCCTACCCGTGCTCTTTGGTGGGGTTAATGGCAGACTCTGGGAGGGCTCACGCCAAGGAGAACTTCCCAGAACCTCTGCTGCCAGTGTCCTTATCCCCACGGTGAAAAAGAGCCACCACCCGCCTCTGCCGGAGACCCCCCAACACCAGCAGGTAGGTCTGGTTCAGTCTCCCCCAGGGTCACTGCTCCTTCCCCTGGGTCCCGATGCACACATTACTTTGTGTGTGCCCTCCAAGAGTGGGGTCTCTGTTTCCCCCAGTCCTGTCAAAGTCCTGCAATCAATTCCCACTAGGCTTCAAAGTCTGATTCTCTAGGAATTCCTCCTCCCGTTGCCGGACCCCCAGGTTGGGAAGCCTGACGTGGGGCTCAGAACCTTCACTCAAGTGGGTGGACTTCTGTGGTATAAGTGTTCGCCAGTCTGTGAGTCACCCACCCAGCAGTTATGGGATTTGATTTTACTCTGATTGCGCCTCTCCTACCGTCTCACTGTGGCTTCTCCTCTGTCCTTGGACGTGGGGTATCCTCCTTGGTGAAGTCCAGGGTCTTCCTGTCAATGATTGTCCAGCAGCCAGTTGTGATTCTGGTGCTCTCGCAAGAGGGAGTGAGAGCACGTCCTTCTACTCCGCCATCTTGGTTAATCTCAGCAAGGCTCGGGCTTCCTTTCCCACGGAGACTGTCATCTAATTTCTTTCATCAGTGTCTCATAGTTTTCTGAGTACAGGTCTTTTACTTCCTAAATTAGATTTATTCCTAGATACTTTATTCTTTTTGATGCAATTATAAATGGGATTGTTTTCTTAATTTCCCTTTCTGATAGTTCATTGCTAGCATATAAAATTATAATAGATTTCTGTATATTAATTTTATATCCTGCGACTTACCAAATTCATTGCTGAGTCCTAGCCATTTTTTTGGTGGCGCCTTTAGGATTTTCTTTGTCACAGCAAACCGGAACAGTTTTATTTCTTCCTTTCCAATTTGATTTCCATTTATTTCTTTTTCTTCTCCGCTTGCTAGGCTAGGACTTCCAATACGGTGTTGAATAAAAGTGTTGAGAGTTGACATCCTTGTCCTGTCCTAATCTTAGAGGAAATGCATTCAGCTTTTCACCATTGAGTATGATGTTAGCCATGGGCTTGTCATATATAGTCTTTATTATTGAGGTATGTTCCCTCTATACTCACTTTGCTGAGGGTTTTTATCATAAATGGATATTGAATCTTGTCAAAAGCTATTTCTGCATCTATTGAAATGGTCATATAATTTTTTCTTCGTCAGTTAGTTAATGGGTTGATTTGCAGATATTGAATCATCCTTATATCCCTGGGATAAATCCCACTTGATCATAATGTACAGTCTTATTAATGTATTGTTGAATTCAGTTTGCTAATATTTTGTTGAGGATTTTTGTATCTATGTTCATCAGTGATACTGGCCTGTAATTTTCTTTTATTGTGATATCTTTTTCTGGTTTTACTATCAGAATGATGCTGACCTCATAGAAAGAGTTTGGAAGTATTCCTTCCTCTGCATTTTTTTGGAACATTTTGAGAAGGATTGGTATTAACTCTTCCTTAAATGCTTGGTAGAATTCACCTGTGAAGCCTTCTGGTCCTGGATTTTTGTTTGTTGGAAGTTGTTTTATTACTGATCCAATTTCATAGCTGGTAATTGGTCTTTCATATTTCCTATTTCTTCTTGATTCAGTCTTGGGGAATTGTACATTTCTAGGAATTTGTCCCTTTCTTCTAAGTTGTCTATTTTATTGGTGTACAATTGTTCATAGTAACCTCTTAGGATCATTTGTATTTCTGTGGTATTGGTTGCAACTTCTCCCTTTTCATTTCTGATTTTAACTATATGAATTCTCTCTCTTTTTCTTCATGAGTATGACTAAAGATTTTTCAGCTTTATCTTTTCAAAGAATCAGCTCTTAGTTTCATTGATCTTTTCTATTGTTTTTTAATCTCTATTTTATATATTTCTGTTCTAATCTTTATGATTTCTTTCCTTTTACTAACATTAGGTTTTGTTTGGTCTTCTTTTTCTAGTTCTTTAGGTGTAAGGTTAGGCTGTACATTTCAGAATTTTCTTATTAAGGTAGGCTGTATCACTATAAACTTCCCTCTTAGAACTTCCTTTTCTGCATCCCATAGATTTTAGGCCATGTGTTTTCATTTTCACTTATCTCCAGGTGTTTTTTAATTTCTTATTTGCTTTCTTCAGTGATCCATTTGTTTTTCAGTAACACATTGGTTAGCCTCCATTTGCTTGAAGTTTTTTTTTTTCTTATAGTTAGTTTATAGTCTCACAGTGTTATGGTCAGAAAAGATGCTTGATATGACTTCAATTTCTTTAAATTTACTGAGACTTGTTTTGTGAGCTATCATGTGATCTATCCTGGAGAATGTTCCATGTACACTTGAAAAGAATGTGTATTCTGCTTCTTTGGGATGGAATGTTCTATACAGATCTGTTAAGTCCATCTGCTCTAATGTGTCATTTTAAGCCAGTGTTTCCTTATTGATTTTCTTGTCTGGATGATCTGTCCATTGAAGTAAGTGAGGTATTAAAGTCCCCTACCACTATTGTGTTTCTGTCAATTTCTCCCTTATGTCTCTCAATATTTTCTTTATGTATTTAGGTGCTCCTATTTTGTGTGCATATATATTTACAACTGGGTCCATATTTATGTTTACAATTGTTATATCTTCTTATTATATTGATCCCTTGATCAATATGTAAGGTCTCTCATTACAGTCCTTGTTTTAAAGTCTATTTTGTCTGATATAAATATTGCTACCTTGGCTTTTTTTTTCATTTCCATTTGCATGAAATACTTTTTCCATCCCCTCCCCTGTGTGTGTCTTTAGATCTGAAGTGAGTCACTTGTAGGCTGCATATATATGGGTCTTGCTTTTGTATCCATTCACGCAGTATCCATTCAGCCACTGTATATCTTTTGATTGGAATATTCAATCCATTTACATTTAAAGTAATTATTGATAGATATATACGTTTTGCCATTTTGTTAGTTATTTTTGGTTGTTTTTGCAATTGTTTTTTTTTTCTTACTCCTTTTTTTGCTCCAGTCTCTTGTGATTTGATGACTATCTTTAGTGTTATGTTTGGATTATTTCTCTTTTGTGTGTGTGTGTGTGTCTATTATAGATTTTTGGCTTGTGGTTACCAAGCACATCTATATATATGTGATTATTTTAAGTTGCTGGCCTCTTTAGTTCAAGTGCATTTTAACAACCCTGAATTTTTATTCCCCCCATACACGTTTACTGTCTTTGACATCATATTTTACATCTTTCTGTTTGTGTATCCCTTAACTACTTGCCATGGATGTAGACGATTTTACTACTTTTGTCTTTTAACATTCCTACTAGCTTTAGAGGTAGTTGATTTACTAGCCTTACTGTATATTTACCTTTACCAATGAGATTTTACTGTTCATAGTTTCATATTTCTAGTTGTGGCCTATTCTTATTGCCTAGAGAAGACCCTTTAACGTTTCTTATAAAACTGGTATTGTGGTGCTGAACTCTTTTAGCTTTTCCTTGTCTATAAAACTTTTGATCTCTCCATCAAATCTGAATGAAAACCTTGCTGGGTAGAGTATTCTTGGTTGTAGTTTTTTCCCTTTTATCATTTTAAATATATCATGCCCTTTCCTTCTGGCCTGCAGAGTTTCTCTTGAAAAGTCAGCTGACAGACTTATGGGAGTTCCCTTGTATGTAACTTGTTTCTTTTCCCTTACTGCTTTTAATATTCTCTCTTTATCTTAATTTTTGCCATTTTAATTACAATGTGTCTTGATGTGGTCCTCCTTGGGTTGATCCTATTTGGAACTCTCTGTGTTTCCTGGACCTGGATGTCCATTAGGGGAGTTTTCAGCTATTATGTCTTCAAATACATTTTCTTCCTCTTTCTCTTCTTCTGAGACCCCTATAATGTGAATGTTAGTAAACTTGATGTTGTACCAGAGGTCTCTTAAACTGTCTTCATTTCATTTTATTATTCTTTTTTCTTTTTTTTCCTTTTTTTTTCTTTTTTGTTCAGCTTCTGTGATTTTCACTACTCTGTATTCTAATGATCTGATCCATTCTTCTGTATCATCTAATCTACTTTTGATTTCTTCTACTGTATTTTTCATTTCAGTTATTGTATTCTTCAACTCTGTTTGGTTCTTCCTTATATTTTATAACTCTTTCTTAAAAAAATGTCTAACTTCTCACTCTGTTCCTCCAATCTTCTCTTGAGTTCTTTTTTCATCTTTAAGATCATTACCTTGAAATCTTTATTGGATAGATTGTTTAACCCCACTTCATTTAGTTCTTCTTCTAGATTTTATCTTGTCCCTTCATTTGGATCATGTGCCTCTGTTACTTCATTTTGTCTAATTTGGTGTTTTTATTTCTATGTTAGGCATGTTACTTTGGTAGGTATGTTACTTTTCCTAAACTTGGAGAAGTGACCTTTTGTAGGAGATATCCTATGCATCCCAGCAGCGCATTCCCCTCTGGTCACCAGAACTATATGTTCTATGGGTACCCCTCTGTGGGCTGCATGGGTCCTTCTGTTGTGGTGGGCTGACTACTGTAAGTGTGGCTAACCCCTGCTCTGGTTGAATGCAAGGCTCTGCCTTGTTCAGAGGCTGCCTGCTGATGGGTGAGGCCAGGTCATGAGGCTGCTTGCTGTGGAGCCCCAGGTGGTGCTGCGGCTAGTGTTGGCTAACTGGTGTGTGGAGCTGGGTCCTGTGGTGGTTGGTTGCAAGGCTGGGGGGCCTGGACCTAGTGTTGACCTGTTGATGGGCAGGGCCGATTCCTGACCCAGGTGGCTCTCAGGTCTGGAGTTTCCCAAATTTGGTTTCATCCCACTGGTGAGTGGGGCTGGATCCCAGGGCATCTGGCTGAGTCCAAAGTGTCTTGGAGCTGGTATCAGCTTGCTGGTGGGTAGGACCACAGCCCAGGGGGTTCTGGGGCTGGTACCTGCCCACTGCTGGGTAAGCCTGGCCCCAGGGCTAGTTCTGGCCCACTGATGAGCAGAACTGGGTCCTGGGGTCTCTGGCTACAGAACCCTGGGGGCTGCAGAGCTAGTGCCAGCACACTGGTATGTGGGGCTGGTCCTAAGCCCTCTGGTGGACAGAGGGGGTAGATGTGGGCTCAGTGGTTCTTAAGGCAGCAGGCCTGCTAATGGGTGGGGCTGTGTCCCCACCCTGGTAGTTTCTTGGCCAGAGGCCTCCCAGTACTGGTGCCAACAGGTTGATGTGCAGGGCCAGGTCCAGCTGCTAATAAGCTAGAGGGAGGATTCCAGAATGGTACTTGTAAGCATCAATGTCCTCATGGTGAATAAGCTCCCCAAAACTGACTGCTACAAGTGTCTATGTCCCCAGAGTGAGCCCCACTTGCCTTTCACCTCTCCAGGAAGCTCTCCAAGATTAGCAGGTGGGTCTGACCCAGGCTTCTTTCAAATTACTGTTTCTACCTTGGGTCCTGAAGCGTGTGAGATTTTGTGCATGCCCTTTAAGAGTGGAGTCTATTTCCCACAGACCTCTTGCTCTCCTGAAAGTAAGCTGCACTGGCCTTCAAAGCCAAATGTTCCAAGGGCTTGTCTTCTTGGTGCAGAAGCTCCCAGGCTGGGGAGACTGATGTGGGGCTTGGACTCCTTGCTCCTTGGAGAGAACTTTTGCAATTGTATTTTCCTCCTGGTTGTGGGTTGCTCACCTGGGGGTATGGGTCTTGACTATTCCACATCTCTGCCCCTCTAACCATCTTCATGTGGTTCTTTCTTTATATTTGTAGTTGTAGATCTTTTGTGTTAGTTTCCTGTCATTTCACATCAATAGTTGCTCTGTAAATAGTTGTAATTTTGGTGTGCCCATGGGAGGAGTTGAGCCCAAGATCTTCCTGCTCCACAATCTTGGCCACTCCTCCCCTGACCAATTTAATATGATGAAAGTAGTGGCAGTTTCCATGTTCATAAGAGACTGGCAGCCTCTACTTCCTATGTCTTGAGACACTAACCCCTAGAGCTCTGGACCTCCATGTAAGAAATCTAACTGTACTCCACTGCCTCTGATTTTTCCAATCCTCAGCTATTTAAAGTAAAACAGATGAGGCCCCAAGAAATCTGAGGCAGAGATGACTCCTCCCTTCTGTGCCCTGAGTTCCTGACCCATAGACACAGAGTAATAATAAAATATTTTTAAGCCACTAAGTTTTAGGTAGTCTGTAAAGTAACAGTAGATAATTGACCAACCAGGAAAACTCTGGACATAGCTGAATATTTTCTTTGGGAGCAGAGATCTGAAAACTATTACTATAATGTTGCTGGTAGAACAAACACAGTCCATTGATGCATGAATCTGAGAAGAACTAGGAAATCAGGAAGGTGGGCAAGGGGAGTGTAGTGTCATCATGGTGTTAAGACCCAGCTCCTACCCACAGGCTGAAGGCAATGGTTATATGCAGGACAACTGTGAGGCCCAGATCTGCTCCATCTACACATGCGCTCCTTGAGCACTTATCTTGGCATCACCTGCAAGGCCTCCTGAAGGTTAAACAGAGAACCAGGCTCATCAGGTTCCTGATGAGGTCCTGGAGTGAAGCTGGGTCCCTGGGCTTGGGTGAATACTCTCACTGCAAATGTGGATATGCAAGCCATGGAGAACACCAGACTTCCAGGTGCTCCTGGGGATAGAGTAAGTTGGAGTGAGGCAATGACAAACTGGGCAAGCATGGCTCAGGTTTTAATGATGCCCTGAAGCCCTCACCCCTTCTCATCTCAGTAATTCTGCCTCAAACTGCAAGCTACCACCGCTAGGGAGAACTTCACATGCCCTTCACACCCCAACACCACCAGCAGGTTTGGGACTGGCTCGGTCACAATCACTGCTGCATTTCAGCTCCTCTCAGTGCTGCTGGGTAGTGTGTACATGAATATTTGCAAAGAAAAGCAGTAAATGAACTTTTCTCTATCTGTCCAAGTTGAAAGTTTTTCCTCTTGTATCACAACATACTGCTTATTCCTATAGCCACTTATATGCATTTTCTCTGAGATTTTAAGGAATTTATGGGCAGGGACCAGGCTATGTCTATTCACATACCACTCCCAACACTTAGCAGAGTGCCTTGCAAACTCATTATTTGTTGATTGTATAAATAATATGGAAGACAAAATAGTCTAATTATATTACATTAACATTTCATTTTAGGCCAAAAAGAAAACTATTTAAACTTGCTGTTCCACTTCTAGGAATATGTCTGAAGCAAATAAAATCACTGTGTTTAAAAGGTATCTGCACCCCTGTGTTCATTGAGCATTATTTACAATAGCCAAGACATGGAAACAACCTAAGTGTCCATCAATGGATGAATGGATAAAGAAGATGGTAGATAGATAGATAGATAGATAATGATGGAATATTATTCAGCCATGAAAAAAGAAATACTGATATTTGCTACAACATGAATGAATCTTGAGGACATTGTGCTAAGTGAAATAAGTCTGACAGAGAAAGACAAATACTGTATGTTCTCACTTATGTGTGAGATCTACAAAACTGAACTCAGAGAACAGATTGGTGGTTGCCAGAGGTAGGAGGCAGGGAATGGGTGAAATGGGTGAAAGGAGTCAAAAGATACAAACTTCCAGTTATAAGATGAATAAATTTCAGGGATCTAATGTACAGCATGGTGACTATAGTTAACAATACTACATTGTATACTTGAAAATTGCTAAGAAAGTAGACCTTAAAAATTCTCATCACAAAGAAAGAAAATGTGTAACTATGTGAGGTGATGGATGTCAACTAAATTGATTGTGATAATCATTTTGCAATGTATACATATATCAAATCATTATGTTGTACACCTTAAACTAAATTATATGTCAATTATATCTCAATAAAACTGGAAGTAGATAGGTTGATTAATAAATTTGTCATCATGTCTGGTATCATTTAGGGTCTTTGTTTTTTTGTTCAGCACTTAACAATGAAAAAATAGTTCCCCTTACTCTCTTTCTCCCTATGATCTTTTTATGTGTGTGTGTACTTATATACTTTTCCATCCCTTTGTCATCTACAAAATGCATCTTTTTTTCCTATTTCATGTTCTCCTTCTTAGAAAACTGAACTGGAGTCTACTTAAATGAGTCTTCGGTTTTTCATCTCATAGTGTAACTTGATTCTTCAGACAAATTTTCTCACCTCCTTCCTACACCTCTCCCATCTTCTTGTAAATGCAAATGGCCTTCTCTAACATAGTTCCCTAAATAAATGTCCAAGTCTTCAATTACTTTGCTCTTCTATCTTGTTTCCATGGATTCTTTTCAATTAGTACTAAAGTGTGTTGAAACCTTTTTAAAAGGTCATTTTACTAATAGGATATTCTCGTTTCTTAGTCTCCAATCTAAATTCCATCAGCTTGTGATCATATTGCCTCAGCTTCCCTATGGTTTAAGGCACTCCCTCTCTGCAAACTTTAAACCAGGAGAGTTACCTGCCCTACTCATTTGTTCTTTCTTCCAATAATTGTCCCCACACTGCTGCTAGCACAGATTTTTAACTGGGCTAAAAACAAATCACTTGGTAGAAGTATAATACTACTGTCTAATACTTTTATCCTACAGAGAATGTCATAGGGACATTATAAAGAACTTAGAATAGTGGTCTTTGGACTTTTTTCCTCATTTATTTCCTAAAATAATTTTCTAAGCAATGTATTAAATTTTACCATTTTAAACTGATGTCTAAATTTCTTCATGATTTTAGTTAGTTAAAAGAATGTTATTTCCAGCTTATCCTAAGTGTGGGCATTATAAAATAAGTGATATCACTGCTTTATATGTACCGCATGGTATCTAAATGCAATAACAATTAGAGCTGATGATCTTCTGTTTATACAACTGTGAACAAGCTCATGTTATATCCTTTTTTCTCCTAAAACTCCTATTTCCATTCCATTTCCCTCTCAGCATTGTTTCTTAGTGTAAACATATTTTTATGCTTGAAATTCTTTTGTTGATTGTCCTGTTTCTCTGCATCAAAATATGCACATAAATTAAAATTTTTCCTTTTGACCATAAGGCTTTATAAATGTTAAAAATTATTTTGGATTAAGTTGTCTTTACAGTTATTAATACACAGTCAATATAACATAAATATATTATAATCTTTTATAAATAAGTATTAATATAAAATATGCACCTCTCAGTAAGATGAATGTGGCTATTTTGAGTGTTTTAGGGTTTGTTTTGTTTTGTTTTGTTTGTTACTTGTATCTGAGAGCACTATTACTTGTTGCTAGAAGGAGAGAACATGCAGCACCCACTCTACTTCTAGGTTTTGTCTTTATAAATCGTTCACATGAACTAGTGAAAGTGGAAGGAACAATTGTTTAAAGAATTGAGCAATGACTCAATTCTTTAAACTCCTTTCATGTTATATGCCAAAAATTATACAACGATCTATGTTGAACATATATTTGTTAAAGTATCAGCTGACAACTCAATATATCCACATTCCATTTTTTCAAAAGCAAATAATTAGAACTCTCCATACGTGCAAACTGACTTCCTACCCTTTTCCTAGAGTCTTTCACCTTCTCAGATTCTGGGAAGTACAAAAAAGACTTTTCCAAGACTTAACAAAATATCATTGCTTACACCTGTTACTCTTTTACTTAACAGCACCTTATTTAACTCACATATTCAGAAAGTGGTGGTATATCTTTAAATCCCACCTGATGGATATTCTATCTCTAGCTTCCAAAGCTGTTTGCTCTTCAAACATGTCTTTGCTCAGAAAGTTCAGACTCTGCTGGAACATGAGCTATTTATCAAAAGTTGTCTCCCAAACACATGCTTTGAATATAAGTTAACCAAAGTCTTGGTGCTAAAGATTCATTTATTCAAATTATGGAAAATACCAACCATACAACTTAACTGAAAAAGTCACTCTTCATTATCAAATCTATTGGCCAAATAAGACGTCTTTCTGTTGGAAATAAAAGGCTTACTTCATTTTTTTAAATTCAAATAAATATATTTCCAATAATCCCTATAACAATCACTCCCTTCTGAATTCCATTCATGCCAATACCAACATGGGCCAAAACATCCTGCTTCTAATGCCACACTTTACCCTTTACAGAAAAAGAAAGAACAGAAGAGACACAAAGCTCTATGATGGTTTGTTGGTGCCTTAATGAAAGGAGGGTTTACTGACCCCAGAATTTCAAATTGTGTGATTGGGGCCTCAGCAGTTTTATACTTGTGATACAACACCACTCGGGGTGAGAGGTATGCCTTATATTTATAAATTGAGAGAAGGGCAATTTTAGAAGGGAGGAGAGAAAGGAGAACTAGTTTAATGTCATGATTACAGGTCGATGATCAGGCAATTTTAGGAAAATGGACACTGAGGCATTGAAAATATGTTCATTTACCTCTAAGTCCCATGTGTCCCTTAAAAAGCTTTTGTGTTCCCTCAGCAATGCATGTACACCTGCTGGCTTAGTGTAAACTAGCTGTGGGTACTGTGAGCGGAAAAAGTGGTCTCATAACACCGTCTTGGTTCATGATCACAGGAAGGTCATAGAGCCAGAATATCTATACTTTTTAGACAAATAACTCTGTGTTATTACCCACAACAGGACTGTGCCGACATTTTAATAACTTTAAATATAATGTATAGGTCACAGAATTCTGTCTTTCTAATTTGAAGAAAGTCGTGCTAAATTTATTTGGTGATTGTAGAGCATAACAGTTCTACATTAAAATACTGTAAATATAAAAGAAGAGTGAGGGAAATGCATAAATTTAGAAGAGGAATAATAACTCAGTATGGTAGGAAACTCAACTCCTAGGTGCTGCTTAGAACACCTAGGATCTTTAATTTCTGCAATAAAAACTGTGACCCTTATTCTTACTTATAATGTTAATAGTGGTTAATTAGAAAAGCAGTTGGTCCTGGAGGTACAACAAAGGAAATTTTGAGCTCTAATAAAGGGAAGCTGTGAAGTAGAGCCAGCTAGTGATTTATAATGATAAAGAAACTACTTTTGTGAACTTTTGTTTTCCTTTCTTATCACATATTATTTCAGTTCAAGTGGAATATTTGATTTTGAAAGAAAAAAAAAAAAAGATCAATTTAGCTTTTACCTTTCTTTTTTTGGGTCTATTTTCCATATTCTAATTACACTTACCACTCCATTGTGAATAGAGTACACAGCAATAAGCAACACCATAACAAAAGTAAAAGTCCACAATTCTTTTTTTTTTAAATAAATTTATTTATTTTATTTATTTATTTTTGGCTGTGTTGGGTCTTCATTGCTGCGTGTGGTCTTTCTCTAGTTGCCGCCAGCAGGGGCTGCTCTTCATTGTGGTGCGCGGGCTTCTCATTGCAGTGGCTTCTCTTGTTGTGGAACACAGGCTTTAGGCATGCGGGCTTCAGTAGTCGTGGCATGTGGGCTCAGTAGCTGTGGCTCACGGGCTTAGTTGCTCCATGGCATGTGGGATCTTCCCAGACCAGGGATCGAACCCATGTCCCCTGCATTGGCAGGCAGATTCTTAACCACTGGGCCACCAGGGAAGTCCCCACAATTCTTGTAGCCAGTTTCATCACAGGTGTATATCAACACAAGAGTCACTAGGCAGTGTAAAGTAATATGTATTGCATGAAACTACATTAGAAAACAACAATATGTGATTCTTGCATTCAAAGAATACCAGTAAATACCATAAGGAAAGTAGAGGAAATCTGTTCTTTATAAATATAAGCTATTCAATTAATAAGTTAAAAATTACTTCCAACATCTGTTATTCTGTATGTTTGAGTAAATATTACTTCTTGTCCTAAATTAAATGGTGGGGAATAACTGCAAATGCAGTACAATACTATTTCAAGAAACTTTGGTTTCACATAAACAGCAAGTGGCAGCTGCTGACCCAGTTCCTCCCCTCTCCCCACACATAATGCAATCCAAGCCCTCCTGCCCTTGAATTTACTCTGTTGGTTCTTCCTAAACAGCTGAATATTCAAAGACAAGACCGGCAGTGCTTAAGGGTCAGAGTCACAGCAACCAGAGATGAGGCAGAAATCACTGAGCTGTCCTCCTATGATCATACCTGCAATTAGGAAAACCAGGCATGAATGTGTCCTCTCACCTGGGGTGCCACTAGGAACCAGCTTTCCAGATTATGCATCTGCAAGCATCATCTAATTACCACCCCACAAGTGAATCCTCAGGGCATCAAAAGACGTTATCAGTAGCTGCACCTGAGATTTCAAAGACAGACAAAGCCAAAACTATTTGGAATTTTTATTAAAGCCTGCTAATATAAATCCCCACCAACTTGAGTAATGAATTTGAATATTAAAAATAAACTACAGGAAAAGAGAAAAAGAAAATAAATCTACTTTTACTTTCTTTAAAAAAAGAAAAAGAAATTTCATGAAATAGAAATGAGGAACAAAGAGACTTCCAAAGGTTGCCAGATTTTTTTAAACAGGATATAATATCCCCAAATGGGAAATTTACATGTAGATGGTGGTGGGTAAGGGGTAGAGGGTGGGCAGGAGAGCACATACAATGTCCTTAAAGTTGCCTATACTGTCTATACTCCAGAACCATTTTCAAAAACAACAGTCCCATGTCTACTCTTATGCCCCTCACTTCCTTCTCTTGTGCAATCACTTCCTCTTTGCCAAATGATTTGAGAATGTGAAAGTCTAGACTTTACATATGGTGTATGCTTATGCTAAATACCTGATAGGTGCATAACTTATAACCCACAGAATTTTGAACAACCCAGATTACCTTTGAGAGATCAGTCTAAGAGGTATAGAAACCATCTTGTTTTCCATTCCATTTCCATTCCCACTGGAACAATAACACGTTGGGTGGGATCTAAGGCCAGTGCCCTGCAGTGAGACTTGACCCTATTGTGTGTTAACACAACCTCTATATAACTCAACTTTCCTAAGAGGCTGATGGGAAATAACTCACTTCAAAGACCCCACCCAGAGGAAATAAGGAAAGAGCAGTGGACAACTAGGAAGTCCAATTAAGACACAGGTAAAGCATCACACTCAGTAAAGTGAAATAGTGAGAGCACTGCTGGATTCAGACAGCATTTGGAAAACAAACCTCTGAGAGAAGGGCAAGACGAGGTCCCAGTCCTCAGAGGACAGTCTCACCCCCCTCAGAGAGCCTTTGGCTGAGGTTCCCTGTGGCTGCCTTTACATGGTTTTCCTCTTCATCAGGCTGAGCTTTCCAGAACAACAAAGCCATTTGTTTAAAATTCATTCACATTTATGATCATGTTGACTTAGAGAAATTCACACAACATAAGAGCTGTGAGTTTTAACTTTTAGTCAGGGTCTTACTGAGGACTATAGTCTGGGATAAAGTCTCTCAGTAGCTCTGAGGGACTGCTCTGCCGAGGTAGAGGAGAGGCCAGTATGTATATGATTTGGCTAGGGAATACGTTCAGTCAAGCCTACATCTTGGTAAAAGGTTACTGCTAGCCACAAGAACAGGTACCTCAGTTAATAATTTTAGTGCTTTTTCTGGGGGAAGATGCAAGAATCTGGGTTCATTATAATTCTTCCTGAGTTATACATCTATCTAGGGGCCTGTTTTTCCAAAGCACAGAATGCCTCGACCTGGTTTTCATCCTGAATTCCTCTCAGGATGCACTGTTGGTCAGTGACTGCAGTGGCTAATGACTTAATTCTTGGTTGAACCAGATGGTGAGCAACATTCTTTGTTTTACAATTACAGTGAGAGGGAACAGGCAATCTTATACCACTGGTGGATGTCCAAGTTGGAAAAGATATAGTGATATGTATCAAAAGCTTTAAAAAGTACATAATGCTTCTACAATTTCACCTTCAGAAGTCTGATAAAAGGAAATAACTAGGGAAGTGCACAAAGATATATATATACAGGAATGCTCCTCACCACATTAATTATAGGAGAAAAAGTTGAAAAATAAAAAACCAGAAGTCTATAACCATACAGAAATGATCAAATTATTTTTGGTAACATCATACCATGAACTACTGGGCAATGAAAAATGATAATGTGAAACTATAATGACATGGAGATATATTTTCATTATATAACTAGTTTTAAAAGTAGATTATAAAAGAGATTATAAAAGTAGATTATATATAAGTGGGTTCCAATTTTGTGTTTAAAAGATATGAATGCACGGGAAAAGTCTCAAAGGTCTTACCTGTTGCTGAGGGGGAAGAAATTTTCCTCTACCCTACTAGGTTCTTCTGGCTGGTCTAAGAATTTAACGAATGTGAGACATTAATAAGAGAAAATCAAACAAAAGTTTACTAATGTGTATACCTGGTAGAGACCCAGGAAAACTGAGTAACTCACCAAAATGTCTGAAACCCTCACTTTTAATACCATCTTCATCTAAAGATAAAAGGGAATGTTGAGAGTAGTGGTTTGGGTCTTCAAAGGGGAGGAAGACAATTCACATGGAGACAGAAAAACAAATGTTTGGTAAACAAATATTTGCTGGGCCATGCAGAGACAATGGGACACAGAGTGGACTCAGATCTCTAGAACCTGCTGAGTTTCCCCACCACACTCAGCCCATATTTTTTGCAGACACCTCTGGTGATAGTTCTACTCCAGGGATAGACCCTTTATCTAAATTCTTTAGGCAGCTAAAGGGGAGTAAAAAGAAAGACTTCCTGAGCATTCTGTTCCTTAAAAATAATCAGCTTAAAGTAACCCACATGCCAAAAAAGACATCTTGGGGTGGCAAATTTTGCTCCCCTACACTGTGTAACAAAACAAGTTATAAACTGAATTGTAAAAAAAAAAAAAGTTGGGGGATTGGAGAAGATGGCGGAAGAGTAAGACGCGGAGATCACCTTCCTTCCCACAGATACAGTAGAAATACATCTACACGTGGAACTGTTCCTACAGAACACCCACTGAACGCTGGCAGAAAACGTCCGACCTCCAAAAAGGCAAGAAACCCCCCCCCGTACTTGGGTAGGGCAAAAGAAAAAAGAAATAACAGAGACAAAAGAATAGGGACGGCACCTGCACCAGTGGGAGGGAGCTGTGAAGGAGGAAAGGTTTCCACGCACTAGGAAGCCCCTTCGCGGGCGGAGACTGCGGGGGGCGGAGGGGGGAAGCTTCAGAGCCACGGAGGAGAGCGCAGCCACAGAGGTGCGGAGGGCAAAGCGGAGAGGTTCCCGCACAGAGGCTCGGCGCCGAGCAGCACTCACCAGCCCGAGAGGCTTGTCTGCTTAGCCGCCGGGGCGGGCGGGGCTGGGAGCTGAGGCTCGGGCTTCGGTCGGATCGCAGGGAGAGGACTGGGGTTGGCGGCGTGAACATAGCCTGAAGGGGTTAGCACACCACAGCTAGCCGGGAGGGAGTCCGGGAAAAGGTCTGCAGCTGCCGAAGAGGCAAGAGACTTTTTCTTCCCTCTGTGTTTCCTGGTGCGCAAGGAGAGGGGATTCAGAGCGCCGCCTAAACGAACTCCAGAGAAGGGCGCGAGCCGCGGCTATCAGCGCGGATCCCACAGCAACAGGGGCGCAGAGGGAAAATCGGAGAGACTCCCGCACAGAGGCTCGGCGCCGAGCGGCGCTCACCAGCCCGAGAGGCTTGTCTGCTCCCCCGCCGGGGCGGGCGGGGCTGGGAGCTGAGGCTCGGCTTCCGTCGAATCGCAGGGAGAGGACTGGGGCTGGCGGCGTGAACACAGCCTGAAGGGGTTGGCGCACCACAGCTAGCCGGGAGGGAGACCGGGAAAAGGTCTGCAGCTGCCGAAGAGGCAAGAGACTTTTTCTTGCCTCTTTTTTTCGCTGCGCGCAAGGAGAGGGGATTCAGAGCGCCGCCTAAACGAACTCCAGAGAAGGGCGCGAGCCACGGCGATCAGCGCGGACCCCAGAGACGGGCGTGAGATGCTGGGGCTGCTGCTGCCGCCTCCAAAAAGCCTGTGTGTGAGCACAGGTCACTCTCCACACCTCCCCTCCCGGAAGCCTGTGCAGCCCGCCACTGCCAGGGTCCCGGGATCCGGGGACAACATCCCCAGGAGAACGCACTGCGCGCCTCGAGCTGGTGCAACGTCACCCCGGCCTCGGCCGCCGCAGGCTCGCCCCGCCTCCTCTGTAACCCTCCCTCCCCGCGGCCTGGGTGAGCCAGAGCCCCCGAAGCAGCTGCTCCTTTAACCCCGTCCTGTCTGGGCGGGGAACAGACGCCCTCAGGCGACCTACACGCAGAGGCGGGTCCAAATCCAAAGCTGAACCCCAGGAGCTGTGCGAACAGGGAAGAGAAGGGGAAATCTCTCCCAGCAGCCTCAGAAGCAGCGGATTAAAGCTCCACAAACAACTTGAAGTGCCTGCATCTGTTGAACACCTGAATAGACAACGAATCAGCCCAAGTTCAGGAGGCGGACTCTGGGAGCAGGAGATATTAATTTTTCCCCTTTTCCTTTTTTTTGTGAGTGTATATGTATATGCTTCTGGGTGAGATTTTGTCTGTATAGCTTTGCTTTACAATAGCTTTATTTTACTTCACTATATTATAGCCTCTTTCTTTCTTTCTTTCTATTTTTTCTCCCTTTTACTCTGAGCCGTGTGGACAAAAGGCTCTTGGTGCTCCAGCCAGGCATCAGGGCCGTGCCTCTGAGGTGGGAGAGCCAACTTCAGAACACTGGTCCACAAGAGACCTCCCAGCTCCACGTAATACCAAACGGCAAAAATCTCCCAGAGATCTCCATCTCAACATCAAGACCCAGCTTCACTCAATGACCAGCAAGCTACAGTGCTGGACACCCTATGCTAAACAACTAGCTAGACAGGAACACAACCCCATCCATTAGCAGAAAGGCTGCCTAAAATCATAATAAGGCCACAGACACACCAAAATACACCACCAGACGTGGACGTGCCCAACAGAAAGACAAGATCTAGCCTCATCCACCAGAACTCAGGCACTAGTTCCCTCCACCAGGAAGCCTACACAACCCACTGAACCAACCTTAGCCACTGGGGACAGATACCAAAAACAACGGGAACTACGAACCTGCAGCCTGTGAAAAGGAGACCCCAAACACAGTAAGATAGGCAAAATGAGATGACAGAAAAACACACAGCAGATGAAGGAGCAGGCTCAAAACACACTGGACTTAACAAATGAAGAGGAAATAGGTAGTCTACCTGAAAAAGAATTCAGAATAATGATAGTAAGGATGATCCAAAATCTTGGAAATAGAATAGACAAAATGCAAGAAACATTTAACAAGGATGTAGAAGAACTAAAGAGGAACCAAGCAATGATGAAAAACACAATAAATGAAATTAAAAATACTCTAGAAGGGATCAATAGCAGAATAACTGAGGCAGAAGAACGGGTAAGTGACCTGGAAGATAAAATAGTGGAAATAACTACTGCAGAGCAGAATAAAGAAAAAAGAATGAAAAGAACTGAGGACAGTCTCAGAGACCTCTGGGACAACATTAAACGCACCAACATTCGAATTATAGGGGTACCAGAAGAAGAAGAGAAAAAGAAAGGGACTGAGAAAATTTTTGAAGAGATTATAGTTGAAAACTTCCCTAATATGGGAAAGGAAATAGTTAATCAAGTCCTGGAAGCACAGAGAGTCCCATACAGGATAAACCCAAGGAGGAACACGCCAAGACACATATTAATCAAACTGTCAAAAATTAAATATAAGGAAAACATATTAAAGGCAGCAAGGGAAAAAAAACAAATAACACACAAGGGAATCCACATAAGGTTAACAGCTGATCTATCAGCAGAAACTCTGCAAGCCAGAAGGGAGTGGCAGGATATACTTAAAGTGATGAAGGAGAAAAACCTACAACCAAGATTACTCTACCCAGCAAGGATCTCATTCAGATTCGATGGAGAAAATAAAACCTTTACAGACAAGCAAAAGCTGAGAGAGTTCAGCACCACCAAACCAGCTTTACAACAAATGCTAAAGGAACTTCTCTAGGCAAGAAACACAAGAGAAGGAAAACACCTACAATAACAAACCCAATACATTTAAGAAAATGGGAATAGGAACATACATATCGATAATTACCTTGAATGTAAATGGATTAAATGCTCCCACCAAAAGACACAGGCTGGCTGAATGGATACAAAAACAAGACCCATATATATGCTGTCTACAAGAGACCCACTTCAGACCTAGAGACACATACAGATTGAAAGTGAGGGGATGGAAAAAGATATTCCATGCAAATGGAAATCAAAAGAAAGCTGGAGTAGCAATTCTCATATCAGACAAAATAGACTTTAAAATAAAGACTATTACAAGAGACAAAGAAGGACACTATATAATGATCAAGGGATCGATCCAAGAGGAAGGTATAACAATTGTAAATATTTATGCACCCAACTAGGAGCACCTCAATACATAAGGCAAATACTAACAGCCATAAAAGGGGAAATTGACAGCAACACAATCATAGTAGGGGACTTTAACACCCCACTTTCACCAATGGACAGATCATCCAAAATGAAAATAAATAAGGAAACACAAGCTTTAAATGATACATTAAACAAGATGGACTTAATTGATATTTATAGGACATTCCACCCAAAAATAACAGAATACACATTTTTCTCAAGTGCTCATGGAACATTCTCCAGGATAGATCATATCTTGGGTCACAAATCAAGCCTTGGTAAATTTAAGAAAATTGAAATCGTATCAAGTATCTTTTCCGACCACAACGCTATGAGAGTAGATATCAATTACAGGAAAAGATCTGTAAAACATACAAACACATGGAGGCTACACAATACATTACTTAATAACGAAGTGATTACTGAAGAAATCAAAGGGGAAATCAAAAAATACCTAGAAACAAATGACAATGGAGACACGACGACCCAAAACCTATGGGACGCAGCAAAAGCAGTGCTAAAAGGGAAGTTTATAGCAATACAAGCCTACCTCAAGAAACAGGAAACATCTCGAATAAACAACCTAACCTGGCACCTAAAGCAATTAGAGAAAGAAGAACAAAAAAACCCCAAAGCCAGCAGAAGGAAAGAAATTATAAAGATCAGGTCAGAAATAAATGAAAAAGAAATGAAGGAAACAATAGCAAAAATCAATGAAACTAAAAGCTGGTTCTTTGAGAAGATAAACAAAATTGATAAACCATTAGCCAGACTCATCAAGAAAAAAAGGGAGAAGACCCAGATCAATAGAATTAGAAATGAAAAAGGAGAAGTAACCACTGACATTGCAGAAATACAAAAGATCATGAGAGATTACTACAAGCAACTCTATGCCAATAAAATGGACAACCTGGAAGAAATGGACAGATTCTTAGAAATGCACAAACTGCCGAGACTGAACCAGGAAGAAATAGAAAATATGAACAGACCAATCACAAGCACTGAAATTGAAACTGTGATTAAAAACCTTCCAACAAACAAAAGCCCAGGACCAGATGGCTTCACAGGTGAATTCTATCAAACATTTAGAGAAGAGCTAACACCTATCCTTCTCAAACTCTTCCAAAATATTGCAGAGGGAGGAACACTCCCAAACTCATTCTACGCGGCCACCATCACCCTGATACCAAAACCAGACAAAGATGTTACAAAGAAAGAAAACTACAGGCCAATATCACTGATGAACATAGATGCAAAAATCCTCAACAAAATACTAGCAAACAGAATCCATCAGCACATTAAAAGGATCATACACCATGATCAAGTGGGGTTTATCCCAGGAATGCAAGGATTCTTCAATATACGCAAATCAATCAATGTGATACACCATATTAACAAATTGAAGGAGAAAAACCATATGATCATCTCAATAGATGCAGAGAAAGCTTTCGACAAAATTCAACACCCATTTATGATAAAAGCCCTGCAGAAAGTAGGCATAGAGGGAACTTTCCTCAACATAATAAAGGCCATATATGACAAACCCACAGCCAACATTGTCCTCAATGGTGAAAAACTGAAACCATTTCCACTAAGATCAGGAACAAGACAAGGTTGCCCACTCTCACCACTATTATTCAACATAGTTTTGGAAGCATTAGCCACAGCAATCAGAGAAGAAAAAGAAATAAAAGGAATCCAAATCAGGAAAGAAGAAGTAAAGCTGTCTCTGTTTGCAGATGACATGATACTATACATAGAGAATCCTAAAGATGCTACCAGAAAACTACTAGAGCTAATCAATGAATTTGGTCAAGTAGCAGGATACAAAATTAATGCACAGAAATCTCTTGCATTTCTATACACTAATGATGAAAAATCTGAAAGTGAAATTAAGAAAACACTCCCATTTACCATTGCAACAAAAAGAATAAAATATCTAGGAATAAACCTACCTAAGGAGACAAAAGACCTGTATGCAGAAAATTATAAGACACTGATGAAAGAAATTAAAGATGATACAAATAGATGGAGAGATATACCATGTTCCTGGATTGGAAGAATCAACATTGTGAAAATGTCTCTACTACCCAAAGCAATCTACAGATTCAATGCAATCCCTATCAAACTACCACTGGCATTTTTCACAAAATTAGAACAAAAAATTTCACAATTTGTATGGAAACACAAAAGACCCCGAATAGCCAAAGCAATCTTGAGAACGAAAAATGGAGCTGGGGGAATCAGGCTCCCTGACTTCAGACTATATTACAAAGCTTCAGTAATCAAGACAGTTTGGTATTGGCACAAAAACAGAAATATAGATCAATGGAACAGGATAGAAAGCCCAGAGATAAACCCACACACATATGGTCAACTTATCTTTGATAAAGGAGGCAAGCATATACAGTGGAGAAAAGACAGCCTCTTCAATAAGTGGTGCTGGGAAAATTGGACAGGAACATGTAAAAGTATGAAATTAGAACACTCCCTGACACCATGCACAAAAATAAACTCAAAATGGATTAAAGACCTAAGTGTAAGGGCAGACACTATCAAACTCTTAGAGGAAAACATAGGCAGAACACTCTATGACATACATCACAGCAAGATTCTTTTTGACCCAGCTCCCAGAGAAATGGAAATAAGAACACAAATAAACAAATGGGACCTAATGAAACTTCAAAGCTTTTGCACAGCAAAGGAAACCATAAACAAGACCAAAAGACAACCCTCAGAATGGGAGAAAATATTTGCAAATGAAGCAACTGACAAAGGATTAATCTCCAAGATTTACAAGCAGCTCATGCAGCTCAATAACAAAAAAACGAACAACCCAATCCAAAAATGGGCAGAAGATCTAAATAGACATTTCTCCAAAGAAGATATACAGATGGCCTACAGACACATGAAAGAATGCTCAACATCATTAATTATTAGAGAAATGCAAATCAAAACTACAATGAGATATCATCTCACACCGGTCAGAATGGCCATCATCAAAAAATCTAGAAACAATAAATGCTGGAGAGGGTGTGGAGGAAAGGGAACACTCTTGCACTGTTGGTGGGAATGTAAATTGATACAGCCACTATGGAGAACAGTATGGAGGTTCCTTAAAAAACTACAAATAGAACTACCATACGACCCAGCAATCCCACTACTGGGCATATACCCTGAGAAAACCATAGGTCAAAAAGAGTCATGTACCAAGATGTTCATTGCAGCTCTATTTACAATAGCCAGGACATGGAAGCAACCTAAATGTCCATCGACAGATGAATGGATAAAGAAGATGTGGCACATATATACAATGGAATATTACTCAGCCATAAAAAGAAATGAAATGGAGGTATTTGTAATGAGGTGGATGGAGTTAGAGTCTGTCATACAGAGTGAAGTAAGTCAGAAAGAGAAAAACAAATACAGTATGCTAACACATATATATGGAATCTAAGGGAAAAAAAAAAAAAGGCCATGAAGAACCTAGTGGCAAGACGGGAATAAAGACACAGACCTACTAGAGAATGGACTTGAGGATATGGGGAGGGGGAGGGGTGAGATGTGACAGGGTAAGAGAGTGTCATGGACATATATACACTACCAAATGTAAAATAGATAGCTAGTGGGAAGCAGCCGCATAGCACAGGGAGATCAGCTCGGTGCTTTGTGACCACCTAGAGGGGTGGGATGGGGAGGGTGGGAGGGAGGGAGATGCAGGAGGGAAGAGAAATGGGAACATATTGTATATGTATAACAGATTCACTTTGTTATAAAGCAGATGCTAACACACTATTGTAAGGCAATTATACTTCAATAAAGATGTTTGAAAAAAAAAAAAAAAAAAGAAAAACACAATAAATGAAATTAAAAATACTCTAGATGGTATCAATAGTAGAATAACTGAGGCAGAAGAAAGGATAAGTGACCTGGAAGATAAAATGGTGGAAATAACTACTACAGAGCAGGATAAAGAAAAAAGAATGAAAAGAACTGAGGACAGTCTCAGGGACCTCTGGGACAACATTAAACGCGCCAACATTCGAATTATAGGGGTACCAGAAGAAGAAGAGAAAAAGAAAGGGACTGAGAAAATTTTTGAAGAGATTATAGTTGAAAACTTCCCTAATATGGGAAAGGAAATAGTTAATCAAGTCCTGGAAGCACAGAGAGTCCCATACAGGATAAACCCAAGGAGGAACACGCCAAGACACATATTAATCAAACTGTCAAAAATTAAATATAAGGAAAACATATTAAAGGCAGCAAGGGAAAAAAAACAAATAACACACAAGGGAATCCACATAAGGTTAACAGCTGATCTATCAGCAGAAACTCTGCAAGCCAGAAGGGAGTGGCAGGATATACTTAAAGTGATGAAGGAGAAAAACCTACAACCAAGATTACTCTACCCAGCAAGGATCTCATTCAGATTCGATGGAGAAATTAAAACCTCTACAGACAAGCAAAAGCTGAGAGAGTTCAGCACCACCAAACCAGCTTTACAACAAATGCTAAAGGAAATTCTCTAGGCAAGAAACACAAGAGAAGGAAAACACCTACAATAACAAACCCAATACATTTAAGAAAATGGGAATAGGAACATACATATCGATAATTACCTTGAATGTAAATGGATTAAATGCTCCCACCAAAAGACACAGGCTGGCTGAATGGATACAAAAACAAGACCCATATATATGCTGTCTACAAGAGACCCACTTCAGACCTAGGGACACATACAGACTGAAAGTGAGGGGATGGAAAAAGATATTCCATGCAAATGGAAATCAAAAGAAAGCTGGAGTAGCAATTCTCATATCAGACACAATAGACTTTAAAATAAAGACTATTACAAGAGACAAAGAAGGACACTATATAATGATCAAGGGATCGATCCAAGAGGAAGGTATAACAATTGTAAATATTTATGCACCCAACTAGGAGCACCTCAATACATAAGGCAAATACTAACAGCCATAAAAGGGGAAATTGACAGCAACACAATCATAGTAGGGGACTTTAACACCCCACTTTCACCAATGGACAGATCATCCAAAATGAAAATAAATAAGGAAACACAAGCTTTAAATGATACATTAAACAATATGGACTTAATTGATATTTATAGGACATTCCACCCAAAAACAACAGAATACACATTTTTCTCAAGTGCTCATGGAACATTCTCCAGGATAGATCATATCTTGGGTCACAAATCAAGCCTTGGTAAATTTAAGAAAATTGAAATCGTATCAAGTATCTTTTCCGACCACAACGCTATGAGACTAGATATCAATTACAGGAAAAGATCTGTAAAAAATACAAACACATGGAGGCTACACAATACATTACTTAATAACGAAGTGATTACTGAAGAAATCAAAGGGGAAATCAAAAAATACCTAGAAACAAATGACAATGGAGACACGACGACCCAAAACCTATGGGACGCAGCAAAAGCAGTGCTAAGAGGGAAGTTTATAGCAATACAAGCCTACCTCAAGAAACAGGAAACATCTCGAATAAACAACCTAACCTTGCACCTAAAGCAATTAGAGAAAGAAGAACAAAAAAACCCCAAAGCCAGCAGAAGGAAAGAAATTATAAAGATCAGGTCAGAAATAAATGAAAAAGAAATAAAGGAAACAATAGCAAAAATCAATGAAACTAAAAGCTGGTTCTTTGAGAAGATAAACAAAATTGATAAACCATTAGCCAGACTCATCAAGAGAAAAAGGGAGAAGACTCAGATCAATAGAATTAGAAATGAAAAAGGAGAAGTAACCACTGACACTGCAGAAATACAAAAGATCATGAGAGATTACTACAAACAACTATATGCCAATAAAATGGACAACCTGGAAGAAATGGACAGATTCTTAGAAATGCACAAACTGCCGAGACTGAACCAGGAAGAAATAGAAAATATGAACAGACCAATCACAAGCACTGAAATTGAAACTGTGATTAAAACCTTCCAACAAACAAAAGCCCAGGACCAGATGGCTTCACAGGCGAATTCTATCAAACATTTAGAGAAGAGCTAACACCTATCCTTCTCAAACTCTTCCAAAATATTGCAGAGGGAGGAACACTCCCAAACTCATTCTACGCGGCCACCATCACCCTGATACCAAAACCAGACAAAGATGTTACAAAGAAAGAAAACTACAGGCCAATATCACTGATGAACATAGATGCAAAAATCCTCAACAAAATACTAGCAAACAGAATCCAACAGCACATTAAAAGGATCATACACCATGATTAAGTGGGGTTTATCCCAGGAATGCAAGGATTCTTCAATATATGCAAATCAATCAACGTGATACACCATATTAACAAATTGAAGGAGAAAAACCATATGATCATCTCAATAGATGAAGAGAAAGCTTTCAACAAAATTCAACACCCATTTATGATAAAAGCCCTGCAGAAAGTAGGCATAGAGGGAACTTTCCTCAACATAATAAAGGCCATATATGACAAACCCACAGCCAACATTGTCCTCAATGGTGAAAAACTGAAACCATTTCCACTAAGATCAGGAACAAGACAAGGTTGCCCACTCTCACCACTATTATTCAACATAGTTTTGGAAGTGTTAGCCACAGCAATCAGAGAAGAAAAAAAAAATAAAAGGAATCCAAATCGGAAAAGAAGAAGTAAAGCTGTCACTGTTTTCAGATAACATGATACTATACATAGAGAATCCTAAAGATGCTACCAGAAAACTCCTAGGGCTAATCAATGAATTTGGTAAAGTAGCAGGATACAAAATTAATGCACAGAAATCTCTTGCATTTCTATACACTAATGACGAAAAATCTGAAAGTGAAATTAAGAAAACACTCCCATTTACCATTGCAACAAAAAGAATAAAATATCTAGGAATAAACCTACCTAAGGAGACAAAAGACCTGTATGCAGAAAATTATAAGACACTGATGAAAGAAATTAAAGATGATACAAATAGATGGAGAGATATACCATGTTCCTGGATTGGAAGAATCAACATTGTGAAAATGTCTCTACTACCCAAAGCAATCTACAGATTCAATGCAATCCCTATCAAACTACCACTGGCATTTTTCACAGAACTAGAACAAAAAATTTCACAATTTGTATGGAAACACAAAAGACCCCGAATAGCCAAAGCCATCTTGAGAACGAAAAATGGAGCTGGGGGAATCAGGCTCCCTGACTTCAGACTATATTACAAAGCTTCAGTAATCAAGACAGTTTGGTATTGGCACAAAAACAGAAATATAGATCAATGGAACAGGATAGAAAGCCCAGAGATAAACCCACACACATATGGTCAACTTATCTTTGATAAAGGAGGCAAGCATATACAGTGGAGAAAAGACAGCCTCTTCAATAAGTGGTGCTGGGAAAATTGGACAGGAACATGTAAAAGTATGAAATTAGAACACTCCCTGACACCATGCACAAAAATAAACTCAAAATGGATTAAAGACCTAAGTGTAAGGGCAGACACTATCAAACTCTTAGAGGAAAACATAGGCAGAACACTCTATGACATACATCACAGCAAGATTCTTTTTGACCCAGCTCCCAGAGAAATGGAAATAAGAACACAAATAAACAAATGGGACCTAATGAAACTTCAAAGCTTTTGCACAGCAAAGGAAACCGTAAACAAGACCAAAAGACAACCCTCAGAATGGGAGAAAATATTTGCAAATGAAGCAACTGACAAAGGATTAATCTCCAAGATTTACAAGCAGCTCATGCAGCTCAATAACAAAAAAACGAACAACCCAATCCAAAAATGGGCAGAAGATCTAAATAGACATTTCTCCAAAGAAGATATACAGATGGCCTACAGACACATGAAAGAATGCTCAACATCATTAATCATTAGAGAAATGCAAATCAAAACTACAATGAGATATCATCTCACACCGGTCAGAATGGCCATCATCAAAAAATCTAGAAACAATAAATGCTGGAGAGGGTGTGGAGGAAAGGGAACACTCTTGCACTGTTGGTGGGAATGTAAATTGATACAGCCACTATGGAGAACAGTATGGAGGTTCCTGAAAGAACTACAAATAGAACTACCATACGACCCAGCAATCCCACTACTGGGCATATACCCTGAGAAAACCATAGGTCAAAAAGAGTCATGTACCAAAATGTTCATTGCAGCTCTATTTACAATAGCCAGGACATGGAAGCAACCTAAATGTCCATCGACAGATGAATGGATAAAGAAGATGTGGCACATATATACAATGGAATATTACTCAGCCATAAAAAGAAATGAAATGGAGGTATTTGTAATGAGGTGGATGGAGTTAGAGTCTGTCATACAGAGTGAAGTAAGTCAGAAAGAGAAAAACAAATACAGTATGCTAACACATATATACGGAATCTAAGGGGAAAAAAAAAAAAAAAAAAAAGGCCATGAAGAACCTAGTGGCAAGACGGGAATAAAGACACAGACCTACTAGAGAATGGACTTGAGGATATGGGGAGGGGGTGGGGTGAGATGTGACAGGGTAAGAGAGTGTCATGGACATATATACACTACCAAATGTAAAATAGATAACTAGTGGGAAGCAGCCGCATAGCACAGGGAGATCAGCTCGGTGCTTTGTGACCACCTAGAGGGTTGGGATGGGGAGGGTGGGAGGGAGGGAGATGCAAGAGGGAAGAGAAATGGGAACATATTGTATATGTATAACTCATTCACTTTGTTATAAAGCAGAAGCTAACACACTATTGTAAGGAAATTATACTTCAAAAAAGATGTTTAAAAAAAAAAAAAGTTGATTATCTATTATTAGGTATAAAAAACAAATTGCAGACCAGTATTACATTATGATTCCCCATTAAATAAAACAATCATATATATATATATATATATATATATATATATATATATATATATATACACATGTATATGGAAATAAAATTCAAATTTTATGGCAAGACATGAAAACTTTTTCTCTGCCCTTTGGCCTCCTCTCCCCTCTATTGTGCATTGTTTATCTGCATTATGCATGGACCGAACCTCCCCCTTTGGCAGAAATAACTACTCAACCATAAAGAACGACATTCTCCTGACATCAACAAGACAACCCCTGAAAATATAACCTTCCTTCTTGATCTTTAAGGGGTCACAATAACCCACTGCTTTGTACTTGCAGATCTGGATTGTGTAAACTGTCAATAATACATCATTTAATGTATAGTCTTCTGTCTCAAAAAACTTTATAACTGTGCTTTGACTTCTAATGGGTGGAACAGTTCTCAGAGCTTTCTGAGATGCTATTCCCGGGTTATAATCCTCAATTTGGCTTGAATAAAATTTTCCATTTCTTTCTTAGATCAACTGATTAAATTTTTCATAAACAGTATGTATATATATATAGTGTGTGTTCATTAAATATATAATATATATAATATATGTACCCTATATATGTATATAAATAAAGGATGGAAGGATATATACTTGGCCCACTGTATTCTAGGGTTCCACATCCTTGGATTCAACCAACCGTGGATTGAAAATATTGGGAAAAAAATTCCAGAAATTTCCGAAAACCCAAACTTGAATTTGCCATGTCAGCAACTATTTGCATAGCATTTACATTGTATTTACAGCTATTAACATGGCATTTACATTGTGTTAGGTATTATAAATAATCTAGAGATGACAATGTACACAGGAGGATTGCGTAGGTAATATGCAAATACTACACCATTTTATATAACGGACTAGAGCATCCAAGAATTTTGATAGCCAAAGGAGGAACAAATCATCCCTCAGGATGACTGTATACCAAAATGTTAGTGGTAGGATTATACATGGGTTTTGTTTTCACTTTTGTACATATCTGAATTTTCCTAATTCTCTACAAGTACATATTTTTCATGATCAGAAAAAGCAATAATTCTTCAACTCTTACCTACAACATTCCTGCTCATTCTGAAACTGTGCACCTCAGATTGGGACTTGAACCCACATGCTGAGACTGGAACCCAGCCTAAACCCAGATTAGAACTTGAACCCACTCAGCTGGGACTCAAACCCAGCCAAAACCCTGATTGGGGCTTGAACACACGTGACTGGGACTGGAACCTGGCCAAAACCCAGATTGGGACTTGAACCCACACAGCCGGGACTTAAACCCAGCCAAAACCCATGGTCTTCCAACTGAGATCACACACCTGGTTTCAGGACTTAATGAAGCTCAGGTTCTTGATGTCTCATCACAGAAAGAATTCAGGGAGAGACAAAATGATAGGTAAGAAGTGGATTAATTTAGAGAGAAACACACTCCACAGACAGAGTGTGGGCCATCTCAGAAGGCGAGAAAGACACCAGGGTATGGAGTTGTCAGTTTTTATAGGGGTGGGTAATTTCATAGGCTAATGAGTGGGAGGAGAATTTCAGCTATTTCAGGAAGGGGCGGGGATTTCCAGGAATTGGGCCACTGCCACTTTTTGATCCTTATGATCAGCCTTGGAACTGTCATGGCACCTGTGGGTGTGTCATTTAGCTTGCTGATGTGTTACAGCGAGTGTATACCGAGACTCAAGGTCTACTGGAAATTGACTTGTCTGCCATCTTGGACCCATTTGGTTCTAATAAGTTTATGTCATGTCCTCGGGCTAAGTCATTCTTTCAAAGGTGTGCCCTGCCCTCTTCCCTTTGTTTCAATTCCCTTGCAAATGACAGCCACAAAGAGCCAGTACTAGCTTCCCATATCATGACATCTAAACACTGGTTATTTCACATTTTCTTTTGGTAATGAAAGCCTAGGTGTGAAGGAGTGAAATAAGATAAGATATCCATTAGGTCAAATCCTTGCTGTCATAACTGATTCCCACAGACCAACATTTAGATTACACAACATAGCACTTTTGTTACCAAACTCACGTTCGGCTGCTCGCCGCCAGGAAGCCAATACTCAAGAGAAAAGTGTTGGTTGGAAAGGAAAGATTGCTTTATTCAGGAGGCTGGCAACCTGAAGAAAAGGTGAACTCATGTCCAAGAACTAACTCCAAAGATTCTGCTTGACTATGAAAGCTTTTAAAGGGAGAAAGGGGAAGTTAATCACAATTAGTCATTTGGGGAGGGAGTCAAAGACTTCCTTATCTTCCATGGTGTGTAGACTGTGTGTAGACTTTCTTCTGATTGGTTGGTGGTGAGGTAACAGTGTGGTGTTCCAGGACTCTTGTGCTCAGTCTGAAGTTACCATCCTCCACCTGGGAGGAGGGCCTTAGTTCTTAAAGAAGAACTCAAAGACATTGTTGTGTACATCCCTTGAGGAGGAACCAGGACACGACCCCATCGCTGCATTATTGTTTCTTGACTGCTCCTCCTTTGTTTCTGCATTCCCTCACTTTTCTAATTAGCAACTGTTTTGAATCTTCCCTTTGGAACTCTGGGAAGGTCACGGGAGCTGAATGAAGCCTACTTTCTACAAACCAGAAATGGGGGACATGGAAAGGATTTGTACCTGGGAGGGATCCACAGGGTCCTGCTTGGTTTCACTTTCATTTGAAAGAGACAAAGAACTTATTACATATCTGAAAAATAAAAACATCTTGATAGATGGTGTATATATCCTCCCATCCTTTATTTATATACATACATATGATGTATATATATATAAAACTAAACTCATATGAGTTACATGAAATGATATAAAATAGAAGTTATGCATCACCTTTTGTGGTCCACACGCATCCTAACTAAAAATCTGCACATACAATCTGCATGGATTTTATTTTCCTACATGGATTTTTTTTTTCTGTATAGATTAAGGGAGAACACTTTGTGTTTGAAGTGTATTCAATTAGATTTTAGAATATCAAAAGGAATTGCTAAATATGAAAAAACTGCAGTAATGAGATAACATTGTGAAATAACTTCACACAGTTCTTGAGATACTGCAGAACTTAATATATAATATCATATATTAATTAATTAATTAATTTTACTTACATGAAAAAAAATCACTCAGAAATAAAGAGGGGCCAGAAACCTGGAATTCAAAAAATTTCCTAATTTTCTAAAATGTGGCAAATGGATTCTAGAACTATGGATGAGCTAGCAAGCTTGGCATCAGATGATAAAACATTCTGGACTGGATTACTAACCAAATGGTTTGTGAACACTTAGAAAAGGATAGCTGATTAGACTGGAAGCCAATATGGTTCACAGAAAAAGATATAATTAACCTCATTTTTAAAAATAGGCTCCTTAAACTGGGGATGCTATAAATATATTTGCATATTTAGTTTTGAAAAGGCATTTATCAAAATCTCTCATAAAAATCTCTGCATACAAGATGGAGAAATGTGAACTAGATGAAAACCCAGAAGGTAGACTGGTAGGATGTGCAACAAGTAGTGACTGGTGAGTCCACATCATCTTGAATGAGAGCCTCCAGTGTGTGCATATGTGCTTCTATGTGTGTGAGTGTATGGATGTGGGGATGTGGAGGGATGTGTGTATGTGTACATATGCATGAAGGGTGAGTGGACTTAATGGAGAGCTAATGCACACACACATACACATACATACATTGCATCACAAATTTTCCTCAGTTCCTCTTTCTCTTACCCCACACATTAATACTTCATCATTTTAATGATGAAGTAATTCATCATCATTTTAACTTCTCCAAAGCATTTACCCAGTTTGTCTACCTCTCGCCATCTCTATTTCTACCACCGAGTTGAAGCCACCACCACCTCTCACCTCGACCACAGCACACACCTTCTAGCCAGTCATCTATTTTGGTTCTCTACAAGCTATTCTCCACACAAAGCCAGAGTGAGCTTTTAAAACTGAACGTAGATCACTCCTTTCTTCTGCTTAAAATTCTCCAACTTACTACAATCAAATGAAAATGCCCTACCCTGGTTGACCAAGCTCTCTGTCTGGCCACTGCCCACCTCTCCTCAACAACCAGGGACTGTAACACCCTTTCCCTCCCCTCACATTCCAGCTGCTCCCACCTTAATGCAACTCACTGCACCTTTTCCTGGAATAGCCTCCCTCAGCTTTTTGTCTTTGAGATTTTAGTTTAAACGTCACCTCTGCAGAGGACTTCTCTGACCACTCAGTTTTAACTAGTCATCCCTCATATCGCCCTACTTTAATTCTCTGTATGGCCCTCTATCAGTCAGGAGACAGAAGCCACACCAAGTATTTTATTTTATTTTTTCCTTTCATGAGCAATATTTTATTTATCAACCAGATGAATTCAAACATACCAGAAGAATCGAGCATCAACAAACAATATATAGATTTAGGTTTGGATATAGAAGGCTGATGTTAGTAGGGAAAGAGCCTCAGAGTCTTGGTGCATGTTCATGGTTATGTGACTCTGTTTTTTTTTTTTTTTGCCTGTAGAGATGCTTTCTGATTTTATTTTCTTTCTCTCTCTCTTTTTTTTCTTAGTTGGGGTATAGTTGCTTTACAATGTTGTGTTAGTTTCTGCTGTACAGCGAAGTGAATCAACTATAGGTTGCACCAAGTATTTTAAGAGAGAATTGGATATTCTGTTAACCAGGTATGAAGTTGTCAACTAGATAATTGGAAAGACAAATAGAGAATGCTAAGGTATCAACCACTAGAAGCAGATTCCACCTCTAGGGCTGGAGAAACAAATTAAAGTGGTTGGAATTATTCTAAAGAAGAAGCTTGGAATGGGGACCTGGCGGAGTTGAAATTAAGACCTTGGAGGAAGAGGCACTGCTCAGCTGGCAATGATATTCCTGAGGGGCCACAATGAAGGTGATTCTGCACATATTAGAGAAAACTGCAAACCGGATTCAGCTGCTGCTACAGGAAGGCATTGTGCTGTGTGGCATGAAGAAGCCTGATCTGAGTTATGTTGGAAGGAACCACCAGCAGACAGGAAGGCACAGGGAGCAGACAGGAAGGAGAGAGTCCCTTCTTGCCCATTAGCCTTGCAGGCTGCCTCTTCTACCCTCCACTGGCAGGTCTAAATAGGATCCAGCTGGCAAAGCAAAACAGTGGTTTGCATAATCCCATCCCCAGCAACACAAAGCTGAGTAGAGAAGGGAGAGTAGAGAGGGTTTCAGGTGAAAGAAGATAGCTTGGCATCTGGCACTGGCACTTCCCACTTTTATTTTACTTATTTATTCATTTATATATTTGTTCGTTGTTTGCCTCTCCCTACTATTAAGTCGAACCATAGGAAATTGCCATTTCTGAAATTCAAAAAGCTCTTAAGCATTAGCAATTTCATGTGGTTCAATCTAATAGATTATTAAATTCCTGTGGGCAGAAACTTTACCTATCTTGCTCAACAATTTATATCCAACACCAAGATCAGTGTTCATTAAATGTTCGTAAATTAATATATTATTGAATTCCTGAAGTTGTTTTTAACATTAAAATGTAAGGACCATAATCTCATCTTTCTTTAATAATCTTAAAAAAAAACTTCAAAATCTTGCCTTGAAGATTTCTAACCCGGAAAGGTATGTGCAAAGTGTTTCCTTAGGGTCCAGTCTCTCAGGTTTTTGCAGGCAGGTAATCTCAACCTCATTTTTGGAGAAGCAATAAAAATTCTCTTGAAAACTTCTTCCTCTTTCAATTGCAGAAGCCACTTTTCAAAATTAAAGCTCTCTCAGACTTTTACTGTCAAAATAAATGACAAATCCAAAGTTTTCCATTCAAAGTTGGTTTCACTCTGTGCTTACACACATTTCACACACAGACAGGGAGGACCTTAAACAACTCATTAGTCTCTGTTTAAAAACCAAAAGAAAAGGTGGATTCACCTTTGATAAAAGTGGAGTGTAAACCCCTTCCCCAGGCTGCTCCATCCCACGAGGCCGACAGGATTTCAAAGTTAAGCATCCTCAGAGAGGCCGCCTGGTGTGGTGGTGAAGGGCCCAGAGTGAGAAGCCAGATGGCAAGTGAGGGCAATCCTGGCTCTGACGCTTCTTAGTTGTGTCAGCTGGGCAAGTCACTGACACTCTCTGTGCCTCAGTTTCCTCATATGTTTTAAATAATAATAGAACATAATTTATAGGGTTGCTGTGAGGATTAAACTGAGTTAATACAAGTAAACTACTTAAAACTGCTAGTGACACGTACACCCCCTGGTTCCTAAATTTCTAAGTATCTAAGAATGTCCTGGAGGACAGCCTCCAACTTCAGATTCCCTAAACCCAAATTCCCAAATTCTAATTCAGCATCTCTGCAGGGGAGCCCAGGGATCTGCTTACTTACTAAGCATTTCAGGTAAATAAAACAGGTAGTTCTGAGATAATAAGAAACACAGGTCTATACACTTAAGGGTGAGTTACAGAGAGCCAACTGGCCACACTTTCCAGCCAAACTCATCTCTCTCTGGTAACTCATCACACATTCACTACCATCTAAGCTAAAATTCCAGCAAGAAAAAACTGAAATATAGTTTTATCATCTGTTTCTGGTGTCTCAAATGATGGGTTCTACCGCACTTTCCCAGTGAGTTTTCACAGCCCGATACAAAACACACAGCACATTCTCCTTCCTTCCTCTAAAGTAACTGGTCTTTCTTCTTCCCCATCTCTTGCCAACATCTCATCTCTCAAATGCTTATGAGTGGTTTCCACACTCTTCTTAGATCATTCAGCCAATACATAACATCTGGTCTTCTTCCATTTTCCTCTAAGACAACTCCTTCTAGCCCTTCATCATTTTGGTTGCTCTTCTGCATTCCCTCCAGTACCAGGAACAAATCACCATCACATCATGTCTCTGAAGTGCCAAAGGATGTAATTCCCAGGTACCAACACAAACATATGGTGCACTTGGAGGGGAAAGCAAAGTTCAGGATTCAAGTTAATGCATGACATCCTCACATGGCTTTAAAGGAAAAGGGAAGGAGGGAGCATGTGGAAAAAGGAAGGGGAGCTGGTCAAGAGGAGCCCACACCCATGAACAAGTTCAGGGGTAGTTAGTGTCACTACTGTCACCTTAGTATTCACAGGACAACTGCACCAAAGAAAGGAAGATAACTAACCCTATGTAGGAAGAAGGTGACAAATCCCAGAAGAAAACCCTCAGGAAAGGAAGTAGGCAAATAATACAAATTAGATCAGAAAAATGTCAAGTATCTTCTTTAAAAGTGATTTCTGGGTTGATGGTTTTAACAAAGGTTTTCTGTTCTTTTAAAGGCCTGTGACTGGTGAAGGATTCATGTTAATTGCTTTTAGGAGAACCTATTTTCAGGTCCTTGTACTTTATTTAATCCAAGAGGGAAAAACAATTCCTTGGCTTTCTGCCCCTGGACTGAGAGAGAAAGAAAAAAAAAAAACAAAAAACAAAAAACAAAGACCCTCCTCAGGAAAGCAGGTTACCAATATGGCAGGAATTTAGTTCTTACTTAGTGGGTAGGAAGCGAACTCTCACTTATGTGTTTCCCCTCAGAGTATTTAGAGATTTGAACTTTACAGCGAGATCCATCAGCAATCAATTTCAACGTGCTGTCCAGTGCTGAAGAACCTTGTCCTCCACGGAGAGTCCCAGCCTCAGCAGATTCCAGCTGAGAGCCACAAGACCTACCCCCAACCAGGAATCAGACTCCTGAACTCCCCAGCAACCAGACCTCTGGTGTGTCCAGGGACATCCTAGCTAGAAAATAGGACCAAGAAAATTTTATATCTGTATTAAAGAAAAAAAAAGGTAGAGATCAACCTTATAATTATCTAGAAAACTTCCTAAACATCCACGAAAAATAATCATTCATTCACTAACATTTATTGAGCCTTGACTGTGTGCAAGGAACTGTTCTAGGGGCTAAGGATACACTTCATCGAGCTTACACTGTATTGGGGGCAAACCTAGAAAACATCTGGGGGAAGAGAATTCCAGGAAGGGAAATCAGAAAGTACAAAAGGCCTGAAGGGGGGGTAGTGCGTTTGAGTGTGCTCAGCACGTACAAAGAACAAGGGGTCTAGAATGTAATAGAGCTTGGAGTGAGTGAGTTGGAGATGCATAGATTACATTACATCTCTGGGGTAACCAGAGGTCAAATCAGAACCTTGTGAACAGAAAGCATCTATTACTGCATGAGTGTGTTTCAGGGTGGGGAGAATGCCATTACTTTGGCATAATCAAGCTTTTGGGTTTTTTTAAGTGGGATAACTGAGTACTCAAAGTGAGGAAAATTATGAATATTGCTCCAAAGGAACTTAGGAAATAAATTAGTTGATTAAAAAAAAATAGACTGCTTCAAAAGATGCCTTCATCCAGGGACTCACTAGATGATACACAGGAGTATCACCCTCCTGTTTTTCTCCCACACTGCAAGGAATCTAAAGCATACCATTTTAGTCTCTATTTATTAACTCATCCTCTCTTTTTCTCTGTAAAACTTCCATTGCCTTCAATCATATTTTACCAGAGCTATACCACTGGGGACCCTTATCCCCAGGGACCAGAAGGGTACCTGCACATAAAGGTTATACTACAAGTATTTATTGAATGAATAAATGAACAGCGTATTTGACCAACTCTAACACAGGGACCTTGTTCCCTGTGCCTGTAAAATTTTTCTAAGCACTGAAGACAGTCTATGTACACTTAAGGCAAAAAACCTAAAGATCACCTGCACCCTCTATAATTCTTTCATGTACTGGAAGACTTCCACTCGCTCATAATGGCACTGCTCACAATCCAGCAGGGACTCCAATGAGGCCCTTTTCAAACGGGGGAAATGGGCATCATGGTTCCTCTATGCACTTGTAAATTATTCACACCAAAAATGCTGAAACAAAATAAATGAAAACTATTTCATTTGGAAGTTCAGGAATAGGAAGACTGCAGGCCTTCGTGTTTCTTTACTTTGCATATTTTCAAGTCTGGATGGCAAACACTTTTTGACAGATCATTGGGCTCGGTGACTACTGACAGGTCTGGATTTTCTCTTTTCTCCCAAGATTCTCCTCATCTGCAAATCTGCCCACAAACCTGCAAAGATTCCCAACTTGGAAGCAGCACCCCACCCCCCAACAAAGGCGCTGAGTCCACGCAGGTCCTCCTTTGCCATAGTGGGCCAGGTGTGGGGGTGAGGTGGGTGGGCAGACACCAGGGAAACCTCCATTCCAACTCCTCAGCCCGTGCCTTAGAGCCAGGAGCCAGGGCGCCCTGTGTTTAACCTGGCAAACCTAGTCCCAGAAGGCCAGACAGCTGGGCCCAAGGAACATTCAGGAGAGTGGTGTGGCAGCAGGGCGTGGAGTGAAGCATGCAGGGCTCAGAGAAAGAAAGGAAGGGAAGAAGGGAGGGAGGGAGAGAGAGAGGAAGGAAGGAAGGAAGGAGGGAGGGAGGGAGGGAAGGAAGGAAGGAAAGGGGAGAGAGAGAGAAAAAAGAAAGAAAGAAAGAAAGAAAGAAAGAAAGAAAGAAAGAAAGAAAGAAAGAAAGAAAGAAAGAAAGAAAGAAAGAAAGAAAGAAAGAAAGAAAGAAAGAAAGAAGAAAGAGAGAGAGGGAGAGAGGGAGGGAGGAAGCAAAGAAGGAGGGAAGAAAGAAAGAAAGAAAGAAGGAAAGAAAGAAAGAAAGAAAGAAAGGGAGAAAGGAAGAGTCCCATAACCTCCAGACCCAGGGGGGCAGAAGGAAGGAAGGCAGAGAGAGAAAAAAGAAAGGAAGGGAGGGAGGGAGGAAGAAAAGAAAGAAAGAACAGAAAGGAAGGAAGGAAGGAAGGAAGGAAGGAAGAAGGAAGGAAGGAAGGAAGGAAGGAAAGAAAGAAAGAAAGAAAGAAAGAAAAAGAAAGAAAGAAAAAGAAAATTCCATAACCTCTAGACCCAGGGGGCAGAAGGAAGGAAGGGAGAGAGAAAAATAGAAAGGAAGGGAGGGAGGGAGGAAGGAAGGAAGGCCCATAACCTCCAGACCCCGGGGAGGGGTGGGGGGGGAATTGCGAGCGCGCAGTGAGGGACTCACTTGAAGGTGAGGACGCAGAGCGGCCGGTAGGACTTGTGGCTGGTGTTCTCCGCCATGCCCTTGCCCCAGAAGTCGTTGGAGAAGACGCCCCAGCGCAGCGGGGCGCCGGGCCGCACGTCGGGGTTGTTGACGATCGCCCACACGTCGTCGTGCACGAATTCGCCCTGCAGGGAGCGGCCGTAGCACAGGCAGCTCGCCCCGGCCAGCAGCGCCGCGGCCCCGGGCGCCGAGAGCCCGCGCGCAGGTGGAGCGGGGTCGCGGCTCGGGGCTGGCTGCCCGCAGCGGGGGAGAAGGGGAAACCGGGGTCCCGCCAGCTGTGCCCTCGATGCTCTCCGCCCCCCAGCATTTCCCCCAACGGGGTCTGTGGTGGGGGGGTCCTCCTGGTGGGCACCTCCAGGCCCTGGGCCAGGACAGGCTTAGCAGGTGCTCAGCCTGAACCCCCCCGCCCGCCCTCTGGGAGGGAGCAGTGGCTGCCGCCGCCTGGGACGTCCCCGGCTTTTCCGCACCCCGGACAACAGCAGGGGCGGCCCCAGGGCTGCGCTCTCCCTCCCGGCTTCGCGCTCGCGTCCCGTCGCCCCCTCCGCAGTCTCCTTCCCGGGCTTTCGGTCCCCAACGCTCTTATAAAAAGTCTCAGGTTCGATTTTTGTTTGGGTTTGGGCGCCGAATTGCCCTCTGAAACATTTCTCCTCGTTTTGTTTTTACTAAGGCTCTTAAAACAATCCGGGAGATGCGGTGCTAATTACTTTCTTTTCCTATCTAAGTGGATCACCTGAGTCTGATTATTATTTTCTGGGCTTTACACGTGTTTGAACTGTTCCTGCTAATATTATGCAAAAAACTGCAGAGGCCTTTGGCTTTGACGCCTAAACTTCCCTATCTTCTTTAAAGGTTGTTTTTCTTTTAAAAATAGTAGTTATAATCTATCAATAATTAGATATACCAGAACGTTGCTCACGAAATATGTCTTTATGTTTGAAAGTCTGTAAGCTCTTCCAGGCCCCTTGTAAATAACATTTTTGCATGTTAACAGTAGTGGGCCTCTGATGAGCCTTCCAGATCCTCCTTCAGAACTGAAGGACTTATTCCCCCAGTTCCTGGGAGTATTGCAGGAAGGAGCCCTCAGATGTCAGTTCTCTTCAGAACTGCCTTGGCTGAAAAGGGTCATTGCAACCAAGGTCACCTCCCCCTTCCAGGAGTAGCATATATCCAATGACTCATGGATGTTGGGTTATGAAGGCCAACTTGACCCTCTTACCCTAACTAGGGACAACTTTGATGGGCCATTCCAGCTTCAGGTCACCCTAGGAGGCCTTCATTGAGGCGACATCATGACCCAGCTTCTTCCTTTGCTCAGTCCTGATTTCTATCCTAAGAGCACTCCCAAGACAATGTGAGCAAGACAGCTTGTGCGCCCCTCAGGACCTGCTCCCACTTTACCTCTGGCCACTAAGGCTGGAGCCCTTGATGAGACACATGCCCTCCTGAAGGTTCAGAGACATGTCATATCAGTAAATATTTAAGCATCAAGTAACCAGGATAGTTGCTCCAAAATAAAAGACAAATCACTGCATCTTTCACCTTCCCTCCCCAAAAAGAAAGCACAAGGCCCCATAGGCCTCCACTGGCTCTGGAGGCAGCATATTCCATACCTAGGATAATTGTTCTAGCCAAATACTGGGATGCAAAAGGCTACCAGCTTAAGCCCAAAGCAGGACAGGACTGCGCAGCAGGTCCTGGCTGCAGTAGAATCTGCCCTCACCCTTGGGCCATGCATGTGACAGACCCTATGTTAGAAGTTAGTGGTGGGAGAAGACACTGTGTGAAGTGTTTGGCAAGGCCCTGGGGGAGAATCACAATACAGGCCCATAGGGTTCTGGGACAAGGCCATGCCATCTTTTATACCAATTATATACATGCTCAAAAACAGCTCCTGGTGGGTTACTGGGCCCTGGTAGAGTTCGGGTGCTAGACTCATGGGGCATCAAGTGACCATGGGCCAAAAATGCCCATGGTGATCTGGATTTGGCCAGACCCACCAAGTCACAGACTGGACAGACATAAAAGCATTCTGACATATGATTAGAAGTGGTACATCTGTAGGGCCAGAGGTAGCAGAGCTGGCATGTACTGCCTCATAGAGCCAGTTCTTAAATTTCCAGGAACTTTGAAAGCACAACCATTATTAAGAATTAAATTACATACAATTAAATACAGCATATTTAAAATAAAAGCAAGAAATACTCAAACTTTAAGACTTCCTAATTATTTTACTACATTTTACTATTACCCATTCTCTGGTGACTATTTATGACTTTGTGTCTATATGGTGGACACACTATCTAATAGTGTGTTACAGTGCATCTTTTCACAACTGCACATTCAGTGCTGTCATGTTGGCAGTTTGAAATTAGCCATTTTAGAAATATTTCTACCCTATAAATGGATAAGTGCTACAAAATACAATTTGATTTATTGTTATATCGATTGACCACACAGAATACAATAGGAAAAATTTTAATAACATAGATTAAATATAAATGTGTGCCATTTCTATAGCCACGACATTGTGAATAGCACACACAAAAAAACTGAGGAAATATTATTCCAGTATCAGAAAGCTATTATCCCTTTCAGCCAATAAGTCAGTCACATCATTAGCAAAGAAGTCAAGTTCTAGCATGCATCTTCGTGGTTTCATTTTTGTCTTACTCATTAAAAAGAATCAATCAACGTTCATGTCAGAAGTATATTAATTTGTCAATTGCAACAACATTGGCTATGGAGGCAAGAATTTGACAAAAATCAACAAAAATATTCTGTAAGAATAATTTGGCTATATGTAATTTAAAATAAAGAGTATTGTTTATTTCATCATTAATTGTAAATCGGGTACTATACATCCTTCATATTAGTAAAATTTATAGTAAATCTATTTATGTGTATTGCTATAGACCGAATGTTTGTATCCACCCCCCCAAATTCATATGTTGAAACCTAATCCCCAATTTGAGGAGGTGGGGACTTTGGGAGGTGGTTAGGTCATAAGGATGGAGTCCTCATGAATTAGATTACTATTATTATAAAAGAGATCCCAGAGAGCTCCCTTGCCCCATTCACCATTTGACAACACAGCAAGAAGACGGTCGGTGAACCAGGAAGAGGGCCTTACCAGACACTGAATCTGCTGGTGCCTTGCTTGGATTTCCCAGCCTCCAGGAGGTGTGAAAAGTAAATCTCTGTTGTTTATCAGCCATCCAGCATTCTGCTATAGCAGCCTGAATTGACTAAGATATATACACTTTTTTTGAGAGCCAGTGGTGGAACTAGCTAAAGGAAGCACAGACCTCGATGGCATCCACAACTCTGCACCAGTCCCCTCCTTCTCACACCTATAGCCACATGGGGGACTCCTTTTGACCATCTGACAGAAGAGAAAAAACCCAGAGCTTGCTTCATTCTGAATCTGCTTGGTTGACAGGTGTAAGCATTACAGTGCCACTCAAGAATGGCTACAAATGAGCCCAACATTCTGGGCACCTACTAACGAAGGTTGATCCAGCTATTGTCACCTCTGAATATACAGTCTGACAGGAACGACGATCCAATATGACACCATTCCTCTAGGACACCATCTGGCTCCTTGATGGCAAGTTTACTATATCAGGCCCTTTCTATCCTAGAAGTGCCAGTGGTTTCTTCCCATAGGAATAAATCACTCTTCTAGGCCTTTGCTGCCCACAGAACCTCAGCCAGGATCACTATCCAGGGGCTTACCAAATGCCTGTTTCCATACAACATAGCATCCAGCCAGGGATCCCACCTCAGTGAAGGAGGTGTGGGCATGGGCCCATGTCATAGGGGGCATTGGTTGTATCACAAATCATACCATCCAGAAGCAACCAGTCTAATAGAGCATTGTATTATCCTGCTGTAAGTGCAGTTGAAGTACCAGCTCTGAGACAACTCCCTTTAGGTATAAAGTGCTATCCTCCAGAGACCTCTATATGACGCTCTGTCCTAATAGGAAAAACACAAGAATTCAGGACACAAAGATTGGAAGCAGGAATGGCCCCACTTACCATGACTCTCCATGCTCCTGGGGAATATTGGGCTTCCTGTTCCCAACCCCTGCTCTCCAATGCTTAGAGGTTTTCATCCTCAAAGGGGGCAAATCCTTCAGAGGACAAAGCACGGAACCCATTGACCTATGACTGTTGCCTGGCACTTTGGACTCCTTGTGTCCAGGAACTGTCACATGAGAAGGGAGCCAGAGTCGTAGCAAGGGTAATTGACCCTGATCAGTAGGATGAGATAAAGCTGAGGTAGAACAGAATATGTGTGAAACTCAGGTGACCCGCTTAGGTGCCTCTTGGTATTTCCTTGCCCAAATGTTACTGTAAAGGGACATGTACAGCAGCCCTGGCCTAAGAAGGAGACAATTACCAAGGGCTCAAACCACTCTGAAATGAGGATTTGAGTCACATTACCAGGCTGTGAAAGAGAACTCCCCTTTTTCCACACTCTACTGTCTTCTACTACTACACTTACACTTCTGACTACCAAATGTATAGGAGTTCTTCCCATACCAGGCAATTCTCTGACACCAGCTGAGTGTCCTATAATGTAACTCAATTCTGACACTATTTTCCTGGAGACAGCGTTCAATCCCACAGGGTAAGGGCTCGGTCCCACAAGAGTGGCCCCACTTCAGATGCCAGTCACAAGTCCGGTTGTCACCTGTACTTCTGAGGAATGAGCTATAATTTGGAGGTTCCCGTGATCCCCACCTTTGGTTCCATAATATGCTAAAATGGCTCACAAAACTCAGGAAAACATTTAATAGATTACCATTATTTTATAAAAAGGATTCAACTCAGGAACAGTTACATGGAAGGGATGCATAGGGCAAGGTATGGAGAGGGAACGCAGAGCAGACATGCCCTCTCTAAGCGCATCACCCACTCAGCCCTCCACGTGTTCACCAACCTGGAAGCTCTCCAGTTTCCTTCAGTCAGGGTTTTTTTATGGAGTTTATTAAGTAGGCATGATTGATTAAATGCTTGACCACTGAGGACTAACTCAACCTCCAACCCCTCTCCGCTCCCTAGAGGTTGGGAGGGTGAAGTTGAAAGTTCTAACCCTCTAATCACATGGTTGGTTCCTGGCAAGCAGCCCCCCATCCTTACGGGCTTTTCCGAAAGTCATCTCATTAACATAAACTCAGGTGTGGTTGAAAGACGCTTGTTATGAATAATGAAAATGCTCCTTTCACCCTTATCCCTCTTATCTCTTAGGAAATACAAGGGTTTTAGGAGCTCTGTGCCAGGAACAGAGACAAAGACCAAATATATATTTCCTATTATAAATCGCAGTATCACACAGGTAAACCACCAAGACCTGCAGAAGTGAGAGCTGAGGGTGAGAAGAATTTAGAATGGATAACAGAGGAGTAAAGACAATGAGTAGCAATTGCAGCACTGAGAACAACTGCAAAAATGAGAGCTGTCGTTCATCCTACTAACTACCCTTTTCTGAGTATTCTCTCAGGAAAAGAGACCAACTGGGAATCGTGGAGTCTGAATATGCATGAGAAGTAAATCTGTAGGGTGCAAGCAGTGGAATATGGAAGCCTTGTAGGTTTATTGTTCAGATCTTCCTTCAAGCAAACTGCCCCAGGTCTGCACTAGCTACAGTGCCTAAGGGGCTCTTGCAGCATTGGGATAGAGGACACATTCTCCCTGGGGAGCTTCAACCAAAGACTGAGCACAGTGGGAGTTCTAGGGTCTTGCCATATCTACCCAGTGCAGGAGGGTTCTAACAGGCATCTATGCTCTGAAGCTCTCCATGGAATTGGCCAGGACTGCTCTCTGAGGCTGTTCTTCTGCATTCCTCCTTTTTTCCCTCTCTTCTTTCATAAGCGTCAGATCTTCACAGGTATGAAGACTTCCCTTGCTTATTCCCATACCTTCTCCCATTTATTGATATCTTTATTACCTTTATCTTTTACCTCCAATAAATCTCTCATACTTCTAATTCCATCTTGGCATCTGCTTCCCAGACAAGCAAAGCTGATTCATATGGTCTTGATTTATGACAGATACCAGTGCAGTATAGTAAGAAAACATTTGTCCAATGAAACTTGGGACAAATGAAATATGGGAAAAACATGAATCTGACCCCTACTCTACTCCAAACACTGAAATAAATTCTAGATAGATTTTAAACCTAAATGTTGAGAGTAATAAATGAATTTTTTCAAACAAGACCTCAAAACACAACAATAAATGAAAAGTTCGATAAATTGGATTTCATTAAAAATAAGAACATTGAAACATGAAAAGATACCACTCAGAGAGTGAAAAGGCAAGGCCCTAAATGAAAGAAGTTATTTGCAATTTATATATCCTATTAGAGAGCTCACGTCCAGAATCTATAACAAACTCCTTTAAACCAGTAACAAAAAGATCCCCCAAGTTTTAGAGAAGGAGTGTATTCGTTTCCTATGGCTACTATAACAAATTACCACAAACTTAGTGACTTAAAACAACAATTCCGGGCTTCCCTGGTGGCGCAGTGGTTGAGAATCTGCCTGCTAATGCAGGGCACACGGGTTCGAGCCCTGGTCTGGGAAGATCCCACATGCCACGGAGCAGCTGGGCCCGTGAGCCACAACTACTGAGCCTGCGCGTCTGGAGCCTGTGCCCCGCAACGGGAGGGGCCACGACAGTGAAAGGCCCGCGCACCGCGATGAAGAGTGGCCCCCGCTTGCCGCAACTAGAGAAAGCCCTCGCACGAACCGAAGACCCAACACAGCCAAAAAAACTTAAATAAATAAATAAAACACATGTTAGGTCATCAATAAATGTTAATTATAAAAAAAAAATAGCATTCCCTTTAAAAAAAAAAAAAAAAAACAATTCCCTCACATTTCTAGAGGCCAAAGCATAACATCATGATCGCTGGGCTGAGATCAAAGTGTTGGCAGGGCTGCCCTCCCTCCAGAGGCTGCAGAAGAGAATCCATTCCTTGCCTCTTCTAACTTCTAGTGACAGCCAGCACTCCTTGGTTTGTGGCCACATCACTCCAGTCTCTGCCCCCGTGGTCACACTGCTTTCTCCTGTCTACCTTCTCTTCTGTCTGTGTCAAATATTCCACTGCTTCTCTTATAAGAATACATGTAATTGCACTTATACCTCACCCAGATAATCCAGAATTATTTTCCCATCACAAGATTCATAATCACATCTGCAGTAGCCCCTTTTCCAAATAAGGTAACATTTACAGGTTCAGAGATATATTTGGGGACCATAATCCAACCTTCTTCAGGGCGCAAAAGGTTAGAGCAAGCACTTGACAATAAGGACATCCAAATGTCTATCAGATTCTCTTACGTCACTTCCAATTCCAAAATTCTGTCATCCTATGAAAATCAGTATTCTTAAAGTTAAATATTATAAAAACAATTTGACAGTCTTTTGCTGCTATAGTTACTATTGTTTTGGAGGATAATTTGGAAAGTTTTAAAAACAAGGTTTATTGTTAAAAACAGAGGTGAGGAAAAGAAATAAAAAAGATAGAAATAAAATCTTAGACACTGAGAATGAGAAAGATAATATGGAATCAAGGGGGTAAGAAAAATGAGATACGAATAATATAAAAAATCTTATACTTTGAGCTAAAGACTACAAGTTTCCCAGGATGGTGACTGAAGAAATTTATTTCCCTGTGGAAAAATCTCAAAACCATCCCCTCAGTGTGACTGAATCCTAAATAGATGAGGCAGCAGATTTAAATCCCTGTGTTCTGCAGTGAGAGAGTAAACATTCTACTGATCCCAATTAGTCCCATTACGAGGAATGCTTAGTTTAATATGATCACAAAAGCAAAGAACCACTAACTCAGGGAAGAAACCTGAACAGTTAAACCCTATATGAGTGATTGCATAGGCATCTTCTCTTATACAATGGAAAACTGGCATCTGTGTTTTCTAACCACTGTCCCCGGTTGCATAAGGGGCTGTGAGGGCTAAGGAGATGGTGAACAGGACTCTCCCTCAGAGCCTAGTGAACTGGAAGAGCAAATTTGCAGGAGCTTACCTGAGTAGACTCAGGTATCCTAACCATATTGTCACAGCCCTAAAATGCCTCACTTCCTTCAGAGAGTGGTTCAAGTATTAGATCATTAGAGAGTATTAGATCCAATCATTGAGAAAGTACTCCTGGTAAGATGATTATTAAATAAAGTCTTACTCACTTAGGTTGTTTTAATCTCCCCTATTATGGAGTGAATAGGAACTGAAAATGATTTAGCCTGTAAATCCGTTTAATCTAATTTGTAACATAAAGTTAAAGATTTCATTTCTATATTACAGCAGGCAATTTGATGCAAAGCTTCCAGCTGAGCATTGGGCCAGTCACCAGAGTAGGGGCCACACCCTCAAGAGGCTTAATTATACTTGAGATAAAACACACACTGATCTACAGAATAAGGTCTATGGTCCAGAGCCAAAAGGCACTGATTTTGGAGTTGGGGGACCCAGGCTCTGGTTCCAGAACTAGCACTGAGGAGCCGTCACCTCCCCAGCCCCTGTGCCATTTCTGAATGTGTAAGTGAGAGAATGTGATGGGACAGTGTCTAAGATCTCGAAGATCTAAGATTAACTGATTCTCTTCTATGAAGATAAATCAAAGGCTGTAGATTAATCAAGAGAGACATAAGAGCAATACTAATAGCTAACCTCTACTGAGTTCTTACCATGTGCCAGACATTGAGCTAAAATCTTTACAAGCTTTGAACCATTTAAGCCTTAAACAACTATTTGGGGCATTACTATCATATTCCTTTTAGAAATGGAAAAAAATTGAAAAAAAAACTTTCCAAGATCACACAACTAAAGTGGTGGGTCACACTGTTGGAAGAAGTGGCTGTTAAAGTGGGATCTGACAGGACAAAGACGGTTTCTGGTAAGTCTGAGGGATATACACCCCCAAAGTCAGTTGCAAAACAATTCCTTTCACCCCATCTCCAGTGCCAAGAGCCTGCCTCAAGCTGTCACCAGCTCCCACCAGGACCCCAGCACAGGCGCCAACCTACCACAGCCAGCTTCTCTTGGTACACCCACCCCCATCCAGAGTGACCTTTCCAAAACCCTTGTCTGATGTTGCCTTTTCCTCAATAAATATTTGCTGAATTAATCCATGAAAATTGTAGTTTATTTATGTTAGAAAATAAAAAGAGCCGATTGTTGGTGAAAAGAAGAAAGAAGGCAGTGGTGGTTCCAAAGGCAGGTCAAAGGGTTTAGATTCATGTAGTAAAACAAAGGGGAGCCTCTGTAGATTCTCCACCCAGAAGTGACACAATGAATGTGTTCTACCAGTGGGCATAGAACACACTGACGAAGGAAGAACAGACAAAAGACTGGCCAAGGTGCTGTGGAGGCCACCAGGCTGGGGCTGATGAGGCCACCAGGGTGGTGCCTGTGTAGCCTGAGGCAGGTGGGGACAGGGAAACACTCCCCAAGAAACTCTTGCAAGGAAAGGGGAAAAGAGAAAGGTTAAAGATGGTTTTGTGGGCCTTACAAAGCATCAAAAATGGAAGCAAAAAGGAAATAAAGTCTTTGGGGGTTAGTCTTTTAGTACCTTAAATATCTGGAATTTCAAAGGAGCTGTAGTCCTGACAACATAACCCCAATGTTTTTGAGCTTTTCTACAATTTTGATGTTTCTAACAACCCAAATCTGTACCTAGAAATCCTTTTTAGCAACAAAAAGAAATCTTAAAGAAAAATTTTATATCAAACTGATAGCTGACTGGTGATGAACATCTTTAAATAATCCATTTCTCTGTTTTATTTTCCCACTAATGTCAGGTCACACCCAGCATTTTATTTTCACAGTACACATAATCTTGGGGTAAACATTTTGTTGGAATCAATTCAAAGACCCAAATCTCAGCCTTCACCTATATTTTAACCCCCAAAATATTAGAATAATACCAATGTGAATGTTAACTTCATCTTAATTTTAGAATAATTTCAACATATAAAACACATTCCCTTAATCCCTAACCTTTTCATTCCAAGAAGAAAGTGATAACGTTTTCTTTCTCATTGCTCTCTATTCTAAGTCAGGACAGAGTTCAGAATCACAAACATTACTTGAATCGCATACTGGACCAGGCAACCAATACATTTTCCAATATGTGTATTTTGGTTCAGTTGAGTTTCATTTCAATTCTTTTTCTCCTGTGTCTAGTTTCACAATATGATTAATGACCAAATTTATCTTGGTCTCCCCACAATTACCTTGAGAATGTGCAATACTAGATTTTTCACTTACTATAAATGCAAAACAGAGATGCGATTTTCAATGTGATTTTCAATGCCCTTAAAATATACAGATATTTATCATTGACTGTTTTTTAATAAATTTCTTGGATTTTGCATACGGAAATGTTCTATGTGATAACCATTAACTTTTAAAAATAAAGTGCTGTCAGTGATAAGTATCATATTAACAACATTGTAAGTTAAACTCTTCTTTACCTAGAGAAAGAACAATGGTAGAAACCGGTCCTCACACTATATACATCCTCTGAACTCTACCTCAGAAAAACCACTTCTAACATCAAGAATTATTTTCTTAAGAGGGAAAAATATTAATTAATTTCAATAATAAAGTAATTTATAAAGTGATTGTTGTAAATTAATTGACATCATATTATTCTGATTTTGACCTGAGAAACCACTGGATTTTTTCCCCCCTGAATCCTCTTGCCAATTCACTGGAATTCAGTTCTCTGAATCTTCATAGATAGGTGCCTGTAGAACATTACTACCATTCCATAGTGAGCAACATTCAAAACCCAGTCTTACTATCCAAAACCACAGGCTTCCACAACAGCTCCAATCCCAGCTCAGGTACAGCTTGGTTCAGCTGGCCCTACTCTGCCTTCACCTCTGGATTCCAAATACACAAAATCTTTTATTAATTCCTTCTACCTGCCAGGACCTTTCTCACCTCCAAGCCTGCACACATATTGTTCCCGCTGGAATACTTAATCCCTTTTCTGGCTTGGCAAACCCTACTTGTCTTCCACACCCCGGCTAAAAGGTCACTTCTTCAGCAAGGTCTTAGCTGCCTATATGTTCTTATAGCTTCCAATCTTAGCATAACAAGGATCATACTCTCATTAAAATCAGCTTTCTCCTTTAGACTGTAAGCTCCATGAGCACTGATTGACACTGAGTGCTCGATAAGACTTGATTTGCAGGGCTATTACAAAGATTAAATGAGGTACGGTATAGAGTGCTTAGCTACACAGACTGCTATTTTTATTATAGCAGTTTACATGCTTGATGACAAAGTGTTAGTATGATAGCAAAAAAAGTGTTAATATGATAGCAAAAAAAAGCCATTGGAGCCAAAAAAAAGCCATTAGAGCCCCAAAAGCCATTGGAGCCAAAAAAAAAGCCACCTCAGAATGCCTCAGATATGAGTGATAGATATGAGTGGTCATATCTCCAGAAAATCATCAAAGTCAAGCTCAATTGCCATGGCATCCCATTGACCTAAATTTGGCAGATTCAGTGGCCCTTTAAGAACACTTTACAAAGCCTAACTTACAATACATTTCCATCTTTCAGTTAGAAAATAGTAAGAAATATGATGAAAACAGGGCTAAAGGACTGCAAGATAATTATGAAATAATTTTGTGTTTTTCATAGGATAAAATAAATGAGTAAATACATCAGTGTTAGATGGGAAAGGAGATTTTCATAATGAGAAGACAAAGATTGCTTTCAACAACAAAGTGGAACCAGGCACTAACAAATATAACTGTATGGATGAATCTCAAAAACACTATGCAGGGACTTCCCTGGTGGCGCAGTGGTTAAGAATCCATCTGGTAATGCAGGGGACACGGGTTCGAGCCCTGGTCCGGGAAGATCCCACATGCCATGGAGCAACTAAGCCCGTGAACCACAACTACTGAGCCTGCGTGCCACAACTCCTGAAGCCCACGTGCCTAGAGCCCATGCTCCACAACAGGAGAAGCCACTGCTCGCCGCAACTAGAGAAAGCCTGCGTGCAGCAACAGGGACCCAACACAGCCAAAATTAATTAATTAATTAATTTTAAAAAAAAACGCTATGCAGAGTGCAAGAAGATAGACACAGAGTACATGATACTCCATTTGTGTGAATTTCTAGATGAGACATAATCTACGGTGGTGACAGAAACCTGACTAGTAGTTAATGGGGCAAGGAGAGGTAGGATAGAATGTAAACAATATAAGGGAAGATCTGGGGATGATGCAAATATTCTATATCTTCACTGGAGAGGAACTTACACGAGGGTATACTTTTGTCAAAACTTATTGAACTGTATACTTAAAGAGGTACATTTTATCATCTATAAATTATACAACAAAAAGTTGAAAATTATATTCACAAAAGAGACTCTCTATGGTGCTAAAAGAATTAGAAAGATACTATCAAATTTTTAAAGAAATACAGAGATAATACTAACTTGTATCTTTTAAATGTTTATATTAATTACTGTGGAAAGTTTCACATGTCTGCGTGTATATTTGTATGTGTTTCAGTTTGCTGTTATTCCTGAATTGTATCTTATTAGTAATTATGAATGAATTATCTCAACTAAGGTGACCTGACTCTGAGATCTCACTCTTAGCCACAATTCTGTACTACCTCAGCTTTGTGGTCTGAATGCCTAGACATCCCATATGATCAGTCACTCAGTAACATAACAGGTTAGTGGTAATTGCTCTCCTAATTGAGCCCAGGTCCTAACTTATACATGTAGAACACAGAAATGCACAGTAATTAGAATCCTGTAGGCAGAGGCAACTTTCCATGTTTTCTTTCCCTTTTGGCACATTCTAAAAGATGGAAGATACAGTAATACCTCTGAAAAGCTGGGAAATATATCAAAGCTTGTCAAGCCAAAGTCTGCAGCAAACACTTCTTTGACCTCACACAACTGCAGATGTTCCAGCATGTCTGCTCCAATGTGCTCAACAAGGGTGATGTGGATCACGGGGCCCCATACACTGGGAAGCATGCTGGATTCCAAACGGCATTGTCTTCCTTGTCTCCTACAACCTCAAGGACAGATGCAACCATCGATTAAAAAGTAGTAACAGGGCTTCCCTGGTGGCGCAGTGGTTGAGAATCTGCCTGCTAATGCAGGGGACACGGATTCGAGCCCTGGTCTGGGAAGATCCCACATGCCAAGGAGCAACTGGGCCCGTGAGCCACAACTACTGAGCCTGCGCATCTGGAGCTTGTGCTCCGCAACAAGAGAGGCCGCGATAGTGAGAGGCCTGCGCACCGCGATGAAGAGTGGCCCCCGCTTGCCGCAACTAGAGAAAGCCCTCGCACAGAAACGAAGACCCAACACAGCCAAAAATAAATAAATAAATAAATAAATAATAAAAATAAAGGAATTCCTTTAAAAAAAAGTCTTTAAAAAAAAAAAATAGTAACAGCGTCCTAGTTCCAATGAGAAAAGCATTACAAGAGGGAAATTGTCCTTAGCTCAATATGATAATAATCAGATGTGAGGTTTTTCTATTTACATAAGTAGAGTTTCCATTGAAATTCATTACTGAGAGAGATTAGAAAAGATATGTTGCACAGAAGTTTGGCTTTGCTGAAACTAAGATATGCCAAGAGGGATGTTACCCATCAAGTGCTCCATTCTAAGCCTGCTCCAGAGGTTCCTTGTGCAAACTGGGGGATCAAAAGAAAAAAATAATCTCAGTAGGAAGTACACGGGTTACTTTGCTGATTTAGTATCTGCTTAGCTGTTTGGTTCTAACTATGTTTCAAATTAACTGACCAAGGGTTTTACCTGTTCTACTCTCATCAGGTAGATGAATTTGTGTATGGTATTTGCCATCATTTCATTATATAGTCACATTTGATATGTTTAATAAATCTAGGTTTCTTTATCCACATTTTTATATGTATGGGATGGATATAAGTGTATACATGTGCATATATGTACATGATTCAAAAGGTAGTTTTCCTTTGAGACAAAAATTTCAGTTTTTACTTTTGGTGGTTGTTTTAGTCCGCTTGGGTTGTCATAACAAAATACCATAGACTGAGTGTTTCAAGCAACAGAAATTTTTCTCACAATTCTGGAGGTTGGCATTTCAAGATCAAGGTCCCAGCATGGTCTGGTTCTGGTGAGGGATCTCTTCATGGCTTACATACGGCCACCTCCTCACTGTGGTCCTACATGACCTTTCCCTGGTGCACTGGGACAGAGAGAACTCTTTCTTCTTCTTCTTCTTCTTCTGAAGCCACCAGTCCTATTGGATTAGGACCTCACCGGTATGACCCCATTTTACCTGAATTGCCTCCCTGCCCTATCTCCAAATACAATCACAGTGGAAAATAAGGGTTTCAACATATCAGTTTTGAGGAGGACATAATACAGTCCATGGCAGTGGGTTTTGAGCAGAATGTCTGTTTGTGTATCCAGCAAATATTTATTAAGCACAGGCTGAATGACAAGTGCTGGAGACACAAAAGTTAAGGAAGACAAGATTCAAGTCCTCAACCTATGCATAGTCTTCATGTAACAGTCAATTGATTATAATGACAAGGTAAGAATAATTTCTAAATTTAGAATGTAAAATGAAGAATTTTTGGCTTTTGTTTCATTAGGTCTTTAATTTAATAAATGAGAATTAAATTGAAATAGAAGTGACTAAAGAGAAATCTTTTTTTTCAACTTTTCATCTAGAGAAACAAGGCCACATTTTTGGGGAACTTGGTGTTCGTATTACAGTTCAACCTGTGGGAGTGGACACCTGGACTTGATGTGCGGCATCCCTTCCTCCACCCTCCTCCTCCCCACCGGTGACAGTGATCCAGAATGCCGAGTTGTCAGTGGGATATGGAGGAAAATGTTCTAATTTGACACCAGAGAGGTCTTGATTCTGGTCACCAGATGAGGCACAAACCCTTCAGAGTGCTCTTAAATGCATCTGGTTTTCTTAGGAAATCTAGAGCTATTTGAATCTCACTAACCTCTTCCCTCTTTTTCCTCACACTAGGAAACTTGATCTGCAGAGAAAGAAGAGTGCATTTGAAGCTTAGTTGAAATGCAGTGACAGGAAAATCATTCAACATAACAGAAAAAGCCTCTAAAAAATTCTAAGTTTTCTCAAATTGTGAGATGTATTTCATTGTTTTCATGGGATCTATAGTCATCACAATTTGAATCAAAACAGGTATTTTTTCAAGGTATTGGGTTCTTAAAATTTTTTTATTGTTAAATAATCTGATCAAGATAATTCTATCAGAAAGCAATTATACTCCAATAAAGATGTTACCAAAAAATGTATAACGATTAGAAAGAAAAAAGAAAATAAAAAAAAGAAAAAGAAAAAAGAAAAAAAGAAAAGAAAAATTATTAAACTGGTGCCAAAACAAACACTGAAAAAAAAAAAAAAAAAAAGATAATTCCATCAGGAATTCTACATCTGCTGGCATATACTTGAGCCGGTCACTCAGCCTCTCCGAATTTAAGCACTTTGATGATTAAAAAATAGGCCTGACACCTTCAGGGGCATGAGACATGGCTTTAAAACTGCAAACCAAAATATCTTTGAGCGTACATACATTTTTTTTTCCTCTTAATCCTTAAAACAACTCTGAGATATAATACTTATTTTATCCATTTTTACATATGAGGAAACTGAGGCCAAGAAAGGCTAAATGACTTTCCTGTAGCCACAAATTTACTAAGAGGTGGGGCAAAGTCACTATGAAAGTCACAGGCCAGTTCAATTCCAAAGCCGTTCCTTACTCTTCCCATTTTCTCCCCTTGCCTCTCTCCTCTTCTTTCTAATAAGAACAATCAGACCAACATACAGCATTTTCATTTTTCAAAGGAGTCTCACATACATGGTTTCATTTGATAATCAGCATCTCTGGATGATAGGAAAGGGCAATGATTGTTTCTCTGTAACACAGGTGTGGACACAGTGACTCAGAAACGTTCCCAAGGTCACAACCATTTGAAATGTCAAATTAGGTGTTGAGTTCAGTTTTCCAATCTCCATTTCAATGTGCTTTTCATTACATCTCATTTTCAAACATTAAATTGACCCTAAATTTATAACACCTACGTGTTTCTTTTACTCTCGTCATCTGCGTGTTCTTGAACCCTGAGTGTTCCTCTGAGGGTGTTTTCCTTTCCAGTGAGGGCACAGACATTCTTGTGTATAAGGGTACAAATGTCTTTGCCAAGCACGTCTAAATATGAAAAATATCAAAGCCAGCCAGAGGCAAAGTCGTTATTAGTAGTCAAGTCAGAAAGAAATTTGGGTCAAATTTATTTTTATGCACTTTAATGTCTTAAACATTTGATTGATTCCTAGTGTTTTCCACAGGGCTTTCACTTTGATTCTGGTTCTCCACATCTTCTACATTCACTATTCCGGGGAGCAAATCTTTGAGCACATCTGGATCTTTTCCTTCTGGATGTTTTGGAAGAGGCAACCACAAAATAAAATGTATACACTTGTTTATGCAGTTCGCACTGCTTTTCCCAAGATAGAGAGGACTGCAGCTGTTTGTCATCTATTTCTAAAAACTCTTCTCCCTTGTTGTCATCACCAGTGCAAAGATTCAATAGCTCCATACTATCCCAGGGTCATCGCCTATCTTTGCAAAATATAGTAAGTAATTGGGAGGTTCACTTAGGATGCTTGTCTTAAGAAGTAAATATATAACCACCCAACCACTCCTGAGTTATGTCCTAGCCAGCTCTTTTTAGATGATTTTAGGGAGACACTTTCCTTAAAGCAAGCTCTTTCATTACTCATCCCCACTGTCAGTGAGATACATAAAATGCGAGTTTTGATTGAGGGCTTGTGAACTGTCAGTGCTTCCTCCTTACATATATTACCTTCACAATCCTCATAAAAACTTCATCCTCAGAAGGCATGGTAAGTATTTCTATTTTCTTACATTTTTCTTTTTTTGAATTTTTAAATTTTATTATACAGCAGGTTCTTATTAGTTATCTATTTTATACATGTTAGTGTATATATGTCAATCCCAATCTCCCAATTCATCATGGTAAGTATTTTTAATCTTCATTTTTCAGATGTGGAAACTGGGGCTCAGAGGCACTAAGTAATATGCTCAAGACTGTACATTTAGTATGTGGTAGGACCACAATTTGAAACTAGGTCTGTGATTCTAAAGGCATTGTTCTAACTACTATGCTATATAGATACTGTGCAGCTCTGTACTGTATTGTACTCTACCATACTATTTTAAACTATTCCTCTCTACACTGTTCCATGCTATACCAGACCACTCTATACTGTACTATATTACCCTGTGCTATAGTATATCACACTATGTTATACAATGGTGTAATATACCACACTAAGATAATATACAATAATATACTATACCAAAATATATTAACTATAATAAAAATATGGATACTACACTTCATTATCCTATGCTATGTTATTTAGTATAATTTAATAATTAACTTTAAACAGCATCTTTATAACTGGAACACACACACAAGGTCATCATGGAAGAGATGCTTAACATTCTGGAATGGTTTACTGATCACATGGTGCTTACAATGAAGTGGCAAAGCTGGGGCATTGGAGAATCTATTGCCTAGGAGATGTTTAATGCTTCCCCTCAGGAAACACCATAGCTCTTTACTAATGGGAGGTCCACTTTCACTTTGGGCTACAAACTGAAAGATATGAGGGGAAATTCTTTCCCCAAAAAGAGATTTTTAAACACCCATAATTTTCATTGTTTTGGAAGAACATATGGAATATGTAAAAGTATACTGCATAAATAACTCTTTATATAATATGGAAATTTTTCTAAAATAAAAAATAATTTACCCAGAGTTATGCAACTTCTGAAAATCAAGCTTTTTCCTTTGTTTTTCCTTTCAGCTTATGTCCAAATGAATATTTTTTTTATTGGAGTATAATTGCTTTACAGTGTTGTGTTAGTTTCTGCTGTATAATGAAATGAATCAGGTATATGTATACCTATATCCCCTCCTTCTTGGACCTCCCTCCCACCACCACCCCCATCCCACCCATCTAGGTCATCACAGAGCACTGAGCTGAGCTTCCTGTGCTTTATAGCATGTTCCTGCTAGCTAGCTATTTTATGCATGGTAGTGTATATATGTCATATATATGTATATATGTCAATCCTAATATCCCAATTCATCCCACCCTCCTCTTTGCCCCCTGTGTCCACATGTCCATTCTCTACATCAGCGTCTCTGTTCCTGCCCTGCAAATAGGTTCATCTGTACCATTTTTCTAGATTCCACATATATGTGTTAATATATGATATTTGTTTTTCTCTTTCTGGCTTACTTCACTCTGTGTGACAGACTCTAGGTCCATCCACGACCCTACAAATGACCCAATTTCGTTCCTTTTAATGGCTGAGTAATATTCCATTGTATATATGTACCACATTTTCTTGATCCATTCATTTGTGATTGGACATTTAAGTTGTTTCCATGTCCTGGCTATTGTAAATAGTGCTGCAATGAACACTGGGGTACATGTGTCCTTTTGAATTACAGTTTCCTCAGGGTATATGCCCAGTAGTGGGATTGCTGGGTCATATGGTAGTTCTATTTTTAGTTTTTTAAGGAACGTCCAACTGTTCTCCACAGTGGCTGTATCAATTTACATTCCTACCAACAGTGCAAAAGGGTTCCCTTTTCTTTACACCCTCTCCAGCATTTATTGTTTGTGGATTTGTTGATGATGGCCATTCTGACTGGTGTGAGATGATACCTCATTGTAGTTTTTATTTGCATTTCTCTAATAATTAGTGATGCTGAGCATCTTTTCATATGTCTCTTGGCCATCTGTATGTCTTCTTTGGTGAAATGTCTATTTAGGTCTTCTATTTTTTAATTGGGTTGTTTGCTTTTTTAATACTGAGCTTCATGAGCTGTTTATATATTTTGGAGAATAATCCTTTGTCTGTTGCTTCATTTACAAATATTTTCTCCCATTCTGAGGGTTGTCTTTTCATTTTGTTTATGGTTTCCTTTGCTGTGCAAAAGTTTTTAAGTTTAATTATGTCCCATTAGTTTATTTTGGGTCAGAATAGATCTTGCTGTGGTTTATGTCAAAGAGTGTTTTTCCTATGTTTTCCTCTAAGAGTTTTATAGTGTCCAGTCTTATATCTAGGTCTTTAATCCATTTTGAGTTTATTTTTGTGTATGTTGTTAGGTAGTGTTCTAATTTCATTTTTTACATGTATCTGCCCAGTTTTCCCAACACTACTTATTGAAGAGGCTGTCTTTTCTCTATTGTATGTTCTTGCTTCCTTTGTCATCAATTAGGTGACCATATGTGTGTGGGTTTTGCTCTGGGCTTTCTATCCTGTTCCATTGAGCTATGTTTCTGTTTTTGTGCCAGTACCATACTGTCTTGATTACTGTAGCTTTGTAGTATACTTTGAAGTTGGGGAACCTGATTCCTCCAGCTCTGTTTTTCTTTCTCAAGATTGCTTTGGCTATTTGGGGTCTTTTGTGTTTCCACTGTAAAATTTGGAAAATGTTTGTTCTAATTCTGTAAAGAATGCCATTGGTAATTTGATAGAGATTGCATTGAATCTGTAGATTGCTTTGGGTAGTATAGTTATTTTCACAATATTGAACCTTCCAAATCCAACAACATAGTATATTTCTCCATCTGTTTATGTCATCTTTGATTTCTTTCATCAGTGTTGTATAGTTTTCTGAGTACAGGTTTTTACATCCTTAGGTAGGTTTATTCCTAGGTATTTTATTCTTTTTGCTGCACTGGTAAATGGGATTGTTTCCTTAATTTCTCTTTCTGATTATTCATTGCTAGTGTATAGGAATGCAAGAGATTTCTGTGCATTAATCCTGTATCCTGCAACTTTGCCAAATTCATTGGTTAGTTCTAGTAGTTTTCTTCTGGCATCTTTAGGATTTTCTATGTATAGTATCATGTCATCAGCAAACAGTGACAGTTTTACTTCTTCTTTTCCAATTTGGATTCCTCTTATTTCTTTTTCTTCTCTGATTGCCATGGCTAGTATTTCCAAAACTACGTTGAATAAGAGTGGCGAGAGTAGACATCCTTGTCTTGTTCCTGATCTTAGTGGAAATGCTTTCAGTTTTTCACCATTGAGAATGATGTTTGCTCTGGGTTTGTCATATATGGGCTTTATTATGTTGAGGTAGGTTTCCTCTATGCCCATTTTCTGGAGAGTTTTTATCATAAATTTGTGTTTAATTTTGTCAAAAGCTTTTTCTGCATCTATTAAGATGATCATATGGTTTTTATCCCTCAATTTGTTAATATGGTGTATCACAATGATTAATTGGCATATATTGAAGAATCCTTGCATTCCTGGGATAAATCCCACTTGATCATGTTGTATGATCTTTTTAATGTGTTGCTGGAATTTTTGCTAGTATTTTGTTGAGGATTTGTGTGTCTATGTTCATCAGTGATATTGGTCTGTAATTTTCTTTTTTGTGATATCTTTGTTTTTGGTATCAGGGTGATGGTGGCCTCATAGAACGAATTTGGGAGTGTTCCACCCTCTGCAGTTTTTTGGAAGAGTTTGAGAAGGATGGGTGTTGGCTCTTCTCTAAATGTTTGATAAAATTTGCCTGTGAAGGCATCTGGTCCTAGACTTTTGTTTGTTCAAGATTTTTAATCACAGTTTCAATTTCATTGCTTGTGATAGGTCTGTTTATATTTTCTAATTCTTCCTGGTTCAGTCTTGGAAAATTGTACCTTTCCAAGGATTTGTCCATTTCTTCGAGGTTGTCCATTTTATTGGTATATGCTTGCTTGTAGTAGTGTCTTATAATCCTTTGTATTTCTGCAGTGTCAGTTGTGATTTCTCTATTTTCATTTCTATTTTTGTTGATTTGCATCTTCTCCCTTTTTTTCTTGATGAGTCTGGCTAAACGTTTATCAATTTTGTTTACCTTCTCAAAAACCAACTTTTAGTTTTATTGATCTTTGCTATTGTTTCATTGTTTCTATTTCATTTCTTTCTGCTCTGATATTTATGTTTTCTTTCCTTCTACTGACTTTAGGTTGTCCTTGTTCTTCTTTCTCTTGTTTCTTTAAGTGTAAGCTTAGATGGTTTATTTGAGATTTTTCTTGTTTCTTGAAGTGAGCTTGAATTGCTATGAACTTCCCTCTTAGAACTGCTTTTGCTCCATTCTATAGGTTTTGGGTCGTCGTGTTTTCATTGTCATTTGTTTCTAAGTATTTTTTTATTTCCTCTTTAATTTCTTCAGTGATCTCTTGGTTATTTAGTAGCACACTGTTTAGCCTCCATGTATTTGTGTTTTTTACAGTTTTGTTCCTGTAATTGATTTCTAATCTCATAGTGTTGTGGTCAGAAAAGATGCTTGATATGCTTTCAATTTTGTTAAATTTACCATGGCTTGATTTGTGACCCAAGATGTGATCTATCCTGGAGAATGTTCCATGTGCACTTGAGAAGAAAGTGTATTTTTGCCACTTTCATATGGAATGTCCTATAAATATCAATTAAATCTGTCTGGCCTATTGTGTCATTTAAAGCTTGTGTTTCCTTATTTATTTTCTGTTTGAATGAGCCGTCCATTGGTGTAGTGGGGTATTAAAGTTCCCCACTATTGTTGTTTTTATGTCAATTTCCCCTTTTATGGTTGTTAGCATTTGCCTTATGTATTGAGGTGCTCCTATGCTGGGTGCATAAATATTTATAATTGCTATATCTTCTTCTTGGATTGATCACTTGATCATTATGTAGTGTCCTTCCTTATCTCTTATAACAGTCTTTATTTTAAAGTCTACTTTATCTGATACGAGTATTGCTGCTCTAGCTTTCTTTTTATTTCCATTTGCATGGAATATCTTTTCCCATCCCTTCACTTTCAGTCTGTATGTGTCTCTAGGTCTGAAGTGGGTCTCTTGTAGACAAGATATATATGGGTCTTGTTTTTGTATCCATTCAGCCAGTCTGTGTCTTTTGGTTGGGGCACTTAATCCATTTACATTCAAGGTTGTTGTCGACATGTATGTTCCTACTACAATTTTCTTAATTGTTTTGGGTTCTTAAGTGTTTTTTCTTCTCTTGTGTTTCCCACCTAGAGAAGTTCCTTTAGCCTTTGTTGTAAAGCTTGTTTGGTGGTGCTGAATTCTCTTAGCTTTTGCTTGTCTATAAAGCTTTTGGTTTCTCTGTCGAATCTGAATGAGATCCTTGCTGGGTGGAGTAAATTTGGTTGTAGATTTTTCTCTTTCATCACTTGAAGTATATTCTGCCACTCCCTCCTGGCATGCAGAGTTTCTGCTGAAAAATCAGCTGATAACCTTATAGGGATTCCCTTGTATATTACTTTTTGCTTTTCCCTTGCTGTTTTTCATATTTTTTCTTTGAATTTAATTGTTAGTTTGATTAATATGTGTCTTAGTATGTTTCCCTTTGGCTTTGTCCTGTATGGGACTCTCTGTGCTTCCTGGACTTGGGTGGCTATTTCCTTTCCCATGTTAGGGAAGTTTTTGGCTATAATCTCTTCAAATATTTTCTCAGACCCTTTCTTTTTCTCTTCTTCTTCTGGGACCCCTATAATATGAATGTTGGTGTTTGTAGTATTTTCCCAAAGGTCTCTGAGTTTGTCTTCAATTCTTTTCATTCTTTTATCTTTATTCTGCTCCTTGGCAGTTATTTCCACCATCTGTCTTCCAGCTCACTTATTCGTTCCTCTCCTTCAGTTATTCTGTTTTTGATTCTTTCTAGTGTATTTTTCATTTCATTGTGTAGTTCATCTCTGTTTGTTCTTTAGTTCTTCTAGATCTTTTGTTAAACATTTCTTGTATTTTATCAATCTGTGCCTCCATTCTATTTCTGAGTTTCTGGATCATCTTTACTATCATTACTCTGAATTCTTTTTCAAGTAGGTTGCCTATTTCCTCTTCATTTACTTGGTCTTGTAGGTTTTTGCTTTGCTCCTTCATCTGTGACATATTTTTTTGTCATCTCATTTTTTTTTGATAGGTGGGATTGTGTTCCTGTCTTACTGGTCATTTGGCCTGAGTCTTCCAGAACTGGAGTTTGTAGGCTGTTGGGTAGAGCCAGGTCTTGGTGTCAAGATGAGGACCTCTGGGAGACCTCACTCTGATGAATATTCCCTGGGATCTGAGGTTCTCTGTTAGTCCAGTGTTTTGGACTTGGAGCTCCCACCACAGGAGCCAGGCCCTACCTCCAGCTTGTGAACCAAGATTCTGCAAGGCACATGGGGTGGCAAAAAAAAAAAAGAGTAAAAAATAAAATAAGATGAGAAAACTAACACATATGTTAAAAAAAAATTAAGATATAGATGGAACTACAGCTGGAAGGTAAAACAGAACCACAATATCAAAGAAGAGGGAAAAAGAAAAAGCTGGAAAAGGCCTTGGCTGTGGGGGGCGGGGCTTAGGAAGGGGCAGTGTTTATGGGGGCGGGGCCTATGCTTAGGACCCACAGGGTTGGAAAACGTACTGGGGGGTTGGGGGGCGGGGCTTAGGCTCAGTGCACCAGAGGGGGCCAGGAGTGCCTCTGGCCTTGGAGGGTGGAGGATTGGCACCGGAGCCCAGCAGTCTTCCTGGAGCCCAAGAGGATGGCAGAAACACCCACTGCGCTCCCCCCTTATCCTCCAAGCCTCTAAGGGTACCCGCAGGCATGGGAACTCCTCCCCTCTCCCAGTCACCCCTCAGGGCATCAGTCCCATCCAGCCTCCACTTCTCCTTCCCCCACACTCCTCCCACATCCTACCTGGTCGCTAGGGGGTTCCTCCCATCTCCTTGGACATTGAGGTCCAAATGAATATTTTTAGGTGTTAAAATGATAGGACAGATACAATTTTATATTCAGCTTTCATTATATCAAGTTTTTCAAAGTATTTTAATAAAAGGAAGAAAAGTGCTTCCAGTGGTCAATCAAACATGAAAGAGCTGGTAATGAGGCTTGCCTGGGACTTGCATATCTTCTGTACCTAGCAACCTATAAATAAAAAGAAAAGAAAATCAACTTCATCTAATAAATTATTTCCTTTGATTTAAGCCAGAGATTTAAAACCATATTTATACTGACAGTGGATGAAAGCAGGCAAATAAAGCCCAGCAAATAATTCCTGCTCTTCTAGCCATGAAACTTTTGGCTTGTCCAAAGTTACCCATTAGCCACCTGTGTAAGATTCACTGCCAGCCAATAACCTGTGAATATTCAGGAAATATCCTGAAGCCAGCCAGGAAGGTGTACTGAAATCAGAAGCTTCTGTCAAGTGTAACAGGTGCATCAGTGTACAAGTGTGAGTGCTGGAAGGACAGAAACAGCCTAGAGGATTATAGTCAAAGGATTGTAGTCAAATCCTTCTTCTTCTCTTTAGACAAAAGTGAGTGAATAAATGAGCCTACACTGTATACTTAGTGGGGCTGGAATTTCATGGTTATGCGTGTTGTGCTGTGTATCATTTGACCATTTGTCCATTCATCCCATAAACAGGAACTTCTTGGGTAAACATTAATGTCAATATCCCAAAAATTGTTTGAAAGTGAGATAAGAAGTATGTTAAAGTAGCTTGGGACAATGAAGGAGCTAGAAGGAGAGTGAAAAATGTCTCCCTGGGGAGCTCTCAGGGAAGCCAGCATTGAGCCCTGGGAACTGGTGTTAGGTCAAGTCAGAATCTGACGTCTTCACTAACCATCTGGAAAAGGGAGTGAATGGCTCATTAATAAAATGCACAGTTGAAGTGAAATGATTGGATGCAAGAAAGTAGAGAAATCAGTGATGTTGGTAAAATGAGATGCAACTTAGGGAAATGCTTGCTCATCTGTTAGAAAATCAGCATCTGAAACTCATTTAATGGGAACTATCAGTTGGGAAAGCAACGCTGCCAGCAGAGGCCTGGAGGTGATGCTGGGAAGAAAATTAGACAGGAGATGAGAGGCCGAGCTGGCATGATTACAGTGTCTCTCTGGAAAGACCTCACGACAGCCGGCCTGTGTCCATGTGCTTCCCACAGGTCCTGACACCAAGCCACAGCCTCTGAAGTCCACTCTGCTGCTGCCTGGTGGCCAGCCTGTCCTCTGCCTTCTGGTTCTGGCTGGGAAGATGGCTCCATGCAGGCTTCCACTTACTGTTCTGCACAAGGAGAAGTTGACGATGTTCAACAATTTGGTGCTTTGGGGCCAGAATCCAGGCCAAGGACAGAGGTGTGACTCAGACTCAGGACTGAAGGTTAGGAGTATTATTGGGTAGACCTGGGAATTGCATCCTGATCTCTGGCCTATAGCTGATTATGAGTTTTCTGAGATAAAGTTGGAACCAACCAAAACTCAAACTACTTTGCATTCCAGCATTTATAGGAAGTAGATCACGAAGTCTCTGCTGTTTGCTACTGTGCATTACATCCGTCAGCTGATGGGCAAACCCTAATTATTCTGAATACATTTGCATCTGGACTCACACTCATAGCTTTGTGCTGACCTTGCTCCCATTGGTTCCCTTATTAGTGGTCACTCTGCTGAGCTCCTGCAGAGACCACTGCTTGTTAGTTGAGAACAACAATGTTCGCTGTGAGGTGCAAAAGTGGAAAACAAAACCACTATGTTAACCTCATTAATATGTATAAATTCTCTCCTCAATACATGGAGCAAGAATCATTGCATTCTTAAATTTTTCCAAATCAAGTTAAATTTGCATGCATTTTTTTTTGATATTCATTTTTATTTATTTATTTATTTATTTATTTATTTATTTATTTATTTGGCTGTGTTGGGTCTTCATTTCTGTGCGAGGGCTTTCTCTAGTTGCCGCGAGCGGGGGCCACTCTTCATCGCAGTGCGTGGGCCTCTTACTATCGTGGCCTCTCTTGTTGCGGAGCACAGGCTCCAGACGCGCAGGCTCAGTAGTTGTGGCTCACGGCCTAGTTGCTCCGCGGCATGTGGGATCTTCCCAGACCAGGGCTCAAACCCGTGTCCCCTGCATCGGCAGGCAGATTCTCAACCACTGCGCCACCAGGGAAGCCCTGCATGCATTTTTATCGAAGATATTTAATATCTTAATTTACAAGAAGGTTGAGAGATATATTCAATCCAGAGAAATGAAGAAGGGCCTCTGGTCTTTTTTTTTTTTTTTTCTTAGTGAAAGAGGTACATTTATTTGAACCGATAAGTCTATGCAAATACACTCAGTCACAACAGGGAGCTTCTTAGGTCTGACAATAACTTAAATTCTGAAAAGTATGCAGGACCATTAGAGACCTTCACCCTCATGGTAAACTATGTCCCTTGATATTGGAATGGGACTTTAGTTCTCCCCTAGTCCCCTGCTCAGGATTAAATGAGAGACTTCAGCTTTGGTGTAAAGCTGTCAGCTGTCCTAATCCAGAACAACATACACAGTTTGGACTCTAGGAATGAGGGACAAAAGGGAGGGTGATCTAGAAAGTGGGTAGGGACAAAAGTGGGTAGGATTTCTGTTTCTTCAGAAAATGTCCAAGGATGGCAGACTCTAGTTAAGATCAATGGGGGAAGATGTCTTAGTGTGTAAGTAGAGAATATGACAAGGCAAAGCTGACCTTAGCCATCGAGAATGAAGGAGTAAGGGGAAGGGATGTCTGTGTGCAGTAGACAACTGAATTAGAAAGAGCAGAAATGGAAACCAGCAATGATTCTGATCTAGGGCTTGGCTAGCTTAAATGTTCTGTCATTGGACACAAACTTTTCACGAAGAGATCCAATCATTAATGCAACAAACTCAAATGAATTCTAGGTTGAGAGTGGTTCTCTTCTCAAACATGGGGCTGAACCAGTTACTGGGAGAGGAGGGATGGAGGGGTGCAATCTGAGCATCTCAATAAGTCATCTAGTAGCTCTGGTCACTTTGGACATTCCTGGGGGATACATAACAGCTCACTATAACAACACAACACATACTGAAACCTGTTTGTTCCCCAAGACCAACACCACAGTGAGTTTTTACCGTCCTAAGTTACAGAGACATTATTTAGCCCAGGTTACAATTGGATTTCACAAAAGAGAATTTGATTACATAGATATTTATAAAATGAATGTGGTTAAGAAAAGAGTACAGGGCCTGGAAGTCAAAAAAGCTACTATATTCCAGTCCTCTCTGTTGCTGTTCAATTGTGTGAAACTGAGGAAATTCTCTAACATCTCTGGGCCTGTTTGTTCATCTATAAAGTGTAATGATGAACCCCTGTTACTCCCTCAGTGTTCTCAAGCAGATCCCAAGACGGTAGCTCACTGTGGAAACTTAAAAGCAAATGTAAGGTGTGGCACTGAAACAAAGTGGACAGCTGCTTGAACTTTAATATAATCATCCATCCCCACAAAGGGACATGTTGGCCATTGGCCAATAAGTATGGTCAAGTGACATTTACTTGTAACTTTTGAGAAGAGTAATTTTCAGACGCTAGTCTTGGAATAAGCTCAAGAGGAGTCTCAGATCATTTCCAGTTTGAATGAACAATTCTTATTTTGGGTTTGGCTGGAGGTGGGGCTACATGAAACTGAGCTGCATATCCTTCTGAAGTCACAAGGAAAAGCCAGCCTTTATTCTAGCAGTGTTTGGTCTGGAACAGTTGCTCCATAGGTGTCAGCCCTATGCCCCATATCATACTTTAAATAATATCACTAATACTTTATCCAAAATACACTTGAGTTGTATATGCTTATTATAGGAGAGAAAAGAACTAATATTCACCAAGTGCCCGCTATGAGACAAGCACTTGCTAGTGTTTTCCATACATTCTGTCATTTAATCCTCAAGGCAATTTAAAAGGTAGATATCACAGTCCCCATTTTACAGGCAACAAACCTGAGACTCAGAGTGCTTATGACTTGCCCAAGTTCACACCACTAGGACATCACAGAGATCTGAAATAAAAATTCAGGTCTTCTGACTCCAGTCCATGCTTTTTTCTCCTATAATATCATGCTGCATAGAAGAAAAAGAAATGAAGGTGAATGATTAGCCAGCAAAGTTAGGGAAAAGGGTATGCTATTAGTAAAGAGCTCACCCATTCTATATTATTCTGCAATGTCCAACTTTCAAGGAATCAGATTATGATAGAAATCTTCAATATTAAATCACTACTAAACATAAGCAATCCGTCCTTGATGATCCAGAAGGTGCTTTCAGATCTTGCTCTGCCTTATAGTTCTCATGAACAAAATTGATTATCAGTGCACTACAAATGTGTGGAAAAGAAAATGCCAGGTAACACCTGCAAGATGCTGGGCACTGTGTGGCTTTTTTCCACTTTTATTACTCCAGGTCAAGGAAACAAATAGAAGCTATCAACATGGTCCTGCCTCTTGGGACATATATTCTAAACATACATCCGTTCTTATTCCCAATGAGAAAGAAATCATTGCAAAAGAATCTCACCTTTCACCAAATTCTACCCTTAAAATCCTAAACCAGTCATATCACTGTGCACAATATTTTTGGCAGTCACAAACTCTATCGCGAAGCCAATCAATAAACAATTGGAGAATTTAAGTGGTATTTAAATGCCCCTCGTTGGGTGGGTCAGACTGCATGAGGCAGTGTGGCTATGTGGAGGGCCAGAGGTCTGGACTCATGGTGAACAGCTTGCTCCTGCCAGAGAGTTACCAAAGCCAAGGTTCTTGACTTGCATGTTCTTCAGTCATCCCAGTACCTATATCCCTAGCAACCTTAAAGCAATGAAATATCTGCAAGCAACCATGTCCAAATAAAGAGCTCAATAGTTGCATCTCCAAGAAGTGGCCAATTCAGAAAGGCATTTCTTGGCAAGCTAGAGCAGACTGGGGTGAAAGTTGTACCGAAGGCTTGAGAAGATCCTGATGTGTCTCACGAGATTGGGCTCCACCACATAGGCCCGCTCCGCCTTGGCTCTCAACAGTGAGTACAGTGCCATGTTCTTGCCGAAGCCCTTGTGGCAGTACACCTGGGACAGGTAGGTGAGGGTCTGGTGGGCCACCCGGGCAAGGAAAGCTATTGCCGGGGTGCAAAACTGCGAAGCAGGGACACGCTGTACAGGGAAGGACGCAGCTGCCGCAGCTCCAGGAAATAGTGCCGGCCCACCAGCTCCACCTGACCCATGCTGTACAGGAAGAAGAAGAGCATGACGGGTTACCTAAACCCCGGCCGGCTGGCAAACTGCATATATATCCAGGTTAGTAAGGGCCCCAGCAACATGCCGACACCAACCCGCTTCAGGATCCGCATGGGCTCTGGGTGAGGTAGTGCTGGAGCCTCGCAGGGTGATAGAGCTTTAGATAAAGTGCATATCTGAGGTGCGGCTCAGAGAAGCGAGCCCGAAGAAGGTGCTCCAAGGCTGGGAAGATCTGCTATTCTGAAACGGGGTCATCTTCCACCATCAGGACGTAGTCTGGGTTGTAGGTCTGCAGGGAGGATTCCAGACAATAGACGTAGTCCTGCTTCTCTTTCTCAAACGAATTGGTCATCCTCAGTGCCCTAACAGCTGTTGGCCACAGAGACATACTTGGACAGCAGCTTGGTATCTAAATGGCTCATGCTCCACTCCACGTTGCACAGGAAAAGTTGGTGCCTCTCGCACTGGGGGCCTCATTGTTGAAGGAGCTGATGAAACTAGGACATGACCTGCAGGACATAGTGGAAGCCAAGTTGCCTGTCCACTGTGATGATGGTGATGACCAGCCAGGGGTGGGGAGTGGCCTGCCAGACGATGGGCACCGAGCCGTTGACAGAGGGCAGCGGAGGGCAGCTTCACCCTCTCTCAATCTTTGCTGCAGGAACTCTTGGTTCATTTGGTTCAGATGCCAGTGGCGCAGGTAGAAGTAAAAGTTCAGAAGCCAGGGACAGGCCAGGGCGGCCAGCAGACCAAAGGTCACCACCGTTAAGATGAAGAGCTGGACAGCAGTGCTGCCCCCGGAGAGCCGCCTCAGCCTCCGGAGGACATGGCAGCTGGAGAGGTTGAAGTACTCATGAGGTCAACTTCTGGTCAGGTCTGGTCCCAAGAACAAACCATCCTGGACCGCAGGCCAGAATCAGTGCAAGTCAAACCTGGACTTGCACACGCCCAGCTCCCACCTTTCTGTCGGCCTCCCGGTGCCACAGAAGCAGGCGAGGGCTAGGGAAGTGCCCTCGCTGCGACATTCAGTCATCCCTGCACGGATGCTGGCCCTGGCTACGCGGGGGACACCCTTCTGGGGTCCCGGCAGTCCTCCGGCAGGAAGCGGCCAGCGCCACGAGTGAGGCCGCAGCGAAGCCTCTGGTCTTGAGCCCATTATGATCGCCACCCAGAGGGTCACCTGATATTCACAGTCCTACTATTCTGTGACCATGTGGCTTGGCCACTGGCCCTACTGAGACTTTCAAGGCGGCAGGACTGTGGGTTCATGCCCCAGGCATCCATGGACCACGCTGTTCAAATCCTGCACCTCCTGAGAATGGGCAAGATAGGTCCACACCGGTCAAAACCTAGGATTAGAAAAAAAAGGAAAAATAACTGGTTTGCCCCTTCTGCTTCACCTTCTTGAGCCTAGGCTTTAAAAAGGCTCCTAACCCTGCCCCCAAATAAGGGGACTTCGTTCCTCTAGACCAACAGCCTGCTCACCCTCTTGAGTGGGGAAAGAGAAAACTTTCTCTCTCATTGTTTAGTAAACGTCTCCATCGTGTTATCCGGCCACAGGGAATTTCTTATGTCATCCTGCCACATGGCTGTATGTGTAGACTCTGAGCTTAAGGCTTATGATTTTTAAACCCTAAAAAAATTAGATTTTTCAGGGTAAGATCTGGTTCACTGTTTAACGAAGTTATGTTGAAATAAATTATTTTATTATTATTTTCTTAAGTCACTCAGATAGCTCATTTTAAGTTTATGGTTACTTAACGTTCGGAAGAAGCAAGGAGTACTGTGTGAACATGAATATAAATTACATGCCAAAGTTTAGTTTACCAAAGAAAAAATGGCAATGGTAGGCAAAATTCACATAGTTCTATGCATTTTAAATCAGAAAGTATCCAATGGGCTGCGGACTTGGATGTGGCATTTCAGGGTTAAGGTTACAATTAATTGATTACTGTTACAAAACTAACTTGGGGAACCAAGATCCCACTGGCAGCCCTTCACATAACTTTAGTGCAGGCCTCCTTAACCTTAATCCCTCTTTAGGGCACTGAGTCCAGGATGCATATTCCTTCTTGTCTTGTGACATAAAGAGACCCAGTTTTGAGGCTCAGCCCCCTAGAATGCAGTGGTGTGGATGATGCCCCCATGAATTTCAGACAGTCTGGCTCAGTTGTGATGGGCTTAACTGGGGAGGACCCTTCCCTTGGTTTGTAGCTGCTACTGGAGCTAGAACCATTGCTTGTCAAATCATGACTGGATGACCTTGTCCAGCTTTTAAGAGAAAAGATCTGATATAGCCCAACCCCTGCAGCCTTTGCTTCTGTTGTTCATGACACGAAGCCTCCACTCTGGCCAGACCGGAGCCCAGTTCTCTGATTCCTGCTCCAGTGGTCTTTCCCTTGGAGCCATCACAGCGGCTGCTGCTGAGATTAAATTTAATGTCACCCTCAGTTAACCTGACAGGACCCAGCTCTCCCAAACCCCTCCTGGACTGAGAGAAAAGAAGAAGCTTTAGGCAGGAAACTGAAAATGGCCTTTATGTTCCTGGCTTTTCCTGCAGGTAAATCTCTCAGAAAATTGCTGTTTTATTGTTTCCAGGCATTTGGCTCATTTTATACCAACACAAGCCTGGAAGGCTCTGTCAGCCCATCTATCAGCTTTTACAGGGTGAGGACTTCTGGAAAACATGAAAACCACTCAACAAATTGGAAATGTTAATGACATGGTCCAAGTAAACATCAAATCTTGGACATTTCCTTCCTGTACCTTCCTCCAGCTAAAAATGATATGAAACACTATTGTGAAGGGAACTTTTAAAAAACATATGTGAGTGTGTGTGTGTGTGTGCGTGCACGCACGTGCTCAAAGGGGAGAACCTAGTCAAAACCATGGAGAATTTCCAAAGGAAATGAGCCATTCTTTTTCCCTCTGGAAATTGGACTGTATACAACCCAAACTTATTACAATTTTTACTGCAGTAATGGGTCATCAGATATTTCCCCCTATATAACTGTATTATTATTTAATCTTTTATTAGTTTTTCTCCACACATCTGAATAGCATGAGTTGTCCAGAAAACAACATCGATAATTTAGCTGAAAGATAAAAACCCTGTCTAAGTTTGGAATACACTGAGCATTTTTACAAATATTTAATGGGTAATGAACTATTATTTCCCTGAACGATATCCACCATCACAAGGTAACGAGACAGAATTCACCTAAACTGCTTCTGGTGTACATTGCATATCAGCAATTTTTAAATGCCCTGGCTTGCCATTTAGACTTTAAACCACTCCTTGGCAAGTAATCCAATACCTTAGATTCCACTGAGGAACATAGCAGGAAAAAATTGGGGAAGACTGAGTAGTAACTATGCTGTCATTGTTACTCCAGGTTGCCTTAGTCACTTTTGCTGTGTTTACTCCAATAAAAGCAAATTTTATCCTAATTCTGTAATGATGTGCGTAGATGTTTTGTTCCTATAAGATTTCCTGTCCACCGCAGGCACAGTGAAGCTCTTCATTGCTCCAATGCAGCCACAGTGAGCATGTGCCAGAAAAATATCAGAAATAAGAATTTCACGCAGGCATTTGGAATTGACTTCAGCTGCTGTAATTGTAAACTAAACACTAGTTGTTTTTTTAAATAAGTTGTCTAAGTTAATGTGGCATTACTGTTCCATACATGTTAAGAAGTTGATTTTTAACTGTACATTCACACTGTGCTTGGGAAGCTTTCAGCAAATTGTCTGTAGACCTAAAGAAATGTGCATGTTTTATTTTCACTCCGAAGAAAAGAAAAAAATGTATTTTTATTTGTAAAATTATTATTAAAATCAGGTTGTAAGAAGTTTATGAGGATATTTTACTCAGAATATATGGCACATGTGTGGTAGGAACAAAGAGCTACCAAGCGATAAAAGTCTAAAAGCTGCTATCGAAATGGGATCAAAGATTTTTTTCCAGTTCCAATCACCCATCACTAAGTGGGAAAAGGGATACTGTAAGGGAGTGAATATATCTGTAGTTTGAAAATGTTCTTCCCATTAAGATACAAATTTTGTTAAAGATGTTGGTAAACAGCTTCTTTCAAAAATGAATTGAAGTAATTATAGATAACATCTTCATTTGTTCATTATTAGGTTAAACCTTATGAAACTAATATTTTCAAAGGTCAAAATTCGTCAAATATGGGAAATTTTTCTTATGTTAAGCCTAATTTTTCTTCTTTTCATTTATCATTATGTATATCTTTGCTACATGTCAGTATTTGATCTGGGTTTATAATAAAATACATATATAATAAATCCATAGTACAAACGACGGGAGAACAAGGGCTGTGTAACAATATGGGAGTGATCATTGTTTTGGAAATTCAGTCTAAGGGCAACTTCCACAATTGAACAGAAAATCTAACCCAGAATTTCCTGGAAGCCAAAACAAAACTGGAACAAAAATTATATAACTCATACCTAATAAAAATACATAGATATTCATAGATGAAAGTCAAACTTCCTAGCTATTAAGAAAAATATATCAAGTTTTCGTATAAGAGGTATTTCTAAATTTAATACTTAATATTTATGTAATGTTATATAGTTTATAAATCTTTCTCTTAATGAGCAATTTGATTGAAATTAATGAATCATTTAAGATGTTGAAAGAAGAATGTGGAGGGGAACTGGAAGTAGTGCATCTCTGCTACTGGATGAAGAAAGGAGTACTCCTCCTAAGAAGTGCCCTTCCTCCAGGCATCCTCTGATTCATGTACTCACTAATTTGGTTTCTAAAGTATGGTTCCATATTGGAAAAACCATTTTATATTATGAATTATTAAATTGATTTTCAGATGAAAATTAAACTAATGAGCACCAGGCCAGTTAATCTGGGTTTTTTTTTCCCCCAAGAAGTTGGACAAACTGACATCAAATTTCCAGATTTGCTGAGTTGGGAAACCAAATTTGGAAATGCAAGAAGGTAAAAGCAAACTTGGGAATTTTTTTTATAGATTTACTTCTCTAGACGTTCCCACACCACATTACAATTTCAATATGGGTTAAAGAGAATAATTTTTCCACTTTTATTGAGATATAATTGATATGTAACAATGTGTAACTTCAAGATGTACAACATGTTGATTTGACACAGTTATGTATTGCAAAATGATTACCACCATATTGTTAACTAATATCTGCATCATATTACATAACTACCGTTTCTTTTTTTGTGATAAGAACATTTAAGATCTTATCTCTTAGCAACCTTCAAGTATATAATACAGTAGTATTAACTATAATCATTATGCTGTACCTTAGATCGCCAGAACTTATTAATATTATAACTGGAAGTTTGTACTTTTTGCCCAATATGGCTCCTTCCCCTCCACCTCCCACCCCCCGCCCTTGGCAACAATTCTAGTATCTGTTTCTATGAATTTGGCTTTTTTAGATTCCACATATAAGTGACATCAGACAGCATTTGTTTTTCTCTCTCTGACTTCATTCACCTAACATAACGCTATCAAATTCAATCCACATTGTTGCACACAGCAAATTTTCATCTTTCTCATGGCTGAAATATATGTGTATATGTATATATATATATATATATATATATATATATATATATATATTTGCTGAACTTTATCCACTCAACTGTTGACAGACACCACTTGGGCTGTTTCCATACCTTGACTATTATTATTGTGAAAAATGCTACAGTGAACATGAGAGTGAAGATATCTCTTCAATATCTTGTTTTCATTTACTTCGTATATATCCAGAAGTGTTGCTTAATCGTGTGGTAGTTTTATCTTTAACTTTTTGAGGAACATACATACTGTTTTCCATAGTGGCTGCACCAACTTACATTCCCACCAACAGTATATGAGGTTTCCCTTTTCTCCATATCCTCACCAACACCTGTATTTCTTGTCTTTTTGATAATAGCCATTTTAACAGTTGTGAGGTAATATCTCATTGTGGTTTTGATTTGCATTTCCCTGATGATTAGTGATGTTGAGCACCTTTTCATGTACCTGCTTTGCATTTACATGGCTATTTATTTGGAAAAATGTCTATTCAGTTCCTCTGCCAAGTTATTAATTGGATTGTTTTTTGCTATTGGGTGGTATGAGCCCTTTATGTATTTTGAATATTAACCCCTTATCAGATATTTGATTTGTGCATATTTTCTCCCACTCCACAGGTTTCCTTTTCATTTTGTTGATGATTTCATTGCTGTGCAGAAATTTTTTAATTTGATGTAGTCCCATTGTTTATTTTTGCTTTTGTTGCCTTTACTTTGGTGTCAAATCCAAAAAATAATCACCAAGGCTTATATCAAGGAGCTTACTATCTATGTTTACTTCTAGGAGTTTTTTGTTTCAGGTCTCACATTCAAGTCCTTAATCCATTTTGAGTTGATTTTTGTGTATGGTGTAAGGTAGGGATTCAGTTTCATTCTTTTGCATGTGGTTTTCTCAATATCTTTTATTGAAGAGACTATCTTTTCCTACTGCATGTTCTTGTTTCTTTGTCATACAATAATTGACCATATATGCATGGATTTATTTCTTGGTTCTCTGTTCTTGTCCATTGATCTATGTGTGTGTTTTTATGTCGATACCATACTGGTTTGATTACTATAGCTCTATAATACAGCTTGAAATTAGGATGCATTATGCTCTGTTCTTCTTTCTCAAGATTGTTTTGGCTATTCAGGGTTTTTTGTGGTTCCATAAAAATTTTAAGATTATTTGTTCTATTTCTCTGAAAAATGCAATTGGAATTTTGACAGGGATTGCATTGAACCTGTAGATCACTTTGGGTAGTATGGACAATTTGACAATATTATTTTTTTCAAACCATGAACATGGAATATATTTCCATTTATTTGTGTCTTCTTCAGTTTCTTTCATCAGTGTCTTATAGTTTTCAGTGTACAGATTTTTCACCTTCTTAGTTAAATTTATTCCTAAGTGTTTTATCCTCGTTGATCAAATTGTAAATGGGATTGCTGTCTTAATTTCTCTTTCTGATAGTTCATTGTTGGTATGTAGAAACACAACTGATTTTTTATATTGATTTTGTATACTATAACTTTACTGAATTCATTTATTAGTTCTAACAGTTTTAGTGGAGGCTTTAGGGTTTTCTATTTGTAATATTATGTCACCTGCAAATACAGACAGTTTTACTTATTCCTTTCTAATTTGGATGTCTTTTATTTCTTTTTCTTGCCTCATTGCTCTTCCAGTAATGTGTTGAATAAGAGTGGTGAGACTGAGCACCCTTGTCTTGATCCTGATCTTAGAGGAAAAGCCTTCAGTTTTTCATCACTGATTATGATGTTAGCTGTGGGTCTGTCATATATGTCCTTATTATGTTGAGGTACATTTCCTCCATGCCCACTTTGTTGAGATTTTTTATCATGAAAGGATATTGAATTTTGTCAAATGCTTTTCCTGCATCTATTTAAATGATCATGTGATTTTAATCCTTTATTTTATTAATGTGGTGTATTACATTGATTAGTTTGAGTATGTTGAACCATTCTTGCATTCCTGGAATAAATTTTACTTGATCATGGTACATGATCCTTTTAACGTATTGTTGAATTCAGTTTGCTAATGTTTTGTTGAGGATTTTTGCATCTACGTTCATCAGGAATATTGGACTCTAACTTTCTTTTTTTGTAGTGTCCTTATCTGGTTTTTGTTTCAGAGTTGTGCTGGCCTTGTCAAAAGAATTTGAAAGTGTTTCCCTCCTATTCTAATTTTTGAGAGAGTTTGAGAAGAATTGGTAATAATTTTCTTTAAATGTTTAGTAGAATTCACCAGTGAAGCCATCTTGTCCTGGACTTTTGTTTGTCAGTAGGTTTTTTATATTGGTACTACCTCCTTACTAGTAATTGTCTGTTCAGATGTTCTATTTCTTCATGGTGCAGTCTTGGTAGGCTGTATATTTCTAGGAATTTATCCATTTCCTCTAGGTTGTCAAATTTGTTGACTCATAATTTTTCATAGTAGTCTCTTAAGATCCCTTGTATTTGTGTGGTGTCAGTTGTAATGGTTTTTTTTCATTTATAATTTTATTTATTTGAATCCTCTTTTTTTTCCTGGATAAGTCTACTAAAGGTTTGTCATTTTTGTTTATCTTTTTAAAAATTCTTAGTTTCATTGATTTTTTTTCTATTGTCTTTTTAGTCTCTATTTTATTTATTCCCTCTCTGATCTTTGTTATTTCCTTCCTTCTGCTAACTTTGGGCTTAGTTTTTTCCTTTTTTCTACTTTCATGTGGTCTAAAGTTAGGTAGTTTATTTGAGCTCTTTATTTCTCCTTAATGTATGCATTTATCACTATAAACTTCCCTCTCAGAACTGCTTTTCCTGCATCTCATAAATTTTGGATTTTTGGTATGTTGTTTCAATTTTCATTTATCTCAAGGTATTTTTAAGTTTTTCTTTGCTTTCTTCTTTGATCCATTGGTTGTTCAAGAGCATGTTGTCTAAGCTTCATATATTTTGAATTTACCAGTTTTATTCTTGTAACTGATTTTCAGTTTCATACCTTTGTGGCTGAAATAGATGCTTGATATGATCAGTCTTCTTAAATATATCAAGGAAGTTTTGTGGTCTAGCATATGATCTATCCTGGAGAATTTTCCATGTGTGCTTGAGAAGAATGTGTATTCTGCTGCTGTTGGATGGATTGTTCTCTAAATGTCTTTTAGGTTCATCTGGCCTAATGTGTAATTTAAGTTCAATGTTTCCTCCTCGATTTTCTGTCTGAAGGATCTATCCATCGTTGAAAGGAAGTACTGAAGTCCGCTACTATTATTGCATTGCTATCTGTTCCTCTCTTCAGTTCTGTTAGAATTTGTTTTATATATTTAGGTGTTCCTAAAGAGAATGCTTTCTGATGTTAATGAAAGACTTCTATACAACCAACAGATTTCTCAGTGTGTTTAGCTAAATCATTGGCCTCTGTAAATATCTAAGTAGAAAAGTAAAAAACATTCATAGTTCTTAAGTTATAATCCCTTTAGTTTATTAACTCAACAATCTGGGACTATTGATGTTTAGATAAGAAATCTTGAAAGAATTGCCAACCACTGAACAAAATGTATGCGTGAGTCTTTAGGTATCTCACTCCCCTTTGAGCCAACAGGGAAGTTATATGTGTTCTAACTAGACGAAGGGTTGAAAGTATCCAAAGAAACAAAGTATTTGAGTTTAAACACTAGAAACAATGTTTTCCAATCATGGTCAATAATATTTGCAAAATATTCTTCTAAAGAGTTATTGATTGATCAAAAATTACAAATATATATAATTTATTTATATATTTACCACATATGTAATACAAATATAAAACTGTTTGATATCCAAAGAGTAATAATCACTTACATCACTATCTGACAAAATCTATTTGCATCATTCTCTATGAATGAAAATAATTTGCATTACTATCAGTTTTCTACAAATTATAGAGTTTTAAAACTGCTGAAAATGACAAAAAGTATAAACTCCTACAGAATCAGATTACTCCAGCCAGGATGCCTAGACAATGCCCAGCATTCTATTGAAAGGACACCCAGTAATTATTTTTCCATTTAAAAATCTTTCACATTTTTTTCCCTGAGAATTTAAATTCCAAATTAAAAGACTTAATAAATATACCTCCATGGGATATTTCTCAACAAAAACCAGTGACAACAAAAATATCCCGACCTCATGCTGCCTATTTCTCTTCCCATCACTGTTACTAAGTTTAGGTTAAATTTGCAGAGTTTTGTTTATTTAAATTTTAAATTTGGAGAAATAATTTAAAAGTTAGCATTATCAGTTTAACCAGAAAACAATTCATAATTATTCTACTGATAGCTTGAGATCTTCAACAAATCTGTACCTCCTTCCAATATTTTCTACAGGCAGAAAAGAATTGTTACAAAGACTGGTATAAGGTAAAATTAGTCCACTTTTACTATTCTTCCTATTATAGGCGTTACTCCTTCCTTTTTTTCTGGTATCAAAGGGTATTTTGCAAGATTGGGCAAGGTTCAGCTCCAATAATCCTGACAATATTGGTAGAATTTTTCTCCCAGACGGAATTTAAAGCTTCACAGAGTTCTTCAGTTTGTGTTTAATTTAAGCATAAGTCTTGGAGTACGTCTGTGTCCAATGGAGCCAAACCTGATTATGAATAGGGGAATCCTCAGGGATTTTAAAGACCACTTAATTTGACAATTCCATTATAAAACAAATCCCTCCTGATTAATTTGGCTGGTGTGGTATTACAGAAGAGAGAAGGCATGTTTCTGAGTCAAAGGACCAAGGATACCAATTGTTGGCTGGGCGACCAGAAGTATCTGAGGGTTGCTGGAGATGCCTACCAAGTGGGTTGTTTGCTGACTTTGAGGGAGAGGGATGAATACAGTAGTAGAGTTTTTTGTCAAAAGTGTAGCACCTATATCTATAAGAAAGTGTAATTTTGGCCCTTAAGAGTAAATGACAATTCTCCATGTGAGTTTATGGAAAGAAATTGTATTCCTCAGGGTTCTCCAGAGAAACAGAACCAGTAGGAGATAGATAGATAGATAGATAGATAGATAGATAGATAGATAGATGATAGATATAAATAAATATATAGATAGATATCTGTATGTATATACCGTATACACAGAGAGAGCAAGAGAGAGATTAATTATTAGTAATTAACCCACATAATTATGGAGGCTGAGCAGTTCCATGATACCTTGCCTGCAAGCTGGAAACCAAGGAAAGCCAGTGGTGTAGTTCCAGTCTGAATCTGAAGGCCTGAGGACTAGGAGAGCTGATGGTAGATTTGTAAGTTCTAGTCTGAGGGCAAGAGAAGACCAATGTCTGAGTTCAACAGTCAGGCAGAGAGAATGAATTCCCTCTTCCTCTGCCTTTTTCTTCTTTCAGGTCCTAAACAAATTGTATGATGCCCACCTGTATTGGGGAGGGAAATCTACTTTATTCATTCTACGAATTTAAATGCATTGTGTGCTGGGAAGGCAAATCTGTATCAAGAGTAAGTGTCTATTTCAGTAAGAACACACACAGCCCTTCCATGAAGGAAGCAGCCCAAAGTAATCAACCTGCCACCATAACTGACTGATCACCGTGGGGAATGGTGCATGTCGGAGATTCTGTGTTGATCTCTGCTGTTGATAGATTGTGAACTCAGCAGGGACTATAGCCAAGGCCAGCCTTTGTTGGTGGAAGTCTATGTTGCTGAGCCAATGCATACCCTCCATCCCTGCCACCACGGCCACTTTGTTCATAAGCCCATTGGGTGATGACAGGGGTGGCTGGGGAAAGAGGCTGACTGGTATCCACAGAACAGGTCATTCTATCAACTTGATTATTAAAATCCTTCTCTTCTGAGTCACATTTCAGTGAGCATTCATATGAAACACAGATATCTTCATGTTTTTGACTCATTCAGAGAGGTTTACTCACATACCTTTTCCCCAAATTTCTTTGTCACCAATTTTCCCATCATGTTTCTTCCAAGTCCCAAACCATCCAGCCAAACAATTGGTCATAGCAGATGAGTTGGTATGTAATTATATGTCTGGCCATTTCTCCTTCCAGGGGTGTGGATCATGGGCATCTGGAATGCTTCTTTATGTAACATATTTATATCTTCAGGGACTACTTGAACCTGATCAGATACGTACCACAGCAATTTGATATGGAGTGCTATTGTGCACACCGAATTTTACAGCTTGGTAAGTCAGATAATACGCAGTTCATCATGGGCAGCTCAAGTCGCCATGATAATTTGGTGGCCCATGGTTAAGCATTCAATCTCTACTAAGGCTCAATAGCAGGCCAAGAGCTGTTTCTCTTTAATCTTCAGAGGATGACAGGGCTTCGGTCCAAAATCCTAAAGGCCTGCACTATGATTCTCCAATAGGAACCTGCCAAAGTCTACAAACAGCATCCTTATTTACCACCAATACTTCAAGGACCACTGGATCTGCTGGATCATATGGCCCAAGTGACACAGCAGCTTTCACAGCAGCCTGGACCTGTGGCAGAGCCTTCTCCTGTTCTGGGTCCCACTCAAAACTAGCAGCTTCTTGGGTCATTCAGTAAATGGGCTACAATAACACACACCAAATGAGGAATATTTTACCTCCAAAATCCAAAAAGACCTAGTAGGCATTGTACCTCTTTCTTAGTTGTAGAAGGGGCCAAATGCAACAACTTACCCTTCACCTTAGAAGGGATATCTTGACTTGCCCCACACCACTGGACTCCTAGAAATTTCACTGAGGTTGAAGATCTCTAAATTTTTGTCAGATTTATTTCCCACCCTCTGAGATGCAAATGCCTAAAATAAATTTAGAATAGTTACTTCTTGCTCACTAAGTCCAATCAGCATAGTGTCACCAATATAATGGACCCGTGCGATATCCTATGAAAGAGAAAGGCAAACGAGATGCCTGCAAACTAAATGATGACATAGCGCAGAATTGATATACCCAAAGATTAACAGTGAAGGTATAAAAGCATTCTGGTGGCTCTTATTGACAGGGATGGAGGAAAAGGGACTAGCTAGATCAATAGCTGCACACCAGGTACCAGGGATGTGTTAATTTGCAATAAAGCCACATCTGGTACAGCAGCTGCAACTGGAGTCACCTAGTTAAGCTTATGGCAATCCAAAATCAAGATCCATCTGCCTTCTGCACAGGCCAAATAGGTGAACCGAATGGAGATTTGGTGGAAATCACAACCCCCGCATCTTTCAGGTCCTTGATGGTGGCACTACTCTCTGCAATCCCTTCAGGAATGAAGTATTGTTTTTGGTTTACTATTTTCCTGAGGAGGCAGATCTAATGGCTTCCATTTGGCCTTTCCCAGCATAATAGCTTTCACTCCACAGGTCATGGAACCAATGTGGGTATTCTACCAGCTGCTGAGTATATCTATTCCAATTATGCATTCTGGACCTGGGAAAATAACTACAGGATAGGTTTGAGGAGCCACTGTTCCCCCTGTGAGAAGGACCTAAGCTAAAACTTCACTGATCACATGAACTACATAGTGCACGTGACCACAATGATGTTTTGGGCTTCCTGGAATTAGTGTCATTTCAGAATCAGTGTTTAGTAGTCCCCCAAAGCTCTCATTGTTTCCTTTTCTCCAATGTACAGTTACCCCGGTAAAAGGCTGTAGGTCCCTTTTAGGAAGGCTGAAGAAAGATTAACAGTATACATTTTGGTAGAGTATGGGGATCCTTCGTCAAAAGGATCCTGCCTCCTCTTTCAAGAGGTTCTGAGTTTATAAACTGTCTCAAGTGTGTAAATTGATTGAGGGGACATGACTCTGTTTCTATGATTCAGGTTAGACTTTTTGTTCAGTTGACCTAAATTTTTTCTGCTTCTACAGATTAAATAAGAATGTACTAGGCTTCATGTCTATTTGTCTAGGAACACCATGATCAACTAGCTAACAATATAGGTCTGCATGAATCATATTATTCTGGTTACTGCTTTGATCCTGCTGCCTTTAGTAGATGAGTGCTGCCAATTGGCCCTTCCACTCTAGGATCCAATTACTCCCATTGCATTTAAGTTTCCTAATTCAGTGTCTTTCATTCCCTCTGTGAGGTCTGGACTACAGAGGAGAGCAATCAGATCTCTTCAAGGATGCCAGAACTCCCCTCACAAATTTATTTCTCAGAGTACTGGGGAAAGGTATATCTTCTGAACCCTCCCAATGTGGGTGACTAGGTCTTAAATGAAAAATCCACTCTAACATTTCAATATAAGTCTTTGAATCCCTGTCTCTACATTAAACCAAGGCACATCCAACATTTCCAATTCACTCACACTAGGCCACCTTTTGGTCCGTGTTTCAGCCAAACAACTAAAAAATCAGTTACAGCCCTTTCTAAATCTCCAAGATGCAATATTAAATGTAGAATATCCATTAGTGAGTGCATATCAATGAATTCTGCCTGATGCGGCTTTATGTTTCTTCCACAACTATCACACACTTAGTATTCATTTCACACATGTTCCTAGATTTTGGCCTGTATAAATTAGAAAATTCAAGTAGTTCTTTTGGAGTGTAGTGTACATCCTCATGAGTCATACTTTTTTTTTTTTAACATCTTTATTGGAGTATAATTGCTTTACAATGGTTTGTTACTTTCTGCTTTATAACAAAGTGAATCAGTTATACATATACATATATCTCCATATCTCTTCCCTCTTGTGTCTCCCTCCTTCCCACCCTCCCTACCCCACCCCTCTAGGTGGCCACAAAGCACTGAGCTGATCTCCCTGTGCTATGCGGCTGCTTCCCACTAGGTATCTATTTTACATATGGTAGTGTATATATGTCCATGCCACTCTCTCACTTTGTCCTAGCTTAACCTTCCCCCTCCCTGCGTCTTCAAGTCCACCTCTAGTAGGTCTGCGTCTTTATTCCCGTCTTGCCACTAGGTTCTTCATGGCCTTTTTTTTTTTTTCCTTAGATTCCATATATATGTGTTAGCATACTGTATTTGTTTTTCTCTTTCTGACTTACTTCACTCTGTATGACAGATTCTAACTCCATCCACCTCATTACAAATACCTCCATTTCATTTCTTTTTATGGCTGAGTAATATTCCATTGTATATATGTGCCACATCTTCTTTATCCATTCATCTGATGATGGACACTTAGGTTGCTTCCATGTCCTGGCTATTGTAAATAGAGCTGCAATGAACATTTTGGTACATGACTCTTTTTGAACTATGGTTTTCTCAGGGTATATGCCCAGTAGTGGGATTGCTGGGTCGTATGGTAGTTCTATTTTTAGATTTCTAAGGAACCTCCATACTGTTCTCCATAGTGGCTGTATCAATTTACATTCCCACCAACAGTGCAAGAGGGTTCCCTTTTCTCCACACCCTCTCTAGCATTTATTGTTTGTAGATTTTTTGATGATGGCCATTCTGACCGGTGTGAGATGATATCTCATTGTAGTTTTGATTTGCATTTCTCTAATGATTAATGATGTTGAGCATTCTTTCATGTGTCTGTTGGCCATCTGTATATCTTCTTTGGAGAAATGTCTATTTAGGTCTTCTGCCCATTTTTGGATTGGGTTGTTCGTTTTTTTGTTATTGAGCTGCATGAGCTGCTTGTAAATCTTGGAGATTAATCCTTTGTCAGTTGCTTCATTTGCAAATATTTTCTCCCATTCTGAGGGTTGTCTTTTGGTCTTGTTTATGGTTTCCTTTGCTGTGCAAAAGCTTTTAAGTTTCATTAGGTCCCATTTGTTTATTTGTGTTTTTATTTCCATTTCTCTAGAAGCTGGGTCAAAAAGAATCTTGCTGTGATGTATGCCATAGAGTGTTCTGCCTATGTTTTCCTCTAAGAGTTTGAGAGTGTCTGGCCTTACACTTAGGTCTTTAATCCATTTTGAGTTTATTTTTGTGTATGGTGTTAAGGAGTGTTCTAATTTCATAATTTTACATGTATCTGTCCAATTTTCCCAGCACCACTTATTGAAGAGGCTGTCTTTTCTCCACTGCATATGCTTGCCTCCTTTATCAAAGATAAGGTGACCATATGTGTGTGGGTTTACCTCTGGGCTTTCTATCCTGTTCCATTGATCTATGTTTCTGTTTCTGTGCCAGTACCATACTGTCTTGATTACTGTAGCTTTGTAGTATAGCCTGAAGTCAGGGAGCCTGATTCCTCCAGCTCCATTTTTCGTTCTCAAGATTGCTTTGGCTATTTGGCATCTTTTGTGTTTCCATACAAATTGTGAAATTTTTTGTTCTAGTTCTGTGAAAAATGCCAGTGGTAGTTTGATAAGGATTGCATTGAATCTGTAGATTGCTTTAGGTAGTAGAGTCATTTTCACAATGATGATTCTTCCAATCCAAGAACATGGTATATCTCTCCAATTATTTGTATCATCTTTAATTTCTTTCATCACTGTATTATAATTTTCTGCATACAGGTCTTTTGTCTCCTTAGGTAGGTTTATTCCTAGATATTTTATTCTTTTTGTTGCAATGGTAAACGGGAGTGTTTTCTTAATTTCACTTTCAGATTTTTCATCATTAGTGTATAGGAATGCAAGAGATTTCTGTGCATTAATTTTGTATCCTGCTACTTGACCAAATTCATTGATTAGCTCTAGTAGTTTTCTGGTAGCATCTTTAGGATTCTCTATGTATAGTATCATGTCATCTGCAAACAGTGACAGCTTTACTTCTTCTTTCCTAATTTGGATTCCTTTTATTTCTTTTTCTTCTCTGATTGCTGTGGCTAATGCTTCCAAAACTATGTTGAATAATAGTGGTGAGAGTGGGCAACCTTGTCTTGTTCCTGATCTTAGTGGAAATGGTTTCAGTTTTTCACCATTGAGGACAATGTTGGCTGTGGGTTTGTCATATATGGCCTTTATTATGCTGAGGAAAGTTCCCTCTATGTCTACTTTCTGCAGGGCTTTTATCATAAATGGGTGTTGAATTTTGTCAAAAGCTTTCTCTGCATCTATTGAGATGATCATATGGTTTTTCTCCTTCAATTTGTTAATATGGTGTATCACGTAGATTGATTTGCGTATATTGAAGAATCCTTGCATTCCTGGGATAAACCCCACTTGATCATGGTGTATGATCCTTTTAATGTGCTGTTGGATTCTGTTTGCTAGTATTTTGTTGAGGATTTTTGCATCTATGTTCATCAGTGATATTGGCCTGTAGTTTTCCTTCTTTGTGACATCTTTGTCTGGTTTTGGTATGAGGGTGATGGTGGCCTCGTAGAATGAGTTTGGGAGTGTTCCTCCCTCTGCAATATTTTGGAGGAGTTTGAGAAGGATAGGTGTTAGCTCTTCTCTAAATGTTTGATAGAATTCCCCTGTGAAGCCATCTGGTCCTGGGCTTTTGTTTGTTGGAAGATTTTTAATCACAGTTTCAATTTCAGTGCTTGTGATTGGTCTGTTCATATTTTCTATTTCTTCCTGGTTCAGTCTCGGCAGTTTGTGCATTTCTAAGAATCTGTCCATTTCTTCCAGGTTGTCCATTTTATTGGCATAGAGTTGCTTGTAGTAATCTCTCATGATCGTTTGTATTTCTGCAGTGTCAGTGGTTATTTCTCCTTTTTCATTTCTAATTCTATTGATTTGAGTCTTCTCCCTTTTTCTCTTGATGAGTCTGGCTAATGGTTTATCAATTTTGTTTATCTTCTCAAAGAACCAGCTTTTAGTTTCATTGATTTTTGCTATTGTTTCCTTCATTCCTTTTTCATTTATTTCTGATCTGATATTTATGATTTCTTTCCTTCTGCTAGCTTTGGGGTTGTTTTGTTCTTCTTTCTCTAATTGCTTCAGGTGCAAGGTTAGGTTGTTTATTCAAGATGTTTCCTGTTTCTTGAGGTAGGCTTTTATTGCTATAAACTTCCCTCTTAGCACTGCTTTTGCTGCGTCCCATAGGTTTTGGGTCGTCGTATCTCCATTATCATTTGTTTCTAGGTATTTTTTGATTTCCCCTTTGATTTCTTCAGTGATCACTTCGTTATTAAGTAGTGTATTGTGTAGCCTCCATGTGTTTGTATTTTTTACAGATCTTTTCCTGTAATTGATATCTAGTCTCATAGTGTTGTGGTCGGAAAAGATACTTGATACGATTTCAATTTTCTCAAATTTACCAAGGCTTGATTTGTGACCCAAGGTATGATCTGTCCTGGAGAATGTTCCATGAGCACTTGAGAAAAATGTGTATTCTGTTGTTTTTGGGTGGAATGTCCTATAAATATCAATTAAGTCCATCTTGTTTAATATATCATTTAAAACTTGTGTTTCCTTATTTATTTTCATTTTGGATGATCTGTCCATTGGTGAAAGTGTGGTGTTAAAGTCCCCTACTATGATTGTTTTGCTGTCGATTTCCCCTTTTATGGCTGTTTGTATTTGCCTTATGTATTGAGGTGCTCCTATGTTGGGTGCATAAATATTTACAATTGTTATAGCTTCCTCTTGGATCAATCCCTTGATCATTATATAGTGTCCTTCTTTGTCTCTTGTAATAGTCTTTATTTTAAGTCTATTTTTTCTGATATGAGAATTGCTACTCCAGCTTTCTTTTGATTTCCATTTTCATAGAATATCTTTTTCCATCCCCTCACTTTCAGTCTTTATGTGTCTCTAGGTCTGAAGTGGGTCTCTTGTAGACAGCATATATATGGGTCTTGCTTTTGTATCCATTCAGCCAGTCCGTGTCTTTTGGTGGGAGCATTTCATCCATTTACATTTAAGGTAATTATCGATATGTATGTTCCTATTCCCATTTTCTTAAATGTTTTGGGTTACTTATTGTAGTTGTTTTCCTTCTCTTGTGTTTCTTGCCTAGAGAAGTTCCTTTAGCATTTGTTGTAAAGCTGGTTTGGTGGTGCTGAACTCTCTCAGCTTTTGCTTGTCTGTAGAGGTTTTAATTTCTCCATCAAATCTGAATGAGATCCTTGCTGAGTAGAGTAATCTTGGTTGTAGGTTTTTCTCCTTCATCACTGTAAGTATATCCTGCCACTCCCTTCCTGCTTGCAGAGCTTCTGCTGAAAGATCAGATGTTAACCTTATGGGGATTCCCTTGTGTGTTATGTGTTGTTTTTCCCTTGCTGCTTTTAATATGTTTTCTTTATATTTAATTTTTGACAGTTTTATTAATATGTGTCTTGGCGAGTTTCTCCTTGGATTTATCCTGTATGGGACTCTCTGTGCTTCCAGGACTTGATTAACTATTTCCTTTCGCATATTAGGGAAGTTTTCAACTATAATCTCTTCAAATATTTTCTCAGTCCCTTTCTTTTTCTCTTCTTCTTCTGGGACCCCTATAATTCGAATGTTGGTGCATTTAATGTTGTCCCAGAGGTCTCTGAGACTGTCCTCAGTTCTTTTCATTCTTTTATCTTTATCCTGCTCTGCAGTAGTTATTTCTACCATTTTATCTTCCAGGTCACTTATCCGTTCTTCTGCCTCAGTTATTCTGCTATTGATCCCATCTAGAGTATTTTTAATTTCATTTATTGTGGTTTTCATCGTTGCTTGGTTCCTCTTTAGTTCTTCTACGTCCTTGTTAAATGTTTCTTGCATTTTGTCTATTCTATTTCCAAGATTTTGGATCATCCTTACTATCATTATTCTGAATTCTTTTTCAGGTAGACTACCTATTTTCTCTTCATTTGTTAGGTCTGGTGTGTTTTGACCCTGCTCCTTCATCTGCTGTGTGTTTTTCTGTCATCTCATTTTGCTTATCTTACTGTGTTTGGGGTCTCTTTTTCACTGGCTGCAGGTTCGTAGTTCCCTTTGTTTTTGGTACCTGTCCCCAGTGGCTAAGGTTGGTTCAGTGGGTTGTGTAGGCTTCCTGGTGGAGGGAACTAGTGCCTGCGTTCTGGTGGATGAGGCTGGATCTTGTCTTTCTGGTGGGCACGTCCACGTCTGGTGGTGTATTTTGGGGTGTCTGTGGCCTTATTATGATTTTAGGCAGCCGCTCTGCTAATGGATGGGGCTGTGTTCCTGTCTTGCTAGTTGTTTGGCATAGAGTGTCCAGCACTGTAGCTTGCTGGTCATTGAGTGAAGCTGGGTCTTGATGTTGAGATGGAGATCTCTGAGAGATTTTTGCCGTTTGGTATTACGTGGAGCTGGGAGGTCTTTTGTGGACCAGTGTCCTGAAGTTGGCTCTCCCACCTCAGAGGCACGGCCCTGATGCCTGGCTGGAGCACCAAGAGCCTTTCATCCACAAGGCTCAGAGTAAAAGGGAGAAAAAATAGAAAGAAAGAAAGAAAGAGGCTATAATATAGTGAAGTAAAATAAAGCTATTGTAAAGCAAAGCTATACAGACAAAATCTCACCCAGAAGCTTATATATATACACTGACAAAAAAAGGAAAAGGGGAATAATTAATATATCCTGCTCCCAAAGTCCACCTCCTGAATTTGGGATGATTCGTTGTCTATTCAGGTATTCAACAGATGCAGGCACATCAAGTTGTTTGTGGAGTTTTAATCCGCTGCTTCTGAGGCTGCTGGGAGAGATTTCCCTTTCTCTTCTTTGTTCGCACAGCTCCTGGGGTTCAGGTTTGGATTTGGACCCACCTCTGCGTGTAGGTCGCCTGAGGGCCTCTGTTCCCCACCTAGACAGAACAGGGTTAAAGGAGCAGCTGATTCCGGGGCTCTGGCTCACTCAGGCCGGGGGGAGGGAGCGGTAAGGAGGATGCGGGGCAAGCCTGCAGCGGCAGAGGCTGGCGTGACGTTGCACCAGCCCGAGGCACGCCGTGTGTTCTCCTGGGGAAGTTGTCCCCGGATCACGGGAGCCTGGCCGTGGCGGGCTGCACCGGCTCCCAGGAGGGGTGGTGTGGATAGTGACCTGTGCTCACACACAGGCTTTTTGGTGGCGGCAGCAGCAGTCTTAGTGTCTCATGCCCGTCTCTGGGGTCCGCGCTGATCGCCGCTGCTCGCGCCCGTCTCTGGAGCTCATTTAGGCAGCGCTCTGAATCCCCTCTCCTCTCACACCAGGAAACAAAGAGGGAAGAAAAAGTCTCTTGCCTCTTCGGCAGCTGCAGACTTTTTCCCGGACTCCCTCCCGGCTAGCTGTGGTGCACTAACCCCTTCAGGCTGTGTTCACGCCACCAACCCCAGTCCTCTCCCTGCGATCCGACCGAAGCCCGAGCCTCAGCTCCCAGCCCTGCCCGCCCCGGCGGGTGAGCAGACAAGCCTCTCGTGCTGGTGAGTGCTGCTCGGCGCCGAGCCTCTGTGTGAGAGTATCTCCGCTTTGCCCTCCGCACCCCTGTCGCTGCACTCTCCTCCGTGGCTCCAAAGCTTCCCCCCTCTGCCACCCGCAGTCTCCGCCCGTGAAGGGGCTTCCTAGTGTGTGGAAACCTTTCCTCCTTCACCGCTCCCTCCCACTGGTGCAGGTCCCATCCCTATTCTTTTGTCTCTGTTATTTCTTTTTTCTTTTGCCCTACCCAAGTACGTGGGGAGTTTCTTGCCTTTTGGGAGGTCTGACGTTTTCTGCCAGCGTTCAGTGGGTGTTCTGTAGGAGCAATCCCACGTGTAGATGTATTTCTAATGTATCTGTGGGAAGGAAGGTGATCTCCGCGTCTTACTCTTCCGCCATCTTCTTCGACGCCCCCCCCCTTTTTTTTAATGTGAGAATAAAGTAGCCTTCATCTTATTTTTTAGCTCCTTGCCTTTCTCCCACTTGCAGCAAAAGAAAGTGGAAAGAACCTAAGAGTACCCTGATTCTAGAACACCGCTGATTCAGGGTCTCTCAGCTGGAAACTGCTGGGTGGTGACTGTGAAGAAAGGTGGATCTTCAGCACTTTCAGATCTTACTCCTCATGGAGGGAATACTAAAGCATAACAACTGGGGGTACTTCCCAAATATGCAAGGCTGTAGTCATCCTACTTCCCAAGGTCAAACCCACAACCACAGGGGTTCTCTCCACACCCTCTGTTAGCAAACTGTTTTCCATTAGTGGTGTCCAGCTGGTGTCCAGCTTTCTCTAAGGAGTGGTTACTTTTATGTCGAGCAAAAAAATGGGGAGTAGCCATGGAATACTGTCTTCTGTCAGATTAAATGGAATAAAAGGACCTGTAAATACTCTGTCCCCATAGGAATTAACATGCCTCTCTCCCCTCAGCTCTCCAGCAAACACACACCTCTAAAGGACAACTAGGTTATTGCTAAAACTAATCGCTCAACAGCCAGTTATAAAGAAGATATCTGGCATTGATATGATCTAATTGTAAAACATTTGTTGACTTCCTTTTATGAGGGCTTTCTTCTGGGGCTTGCCACTTTCTACATAGGATTAGTGATTTTCTTTGCCCTTGGTTTTCACATCCTTTCTTTGGTGCAGCTGTTAATCTGAATACTAAGGCAACAATAGCGACAGTAACTACTCCTGGACTTGGTCATGAGTGTGGACTCCTCTTGACCATTCCCCTTTCCTCTCCCCTCATGCTCCCTCCCTCCCCTTGCCTTTAAAGCTGTGTGAGGATGCCATGCTTTAAACTTGAACTACAACCATGAACCTTGCTTTAGCCTCCAAGTATGTTTGCATTGGTGCATTGGTTCCTGTGAATCGCATCCTTTGGTACTTCAGAGACATAAAGTGGTGATGATTTGCTGATTTATTCCTGGTACTGGAGGGAATGCAGAAGAGCAACCAGAATGATTAAAGGGCCTGAGGGACTTGCCTTAGAGGAAAACAGAAAGAACCAGATGTTGTTATTTATTGGTTGAATGATCTAAGAAGACTATGAAAACCACTTACAAGCATTTGAGTTGGGATGATGGCAAGAGATGGGGAAGAAGAAAGACCAGCAACTTTACAGAAAGACAGAAGAAAGGGCTGGGTGTTTAATATCGGGCTGTGAAAACTCACTGAGAAAGTGTTATAGAACCCATCGTTTCAGACACCAGAAACAGATGATGAAGGAGTATAGTTCAATTTTTTCTTCCCTGGATTTTAGCTCAAATTGCAAGTGGATGTATGTTCAGTTACCAGAGAGTTGGGTTTGGCTGGAAGGTGTGGAAGTTAGCTCTCTGCATCCTTCTCTAAAACGTGCAGATCTCTGGGCCCCCTCCAGCTGTATTAAATTAAAATTTATGGAGGGTAGCTCAGGGGATCTGCATCATAACAAGCACACTAGGTGATTCTCAGATACTCAAAAGTTGGGAACCACTGGTTATGGTAATAGCTAACACTTATTTGTGTAGCATATACTGGGTGCAGTGTCTACTGTTTTAAATATTCAATCATTTTATTCCTGAAGAATTATGCTTTAGCCCAAAGAATTAGGTATTATTATTGCTACAGCTTTACAGATAAAGGAAACTGAGGCACAGAGAGGGTCAGTGACTTGCCCAGCTGACACAACTAAGGAGCACCAGAGTCAGGATTGCCCTCACCTGGCATCTGGCTTCTCACTCTGGGCCCTTCACCACCACACCAGGCTGCCTCTCTGAGGATGGTTAACTTTGAAATACTGTGGGCCTCGTGGGATAGAACAGCCAGGGGAAGGGGTTTACACTCCCCTTTTGTCAAAGGTGAATTCACCTTTTCTTTTTGTTTTCTGTAAACAGAAGAGAATGAACAGTTTAAGGCCCTGGGTGCACATACGAAATACGTGCGAGCACCTAGTGATTTGGAAACTCTGATTTGTTCTCTGACAATTTGATCGTGGAGCTTATGTCTTTTTGTTTCGACTGTTAAAGGCTGGGAGAGATTTAATTTTGAAAAGCACCTCCTTCATTTGAAATAGTGAAAAGCTTTTCTGAGAATTTTTGTTGCTCTTCTTCAAAAAAACCAGGTTGAGATTGCCTGCCTGCAAGAGGACTTCAATTTAAGGCTTAAGAGACTGGACCTCAAAGAACTTTCCAAGTTGGCATTCTTTAAATGGTAACACTCATATTTTAAATGTTCTGAGTTCTTTTGTGGGATTGGGGGGGGGAGGGGTTTGGTGTCATGTTATTAATGAGGATTCTTTCAGCCATTATGTCTATATTTTTCAACTGATACTATATAACAGAATAATAATATTTATAATGATGAACTCTAAGAGCTTGAATTGCTATCTACATTATCACAAATGAAGCCTCTGCCCAAGGGGAACTTATATGCTAGTAGTGGGAGGCAAAGGATAAACAAATGTATGAATAAATGCTCATAAGAACCCCTTGGCCTACTACTCCCCCAGACCATGGAGAGAATAGACAAATCCTAGAAAAACACGGAAAGAAAGAGCACACAGAGCGAGTTTCTTGAAATGAATGAATAAATAACGTAACATTGGAAAACACAGCACTGGGATAGCACTGAGCAATTTGACCCTCACTCAGGAACAAACGTCCACTCTAGTACTTCTTTCCTGGTCTCTTGTATCGAGCTTCCCAGGACATGCCTGCCCTGCATCCTGTTTGGACATTCTTGATTCCCACCCTGAGCTCTTTTCTCTCCCTCGGCCTGGGCACATTCTCTAATAACCCACGAAGACATTAAAATGCAACTCAGTTTATTTATACCCTTTTCCCTTGAATGGGAAGGAGACTTCCCTGCTGATTGGGAGCATTAGAAATTCCCCAGGGAGACACGGACACATTGTATTCTCCCTGTGTGTTGATGTGGATTTACCAGAAGCCCCGGGCGCCATGTGTTTGCATGCACAATCCTGTTTTAGGACGGTAACTACCTGCAATGTTTACAGTGCACAGGCCTTCAGAAATGGTTTCCAAGTGATTTTAAATAAATAGAAGTGAGCTGCTGAAGCATGTTATTTATTCTGGTTATCTCCCCAGGGAAGCCTGAACTGATGCTATGTTGAACTCCCTTCACCCAAGGAGGAAGTTTTCTGGGAGCCTGGGTGAAGGGGAGAGGGGGAGGGGATGGGGAAGTGAGAAGGGAGGGCCAAAGAAGGGCCTCCTTGGCCACTGGGGTTTGTTGCTGTCTGTGAAGCAGATGGGGAGAGAAGTGGGGTTTTATAAGCCTTCCAAGGCCTGGAATTAAAATTTAGGGATTGTTACCCTTAGGAACATGAGGATGATGTGAAACATTCAAGTAAAGAGACATTCGGAGTATTTCCAGCAGGACTTCTTAACTTGGGCGCTGAGGTTTGGCCCCAGAGGGAGGTAATCTTTGAGTTCCTTGAAAATAGAGGCATAATGTTGTTCATGTGAGCACATGCACATTTCTCTGGGGAGAATATTCTCAGCCTTCATCACACAAAGGGATCTGAAAGAAACCATCTTGCTCTTTGCTCACCCCCTTGAGAGCGCTGTTTTTGTATTCCCGGTACAGGTCTCTCTTCCAGGGTTACAGCCTTTTTTTTTTAACTTGAGCTATTGTTCAAAGAAGATTAAAAGAGAACGATGTACTATATCTAAAGCACCAGGCTTCTGAGAGTGTGAAGAAGACAATATATATCTATTTTTCCCTTTCTCTTCATATACTGTTCCCGTGACTTTCCAGACTGTGTGCCCCTGAGAACTTCCCTGGAAAATGGTGCCCTCCCCTGGGAATGGTGCCCTCTGGTGTCAGTCAGCTCACTGTGCCCCTCCTTCCTGGGCTGTTTTCCAAGGAGGCAGGCAGAATTTTACATGGGGCAGAGGTTATTTGCATTCATATTTGCCACTGTCTAGAGGGCTCTCAGTTTGTAAGAGACTGCTATCAAGATTATTTCAAGAAAAAAAAAAAATTCTTTTCCTACTACCTGGCCTATTTTTTAGTGAGAAAAGAACACTAAACCAAATAGAGTTAGAGACTCATAGAACTGAGAAACAATCATTTCCAACTCAATACAATAATTATTCATTTATTCAATAAACTTTCATTTAGAACCTACTCTGTGCTGAGTGTGGAGGATACCATGATGAACAAGATAAAGAATGACAAAATTACTCATGATCCATTAAAAAAGACAGTTAAGGAGTTTTCAAAGTTGGTTATGTACCTTAATGGAGGTCTGTTCAAGGTATTGTGAGACCTGAGATACTTTCCTCTTTGGATGGTATTTCAGGTGGACTGTTGTCAAGCTTTTGCCTGGACATTTTTGGTGGTACAAACACCTGTCCCAGTTTTTAAACATCAAGTCTTTCTTCGACTGAAATGAAATTACTTCCTGGTTACCAGTACATTGCGTATAAATACCCAAAGGGTCAGTCTGATGTGTAATTGAGCTGAGTGTTGGATTTATTCTTTTGATTCAGGGCAGTTTATATAGTAAACACATGAAAATACTTTCCTCTTTCAAAGGAAATATACTTCCTTCCATTTTTCTTCTCAAGACATTTTCCATTGAGACGACTAGCCATTTTGGCCTATATTTTGATTTCTCATGTTTAAGAGTAATATTCCACTCTTCTCTTTCCTGTAAGAACAATAATGCATGTATAATAATAAATGACAGCTTCTAGTTGGGAACACAAAAAGATCTGCAGAGACTGTGGCAAACTGTGGACACCTGCCTCTTCTGAATGAGTGCCTAAATGATGCATACAGGCTGGCCCAGTGTTACCAGTTCTCATATTTCAAGAGAGATCAGAAATAAAAATTTTTAATGTAAAATCTGACTTTTAGATGTTGGCTTATTAAACATTTAACAGCTAATCAAAATAAGTTCACAGCCTAGACCTGCCCCTGGAGCAGCCTATTTGCCATATCTGAATAGATAACAATCTTAGCAGCTCCAAAGAGGGAATTCCTCCTTTGAGAGTTACTCAAACAAATATACTCCTTCAGTATTTCACTCATTCATTCATTCTTCTATCCATGTATTCATTCCAATATTTATTGAGTGCATACTATGAGCCAAGCACTATGCTAGGCACTGGATATATAGCGGAAAATATGATAAAGGCTCTGACCCCCCAAAATTTGCTCTTTTTCCTATCTTTCATATTTTCTATGCTGAGCCTTTTACAACAAACGAGCCTTTGAGAATACCTGTTTCTTCTTATCATCACCTGATTTTAAGTGAATGGCTTAATTGGTCAGGAAGAATTAGCCTGAAGAAGTATAAAACAGTGTCAGTTTGGCCACCCTGAGGGAACTGAGCCTAAATGTTTTTCTCTGAGGACAGGGACCTTTGTTCATGTCCTTCTTTCCAGGGTGTCTCAGATTTTTAAAGGCATCCCACCACGCAGGACCCTCCTGATAGGGAATGTGGAGGCTTTAGTTAGTCCTCCCATTAGTGCAGTCTACTGCTCTTTGGATGTATACCCAGGAGTGGAATCGCTGAGTCATATGGTACTTCTAGTTTCCATTTCTTTCCATCATTTTCAGTTTCTTTCATCAGTGCTTATGGTTTTCAGAGTATGGGTCTTTCATCTCCTTCATTAAGTTTATTCCTAAATATTTTATTCTTTTTGATGCAATTTTAAACAAAATTTTTTTCTTGCCTTCTCTGATAGTTCATTATTAACGTACAGAAAAGCAACAGATTTCTGTATATTAATCTTGTATCCTGCAACTTTATTGAACTTACTTATTAGTTCTAATAGTTTTTTGGTGGAGACGTTGGAGTTTTCTGTATGTAGTACCATGTCATCTGCAAATAGTCACAGTTTTACTTCCTCCCTTCCATTTTAGATGCTTTTTATTTCTTGTTCTTGTCTGATTACTGTGGATAGGACTTGAGTACAATGTTAGCTGTGGGTTTGTCATAAATGGCCTTTATTGTATTGAGATACAACCTCTCTATAACAACTTTGATGAGAGCTTTTTTACCATAAATTTGAATTTTGTCAAATGCTTTTTCTGTGTCTATTGAGATGACCATGTGGTTTTAATCCTTCCTTTTGTTAATGTAGTGTATCACATTGATTGATTTGTGGATATTAAACCATCCTTACATCCCTGAAATAAATCCCACTTGATCATGGTGTATGATCTTTTTTATATATCATTGAATTCAGTTTACTAATATTTTGTTGATGACTTTTGCATCTATCTACATCAGAGATATTGACCTGTAATTTTCTTTTTTTCTAGTGTCTTTGTCTGGTTTTGGTATCAGGGTAATAGTGGCCTCATAGAATAAATTTGGGAGTGTTTCCTCCTCTTTAATTTTTTGGAATATTTGAGAAGGATATGTATTAGCTCTTCTTTATGTTTGGTAGAATTCCCCTGCAAAGCTGTCCAGTCCTTGACTTTTGTTTGCTGGGAGTTTTTTGATTATTGAGTCAAGTTCACCACTAGTGATGGCTCTGTTCAGATTACCTATTTCTTCCTGATGCAGTCTTGGAAGATTGTGTGTTTCTAGAAATTTACCCATTTCTTCTAGGTTGTCCAATTTGTTGACATATAACTATTCATAGTATTCTCTTATAACTTTTGTATCTCTGTGATATTAGTTGTAATTTTTCCTCTTTTATTTCTTATTTTGTTTATTTGGGTCCTCTCTCTTTTTTTCTTAATGAGCTTGGCTAAAGGTTTATCAATTTTGTTTAACTTTTCAAAAATCAGCTCTTGGGTTCATTGATCTTTTCTATTGGTTTTTTGTTTGTTTCTGTTTTATTTATTTTTGCTCTGATCTTTATGTTTCCTTCCTTCTGACTTTGGGCTTTGTTTGTTCTTTTTCTACTTCCTTTAGATAGTAGGTTAGGCTGTTGATTTGAGATTTTTCTTATTTCTGGAGGTAGGCCTGTATGAATATAAACTTCTGTTTTATAACTGCTTTGGCTGTGTCCCATAGACTTTGGGAAGTTGTGTTTTTATTTTCATTTGTCTCAAGGTATTTTCAGATTTCCTCTTTTATTTCTTCTTTGACCCATTATTTTTTTAGTAGCATGTTGTTTCGTCTCTTTGTGTTTGTGTTTTGCCCATTTTTCTTCCTGTAATTGATTTCTAGTTTAATACCATTATGATCAGAAAAAATGCTTGATATAATTTCTATCCTCTGAAATTTGTTGAGACTTGTTTTGTGGCCTAGTATGTTATCTATCCTGGAGAATGTTCTATGTGCACTTGAAAAGAATGTGTATTCTGCTGTTTTGGATGGAATGTTGTAGGTATCTATTAAGTCCAACTGGTCTAATATGTCATTTAAGGCCACTGTTTCCTTATTGATTTTCTATCTGGATGATCTGTCCAATGATGTAAGTGGGGTGTTAAAGTCCCCTACTATTAATTTTTCCCTTTATGTCTGTTAATATTTACTTTATATATAGGTGCTCCTATATTAGGTACATACATATATGTTAACCAATGTTATAGTCTCTTCTTGTGTTGATCCCTTTATCATTATGTAATGCCCTTCTTTTGTTTTAAAGTCTACTTTGTCTGATATGAGTATTGCTACCCCCACTTTCTTGTCATTTCCATTTGCATGAAATATCTTTTTCCATCCCCACACTTTCCATCTGTGTGTGTCTGTAGTTCTGAATTGAATCCTTTGTAAGCAGCATATAGATGGGTCTTGTTTTTTAATCCAATCAGTCACCCTATGTCTTTTGATTAGAGTATTTAGTTCATTGACATTTAAAGTAATTATTGATAGGTATGCACTTCTTGCCATTTTGTTACTTGTTTTCTGGTTGTTTTTGTAGTTCTTCTCTGATCTTTTCTTCTTATTTTAGTTTCTTCTCTTGTGGTTTGATAATTTTCTTTAGTGGTATGCTTGTGCTCCTTTCTCTTCCATTTTTGTGTATCTATTGTAAGTTTTTGATTTGTGGTTACCATCGGGTTCATATATGTTGATCTATAACTATATCTACTTGTTTTAAACTGATAGTCATTTAAGTTTAAACATATCCTAAGGAATATACACTTTTTACTCCCCCCACCTTTAGTTTTTTGATGTCATTATTTTTCATCTTAATGTTTATCCCTTAACTGTTTATTGTAGTTATAGCTGATTTTACAATTTTTGTCTTTTAATCTTCAGACTAGCTTATTTAAGTGGTTGATCCACAGCATTTACTATATATTTGCCTGTACTGGTGGGATTTTTCCTTTCCTATAAATTCTTATTTCTTGTGGTAGCCTTTTCTTTTTCAATTAAAGAAGACCCTTTAATACTTATTTTAAGATTGGTTTAGTGGAGATGAATTCTTTTAGTTTTTGCATGTCTGAGAAGCTCTTTTTCTCTCCTTCAATTCTGAATGATAACCTTGCAGGGCAGAATATTCTAGGTTGTAGGTTTTTCCCTTTCAGCACTTTAAATACATCATGACAGTCTCTTCTGGCCTGCAAATCTCCTGAAGAAAGATCATCTGATAGCCTTATGGGGGTTCCCTTGTATGTGACTCTTTGTTTTTCTCTTACTGCCCATAGAATTCTCTCCTTATCTTTAATTTTGCCATTTTAATTATGATACATCTTGGTGTGTGTCTCTTTGGGTTTATCTTGTTTGGGACTCTTTGTCCTTCCTGTACCTGGAAATCTGCTTCTTCCTTCAAATTTGTGAAGTTTTCAACCATAATTTCATCAAATATATTTTCAACTCTTTTCTCTCTCTCTTTTCCTTCTGGGACACCTATAATGCAAATGTTAGTACACTGAATGTCCCAGAGGTCCCTTAAACTGTCCTCATTTTTTATTTGTTTTTCTTTTTGCTATGCTGATTGGATGATTTCCATTATTCTATCTTCCCAATCACATATGCATTCTCTGTATCACCCATTCTTCTGTTAATTCCTTTCAGTTTGTTTTTCATTCCAGTTATTGTATTCTTCAGCTCTGACTGGCTCTTTTTTATATTTTCTAGTTCCTTATTAAAATTCTCACTGTGTTTATTTATTCTTTTCCCAAATTCAATTAGTATTCTTATTACTAATGCTTTGAACTCTTTATCTGGTAAATTATCTTTGTTTCATTAGGTGTTTTTTCCAGGGGGGGGTTTCTTATTCTTTCATTTGAAACATACTCCTCTGTCTTCTCATTGTGTTTAACTTTCTCTGTCTCTATGAAATTAGATGAAACAGTTACCTATCACAGTCTTGAAGGGATGTCCTTGCGTGGGAGAGTCCCTATACATGTGAGTATGGGAGAGTCTGCATGTGCCCAGTGGCTTTGGTGGGCGAGCTTGATCTGATGTGAGCAATGGTCACACCTTTCCCCAGGTGTGCTGGCAGCTATCACCTTGGTAAGAGGTGGGGCTGGAGATGGAGAGGCTAGAGCCAGAGGCAGGTGTGAGCTTGGGCTTTTCATATCCTCAGGGCCATCACTGACCTATCCGGGACAGTGTTGGGTCCCAAGATTCTGGAGCAGAAGCCCTGAAATTCAGGTCTGAGTTGGTTCCATTCCCTCTTAGTGTGTGCCCTCCCCCATCCTGGCAACAGCACTGTCACCCCAGAGAGAAGCAGCATTGAAGCAAGTGGGGCCAGAATGGGTGCTCAGTGTAGGCTGTGGTGTGCACTGGAACAGTTCTGGCATGTCAAATAGAGTTCCAGACCACTCCCGATTCACTGCCTCCATGAGTGCCAGTAACATCCACCCTTACCCAGTTCAGGTGCGGTGCTGAGTCCAAGCCTGCTCTTCCCCCCCTCCATGTGTGTACTCTCCTTGGCAATGGCAGCCTTCTCCCTAGTGGGGAGCTATACCAGAGCTAGAGAGTCCAGTGCATGTGCTGGGACAGTCCTGACACATTGGTCAGAGTTCCATACCACCATCACTCTGTTCAGGTGCAGTGCTGAGCCTAAGCCCACCCAAGTGTGCACTCTCCTCAGCAATGGCAGCTTTCCCCATAGTGGAGAGCTGCTTGGGAACTAGAGTGGCCTGGGCTTGTGCTGGGGCAATTGTGGGAAACTGGCCGGAGCCCAGGTAGTTTCAGTCTACTTCCTCCATCTTATTCCTGGGAGTAAGTAAATGTATATGTGATCTCCAGGAGTGGAGTCTCGATTTCTTATAGCCCTCCTGTAGGTCCCACTGGTTTCAAACCAAATAAGGGAACTCATCAGTTTCAGGCCCTAGGCTGGGTTGCCCAATATGTGGTTCAAACCCCTCACTCCCCAGGGAGGATCTCTGAGCCCATGTAATCCCCCTCCTTTTTTGTGTCCCCTCCTAGGGGTGCAGAGCCCAGCCTGATCTCTCCTCCTCCCTTCCACCCAACTCCGTGTGGATCTTTCTTTACAGCCTTGGTTGTAGAAGCATCTTTCTGCCAGTCTCCAATTTGTTTTCAGTAAGAATTGCTCCACATGTAGGTGTATTTTTGATGTGTTTGTGGATGGAGGTAAGCTCAGCATCCTCCTACTCTGTCATCTTGATCTCTACCCCTTGGCTAAACCTTTTTTGACAGGCATGAACCCATTCTATTTCCAAACAGTAAATATAATTTTATACTACCTCATGACTCTTGAGCTCATGTATACCTGTGACAAAGCTGTCTTCAAGAATCATGGACTTGCTTTTATTACATATTGCTTTTCACTGTGTACTCTATTCTCACTCAGGAACTCAGTGAAATAATGGACTAAAAAATAAGTACAGGCTAGTTTGGTTTTTTTCTCTACTTGAATTCAAGTAATCACTGGTGACCAGGAAAAAAAAGCCACTAAAATATTTTCTTTATCTTCATAAATAATTTACCATGTATCTGCTTAGAAACTTTCCTTTGTGATCACAGTTGCCTTCAATTAACATCCAAAGTGAACAGGTTTTTAAAAATTATTAAACATCATTATCATTAGAAATATGAATGAGACCCACAGTCTTTTATTGCAGAAAATTGATACCCCGAGGTTTTTAAGCAGCAAGCATCATTTGAGGTGCCTATGATAATGCTGACTCATTATTCTTGTTCTAAATTTATATTTTACTTTTTCCTCACCCTGCCTTTTCATTCGTAGTATTTATGATGCAGAAGTGTGAATGTTCTGAGAGGACCATAAAAAAGTTAGCATCCCATTCTTCAAGTTAGAATGACAGACTACGTGACCTAGACATTATTTTCCGAATTATTTTTATAAGAAGTCAAGTTATTTTGTGGAGACAGAAAAGTTATTGATTTATAAGGTAGAAATATTCTGGTCCTACAACCCTCTTTTGATGATGCACTGAGTTGGAATTGTCCAGCCCACTTGTGCCCATCACAATAACCATAGTCAGTCCACTCTCAGCCAGCTAGAATGGGTCCCAAACACCTTAGGTGGGAGAAACATTTCCCCAGGGGGACATGGACCTGAAATTTTTTAGGGAATCAGTTCCCAGAGCTTTAACTTCCATCTGTACACTCTCCTAAAACTGATCTGACTGAGAATGTGCCCGTGGTCATGGCACCAGGATGATTCTCTTTTCCCTCTTCCCTGCCCACAATAAGCTTTTCTTCTTTACATACAGAAGTCATCATTCTCACTCAACCAGAATCATACTAATCCCTTACTTACGACTCTAGTATAAAAACCTAAGGCAAAAGCAAAAGGATGATTTGAAGTACTGGGGTCCCAAAAAAAAAACACTTTAATCAAGGCCCCGTAAAACAAAAGTAAACCTCATCTCTTTCTCCCAGTCTCTTTCTCAAAAGGGTAAAATATGACATTAGAAATAGGGTATTTGGGCCTGTGCTGGGGATGTTCTAAATTCAGAAGGAAGTCACTTCTCATGGGAATGGGTATCATAGGTTTATTTGAATTAAAAACACAAAACCAGAGGTTGTGACAGAAAGCACACTAGTTTGCAATTGGTTTGATAATGAGGACTGGCTTTGTCAGTTAACCTGGTAGATATCTTTCATAAACTGAATGAGTTAAATCTCCACATTTTGAGGAAAATATTTAAAACATAATACTTATATAATTACAAAACATAATAATATATGAACAGTATTTATTTAAAATATTTTATATTTTTTAAAGGATTATTTTGGCAAAGCTGTTTCCATTTTACAATCCGTTCTAAGTTTGTTGGATTAATTAAGGTGTCTCTATGTGAAGAAGTAACAGATACCAGTAAAAACTCCTTTAATAAAGGTAGAATCTTACAGGGTATTTGCCAGGAACTGGGCAAATGAATGACTCATAACAGAGTTACAAATCACTTTATGTCAGGTGGGTTCCAGTTATTTGCTTCCTACAAAGGAATTGAGTTGTCAGCTGCTACCACATTAAGAACTGGTTTTGATAATAAATCATTGTGTGAATTTTGGCATTCTGAAAGGAGTTCAAAGAACTGAGTCATTGCTGGAACACAACTTCCCCCTATTCTCATACACATGAACAACTGGTAAAGAAAAAATTGGGAATATTGTTGATTCTGCCCACTGTTTTGTACTAGCAATAGGTAATATTCACTCACAGATACAAGAGCAACAGCCCCCAAAGTACATTTTTACATTTAATATTTAGTTATAAAAATGTATTATGTCTATGTGGTTTAGCCAAATCTGTATCAATAACAAAAATAACAACTCAAACCAAATTTAAAATTTTTAACACTTAAAGCCTTATAGCTATAGGAAATTGAATTTTTTAAATTTATATACATATTTATGATATTGAGAGATGAAGCAATTAAAAAGAGATTTTCTAGGATAAATATATATTAAGCAAGCTAAAATTCTGTGGGAGAAATGGAACAGAAATATTTCTTTCAAGAGAAAAGGAAGGATATAAAATACTCCACCTGTTACAGAAGAGCTTCTTCATGTTTGTAAAAATAGAAGATGATTGAGATTGAGTGTCATATTACTGTGGCATTTAGATTCCACTGGGTACGTTTAACACAGTGATATTAAAGTTTTATTTTTAAATGTCAGATACACAATGAACTGAAATCCTTTCTATTTAAAATTATGATGCAAATTTAAATATTAACCTAAAAGATGAGAGAGGATGCATAGTTTTTAAAAATTCTCTTATGAGGCAAAAAGGTAAAATGCTTCTACTATAAATGCTGTAGAATTTCTGACAGTGGGTCATTGGCAGCATGTCACATTGCTCTAAATGTCAGCATTATACTTCTGACAAGTGACTTGTTTTTTTAGTCCAGCTGAAAATCCATGTTTGGAGTACCTTGGAGTCAATTATTAGAAGAAAAAACAAATGAGCAGGGCAGATAGCCATCTGAATTCAGCACTTGCAGTGAGGGGGTGCATGAAACTGCAGGTCATTTTGGGCAGAGAGATCACAAGCTGGTGGAGTTGAAGTTGGTTTCTAAGAAAAAAGGAAAATCCTATTAGTAAAATAACCTTAATTTTTTTTTTCAGTAGGCTTTAGTACTAAATGAAAAATTCCATGAAAATGAGATAAAAGGGGCAATGGAGACTGGGAGCAGCTAGTCATTTAGGGAAGGATGTTAGAGAAGGCCATTTGTAGCCACAAGATGGGAGAGGTGTGAGATGTCAAGAAAATTGTTCTGTTAGACAAATCACACTGGAAAATGAAAAACAAGAGACTCATTTGAAAAAGTAGACCTCAGTTCAGGTCTAAGGAGGAAGAAAGAGAAAAAAAGGAAAAGAGATGCACTTACACAAAATATAAGGATGAATTATATTTAAAAAATTGAAGATCATGCAGGAATAAAGGGGTAATGAGAATAATTCTCCTTTGTTGAATTGGGGGATAAAAAATAGACCATAACTAATGAAAGGAAAGATGGGAAAATTTTTTAAAAACCCTTTTTTTTTTTGGTATTCATGTGACTTCACTAGAGTATTTCATCTGCCATACTAATTAGACACTCAACCACTATTCAGCAAGTGCCCACTGGGTACAAGGCACTGTCTAGGTACCGGGAGGTACATAAACAGGCACAGACTGGTCCCTGCCCACGAGTTGTTTACAGTCTCACAGGAAAGCAAAAGAACACAAAAATAACTACAAGACCTAGCAGCTTGTTGTGATATAAACAAGAACCTCAGCAGGGAGAGAATTTGATTCCAACTTGGGTAGGCAGGGAAGAGTTAATTCATTTGCTCTTTCTTCCCACAAATATTCATGCACATGTTTCACGCCAGCATAGGCTGCTTGGTGCAGCAGTGACCCTGTCCCCGCCCTGATGTCAAGCCTGATGATACATGGAGGATTTTCCTGAAAATGCTGATGGCATCTGAAATTTGCCCAGCTCAGTCCACCTCCCTGGTGATGGCAGCCTGCAGTTGAGGCAGAAATATGTGTTACTCATTTGCATGTGTTTTCCTTTGGCTGTAAGTTGACCAAACCCTTTCCGTATTTCTCAGTATCCCACAGTTTAGCATTTCTTTATAATAAAGTCCACCAGTTTTAGTGTGGCATTCAAGGCTTTTCATATTCTAGCCCCAATTTCTCTTCTACCTTTGCCTCCCATGGCCCCCCTCCCACTTTCATTCACTCCATGTCTTGTCACTTCGTGCCTCCCCTTCTGGAAACTCCTACATTGCTTTAGATCCCTGTTCCTTCGCTCCTGTTGTTTCCTCTGCCTGGAAGGTATCTTTTTCTTTCTGGCCTCGAATGCATATTTCCTTCACTTCTGCTTGCTGAAATCCTCGTCATCTGTCCTTAAGTCTCAGTTCACAAGCCAGGTCTTCCACAAGGCCTTCCCAGATCCTCCAGGCCAAATTACTCCCATTCTTCTGTCTTCCTGTGGCAACTATTTCTTCTCTTAATGGCATGTGCAGTTTCCTGGTACCATACTTAATACTCTCCTTTGCCTCCCCACCAGAGGGTGAACTCAGGTGTGACTGAAGAGGCCAAATGAACAGCTCCTTCTCCTTCATGGTAATTGGTTTTAGGTCTGGCATCAGTGTTAGCAGCTCTGACACTATTTTCCTCTCTGAGTCTCTGCTCCAAGGGATGCTACATTCTTTACAGCAGGGTTCATTGGGCTGGCAGTTTCTGCTGCTGGTGAGGCTTCCCAGTAAAGCCTGACTGGACTACGGGGTGAGAAGCAGGGCTTCGAGGCATCATTAAAGCCTGAGCCATGCTTGCCCTGTTTGTGATTGCTTCCTTCCAACTTGCTACCCCCAGGAGCACCTGGAGGTCTGGTGTTCTCCGTGGCTTGCATATCCATATGTGCCGTGAGAGTGTTCATCCAAGCCCAGGGACCCAGCTTCACTCTAGGACCTCATCACTGATGAGGCTGGTTCTCTGTTTAAACTTCAGGAGGCCTTGCAGGTGATGCTGAGCTAAGTGTCCTTGTGTAGACAGAGGAGATCTGGACCTCACAGCTGCTCTGCTCATAATCATTGTCTTCAGCCTGTGGGTCAGAGCTGGGTCTTGACACCTTGGTGACATCAAACTCCCCTTCCCCACCTTCCTGATTTCCTAATTCTTCTCAGATTCAAAAATCAATGGACTGTGGTTCTACTAGCAGCTCTGTGGTAATAGCTTTCAGCTCTCTGCTCCTAATGAAAGTATTTTTCTGTGTTCAAAGTTTTTTGGGTATAGATCAGTAGAGAATTTCTTTTTATATGTGACTTGATGTCAATCTATATGTGTGCATATAATTTAATTCCTTTTTATTTACATTTATAATCAGTTTATTACACTATGTACTGAAGGTAATTTAAGGCAATATCCAGGTGAACTTTAATAAAATGATTTCTCAAAACACTCAGTGAAGCAGATGAAATGTTTATGGCCCCACCCTCTTCCTCTGAAGTGGAAAGGAGGAGAGAGAGAGCCATCAAGATTTATGGAGCATCTACTATGTGTGTGTTCTCTCATTAAATATAATGATCATGTAAGGTAGGAGATGGGAGGTGTTCCTCTCATTTTAAGATGACAAGCTGAGGTTTAGAAAGTTAAGATCAAATTGTCCATGGATAGACAACTAGCAGGTGATGGAGTGTGGATTCAAACCCTGGGTGATCTAGCACCAACACCCATGCTCATTAAACCATTCCTCCTTTGTAACTGCAAAGCGAGCGGGTTTATCTTATGAGGATAATTACCAATATATTTCCCAGAAAATTATTATCTGCTATTAATTGACAATTGATTCTCTATTTCTGCTCTTTTCTCTGCTTGAAATGTCACCCGAGCTCTCTCCTTTGATGAACTCTGGTTCACCCTTTAAGAATTAGCTCAAAGTGTGACTTCATCTTTGAAGCACTTCCTGAACCATATCCCACCTCCACTCTTGACAGAATTATTTCATTCTTCCACTACATAGTTCTTTGTAAATGTGCCTTAATTTTGGCACAGCATTATGGTCAATCATTTATGCCTCTCTCTTCTCAACCACTTATTCAAATCGCCCTGATACCCTAGGGTCCAGTAAGATGACTGCACTCAGTGTTTGCTCAAAAGCTACTTTTGAAAAAATAGTTGAATGAGTAAATTTTGGTGATATAAATTGATTCTCCATAGAAGGATGTTAAAATTTAAATATTAAAATTCTGCATCATTCTCCCTCAAATCCTCCCTATGTAAAGCCGTTGTTAAATTTATATGACTGTGAGCATCTGTCCAAGACAGGGATACAGTTCTTCTGCAGGGAAAGGGTTAGAGAGCTTCCTGGGGACCAGGGACAGGACATTTGAGCAAATGATGCTGGTGTGTTTCCTGTAGGGGCATCTGATTCCACTTTGTGAACGTTGATCTTTAGCTTAGTTTATTGACCCACATCTGTACGATATACCCCATGAATGAGCCAGCGTTTCTATTTAAGAAACACTGTTCTAAACCAGTTTCTAATAATATGAAGTGGTGCTATGGAAATCTTAAATCGAAATAAGCTTACAGTCCCAGATTACAAAAGAGGATCAATCCCCACTCTTTAGTCTGACCGTGTTCTTTCAGGCTTTCCCAATGGGTGGTTGTTATATTCTAGAGGCACCATGAGGCCTTGGGGGCTGAGATCTGTGTAATAACAAGCTACGTGACTGGAAGTGTCTATTTTGTGTACCATTCTCACTTTTAGAAACAAAGGCATTTCTAAATGAGCTGATCTTTAACTTTTTCATTAAAATTATGGAATCTCTCCCTAGAAAAATGCATATCTACCCAATATTACGACTATAATTTTAGGGATGTATGGAACTGTAGCAGGTAAAGAAACAAGGGTAAGATGTCCCAACTACAGAACTAATGGCCTTCACTTCAAAACAGGAGGAGCAGGTAAGCATGGCCGCTGCTGAAGGGAACAGCACCATTTCTTGATATGGAAATAATTCTATCTTAAACGTAAAAGGAAGGTTTTGCAGCTCTGAAGTGCTTTTAGAACTATCTCTTCAAAAATATAATTAGAAATATAAATTTTACCAAGTTAGTAAATGTTCATTGAAAAAAAATTAGGAAGTACAGATAAACCATCCCCAAATAAAAGTATCCATGGTCTCAAAACCAAAGAGAACTGCTGTTAATATTTTATTATGTGTCTTTACTGACTTTTTCTATGACACATTCTTACCAAAATAACTACAGTGATGATATTTACTAATACTTATTGAGCATTTAATATGTTCTAATCATGTTAGATGCATTAGTTAGTTAAACCCCAAATAACCTTATATGGTAGTTTCTGTTATTTAAGCTATTTTCACATGGTAGAATTGAGGCAAAATGTACTTAGGTTGCTTAGAGTATATGGCTAGTAAATGCCAGAACTGGGATTTGAACCTCAGGAGCCTATCACCAGAGCCCATGAGAGCATGGTGTGAATACTATTTGGAAATCTACTTATTCACTTAAAAAGCTTATTGTGAACATCTTCCCATGTCACTAAAATTATATATCTACATCATTTTTAAATGACTGTGTAGGGCTTATTTATAAGCATGCATCATAATTTATTTACCCAATGCTCTACTGCAGAGTATCCAACTATTTCAAGGAGGAAATTTTAAATAATTCACACTGTACATTCTCGAAGCTAAATCACTGCTCACCTACTTAATGATTAGGTTAGAACAGAGTTAAAATACTAATAGACCTTATATTTACAACATGTTATTTCTTAGCAACTCACAATTCTTCTTAGAGTAAAATAATCTCAGCCTTGTTTTTCAGGAGTGTAGACCAGTACTGTGTTGGGGAATTCTTCCCTCCCATGGCTTCTTCCTTCTTCCCGATGCTCAGTTTGTTCCTGGGGACCTGAGCAATGCTGGTGAAAGACACAGGCATCACAGTGTTTGGACTGTGCTTGGTGTATGATCTCAAAGCAAGAGAAACCATAAGTTACTTTCCTATTTTGATATCAAGTAGCAGGAAAAATGTACAGAGGAATTTTCTTAAAACACTGGTTTTCAAACTTTCATTAAAAATACAACAATAGGGACTTCCCTAGTGGTGCAGTGGTTAAAAATCTGCATGCCAACGCAGGAGACATGGGTTTGATCCCTGGTCCAGGAAGATCCTACATGCTGCGGAGCAACTAAGCCCATGTGCCACAACTACTGAGCCTGCGCTCTAGAGCCTGAGAGCCACAACTACAGAGCCTGCGCACTCTAGGACCTGTGTGCCACAACTAGTGAGCCTGTGTGCTGCATCTACTGAAGCCCGCGTGCCTAGAGCCCGTGCTCCACAACAAGAGAAGCCACCAAAATGAAGAGTAGCCCCCACTCGCCACAACTAGAGAAAGCCTGTGTGCAGCAACGAAGACCCAACACAGCCAAAAAATATATATATACAGCAATAGAACTTTTCTCAAATGTAATCTCATAGGGGACCCCATCAAAATAAAAATATTTATTTTACTAGTATAAATTTATTTTATAACTCAAAGTTTCAACATTTACTTTTTATAAAATTCGTATAAAGAATTACGAAGCATTTTTGGTGAACAAAAATTTTGGAATTAAAATTTAGTTGCAAACTTATACCTGTATTAGTTTATTTCAGTTTTTGGTTTGGTTGTATAGTACTGAGAAAACTCTTGGTTTGCACAGGTAAGTATTTGCAAAAGTTTTTTATAGCTTACCATGAATTTCTGAATAGTCTTCAATTAAACAGATCCAAACATTTGAAAAAAGATTAAATAAGAAAGTTTGGCTTCAGAGTTGTGTCCTTACACATAAATAACAACTGCTCACATTACTTATTATAGAAATAATAGTAGAATACCACATTTATAATGATCATTGCAACTATTTGTAATAAAATATTATCAAAATGTGAGTTGGGGCTTCCCTGGTGGCGCAGTGGTTGAGAGTCCGCCTGCCAATGCAGGGGACACGGGTTCGAGTCCCGGTCTGGGAAGATCCCACATGCCGCGGAGCAACTAGGCCCGTGAGCCACAATTACTGAGCCTGCGCATCTGGAGCCTGTGCTCCGCAACAAGAGAGGCCGCGATAGTGAGAGGCCCGCACACCGCGATGAAGATGAAGAGTGGCCCCCACTTGCCGCAACTAGAGAAAGCCCTCGCACAGAAACGAAGACCCAACACAGCCATAAATAAATAAATAAATAAATTTTTTTTCAAAATGTGTGTTAATTAGCTTGACTGTGGTGATCAATTCACAATGTATATGTATATCAAAACATCAAGTTATTGCACCTTAATTATGTAAATTTTTATTTGTCAATTATACGAAGAGGTGGCAGGAAAGAGAAATCTGGGGCTTGTCCCACTGAGGGTCAATGAGCTGGGATCACGTGAAGCCAAGGATGACAACCCAGGACTGCCCAGACTGGTGATGCTGGCTCCCGACAGAGGGACACGGCCCCAAGGCCTGCTTTTGTGGTAATTCGGCATGAGGATTAGGTGTAACCATGTGTTTCAGCGATCTCTCCTGTATCCTGTTTGATTTGGCTTCAGGCAAATGAGCATAGAAAGAAAGCTCTTGTGTTTGTCACCTGCCAAAACCACAGAGACACATTTTATACCAATGAGAAGCCACACATCCTTTGCCCTAAGCTCTTTTTCCTCATTCCCAGACCCTTGTACCCTTTCCAGTTGCACTCTCTGACCTATATTTTCTTTACAACCTTCTTCAGCCCTCCTCTTCCCTTGCCCAGAGCCCTGGGCAGCTTCTCCTTGTGTGACTAGAAGGCAACCAGGCACATTGTTATTAACAAGAAAGCCCCTGGTCATTAGGCCTGTTAGAATTCCACAAACCAGAGAGAGAGAGCAGTTGATACTTTGTAGTCACATGTTATATTCAAATAAGAACTTTATTTAGTAGCCTATTTTCATTAAAACAATTAAGCATATGCATTTTTACCTGTACGTTATTAATGAAAAGAATGGCTGAGGCATATTCCAAGTTTAAGCACATACTGCAATTTTCTTCCTCTATTAAATCCATAAAGCAGCCATTTGACATGTAGACTTTGAAGTATTTAATACCAGTAATTATAAGGCCTTAACTCTTCAAAAAAAAATTTTTTTTTTTATATTTGATTTATTTTCCTGCCTTGTCAGATGAAGAATTTTATCTGGAGAAGGAAACTGTTGGTTTTTTGATTTGTTTGTTTGTTTGAAGTTCCTACATGTTTAATCTCCTTGATATGAAGATGATAGAGCGCTACTGAGGGGCAACAAGCTGGGATGAGTCATTACATCCTGATCACCTCCCTGCCTGGGCATGTGATCCTTGGAGAGTGTTCAGCAGCCCGGCACTCTGTAAATCCCAGAGGGGGAAGCAGAGGCGGGAGCCAGTTATCACATTGACCCAGGCTCGTGCCTGGCAAGCATCTGACTGCAAAGCTTCAACAGTGCCTGAAAGCTGTGAGCCAGAGGGCCTCCCCTTGGCTTATATGAGAATGCCTTTCCTCTCTTTCCTCTCAACCAATGGGAGTAATTGAATTGCCTGTCTTACTTTTTAGAGAGTGACCTCTAAACCCCTCTTGCTTCCTATTTTTTTCCTGTATTCACCTTGTCTCTGTGTCCTAACTTCTCTCTGCTTTGCCTTACTGACAGCAGAAGGATACAACAGCTGACTGCGGATGTGCGCTCTCTCTCATTTGGTCCCATCCAGAGCTATTTAAATGTCCCCATTGAAGTCTTGTCTCCTCTGGTCTCTCCAGCCCACTGTTACCTGCACCTCCTTCTCTCCATTCACCTGTCACTATGGAGCAGGCCTTTCTCCAAGGGGATAATTGTCTCTTTTGTTCTCTGAATAATCCTTCTTGACCGTCTTCATAATAAACTAGCAGAAGTTCTATGGAAAGAATAATACTGCTGATACATAGCTTAGAAGTCCCACAACACGTAATTTCAAATTCTGTGCTTTTCAAACCATTTAAAACCCAGCAACTCTGCATACATGGAAGCATTCATTCATTCAGTATGTACCCAGTGTGTTTGCTGCTCTGCTGGTCATTAGGAATGAAGCCAAACACAAGACAGATGATTCCTGCCCTCAGAGAGCTTCTAGTTATATGGGGAATGCAGGTATCACACAGTATGTACCGTAAAACTGATTACAGTTGTGACAGATGCTACAAAGCGAAAGTTCAGAATGCCACGTACATAACAGGGAGCCTGGCCAATAACAGTTAGTGCTTCTTGAGTGCTGATCATCTAGCACCCAACCTTTCCAACAACCCCACTAGATAAGGACTTGTTACGATTTTCATTTCACAGAGGAAGAAACTGAGGCTCAAAGAATAAGCAGCCCAAAGTGAAACAGCTAATGAGGGGTGTAGCCAGTGTTTGGACCCAAGTTTGTGTGACTCTAGAGATGATGTCACTAACCTGTGTCCACCACTGCCGCCCATGGAAGGTACACAGGACAAGAGTCAGGACACCTCCCGGCACACCGGCTGTCAAGGCCTGGGCTCCCATTTGTACCATGAAAGAGTTATGCTAATCAAGTCCCTCCCTGTGAATCTGGAGAGGCTCTCTGACTGCTTTGACCAACAGAACACCTTTGACAGAGGAGAGGTTTTACTGTGTTCCTTTCCACATCCAGATGTTAAGAGACTGGCAGCTTCCACTTCCCGTGTCCTGGAATGCTCTTTCTGAGATAAGCCAACCACCAGGTGAGAAGTCCCACCACCCTGAGAGTGCCGTGCTGTGAGGAAGTTCAAGTTGCCTGTGTGAAAAGGCTGTGCCGAGAGAGAGGAACCCAGCCTGCTTCTGTTAGAGCCGTCAGAGCCCAGCCACCAAGAAAGAGAAATTTTTGGCCATTCCAGGCCCACCAGATTCAACCAGGAGAAAATTTGAGGAAACAAGTCAACTGTCAGAACCAAGGCCCCAAGTGTATATTGTACGCACAACTATTCAAGCCACTCGAGCCGAAGTTTCAGTCACCATGGGACAGATACAAGCCATTCCCACCGTGCCCTGCCTGAATTCCTGCTCAGCGTGGCAGGCCTAAGAAAGTGTTTGGTATTTTATTGCCCTAGATATGGGGGTGGTTTGTTACACAGCAAACCGTTTGAGAATCTAATGTAAGCAACAGACCTTCCTTCGATAATGCTCATATACACATGCAATTTTACACCCTATCTTAAGATCCACTTCCCCCAAATTTATCAGCCGATTCTAGGCAAAGTGCCTGAGCCATGAAACTGAAGGCCTCAGAAACTGTCTAGCAACTAGGCACTTTGCCTAGAATCAACAGATTTTAAATCAAATTCAGGCTGCAAGGGCAGAGAGGGATTTCTTTACCAGACATCTTCTTTCAGGAGGGACATTTTTTATGAAAGTGCATTTTCTTTTCTTTTAAAAAAATTATGACATAATGCCTAACATAAAGTACAAAGAAAAACAATGAACATCTGTGTTTCCACCACCTAGCTCTATCAAGTCTTGACACTGTAATATATCTACCTCATTTTTCTAAAACTTATAGAAACATTTTAAATCTCTTGTACCACTTGTATCCTCCCTCCCTAGAAGTAACCATATCCTGAATTTGCTGTTTATCATTCTTATGCATATTTTATTACTATTACTTTATAAGTTTATAACTATAACGAAAAAATGGCATCATTTGATTTATTTTCAAGCTTTGTATAAAGGTTATATAGGGGAGCAAAATTTGCTACCCAAAAATGTGTCTCTTTGACGTGAAGATTAATTTAGGCTGATTATTTTTAAAAAACAGAAGACTCGGGAAGTTTTTCTTGTTACCTCTCCCTTAGCTGTCTAAAAGAATATAGATAAAGTGCCTGTTAACAGAATACAGCTATCTCCAGAGAACACACGCTAGGTGTGTGTGGGAAACTCGGCAGGGCCTGGAGACCAGAGTCCACTCCGTGTCCCATTGTCTCTGCACGGCCCAGCAAACATTTGCTTACCAAACATTTGCTTTTCTACCCCCATGTGACTTGGTTTCTTCCCCTTTGAAGTCCCAAACCACTACCCCTAGCATCCTCTTTTCTCTTTAGCTGAAGATGGTATTTAAGGTGAGGGCTTTGGCTATTTTGGCAAGTTACTCTGTTCTCCCGAGTCTCTCACAGGTATACATGTTATTAAACTTTTGTTTGATCTTCTTCTGTTTATCTACCTCATGTCCATTTAGTTCTCAGACCAACTGATAGGGATAGACTAGGATAGTTGCACAGCTAGTTTTGGAAATCCCACTAGGGGATTATAGATAGAGAGGAAACTTCGGGAGACCATTGTAAATTAATAATCACTCAGGAAAGTAAACAGAATATTGTGACACAAAACAGACCTGCTTAACAATGAAACCATGCAATAAAAGCACAAGATCTGCCCCAGGCCATTAAGTGAAAAAATGAGGCCTGCGACCTGCTAGTCAAGGTCAGTAAGATAATGATCCTTCGGACATGCACCTCTGCATGGACTGAGGACAGAAATATAGGGGAAACGTGACATTACAAAGTAGAAGACCCTCATTATAGTGAAACTTGAGATGAGTTAACATATTTTAACATATTTTAGTATATGTTATCACCCTTCTGCTGAGTTGAATAATGCCATGACAGTCCGAGTTTGACCATATAGGGTCAAAAACTCCCCCACCTGACACAAAGGAGAAGCTAATGATGTAAGCTTGACGTCTACTCAAAGAATGAGGAAGAAGGTGGTCTTCTCCCCTTCCCCGCTTTTCCTTTGATTATAAAAACATAGCCCGCTTAGTTCTCAGGGAAGAACTCTCTTGCCTGCCCTCTTGTGTCCTTCACAGGCATCCTATACTAATAAATCCACTCTTTACCTATCACTTTTTCCCTCACTGAATTCTTTCTGTGCCAAGACATAAAGAGCCTGAGCTTCATTAAGTCCTGAGATGAGTTGTGCATTTTCACAACTAGAAGATACTGGAAAGGTAGAGGAAAACTTCTTCCTCCCTTACAGTTATCACTGTATTTATCATTGTGTTAACTTCCCTGTTTTCCTACTGAACATTAGGTTTTGGAAGTTCATGCATTTACATACACATAGTCAAAGTTCATCAATATTAACTGCTGTGTAATATTTCAGCTTCACAATTTGTTTATCCATTTTCCTATGATTACTTGTGTTATTTTCTCAGTTTTCCTATTACAAACTATGGTACAATAGTGCCTAGTGTCAACGGCATATAGATGAGAGTACCTGCTGGGTATGCCCCTAGAAGTGGAGTTTCTGAAATGTGTGGAAAACCCATGCCCACTGTTCCATATCCAGAGAAATTGCTCTTCACAATGGATGGCGCAATTCACAGGTACATCAGCAGTAAGACCCCTCTCTTCACATCCTCACCAAAATTCAACTGCATCAGGGTTTTTAACTTTTGTTAATCTGATGGGTATGAAGTTGATCCTCAGATTGGTTCAAGAAGGAAATGTATTCATAGTTACTTCAGTGTGTGACTCTGCTGTAAACAATACTTACATGGTCATAATAATTTAATACTAAATACTGATTTAACCAAGAATTGTAAGAGAATCTAAAGTATGAGAAGAAGTGTGTGTGTGTGTGTGTGTGTGTGTGTGTGTTTATGAGTGGTGGTGGTGGTTAGATTTTCACACAATGAATCTTAAACATTTTCTTGTAATTACCTTGCACAAAATCTTGTAAATCAAGTTACTTACACAGGGTTGGGTTTAGAGAACAGTTTCATGTTTACAACTAAAGTGAAATTCCATGTATTTAAAATTCAGGGGATTTAAGGGGGCATATAAATGTTTTGACCAGCACTGTTGGAATGGAAAACCAAACTCATTTTTTTTATTTTATTTTGTATACAATTTTAAAAGGTTACTTTCCATTTACAGTTAGTGAAGTGAGGTTTTCAGGTGACAGGACAAAAAATCTGCGGTTAAATTATGTATTATTAATAAATAACAATGTTCTCTTCAGATCAAAATTGTTCACCCCTTTCCCATTTCAAATACCTTTCCTTATTGACTGGATTCAGATGAGTAGTTCCTGACTTCACTGAGTTGCTATCTGTCAAAACTGAAATTACTGAATGAACAAGGTGTGAAATTAAATAGAGTCAACACAGAAAATGCAGCCACCAGTTACAGTGATGTTTGCGGAATTATGTTTGATTAACAGATTAACTTTAAAGTCTCCTGATAAAAGTTTAAGCCTAATTAATAAGTGAATATTTTTAACTCAGAGCACAAACAATGTGCTTCAGACACCTTATGCACAATCTAACTTCAGATTTCTTGAAAGGTTTTTTTTTTTCCAACTTCTCTTTGTGACACTTCTAGTTTCTTTCACTTCCTTCATTCTAATATGAATTTTCCCTTTAAACATGTGCTAGGACATATGCTCATGTGAGGTAGAAATATTCTGGTCTTTAGTTGTAGACCTGATGATGACTACATAGAGACCACTGTCCCTGAGCTTGGCGAAGCAGGATGGTGGTGGTGGGTGCTGACGGAGCAGCAACTTTGTCACAGCGTTTGGTAACTGACATAAACCAAACCAACCAACAAAATTATTGTACCATCATTTATTATTTGTGTATTTGAACTATGTAATTAGGTGCATACATATTTAGAACTATTATGTCCTCTTGCAAATTAACCATTCATCATTATGGAATGCCCCCTTTTACCAACAGTAATATTTCTTTCTTTTTTTATTTTATTTTATTTTTTTATTTTTTTAACATCCTTATTGGAGTATAACTGCTTTACAATGGTGTGTTAGTTTCTGCTTTATAACAGAGTGAATCAGTTATAGATATACATATCTCTTCCCTCTTGCGTCTCCCTCCCTCCCACCCTCCCTATCCCACTCCTCTAGGTGGTCACAAAGCACAGAGGTGATCTCCCTGTGCTATGTGGCTGCTTCCCACTAGCTCTCTGTTGTACATTTGGTAGTGTATATATGTCCATGCCACTCTCTCACTTCGTCCCAGCTTACCCTTCCCCCTCCCCATGTCCTCAAGTCCATTCTCTGCATCTGTGTCTTTATTCCTGTCCTGACCCTAGGGTCTTCACAACCTTTTATTTTTTTTTTGATTCCATATATATGTGTTAGCATACGGTATTTGTTTTTCTCTTTCTGACTTACTTCACTCTGTATGGCAGACTCTAGGTCCATCTACCTCACTACAAATAACTCAATTTCGTTCCTTTTTATGGCTGAGTAATATTCCATTGTATATATGTGCCACATCTTCTTTATCCATTCATCTGTCGATGGACACTTAGGTTGCTTCCATGTCCTGGCTATTGTAAACAGAGCTGCAGTGAACATTATGGTATATGACTCTTTTTGAATTATGGTTTTCTCAGGGTATATGCCCAGTAGTGGGATTGCTGGGTCATATGGTAGTTCTATTTTTAGTTTTTTAAGGAACCTCCATACTGTTCTCCATAGTGGCTGTATTAATTTACATTCCCACCAACAGTGCAAGAGGGTTCCCTTTTCTCCACACCCTCTCTAGCATTTATTGTTTGTAGATTTTTTGATGATGGCCATTCTGACTGGTGTGAGGTGATACCAAATTGTAGTTTTGATTTGCATTTCTCTAATGATCAGTGATGTTGAGCATTCTTTCATGTGTTTGTTGGCAATCTGTATATCTTCTTTGGAGAAATGTCTATTTAGATCTTCTGCCCATTTGTGGATTGGGTTGTTTGTTTTTTTGATATTGAGCTGCATGAGCTACTTGTAAATTTTGGAGATTAATCCTTTGTCAGTTGCTTCATTTGCAAATATTTTCTCCCATTCTGAGGGTTGTAACAGTAATATTTCTTGTTCAGAAGTCCAATTGGTCTGATACTAATACAACTACTAACACTATCTTTTCATTAGTATTTGCATGGAAAATTTTCCATGCTTTTACTCTTGATTTATGTAAGTCTTTATATTGGAAGTCGGTTTCCTTTATTGTGCAAGACCCATCTATTTTGGGTCTTGCTTTTTTCACCAAATCTGACATTGAAGTGTTCAGAGCATTAATGTAATTATAAATATGTCTGCATTTAAATCTGCCATCTTGCTAGTTGTTTTCTATTTGTCCCATTTGTCCTTCTTTTTTTTTCCCCTTCCTTTTCTGGCCTCCTTTGGATTTATTGGATTATTTTTTATGATTCTGTTTTATTTTCCCAATTTGCTTATTAGTTACACTTTTATTTATTTGGTTATTCTGGAGGGGGGTTCCTTCAAATTTCATCAAGATATAATGATGTGATTTACATACATCACGAAATGATTACCACAACAAGTTTGGTGAGCATGCATCACTTCATATAGATAAAAAAAGAAAAAGAATAGAATTATTTTTTCCTTGTAATGAGAGTTGTCACTCCCTTAACAACTTTCATAAATAACATACAGCACTATTAATTATATTTATCATTATATATTACATCCCTAGTATTTATTTATCTCATAACTGGTGGTCTATACCTTTTGACTGCCTTCATCAAATTCCCCCTCCCTCCACCCTCTGCCTGTGGTAACCACAAATCTAATCTCTTTTTCTATGAGTTTGTTTGGTTGATTGGTTGGTTGTTTTTTTTAAGGTATAACTGACCTACAACAGGATGTTAGTTCAGGGTGTACAACATGGTGATTCGATATTTCTATACATTAAAAAATGATTACCACAATAAAAGCCTTGTTACCATCTGTCACTATACAAATATATTACATTATTAATGACTATATTCCACATGCTGTACGTTTCATCTCTGTGACTCATTTATTTTTTAACTGGAAGTTTGTACCTGTTAATCTCCCTCACCTATTTCACTCATACCCCCTTCTCCCTCCCCTCTGGCAACTACCTGTTTACTCTCTGTATCTATGACTCTGTTTCTGTTTTGTTATATTTGTTTTGTTTTTTTAGATTCCACATATAAGTGAAATCACACAGTACTTGTCTTTCTCTGCCAGACTTATTTCACTTAGCAAAATACCCTCTAGGTCACTCCATGCTATCCTAAATGGCAAGATTTCATTCTTTTTTATGGCTGAGTAATATTCCATTGCATATATATACCACTTCTTTATCCATTCATCTATTTGATGAGCACTTAGGCTGCTTTCATATCTTGGCTATTGAAAATTATGCTGCAATGAACATAGGGGAAGCATATATATTTTCAAATTAGTGTTCTTGTTTTCTTCAGAAAAATACCCAGAAGTAGAATGGCTGTATCCTATGGTAGTTCTATTTTTTATTTTTTTGAGAACTTCCATATTGTTTTCCGTAGTGGCTGCACCAATTTACATTCCCACCAGCAGTGTGTGAGGGTTTACTTTTCTCCACATCCTCGCCTACCCTTGTTATTTGTTGTTTTTTTGATAATAGCCATTCTGACAGGTGTGAGGTGATAGCTCACTGTGGTTTTGATTTGTATTTCCCTGATGATTAGTGACATTGAACATCTTTTCATGTACCTGTTGGCCATCAGTATGTCTTATTTGGAAAACTGTCTATTCAGGTCCTCTGCCCATTTTTTAATTGGTTTGTTTGTTTTTTGAAGTTTAGTTGTATGAGTTTTTTGTATATTTTGGATATTAATTCCTTATCAGATATATCATTTGAAAATTTCATCTCCCATTAAGTAGGAAGCCTTTTGGTTTTGCTGATAGTTTCCTTCCCTGTGTAAAAATTTTTTGGTTTGATGTATTCCAATTTGTTTATTTTTTGTTTTATTTTGCTTGCCAGAGGAACATTCTAAAAAATATTGCTAAGACCAATGTCAAGGATCATACTGCCTATGTTTGCTTCTAGGATTCTTATGGTTTCAGGTCTTACATCTAAGTGTTTAATATATTTTGAGTTTATTTTTCTATATGGTGTGAGAAAGTAGTACAGTTTGATTCTTTTGCAGGTAGCTGTTTCCCAACTCCATTTATTGAAGAGACTGTGATTTCCCCCATTGTATATTCTTGCCTCCTATGTTGTAGATTAATTGTGCATATAAGCGTGGGTTCGTTTCTGGGCTCTCTATTCTGTTCCACTTATCTGGTGTCTGTTTTTGTGCCAGTACCATGCTCATTTGATTACTGTATCTTTGTAGTAGAGTTTGAAATCAGGAAACATAATACCTCCAGCTTTATTCTTCTTTTTCAAGATTATTTGGCTATTTGGGGTCTTTCATGATTCCATACAAATTTTAGAATTATTTGTTCTAGTTCTGTGGTAAATGTCACTGGTATTTTGATAGGGATTGCATTGAATCTCTAGATTGCCTTAGGGACTATGGTCATTTTAGCAATATTAATTCTTCCAATGCATGAGCATGGTATATCTTTCTATTTGTTTGTGTCATCTTTCATTTCTTTCATCAACGTCTTATAGTTTTCAAGTACAAGTCTTTTACCTCTCTGGTTATATTTATTCTAAGGTATTTTATTCTTTTTGATGCCTTTGTAAATGGGATTGTTTTCTTTATTTCTCTTCCTGATAGTTCATTATTAGTGTACAGAAATGCAACAGATTTCTGTATGTTAATTTTGCATCCTGCAAGTTTACTGAATTCAATTACTAGTTCTAATAGTTTTTTGGTAGTGTCTTTATGATATTTTATATATAGCATCATGTCACCCACAAACAGTAACAGTTTTACTTCTTCCTTTCTAATTTTGATGCTTTTTATTTCTGTTCCTTGTCTGATTGCTGTGCCTGTGGCATCCAATATTATGTTGAATAAAAGTGGCAAGAGTGGGTATCCTGGTCTTGTTCTTGATCTTAGAAGAAATATTTCAGCTTTTCATCATTGACTATGATGTTGGCTGTAGGTTTGTAATATATGTCCTTTACTATGTTTATGTATATTCTCTCCATACCTATTTTGTGGAGAGTTTTTTATCATAATGGATGTTGAAGTTAGTCAAAAGCTTTTTCTGCCTCTATCAAGATGATTATATGATTTTTATTCTTCAGTTTGTTAATGTGGTGTATCATTGACTCATTTGTGGATATTGAACCACATTTAATATTTTTGACATCATATTTTACAATTTTTTTGTTTTGTGTCTCTCTGTTTATTGTGGATATAGGTGATTTTACTACTTTTGTCTTTTTTAACTTTCCTGCTAGCTTTATTAAGTGGTTGATCTACTACTGTTACTGTATATTTTCCTTTACCAGTGAGATTTTTCTTTTCATAATTTTCAGATTTCTAGTTGTGGTCTTTCTTTCCATTTAGATAAGTCCCTTTTACCTTTCTTGTAAGCTGGTTTAGTGGTGCTGAACTCCTTTAGCTTTTACTTGTCTGTAAAACTCTTTATCTCTCCTTCAAATCTGAATAACAGACTTGCTGAGTAGAGTATTTTTGAAAGTAGGTTTTTCCTTTCATTATTTTAAATATGCTGCTCCCTTTGGACCTGCAAAATTTCTTCTGGAAAGTCAACTGACAGTCTTATGGAAGTTCCCTTGTACATTACTTCTTGCTTTTCCCTTGATGCTTTTAGTATTCTCTCTTTATATTTACTTTTTGCCATTTTAATTACAGTTTATTTTTTATGGACCACTGGTTGATCTTGTTTGGGACTCTCTGTGCTTCCTGGACCTGAATGTCTGTTTCCTTTCACAGGGAAGTTTTCAGCTATTATCACTTCAAATAAGTTCTCTGCCCCTTCCTCTCTTTCGTCTCCTCTGGGACCCCTATATGCAAATGTTAGTATACTTGATGTTGTTCCAGAGGTCTCTTAAACTGTCCTAATTTTTTACAATTCTTTTCTCTTTTTTCTATTCAGCTTGGGTGATATCTACTACTCTGCCTTCCAGTTCATTGATCCTCATCTCTGCATCATCTAGTGCACTATTGATGCTTCTAGTATTTTTTTTAATTTTAGTTATTGTATACTTTAGCTTTGCTTGCTTCTACTTTATATTTTATAGCTCTTTGTTAAATTTCTCACTGTGTTCATCCATTCTTCTCCTGAGTTTATTGAACATCTTTATGATCTTTATTACTTTGAACTCTTTACTGGGTAAATTGTTTATCTCTACTTCATTTAGTTCTGCTTCTGGGATGTTGTCTTGTTCCTTCATTTGGAACATATCTTTCTGTCACCTCATTTTGCCTAATTCTCTGTCTTTATTTTTATGTATTTCGTAGGTCGGTTACATTTTCTGACCTTGGAGAAGTGGTCTTATGCAGAAGACATTGTACTCCCCTCTGTTCATCAGAGCTATGTGATCTAGGGGTGCCCACTATGTGGGCTGTGTAGTCCCTTCTTCTGTGGTGAGGACAACTACTGTGAGCACACTGGTAGGTGGGGCTGGTCTACAGCCCAGTTGGCTGCTAGGCCCTGGCTTATGTGGAGGCTGCCAGCTGCTGGAGGGCAGTGCTTGGTTCTGGCATGGCTTGATGTGGGGCTGAGGTGAGTCCAGGGCTGGTGGCTGCCCCCTGGTGGGTGGGGCTAGGCCCCCACATGATTGAACTGCTTGGCCTGCTGGGGTTCTAGAGGGAGGACTCCAAAATGACACTTGCCAGCCCCGGTGTCCTCATGATAGGAGGAGCTCCCCAAATGGCTGCTGCCAGCATCCATGTACCCAAGGGGAGTCCCAGAGACCTCCTGCCTCTTTCTGAGTCTCTCTAAAATCAGTATGTGGATCTGACCCAGGCTCTTTTCAAATTATTGCCTGTGCACTGGGTCTCAGAGGGTGTGAGAATTTGCACATGCCATTTAAGAACAGAGTCTCTGTTTTCTTCATCCCTCTGACTCTCCTGTACACAAGATCCACCGGCCTTCAAAGCCAGATGTTCTGGGGCCTCATTTTCCCAGTGCAAGACCCCCTGTTGAGGAGCCTAATGTTGGGCTCAGACCCCTCACTCCTCGGGGAGAAGCTCTGCAATTGTGATTATCCTCCTGTTTGTGGGCCACCTACCCAGGTGTGTGGGTCTTGGCTATACTGCATCTCCACCCCTCCTCCCCATCTTGTTGTAGTTCCTTCTTTATATCTTTATTGTGGAAATCTTTTCTGCTAGTCCTCAGGTCATTCTCATCAATGGTTGCTCTGTAAATAGTTTTAATTTTGGAGTACTCATGGGAGGAGATGAGCTCAGGTCTTCCTACTCCACCATCTAGGCCACTCTAATATCTGGTTGTTCTAGGGTTTACATTACACATCTTTATCTTACCACAGTTCACTTTCAAATGATGATATAGTATTTATACTGAGTAAGAATCTTACCATCATGTTCATTCATTTCCTCCCTCTTGTCCTTCATGCCACTGTTCTCATTCATTTTACTTCAACATATTTTGTAAAGCTTTTTACATGTTTTTACCTCAGATTGTTAAAAAATTTTTAAAGAGTAGAATAAGAAAAATATTTTTAATATTTACCCATATTTTCTCTTTATTTCTTTGTGCAGATAAAAGAAAAAACTATCTTATATCAGATTCCTTCAGCCTGAAGAACTTCCTTAACATTTTTTGTTGTGCAGATCTCAAAAGCTGAGAGCAGCTTTTGTTTTTCTGGAAAAAAATCTTACTTCATGCTCATTTTTTTTCACCCTCATTTTTTTTCTCATGTGTCAGTACTTTTAATATTGTGCACATCAAATTATAGTAAAAGATGACTATAAACAAGATGCAGCCCCTCTATTTCCATGAATAGCGTGTTGCATTACAGTAAACCGAGTTTATATTCAACCATCAAATGTGGTCCTCTCATTAGTTCACTTTGTGATGGGTCATTAAGGATATCTTCAAATCCAATAGGCTCATCATTACCCCTCAAAATATTCAGTGAAAGGTTTGAGCTTGGAAGAAATGGAAGACACTGAACCTGCTGCACTGCCTTGAATTCCATTTGTAGTTTTAGTGGAGCAAATAGACCCTGGATGTTTCTCAGTGTGGAAAAGTTCATTTTATCTTGGTTGAACTGGAAATTTTTTTCTGATAATTCAAGAGGATGACTGAACAAAAGTTCATTTTCGAAAGGTATTTTCACTGAATACAGAATTCTGACTTGACTGATTTTTTTTTTTTTAGTTCTTTAAAGATGTTTTCTGCTTGCCTAATTTCTGATAAGAAATCTCTTCTTCTTCCTATCCTTGTGCTTCTGTAGAAAAAGTTTCTTTATCTCTGCCACCTTCAAGATTTTCCCTTATCTTTTGGTTTTAGCAATTTGACTATGATGAGCCTAAGTGGATTTTTCTTGGTATTTATACTTCTTGGGCTTTCTGAATTTCTTGGATCTGTGGTTTATTTGTCTTTTATTCATTTTGAAAGTTATCTCTTTAAATAATTCTTCAGTCCTATTTTCTATCTCTTGTCTAGAATCCAAGGATACATGTGTTTAGATCATTTGCTATTGTCCTACTTCTCTTAGATATGTTCTTTGTTTCCCCATTCCTTTTTTCTCTCTGTGATTGATTTTGGATAATTTATATTGACCTATCTTCAAGTTCACTGATCCTTTCTTTTGCTGTGTCCAGTCTGCTGATAAGCCTGTGGAAGGAATTCATATATATTATCACTTTCTAGAATTTCTATTTGATTCTTTTTATTGTTTTCATCACTCTGCTAAAATTTTCCATTTGTGAGTGCATGTTGTCCACCTTTTCCACTAAAGCTTTTAACAAATTATTCATAGTTATTTTCAAGTCCCTCTTTGATCATTCCAACAGCTAAATCATATTTGAATCTGAACCTGGTTCTCTTAACTGCTATATCATTTGATAAGCTGTCATTTTTTCCTTTTTGGTGTGTCATAATTTTCACTGAATAACATATATTGCTTGTAAACTGAAAATGGGCACACTGCTTTCTCTGTCAGGCTTTAGGTGTTGTTAGTAGTTGAGCTGGATGTTGTTGCTATGTTGTTGTTACCATAGTTACATTCAGCTCACCACAGTCTTCAGATGCAGCCAATGAAGGGCTGCCCCTACTTTGTGCTTAGGGTGAAGCCTGGATTGCCTGAGGTTTTTTTTCTCCCAGTGTTCCTGTTCTGCTCCCAGTTATCAACAAACCCTGCTTGCACGCCTGCATGAAGATGATTTCTTTCCATGCCTTGTTCCTCCCCAAGCAGCAGATTGTAATTGCTTGTTATATGGTGAAGGCATGTGGTGAAGGTAGGTTGGTTATTGCTTGGTTATCACTATCTAACTTCAGAGTTAAGAAGGTCTTGTTCAACTGATTTTGGAGAGTGGGGCTTTCTTAGTGTTCCAGACTCCCCCTTAACAACATTCCACGCTCCCTCCCTCATCCCCTACAGACCTCTGGTTTGTATCAGTGCAGAAACCCTGGCTTCAAGCAGCTAACCCACCACTCTCTCAGTTGGGGAGAGCTTTTGCCAGTAGCCCTCTTTCTGCTGCAGCAGAAACTGAGGTCTGTGAAACTTCAGTTAAAAGGAGCAAACATTTTGCTGCTTCCCTGGTGGAAGAGCTCTGAGCATCAGAGAGCAGGTGTTCTTGTTTTTCTAGGGAAGTAGAGCCCTACATTCCCTTACTGTCTCTCCTTGGTCTTGGTGTGTGATAGGAATTTATTACAGCACAAGTATGGGAAGGATCCCCAGGGGCTCTGCCTCTCAAAAATGTTTTGAAGAGGGGGTAAAATGCTTTTGCCACATGGGATTTTCTGAAGGCTTTACAGTCATTTCTTTTTTCTTAACCTGACCCAACCGTGCTGATAACATAGACTTATTAGCACAGGCACTCCCTAAGTGAGGCTGCCTCTAAAACATCTCAAGTCACTGGACAAATAAAACCTTTAATAAATATGTAAATTCTACTTATACCATTAGTACTCTAACACTTCAAGGTTTTTTTTGTTTTGTATTGTTTCTTATGGTTATGGGAATGACATGATCAGATTTGCTTTTCTGAAAAGTTCAGTCTGGCTGCTGTGTGAAGTAGGGAACCAAGCTAGGAGGCTGTTACACTGTCAAAGGAGAGTTGGAAGGAATTGAAGCCAAAGTAGTAACAATGACAAAGAAGGGACATGGGCAGTTTGAAGTATATTTTGACTATAGAGTCAACAGAACCTGCTAACAGATGGGATAAAAAGGAGAAGGAAAATCAAGGATTCCTGAGTTTCTGGCTTAAGCAACTGGGTGGATAGGGAAACTCTTTATTGAGATAGAAAGAGTAGAGGAGGGATTTTGTGAAGGTGGGGGATAGGGGAGGAGGGAGGATGTAGTCACAGGAAGGTGTGAGATCGCTGAGGCAGAGAGAAAAGGGATTCATTCATTTGTTTAGAAGGGTCATGGAGGAGGGGAATGAGGAATTAGGAGAGCATTGGTGACTGTCAGTGTGGGGATTTCAGCAGAATGAGGGACAGAAGTCAGACTGCAGGAGATGGTGAACACCATAAGAGCAGGGAGGGACCACGTCAGTTTTTGCTCACAGTTGTGTGGTAGCAGGGCCTGGCACAGTGCCTGGCAAATGTAAGTGCTCTTCAATTACTTTTCAAATGAATAAATGATAGAGTGGAAGAAAATGAAGTATTGGAACTGGGTGTTGAAGACAGCAAATTTGTCAATGAAGGAACAGGGAGAAGTAACGTGCTAACTGGCAGAGAGCAAATTTTAATTCTTTACAGTTACATTTAATGAATAAGGGAGATTTGTCATTTAATGGATAAGGGAGACTTGTGTAAAGAAAAGAATTCTGCCTGCCATTTCTTGTTCTACAAGGATCAAGCCATTAGCCACTGCAGTCGCCCAGTGACAGGGCACAGAGGGGAATTCAGGATGGAGAAAAACAGGAAGCATTCTATGCTTTGGATAGGCCATCCCCTAGATAGTCAAGATGCATATCTAAGGAAAAATGTCAGATGATTCCAGATTCTTGCATTTTCCCCCGTACAAAAAAAAAAAAAAGCACTAAAATCATTAACTTAATATATCTGTTCTTTCTGATTAACAGTAATCTTTTGATGTTCAACTATAGGTTTTTTTACCAGCAGGGGAAAAAATTAACGCATATGGTTTCTCCTTCCTTACCTCTTTGGAGCAGTTCCTCAGAGCTTTCTGAGAGGCTGTCTCCCAAGCTATAGTCCTCAGTAAGTTCCCTGAATAAAACTTAACTTCCAAATTTTAGGTTGTGCGTTTTTCTACCAGTGGACAGTTGAATGTTTGTAGTCGTAAGAAAGATAACTCTAGAGAAGATACTAAAGAAGCTGGTGCATAAAGGGGTAATTGATGCATAAGGTTCTTCCACAGGGGAAAGGAAGCTAACATCTATTATTCATCTATTATGTCCCAGGAAGTAGGCTACCACTTTATATCTGTCATCTCATTCAACCATCACAATAGCCCTTTAGAGGAGAACTGCCAGATAAAATACAGGACACCCAGTTAAATTTTAATTTCAGATATCAAAAAAAGGTTTAAGTATGTTTCATGCAATAATTTTAGTATAAGTATGACCCATGCAATATTTGGGACATACCTGTATTTTTTTAGATAGTCAATGTTTATCCAAAATTCAGATTTAACCAGGTCTCCTATATTTTTATGTGTTAAATCTGGCAACCCTACTTTGAGGTAGATTACATAATTGCCATTTTACCTGAAGGAAACTGAGGATCTGAGAGATCAAATAACGTTGTCCACATTTACAAAGTTATTAGTAAGTGGTTAAGTCAGAATCGGAAACTAGTCTGTCTGACTCCAGAGCCTGTGCTTTTCCTATTTGCTGTGCCACAGGGGATGGGAGTTGAGTCCCTGGCAATGGCTTAGCTCAGGGAGTCAGCCTTTTCCCACTTGTACCTGTGACTGTTGTCCCATTAATTTGGAGAGCAAGCCTGACTGGGCAGAGACACAGCCCTGCCGGAGTGGGCCAGATGTTTACCATGTTGACATGTTTGAGTGAGGAGGACAGCTTTCCCTTTTTGAAAAGAAAGCTATCATTTTTTTTAACGTAGAAATGTACTTAGCATTAAAATTATTTGGGGGAATGATGCTTGTACTTTTGGAGTAAGACATGGGTGAGATAAGCTTAATAAAACTTCCAAGAGGTGATATAGGCTAGGACTTAAGAACCCTGACTCTACTGTCAAAAAGACTGGGGTTTGGATCTTGACTCCACCAGGTATTTGATACTGGAGAAGTTACTTAACCTTTCTTGTTTTGTGTTCTCAGAAACAGGGGTGATGGTAATGATAATATCTTCCCTACCGAGTAGGTGTGAGGACTTAATCTGATAATAAAAGCAATAACTACTCAGTACAGGGGTGGTTATCATCTTCATCACCAGCAGCAGCAGCATGATTACTATTCCTGAGTGTGCTTCTGTTTGTAAATAATGATGGATCCACATTTTACAAGCTGGGAATAAGCTTAGGTGGGAATGTTCTTGTTGTTTAACTTTGAAAGCTGCTTGTGACAAATAACATCACATGAATTTGTACTGGGAGCATTGGTACAAGACTGAAACTAATCTGCCAACAAATCTGAAACAAATCACCAAACATAGGAAAAAATCTTTTCCTACTAAATACCATTTCTTTGGTTGCCTGGATTTATATGCCACTTAGTGACTATCTTAAAGTACAAAACTCTTAATACATCATGGAAACATTGGACTGAGGATATACAGCTCTGTCCTGAAATCAGATAAAATTTAAGTTGATTTTGCCTTTTCATGAAATTACTCCACATTATACACTCCCTGTCCTACACAAACACTAAATTCATGCCCACAGCTTTTCCATTTTACATCGGAAAGCCCAGTGAATTCTACATGAAATCTTATCTTCATATATATATGTATATATACAGATATTTATTTATTATAACAAATATAATATATTCATATAATATATAATTACATAGTATACTATATGGATTATATTTATATTATAGTCATTATATTATATATTTATTATATAATATGCATAATATATATGTTATATATACTATATTATATATCATGTTATATATGTGGATAGATAGATAGATAGTCTCTTTATTGATTTCACTTTCTTTGATAGTGGCCAAAATATGCACTGAGGACAGTTTCTGACTCAGGGAATTTGTAGACATTTCCTCTCTTCTCTTTTCTTCTCATCACCTCAGCAGTAGCCCATCCTTCAGGATCTGTCATGTTCAATTACTTATTCAATAAATATTGAGCACCTACTACATGCTAAGCACTCTTCTAGAGGTTGGGAGACTAGCAGACCACAAAACAAAACCAGTTCTCATGGAACTTAGCTAGTGATCATTATGCTTTTGCTCAGTTTTCTACTTTTTGTGGATGAGGCAAGGCTTAGATTTGCAGTCTGTAGATCTTAAAAGTTTCTTGTAATTGCCTTTACACAGGCAAGTAAATCAAGAAATTAAGACAGGTTTGGGAGTAGAGGACAGTTTCATGTTGGGCACTAAATTAAAACCATGGGGTATTTAAAATTCAGGAGATTTAAGGAGGCATATAAATATTATGACCTTCACTGTTGGAATGCTTAACCAATCTTTTAAGTGTCATTTTAATGTTTCATTTTCACAGACATTGCCCTACACTCTCATCTCACAAACTAAGAATGTTCCCAGTCTTGCTTGATGTCCTAAGATGTACTTCAAAGTTTTGTGTTACATACATGTAGTGACATGAGTAGATCAAGTCATCATTACCGACAAATCTGTTTTGAGAGAAACTGGCTGAGCTTTTACATAGCTTTCTTGTCAATTGACCTCAGGCTGTTCTCATGTCATTCAGCTACTGCCTTTGACGAAGTGACCAAATGAACTGATTGTGAGGAAAGTGCAGCCTTCTGTTACAAGTGAAGTGTGTGGCTTTACATTCATCTAATAGATACCCACAGCCCCATTTCTGTCATCTATTGCTAAGTTACGAGCCACCCCAGAACTCAGTGGTATAAAGCAACAACCCATGTGGCTTCTGTGGGTTAGGCGTTCAGAAAGGGCACAGTGGGGAAGGCTCCCTTCTGCTCCATAGTCTGTCGGAGCCCCAGCTGGTACGACTTCTTTGGCTACAGGCAGCCCAAGGGTCTGGGGCTGGAGGACCCACTTCTGAGATGACTTCTTCATCCAGTGAACAGCCCAGATGCCAAAGTATGGGCTCAACTGTACTGTCAAGCTGAATGCTGCCATGGTCTCCCTGGCATTGCGGGATAGGATAGCCCACTCTTCTCACAGTGGCTCAGGACTCCAACAGGAAGTGTTCCCAGAGAACAAAGTGGAAGCTGCAGCCACAGAAGCCACATAGCATCTCCTCAGTTGCGCTGCAGTGGTTGAAGCCACCACAGGCTCAACTGAGGCTCGAGGGAAGGAGACAGAGACCCTACCTCTCAATGGAAGGTACATCAAAGAATTTACAGAAATGTTTTAAAACCTCCACACCCCATCATTTAAAATATCCTCATGAAAATTTAAGCCTAATGAATGAATAGATTTCAAAGGAGGAGTTGGCCAATTATTTACATACTTTTCTTAACTCAGACCACACTTCGTGAAAGTAGATGTAATTTGATATTTTATTTTAAAGGTTATTTATTTTTTAAAATTTTTGTGAGAGTTCCTCTTCTTTTCTTCACAATTTCTTCAGTTCTTTCTCACATGAATTTTCTTTGTTTAGTAATGTGCTAGGAGTGTTATGGAATTCTTCCTTCTCTTGGGTGGTAGGAATACTTTGGTCTTCCATTGCTGATGACTACAGTAAGACCAAGGCAGCCTGAATCAGTGGAGTCAGGAAAGCCATGGTGCTGGGACCTGAGGGAGCAGTAATTTCCAAGCAGTGTTTGGTACTAAATCAACTACTATAATTATTATAAAACCACTTATTATTTATTAAAACAATTTTATATCTGTTTACACCAATGTTCATATCACCTGAATATACTTCCAATTTCTTCATGCCCTTTTTGATTTTCAGTTCCATAGCATCCAAATCTTTTACATCATTTACGAAATATATATTTTTTAAGTATAGTGAAATGAAAATTGCTCCTGCTAACATTAATACTCCGTGGTGTCACTGGGGTGCAGGCACTCACGGCACAGGTTAAGGCCCTGCAGAGGGAGCTGAGTAAAGGAAATATTTTCCTGAGAAAGGAGGCCAGATGGCCTTATTTTGTGATAGGAGAGACAGAAATTGTGTCGTAAAACTTTAAAAATCTGTATTTAGTCTGCTGTTGCTAGTTTCCTTAATTATGGCCTGTGTTCTTGGGGGGAATGCCATCAGGTTTCAGGGTTTTGTTCCACAAAGCTCTCCTCTCTTTCATGTTCTTTAGGTTAATCGATTTATCCAAGTTGGATTCTCAATTTCCTGAATAGTGGCTTCAAATAAATAACAAAGATTACAAAAAAATTATCCCTTTTTGAGGCTAAAGAGCTTGAGCAAGTTTTGGGGCGTTTTATTTTTAAATTGTTATTCGTGTTTCCTAACCATTAGTGGAGCATGTTGCTATTTTTGCTGAGCCAGACCCCCGAGTATGTAGTAAAAGAGAAATTACTTCAATGTGTTCATATGAATTTACTGAAAACTGCTTTGGTGCTTGAACTGAGCTCAACACTAAAATGCTGATCATTACAGTAAGATGCTTCTTGGCTTCCTTCAGAACTTAGCACTAAAATCTTCTTCTGAATAAATCACATGCTAAGGAAGAAAATTTTTAATTTTCATTTATGGAGAGCAGTTGGTAGAGTTCCTAGCTGATAACCCTGGATCATTTTGCTTAATGTTGATTGGAAACCGGTGCTTGGCAATCTTCATTTCCCCCTTGTGAATTTCATTCAGTGGATGATGAGGTCTCTCTCAGCATACAGCAGTGGTTGTCAAAGTGTAGTCCGTCAGACCCCTACAGGTCTCCATCATCCTTTCAGTCAGTGCACAGATGTTACATATTTGCCTTTTTCACTATGTTGCATAATTTCACTATGTTGCATAATTGTGCAAAGGTAATGGTGATTAAAACTGCTGGCACCTTAGCTCAAATCGAGGCAGTGGCACCAAACTGACCTAGTAGTAGTCATTGTATTTCTTCACTACTTGCAGTCCCTGATAAAGCAGGAAAAATTATTGATTTTATCAAATCTTCACCCCTTGAGTAAATTTATTAACATTTTGTGTGATAAAATGAGAGGTACACATAAAGCACTTTTGCTGCATTCCAAAGAAAAACGGTTGTCCTAAAGAAAAGCACTTGTGTAATCACCTGGGTTGCAAGCTGAACTGGCTGCTTTTTTTCAGGGAATATCTCTTTTTACAAATTATATTTTTTCAGATTTGAGTATTTGAGAGACATTTTCTTGAAAATGAATGAAATGAGCTATCACTTCAAGGAAAATAAATGAGTGTATTTGTTGTTAAAGGTAAAAATTATGCTTTCAAGGGAAAATCAGAATTTTGGAAAATATATACCTGCACCATGAGCATCTTAATACTTGCACTCTTTTCTGATGATACAGATTGGATATTAACCAACGTGATTTTTCATATCATATAATGAGTCATCATTTGGAATGTCTGCATAGCTCTGAACAAATAACTTACAAAGGACCAATGCATGGTGTAACAAAATCACACACTGGTAAGAGATCCACTGAAAGTGTAAAACAGACCAATTATTTTAATGTATCAGGACACTAAAAGGTTCAGAGTCCAAATTGCAACTAACCTTAAAGATTAAACAACTGCTTATATACCTCTTTGTGGTATCAAAGAGGAATATCCACAATTATCTAAAATAGCCAGTAAGATACTCCTTTCTTTTTCTATAGTATATCTGTGTGAGGCTGGATTTTCTTTGTATACTTCAACCAAAACAGCCTATCACAACAAACCGGATGCAGAGATGGATTGGAGAATCCAGGTGTCTTCTGTTAAGCCAGATTGTAAAGAGAGATATAAAACAATGACACTTGCTCACTAAATTTTTTGTTTTGTTTTGAAAAACATACATTTTTTTAATAAAAATATTTACATTAACATGTAATGGGTGTATTATGGTTATTTTTAAATGAATTCATATGTATTTTTAAATTTCCCTGTTTAAATTTTTAATATGGCAAAATTGATAGATATGAGACAAAAAATAAACTCATTAGGTTCTCAATAATTTTTAAGAGTGTGAAGGGAACTGAGAGCAAAAAGTTTGAGAAGTGTTGGTGTAGACTAATCCTCTTTCCAATTAGATGCACAGGGGCATGTGTTGAAAGAGAAAACCGTCAGCATGTAAATAGTCCAGCAGGCCTTTGGTACAGCATCCCAGGCCGCGAGTTTCTGTGCTTTCCCATCGGGTCCCCATTTAGAATTCTCTGGCCTCTGTAGCTGTGATTTCCAGACCACCAAACTTCTCTCATTTGTTTTGCAGACTACAACCAGGGCTCTTGGGCCAAATTTGGAGAATTTACATTGTAGTTATTTTACTTTGTAATTAACGTTGCTGCTCTCCAGGTTTGGGTTTCTTTTTCTTTTCTCTTCCTTCCCTTCCTTTCTCTTTTTTCTATTTTTCCTTCATGTCTTTATTTTTATCGTTCTCTTATTTTTTTTTTTAACATAGCTCTCTGAGAGGTAACAGGGATTATAATAGAAATATATCATCTTTACATTGTGAGCACTAAGTGGATATACTAATATTTCTTTCCTGAGACATCATTCTACACCAGACAGTGAACCTTGTGATCTCAAATAACATGGTGAAAATGCTAGTTTGTAGCTCTGAAAATTATGTGGTAACCTGGTTTGAACACTGACCAGTGCTATTCCTTTATAAAATGCATGTAACCAGATCCATAAAATATACATGCTTGAAAATTAAGGATAAATCATTAAGAGTTTGGAAGTCTATTTTGCCCAACCAAAGGACAACAAGATTTGACAAATATAAATAATTTAGAAATTACTTTACCATCCAGTAGAAAATATCATGGTCATAATTATCACCATGATCACTGTTATGGTCATCATCATAGCTATCGTAGAGAAAAGGAAATTTTTGACTCATAGCACTCCATGCATGGAAGATAACAAAACAATTTTCTGTTGTATCCCGACTGGGTCTAACAAGCTGAGGCTGATAAGGAATCATGAACTCTGAGTGACTTAGGATGTCATAGCTTTATTGAGTCCAACCCAAAATTCTCATGATTCATGAACTTTGGGACTTGTTTTAACCAATCACAGACAGACCTACGAACTCATTCCTGCCTATCCAGACTGCTAACTGTCAATCTGATCTCAGGTGGCCTCAGCCTGCAGCGCCTTGAAACAGGGTTTCAGTTCCCGGCCAGAGATTGAGGTCGGGTTGAGGCGATGAGAGCACCGAATCCCAGCCACTAGACCAGTGGTCAGTGACAAGGCCCTGGCCCTACAGCTTTGCAGAAGAAGAATTCCCACAAAGACGGAAAGTAGTGAAACAAGTAAAGTATTTATTAGGAGAAAAAAAAGAGTATAGTATGTGTGGATAGACACACGGGTGGACTCAGAGAGAGAGTCACATCCTCTTGGCAGTTTGAATCACTTATATGGGGCATTTCTTTCGGGTTTCCTTTGGCCAATCATTTTGATTTGCCTGGTTCAAAGTCTGTGTTTGGTATATCTCAGGATCTTCCCATGTGCGCCCGCACATCTCTTAGCCAAGATGAATTCTACCGAAGAGGCTTATGGTAGACTTAGCATAACTCCCCTTTGACCTCCAAGGAACCTTTCTGCGCATGCATAGGCAGGGAGGTCTCCTGACTTTGAGAATGAGAAATATGTGGTCTCTCATCTTCTATCTGGGCAGGGCCCAGCCTTCTCTCTCAGTTGTCCTGCTATTCTCGTCTCAGAGTATCAGGGTATTGGTCCACAGGGAATGAAACCCAACTGTGTGCCCCGGGGCCCCATCTATCTCCTGCCTCAAATCCTTGTTTAGAATAACACCATAACTACAGAAACATACCCATTCCCACATTCTAGCACTTAAATATTTGTAAGACTAAGAGTTGGCCTTCATTCAAAATGCCCTTTTAATATATATAGAGTTCCTATTGATAAAGAAGCATCTGTTAAATAATCAGGTTGAAAACCAAAAGATGAACATAAATATAACTTATTAAACTTTAGATAGGTAAACTTTATAACCACACAGGAAGATATGTTTCTTATATGTAGACTTTACTAATTTTTATTCTTTTCACATCTGTGCAAACCATGGTCATCATTATTTATATATCACAGAAAATGCGTATTGTTTTTGAAATCACCCTAAGCAGCAGTTTCCATGAGAGAACTGACATTAGAGATTTCTTTTTAAAGATTTAAACTTCATATGTGTTGGCAAAGTGTTTAAAGGGAACATAAGTATGTATTTTTAAGAAATGGAGGCACTTAATATAATAAATAAATACAGTCATAGTTAGATGGAGGGAAAAATTAATGTCCGTGTCTTACATTAAGGGCTGCACACACACTTTGAACTGAATGAATAGCCAATATATTTCAGTTATTGATCAGTAGAGTGTTATATATTTGAGAGTTATGTCTTTATCATAGATTTTTACTTTTTGTATTTTGCAGTTGACTTTCCTAGATAATTTTTCCTCATGTCTGTTAAAGGAACTATAAACTAAACTAAACATCAGACTAAAATTATGATGGATAAATATGTTTGGTTGAAAAAAGTTTTTTTATTTGACTTAACAAAGAGTAATTTTGGTTTTCAATGAAGTCAATGAGATATTATGTATTTTTCCCCAATGAAGATTGTTTCTATCCAATGATACTTTATCAAATCATGGCATTTACAGCTCTAGAAGAGAGGAAAACACTTCAGAGAGTAGAGTCCTTATTTCAGTAGAAGATACAGGTGTGACCATAGTTAATGACTAAAAGAATAGAAGGTCTTGCAATTAAAGCATGTGCCAATGTTCCTCATTTCTGTTCTGAAAAAATCTGAATGTTGTCAAACCACTGATTTGTTTTGTTCTTTTGAATGCTAGTGAAAGAATAGATATTTCCAAGTAGTGCTAAAGGCAAAGGAAGAGGCAACACAAAGAGGAGGAAAAAACCGTGGTTTTGTGGTCAGGAAACCTGGGTTCTACTCAGTTTCACACTGCTCCTGGCTTCCGATGTGACTTTGGGCCAGTTATTATAATTTCTTGATCTCTACTTTTCTCACCTACTAAGTGGGTGAAGATTTTTTGGATACTTTTCAAAGTCTATTCTGTCCACAAAATTCTGTAGAACTGAACTGCCATTTTCTTCTTTTTTACACACCTGCATTTCAATGGCATGTGCATAATTGGAGGTTGTGTGCAGAGTCAGGCGTTGGGAAGGTCTCCTTTCTCTGAGCCGACACATTACTTGAGCTCTTGGATTGAATAAAGAAAGTAATGGTTTTACATTGATATTCAGTTCAACTAAATTAGACTCCATAATGAAAGAGACTCTCATGGTGGTTAAGAAAACTGTGGAGAGTATTTTGCAAATGAGCTTTTGTCCTTTTCTTTTCTTCCACTATAATCTAAATAACTGTCTCTGTATGTCTTTGACTTAAGGCAAACGTATTGATTGAAAATTTTGAAATAAAGGAAAAGTAAATTAAATTTTGCAATCCGCATAATTTGCCTTCACCTGCCATTGATATAACAAAGGCTGAGCATCTACAGAGAACTTGCTGATTCTTAAAAAGCAGTTTATGGATTCATTTACTTAATAGACACATTGATCACTTACCCCAGAAATCTGGGTGATTTCACAAGACAGACTGCTTCTTCCCTCCAGACCCACCTCCTATATTCTACCCACCCTTAGCGTAGTCCCCCTGAAGTGCAGGCAGCTCTTCCAGGCTTGTAGCATTGGGTGGTATCCCCCTGACTGCACTGTTCTCCTGAGTAGTGTTAGATGAACAGAACACAGTGTATGGTTTTTCTCTTCATTTTGGTAGACTTGGTAACTTGGTAACTCGGTCAAGCCATGGAATCCTTGGTCTAGGTAGGTCTGGTTATGAAGACTTCTTTGGTCTTGCAAAAAGTTGAGAGGTCAGAATGGGCTTGTCTCCCTCCATGGGCAAACTGTTACTCTGCTTCAGATGCTCTTCCTCCAGACATCACTGGCATGTTTATACACATGCATGCACTGAGGATACATTAGTATTCACAGAGAAAGGAGTAACATTGTGAGTTTGAATGCTAGGTTTTTTTAAAGGGGACCTTATAAAGTATGGACTCTGAGCAGTAATGATGTGTCAATGTAGGTTCATCACTTGTAACAAATGTAACATTCTGGTGAGGGGTGTTGATAATGGGGCAGGCCATGCACATGTTGGGGCAGGGAATATATGGGAAATCTCTGTACCTTCCACTCAATTTGGCTGTACACTTAAAATGCTCTAAAACAATAAGTGAGATCTTATATGTTGTTTCCACCACAACCACCCTTGATTCTGGAAGTCATTTCCTGTGTACTTCTGATGACTTTGAAATGTTATGCAAAGAAGATGAATTCTACGTAGACATAGCCGACTACTGTGAAATAGCAGATCAAATGAACATCTTTATAGAAATGACAAAAACCTTTATACTAGAGCAACTTGCCTCCACAAGACATTCAATTAATTATGAGCTGGGAATAACTAATACTTTTTGCAGTACCTTGACATTTATCTGAGTGCATTGTTTTATAAACAACATTATTCAGTCAGTCTTTCAGTTCTGCCTTTATTACATGGTGATCTTATAATTCTAAATGAGAAATTTCACATCAAGAACTTGGCAGATTTACAACTGAGTTTTATAAAGACTTTTAGATTGTTGTTTGATAATAAAAAATGATATTTAAAATTTTATCTCATATTCTTTGGTTTATCATTCTATATTCTTTTTTGTTCACTTTTAAACTATATTTTGTGCTAATTATTAAGTAGACAAGAAAGAATTTTAGTAGAATATACATGACATTTAAAAAACAATAATAAGATGGCCAATAAACACATGAAAAGATGCTCAACATCGCTAATTATTAGAGAAATGCAAATCAAAACTACAGTGAGGTACCACCTCACACTGGTCAGAATGGCCATCATTAAAATGTCTACAAATAACAAATGCTGGAGAGGGTGTGGAGAAAAGGGAACCCTACTACACTGTTGGTGGGAATGTAAGTTGGTGTAGTGACTATGGAAAACAGTATGGAGGTTCCTCAAAAAACCAAAAATGGAATTACCATATGATCCAGCAATTCCACTCCTGGGCATATATCCAGACAAAACTATAATTCAAAAATTACATGCAACCCTGCGTTCATAGCAGCCCTAGTCACAATAGCCAAGACATGGAAACAACCTAAATGTCCATCGACAGTTGAATGGATAAAGAAGATGTGGTACGTATACACAAAGGAATACTACTCAGCCACAAGAAAGAATGAAATAATGCCATTTTCAGCAACATGGATGGACCTAGAGATTATCACACTATGTGAAGTCAGAAAGAGAAAGACAAATACTATATGATATCACTTATATGTGGAATCTAAAATATGACACAAATGAACTTATCTATGAAACAGAAAGAGACTCACAGGCATAGAGAACAGACTTGTGGTTGCCAAGGGGAAGGGAAGTGGGGGAGAGATAGATCGGGAGTTTGGGATTAGCAGATGAAAACTATTATGTAGAGAATGGATAAACAACAAGGTCCTATTGTATAGCACAGGGAACTCTATTCAATATCCTGTGATAAACCATAATGAAAAAGAATATGAAAAAGAATGTATATATATAACTGTATCACTTTCCTATACAGCAGAAATTAACACAGCATTGTAAATCAGCTACACTTCAATAAAATAAATTTTAAACAAAATGACAATACAATGAACACCTCTGTATTGCGTGCCCTTCCTCAATCTTACTCCCTTCTCAAATACCATGGTTTAAGATTGTGTTAATTATTCTCTTTCTTGTCCTTATTGTTTTACTACGTGTTTGTACCTCTAAACAACATATGGTTTAGTTTTGCATGTTTTTGAAATCTGTATAGATGGAATCATACAGCAAGTATCCTTTGGAGACTGCTTTTCTCACTCAGCGTTATACCCCTGCAATTCACCAGTGTTATTTGTGTAGCTTAAATTCATTGAATTCCACTTCCATATGAATGTAGTACTCAAAAAATGTATAGCTAGCCCACTATTTATCTATAATTCTTTAACTAAATGTTCAGGTCTCCAGTTTTTTTTGCTATCACAGAAAATACTGTCAAAAATAAATTTGCAAGTCTCTGATGCTCAAGACTTTTTTCAGAAATCTTCCATGAATGGCATTTCAGGGCATGGGGAGTTCATTTCTTCAGTATTACCAGTTAAGCCAAAATAGTTCCCAAAGTGGTTGTATCAATACATTTGGCATCAACAGAGATGTGATCAAATTGTGTCAAATACTGTCAAATTTTTGAATAGCACCAGTTTGATAGGTACAAAATGGTATATCACTGTGAACCTAACTTATTTTTTTCCTGAATCCCAATAACGCTAAGCATATTTTCAATTGTTTATCATTGGCCGTTTGATTTGCTCTTAAAAATGAAGTGCCTGTTTTTCTTTTGGATTATTAAAAATTTTAACACAAATTTTTATTGCATGAAATGCACAGTTTGTGAAGTTTGATCAATTTTTACAGTACATACACTCCTATAACTCACACCACTATCAGTGTAGAGAACATTTTATTACCCTAAAAAGGTCCCTGTCTTCTTTCTCAGTTGATCCCTCCATCACAGAAGCAAACACTGATCTGATTTCTATCATCATAGGTTAATTTTACCTATTCGAAACTTTCAAATAAGTGGAATCATCATATGGTATGATGGTACTTTTTACGCTTGGCTTTTTTTCATGCAGAAAAATGTTCTTGAGATTCATTAGTGCTGTCGTATCTCTTAGAGAATGATTCTTTTTATTGCTATGTAGTGTGTTTATCCATATTCCTGTTAATGGACAGTTGGACTGCTTCTAGTCTTAGCTATTATGAATAAAGTTGCTAGGAACATTCTATACAAGCTTTTGATAGATAATAATTGTTTTAATATCCTCCTCTGCTAATTCTAACCTCAGGGTCAGTTCTGGGTCTCTTTCCTTTGATTCGTCTCTCATTATGGGTGTGTTTTCTTGCTTCTTTGCATACCTGGTACCTTGACTGGATGCCAGACATCCTGAATGTCACCTTGCTGGGTCATGGAAATTTTTGTATTCCTATTGCTTGCCTTGAGCTTTGTTCTACTATGCAGTTAAGACCCAAAAGGAGAAAACTATTCCAAATAACTTACTTTTATGATTTGTTAGGCAGATCTGGAACTAGGTCTGCCTAGTCTAGGCTAATTATTCCTCTCACTGAGGCAAGATCTTCCTGAGTACTTTACCCAAGGCCCCATGAATTATGAGTTTTTCTAGTCTGGCTGGTGGGAACAGACATTGTTCCCAATCCTGCATGAGAACCAGTCATTGTTCTCTCTAATTCTCTTGATGGGTCTTCCCCAAATCTCGAGAGAAAGAGGTTTCTCTTTCTTTTCCTCACACATGTGCTAAATACTCGAGGGGGATGTAACTCCCCAGGTTTTTCTCTCTGTGCAACTCTCCTCTCTAGTGCTCTGCCTATGAACTCCAGCTGCCTTGGTTTCCCTGGATGCTCAGCTCTATCTCCTCAACTCAAGAAATCTGCCTCAGTTACCCCTCCCTGCACCACAGCCTAGAAACTATTTTAGGCAATAAGCTGGAGCAACGGAGGGCTCACCTTTTCTGTTTCCCATCTTTCGGAGATCACTGCCCTTCACTGCCTGATGTCCAGTGTTTTGAAAACTGTTGTTTCATGTATTTTGCCTTTTGGGAGTTATTGTAGGTGGAAGATAAATCTGGTCCCCATTACTTCACTCTGACCAGACAGCACCAATATTTTGAACGGTATGTTTGTCTGTCACTCTGGGAGGATTTTCGCCATCAAGGTAGGGGATCATTTTTACATTCAAGATAAATGTGCCTTTCTTGACACAGTGGGAAAAATGGCTAATGGGGGTGAGGTGTGGAAATAGAAACAGTATGACACCTGGATGGCACTACTCATCAGGCTGCTCAAGGGTGAGCAATGTTTCCAGGGGTTCTCTGTTCTCTTTTTGCGAATCAGGAAGACATCCTGTTCAGCATCTGGCAGCCCGAGTGTTAGTTCTGGTCCCCATTGAGGTTTGGGGCCTTGGAAAGTTAATAAGAGGAAATAAGAGTAATTCTTATTAAAGCTGGGCACGTGTTGGGAATTAACTTTGAGATGTTAATGTATCTGAACACCTGAGTGTTTAATACGTGCCTTTACTTAAAAGTGGCTTGCACGTCCCACAGTAGGGCTGGCAGTTGTTCCACTTGATACAAGATGAATGTTCCGAGATGGCAGGCTGGTTCATTGGGGGATTCTCTTCCAGGTAGGATTTGTTTGAGGGGAAATCCATGTTCTGCTAGAGAGTAGCTCTCAAGAAAATCTTCCCAGACATGAGCCGGCTGAAACAGGACTGTTCGTAAAGTGACTCAGAGCATTTTGAACACATTCAGAACTCCAGCAGCTCTTTAAAGTTCTGCCTCCAGGCCCCAAATCCCTGACTATCCCCCATGTCTGCTCCAACTGTTCAATCCTCCTCACTTCATTATAACAATGTTAGAAATATGGTGCCATTTGCAGTTTACATCTTGAGCTAAACCAATGACCCTAAGATCCTAGAGCATTGCATTTAAATTTTTGGTATTAGAACAAGAAGGATAATGCAGAACAGTTCCATTAAGTTAGAGAGAAAAGAAAATCATAGTGTTAATGCAACATTTAGAACTCATAGAAACTTGTTTGTCTTTAAAAAATCCTTTATAATCTCCCCTTCTAAGTCACAACATAAAACTGTTTCCTTCTTCATTTTGTAACATATTTACCTTTTATATTTCTTTATCTGAAAATAATTTTCTAAAGGTAGATTTTGCCAAGGCCATTAGAAGTCCAGGTTAACGACAAATACTGGGCATCAGCATCATTTGATGTTTCAGTCACGTGGTTCCTGAGACACCCCTGAGATAGGAGTGCAGTTCGATGGCTGCAGAGAAAGAGCAGCCTGCAGACTAATTGGCACGCAGTGGGAGCATGGGCAGCCAGATAACTTACAAGGCATCTGCTGTGTCCTAACGGACATAAAGATTTTCTGCGGACCCCGGCAAGGGGGTGCAGGCTGCGTTTGGAGTAAGTAGCTCGGTCTGGAAGCCAGCTAGCAGTGTGGCAGCTGCTTGACTAAAGAATGAACGTTTTCAGTGGAAACGAAGAAAACAAATGAGAAAATGGAAATCAACTATAAATTCTGTTTGCTTCTCTGAAAAGGAGAAAAGAATATCATTGAACACTACACTGGAAGGGGGTCTTTCTCATTTGCTGCAAACTTATCAAAATTACTTCCATTTGGCTCATCATTTGCTACTATTGACCCTTCTTTTAGCAGATTAATCTTCATATCTGTACAAGGGAACTTGCCCTTGTGCTGTGGATTATCTACCTTTCTTTACTTCATTTCTTCTCATTCATAAAGATGATGAAGCATTTTATGCTTTAAATATATTTTATGCTTCCATATATTATATTATTAGAATATCATAGGAACCATAAGAAACCTATCTTACAATAAAGAATTGAAGTTCAAGTATTAAAAATTTTCAATAATAACATTTTAATTTTTTTTTAATGTAAAAAAGTTTTAAAATTTTAAACACATTTTGGAAAGCAGACAAATGGGTACAAAAACTATTGTCTACTTGTGACTGGCTTCATTACCAACTGCATTTGAATTTCTCTAACAGAAAGAAGGACAGAGAAAAGATAAACAGGATCAGGCAAGTGAGGAATTTCTCTGCTTATTTTCTAGGTTTTCTTTTTCCATTTTTATTTTGCAAATTTTTGACATTTTCCCTCAAAACTTTTTGTCCAAATGTACTGTACTTTACTTGCACATGGAAACATATTTTCCTATTCTTTCTCCTGCCTCTAATGAGAAAATACTTTTTCTGTTTTCTTTGCATTCGCTTACTCAGTTCTTTCCTTTTCGTTTTTATAAATTTATTTTATTTTTTATTTATTTATTTTTGGCTGTGTTGGGTCTTCTTGCTGCACACTTCATTTCTCTAGTTGCAGCAAGCGGGGCTACTCTTCGTTGCGGTGCACAGGCTTCTCATTGCGGTGGTTTCTCTTGCTGCGGAGCACAGGCTCTAGGTGCATGGGCTTCAGTAACTGTGGCACGTGGGCTCAGTAGTTGTGGCTCAAGGGCTCTAGAACGCAGGCTCAGTAGTTGTGGTGCACGGGCTTAGTTGCTCCACAGCATGTGGAATCTTCCCGGACCAGGGATCAAAGCTGTGTCCCCTGCATTGGCAGGTGGATTCCTAACAACTGTGCCACCAGGGAAGTCCCTACTCAGTTCTTTCTTAATGTGCCAGATATAGTGCTAAGCCCCTTACGTGAATTATTTTATCTAATCTGCATACAAGCCTCTCAAATATTATTATTCTAATTTGACAGGAGACAAAACTGAGTGTCTGGGAACTCAAGTGCCAATTGCAAAGTCACAGAGTGAAGTCATCATTTGAAACCCAGCAGCCTGACTCCAAAGTATAATGGTGTTAGATATAATCTATATTGTTAAAGTGGCGTACTAAAGTCTGAAACTTTTCAAGGGAGTGACGAAGATGGTAGAGTAGGAAGACCCTGAGCTCACCTCCTCCCACAGGCACACCAAAATTACAACTTTTACAAAGCAACTTTCGATGAGAATGACCTGAAGCCTAGCAGAAAAGAAGGAACCACAATGAGACAGGTTGGAGAGGCAGAGACATAGTATAGTCAAGACCCACATCCCTTGACACAGTATAGTCAGGACCCACACACCCTGGTAAGTGACCACCAAATGAGAGGATAATCAAAATTGCAGAAGTTCTCCCCAAGGAGCAAGAGGTCCAAGCCCCATATCAGCCTCCCCAGTGTGGGGGTCCTGCACCAGGAGATGAGTCCCCAGGACATTTGGCTTTGAAGGACAGTAGTGCTTGTGTACAGGAGAGCCAGAGGGCTATAGAAAACAGATACTACACCCTTAAATGTTGCATATGGTATCTCACACGCTCAGAGTCCCAGCACAGAGGCAGTAACTTAAAAGGAGCCTGGATCAGATCCAACTGCTGATCTTATAGAGACTCCCAGAACAACAGGAGGCCACTGGAAGACATGTCCCCCTGGAGACATAGACACTGGCAGCAGCCATGTTGAGGAGCTTTATCTACCATGAGGACACTGGTGTTGGTAAGTGCCATTTTGGAGTCCTCCCTCTGGACTATTTGTGTTGAGACACAGCCCCGCCCACCAGACAAACTGCACCAGGTCTGGGACTGCCAGACCCAAATCCAGCCATTACAGGACACAACCCAATTATAACTGGGCCAGAACTAGCCCTGGAACCTCCAGGCTCACGGGCGTAGTTGCTCCCCTGACCCAGCACTCAGCTGCCCCAGGACCTGGCCCCACCAAACAGTGGACCAACACTAGCCCCAGCACACCTCAGCTAGTCACACCAGTACCTGGCCTTGCCCACCAATGGCTGTCAACCTCAAGATGAGGCACGGCCAGGCAGCCAACAAGAACACAGACCAGCCTCACCTACCAGCATGCCCACAGTAGCCAGCTTTGCCACAAAAGGAAGAGCCACACAGCCCACAAAGGGAGTACCCCTAGATCATATAGCTCTGGTGACCAGGGGGGAGAGTTGTGCTGAGCCACATAGGTTGTCTCCTACATGAGTCCACTTATCCAAGATCAGGAAATGTAACCAATCTACCTAATACATACAAATAAACATGGAGAATTAAGCAAAATGAGGCAACAAAGGAATATGTTCCAAAAAAAGGAACAAGATAAAACTCCAAAAGAAAAACTAAGCAAAGTGGGGATAAGCAATCTGTCCAATAAAGAGTTCAAGGTGATGACCATAAAATGCTAAAAGACCTCAGAGAAGAATAGATGAACACAATGAGAAGTTTAACAAAGAAATATAAAATATAAAGAAGAACCAAACACAGCTGAAGAATACCATAACTGAAATTTTAAAATACACTAGAAGAAATCAACAGCAGATTAGATGATACAGAGGAATGGATCAGAGAACTGGAAGACAGAGTAATAGAAATCACTCAAGCTGAACAGGAAAAAGAAAAAAGAATTTTTAAAAATGAGGACACATCAAGAGACATCAAACATACTAACATCTGCATTATGGGGTCCAGAAAAAAAAAAAGAGAAAAAGGGACAGAGAACTTACTTGAAGCAATAATAATTGAAAACATCCCCTAACATGAGACAGGAAACAGACATGCAGATCCAAGAAGGAAAGAAAGGTTCAAACAAGATGAACTCAAAGAGGTCCACAACAAGACACATTGTAATTAAAATGGCAAAAATTAAAATAAGGGAGAATATTAAAAGCAACAGGGGAAAAACAAAAAGTTATAGTACAAGGGGACTCCCTTAAGGCTGTCAGTTGACTTTTAAGCAGAAACTCTGCAGGTCAGAAGGGAGTGACATGTTATATTTAAAACGATGAAAGGGGAAAACCTACAAACAATAATATTCTACCCAGCAAGGCTATCATTCGGGTGTGAAGGAAAGAGCAAAAGTTTTACAGACACACACAAGCTAAAAAAGTTCAGCACCATGAAAGCAGCTTTACAAGAAATGTTGAAGGGACTTCCTAAGCATAAAAGACCACAACTAGAAATATAAAAATTACATTGGTAAAGGCAAATATACAGTAAGGTAGTAGATCAACCAGTTATAAAGCTAGTAGGAAGGTTAAAATACAAAAGTAGTAAAATCATTTATATCTACAGTAAGCAGTTAAGGATACACACACAAAAAATGTAAAATATGATGTCAAAATGCAGGATTGTTAGAATGCATCTGAACTTGAGTGATGAGCAACTTAATAAAATATATATATATATATATCATGATAACCACTAACCAGAAATCTATAATAGATACACACACACAATAAAGAGAAAGGAATCCAAACGTAACTCTTAAGATCATCATCAAGTCACAGGGGAAGAGAGCAAAAGAAGAAGAAAGGGAAAAAAGGACCTATAAAAAAGAAAATCCAAAACTATGAACAAAATGGTAATAAATACATACTTATCAATAATTAATTTAAATGTAAATGGACTTAATGCTCCAATCAAAAGACATAAAGTGTCTGTTTGGATACTTAAAAAAAGACCCATATATACGCTGCCTACTCACTTCAGACCTAAAGACACATGTAAACTGAAAGTGAGGGAATGGAAAAAGATATTCCATGGAAGTGGAAATGAAAAGAAAGCTGGGGTGGTAACTCTTGTTTCAGACAAAATAGACTTTAAAACAAAAACTGTAATGAGAAACAAAGAAGGACGTTACATAATGATCAAGGATTCAATCCAGGAAGATGATATAACAATTGTAAATATATATGTACCCAACATAGGAGCATCTAAATACATAAAGCAAATATTAACAGATATAAAGGGAGAAATTGACAGTAACACAATGGTAGTAGGGGACTTTAACAACCCACTTACACCAATGGACAAATCATCCAGACAGAAAATCAATAAGGAAACACTGGCCTTAAGCGACAAATTAGACCAAATAGACTTAATATAGATATTCAAATATCCAAATAGATACATTCCACACAAAAGCAGCAGAATACACATTATTTTCAAGTGCACATAGAACATTCTTCAAGAGAGATCACATGCTGGACAACAAAACAGCTCTCAATAAAATATAAGAAAATTGAAATCATGTCAAGCATTTTTTATAACAATGGTATGAGACGAGAAATCAACTACAAGGAAGAAAATGCAAAAAAACACAAACACATGAAGGCTAAGCAATATGCTACTAAACAAACAATGGGTCACTGAAGAAATCAAAGAAAAAAATTTTTAAAACCTCAACACAAATGAAAAAAGAAAAACAATGATCACAAATCTATGGGACACAGCAAAAACTTTTCTTAGAGGGAAGTTTACAGTGATACAAGCCCACCCCAGGAAACAAGATAAATCTCAAATAAACAACCTAACCTTACACCTAAAGGAACTAGAAAAAGAAGAACAAACAAAACGAAAAGTGAGTAGAAGAAAAGAAATCATAAACATCCAAGCAGAAATAAGAGAAATAGAGACTAAAAAAAAAAAAAAAGAAAAAAGAAAAATGAATGAAACTAAGAGCTGGTTCTGTGCTTTTGATAAACACAATTGGTAAACCTTTAGCCAAAATCATCAAGGAAAAAAAGAGAGATGGTCCAAATAAATAAAAATCTGAAATTAAAAGAAAAGTTACAACTGACACCAAGGAAATACAGAAGATCATAGGAAATTATTATGAACAATTATATGCCAATAAAATGGACAACCTAGAAGAAATGGATAAATTCCTAGAAACATATAATCTCCCAAGACTGCATCTGGATAAAATACAAAATCTGACCAGACCAATTAGCAGCAATGAAATTGAATCAGTAATAAAATAAATAAATAAGTAAATAAATTTTTTAAATTAAAAGAAAAAAAAAGCCTCCCAGCAAATAGAAGTCCATGACCAGAAGTCTTCACTGGTGAATTCTACCAAACATTTAAAGAGTTTATAAGTATCCTTGTCAAACTATTCCAAAAAATTAAAGACAAAGGAATACTTCCAAACCCTTTTTGTGAGTCCAGGATCATCCTGATACCAAAACCAGACAAAGACACCACAAAAAGATTCTATTACAGGTTAATATCACTGATGAACTTAGATACAAAAATCCTTAACAAAATATTAGCAAACCAAATTCAACAATACATTAAAATGATCTTACCTCATAATCAAGTGGGATTTATTCCAGGGATACAGGATGGTTCAACATGTACAAATCAGTCAATATGATACACCACATTAACAAATTGAAGAATAAAAATCATGTGATCATAATAGATGCAGAAAAAAGCTTTTGGCAAAATTCAACAACCATTTGTGATAAAAACTCTCAACAAAGTGAGTATAGAGGTAACATACCTCAATATAGTAAAGGCCATATACGACAAGCCCCCAGCTAACATCATACTCAACAGCAAACACTGAAAGCATTTCTTGTAAGATCAGGAACAAGACAAGGGTTCCCACTCTTGCCACTTTTTTCAACACAGTATTGGAAGTCCTAGCCACAGCAATCAGAGAAGAAAAAGAAATAAAAGGCATCCAAATTGAAAAGGAAGAAGTAAAAGTGTCACTATTTGCAGAGGACATGATATTATATATAGAAAATCCTAAAGACTCCATCAAAAAAACAGTAAGAACTAATAAACAAATTCATTAAAGTTGCAGGTTACAAAATCAAAACACCAAAAAACTGTTGTGTTTCTGTACACTAATAACGAACTATCAGAAAGAGAAAGTAAGAAAACAATCCAATTTACAATTACATCAAAAAAATAAAAATTCTACCAATATATTTAACCAGGGAGGTGAAACACCTGTATATTAAAAACTACAAGACATTAATGAAAGAAATTGAATAAGACAAAAGACATGGAAAGATATTCTGTGCTCATGGATTGGAAGAATTAATTTTACTAAAATGACCATTCTACCAAGGCGATCTACAAACTCAGTGCAATCCCTATCAAAATACCAATGGCATTTTTTTTTTACCGAATTAGAACAGATAATCCTAAACTTTGTATGGAACACAAAAGACCTCGAATAGCCAATCTTGAGAAAGGAAAACAAAGCTGGAGCTATCACGCTCCCTGACTTCAAACTATACTACAAGCTACAGTAATCAAAACAGTATGGTACTGGCACAAAAAGAGTGATATAGATCAATGGAACAGAGTAGACAGCCCAGAAAAGAATTCACTCTTATATGGGCAATTAGTCTACAACACAGGAAGCAAGAATATACAATGGGGAAAAAAAGCCTCTTTAATAAATGGTGTTGGGAAAACTGGACAGCTACATGCAACAGAATCTAACCAGACTACTCTATCACACAATACACAAAAATAAACTCAAAATAGATTAAAGACTTAAATGTAAGACCTGAAACCATAAAACTTCTAGGAGAAAACATAGGCAGCACACGTTGACATTGGTGTTAGCAATATTTTTTTATATGTCTCCTTAGACAAGGGAAATAAACAAACAAAAAAGTAAACAAATGGGAATACATCAAACTAAAAAGCTTTTATACAACAATGGAAACAATAGAAAAGGCCCCCTCCTGAATGGGAGAAGAGATTTGCAAATGATATATCTGTTAAGGGGTTAATATTCAAACTATGCCAAAAACTCATATAGATCAACATCAAAAAAACAAACAACCCAATTTAAAAATGGGCAGAGGACCTGAATAGACATTTTCCAAAAGAAGACATACAGATGGCCAACAGGCACATGAAAAGATGTTCAACATCACTAATCATCAGGGAAATGCAAATCAAAACCACGATGAGATATCACCTCATACCTGTCAGAATGGCTATTATCAAAAAAACAACAAATAAGTGTTGGCAGCAAGGATGTGGAGAAAAGGAAACACTACTTCACTGTTAGTGGGAATATAAATTGGTACAATCACTATAGAAAACATTATAGAGGGTTCTCAAAAAGTTAAAAATAGAACTACAGTACCACGTACAATTCAACTCCTAGGTATTAATCTGAAGAAAATGAACTCATTTGAAAAGATATATGCACCCGTATGTTCATTGCAACATTATTTATAATAGCAAAGATATGAAAGCAACCAATATATATGTTTATATACATACATAAAATGGATTATTACTCAGCCATAAAAAAGAATGGAATCTTGCCATTTGTGACAACATGGATGAACATAGAGGGTATTGTGTGAAGTGAAATAAGTCAGACACAGAAAGACAAATACTGTATTATTTTACTTATATGTGGAATCTAAAAATAACCCAAACATAACAGAAATAGAATTATAAATGCAGAGAATAAACAGATGCTTGCCAGAGGGGAGGGTTGTGGGGGAACGAAAGAAACAGGTGAGGGAGATTAAGAGGTGCAAACTTCCAGTAGCAAAATAAATGAGTCACAGGTGTGAAATGTACAGAGTGGGAAATATAGTCAGTAATAATGTAATATTTTGTATGGTGACATATGGTAACTAGACTTACAATGATTATTTTGAAATGTATAGAAATAGCAAATCACTATGTCATGTAACAGGAACTAACACAGTGTCCTAGGTCAATTTCACTTCAAAAACAAACAAACGGGGGGGGGCGGAGTCAAGATGGCAGAATAGGAGGACGTGTCTCTGCACAACTAGGGCACCTACCAGGCACCGGTGGGAGACCACAGACACCTAAGGGGACGTGAGGAACCCCCAGCAATGAGGTAGGACGTGGGACCTGGGGGGGAGTGAGAGGTGAGAAGTGGAGATGGGATGGGACCAGCAGTCCTGAGGGGCAGTTGGGGGAGGGGAAAGGATCCCACACCCAAAAGGGGAAATTGGGGGACAGAGGATCAGAAGGGAACTTGGCCAGGTTTCCCCTGCCCACTTGGGCCCCCAGGAGCCTGCTGAGATCCCGGGCCTGATCCTCTGCCCACCGAGGCCCTCTTCAGCTGCACAGGTCCAGAGGGAGTGGGAGGGAGGGAAGAAGGAGAAAAAGTAAAGGCTGGACCTAGGGACTGGCACCTCGAGGGGTGGCTGGGGGAGGAGAGGAGTTCCTACACACAATGGAACCACCCACGGTTAGAGGTCCAGCAGGGATGGGGGAGATGCTGGGGGAGAACCTGGGAGGGGGCCTGGAGGAACAGAAGGGAACACAGCCAGCACTTTCCCTGTCCACTTAGGCACCAGGAACCTGTTGGGCTCCAGGGCCTAATCCTCTGCACTGGGAACCTCCCTCCTACCATGCAGAGCCCAAGCCCTACCCCTACACCCCCACCCAAGGCATTATCTCTACACTCGGAGACACCCTCTGAGACCCCCTCCAACTGCACTGGGCCTAAATCACATCCACACACCCTCACCCAGGGCCTTACCTCCAAACTTCGAAATCCACACTCCACACATGCTGCCTCTCCCCTTCCTGGCAGATCTTAAGCAGAGGCCCTGCCCAACGCTTGAACGTCACCCCGCCTAGGCCCTGCCCTCAAGGCCTTGTCCAGCTGCATGGGTCCTGAGGCTAGGCCCCGTCCCAAGTTCAAAAGTCACCTCCCCCCTGACCCCCGCCTAGGCCCCACTCCACCCTAAACGCCACCCTTGCCTAAGTTCCACTGCCCACCTAAACTCCACCCCCCATAGCCAAGACCTTGTTTTTTTTCCTTCTTTTAAGTTGGGGAAACTTGTTGTTTCCCCAACTTGTTGTTGATTCATTTATATTTTTTGTTGTTGTTGATTCATTTATATTTTTGTTTCTTGTTGTTGATTCATTTATATTTTTATTTTTCTAGTAAATCTTTTATTTTTCTAATTTTATTTTATTCTTTATACAGTGTTATTTTTCTGCTCATTTTGGCTTGTCCCCCCTGCCTTTTTTTTTCTTTTTTCTGTTGTGGTTTTGTTTTACCTTGTTGCAGTTTTCTCAATTATATATTTATTTTTCCTGATATATTTCTTATCTTTCTAACTTTATTTTATTTTTTATTCTTTGTTATTGTACTGCTCCTTTTTTTCGTTTTTCTTTTGCTGCACCATGTAGCTTGTGGGAATCTTGGTTCCCAGGCCAGATGTCAGGCCCAAGCTCCTGTAGAGAGAGCACCAAGTCCAAACTGATGGACTAACAGAGAACCTCAGACCACAGGGAATATGAATCGGAGTGAGGCCTCCTGGAGATCCTCATCTCAGCACCAAGACCTGGATCTACCCAACTGCCTGCAAACTCCAGTGCTGGATGCCTCAGGCCAAACAACCAGTAAGACAGGAATACAGCCCCACCCATTAAAAAAAATGAAACGACAAAAAAATATGTTACAGCTGAAGGAACAAGGTCAAAACCTACAAGACCAAATAAATGAAGATGAAATAGGCAACCTACGTGAAAAAGATTTCAGAGTATTGATAGTAAAGATGACCCAAAATCTCGGAAACAGAACGGAGAAAAAACAAGAAATGTTTAACAAGGATCTAGAAGAACTAAAGAGCAAACAAAGAGTGATGAACAACACAATAACTGAAATTAGAAATACTCTAGAAGGAATCAATAGCAGAATAACTGAAGCAGAAGAATGGAGAACTGAGCTAGAAGATAAAATAGTGGAAATACCTGCCAGGGAGCAGAATAAAGAAAAAACAATGAAAAGAATTGAGGACAATCTCAGATACCTCTGGGACAACATTCAACACACCAACATTCTTATTATAGGGGTCCCAGAGGAAGAAGAGAAAAAGAAAGGGTGTGAGAAAATATTTGAAGAGATTATAGTCAAAAACTTCCCTAACATGGGAAAGGAAATAGTCAAGTCCAGGAACCACATAGAGTCCCATACAGTATAAACCTAAAAGAAACACGCCAAGACACATAGTAATCAAACTATCAAAAATTAAATACAAATAAAAAATATTAAACACAGCAAGGAAAAAGCAACAAATAACATACAAGGGAATCCCCATAAGGTTAACAGCTGATCTTTCAGCAGAAATTCTGCAAGCCAGAAGGGAGTGGCAGGACATATTTACAGTGATGAAGGGAAAAACCTACAACCAAGATGACTCTACCCAGCAAGAATCTCATTCAGATTCAACGGAGAAATCAAAACCTTTACAGACAAGCAAAAGCTATGAGAATTCAGCACCACCAAACCAGCTTTATAACAAATGCTAAAGGAACTTATTTAGGCGGGAAACACAAGAGAAGAAAAAACAAACCCAAATCAATTAAGAAACTGATAACAGGAACATACATATTGATAATCACCTTGAATGTAAATGGATTAAATGCTCCAACCAAAAGACACAGACTGGCTGAATGGATACAAAAACAAGACCCTTATATATGCTGTCTTCAAGAAACCCACTTCAGACCTAGGGACACATACAGACAGAAAGTGAGGGGATGGAAAAAGATATTCCATGCAAATAGAAATCAAAAGAAAGCTGGAGTAGCAATACTCATATCAGATAAAATAGACTTTTAAATAAAGACCATTACAAGACATAAGGAAGGACACTACATAATGATCAAAAGATCAATCCAAGAAGAAAACATAACAATTATAAATATTTATTCACCCAACATAGAAGCATGTCAATACATAAGGCAAATGCTAACAGCCATAAAAGGAGAAATCGACAATGACACAATAATAGTAGGGCACTTTAACACCCTACTTACACCAATAGACAGATCATCCAGACAGAAAATAAATAAGGAAGCACAAGCTTTAAATGACACAATAGACCAGATGGACTTAATTGATATTTTTAGGACATTCCACCTGAAAGCAGAAGAATACACTTTCTTCTCAAGTGCCCACAGAATGTTCTCCAGAATAGATCACATCTTGGGTTACAAATCAAGCCTCGGAAAATTTAAGAAAACTGAAATCATATCAAGCATCTTTTCCGACCACAACGCTATGAGGCTAGATATCGATTACAGGAAGAAAAGAAAAAAGTGTGAAAAATACAAACACATGGAGGGTAAACAGTGCACTCCTAAATAACCAAAAGATCACTGAAGAAATTTAAAAATACCCAAAAACAAATGACAATGAAAACATGATGATCCAAAACCTATGGGATGCAGCAAAAGCAGTTCTAAGAGGGAAGTTCATAGCAATTCAAGCTCACCTCAAGAAACAAGGTAAATCTCAAATAAACAATCTAACTTTACCCCTAAAACAACTACATGAAGAAGAACAAAGAAAACCCAAAGTTAGCAGAAGGAAAGAAATCATAAAGATCAGATCAGAAATAAATGAAAAAGAAATGAAAGAAATGATAGCAAAGAACAATAAAACTAAAAGCTGGTTCTTTGAGAAGATAAAAGAAAAAAAATGATAAACCATTAGCCAGACTCATCAAGAAAAAAAAGGAAGAGGACACAAATCAATAAAATTAGAAATGAAAATGGAGAAATCGCAACTGACACTGCATAAATACAAAAGATCATAAGAGACTACTGCAAGCAACTATATGCCAATAAAATAGACCACCTGGAAGAAATGGAAAAATTCTTGGAAACGTACAACCTTCCAAGATTGAACCAGGAAGAATTAGAAAATATAAACAGACCAATCTCTGGTAATGAAATTGAAAATGTAATTTAAAATCTTCCAACAAACAAAAGTCCAGGACCAGATGGCTTCACAGGCGAATTCTATCAAACATTTAGAGAAGAGTTAACACCTATCCTTCTCAAACTCTTCCAAAAAATTGCAGAGGGAGGAACACTTCCAAAATCACTTTATGAGGCCACCATCACCCTGATACCAAAATCAGACAAAGATATTGTGAAAAAAGAAAATTATAGACCAATATCACTGACGAACATAGACACAAAAAGCCTCAACAAAATACTAGCAAACAGAATCCAACAACACATTAAAAGGATCAAACACCATGATCAAGTGGGATTTATCCTAGGAATGCAAGGATTCTTCAATACATGCAAAACAATCAATGTGATACACCATATTAACAAATTAATGAATAAAAACCATATGATCATCTCGATAGATGCAGGAAAAGCTTTTAACAAAATTCAACACCCATTTATCATAAAAAGTCTCCAGAAAGTAGGCATAGAGGGAACCTACCTCAACATAATAAAAGCCATATACAACAAACCCACAGCAAACATCATTCTCAATGGTGAAAAACTGAAAGCATTTCCTCTAAGATCAGGAAGAAGACAAGGATGTCCACTCTTGCCACTATTATTCAACATAATATTGGAAGTCCTAGCCACAGCAATCAGAGAAGAAAAAGAAATAAAGAATACAAATTGGAAAAGAAGAAGTAAAACTGTCACTGCCGATGACATGATACTATACATAGAAAATCCTAAAGATGCCACCCGAACTAATCAATGAATTTGGTAAGTTTGCAGGAAAAATTAATACACAGAAATCTCTTGCATTCCTATACACTAACAATGAAAGATCAGAAAGAGAAATTAAGGAAACAAGCCCATCTACCATCACAACAAAAAGAGTACAATACCTAGGAATAAACCTACCTAAGGAGGCAAAAGACCTGTACTCAGAAAACTATAAAACAATGATGAAAGAAATCAAAAATAACATAAACAGATGGAGAGATATACCATGCTCCTGGATTGGAAGAATCAATATTGTGAAAATGACTATACTACCCAAAGCAATCTACATATTCAATGCAACCCCTATCAAATTACCAATGGCATTTTTCACAGAACTAGAACAAGAAATTTTACAATTTGTATGGAAACACAAAAGACCCCGAATAGCCAAAGCAATCTTGGGAAACAAAAATGGAGCTGGAGGAATCAGGCTCCCTGACTTCAAACTATACTACAAAGCTACAGTAATCAAGACAGTATGGTACTGACACAAAAACAGAAATATAGATCAATGGAACAGGATAGAAAGCCCAGAGATAAACCCATACACATATGATCACCTTATCTTTGACAAAGGAGGCAAGAATATACAATGGAGAAAAGACAGCCTCTTCAATAAGTGGTGCTGGGGAAAAATGGATAGATACATGTAAAAGAATGAAATTAGAACACACTCTAACACCACACACAAAAATAAACTCAAAATGGATTAAAGACCTAAATGTAAGGCCAGACATTATAAAACTCTTAGAGAAAAACATAGGCAGAACACTCTATGACATAAATCACAGCAAGATCCTTTTTTTTTTTTTTTAATGTTCAGAGTGGAATTTAATGGAATAAGCAGTAAAAAAGAAGGTTGAGTTCCAGACACAGCTCCAGCAACAACTAGCTGCCTTGGTTCACTTGTTTGTAAAACGGGAACAACAATAACAATGAAATCATCGACAATTAACTAAGCTCCCAATAGCAATAATCGATAGCATTTTTTTTAGCATGATGTGCTGGGCGCTATAGGTCTAATTAGTTTCATTTTACAGGTAGAGGAAACCGAGGCAAAGGGAAGTTCAAAAACTTGCCCAAGTTGGTGCAGCCAGGAAGGACAGAGCCAGGACTGGGACCCAGGTGGTCTCGCCAGGTCTGCCTGGACCTAACCATTCTCCCATCTGGCCTTGATTGCGAAGAGCTTCACAGGCTGCTGGTGAGCAGTGTGAGGTGGTCCTTTGTTAGGAGCAAAATGAAGTGATGGTAGAAAAGTACATGTTTTGATAAGGGAAGTTTACTCTGTAAGGGTCTAAATCTAACGTTAGTCATTTGATGAAGTGTTTCCACAAACATCTCTCTTTTCCTCTCCTCTTAAACAGAGTATAGAAAAAAATGGCATATCTGTTTATACCCTAACATATTTAGCCCAGCCTGCATATTATGTGCCAAAGCTGTTCCAAGCGCTTTGCCTGCATTATTGCATGTCAGTCCCCTACCAATAAGAGAGACAGATGCTGAGAATGACCCTTTCTACTGATAATAAAACTGATGCCCAGAGAGGTTAAGTGACTGGTCCTGGGTCACAGAGCTAGGGCTGAGCCTGGATTTGAACTCAGGTTCTGGCTCCAGGGCTGCTCTTACTGACCAGGAGTTCTGAGTTACGCCCCAGTGGACCCCGCAGGGCGATATGACAGGAAAGGGCATCTTTGTGTTTACGGATCCCTGAGTCTGTGCCGAGCACTGTGCTGGGAGATTCGCAAGCCTTTGCTCATTCAGTCCTTTCTGCAGACCAGGAGTCAGGTGCCACGGTAGCCCTGCTGTATAGCTCAGGGGACAAAGATGTAGAGAAGTTAAGTAACTTGCCCAGCATCACATAGCTAATAAGCGGGAGAGCTGAGGTTCAAATTCATGCTCTGTTGCGGAAGGCCTGAAGTTCTCCAGCTGCTCAGTGTGGCCAAGTAAATAAGTCAGGCTTGTTAGTGGGTGTGTGTATGGGGGGGGGGGGTGTGTGGTATATTAGGAACTCATTTGTCTCTAGGCCCTTTGCTTTCTCCCACTAGCTTCATCCAATATGTAAAGAAGCTGATATCATGAGCTCCATCTCTTTGACTCATGTGCATATTTCTCAATCGATTCCAAAATCAGAGGGCAGGGGTGTAATCTGTTGTTTTCCTTAAGTCCTAACACAGGATCAGCACCATAATAGAAATATGAACAGAGAGCAGTGAGACCAAAGAGGGAGGTCCTAGCAGGAACGCCTTCACAGAGGAGGTGGGACTTGAAGGGAAGGGCATTTGCCAGGTGGAGACCCAGAGGCTCCACCGCCTACATCTCATTGGCCTTTGACCCCGTCTCAGGCTTAGCACAGGGCAGGGCTCCCAGCAGGGGCTCTGTACCTGTCTGGGGGATGGAGAGGTGATGAACCCTGGCCCGTGACAGAGCTGCAGGCGAGCAGATGCCTGCCAACGGCTGGGAAAGTAGGAAGGCAGAGATAAGAGGATACAAGGGTGGGGGTGTGAGGAGAATCTAGGGAGAGTTTGGAAGTCAAGAAAACTCAGGAGCTTAAAGCAAACGGCGTTTGAGGTTATGTACTTCCTTGGAAGAGAAACCAAGGCGAGCAGTTCAGTTAGGTGAGGGGCAGTTCACACTTTTTCTAATACAGAGCACCAACTTTGCGAGAAGGTTTTTTCTGTGAGTTGACGGCGGGTAGAAGCATTCAGGGACTCCAGGAAAACCCAGTGCACAGGCAGAAAACCAACTCTAGCTGAAAATAAAGGACTGGAAAATTATTATTGAAGAATTGTTTTTCTGTGGTTAATCATTCCACATCTGAGAGTTGGATTTTTTTCATTGAAATAATTAGTGATTACATTTTCTACAGGACATTTTTCATGTCAAGCAGACAATGGCTCCAAAGAAGAGGGAGGGTGGGCCTTCACAGAAAGAGAAAGAAGTGTCAGGTTGATGCTGTGAGGGGGTGAAATTGGATGCAGCAAAGGCACCCTGCTTGCACCATGAGTTACTCCCAAAGCATCAGCAAGCATGAGCTAACTTTTGAAATGTAGTCGAAACCCTGTGATAATGCACCCCTTGAGAGCTCCAAGTGATTTGGCTGTAGCGGAGTTTTGCTGCCTCGGTTCAAGTTCACTTAATCTTTCTATCTTGCTCTCTTTCCTTCTCCCTCTCTCCCCCCTTCTCCCCTCCCTACCTCTCCCTCCCTCCTTACCTCCCTCCCTCTCTCTCTCTCTCTCTCTCTCTTTCCCCTCTACTGGGTATTAGAAATACTCAGATGAGTAAGAGATAGCCTCTATCCTTGTAAGAGAGAGAAGTGTAAGTCAACAAGCACAGTGCAGTGTGCTAAGTGTTGTGAGACGATTAAGAACAGGATGCCAGAGGACCACAAAGGAGGGTCATCTATCCAAGCCTGGAAGGAGGTCACCCAAGGCTTTCAGAGAGGCCATAATGTCTGAGATGAGCTTTATGGGAGGAGTTATCACGGTTAATTACTTGGTTGTGGCTGTTAACGTCTTCCTTGGAGCTAATGCTTCAATTCTGTTCTTTTTTTTTTTTTTTCCACACACACACACACTGTATTTTATTTTTACAAGAGATAAATAGACTGACACCAAGCATTGTACATGGATGACCACAACAAAAGCAACAATGATTGCAATTACTAAACATGAAACACACTCATACTATGTCATAATATTGACATTCAGTCCAGTAATCCTCCACTGACACAGCTCCTTTACTTTGCAGTGAAAATTGATTTGTATATTCTTTGCCTCTGAGTCCTTGTGGGATTTTTTTTTTAAATTCAGACAGAAAGTCACAAAAATTATACTCATCCTCATCAGTTCACTCAGTCCCATGTAATTAATTTTTTTTTCATCTTGATCTTTTGTTAGCACTTTTATGAGTTCATCAGTTTTTCATTAGAGTTCTGAAAATGCTTATTCATTCAGTTCAGCAGTACAGTCAGTTACCAGAAACCTGTACTTGTCAGAGTCTTTTCCATGAATTTCTTGAAGATGAAACCCTTTTATAGGAACATATTTGCAAAATCATCAGAGTACACCCAGAACTGTCTGTAAATGACAAAAGACTTAAAAATGACCATGGTTAAAGAGTTGATGAAAGTTCATAATAATGCAGTTGACAAGAAAATTAGTTATTTATGAGATATACATTTTAAAGTAATAACTAGGATTATTACTTATAACATTATACCAGAACATATAAGATTTTTAGAAGTTTCCTGTAATGTCTGAAACATTTATATTAACATATTTCCATACATATTTCCATACAAATACAAATATAAGATTTTTAGAAATTTCATGTAATGTCTGAAACATTTATATTAACATATTTCCATACATATTTCCATACAAATACAAATATAAGATTTTTAGAAATTTCATGTAATGTCTGAAACATTTATATTAACATATTTCCATACATATTTCCATACAAATACAAATATAAGATTTTTAGAAATTTCATGTAATGTCTGAAACATTTATATTAACATATTTCCATACAAATAACCCAATGAAAGTTTAGTATTAGTTGTTTTGTTTGTTTTTTTATACTGCAGGTTCTTATTAGGCATCAGTTTTATACACATCAGTGTATACATGTCAATCCCAATCGCCCAATTCAGCACACCACCATCCCCACCTCACCGCAGTTTTCCCCCCTTGGTGTCCATATGTCCATTCTCTACATCTGTGTCTCAACTTCTGCCCTGCAAACTGGCTCATCTGTACCATTTTTCTAGGTTCCACATACATGCATTAATATACGATATTTGTTTTTCTCTTTCTGACTTACTTCACTCTGTATGACAGTCTCTAGATCCATCCACGTCCCCACAAATGACTCAATTTCGTTCCTTTTTATGGCTGAGTAATATTCCATTGTATATATGTACCACAACTTCTTTATCCATTCGTCTGTTGATGGGCATTTAGGTTGCTTCCATGACCTGGCTATTGTAAATAGTGCTGCAATGAACATTCGGGTGCATGTGTCTTTTTGAATTACAGTTTTCTCTGGGTATATGCCCAGTAGTGGGATTGCTGGGTCATATGGTAATTCTATTTTTAGTTTTTTAAGGAACCTCCATATTGTTCTCCATAGTGGCTGTATCAATTTACATTCCCACCAACAGTGCAAGAGGGTTCCCTTTTCTCCACACCCTCTCCAGCATTTGTTGTTTGTAGATTTTCTGATGATGCCCATTCTAACAGGAGTGAGGTGATACCTCATTGTAGTTTTGATTTGCATTTCTCTAATAATTAGTGATGTTGAGCATCTTTTCATGTGCTTCGTGGCCGTCTGTATGTCTTCTTTGGAGAAATGTCTATTTAGGTCTTCTGCCCATTTTTGGATTGGGGTGTTTGTTTCTTTGATATTGAGCTGAATGAGCTGTTTATATATTTTGGAGATTAATCCTTTGTCCGTTGATTCATTTGCAAATATTTTCTCCCATTCTGAGGGTTGTCTTTTGGTCTTGTTTATGGTTTCCTTTGCTGTGCAAAAGCTTTGAAGTTTCATTAGGTCCCACTTGTTTATTTTTGTTTTTATTTCCATTACTCTAGGAGGTGGATCAAAAAAGATCTTGCTGTGATGTATGTCATAGAGTGTTCTGCCTATGTTTTCCTCTAAGAGTTTTATAGTGTCCAGTCTTACATTTAGGTCTCTAATCCATTTTGAGTTTATTTTTGTGTATGGTGTTAGGGAGTATTCTAATTTCATTCTTTTACATGTAGCTGTCCAGTTTTCCCAGCACCACTTATTGAAGAGACTGTCTTTTCTCCATTGTATATCTTTGCCTCCTTTGTCATAGATTAGTTGACCATAGGTGCGTGGGTTAATCTCTGGGCTTTCTATCTTGTTCCATTGATCTATGTTTCTGTTTTTGTGCCAGTACCATATTGTCTTGATTACTGTAGCTTTGTAGTATAGTCTGAAGTCAGGGAGTCTGATTCCTCCAGCTCCATTTTTTTGCCTCAAGACTGCTCTGGCTATTCGGGGTCTTTTGTGTCTCCATACACATTTTAAGATGATTTGTTCTAGCTCCGTAAAAAATGCCATTGGTAATTTGATAGGGATTGCATTGAATCTGTAGATTGCTTTGGGTAGTATACTCATTTTCACAATGTTGATTCTTCCAATCCAAGAACATGGTATATCTCTCCATCTGTTGGTATCATCTTTAATTTCTTTCATCAGTGTCTTATAGTTTTCTGCATACAGGTCTTTTGTCTGCCTAGGTAGGTTTATTCCTAGGTATTTTATTCTTTTTGTTGCAATGGTAAATGGGAGTGTTTCCATAATTTCTCTTTCAGATTTTTCATCATTAGTGTATAGGAATGCAAGAGATTTCTGTGCATTAATTTTGTAACCTGCAACTTTACCATATTCATTAATTAGCTCTAGCAGTTTTCTGGTGGCAGTTTTAGGATTCTCTATGTATAGTATCATGTCATCCGCAAACAGTGACAGTTTTACTTCTTCTTTTCCAATTTGTATTCCTTTTATTTCTTTTTCTTCTCTGATTGCCGTGGCTAGGACTTCCAAAACTATGTTGAATAATAGTGGTGAGAGTGGACATCCTTGTCTCGTTCCTGATCTTAGAGGAAATGCTTTCAGTTTTTCACCATTGAGAATGATGTTTGCTGTGGGTTTGTCATATATGGCCTTTATTATGTTGAGGTAGGTTCCCTCTATGCCCACTTTCTGGAGAGTTTTTATCAGAAATGGGTGTTGAATTTTGTCAAAAGCTTTTTCTGCATCTATTGAGATGATCATATGGTTTTTCTTCTTCAATTTGTTAATATGGTGTATCACATTGATTGATTTGCGTATATTGAAGAATCCTTGCATCCCTGGGATAAATCCCACTTGATCGTGGTGTATGATCCTTTTAATGTGTTGTTGGATTCTGTTTGCTAGTATTTTGTTGAGGATTTTTGCATCTATATTCATCAGTGATATTGGTCTGTAATTTTCTTTTTTTGTAGTGTCTTTGTCTGGTTTTGGTATCAGGGTGATGGTGGCCTCATAGAATGAGTTTGGGAGTGTTCCTTCCTCTGCAATTTTTTGGAAGAGTTTGAGAAGGATGGGTGTTAGCTCTTCTCTAAATGTTTGATAGAATTCACCTGTGAAGCCATCTGGTCCTGGACTTTTGTTTGTTGGAAGATTTTTAATCACAGTTTCAATTTCATTACTTGTGATTGGTCTGTTCATATTTTCTGTTTCTTCCTGATTCAGTCTTGGAAGGTTATACCTTTCTAAGAATTTGTCCATTTCTTCCAGGTTGTCCATTTTATTGGCATAAAGTTGCTTGTAGTAGTCTCTTAGGATGTTTTGTATTTCTGCGGTGTCTGTTGTAACGTCTCCTTTTTCATTTCTGATTTTATTGATTTGAGTCCTCTCCCTCTTTTTCTTGATGAGTCTGGCTAATGGCTTATCAATTTTGTTTATCTTCTCAAAGAACCAACTTTTAGTTTTATTGATCTTTGCTATTGTTTTCTTTGTTTCTATTTCATTTATTTCTGCTCTGATCTTTATGATTTCTTTCCTTCTGCTAACTTTGGGTTTTGTTTGTTCTTCTTTCTCTAGTTTCTTTAGGTGTAAGGTTAGATTGTTTATTTGAGATTTTTCTTGTTTCTTGAGGTAGGCTTGTATAGCTATAAACTTCCCTCTTAGAACCGCTTTTGCTGCATCCCATAGGTTTTGGGTCGTCGTGTTTTCCTTGTCATTTGTCTCTAGGTATTTTTTTATTTCCTGTTTTATTTCTTCAGTGATCTCTTGGTTATTAATAACGTATTGTTTAGCCTCCATGTGTTTGTCTTTTTTACGTTTTTTTCCCTGTAATTCATTTCTAATCTCATAGCGTTGTGGTCAGAAAAGATGCTTGATATGATTTCAATTTTCTTAAATTTACTGAGGCTTGATTTGTGACCCAAGATGTGATCTATCCTGGAGAATGTTCCGTGCGCACTTGAGAAGAACGTGTAATCTGCCGTTTTTGGATGGAATGTCCTATATATATCAATTAAATCTATCTGGTCTATTGTGTCATTTAAAGCTTCTGTTTCCTTATTTATTTTCATTTTGGATGATCTGTCCATTGGTGTAAGTGAGGTGTTAAAGTCCCCCACTATTATTGTGTTACTGTCGATTTCCTCTTTTATAGCTGTTAGCAGTTGCCTTATGTATTGAGGTGCTCCTATGTTGGGTGCATATATATTTATAATTGTTATCTCTTCTTCTTGGATTGATCCCTGGATCATTATGTAGTGTCCTTCCTTGTCTCTTGTAACATTCTTTATTTTAAAGTCTATTTTATCTGATATGAGTATAGCTACTCCAGCTTTCTTTTGATTTCCATTTGCATGGAATATCTTTTTCCATCCCCTCACTTTCAGTCTGTATGTGTCCCTAGGTCTGAAGTGGGTCTCTTGTAGACAGCATATATATGGGTCTTGTTTTTGTATCCATTCAGCCAGTCTATGTCTTTTGGTTGGGGCATTTAATCCATTCACGTTTAAGGTAATTATCGATATGTATGTTCCTATGACCATTTTCTTAATTGTTTTGGGTTTGTTTTTGTAGGTCCTTTTCTTCTCTTGTGTTTCCCACTTAGAGAAGTTCCTTTAGCATTTGTTGTAGAGCTGGTTTGGTGGTGCTGAATTCTCTTAGCTTTTGCTTGTCTGTAAAGCTTTTGATTTCTCCATCAAATCTAAATGAGATCCTTGCTGGGTAGAGTAATCTTGGTTGTAGGTTCTTCCCTTTCATCACTGTAAGTATATCACGCCACTCCCTTCTGGCTTGCAGAGTTTCTGCTGAGAAATCAGCTGTTAACCTTATGGGAGTTCTCTTGTATGTTATTTGTCGTTTTTCCCTTGCTGCTTTCAGTAATTTTTCTTTGTCTTTAATTTTTGCCACTTTGATTACCATGTGTCTCGGCGTGTTTCTCCTTGGGTTTATTCTGTATGGGACTCTCTGCGCTTCCTGGACTTGGGTGGCTATTTCCTTTCCCATGTAAGGGAAGTTTTCGACTATAATCTCTTCAAATATTTTCTCTGGTCCTTTCTCTCTCTCTTCTCCTTCTGGGACCCCTATAATGCGAATGTTGTTGCGTTTAATGTTGTCCCAGAGGTCTCTTAGGCTGTCTTCATTTCTTTTCATTCTTTTTTCTTTAGTCTGTTCCGCAGCAGTGAATTCCACCATTCTGTCTTCCAGGTCACTTATCCGTTCTTCTGCCTCAGTTATTCTGCTATTGATTCCTTCTAGTGTAGTTTTCATTTCAGTTATTGTATTGGTCATCTCTGTTTGTTTGTTCTTTAATTCTTCTAGGTCTTTGTTAATCATTTCTTGCATCTTCTCAATCTTTGCCTCCATTCTTATTCCGAGGTCCTGGATCATCTTCACTATCATTATTCTGAATTCTTTTTCTGGAAGGTTGCCTATCTCCACTTCATTTAGTTGTTTTTCTGGGGTTTTTTCTTGTTCCTTCATCTGGTACATAGCCCTCTGCCTTTTCATCTTCTCTGTCTTTCTGTAACTGTGGTTTTTGGTCCACAGGCTGCAGGATTGTAGTTTTTCTTGCTTCTGCTGTCTGCCCTCTGGTGGTTGAGGCTATCTAAGAGGCTTGATGGGAGGCTCTGGTGGTGGGTAGAGCTGACTGTTGCTGTGGCGGTCAGAGCTCAGTAAAACCTTAATCCACTTGACTGTTGATGGGTGGGGCTGGGTTCCCTCCCTGTTGGTTGTTTTGCCTGAGGCAACCCAACACTGGAGCCTACCCGTGCTCTTTGGTGGGGTTAATGGCAGACTCTGGGAGGGCTCACGCCAAGGAGAACTTCCCAGGACCTCTGCTGCCAGTGTCCTTATCCCCACGGTGAAACAGAGCCACCACTTGCCTCTGCAGGAGACCCCCCAACACCAGCAGGTACGTCTGGTTCAGTCTCCCCCAGGGTCACTGCTCCTTCCCCTGGGTCCCGATGCACACATTACTTTGTGTGTGCCCTCCAAGAGTGGGGTCTCTGTTTCCCCCAGTCCTGTCACAGTCCTGCAATCAATTCCCACTAGACTTCAAAGTCTGATTCTCTAGGAATTCCTCCTCCCGTTGCCGGACCCCCAGGTTGGGAAGCCTGACGTGGGGCTCAGAACCTTCACTCCAGTGGGTGGACTTCTGTGGTATAAGTGTTCGCCAGTCTGTGAGTCACCCACCCAGCAGTTATGGGATTTGATTTTACTCTGATTGCGCCCCTCCTACCGTCTCACTGTGGCTTCTCCTCTGTCCTTGGACGTGGGGTATCCTCTTTGGTGAAGTCCAGGGTCTTCCTGTCAATGATTGTCCAGCAGTCAGTTGTGATTCTGGTGCTCTCGCAAGAGGGAGTGAGAGCACGTCCTTCTACTCCGCCATCTTGGTTCAGTCGCAAGATCCTTTTTGACCCACCTCTTAGAGTAAGGGAAATAAAAACAAAAATAAACAAATGGGACATAATGAAACTTAAAAGGTTTTGCACAGCAAAGGAAACCATAAACAAGGTGAAAAGACAATCCTCAGAATGGGAGAAAATATTTGCAAACGAAGCAACTGACAAAGGATTAATCTCCAAAATATACAAGCAGCTCATGCAGCTCAATACCACAGAAACAAACAACCCAATCCAAAAATGGGCAGAAGACCTAAATAGACATTTCTACAAAGAAAACATACAGATGGCCAACAAATACAGGAAAAGATGCTCAACATCACTAATCATTAGAGAAATGCAAATCAAAACTACAATGAGGTATCACCTCACACCTGTCAGAATAGCCATCATCAAAAAATCTAGAAACAATAAATGCTGGAGAGGGTATGGAGAAAAGGGAACCCTCCTGCACTGTTGGTGGGAATGTAAAGTGATACAGCCACTGTGGAGAATAGTATGAAGGGTCCTTAAATAACTAAAAATAGAACTACCTTATGACTCAGCAATCCCACTACTGGTCATATACCCTGAGAAAACCATAATTCAAAAAGAGTCATATACCACAATGTTCATTGCAGCACTATTTACAATAGCCAGGACATGGAAGCAACCTAAATGTCCATCAATAGCTGAATGGATAAAGAAGATGTGGCACATATATAACAATGGAATATTACTCAGCCATAAAAAGGAACGAAATTGAGTTATTTGTAGTGAGGTGGATGAACCTAGAATCTGTCATACAGAGTGAAGTAAGCCAGAAAGAGAAAAACAAATACCAAATGCTAGCGCATTTATGTGGAATTTTAAAAAGTGGCACTGATGAACCTAGTGGCAGGGCAGGAATAAAGATGCAGATGTAGAGAACAGACTTGAGGGCATGGGGTGGGGGAAGGGGAAGCTGGGACACAGTGAGAGAGTAGCACTGACATATATACACTACCAAATGTAAAATGGATGGTTAGTGGGAAGCTGCTGCATAGCACAAGGAGATCAACTCGATGCTCTGTGACAACCTAGAGGGATGGAATAGGGAGGGTGGGAGGGTAGGAGGGAGGCTCAAGAGGGAGGGGATATGGGGATATATGTATACATATAGCTGATTCACTTTGTTGTACAGCAGAAACTAACATCACATTGTAAAGCATTTATACTCCAATAAAGATGTGAAAAAAAAAGTCAGAGTGAAAAAACAAACACACAAACAAATAAACTCATAGAAAAAGAGATCTGATCTGTGGTTATCAGAGGCTGGGGTGGGTGGGGAATTGGAGAAAGAGAATCAAAATGTACAAACATCCGGTTATAAGACAAATAAATACTAGGGATGGGACATACAATATGATAAATGTAATTAACACTTCTGTGTGTTACATGTGACAGGTGTTAAGACAGTAAATTCTAAGAGTTCTTATCACAAGGGAAACAATTTTTTTCTATTTATTTAATTTTATATCTATATGAGATGATGGATGTTCACTAAACTTGTGGTAATCATTTCATGATGCATTTAAGTCAAATCACTATGCTGCACACCTTAAACGTACACAGTACTGTATGTAAACTATATCTCAACAAGACTGGGGGGGGGAGTTTAATGGGAAAAAAATAATAAATAAATAAGTCACAGGGATATAATGTACAGCACCAGGGATGTAGTCAATAATATTGTAATAATTTTGTATGGTGCAAAATTTACAGAAATAATGAATCACTATGTTGTACACCTGAAACTAATATAATTTTGTAAGTCAATTATACTTTAATTTTAAAAATTAGTTGTGATCTTGAATTTTCCAAGAGTGTCTGACACTACTTTCAATTGTATCAATTCAAAATGAAGTTGTTTTCATCACAAGAAAATAATTGTAACTATGTATGATGATGCATGTTAACTAGACTTATTGTGGCGATCATTTTTCAAAATATACAAACATTGAATCATCATGTTGTAAACCTGAAACTAATATAATATTCTAGTCAGGGACTTCCCCGGTGGTGCAGTGGTTAAGAATCTGCCTGCCAAAGCAGGGGACACAGGTTCAAGCCCTGGTCGGGGAAGATCCCACATGCCACAGAGCAACTAAGGCCATGCGCCACAAGTACTGAGCCTGCGTGCCACAACTACTGAAGCCTGCACACCTAGAGCCCGTGCTTTGCAACAAGAGAAGCCACCATAATGAGAAGCATGCTCACTGCAACTAGGAGTAGCCCCTGTTCACCGCAACTAGAGGAAGCCCATGCTCAGCAACAAAGACCCAACGTAGCCAAAAATAAATTAAATAAAATAGTCTAGTCAATTATATCTAAATTTTAGAAAATAAAGTTGTTAAAAGTATAATATCCTAATAAATGAATTTGCAGAAAATCAAGCCATAAGAAAACTGTTATAGTCGATCAAGATTTCACATTAATAAAGTATTACTATTTTTTGTTTGAATAGAATAACACCAAAAATAATATTCTGGTTATTTTGTTACTTTTGTACCACAATTACCCATACTACATTTTATCACTAATAATTTTTTTTTTAAAGAAAACACCTTTACATTTTAATACTTTTAACTGCACTTTTCCTGCATTTTGAACACAGATGGCCACATTTTTATTTTGCACTGCGTATTATGTAGCTGTCCTGGGTATATGTTTCCTCTCTATATGCATAAGCTCTGATGATGTCATTCACCACTTTTGTTTGGCTTGTCTGCCCACTGAGGAAGGAGGTTGGATGATCTTCACAGTGTCTCCAAAGTGACTTGAGTTTAATATTCCATTTGAACTCTAGCATGTTAGTTGAGATTATCAGAAGACAATTTCCAGATCTACAATGTGCTATTGGTACATTTGTCTTTCTTCCAAAAGCAGGATTGAATAAGAAAGTGATGGTCAGTAGACATGGTATGATTTGTGATATGCTGGTGACTGGGAAGGCAACAGTGGAATTAGGTGGAAGGGGTGCAAACCCACTCAGTGTTACATGACCTTTCCCAAGAAGGGTGCAAGTTATAGAACAGACCCAACCTACCATATCTCTATAGAAGGAAACAGTTTTGTAAGTGAAAGAAGCATAAAAATCCTTTGGCTCTGAGCAGTCACAGTCTCATACAAAACAAGCAAGTGCTGCTAATGTTTCTGTTTGCAGAGTATTCATTTTCATATGTACTATCACAGGCCTATTTCTAGGACAAGGAAATACATTAGCTTTCTGTTATTCCTCAGGTGAAAAGCAGAGCTATGAGTATCTTTTGGCACATAAAGAATTCTGAATTATTTTTAATTCTTTTGATGAAAATTATGGTTTGAATTTATAGAGCCTTGCAATTTCATTAAGTGCCAGTTGATGAATGTGAATTCTTCCATGGGCTTATCTTCCCCCTCCTTTTTCTGTTAGGAAGCCTCTTTAATCTTGTTAGGCTAAACAATGAAAATACATGACAAAATTGCTTAAGTTGAATTTCTGGGGTCCAGTGCTATATATTCCATTTTGTTAGCAAGCCATTTCTTCCCATTAGCAGAATTCATAGTAGAAATTTTGTGAATAATTTGTTCGGCTGTTGCTTTTAAAAAGAGAGAGATAAAAAACTACAAATAGAACTACCATACGACCCAGCAATCCCACTACTGGGCATATACCCTGAGAAAACCATAGGTCAAAAAGAGTCATGTACCAAAATGTTCATTGCAGCTCTATTTACAATAGCCAGGACATGGAAGCAACCTAAATGTCCATCGACAGATGAATGGATAAAGAAGATGTGGCACATATATACAATGGAATATTACTCAGCCATAAAAAGAAATGAAATGGAGGTATTTGTAATGAGGTGGATGGAGTTAGAGTCTGTCATACAGAGTGAAGTAAGTCAGAAAGAGAAAAACAAATACAGTATGCTAACACGTATATACGGAATCTAAGGGGAAAAAAAAAAAAAGGCCATGAAGAACCTAGTGGCAAGAAGGGAATAAAGACACAGACCTACTAGAGAATGGACTTGAGGATATGGGGAGGGGGTGGGGTGAGATGTGACAGGGTAAGAGAGTGTCATGGACATATATACACTACCAAATGTAAAATAGATAACTAGTGGGAAGCAGCCGCTTAGCACAGGGAGATCAGCTCGGTGCTTTGTGACCACCTAGAGGGGTGGGATGGGGAGGGTGGGAGGGAGGGAGATGCAAGAGGGAAGAGAAATGGGAACATATTGTATATGTATAACTGATTCACTTTGTTATAAAGCAGAAGCTAACACACTATTGTAAGGCAATTATACTTCAATAAAGATGTTTGAAAAAAAAAAAAAAAAAGAGAGAGAGAGAGAGACACCTGGCAGGGCAGAAATTTTCAACAGATTACTGAGCTTCTGAAATTTTATCAGAATTAATTATTAACAATCAATGACTGTTTGGAAAGTAATACACAAGTTAATTAGTTAAAAATAAATATTTTAGTTAATGATTACAGCTGGTTCCACTAGCACCTCCCTGCCAAATGTAATTACTTTTGGAGTGATTCCAAATGGCTTCCTTTATGCATAAAAAATATTTCAATGCTATGCCAGCTTTTCAAGTAGTATTTAAACAATTTATTAGCAATATTGATCTGAATTCAAATGAACTACGAGGTAGAGGGTATCTACCACTTTCCATTTAGGATGAATGTATTTTAAAAGTGACTACCATTTGGGGTAAATAACCATGACTCTACAGAATTAAAGAAGTCCCCTTTAGTTCTATTTTTATTTCCTTTCTTTTTTTTAACCTATTTGGGTTTCAGAATCCGCTTTGTAAAAACTCACAATGAAGATATTTAAAATACCTATCTAAAAAATTTCATTGAGATTATAACTTTTTAAAAAATATTATTCTTTCTATTTGCTGTTTTTTAATAAGACAGTGAAAATTTAGAATGTAAAAAGAGACTGAAGACAACACATATGGCAAGGCCAAAAAGAGAGCTTAAAATCAAATGAGTAATGTTGCATACAGCTGCAAATATTCCATGGTTCAAGCTGAAGCTAGATATAAAATAAGAAAATGTTTCTATTGCAATTCTGTTTCCCATGCCCCTAATTTTTTTAAAAGTGTTTTTTATAGAAAATGTCCAATCTGTACAGAGGTAGAGAGAACAGTATAATGAACCCCGTGTACGCAGCACCCAGCTTCACCAATCATCAACACGTGTCCAGCCTTGTTTCATCTATATTTCCACCATCCCACCTCACTCCCACAGGGTTATTTTACAGCAAATCCCAGACAACATATCATCTTATAAGTATACATGTTATTATGAATTTCTAAAAGACAAGAACTCTTAAAAAGGATAACCTAAATACAATTATTACTTTAAAAAATTAATGACTTTTAAAAAAAAAATGGTTCTGAAGAACCTAGGCCCAGGACAGGAATAAAGACGCAGATGTAGAGAATGGACTTGAGGACACGGGGAGGGGGAGGGGTAAGCTGGGCCGAAGTGAGAGAGTGGCATGGACATATATACACTACCAAATGTGAAATAGATAGCTAGTGGGAAGCAGCCGCCTAGCACAGGGCGATCAGCTTGGTGCTTTGTGACCACCTAGAGGGGTGGGATAAGGAGGGTGGGAGGGAGGCGCAAGAGGGAGGGGATATGTGGATATATGTATATGTATAGCTGATTCACTTTGTTATAAAGCAGAAGCTAAGACACCATTGTAAAGCAATTATACTCCAAAAAAAAATTAATGACTTTTTAACATCACCATATACCCAGTGTTTAAATTCCTCTAATAATTATCTTGTAAATGTTTTTTCAACAGTTGTTTTGTTCAAATCAGGATCTAAACAAAATCAACACATTTAATATGCTTGAGAAGTCTTTTAATTCATTTTAAATCTATTGTTCCTCTTACTTCCTCTTATTTTTCTTTGCAATATGTTCATTGATGTAACTGGGTCATTTAATCTATAGTTTCCCACATTCTGGATTTTGCTGATTGTTATCTCTGGGTTATCAGTTGACTTGTATTTTTGTTTCCTGTGTTTGCTATAAACTGCAAGGGGCTAGACCTAGAGGATTGATCGGATCAGCCTCTGATTTATTTATTTAATTTAATTTTATTTTTTTACCATGAGTACTTCATAGCTGGTTTATTGTACTTCCATCAGGAGAATGTCTGGTTTTCTGCTGTGTGACACTAAAATTGGTTCTGGTGTTGTCAGCTTGATCCACCTTTATCAGCCTTCAACCTAGTATTTTAGCAGCCATTGTTGATCATTGCCCTAGATTCATTATTTCAAAAGGAGGAGAATGTAGCTTTTAAAATACATTTTTAAGAGGCAGGTTGAGGGTATGATAGGTGACAAAGCTGTGCCATCTTCCTGTAAAGTCTGGTCACCACAAGAGTCTTCACTAAGTCGGTAGGCACATAGCATTGGCCAGGACACTGTACAAAAGCAAGCCTCACTATCAGAGGATGCAAGGACAACCAAGGCCCAAGACCAAAAGGGAAAAAGCAGCAGTCAAGCCTTCAGCATACACTGTACTATCCTTACTTTTAACTTTTTACAAGTAACATTTGTAGGGGAAAGAATGGAGAAGCTCCATTGAAATATGCTCACTTTCACTTCTTTCAGCCCGTTTATCCCTTGAGGCTTGAGAGTAAGGGGAATGAATAATCCCGCTCCTGGACCCTCAACCTGATCATTGTTGATGATTTTCCTTTTCCAGCCTTGGAGGAATAGGAGGAAAAGGTGGAGATCAGGTGGAAGGAGCTGGGAAGGGCGTTCCAGACTAATAGCTACTGGTACGTTCTGTTCAATTGGATTTTAGTCACCGAAATCCTTTTTTTTTTTTTTAACTGAACCTTGTATGACCTATAAAATAATCAAACTCAATAGCATCATAAAATGCTGGGGAAGAATATGAGTTATTAGGATCTGACCTTAACCCATGGTTTGACATGTTGCCATACTATAATTGATGTGGGAGCAAATGTAATGGAGCACTGGACTGGTACGTCAGTAAGGGTTTTCCTTGACTCCCTCCTAACTAATTAAGGAGAGTGCTGAGCCCCTACAGATTGTGGTGTTGGTCAGGGGTGTTAAGTATGAACTTCACAATGGCAGTAGACTCCACACAGGCAAGCCTTGTTTCTTCCCAGAGTGTTTTTAATAATGTGATGGATGAGTGAAAACTTCCTCCTTGGAAGATCATTCGCCTTTGTGTGTGAGTGGAATTTGTTTCAAAGACTCTTTAATGCAGCATGAAAAAAATCAAGAAAGCATTTCATCTGGATTAATAGAAAGATTTAGCTTTTCTGTGGTGGCTTTCATTTTTTAAATTCTTTGCAAACATTAACTAATCCACCTGGCAATCTGTGGAGGCCAGTTACTCTCTACATTTTGTTCTTTCAGAGTTTGGAGAAAGAGATTTAGCTTCTATCCCATGTTTTTGTGCCTTGGCTTCTCTCTTTTCCAGATCTATTTATACATTGGAAGGCTTTCAAAGTCAGAGTCTCCTACTACTTAGTAACTTCTCAAGGGAGGGACAACTATTTTTTCTGTGTGATGATTAATTACTAAGGACATGATCCTAAGGGCTCTGACTCTGGGACAACAAACAATAAAAGTAAATGCTTGTGAAAATAGAAGTCCTGCTTTATGGACATATTTTTCCCTAATAAAAATGAACAATGGGTAAGATACATGCAAAAATGTCAATACAGTAATTACAACTCTGTTGACCTAGAATGTTTTCCAAGTCACAGGGACTGTACTGGTGAGAGTTTCTTTGAAGTGATTTTATAACCACAGCTATGTCCTTAGATTTTGAAAGAGTATATAAGTACAGTTTATTACTGGGGGGAAAAAAGTTTATTGAATGAGCAAACATATACACAGAGATATGTGTAGAGTTTGAAGGATGATACAAAATATTTCTTTTATTTTCTCTGTGAGTTGACACTCAGTTGTACCTAATCCACCTTGATTGATAAACAGGGAGAGCCTGTTCTCTGGAGTCTCACTCTTCTTCCCCCGTTCATTCGCTCTGCAGAGATTGAGTATTTATAATGGGCTATGCACTTTTCCAGTTGATGGGACTACAGCAGTAAACACAAAAAGGGCCTGCCCTTATTGAGCTTACAATTGAAATAATAAATATAAATATTTGTGTCTGTATGTATGTATATTTGTATTAGGTACATATATAATACATGTGTATGCATTTATTTATATAAACTGATTTATTTATGTATATTACATAATGTGTGTCAGGTGTTGATAAGTGCTGTGAAGAAGTCAGGGAAGGCCTCGAATATAAGATGATACTTGAGCAATTACATGAAGGAAGTAAAAAAGTGAGCCATGTGGCTACTTGGGGAAGAACATCTCAGACAGAGGAAAAGTGAGTGGCAGGGCCCTCAGGCAGGAAAGTGTACACAGAACAGCAAGGAGGCTGGCTTGGCTGGAAAAGGGTGGTGCAGAGGTAGAGCCAAATAAAATGATACCAGAGACATGAGGGAGCACATGTTCATGTGCATGTGTGTGTACATGTGTGTGTGTGTGTACAGGATCAAGCCTCTGTCTTTTTAAGCCTCACTTATTCTCCCCTCTCCTGCCATGCTTCTCCTTCCACTTGGCTTCTCTGTTGAAAGTCAAGTGGTTCTGTCTGGGGAACGAGGCCATGGGAGATGGAGACAAGACTAGGGAAAAAGAATTCAGATTCTCCAGATGCTCTGTGTGTGTTTGCAGGGGTGGGGTAGGGATTGATGGGAAAAAACAGCCTTTGAGTCAATAAAGAGCCTACAAGACATACAAATCTTTCTTTTACTAATGTTGGCCTCATCTTAATGCCTAGTTTTGGTTTGCTTTGCCTAGTATTTATGCTTGCAATCTTTATCTCTTCTTCAACTTACAAACACCTTGTTCTGCCATTCTACCTTGATATGAGTCAGGGGAGCAAGGGAGTGGTTGAATACTCTATCCTGCTACAATTATCCTTAATGCTTCATTTCTTCACTTACACTTAAACTACATTTTATAAAGCTAAGAGTAAGATATTTAAGAAATAAAACACCACTTAAAATAAAATCCAGGTACATTATCTTCCTCTTCCCTAAACTCCACCCTCCAGGGACCAGTATAGAATATTTGCTCTTGTACATTTTTACACTTAATAAAACAAACACAAACTCTGTATGTTTGAGAAGGAAATTGAATTAGATATTGTTCCAAGTGGCAGAGTATTTCAGGACACTTCAACATCAGGAGGATTAGTATAAATAGATGATGCAGAGCATAGATTTTTGAATTTGCCAAAGTTTTGTCCAGAGTTGAAGGAAAAGAGTCAAAATTAGGAATTCAAGGTTTTGTTATTCTAAGGAAATAATTACAAGATGAAGTTAGAATTTAATTCTAGTTTTCTGTTTTTTCATAGTCTAAGAAACTTTGGCTTGAGCAGTAGTTTATTATTTGTCAGAAAAAATATCTCAGTTTGTACCTCAGAGAAATGTGGTCCTTATTACATAATGTAGAATGTGGTCCACCTGTGCCTCTCTGTCATTTCCTCCTACTTCTCATATCCTCATGCACTTGGGCTGAAGTTAATCTTACATGGTGCAGAGATCAATTTAGAAATTCAGCATTGAAGTAATTCCTTTGTCAATAATGATTTTAAAATGATTTTTAAATGAATTAATTTTCTCTCAACATTGTGATTAGGATAATCACTTTGTTGGAATGTATGTACAGTAGAGATAAAGGGTATTTAAGCCGTGAAGACTAATTATTCTATTTTCTTTTATGAATAGTTAATGTTTATACCCCAGGAGGATCTTAGGCTAAAATGCACTTGAGTTTTCCTTTATGACTCTTGCAGTTTCAAGCTGAACTAGGTATGTTGGTTTGCCATAAATAGAGACATAAATCAGGAAAACAGCCAGTTTAATTTTGATTGTTTAAGAGAATTAATGCCATTATCTATTTTTTATAGTCTCTGTTTCTGATGTCTTCTAATGTGGTTTCCCTTCACAAAAAGAAACATCACTGAATTTTATTTATGAGTAATTTTTTTGGTATTGGTTTTTCATTACATTCTCACAAGGTATCTTGAGAATTGGGGTTATTTTACTGTTATTTTACAATCATGTGATGTACTTGAAAATGAAGAACCTTGAGTGGGGTTGATGGTGGGAGAGGCCTGACTTGCCTAATAATGACAAGATGTCTTTGTACTTGGGTATGAAGTGGTGGAACCTCCCTAAGCAGGGTGATTTGAGGGTTTTTTATTTTCCTAATAGAAGTGACTATCTGTCCCAATCTATCCGTGTATCCACCTATCTTTTCCTATATTAATCTCCTCATAACCCACACAAATCACAGGTTATAGCTCTAGGACCTGGAAAGCAAGCCAAATTCTCGGAATCACAAGGAGACAAATCTGCTGACCAATGGAGGTGATCACCAGTTACAACTTGGGGAAAATGGAGGGGTGGGGAAGGGGGGGCTAATGCTTCTCCTCACTCTGGGAGGTGGCTGTGTTCCTCGGAGGGATGAGATGTCTGTTCTCAGCCTTGCTCTTGATTAGCCTCCATACTTGTTTATATCCCAGCCCCCAATCAACCTAGTCACCAAAATAACACACAGATAACTTACAGAAAAACAGAGATTGTCAAAAAAAAAAAACCTCTCTCTTTCTCTCAAAATACTCACATCTCAACAAGAAAGTAAAACTGGACTATGGTCCACTATTAGTTACCTATTACTGTGTAACAAATTACGACACACTAAGGTTAAAACAATCCACATTTATTACCTCACAGTTTCTGAGAGTTAGGAGTCCAGGAATTGGCTTAGCTGGATCCTCTGCAAGGCTACAGTCAAGGTGTTATCCAGGGCTGGGTTCTCATCTGGAGGCTTGACTGGGGATGGATCCTCTTCCAAACTCACTCAGTTCTTGGCAGAATTCATCTCCTTGTAGCTGTAAGACTGGGGTCCCTGACTTCTTGCTAGCTATCAGCTGGGGGTCACTCTCAGCTCCTAGAGGAACTGTAGCCCACAGCTCCTTGCTACATGGCCCTCTCCATAGGCCCTCTCACACCATGCAGCTTACTTCTTCACAGCCTGCAAGGAGGAAGTCTGTAACATCTGTCTGTTAGCAAGATGGAGACGTTGTAATCACAGGAGTGATTACATCACCTTTGCCATAACCTAATGGCTAAAAGTAAGTTTAGCTCCCATGCAAGGGGAGGAAATTGCACAAAGACATCAACCACAGGAGGCAGGAATCATGGGGCTACCTTAGAACCTGTCTACCATACTACTGTGAAGTGATTATTTGCTAATTATATCTCATCTCCTTCCGAAAAGGATGTGGACTAACTTGTGGATATACAGTAAAATACAGCAGACCATTGCACTGACATAGATGAACAGTAAACCAGAAGGCATTTTGCATCTAGCTGAGCCATATTTAAGGTCAAGTGATTTTGTGACGTATAGAACACTTTGGAATATTTTGCCAATCCAGAAAAAAAACAATCATGAAATTTGGGGGAATAAGCATCATGTCTTAGTATACCAAATGGAAAATAAAGTTGAACTCGGAGAATGAAGATTGTATTGGATGGTGAATGGCTCTATGTCAATGCCAATCATTTTTTCCTCTAGACCGCATTTCATTTTTCATTTTCTACTCTCCCCAAACATCATGTTCTCCATCCTCTTCCTGACCTCATTACATGAAAATCCTCTTCATGCTGGCCATTTACTGCCTGTGCCAGCATATTCTGCATTGGGACCACAGCAATCATTGATAGAAGAGGTGCTGACCAAATATCACCATGGTCTGTCCATCCATGACCACCAGTGCCTGGGGCATGGTCATTGTCACTCTGTGTCCCAGGCTTCAGTGAAACCACTGTCTCAGGCTTGGTCAGCTTCTTCTCACTACTCTTACCTGGCTCCTCCATCTGCCACCTATTTACTTATGGCACTAACTTTCTGCTACTTTCTTGGTTTCGTTTTCCAGATCAGTATCTATGACCAACTTTGGTACTTAGGTCGTGTTCCAAAGCTGAAATTTGTGTCTACATTATTTTAACAGTGTTTAAAAATGAGCTTACTGATTTATTTGCCATAGTGTTAGAAAATACAGAATTAAGATTTGTACCTTACTTTAAAATGAAACATGTTTAAAGATCCATTCCTATTGCTAATGCCTTATCCCAACTATGTTTATATCCCAAATACATGTCATTGCCTTGCTATATAGATTGCAAACTGTGACTCACGTTCTGTCAGTATAATTTCATTTGGTCTCACTTTAAATTTATGACCACCTACCTCAAGTGGGCCCTTGGAGCTGCCACGTGATCTTGCTCATTTCTTTGCCAATTCACTGTCTCACTTTATAGACAATTATTTCACACCTTCTCTTTCCTCAAACCTCCAACTCTTCCTTCCGCATTACTCTCAGCCGATGACTTTGCTTTCTATTTCACTGAGAAAATAGAAAACATGAAAACCAGTCATACACATACACACACACACACCACCACCACCACCACCACATCTCCCAACTTACCCTGTATGGACTCTGCCTTCCTTCTACTTGTTGTGGGTAAACTGTCCATGTTTTTCCATTTGTGCACTAGACGCCTTCCCCTCTTATCTACTCAGAAATATTATTCCCGCAATTGCCACTCTTCCTCCAGCATCACCCATTTTTTTCACTCTACTGAATTTTTCTCAGTCGTTCTTACTCAGTACTCAATTATTCTCACTCATAACCATTATAAAACCAGTTTCTAGATGCAATATCTCCTCCCATCTAAAAATTCTCCCTCGCTTCCATGTCTCCCTATACCACTGGCAAAACTCCTCAAAATACATGTCTCTACTCTTCGCTCACACACCTGTCCTCTGTTCTCTCTTGAACCCTCTCTAATCAAGCTTCCAACCCCATCACTTCAACTCTTCACAGCTTTTGTCAAAGTGTCTAATGACTTCCCCATTTTCTAACCTACTGGTCGATTATAAGTCTTCATCTTACTAGACCTAAGCAACATTTGACAGAGGTGCTGCTCCTGCTTCTTTCCTGGGCTGCACTCCATCTTAGTTCTCCCCTCATCTCATGGTCCACCTCCAGTTTCTTTTGCTGGTTCCTCTGCATCACCCTTTCCTCTAAATGTTGGAGTACCCCAGGTCTCATCCTTGGAATTCTTCCTTCTTTATGGACACTCACTCTCTTGATCCTATTCAGTCTGCTGGCTTTAAATACCACCTATATATTTTCAAATACAAAATTATATCCATGGCTTAAATTTCTCCTTGAACTACACATTTATATGCCCAGATAACTTCCTGACATCTCTGAATGGATGTCTAAAGAGCATCTCAAACTCAGCATGTCCAGAACAAATGTTCTGATTCCTGTTACCATCAAACACGCTTCTGAAAACTCAATAAATAACAAGCCCATTATTTTAGTTCCTTAGGCCCAAAATCCTGCCATCATCTACACTCCTATTTCTCTTACACTCACATCCTATCCAACAGTAAATTCTGTTGACTCTACCTTTAAAATATGCCCAGAATACATACAGAGCTGACTGCTTCTCTCTACTTCCCACACTACTATCCAGGTCCAAGTCACCGTAAAATCCTCCTAACTACTCTTCCTCCTTCCACCTTTGCTCCTGGTAACCTACATGCCACACTGAATCAGGGCCATCATTTTATAATGTAAATCAGGTGATGTCACTCTTCTGCTCAAGTCTCTCCAAAGGCTTCACCTCATTCGGAGTAAATGTCATGTCCTTCCAGAGGCCTCATTTCCTCCCACTCTTCCCCTTTATCATCATGTTCCAGCCTCTTCTGAAACACTCTTCCTCCAGATAGCTACATGACTTCCTCACTTACTCCAGACCTCTCTCAAATGTCACCTTATCATAAACACCTCCCCAGACCAATGGATATAAAACAGCACTCCCCAACCCTGCCACCACCACCTTCCTTAATTCTATTTTTCTACATAATACCAATTGGCACCTGCCATATTATATGTTTATGTGTTTATTTCTGCTTCCCTCAACTAGAATACAACCTCCACAAGTGCAGACCTTTATGTTCAGCGCTAGGACAAATATCAATAGTACCAAGTACATAGCAGCTACTCCACGAATATTTGAAGAATGAAAGAAATTAGTAACACATGGCATTTGAGAGGCTATGCCCTTCATGAATAACAAAAATTAAATATCAGTTGTGCCAAGTCCTTTGCTGGCATGAGGAAACAAAGCTGTAAATTATGTGGTCTCTGATGTGAAATTGCCCTGGGTCTGGTTGGAAGACAAGATATAGAAATAAAGTAATAATCCACAGTGCAGAGGTGCAGAGGGAAATGCCAAATGAGTGACATAGGCAGAATGTGCTTGGTTCAGGCTAGAAATTAATCTTCTCAGTCAGTGAAATTATACTTATCCCAGTGCCAGGCACTGAGCTTGGAGGGGACTTGATATGGAAGGCTTTCATGATTAAGGGGTCATATGAACTTGCCCTTAAATGAATCAGGACTAGAGAAACAGCATTCCAGACAGGAAAAGGAAGTGAGCAAAGGCATGAAATTGGAAATGTGTGTGACATGTTTGGATAAAAATGAGGCAGCCAGTTTACTTGGGGTTTTACACATGGAAGTAAGAGATGATGGAGTCGGAAAGGTGGAGACCACAAATAAAAGGCTAAGAGGTTGAGATTACACTTCTCATCTAATATGTTACTATTGAGAGGGAAAGAGATTCCCTCTTCATGCTCCCATTTCATCCTGTACACACCTTAATCTCTGCACTTCCTTCTATCACATCAGAAATGATAAGAATGGAGGATCACATACATGTGTAAACTTACATGATGTCTGGCCCCTCCACCCTAATACAGAATTCCCTAGCCTGGGAACCACGTCTTATCTGCAGGTTGGTTGGCTGGCTGGTTTTGTGCCCCTGCCTGGCACACTGACAACTGTGCTCAGGATATATATTAGTTGAATGAATGGATGAATGAATGACTCTCAATAAATGTTTGTTCCTTCAAATTGAAAGCAGCTGAAAATCATTTGCCTGCAGAATATCTTTTTGATTTAAAATACAGTAAACAAACACAAACACACATACACAGCAAAAATAGAATTGAGATACTTTTCAAATTAACAATAACAAGACTCGCAGGTTATCTTAGCAGATAAGTGTAGATGAGATCTGTGAGAATTCATCTTCTGCTTAGTCCAATGTGAGTATTTGTAGTACTCGTTCCCCTTATGATTGCGTGAATTGTAATGAAAATTGCCCCCACAGTCTTTGGAGGTTTTTAATTGGAAACAATGGTTTTGTTGGTAATGGCCGAGCTGTTTCATTGCCTGACACACAGCCTTGTCCACAGTAGGTGCTTAGTAAAAGTCAGTGAATGAAATGAGTAAGAGAAGAAATAAGTCCATGAGTTTGCCTGCCTGTATCTCAGCCTTCCTGACATTTCAGCAGAGCCCCCTGTGCAGGGGAGGCTGTGATGATTGAAACGACCAGTTGTTTCAGTTGGGTGAGGATTTCCTACCGGTTTTCACTGTGAGGTCTCCAAAGAGGGACTCAGAGCCCAATTAGCATTTAGTACTCACCTGGGTGGTGACTGTGGCTTCTGCATCTGCCCCTTTAGAAGAGAGACAGATGGAACTTACACAGAAGGAAAACTGGAAGGGGACATTTCCCAAGGACCACAAAAGGACATTTTGCGGATGACTGTGAGGAGTCAGGTTAGAGGGTGAGTAGGACAGAAACACAAGCTGAGTACCTGTAAGCCAGGGGCCAGGCCTCCCCTTACACTGTGCTAAGCAGAATTCAGATGCAGAGCTTGGGGAAGTGTCAGCTAACTTTTCTGCACGTGCTTCTTAGTCATCTAGGCAGCTGGACGCATTCATCATCATCTTCCCTCCCACCAATGGCTCACTACTGTTCTCTGCAGAGTGATTTATTGTCAGGGTGAAAATCCTAGGAAATTGTCTTTACACAAAAAACCTTCTCCTTGGCCTCAAACCAGTCAATAACTCCTCAGCCCCAGGAGACACATTTTTTCTCCCACTCAGTATTTTTATTTATATTTATTTTTGGCTGTGTTGGGTCTTCATTTCTGTGCGAGAGCTTTCTCTAGTTGCGGCGAATGGGGGCCACTCTTCATCGTGGTGCGCTGGCCTCTCAGTATCGCGGCCTCTCTTGTTGCGGAGCACAGGCTCCAGACGCGCAGGCTCAGTAGTTGTGGCTCACGGGCCCAGTTGCTCCGCAACATGTGGGATCTTCCAGACCAGGGCTCGAACCCATGTCCCCTGCATTGGCAGGCGGATTCTCAACCACTACACCACCAGGGAAGCCCCACTCAGTATTTTTTAAAGTGATTTGTTTGATCATACACAATATATATTATCTCAGAGTCTCTGCTGCCATCTTCAACTTTGGGACTGCTTCAACCTTCCTGTAAACTTCCTTGTAAATCAATCTCATTCTCTTTCTAAATTCTACATTTGAATGCTTAGTTGAATTCATTTCTTCTTTTTCATCCTTTTTTTTGAAGGAGTACATATTCCTAAGAAGATTCTAGAAAACTCCCCTCCATTCAGTTCAAATATTTCTTGACGCTATCACTTTACCGTTGGGTTTCCTAAAGAGGCTCTGTGTTCCCCCAATGGGGGGCGGGTGTTCAGAGCCTGAGGTCACCCTGAGATGGAAGGATCAGAGGAGAGGAGCAAGGGCAATGTCGGGGATCCAGGGGCAGGGTTAGTGGAGTCCACAGGAAGAAGATGGTGAAGAAAGAAGGGGAAGGAATTCTGGGATTGGACATGTCAGGAAGTGGGAGGGGTGTGAACAAACCCTGGGAATGACTTAAGGGAGGGGAATTCGTATGAATCACAAAGAGGTGTACAGTCTGACTTGACTTCAGACGGCATTGTTAAAAATAAAATTTTTTAAGAACTGGAAATTTTGAAGAATTTATAAACGTAAAGGAGATTTTCTTTAATTTGGCAAAGAAGATTTAACCAGCATCCATTCACCAGGGTCCCATCTACCCCAAGGACCCCGACTTGTTTCTCTGATTCTTCCCATCCCAATGGAATGCTAACTTTGGGCAAGTCATTTCACCTCTGAGGGTTCCCATTTCCCCAGCTATAAAATGAGGGAAATGGACAACTGCTGGCTCAGGTCCCTTCTAGTTCTTCAGTAAATTGATTTTATCATCACCCTTTTCTCTCCTAAGAAAATCACAGAATGTATAATTAGGGATAAAAGCAGCTAAAGCAAAAAACGTATTGGAAACTGCTTAATGCATTGGAGACAGATGTAACTTATCATCAAATCCTTCGAGTGCATCTATTTAGTCCTGAAAATGCTGCCTAAAGTGCCTATAAAAGTGAGGCAAACATGATTGACACAATCTCCTGGGGGAGAAAACACTACCAAAAACAAATCCTCAGAAAGCATTGCTAAAAATTGATTGCCCAAAATACAGGGGGAAATTGGAGTTGTTTCTTTATCTCTGAATCCTTAGACAAATTATAAAATTTTTTACCTGTTCTTTTTTCACACTTGGAAATTTTGGTGATAACATGGCCTGTTATTTTTCTTCCTGAAGTGTTATAAGAAAGAATTCGTACATGTAAGGAACTTGGGATGTTTGGAAATAAAGGCACAATGGAAATGCATCTCTACTCAATTATCAGATACATCTCAGCCATCAAAACTGCACTCCGGAATTCCCTCACAAGCCTGTACTCCGTCCAGTCTTCTCCTTCTTGGTCATGAGCAACTGGTCATACTACCAGTTGCTCAGGCCAAAATGTTTGACACCTCTCTCTCAATATTATTTCTAATCCATCACTAAATGTTACCTGTTCTATCATGAAAATATATCCAAAATCTGGTCGCTTTTCACCACTACCCTGGTCCAAGTCACCACACTTTCTACTAACTCACCTCCTTCCTTCTAACCTTGCATCCTCCCCCCAGTCTCTTCTTAGAACAGCAGCCAGAAGCATACATCAGATCATGTCCCTCCTTTGCTCAAAACCTTCCAGCAGCTTCCCATTTTTCTGCAAATAAAAACACAAAAGCAAACAAGACCAAACTTGGTCTGAGCCTGACTTTCCCACCCTATTACCTTTCCTACCACCTCCCTGACTTCATCTCTGCTTGCTCAGCACCAGCTACATTCTCCTCGCTGCTCCTTGAATACAGCAGGCCATCCTGCCTAGGGCCTTTACCAGGTCCTTCCACCAGGAACCCTCTGCCCCAGAGTTCCCCCTTCAAGTCTCTGCTGAATTATCCCCTTCCCAAGAGGCCTTCCCTGAGCACCTCGTGTAAAGTTCAACCAACCCTCACCCACCCTGAAGCCCTGCATTCCAGGTACCCTTTGTTAGGCTCTTTTTTTTCCCCTGTAATACTTGTCACGTTTTTAAAATACTAAATAATTTACTAATTTGTTTGTCATGGCTCTTGAGACCCCACTCCCCATCCCATTTAGAATGTTCGCTCCACTGAAGTAAGGAATGTTTCTCTGTTTGACTCATTGATGTGTCCCAGAGAACATAGAACGGTGTCTGGCACATACAAGGCACCGCATCTAAATTATTTGAGTGAGAAAGTGATGAGTAGCCCTGCATGACTAAGAAAAGCCTCATGGGGGATGGGGAAGGAGACTTTAAGAGGACTCACACTAGGTAATTCAAGGGATTTTGTTCAACTACTATCCTTAACATAATCTTTCTTAGATTCTAGTTTTAGTTGTTCATACGTACATCAATTTTGAAGTCTGTGGGAGTAATGTTGTATTCATCTTTTTGCCCAAAAGTCCCTTCACTCTTTACATATAGTGGGTGTTTGCAAAACATTTCTTTTCTTTTTTTTTTAGAACTATATAATAGGTTTATATTAAAAAATTAGTACAGGTTTGGGTAAATATCATATAAATACAATAAAGTGTATAAAAATCACTCACAATCCTAAAATACATTATTACATTTTGTTGGATTTCCTTCCAATCATTTACTTATCCATACACTTTTCATGTAATCGAGATGATACTGTGTGGGGTGCCATATGTAAATATCTCGTTCAGGATATTACTTTCTTCAATGAATGTGTCACTTGTTACTGTGTGCACACTAGAATAGAGTTCCATGAAGCCAGTGACCATACTGTCTTGTTGACTAATCAGAGCCTCAAGTTAAGACTGTGACTTGCACATGTTAAATGCTTCATGTATATTTATTAAACTAGCATGTGTTTGTTAACATTACCCCATGAGCATTTCTCCCATGTTACTAATATTATTTAAAGGCATCAAAACATTTCTTGAAATGAATCAAAATAAGGTTTATGAAATGAAACAAAACAAAATTGAATGAATTTATCCTGCTTTGTACTTTGTACTTTGTGCTTTGTAAGGTATATATTTTTATATGTATATTTCTGTATATTTATGCAAATATGTATTTATATGTATATATTCTTATATGTGAATATGTATACATATTTATATATTTATCTTTCTAAATTGACTAAAAATGATATTGCCTAGGTATATTTACACAAACATGTTGGATCAGTACAAATTTAAAAAAAAAAAACAAAAACTGAAAAAAGAGAAGAGAGAATAAAAACTTAAGTAGTGCAGATAAATTTCTGGCTATTGCCTTCCACAAGTGTAGTCCCAAGAGAGAGAAGGGGATAAGACAGGTGAGTGTGTCCTTCTCCCAGGCAATCTGAGTTCCTGTGAGCCCTCGTGGTGTGAGAACCTTGCAGTGATGAGTGGTATTCTAGTATTTAAAGATCTGCATTTTTCATACAACATGACATCCTTACATGAGTCTTACTTTATCTAGTACTCAGTAGATGAAATAGCCATCCATTCCAGTTCTTAAGAATGATTTCTCTGGGTCTGGCTTCTTGGGATATGGTATGTCACTCTCCAACATGGAGCCATTTTAAACGATTTTCAAGAGTCATCTTGACTATGCATGATTTTTGCTTTGTATGCTGATTTTAGAACCTAACCCCCATGTGACTCTACAGTGGTCTCTAAGCACCATGGCATACCTAGCAGAGCCTCAGAGAGGGTTATCCCTTGCTGAAGATTAAAACCTAAGATATATTTAATGAATTGGACCCACTGCTGTTGCAGCAGAGGAAGTAGATGGACATTGTAATAAGGTTCTCTAAATGAATAATGACTTCTTACAATGAAAATGGTGACCCATTGCTCTCATATCTACTGAAAACAGAAGAGCAGGAAATGGGTTTAAAATATGCCATATACTGAGAAAGTTCCCTGAGAAAGGTTTTATGTGGAAACCTCTTCTTATGTGGAAACTTTTTAACCTCATTCTGTCTGGGATAGTTTATTACCAGCATTTCTCAGAGTGTGTTTTGGATACTAAGAGGGTTTACTCAAAATAGGGATTCTGTCATCAAATACATTTTACATCATTTGAGAAATGTTGATTTAAACATATGAAGGGAAGGGCGTAATTTGTACAGACTTGTAATGACCTCTTCAGTGCATTATTCAAAAATTTTCCAACTTATCCCTTCAAGAATAACAACAGCCAAACAAATCTTCACAGAATTATCCCTTTAACATCACCACCTAAATAAGCATTCCTCTGGAACTTTTTTATTTTAAAGGTATAGAGAGTTTCTAACCAGTCAACAGTAAGTAGAAGATGTCTTGGGAGGAAAGTCAAAGGTTCACCTGGTTGACTGTTGATTTAAAAAGAGATGCAAAGTGTGACAATTCACTTTAAAAATGCATCTGTGTCAATATCGTGTTGCCTTGTGTGAGGTTAGTTAACTTAATGTACACTAGGAGTAGTTAGCATTTAAAGTACTATACTCAGTTTACAATAGCCAAGACATAGAAGCAACCTAAATGTCCATCGACAGATGAGTGGATAAAGAAGATGTGGTACATATATACAATGGACTATTACTCATAAAAAGGAATGAAATAATGCCATTGGCAGCAACGTGGATGGACCTAGAGATTATCATACTAAGTGAAATAAGAAAAAGAATGAAAAAATCACTTATATGTGAAATCTAAAATATGACACAAATGAACTTATTTACAAAACAGAAGCAGACTCACAGACGTAGAAAACAAACTTATGGTTACCAAAGGGGAAAGGGGGTGCGGAGGGATAAATCAGGAGTTTGGGATTAGCAGACACAAACTACTACATATAAAATAGACAAACAACAAGGTCCTACTGTATAGCATAGTGAACTATAGTCAATATTCTGTAATAAACCATAATGGAAAAGAATATGAAAAAGAATCACTGTGCTGTACACCAGAAACTAACACAACATTGTAAATCAGCTATACTTCAATAAAAAGAAAAAAGTAAAGTAATATACTCAGGAGTCCCTGCTCTTGAGGGTCCTCTATATACTCTTCCAATACTGTTGTCAAAATCCATACCAGACTGGGCATATACCCAGAGAAAACCATAATTCAAAAAGACACATGCACCCCAATGTTCATTGCAGCACTATTTACAATAGCCAGGTCATGGAAGCAACCTAAATGCCCATTGACAGACAAATGGATAAAGAAGACGTGGTACATGTATACAGTGGAATATTATCCATAAAAAGGAACGAAATTGGGTCATTTGTAGAGACATGGATGGATCTAGAGACTGTCATACAGAGTGAAGTAAGTCAGAAAGAGAAAAACAAATATCATATATTAACACATATATGTGGAATCTAAAAAAATGGTACAGATGAACCGGTTTGCAAGGCAGAAATAGAGACACAGATGTAGAGAACAAACGTATGGACACCAAGGGGGGAAGTGAGGGTGTGGGGTGATCGTGGTGGTGGGATGAATTGGGAGATTGGGATTGACATATATACACAAATATATATAAAATACATAACTAATAAGAACCTGTTGTATAAAAAATAATAATAATAAAAAAATTCCCCCAAAAAATCCATACAAGAGGTTTGTTCTTTACTGTGAGGGTTGTTAGAAAATAACTTTATACTGGTGGATAAGTGGGGCCAAGGTAGGTGGCTGGCTAGAAAGTGTGTACAGGCACAATCTCCCTTGAATGAATGAAGCCCAGCAACCTTGCTAAGCTAGAACCCACGCTCTGTTGGGTCCTGTGTCCCCACACTTCACAAAGTCTATGAGCCTGACTTGACTGGAAGGTGGCTTCTATGCCTCAGAGTGTTTTTACATTGTCCTCAGAGAGAGTGTTCCAGGCAACATAGTGTAGGAGAGCTACAAGACTCACTGGGCACTTCCTTGGGCCTACAAGAGTTTTTACTTGCTTGCTGATAAATGTTTGTATTTCCAGCTGTATTTTACCCAAAACTTGCTATCAGTGTTACATCCCCTCTGGCTCTAAGCACCAGGGACCACTCATGTTCAGAAAGGATCCAGCAATCTTTAAGCAACCAAATTGGCTTAGGTCAATTTCCAACACCAGGACTCAGACATTTTTTATTAAAAAAGTAACCCAATGAAAGGAATATCTTTAATGTCAGCCTTCCTGGAATCACTAGAAAATTCTACTTATTCAAATCTGTCACAATCCCTTTTTTTTTTTTTTTTTTTTTTTTAAATTTTTTTTTTTATTTATTATTTATTTATTTATTTATTTATTTATTTTTGGCTGTGCTGGGTCTTCGGTTCGTGCGAGGGCTTTCTCTAGTTGCGGCAAGCGGGGGCCACTCTTCATCGCGGTGCGGGGACCGCTCTTCATCGCGGTGCGCGGGCCTCTCACTATCGCGGCCCCTCCCGTTGCGGGGCACAGGCTCCAGACGCGCAGGCTCAGCAGCCGTGGCTCACGGGCCCAGCTGCTCCGTGGCATGTGGGATCTTCCCAGACCAGGGCTCGAACCCGTGTCCCCTGCATCAGCAGGCAGACTCTCAACCACTGCGCCACCAGGGAAGCCCCACAATCCCTTTTGCCATTAGTAATTTGGCCAGTGGATTTTAATTATCTATATACAGATACTATATATAGACAGACATGAGCCTTTAACAAGGCCTTTTTTGGGTAACAATTTAATGCCAAATACTACTGGAAAACCAATTTTACTGTTTGTCTTTAGCCAAACACATTTGTTTTTGTCATCTTCAAGGAATTTTCTAGGAAAAAACAACTCCCAGTTAGTGATCATTGGGCTGAGATTTTACTGTGTCTTTACTACATTTTCAAGCTTCATGTGGATCATATAGTTTCTTCTTTCTTGGATATACTTTAAAGATTTTGGTTGACACCATTTGATAGAAAGCAGTCTCTTCCATGTCTTGATGCATGTGTGTGTTGATGCATCTGCTGAGCTCATAGAAATACAGGTACTTGGTGTCATTTTTAAATAGAGGCTTCTTTTCCTATCCATTGCTACATTTTAACAGTCAATTACAACTGCCCTTTTAAATGATGGAGGTTGGCTGTTTGAATGTATTATGTTTTATGTATTAATTATGGGGGAAGTGAACTATTCTTTTAGGTGAGTTATTTGTGAAAGTAGCTTTTTAAACACCTCTTAAAAAGCAAAATAATCCATCACACTTTATAACCATATGTCTCAGAAACAGGAAATTGGGTCCTGTCCAAGGACATGCAGCATATTTTGATGATAGGAGATATTTTGCTTTGGATAAATGCAGCATGATTGCAGGAATAAAATCTATTAATAGGAGCTCCTCCAAAAGTTGTTATGCAACTAAATCTTTTCCTATTTTTGGCTGCTAAAATAGAAGCTTACTGGATTTATTGTTACTTTCATATGTCATGAAGTAAGCCAGAAATTTCTCACCATAATTTTTTGATAAGTATGGTGAACATTTGACTACCTTTATGAAATGCAGGTCTAAAACATTTGAGTCTTCACCAAGTGAGTGAAACTCTGTAGATTATACTGAGTTTCTTTTCCTTACTGATTTCAGATTACAGAGCAAAAGTACCATTGTCTAGGTGACAATAAATGACAGAAGAATGAGATATTATGTCTTATAATTTTATAAATACTCTGATTTTAATCTGCCTTCACTTGTCTATCATTGATGCCTCTTGGGGAAGAAAGCTCAGCTTTGGAAAAGCAAGTTTTGAATTGGCTGAGAGAAGACTGGATTGTATAAATCTACTTTTGTCTCCCAACTATTTCACTTTCTCATTTAAATTTTATCAGTGAATTTTAGAGCTTATGAAAGTTATCAAATGAATTGCTAACTTAAGCCAAGTAGAGTGTGGGCTGGCAGCCATGCTGTATGAGGTCCTGTAACTATCATTTTCTGCTCCAGTTCAGCTTTATCCTGCTGCTTTTAGAGGAAAGGAAAAGCTAAATGGGTCATCTGGTCGACCATGTCTGCATCTGAGATACAGATATGGCCTGTGCTCAAGTCGTGGGAGAACTGTCCTAACCCGTCTGTAGCATGGTGTTATGGCAGTTCAGTCCTGAATCAGAGACACAGCTGAGTACAAAATCATTAAGAGATAAGGCAGAAGTGATTCTGTTTTCAGAATCAGCTTTTAACTTTTCTTACCTTAAGACTGCCCCAGATTTTCTTGCCCCATGTTGCTGCCCGGGTCTGTCTGTGTATGTGTCTGTGTCCTGTATCTGTGTGCAGATCTTTGTTTCCTCAGCTATGCCCCATGCTCTGGAAGCTGAGATCAGAGTAAAAGTGGAAGGAACAGCCAGGAGTTCCCAGGTTACACTTCGGCCCCAGAGCTGAAACTCATCTGCTGTAATTTATAGCATTGAAAAAAACTGTTACTCTTCCATTAGTGGCTTGGCAGATGTGCGGCTGTGCAGAAGCTGAGTGACTCTGGGCTTACACTCAGTCACCATGGAGACTTCTACTCGGGTATTGAGAGAAGGTATTTGTTTACCTCTTTGCAGCTCAGGAGGAGGCTTTTCAATATCTTCCCAAGACAGAAAAGAAGATTCAAGCCAGTAATAGCTGCCGTGGGGAATACATTAATATCCCACCTCTGTTTTCACAAGTACGTTATGAGACAGGCTTGGTCAGATATCAACACCTTTGTTTTTAACTGATCATCCAGTTAAAGCACAAAAAATTAATTTTCTTGAAGTCACACAGTTGCTCATGCGTAGAATAACATAGGCTATTAGTAGCTATATTATTAAGTACTTTCATTCTAATCTCTATTCCTTTTCCTCATGTAATTAGGAATAAGTCAGTTTCCATTGGACTCTTTTCCTAAAAATTAAATTAGTCTGTTAGGAAATTAAGCACTTCCTTTGGCAATGTCCCAAAATCCCTCTTTCTGGTCCTTATTCTTTCTGAGTTTCATCTGCACCTATTAGGCTGAAATAAGCTATGCACTGTTTAGCAAATTTTGTCATATCTGGATCCCCCAGATCCACAATTGGACTGTCCTCCTAGCTTTTCTTGTCCTAGGAAATTTAGCCATGTCCTAATGAAAGTTTTTTTCCTAACTTCCCAATTTTCTGCTTGGCATATTCACTCATATTTTAAAGAAATATCTTCTTACATATTTTGAATCTAACTAAGCTGGTTGGAAAGGAGGGAGATAAAATAGTATGGATAATTACAATTTAGGTTAAAGAATCATTTGTGAATATTATTGTTTTCAAAATTACCTTCATGGAAATTAGATAGTTTGCCCTGGGCTTAAGTGAGATGTTTTTAAAATAAAGAGAAACACAGGCCTGCTTCCTGCCTTTTCAGATCAGCACTCCCTAGTAGAAACAGGGAGTGATGGCCTCCCTCCACGTGTCAAAACTCCCACTCGGAAGTCTCCCCCTTCTCCCCTCTGGCCCCCCAGTGACCTCATGTCACAGGGTAACGTAATTCAGATGACAACATCTTTCAGAGTTGGAGGAACCTCTGGAACCCAGCCCCATTGGGCTGAGCTCTGAGCCCTAAGCCTCACTTGTCATGTTATATAGTTCAGGCCCTTGGAGATGGAAAGGCTAACATGCCTGCCCAGGGTGACCAATGGTGTATTAGTGGCAGGGCCACGACTGAAGTCCAGACAGCAACTCCCTATCCGAGGCTTTATTTTCTGTGCAGGAAGGACCCTTCAGCAGCTCCCCTTTGCCTCAAGGTAAAGGTTAGCTCACAAAAGGCCATAGAAACCCTCACGATCTTTCTCCTGCCCACTTGTTTAGTCTTATTTCCCATCAGTCTTGCCCTGCACTTTACACTCAGAGGTACAGAATGCCTCTTAAATACACTGTGTGGCATTTGACACCTACCTGCCTCCTACCTTCTGTACCTTCTTCTTGGAAAGACCCTTGTCTTGACCCTTCCTCAATGTTTTCTGCTTTGTGAGCATTCACTCATTTTTCAAACCTAGATTGTCCCCTCAAGGAAGCCCTCTCTATCCTCTGCCCTTCTCACACCCAGTTTTCTCTCTCACATGGAACACTTATTCATTTATTGCTTTATTCAACAAATATTTCTAAACACTCACTAAGTGCCAGGCACCGAGCTGAGCACAAACCACACGCCACTGAACACAACTGAGCAGCTCCTGTCCTCATGGAGCTTAGAGTCTGGGGGAGACATTTATTAAAGACAGTGAGCACACAGATAAATACGTAATCACAACTGGGATGAGGGCCCGGAAGGGAATAAAGGCCGTGCCTGGAGCCTGCAGCCCCATCTCTGCATCTCCAGCAGCTGCAGCAGCTCTCGGGACCACCTGCTGCAGGGGCTCCGGGATTGGGGAGGAAGGAGGTCGAGGGGGCCTCTGTGCTCCCCAGACACCCGGCTCCTCCCGACCTACTGGCTCCCCAGCTCGGGCTTCTGCTGAGTAAAGGTCGGAAACATATGACACCACAGTGAGGAAGGGCCTTCGGTCAGGCAGCAAGGGGTGACACTGGGGGTGTGAAGGCGACGCCTCTTTCAGATCCGCAGTGAGTGCTGATCTCCAATTACCGCAACGAGGTGGGGAGGCGCCTCACTGGGTAAAACACGATCCAGGGACCTGGATGGTGACCTGGTCAGAATTCTCTTAACCCCTGCCCTTGTCTTAATGCTTAGGATTAATTAATAGGGGGTATTACATTCTCTTTACAAATATTTCTGGGAAGACACATGAATACTTTTGTAAAAGTATTGCAGTTTTTGAAAAGTGTCCAAAAAAGTCAACTATCTCTGAAAAATAAAAGTACACCTATAAAAAGAGAACATCAATAATAGGCTCAGAGTTCATGAGCAACGTTTGACAAGATGCTCATTCTCTGGGATTTATTTTCAACTTTGTCCAGAAATATTTGCCTTCATATTACAGAATTCTTATGAGGGTGTTTGTTCTTTTAAAAATTTTATAATCTTTAAATTCTTGGACTGAAATATACTCTGTAAACTGAAAGAAAAATCTAAATTACAAAGATAGCTTGCAGTTTTTAAATATAATGAACGTGTTATTTCTCATCTGTTTTTTTCCTTCAATTTAAGTGAGTCATAGAAAATATAACATTATTGCCTCCATTTGAGTTCAAGGCTTGTTATGCAAAATTTTTTCTTCTTCTTCTTTCATCTTTTAATTCTAAACAGTATGGTTACTCTAGGTAAAAAAATGAGATCATTACTTACGTTCCCTTACTTTTAAAGGAAGTTGTCCAAATCACATTTGTTCATATGGAATTGCTCTTAGAAATTTTATTATAATATATTGTAGTCAGCAAAACAAAGATTTTAATAAAATCCAGGTGACAAATGTCTCAATATGTTTGAAATCTTTTACTTTGTCTACTTAAAGTATTAGTAGTTTGTATTAGGGAATCTTATTTATGTTTTTGAAATTCTTCTGTTTAGTCTTTCACAATTATTAAAAGTAATAGGCTATTTAAAATGTTTATAAGAAAATATTTAAAACTGTAACATGGAAAGTTCTATTTGGTTTTCCCCTTAAACTTTTTTTAAAAAGAAAAAAGTAACACCATCCAATACATTTAGGTTTGTTTTAAATAGGCTTTCCTTCAAATAAGTCTATTTGGAAATACACATTAGCTTTTGCAGTGCCCATTACAACATACTATTAGTAATAAATAGAAATATTTTATGTTAACTATAAGTGGCAAAAATCTTTACAAATTAATATATACAATGTAAGAGAAAGGTGTTCTGTCAATTTAATGATTTATTGTAATGAATTTTTTTAATTAATTTATTTATTTATTTATTTTTTTTTTTTAGCTGTGTTGGGTCTTCCCCTCTGTGCGAGGGCTTTCTCTAGTTGCGGCAAGCGGGGGCCACTCTTCATTGCAGTGCGCGGGCCTCTCACCATCGCGGCCTCTCTTGTTGGGAGCACAGGCTCCAGATGCGCAGGCTCAGTAGTTGTGGCTCATGGGCCCAGTTGCTCTGCGGCATGTGGGATCTTCCCAGACCAGGGCTCGAACCCGTGTCCCCTGCATTGGCAGGCAGATTCTCAACCACTGCACCACCAGGGAAGCCCTATTGTAATGAATTTTGATTCCAAAAAATTTCATGGAATAAATTCTTGCTTACTGGCTTATTTGGAAAGATGCTAAAAACACCTCAGCTCAAATGATCTCCCTCATTGGTGCCCCACATTTCACCATTTGCATTTAATTTCCTTCATGCTGAGCTTTGCCTCTCCTGGTGGGTTTTGTGTGGGTATTTTTTTCTTTTTTTTGTTTGTTTGTTTTGCTTTTAATGTGTTCTGTTTCTGAGAGGACAATAATTCTCCATGATGCCTTAGTGGGCTTGATCCTATCCAGCTGCTTTGCTCCCCGGAATGAGTTGCCTGGGGGCATAGGAACTCTAAAAGGAACCAGACCAAGAAGCAGGATGGCTGTAAGGCCAGCCCAGAATAAGGAGTAATGGTCACTGGTCATGTTAGGCAAATAGCAGATGTTCTGGGTGGCAAATGTGTGTCAGGGGTACATGCAAATATTTCCACGAGCCAGAGGTTTTAGCCTGAGGGCTTTCTCTGATGAATTCAGCACACTAATCAAAAGGTTTACATTGATCTAATTTATTCATTCCTTCAATGAGAAGTTGAAAATGAAAAAGACGGCTAAATGCTGACGGAAGTGGAATTAAACCCAGATTAATTTGTCCTCCACTATTGTGTGTTTCAGAGATTGGAGCACAGGGAAGTTTTGGTGGGCTTGTTGTTCCTGGTATCCCGTTCATCCCAGCCAGCAACCTCTTCTTCAGGGTGGGTTTCTTAGTGGCCGAGAGAGTCCTATACATGCCTAGGTAATTACTGTTTCTGGTTTCTTCCATTTTTAATTAATTTTATTTTTATATTTTTTTGTTTTTTATTTTTATTGAAATACAGTTGATTTACAATGTTGTGTTAGTTTCTGGTGTACAGCAAAGTGATTCAGATATATGTGTGTGTGTGTATATATATATATATATATACATATATATATATATATATTCTTTTTTAAATTCTTTTCCATTATAGGTTATTACAAGATATTGAGTATAGTTCCCTGTGCTATACAGTCAGTCCTTGTTGGTTATCTATTTTATATATAGGAGTGTATGTATTTTAATCCCAAACTCCTAATTTACACCCCCTTCCCCTTTGGTAACCATTTGTTTTCTTTGTCTGTGAGTCTATTTCTGTTTTGTAAATAAGTTCATTTGTATCATTTTTTTAGATTCCACATATAAGTGATATTATATGATATTTGTCTTTCTCTGTCTGACTTACTTCACTTAATATGATAATCTCTAGGTCCATCCATGTTGCTGCAAATGGCATTATTTCATTCTTTTTTGTGTCTGAGTAATATTCCATTGTGTATATATACCACATCTTCTTTATCCATTCATCTGCCAATGGACACTTAGGTTGCTTCTGTGTCTTGTGTTTTGTAAATAATGCTGCTGTGAACATTGGGGTGCATGTATCTTTTCAAATTATAGTTTTCTCTGAATATATGCCCAGGAGTGGGATCACTGGATCATATGGTAACACTATTTTTAGTTTTAAGGACCCTCCATACCTAAATGTAAGACTGTATACTATAAAACTCCTAGAGGATAATATAGGCAGAACACTCTTTGACATAAATCACAGCAATATTTTTTTAGATCTGTCTCCTAGAGTAATGGAAATAAAAACAAGAGTAAACAAATGAGACCTAATCAAACTTGCAAGCTTTTGCACAGCAAAGGAAACCATAAACAAAATGAAAGACAACCCACAGAATGGGAGAAATTATTTGCAAACAATGCAACCAACAAGGGATTAATTTTCAAAATATACAAACAGCTCATCCACCTTAATATCAAAAAACAAACAACCTAATCAAAATATGGGCAGAAGATCTAAATAGACATTTCTCCAAAGAAGACATTCAGATGGCCAACAAACACATGAAAACTTGCTCAACATCGCTAATTATTAGAGAAATGCAAATCAAAACTACAATAAGGGACTTCCCTGGTGGCGCAGTGGTTAAGAATCTGCCTGACAATGCAGAGAACACAGGTTCGATCTCTGGTCCGGGAAGATCCCACATGCCGCGGAGCAACTAAGCCCGTGAGCCACAACTACTGAGCCTGCACTCTAGAGCCCGTGAGTCACAACTACTGGGCCCTTGTGCCACAACTACTGAAGCTCACTTGCCTAGAGCCCGTGCTCCGCAACAAGAGAAGCCACCGCAGTGAGAAAACCGCACACCACAACAAAAAGTAGCCCCCGCTCACCGCAACTTGAAAGTCTGCATGCAGCAACGAAGACCCAACACAGCCATAAATAAATAAATAAACTACAATGAGGTATCACCTCACACCAGTCAAAATGGTCATCATCAAAAAGTCTACAAACAATAAATGCTGGAGAGGGTGTGGAGAAAAAGGAACCCTCCTACACTATTAGTGGGAATGTAAATTGGTCCTGGTCTCCTCTTTACGAGACATGCCCTCTGTCACCAACACAGATGGCTCCAGAGAGACCGTTCTTTGCCTATATGACAGTTAGATCCTTGTGGACCTAAGGTGTTTATTACCCTAGCTTTAAAAACAGCTGCAGAGGAGGTTGGATGAGATCAAGTTTACACACATTCACTCCAGTTTACAGCGCTTACTTCCAGGTGAAAGCTCACTAGCTCAATATATTGAGTGGAATATATTCAGGATTTTCGCAGCAATCATTTACCATGACTTCTTTGTCCAAGTGTCTGTGTTTATTAAACATAATTATAGTAACTTTCTAGGAATATTTGTTGATTTGCATAAAATTATTAACTATGTTAAGTAGAATGATTGTAATTAACTTCTTCCTATCTTCTTCCTTCTTTCTTTCCCTCTTTCTTTTTTATTTAATTTAAAAATGGGAAATATACTGAGAGTACATTTCAGGGGTACTCATCACACACAAAAATGATAAATATGTAAGGGGATATGTTAATTGGCTTGACTATAAAATCCATTTCACTATGTATATGTGTATTGAAGCATCATGTTGTACACCTTGAATTACACAATTTTTACTTTAAAATATATAAATAAATGAAATTTTTTCATTAATTAAAATAAAATTAAAATGGGAACAGTCTCAAGAAATCTGTCCTTGAAAAAAATTGGTTTAAAAAATATAAAGGCATTCAAACATGTGAGATTACATAATGTCAATTGGCTCTAAATATTTAAACTGTACTAGACCCTGTCTCATCTCTTGTCTTAAATGTCAGCATTCCAAGGCCACGTTTCCCTTTGGATACTTAGAAATGACCCTGAATCAAGGAATAGAGTATTTGTTCCACCTATTTTCAGTCACGTGTCCTGGAGCAAGACACAAAGCTTCTTTGGGCCAGGTTTTCTCATTTGACTAAATGATCTCTGGATTTGATTAAACAGTCTCTGAAATTATGCCATTTTAGAAATGATATATAAGAATAATCATTTTCTGAAAGTCAGTTATCAGTAACCAAAGTATCAAGAAATCATTATTTTTTTATGATTTTGAGCTAGCAATAAAACTGATCAATATCATACATTTTAATTAGAAATGGATTTCAAAATGTCAAGCCATTAAGAACCAAGTACTTGGTAGCTTTCTTGAGATGTCTCAAAATATTGTTTTCAGTTGACTAAAGGAGCAGTCAGCCCATTATTTGCTTTATAAGGCTCTAGCACAATTTGAGAAACAGTTCATTATTGCTCAATAAAAACTATTTGATAGTATTCTTTATTTTATAAGAATAAAAATTAGTCAATAATTCTAGATATTCTATATGTGCCGTCTGTTTTCCTTCCACCCTTAACCTCAAAGGTGCCCCAATACTACCCTACTCTCTGTTACACTCTGAAATCTGGATAAAGAGAATGGGAATGGTTACTTATCATTGACCACCTACTTAGCACTGTATAGTTTTAGGGTCAGAATTTCATCAGTAAAATATATGGGAATAATCTTTTATTTTGATGACAAATGCCAGTTTTATGAGTGTCCTTTCTGACTAGGCAAACATATTTATGGCTTAAATTGATCTATTACAAATTTTTTGTCCTCTTATTTTTATCTAGAATGATACATATCATTTCATGGCTCCTTTTTCCATGTTCCAGTCAAATTTCAAGTGACTAGAATTTCTTACAATTGAAGAAGTTGGACTAGTTGATGAGAGATATCAAAATAAGTAATAGATTCTGATCATTCATATGCCAGAAAAAGATAATTTATTCACTTTAGTACTAAAGAGCAAATCCTAAACTAATAGAAAACATGAATGGATTGGAATGGGGGAAAAGTAGACAGAATTAACAATGGTAGAAATAATATGTGGGATAGAAATTATTAGAATAACTGAGGATACAGAGAAACTGGATAGTCAGAGAAAGGAAAGGAAAGAAAGGAAAAACTTAAAATGACTGTAAACTTAAAAAGAAATGCTCTCTATAAACTTATAGATGCTTGAGACATGAGGAATTTAAAGAGGGACCTTCTGTTATTTTCTATTATGAGTAAAAATTTTAAATCCTATCTATTAATATGAAATTAAAATTTTAATCAAATAAGAATCTCAATAAAAATGAAGTTCCATATTTATTTCTTGAGGAATGTTACATATAATATGTGGGATCCATTCTGATGTGTTATCTGTGAGTGTGAATCTCTCGTGCTTCAGAGTCACTGGGGAAGAGAGATGGCTAACTGAGCCTGAATCTAATAGTAGCCGATGTTTTCATTGACAGGGAAGGCATTTGTGTTATCAGAAACCTAATCTAGCAAAGTAGTAAAAAGAACATTGAAATAGCTGGTAACCTTGGAAAAGCATTGAAATTTGCCAAATGACCACTTTCTGATCTATAAAATGAGAGGGTTGGCTTCCCTCAATGACTTCCAAATAGAGTTGGAGGAACATTGTGGACTGCTGGTCCATAACAGTTTTTACTGACCTATGGCCACATGGAAAATAAAGGAAGACAGTATAATGTTTTTAATAAAACTAAAGCTAAGTAGTTTTAAATTATGTAGGTTCTATTTTTTTGCTGTTAGGTTGTCCTTTCTTTTATGAAATGATAATAAAGGCAGATGGTAATTTTATTTATTAATATTTTACTTCACAAAATTAAAGGTTATTAATAATTATTAATTATTAATAACCTTACTTGACAACCCCCTGACAGTCCCCCCAGTGTTTCTTAAAACCCTAAAATTCTGGTGCCACTAAATAGGCAGTGCTGCCTTTTTTTTTTAATCTACATTTGAAAAATTTTAATGGATCTTTAAATGAGAGTTTTAATTCAGTTAACTAAAATATACGCAAGCATAATTTAGTAATCTAATATGAAGATCCATCAGAAAGGTAAGGACATTTTGAGAAATGTGAAGAAAGTGTGACTTTATTCATAATATATACACCATGAAACAGATATTTTCCATTATTTTGGTTACTTCAAACTTTAAATTCTGCTTGTTTTTCAATTAATATTTTTCATGACAGATGCTGAGTATTGACCAGTTTTTTTTTTCTGACAATATTAATAGGCTGCCCAACTACATGATACAACTGTTTTTTGCATTTAATTTAAAAGACTATGGCTCAGCATTTTAAAAATCAGGTTATGTGATTTCTAAGATTTCAACTACCTCTAAATTTCCATTGTTTTGTGAGTCAAACTAATGTCGTAGAAAATATGTGCAAGGTTCCCAAAAAGTATTTATGCAAAAGTTTTCATGTTTTGGAGAATGACTGCCTAGATCTGCTCAGTCAGCAGGATGGGCCCAGTAAGGAAAAGCAGATGCATCCCAGGAGTTGGGCGGGTGGGGCCAGGAAGGGAGGCAGTGCATCTACCATGAGGGCAAGCTCTCTCATGAGGGTGACAGAAAGTGGTCAGTAGGCATGGGTATGTGACCTCCTCTGTGAGGTATGGGGGTGTCCTCGTAAGCAACAGGAACAGGAGAAGCTTAGCAGTGCACATGGGCAAACAACAACAAGGAATATGGGTCAGGAGGAAATAGGGCCCTGGTCACAGGGAAGGTGACAAGACCCTGCTCATTAAGAAGTGATGGAACAGGCAGCTTACCATGAAAGTCTGCAGTCCATGAGAACAGGACTAATATTTTAACAGCTAATATTTTAATGAATATTTAGCATCTATATACACTCCCCAGTTCTTTGCTTGGTTGTTGGGAAAGAACAGACAGCTGAGAAACATCAGTTGAAGATATTCCATGTGGAGTAGGAGAGCTGGCAGAAACTCCTTCCCTCCTCCAGGCACTCCAGACTTTCAGATGGCAGGGACTGAAAGTCAGGCAGGACAGCCAAGTACAACACCTCACAAGCATTTCCAGAAGAATGAGATCTCCCTGGGCACAGAAAACTTAGGGCAGGCCTGAAGATCAAAGCAAACTCCCCAGGTATATAGAGAGCTGACACCCAGACTCTAAAGAGGGGAGGCATTTCCTACAGTTTGGAAAGCTGGCTGTTTGGATGTAAAGCACAAGGATAATACTGGAATTTCATGAGAGCTTACATCCAAAGTCTGCAAGAGAAAAGTCCTGATCCTATTCTCAAAACATTTGAAACTAGTGATAAACTGAATTAAACTAAAGCTTCAAGAAAACCTAGACTCAGATTAACCACAGATCATATTGACTCAGTTCTTCAATTAGCAGTCTGATACAAGAAGGACCATGATTTCTATGGAAGTAAATATTATTTACCTCAGCATCCACTATTCTAATACACAAAATGTCTAACATAAAATTTAAAATTATAGACACAAAAAGAAGCAAGAAATGTGGCCTGTGGTTAAAAGAGGAAACAGTCAATAGAAGCAAAAAAGGAGGCTATAGTATTGCCAGACCAGGATTTTTAAAAGACTGTAATAAAAATACCAAAGGCTCTAGGGGAAAGAGAGTAAAGTGAATGTGAAGAGATGAATAATTTCAGCAAACATGTCAACTATAAAAAAGAAATTTAAATGTTAGAAATAAGAAATACAATATTAGAAGAATTCACTACATACACTTTATAGCATGGACACAGTAGAGGAAAGAATGAACAAACATTGACAGGTCAATAGAAAGTTTCTAAACTGAAACACAAAAGGGGGGAAAAAAGCAGAGCACCTGAGATATTTGAGACAATAACAAACAATCCAGCATATGTGTAGTTGGAGTTCCAGAAGGACGGGAGAGTGAGAAAGGGACAGGAGAAATATTTGTAAAGATAGTGGCAGAGAATTTTTCAAAATGTATTAAAGACATTATCCCAAATATTGAAGAAGTTCAGTGAACCATAAATGATGCTAACCAGCTAGATGTCCCTATGGAACAAAATGAATTTTGACCATTATCTCACTCCTTCCACAAAAGTTAATTCATGATATATCATAGAAATAAATGTAAAACACAAAACCATAAAGCTCTTAGAAGAAAACATCATGACATATCTTCTCCACCATAAAGTTTCTTAAACAAGACACAAAATTACTAAATATAAAGAAAAAATTTTAAATTGGATCTCAACAAAATTAAATTTTTCTCATGAAAAAACACCATGAAGAAAGTAAATAAGTGAGCCATAGGTTGGAAAACATAGTCCTCGTGTACATAGTACATCATGTACACAAAAACATAGTCATCGTGTACATCTAACAAAGGATTATACCCATTAGGTATAATAAACTATGAATCAACAACAAAAAATGAACAATTTAATAAACTAGTAAATGATTTAAATGAACAAGTCCCATCAGAAGTTATATGAATGCCCTTAGTAAATAAAAAGTCCTCTATTAGTTATCAGAGAAATGCTAATTAAAAACAAATTATCAAGGGGAGGAATAAAGATGGCAGTGTGGGAAGACACAGAGTTAACATCTCCCCACAACTAGGGCACCTGCTGGCCGCTGGTGGGGGACTTTGACCCCCAAGGAGATGGGAGGAACCCCAGAGTAAACTAGTAGGACGCAGGGGGACCGAGGAGGGAGGATAAGTGGAGGCCAGACAATTTGGGCACCCCTAAGGCTGGGGAGATCAGCAGAGGTAGGCAGGAGGGGGCCTCCCAGACCACAGACCAGAGGAGCAAGAGGAGAGGAGGGAGTTTACCCCATCCACTCGAGCCCAGGAAGCCTGCTGGGCTTCCAGGTGAGGTCCCCTGCACTCTGAGACCAGGGGTGAGGGGCATGCCTGGGCCTCTTCTGTTCCTTGAGCCTAAGCCCCAACCCCACAGCTCCCAGGGCCTTTTCCAGCCCTGTGGGTCCTGAGCATTGGCCCTGCCCACCACCCAAAACTCACCCTTGCTTAGGCCCCACTCTCCACAGCCAAAGCCTTTCACACTCCCCCTCTGCCCTTTCTTTTTTTTTTCTTTTCCCTTGTCCTCTTTTTTAATACTATGGTACTGATGTACCTTCTGGTTGTTAATTCACCTATATTTGTACTTTTACATTCTTTCTAACATATCTGTTGGTTTCCTAGTATAATGTTATTTTTTAATCTGTTATTTTTCTCTCTTTTTTTTTTTTTTTTTTTCCTGCCCCACGTGGCTTGTGGGATCTTGATTCACAAGCCTGGGGTGGGGCGGAAACTACTGCAGTGGAAGCTCCAAGTCCGAACAACTGGACAAACAGAGAACCTCAGACCCCAGGGAATATTCATCAGAGTGAGGTCTCACCGTGTTCCTCATCTCAGCACCAAGACCCAGATCTACCCAATAGCCTACAAACTCCAGTGTTGGGATCCTCAGGCCAAACAACCAGTAAAACAGGAATACAATCCCACTCATAAAAAAAAGGGGGGGATGGCAAAAAAATATGTCACAGATGAAGGAGCAAGGTAAAAACCTACAAGACCAAATAAATGAAGATGAAATAGGCAATCAACCTGAAAAAGAATTCAGAGTAATGATAGTAAAGATGATCCAAAATATCAGAAATAAAATGGAAGCACGGATGGAGAAAATATAATAAATAATTAACAAAGATCTAGAAGAACTAAACAAACAAACAGAGATGAACACAATAACTAAAATGAAAAATACACTAGAAGGAATCAGAACAGAATAACTGAGGCAGAAGAACGAATAAGTGATCTGGAAGACAAAATGGTGGATAACTGCCAAGGAGCGGAATAAAGAAAAAAGAATAAAAAGAAATGAACACAATCTCAGAGACCTCTGGGACAATACTAAATGCACCAACTTTCGAATTAGAGGGGTCCCAGAAGAAGAAGAGAAAAGAAAGGGTCGAGAAAATATTTGAAGAGATTATAGTTGAAAAATTCCCTAACATGGGAGAGGAAATAGTCACCCAAATCCAGGAAGCACAGAGAGTCCCATACAGGATACACTTTAGGAAAAACACACCAAGACACATATTAATGAAACTAACAAAAATTAAATTCAAAGGAAAAATATTAAAAGCAGCAAGGGAAAAACAAAAAATAACATACGGGGGGGCGCTGGGCAAGATGGCGGAAGAGTAAGACGCGGAGATCACCTTCCTCCCACAGATACATTAGAAATACATCTACACGTGGAACTGCTCCTACAGAACACCCACTGAACGCTGGCAGAAGACGTCAGACCTCCCAAAAGGCAAGAAACTCCCCATGTACTTGGGTAGGGCAAAAGAAAAAAGAAATAACAGAGACAAAGAATAGGGACGGGACCTGCACCAGTGGGAGGGAGCTGTGAAGGAGGAAAGGTTTCCACACACTAGGAAGCCCCTTCACGGGCAGAGACTGCGGGTGGCAGAGGGGGGAAGCTTCGGAGCCACGGAGGAGAGTGCAGCCACAGGGGTGAGGAGGGCAAAGCGAAGAGATTCCCGCACAGATGCTCGGCACCAAGCAGCACTCACCAGCCCGAGAGGCTTGTCTGCTCACCCGCCGGGGCGGGCGGGGGCTGGGAGCTGAGGCTCGGGCTTCAGTCGGATTGCAGGGAGAGGACTGGGGTTGGCGGTGTGAACACAGCCTGAAGGGGTTAGCGCGCCACAGCTAGCCGGGAGGGAGTCCGGGAAAAGGTCTGCAGCTGCCGAAGAGGCAAGAGACTTTTTCTTCCCTCTTTGTTTCCTGGTGCACGAGGAGAGGGGATTCAGAGTGCCGCCTAAACGAGCTCCAGAGACGTGCATGAGCCGTGGCTATCAGTGCAGACCCCAGTGACGGGCATAAGACTCTGAGGCTGCTGCTGCCGCCACCAAGAAGCCTGTGTACAAGCACAGGTCACTATCCACACCGCCCCTCCCGGGAGCCTGTGCAGCCTGCCACTGCCAGGCTCCCGTGATCCAGGGACAACTTCCCCGGAAGAACAAATGGCGCGCCTCAGGCTGCTGCAACGTCACGCCGGCCTCTGCCGCAGCAGGCTGGCCCCGCATCCGTACCCCTCCCTTCCCCCAGCCACAGTGAGCCAGAGCCCCCGAAGCAGCTGCTCCTTTAACACCGTCCTGTCTGAGCGAAGAACAGACACCCTCAAGCGACCTACACGCAGAGGTGGGTCCAAATCCAAAGCTGAACCCCGGGAGCTGTACGAACAAAGAAGAGAAAGGGAAATTTCTCCCCGCAGCCTCAGAAGCAGCGGATTAAAGCTCCACAAACAACTTGATATACCTGCATCTGTTGAATACATGAATAGACAACGAATCATCCCAAATTCAGGAGGTGGACTTTGGAAGCAGGATATATTAATTTTTCCCCTTTTCCTTTTTTTGTGAATGTATATGTGTATGCTTCTCGGTGAGATTTTGTCTGTATAGCTTTGCTTTCACCATTTGTCCTAGGGTTTGGTCTGTCTGCTTTTTTTTTTTTTTTTTTACTTAACAAATTTCTTTTCTTAATAAATTTTTTCTTAATAATTTTTTCCTTATTTTTTATTTTAAAAAACTAAAAAATTTTTTTTCTTAATAATTTTTTTATTTTTTATTTTAAAAAATTAATAAATTTATTTTAAAAAATTAAAAAAATTTTTTTTCTTAATAATTTTTTTCTTATTTTTTATTATAATTGCTTTATTTTATTTTATTTTATCCTCTTGCTTTCTTTCTTTCTCCTTTTTCTCCCTTTTATTCTGAGCCATGTGGATGAAAGGCTCTTGGTGTTCCAGCCAAGCATCAGGGCTGTGCCTCTGAGGTGGGAGAGCCAACTTCAGGACACTGATCCACAAAAGACCTCCCAGCTCCACGTAATACCAAACGGCAAAAATCTCTCAGAGATCTCCATCTCAACATCAAGACCCAGCTTCACTCAATGACCAGCAAGCTACAGTGCTGGACACCCTATGCCAAACAACTAGCAAGACAGGAACACAGCCCCATCCATTAGCAGAGCTGCTGCCTAAAATCATAATAAGGCCACAGACACCCCAAAATACAACACCAGACGTGGACGTGCACACCAGAAAGACAAGATCCAGCCTCATCCACCAGAACGCAGGCACTAGTTCCCTCCACCAGGAAGCCTACACAACTCACTGAACCAACCTTAGCCACTGGGGACAGATACCAAAAACAACGGGAACTACGAACCTGCAGCCAGTGAAAAAGAGACCCCAAACACAGTAAGATAAGCAAAATGAGATGACAGAAAAACACACAGCAGATGAAGGAGCAGGGTCAAAACACACCAGACCAAACAAATGAAGAGAAAATAGGTAGTCTACCTGAAAAAGAATTCAGAATAATGATAGTAAGGATGATCCAAAATCTTGGAAATAGAATAGACAAAATGCAAGAAACATTTAACAAGGACGTAGAAGAACTAAAGAGGAACCAAGCAACGATGAAAAACACAATAAATGAAATTAAAAATTCTCTAGAAGGGATCAATAGCAGAATAACTGAGGCAGAAGAACGGGTAAGTGACCTGGAAGATAAAATAGTGGAAATAACTACTGCAGAGCAGAATAAAGAAAAAAGACTGAAAAGAACTGAGGACAGTCTCAGAGACCTCTGGGACAAGATTAAATGCACCAACATTCGAATTATAGGGGTCCCAGAGGAAGAAGAGAAAAAGAACGGGACTGAGAAAAAATTTGAAGAGATTATAGTTGAAAACTTCCTTAATATGGGAAAGAAAATAGTTAATCAAGTCCTGGAAGCACAGAGAGTCCCATACAGGATAAATCCAAGGAAAAACATGCCAAGACACGTATTAATCAAACTATCAAAAATTAAATATAAAGAAAACATTAAAAGCAGCAAGGGAAAAACAACAAATACCACACAAGGGAATCCCCATAAGGTTAACAGCTGATCAATCAGCAGAAACTCTGCAAGCCAGAAGGGAGTGGCAGGATATACTTAAAGTGATGAAGGAGAAAAACCTACAACCAAGATTACTCTACCCAGCAAGGATCTCATTCAGATTTGATGGAGAAATTAAAACCTTTACAGACAAGCAAAAGCTGAGAGAGTTCAGCACCACCAAACCAGCTTTACAAGAAATGCCAAAGGAACTTCTCTAGGCAAGAAACACAAGAGAAGGAAAACACCTACAATGACAAACCCAAAACATTTAAGAAAATGGTAATAGGAACATACATATTGATAATTACCTTAAATGTAAATGGATTAAATGCTCCCACCAAAAGACACAGGCTGGCTGAATGGATACAAAAACAAGACCCATATATATGCTGTCTACAACAGACCCACTTCAGACCTAGAGACACATACAGACTGAAAGTGAGGGGATGGAAAAAGATATTCCATGCAAATGGAAATCAAAAGAAAGCTGGAGTAGCGATTCTCATATCGGACAAAATAGACTTTAAAATAAAGACTATTACAAGAGACAAAGAAGGACACTATATAATGATCAAGGGATCGATCCAAGAAGAAGATATAACAATGGTAAATATTAATGCACCCAACATAGGAGCACCTCAATACATAAGGCAAATACTAACAGCCATAAAAGGGGAAATCGACAGTAACACAATCATAGTAGGGGATTTTAACACCCCACTTTCACCAATGGACAGATCATCCAAAATGAAAATAAATAAGGAAACACAAGCTTTAAGTGATACATTAAACAAGATGGACTTAATTGATATTTATAGGACATTCCACCCCAAAACAACAGAATACACATTTTTCTCAAGTGCTCATGGAACATTCTCCAGGATAGATCATATCTTGGGTCACAAATCAAGCCTTGGTAAATTTAAGAAAATTGAAATTGTATCAAGTATCTTTTTCAACCACAATGTTATGAGACTAGACATCAATTACAGGAAAAGATCTGTAAAAAATACAAACACATGGAGGCTACACAATACACTACTTAATAACAAAGTGATCACCGAAGAAATCAAAGGAGAAGTCAAAACACACCTAGAAACAAATGACAATGGAGACACGACGACCCAAAACCTATGGGATGCAGCAAAAACAGTTCTAAGAGGGCAGTTTATAGCAATAAAAACCTACCTAAAGAAACAGGAAACATCTCAAATAAACAACCTAACCTTGCACCTAAAGCAAATAGAGAAAGAAGAACAAAAAAACCCCTAAGTTAGCAGAAGGAAAGAAATCATAAAGATCAGATCAGAAATAAATGAAAAAGAAATGAAGGAAACAATAGCAAAGATCAGTAAAACTAAAAGCTGGTTATTTGAGAAGATAAACAAAATTGATAAACCATTAGCCAGACTCAAGAAAAAAAGGGAGAAGACTCAAATCAATAGAATTAGAAATGAAAAAGGAGAAGTAACAACTGACACTGCAGAAATACAAAAGATCATGAGAGATTACTACAAGCAACTCTATGCCAATAAAATGGACAACCTGGAAGAAATGGACAAATTCTTAGAAATGCACAACCTGTCGAGACTGAACCAGGAAGAAATAGAAAATATGAACAGACCAATCACAAGCACTGAAATTGAAACTGTGATTAAAAATCTTCCAACAAACAAAAGCCCAGGACCAGACGGCTTCACAGGTGAACTCTATCAAACATTTAGAGAAGAGCTAACACTTATCCTTCTCAAACTCTTCCAAAATATTGCAGAGAGAAGAACACTCCCCAACTCATTCTACGAGGCCACCATCACCCTGATACCAAAACCAGACAATGATGTCACAAAGAAAGAAGACTACAGGCCAATATTACTGATGAACATAGATGCAAAAATCCTCAACAAAATACTAGCAAACAGAATCCAACAGCACATTAAAAGGATCATACACCATGATCAAGTGGGGTTTATTCCAGGAATGCAAAGATTCTTCAATATACGCAAATCAATCAACATGATACACCATATTAACAAATTGAAGGAGAAAAACCATATGATCATCTCAATCGATGCAGAGAAAGCTTTCAACAAAATTCAACACCCATTTATGATAAAAGCCCTGCAGAAAGTAGGCATAGAGGGAACTTTCCTCAACATAATAAAGGCCATATATGACAAACCCACAGCCAACATCATCCTCAGTGGTGAAAAACTGAAACCATTTCCACTAACATCAGGAACAAGACAAGGTTGCCCACTCTCACCACTAGTATTCAACATAGTTTTGGAAGCGTTAGCCACAGCAATCAGAGAAGAAAAAGAAATAAAAGGAATCCAAATCAGAAAAGAAGAAGTAAAGCTGTCATTGTTTGCAGATGACATGATACTATACATAGAGAATCCTAAATATGCTACCAGAAAACTACTAGAGCTAATCAATGAATTTGGTCAAGTAGCAGGATACAAAATTAATGCACAGAAATCTCTTGCATTCCTATACACTAATGATGAAAAATCTGAAAGTGAAATAATGAAATCACTCCCATTTACCATTGCAACAAAAAGAATAAAATATCTAGGAATAAACCTACCTAAGGAGACAATAGACCTGTATGCAGAAAATTATAAGACACTGATGAAAGAAATTAAAGATGATACCAACAGATAGAGAGATATACCATGTTCTTGGATTGGAAGAATCAACATCGTGAAAATGACTATACTACCCAAAGCAATCTACAGATTCAATGCAATCCCTATCAAACTACCACTGGCATTTTTCACAGAACTAGAACAAAAATTTTCACAATTTGTATGGAAACACAAAAGACCCCGAATAGCCAAAGCAATCTTGAGAAAGAAAAATGGAGCTGGAGGAATCAGGCTCCCTGACTTCAGGCTATACTACAAAGCTACAGTAATCAAGACAGTATGGTACTGGCACCAAAACAGAAACATAGATCAATGGAACAGGATAGAAAGCCCAGAGATAAACCCACACACATATGGTCACCTTATCTTTGATAAAGGAGGCAAGCATATACAGTGGAGAAAAGACAGCCTCTTCAATAAGTGGTGCTGGGAAAACTGGACAGGTACATGTAAAAGTATGAAATTAGAACACTCCTTAACACCATACACAAAAATAAACTCAAAATGGATTAAAGACCTAAATGTAAGGCCAGACACTATCAAACTCTTAGAGGAAAACATAGGCAGAGCACTCTATGACATAAATCATAGTAAGATCCTTTTTGACCCAGCTCCTAGAGAAATGGAAATAAAAACACAAATAAACAAATGGGACCTAATGAAACTTAAAAGCTTTTGCACAGCAAAGGAAACCATAAACAAGACCAAAAGACAACCCTCAGAATGGGAGAAAATATTTGCAAATGAAGCAACTGACAAAGGATTAATCTCCAAGATTTACAAGTAGCTCATGCAGCTCAATAACAAAAAAAAACCCAATCCAAAAATGGGCAGAAGACCTAAATAGACATTTCTCCAAAGAAGACATACAGATTGCCAACAAACACATGAAAGAATGCTCAACATCATTAATCATTAGAGAAATGCAAATCAAAACTACAATGAGATATCATCTCACACCGGTCAGAATGGCCATCATCAATAAATCTAGAAACAATAAATGCTGGAGAGGGTGTGGAGAAAAGGGAACACTCTTGCACGGTTGGTGGGAATGTAAATTGATACAGCCACTATGGAGAACAGTATGGAGGTTCCTTTAAAAACTAAAGATAGAACTGCCATACGACCCAGCAATCCCACTACTGGGCATATACCCTGAGAAAACCATAGTTCAAAAAGAGTCATGTACCAAAATGTTCATTGCAGCTCTATTTACAATAGCCAGGACATGGAAGCAACCTAAGTGTCCATCATTGGATGAATGGATAAAGAAGATGTGGCACATATGTACAATGGAATATTACTCAGCCATAAAAAGAAATGAAATTGAGTTATTTGTAGTGAGGTGGATGGAGTTAGAGTCTGTCATACAGAGTGAAGTAAGTCAGAAAGAAAAAAACAAATACAGTATGCTAACACATATATATGGAATCTAAGGGAAAAAAAAAAAGGTCACGAAGAACCTAGTGACAAGACAGGAATAAAGACACAGACCTATTAGAGAATGGACTTGAGGATATGGGGAGGGGGAAGGGTAAGATGTGACAAAGTGAGAGAGCGGCATGGACATATATACACTACCAAACGTAAAATAGATAGCTACTGGGAAGCAACCACATAGCACAGGGAGATCAGCTCTGTGCTTTGTGACCACCTAGAGGGGTGGGATAGGGAGGGTGGGAGGGAGGGAGTTGCAAGAGGGAAGAGATATGGGAACATATGTATATGTATAACTGATTCACTTTGTTATAAAGCAGAAACTAACACACCATAGTAAAGCAATTATACTCAATAAAGATGATAAAAAAAAAAAAAGAATGGAACTCGTTCATATGTAGGGGACTTACTATACTGAAATAACTCAAACTGATCAATTTTTCCTCCACAGTCTTCAAAATACCAAGAAAGACATAAAATAAAATATCTTTTCTCTTATATCCAGTTTGTCGACTCTCTGAAACTTGCTTATGAGTGTCCACGGACCACAGGTTAAGAACCCTTGGCCTCGATCAGGAGGAGAGACTAGGACTGGGGCCATGTCCCTGCCACCTTGGAGGCCTGGTTATTTTTCCTTAGGAGAAAGCTGATGGGCTTCTGAGGTAGTTGATCTCACTATAGCTTAAGGGCAACAAATAGCACTTCAGACCAGGAGTTGGCAAACTACCATCTTTGGGTCAAATCCAGTCCTCCACCTACTTTTGTAAGTGAAATTTTATGGGAACACACCCATGCCCCTTTGTTGATATTTTCTCTATGGCTGCTTTCATGCTATAATGGCTGAGTTGAGTGACAGAGATCATATGACCTGCAGAGCCAACAACTTTTACTCTCTGGCCCTTTATATAAAGTTTTCCAATCCCTTGCTAAATTATCCTCTCCCTCTACAGGCAGCACACTCCTCTTCGCTGTTCTCTGAATTCCTGAGCCAGGGAGAGCAGCAGACCTACCACAGTGAATATAAGCCCTGCAAGAGCGAAGTCCTAATCAGCTGGTTTCCCTGGGGTGCGTCCTTCACGTCACGCATTGGCTCAGAAACTCAAGACTGATTTTGCTCAAGTATAGGAGATAGTTAAATGTAACATCTTAAAACCTTGAAGCTGTGTTCAAATTCCTACTCAGCTAGCTACTTCCTAGGTCTGTGACCTTGGGAAAAAAAGCTTTACTTCTCTGTGCTTCAGATTCTTTATCTTTAAAATGAAGACGACAATGATACCGCCCACTTGACAGGGTCATTGATAGAATTAAACAAGTGAATCCATGGAAAAGTTATGTTTAGCCCAGAGCTTGATTTATAATTAAGTACTGTCTAAGAACTAGCTCTTTTAAGTGTAGTCATTGTCAAAGCTAGAAGTCAGGTCAAAGAGGGCCCAGAATTTAGAGAGGAACAAATTAATGCCTTTCAGCCTCTAGCTGAACACTACTTTGTTTTAATTTAATTTTTTTTAATTTATGTTTACTTTCTCAGGGATGTCCTGCTCCACTGTCCAGTAATGTTGAAAGAATAGCTTAATATTTTTAAAACTTGAAGATACAGTTGACAGAACTTGTCTTTCTATCATCTTTACAGTTCTACAACAAAGTGTTGTAAGAAATGGGAATGAAGATTCTAAGTTAAAAGGAAGGGTTTAACTGTAATCTTGACTTGCTGTAATTATAATAACAATTTTGGATCTACCAAAATAATTTATGATCTTTACATTTCCTTGTGGAAAAAATATGCCAATAACTGCATATTTCAATTAAAATACTTACAAGTACTAACTTAGGGCATCAAGAAAGCAAACACAGAAGTCTGACTCTGGAGAGAGAAGATATCTTGGAAGCTGCAGGTATATGGAATGTTTTGCATCTATCTCATTTTTATATTTTTTTGGTTCATTGTAAAACTGAAGATGGGAAAAGAGTAGCAGAAAATGTTACAGAAGGAGTTTACAGTAGAATACGATGGAAAAGCAGTGTTCTTGGGGTTAACTCCACCCACCTTTACTTGGCTATTATAAATATCACTGCCTCTTGCCATCACAGACCAATGCTCCGATCAGGTCACACTTCCACAGAACCATTGTGTATTCCTCATTTGAAACATAAATCAGAGTAACTATGCTAACTGAATGAGAAGTAAAGGATCAATTCCAGTAAGAAGGCATCCATATCAGTGCAGTAATCGAAATGCTTAACACATTAAGAAGACGATGGTCTCCTAGCCTATGCTGTCTTTTCAACCTACATCTTACCAAGCACTCTTCACATTTAGATAGATAGAATTTTTCTGGATAGAAAACAACAGAAATTTTTTCTTTCACAGTTCTGGAGACCAGAAGTCTGAAATAAAGCAGGAGCAGGTCTGATTCCTTCTGGAGGCTCTGAGGGACCATTCATTTCATACCTTTCTACTACCTTCTGGTGGCTGCTGACAATCCTTGGGGTTTTTTTGTTTGTAGCTGTGTAACTGCAAATCGGCCTTCATCTCCACGTGGCCTTCTCCTCTGTGTCTCCTCTTCTTCTTGTAAGGACACTTCTCATTGAATTAGGACTCACTTGGATAATCCTGGGTGATCTCATTTCAAGATGACTTAATTACATCTACAAAGACTCTTTTTTCCAAATAAGGTCATATTCACAGTTTCTGCGTAGACTTATCTTTTGGGAGGCCACCATTCAATCCACTACAACTATTAAGTGAAAACATGTTATCCTGGAGAAATTACAGCTGCCCAGAAACTAGGCCATCATCAGTAATTTCTTCTTCTAGCCCTTTCCAGCTTCCTATTTGATCACTCATCTCCTATCTAATCAACAGGGGGTACAGGCAATCTTATCCCAAACAGATCTCAGGCAATCTTTTTAAAATTTTTCCCCATGGTCATTCTTGTAGTTAAGTGGGGAAGCAGGGACTGAACCAAAGTACTTGGGTTGAAATCCCAGCTTTGCCACTTATCAGCTGTGTGACCTTGGGTAAGTTACCCAACCTCTCTGTTCATCAGTTTCTCATGTGTAATTTGGGGGTAATAAGGTTATAAGGATTAAAGGAATTAATATATGTAAAGTGCTTAGAACAGCCTCTGACACATAATAGCTATTCATGAGTGCTAGCTGCTATTCTTATTTTATTGTAAAGTCAAAAAATTTAATCTCTTTAAATGAAAAACCTAGTCCTAGTCATTTTTATTTTAAAGTCACTTTATATCAACTTTAAAGCCCAAACCTAAGTTTAATAAGAAAGGAAGGAAGGAAAGAAGGAAGGAGGGAAGGAGAGAAGGAGGGAAGGGAGGGAGGGAAGGAGGGAAGGGAGGGAGGGAGGAAGGGAAGGAGGGAGGGAGGGAAGGGAGAGAAGGAAGGAGGGAGGGAAGGGAGAGAGGGGAGGAAGGGAGGGAGGGAGGAAGGAAAGAAGGAAGGAGGGAAGGAGGGAAGGGAGGGACGGGAGGGAGGAAGGAAGGAAGGAAGGAAAGAAGGAAGGAAAAGGGGGAGGGGGGAGGAGAGAGCTGACTGAACATACAGGGTTTTTCTCTAAGGAATCGTCTATCACCAAGTCTTGTCACTTCTGATTCTTGAATATTTCCTGAATCCTTCCACTTCTCTCTATACCTGCTGCTGTAGTTCTGGTCCTTAGCCTTCTCTCTCCTTCCCTACTGAAACAACTCCCAGAGAAATCATTCTAAAATATTAAACTGTTGGTCTCACTTCTCTGTTTAAAACATTCTGTTACCGAACCAAACTTTGGTCCACTCATCTGCGTGCAGTAAAGCCAATCTACTGACACTGGGTTGTGGTGAAGGAAAGTGCAGTGTTTACTGCAGGTGCCAGACAAGGAATTCGGCTCTTTTGAGCATTAGTCACCAGGTTCTTTCTTGGCACATAGCAGGCCCTGCATATATAGTGAACTACTCAGATTTTCAAATGCTTGAAAATTAATTTGTCCAGGACCTTCTCATTTCTGGGACTTCCCCCTGTTAATGATTCTGCTCTCGTCTGCACAGACCTCGACCTTTTCCTCTCCTTCCATTCACTCGGAACTGATTGTCTTGTTGGCCAGACCAGGCATATGATAATTCTCTCAAGCAAGTGGACTTTACTACCCACCATTGTGGAGTAATTCAGGAGCTTTCCAAGTCCCCATGCACACCCCTGGGTCTGGAGTGTGTCTTTCTTCCAACAGGCACCTGAGAGAACTGTGCAGGGGAAGGAGGAAGCGGTGATTTTGCAGGCTGGAAGGGGATGGGAGAGAGTCTTAGACACAAGCCGGCTGCATGGCTTCCCACACTGAAGGAAACGAGACTGGTGGGAAAGACTAAGCGGAAGAGGCAGAGAATAAAGGGGCACCACACAGTGTATTACGTCTCATGCTTTGTAGAGGAGGTTGTGGTTATGGGTTATTCTCCTTTTATGAAAATCACTAATCTTCTCTTTCTTTGGTTCTTTATCATGCTCACAAAGATCAACTTAGGCGATTTCATCAAATCTCTGTGATTAAAAAGCCTGCCCCTTGTAGATGGATAGACATGAAAGGAAGAAAGGGTTTACTTAATGCTGGCTCCCTTAGCAGGATGAGTGCCTGTCATTGTCCTCTGCAGCATGTAGCTTTGCAGGAGCCCCAGTGTCACCTCACCTTCTGCCCACCGCACCCTAAATTAGGAAACCCAGACTGGCCTGATAATTGAGAACTGCATGATTCCCTGGTTGTGTGATGTGTCCTCAGGATGCATGATGGGCCCTGCTGTGCTCCCAGAGATGCCTCAGGTGAGATGACAGAGCTGTGCTCAGGCTCCAGGTGTGTCTCTGGCACATACAAACCCTTAATTACATGCTAAGGGCATTTTGTTCATATGCAGGTAACATGTTTGTTCAAATACGCACACCTGCCTTCTTCATCATTTTCCATATATGCATGTTTAGTATCTCATATAATTCACAAATTCTAACCATTAGATAGAGAAAAACCACAAACTGATAGAAGTCTAAGTTCAAGTACATTCCAAAAGATCTACATTTTCTACTCCCCTCTTCCACATTTTGTGATTTTGATGTCATATTTTACATCTTCGTGTTTATCCCTTAACTGTTCATTGTAGTTAAAATTGATTTTACAGTTTTTGTTTTTTAATCTTCATACTAGCTTATTTAAGTGGTTGATCCACAGCATTTACTATGTATTTGCCTTTACTAGTAGGATTTTTCATTTCCTATAAATTCTTACTTCTCATTGCAGCCTTTTCTTTTCCACTTAGAGAAGACCCTTTAAACACTGCTTATAGGGTCGGTTCAGTTTGATGAACTCTTAGCTTTTGCTTGTCTGAGAAGTTCTTTATCTCTCCTTCCATTCTGAATGACAAATGATAAACTTGCTGAGTAGAGTATCCTAGGTTGTGGGGGTCTCCTTCTCAGCACTTTAAATATATCATTACACTCCCTTCTGGCCCGCAAAGTTTCTGCAGAAAAATCAGCTGATAGCCTTTTTTGGCTTCCCTTGTATGTGACTGTTTTTTTCTTGCTGCCTTTAGAATTCTCTCTTTATCTTTAACTTTTGCCATTTTAATTATGATATGTCTTGGTGTGGGTCTCTTTGTGTTCATCTTCTTTGGGACTTTTTTTGTACTTCCTGTACCTGGAAATCTGTTTCCTTCTACAGGATCAGTAAGTTTTCAGCCATAATTTCATGAATGCATTTCAGACCCCATTCTCACTGTCCTTTCCTTCTGAGACCCCCTATAATGCAAATGTTAGTACTCTTGATGTTGTCCCAGAGGTCCCTTAAACTGTCATTTTTTTATTTGTTTTTATTTTCACTGTTCTGATTGGGTGATTTCCATTATTCCACCTTCCAGACCACATATGCGTTCTTCTGTATCACCTGGTCTATGATTAATTCCTTCTTTTTATATTTTATAGTTCCTTGTTAAAATTCTCACTGTATTCCTCTATTGTTTTCCCAAGTTCAATTAGCATTTTTTTTTAAAAATAGGTCTTTATTGGAGTATACTTGCTTCACATACTGTGTTAGTTTCTGTTGCACAACAAAGCGAATCAGCCATATGCATACACATGTCCCCATATACCCTCCCTCTTGAGCCTCCCTCCCATCCTCCCTATTCCACCACTCTAGGTGGTCACAAAGCACAAAGCCAATTTCCCTGTGCTATGCTGCTGCTTCCCACCAGCCAACTATTTTACATTCCATAGTGTATATATGTCAATGCTACTCTCTCTTTGCTCCAGCTTCGCCCTTCCACCCCATGTCCTAAAGTCCATTTTCTATGTCTACCTCTTTATTCCTGCCCTGCAACTAGGTTCATCAGTACCACTTTTTTTTTTAGATTCCATACATATGTGTTAGCATACGGTATTTGTTTTTCTCTTTCTGACTTACTTCACTCTGTATGACAGATTCTAGGTCCATCCACCTCACTGCAAATAACTCAATTTCGTTTCTTTTTATGGCTGAGTAATATTCTATTGTATATATGTGCCACATCTTCTTTATCCAGTCATCTGTTAATGGACATTTACGTTGCTTCCATGTCCTGGCTATTGTAAATAGTGCTGCAATGAACACTGTGGTACATGACTCTTTTTGAATTATGGTTTTCTCAGGGTATATGCCCAGTAGTGGGATTGCTGGGTCATATGGTAGTTCTATTTTTAGTTTTTTATGGAAACTTTATGGAAACTTCATACTGATTTCTATAATGGTTGTATCAATTTACATTCCCACCAAAACTGCAAGAGGGTTCCCTTTTCACCACACCCTTTCCAGCATTTGTTTCTAGATTTTTTGATAATGCCCATTCTGACCGGTGAGAGGTGATACCTCATTTTGATTTGCATTTCTCTAATAATTAGTGATGCTGAGCATCTTTTCATGTGTCTCTTGGCCATCTGTATGTGCTCCTTGGTGAAATGTCTGTTTAGGTCTTCCGTCCATTTTTTAACTGGATTGTTTGCTTTTTTGATATTGCGCTCCATGAGCTATTTGTATATTTTGGAGATTAATCCTTTGTCTGTTGTTTCATTTGCAAATATTTTCTCCCATTCTGAGGGTTGTCTTTTTGTCTTGTTTATGGCTTCCTTTGCTGTGTAAAAGCTTTTAAGTTTCATTAAGTCCCATTTGTTTATTTTTGTTTTTATTTCTGTTACTCTAGGAGGTGGGTCAAAAAAGATCTTGCTGTGGTTTATGTCAAAGAGTGTTTTTCCTATGTTTTCCTCTAAGAGTTTCATAGTGTCTAGTCTTACATTAAAGTCTTTAATCCATTTGGAGTTTTTTCTGTATGGTGTTAGGTAGTGTTCTAATTTCATTATTTTACATGTAGCTGTCCAGTTTTCCCAGCACCACTTGTTGAAGGGGCTCTCTTTTCTCCATTGTATGTTTTTGCCTCCTTTGTCGTAAATTAGGTGTCCATATGCGTGTGGGTTTATCTCTGGGCATTCTATCTTGTACCATTGATCTATATTTCTGTTTTTGTGCCGGTACCATACTGTCTTGATTACTGTAGCTTTGTGGTATAGTTTGGAAGTCAGGGAGCTTGATTCCTCCAACTCCGTTTTTCCTTCTCAAGATTGCTTTGGCTATTCGGAGTCTTTTGTGTTCCCATATGAATTACAAGATTTTTTGTTCTAATTCTGTGAAAAATGCCATTGGTAGTTTGATAGGGATTGCACTGAATCTGTAGATTGCTTTGGGCAGTTTAGTCATTTTCACAATATTGATTCTTTCAATCCAAGAAAGTGGTATATTTCTCCATCTGTTTATGTCATCTTTTATTTCTTTCATCAGTGTTTTATAGTTTTCTGAGTACAGGTCTTTTGCCTCCTTAGGTAGGTTTATTCCTAGGTATTTTATGCTTTTTGTTGCAGTGGTAAATGGGAGTGTTTCCTTAATTTCCCTTTCTGATCTTTCATTGTTGGTGTATAGGAATGCAAGAGATTTCTGTGCATTAATTTTGTATCCTGCAACCTTACCAAATTCATTGATTAGTTCTAGTAGTTTTCTGGTGGCATCTTTAGGATTTTCTATGTATAGTGTCATGTCTTCAGCAAACAGTGACAATTTTACTTCTTCTTTTCCAATTTGTATTCCTTTTATTTCTTTTTCTTCTCTGATTGCTGTGGCTTGGACTTCCAATGCTATGTTGATTAAGAGTGGCGAGAGTGGACGTCCTTGTCTTGTTCCTGATCCTAGTGGAAATGCTTTCAGTTTTTCACCATTGAGTATGAGGCTTGCTGTGGATTTGTCATATATGGCCTTTATTATTTTGAGGTAGGTTCCCTCTATGCCCATTTTCTGGAGAGTTTTTATCATAAATTGGTGTTGAATTTTGTCAAAAGGTTTTTCTTCATCTATTGAGATGATCATATGGTTTTTATTCCTTAATTTGTTAATATGGTGTATCACATTGATTAATTTGCATATATTGAAGAATCCTTGCATCCCTGGGATAATCCCACTTGATCATGGTGTGTGATCCTTTTAATGTGCTATTGGATTCTGCTTGCTAGTATTTTATTGAGGATTTTTGCATCTATGTTCATCAGTGATATTGGTCTTTAATTTTCTTTTCTTGTGATATCTTTTTCTGGTTTTGGTATCAGGGTGATGGTGGCTTCATAGAATAAATTTGGGAGTGTTTCTCCCTCTGCAATTTTTTGGAAGAGTTTGAGAAGGATCAGTGTTAGCTCTTCTCTAAATGTTTGATAGAATTCACCTGTGAAGCCATCTGGTTCCAGGCTTTTGTTTGCTGGAAGATTTTTAATTACGGTTTCAATTTCAATACTTGTGATAGGTCTGTTTATATTTTCTAATTCTTCCTGGTTCAGTCTTGGAAAGTTTTACCTTTCCAAGAATTTGTCCATTTCTTCCAGGTTGTCCATTTTATTGGCATATAGTTGTTGGTAGTAGTCTCTTATAATCCTTTGTATTTCTGCAGTGTCAGTTGTGATTTCTCCTTTTTCATTTCTAATTTTATTGATTTGCGTCCTCACTTTTTTTCTTGATGAATCTGGCTAAGGGTTATCAATTTTGTTTATCTTCTCAAAGAACCAGCTTTTAGATTTATTTAATTTATCTTTGCTATCATTTTCTTTGTTTCTATTTCATTTATTTCTGCTCTGATCTTTATGATTTCTTTCCTTCTACTGATTTTGGGTTTTCTTTGTTCTTCTTTCTCTAGTTGTTTTAAGTGTGGGGTTAGATTGTTTATTTGAGATTTTTCTTGTTTTTTGAGATGAGATTGTATTGCTATAAACTTCCCTCTTAGAACTGCTTTTGCTGTGTCCCATAGGTTTTGGGTGGTTGTGTTTTCGTTGTGATTTGTTTCTATGTATTTTTTTATTTCTTCTTTGATTTCTTCAGTGATCTCTTGATTATTTTGTAGCACACTGTTTAGCTTCCATGTATTTCTGTTTTTTACAGCTTTTTTCCTGTAACTGATTTCCAATCTCATAGCATTGTGGTCAGAAAAGATACTTGATACGATTTCAATTTTCTTAAATTTACCAAGTCTTGATTTGTGACCCAAGATGTGATCTATCCTGGAGAATGTTCCATGTGCACTTGAGAAGAAAGTGTATCCTGCCAATTTTGGGTGGAATGTTCTATAAATATCAATTAGATCTATCTGGTCTATTGTGTCATTTAAAGCTTGTGTTTCCTTATTTATTTTCTGTTTGGATGACCTGTCCTTTGGTGTAAGTGGGGTGTTAAAGTCCCCTACTATTATTGTGTCACTGTCAATTTCTCCTTTCATGGTTGTTAGCATTTACTTTATGTATTGAGGTACTCTTATGTTGGGTGCATAAACATTTATAATTGTTATATCTTCTTCTTGGATTCATCCTTTGATCATCATGTAGTGTCCCTCCTTATCCCTTGTAACAGTCTTTATTTTAAAGTCTATTTTATCTGATAGAAGTATTGCTACTCCAGCTTTCTTCTGATTTCCATTTGCATAGAATATCTTTTTCCATCCTTTCATTTTCAGTCTGTATGTGTCCCTAGGTCTGAAGTGGGTCTCTTGTACACAGCATATATATGGGTCTTGTTTTTGTATCCATTCAGCCAGTCTGTGTTTTTTGGTTGGGGCATTTAATCCATCTGCATTCAAGATTATAATTGATATGTATGTTCCTATTACCATTTTCTTAATTGTTTTGTTTGGGTTTGTTTTTGAGGGTCTTTTTCTTCTCTGTGTTTCCCGCCTAGAGAAGTTCCTTTAGCATTTGTTGTAAAGCTGGTTTGGTGGTGCTGAATTCTCTTAGCTTTTGCTTGTCTGAAAAGCTTTTGACTTCTCCATCAAATCTGAATGAGATCTTTGGTGGGTAGAGTAATCTTTGTTGTAGGTTTTTCTCTTTCATCACTTTATTCTGCCACTCCCTTCTGGCCTGCAGAGTTTCTGCTGAAAAATCAGCTGATAACCTTATGAGGATTCCTTTGTATGTTACTTTTTATTTTTCACTTGCTGCTTTTAATATTTTTTCTTTGAATTTAATTTTTGTGAGTTTGATTAATATGTGTCTCAGTGTGTTTTTCCTAGGGTTTATCCTGTATGGGACTCTCTGTGCTTCCTTGACTTGGGTGACTATTTCCTTTCCCACGTTAGGGAAGTTTTCAACTATAATCTCTTCAAATATTTTCTCAGACCCTTTCATTTTCTCTTCTTCTGTGACCCCTATAATTTGAATGTTTGTGCGTTTAGTGTTGTCCCAGAGCTCTCTGAGATTGTATTCAATTCTTTTCATTCTTTTTTCTTTATTCTGCTCCTCGGCAGTTATTTCCACCATTTTGTCTTCCAGATAACTTATTCGTTCTTCTGCCTCAGTTAATCTGTTATTGATTCCTTCTAGTGTATTTTTCATTTCAGTTATTGTGTTGTTCATTTCTGTTTGTTTGTTCTTTAGTTCTTCTAGATCTTAGTTAAACATTTCTTGTATTTTCTCAATCCATGCTTCCATTCTATTTCCGAGATTCTGGATCATCTTTACTATCATTACTCTGAATTCTTTTTCAGGTAGATTGCCTATTTCCTCTTCATTTGTTTGGTCTTGGAGGTTTTTCCCTTGCTCCTTCATCTGTGACAAAGTTTTTTGCTGTCTCTCTTTTTTTTTTAATGAGTGGGATTGTGTTCCTGTTTTACTAGTTGTTTGGCCTGAGTCTTCCAACACTGGAGTTTGTAGGCTATAGGGTAGAGCTGGGTCTTGGTGCTGAGATGAGGAACTCTGTGAGACCTCAGTCTGATGAATATTCCCTGGGGTCTGAGGTTCTCTGTTAGTCCAGTGGTTCAGACTCGGAGCTCCCACCACAGAAGCTTCAGCCTGACCCCGGGCTTGTGAACCAAGATCGCACAAGCCACCTGAGGCAGCGAAAAATAAAATAACAAAGTAAAAAATAAAATTAGACTAGGAAACTAACAGATATGTTAGGAAGAATATAAAAATATAGATGAATCAACAACTGGAAGGTACATCAGTACCACAATAGTAAAAAAGAGGAGGAGGGAAAAGAAAAGAAAAAAAAGAGGGGGGAGGTAAGGCCTTGGCTGTGGAGGGAGGGTCTTAAGCAGGGGCGAGGTTTGGGCGGTGGGCCAATGTTCAGGATCCACAGGGCTGGAAAAGGCTCTGGAGGCTGGGGAGGTGGGACTTAGACTCAAGGAACAGAAAGGGCCCAGGCGTGCCCCCCACCCCTGGTCTCAGAGGGCAGGGGACCTCACCTGGGAGACCAGCAGGCTTCCTGGGCCCAAGTGGGCAGAGCAAACTCCCTCCTCTCCTCTCCTGCTCCTCCAGTCTGGGAGGGCCCCTCCTGCCTGCCTCTCCTGATCTCCCTGGTCTCCCTCCTATGCCCCCAAGGACCTATGCAGCCTGGAGGGGTCTTTGGAGGGCAGCGGACCAGCCTGGGAGCTCAGCAAGCTCCCCATGCCTGAGTGGGTGGGGCAATCACCCTCCGCTCCTCTCCCACTCCTCCTGGATGGTTCCTCCCGCCTGCTTCTCCTGATCTCCCCAGCCTCTCTCCTATGCGCTCAAGGACCCACGTAGCCTGGAGGGGGCCTTAGAGGGCAGGGGACTGGCCTGGGAGCTCAGCAGGCTCCCCGGCCCATTGGACCAGGCGATTGCCCTCTGCCCCTTTCCTGCTCTTCCCAGAGAGTCCCTCCCTCCTGCCTCTCCTGATCTCCTGGCCTCAGGGACGCCGATCCTGTCTGGCGTCCACTTCTCCCCCCTCCTCAATCCCCCTAAGTCCTACCAGTTCACTTTGGGGTTCCTCCTATCTCCTTGGGCGCCAGAGTCCCCCACCAGCAGCTGGCAGGCGACCTAGTTTGGGGAGACGATAACGCCGCATCTTCCCACACCGCCATCTTAACTCTGCCTCCAATTAGCATTTTTATTACTAATGCTTTGAATTCTTTATCTGGTAAATTATTTACATCTCTTTCATTAAGCATTCTTCCAGGGAGGGGCGTGTGGTTCTTGTTCTTTCATTTGAAACATATTCCTCTGTCTTCTCTGTTTAACTTTCTCTCTCTCTATGAAATTAGGTGAAACAGTTACCTATCCCAGTCTTGAAGGGGTGTCCTTGTGTGGGAGCACCCCTATGAAGTCTTCATGTCCCCAGTGGCTTTGTTGGGATAGCTGGATCTGAAATGACTGTGGGTCACATCTTCCCCTGGGGTGTGCTGGCATCTATCACCTTGGTGGGAGGTGGAGCTCAAGAGTCAGGGGCTACGCTGGGGCTGCTGCTGCCGCCTCCAAAAAGCCTGTGTGTGAGCACAGGTCGCTCTCCACACCGCCCCTCCCGGTAGCCTGTGCAGCCCGCCACTGCCAGGGTCCCGGGATCCGGGGACAACATCCCCGGGAGAACGCACTGCGCGCCTCAGGCTGGTGCAACGTCACGCCGGCCTCGGCCGCCGCAGGCTCGCCCCGCCTCCTCTGTACCCCTCCCTCCCCGTGGCCTGGGTGAGCCAGAGCCCCCAAAGCAGCTGCTCCTTTAACCCCGTCCTGTCTGGGCGGGGAACAGACGCCCTCAGGCGACCTACACGCAGAGGAGGGTCCAAATCCAAAGCTGAACCCCAGGAGCTGTGCGAACAGGGAAGAGAAGGGGAAATCTCTCCCAGCAGCCTCAGAAGCAGCGGATTAAAGCTCCACAAACAACTTGATGTGCCTGCATCTGTTGAACACCTGAACAGACAACGAATCAGCCCAAATTCAGGAGGTGGACTCTGGGAGCAGGAGATATTAATTTTTCCCCTTTTCCTTTTTTTTTGTGAGTGTATATGTATATGCTTCTGGGTGAGGTTTTGTCTGTATAGCTTTGCTTTACAATAGCTTTATTTTACTTCACTATATTATAGCCTCTTTCTTTCTTTCTTTCTATTTTTTCTCCCTTTTACTCTGAGCTGTGTGGATGAAAGGCTCTTGGTGCTCCAGCCAGGCATCAGGGCCGTGCCTCTGAGGTGGGAGAGCCAACTTCAGAACACTGGTCCACAAGAGACCTCCCAGCTCCACGTAATACCAAACGGCAAAAATCTCCCAGAGATCTCCATCTCAACATCAAGACCCAGCTTTACCCAACGACCAGCAAGCTACAGTGCTGGACACCCTGTGCCAAACAACTAGCTAGACAGGAACACAACCCCATCCATTAGCAGAGAGGCTGCCTAAAATCATAATAAGGCCACAGACACACCAAAATACACCACCAGACGTGGACGTGCCCACCAGAAGGACAAGATCTAGCCTCATCCACCAGAACTCAGGCACTAGTTCCCTCCACCAGGAAGCCTACACAACCCACTGAACCAACCTTAGCCACTGGGGACAGATACCAAAAACAACGGGAACTACGAACCTGCAGCCTGTGAAAAGAAGACCCCAAACACAGTAAGATAGGCAAAATGAGACGACAGAAAAACACACAGCAGATGAAGGAGCAGGCTCAAAACACACTGGACTTAACAAATGAAGAGGAAATAGGTAGTCTACCTGAAAAAGAATTCAGAATAATGATAGTAAGGATGATCCAAAATCTTGGAAATAGAATAGACAAAATGCAAGAAACATTTAACAAGGATGTAGAAGAACTAAAGAGGAACCAAGCAATGATGAAGAACACAATAAATGAAATTAAAAATACTCTAGATGGGATCAATAGTAGAATAACTGAGGCAGAAGAAAGGATAAGTGACCTGGAAGATAAAATGGTGGAAATAACTACTACAGAGCAGGATAAAGAAAAAAGAATGAAAAGAACTGAGGACAGTCTCAGGGACCTCTGGGACAACATTAAATGCTCCAACATTCGAATTATAGGGGTACCAGAAGAAGAAGAGAAAAAGAAAGGGACTGAGAAAATTTTTGAAGAGATTATAGTTGAAAACTTCCCTAATATGGGAAAGGAAATAGTTAATCAAGTCCTGGAAGCACAGAGAGTCCCATACAGGATAAACCCAAGGAGGAACACGCCAAGACACATATTAATCAAACTGTCAAAAATTAAATATAAGGAAAACATATTAAAGGCAGCAAGGGAAAAAAAACAAATAACACACAAGGGAATCCCCATAAGGTTAACATCTGATCTATCAGCAGAAACTCTGCAAGCCAGAAGGGAGTGGCAGGATATACTTAAAGTGATGAAGGAGAAAAACCTACAACCAAGATTACTCTACCCAGCAAGGATCTCATTCAGATTCGATGGAGAAAATAAAACCTTTACAGACAAGCAAAAGCTGAGAGAGTTCAGCACCACCAAACCAGCTTTACAACAAATGCTAAAGGAACTTCTCTAGGCAAGAAACACAAGAGAAGGAAAACACCTACAATAACAAACCCAATACATTTAAGAAAATGGGAATAGGAACATACATATCGATAATTACCTTGAATGTAAATGGATTAAATGCTCCCACCAAAAGACACAGGCTGGCTGAATGGATACAAAAACAAGACCCATATATATGCTGTCTACAAGAGACCCACTTCAGACCTAGAGACACATACAGATTGAAAGTGAGGGGATGGAAAAAGATATTCCATGCAAATGGAAATCAAAAGAAAGCTGGAGTAGCAATTCTCATATCAGACAAAATAGACTTTAAAATAAAGACTATTACAAGAGACAAAGAAGGACACTATATAATGATCAAGGGATCGATCCAAGAGGAAGGTATAACAATTGTAAATATTTATGCACCCAACATAGGAGCACCTCAATACATAAGGCAAATACTAACAGCCATAAAAGGGGAAATTGACAGCAACACAATCATAGTAGGGGACTTTAACACCCCACTTTCACCAATGGACAGATCATCCAAAATGAAAATAAATAAGGAAACACAAGCTTTAAATGATACATTAAACAAGATGGACTTAATTGATATTTATAGGACATTCCACCCAAAAATAACAGAATACACATTTTTCTCAAGTGCTCATGGAACATTCTCCAGGATAGATCATATCTTGGGTCACAAATCAAGCCTTGGTAAATTTAAGAAAATTGAAATCGTATCAAGTATCTTTTCCGACCACAACGCTATGAGACTAGATATCAATTACAGGAAAAGATCTGTAAAAAATACAAACACATGGAGGCTACACAATACATTACTTAATAACGAAGTGATTACTGAAGAAATCAAAGGGGAAATCAAAAAATACCTAGAAACCAATGACAATGGAGACACGACGACCCAAAACCTATGGGACGCAGCAAAAGCAGTGCTAAGAGGGAAGTTTATAGCAATACAAGCCTACCTCAAGAAACAGGAAACATCTCGAATAAACAACCTAACCTGGCACCTAAAGCAATTAGAGAAAGAAGAACAAAAAAACCCCAAAGCCAGCAGAAGGAAAGAAATTATAAAGATCAGGTCAGAAATAAATGAAAAAGAAATGAAGGAAACAATAGCAAAAATCAATGAAACTAAAAGCTGGTTCTTTGAGAAGATAAACAAAATTGATAAACCATTAGCCAGACTCATCAAGAAAAAAAGGGAGAAGACCCAGATCAATAGAATTAGAAATGAAAAAGGAGAAGTAACCACTGACATTGCAGAAATACAAAAGATCATGAGAGATTACTACAAGCAACTCTATGCCAATAAAATGGACAACCTGGAAGAAATGGACAGATTCTTAGAAATGCACAAACTGCCGAGACTGAACCAGGAAGAAATAGAAAATATGAACAGACCAATCACAAGCACTGAAATTGAAACTGTGATTAAAAACCTTCCAACAAACAAAAGCCCAGGACCAGATGGCTTCACAGGTGAATTCTATCAAACATTTAGAGAAGAGCTAACACTTATCCTTCTCAAACTCTTCCAAAATATTGCAGAGGGAGGAACACTCCCAAACTCATTCTATGCGGCCACCATCACCCTGATACCAAAACCAGACAAAGATGTTACAAAGAAAGAAAACTACAGGCCAATATCACTGATGAACATAGATGCAAAAATCCTCAACAAAATACTAGCAAACAGAATCCAACAGCACATTAAAAGGATCATACACCATGATCAAGTGGGGTTTATCCCAGGAATGCAAGGATTCTTCAATATACGCAAATCAATCAATGTGATACACCATATTAACAAATTGAAGGAGAAAAACCATATGATCATCTCAATAGATGCAGAGAAAGCTTTCGACAAAATTCAACACCCATTTATGATAAAAGCCCTGCAGAAAGTAGGCATAGAGGGAACTTTCCTCAACATAATAAAGGCCATATATGACAAACCCACAGCCAACATTGTCCTCAATGGTGAAAAACTGAAACCATTTCCACTAAGATCAGGAACAAGACAAGGTTGCCCACTCTCACCACTATTATTCAACATAGTTCTGGAAGTCCTAGCCACAGCAATCAGAGAAGACAAAGAAATAAAAGGAATCCAAATCGGAAAAGAAGAAGTAAAGCTGTCACTATTTGCAGATGACATGATACTATACATAGAGAATCCTAAAGATGCTACCAGAAAACTCCTAGAGCTAATCAATGAATTTGGTAAAGTAGCAGGATACAAAATTAATGCACAGAAATCTCTTGCATTTCTATACACTAATGATGAAAAATCTGAAAGTGAAATTAAGAAAACACTCCCATTTACCATTGCAACAAAAAGAATAAAATATCTAGGAATAAACCTACCTAAGGAGACAAAAGACCTGTATGCAGAAAATTATAAGACACTGATGAAAGAAATTAAAGATGATACAAATAGATGGAGAGATATACCATGTTCCTGGATTGGAAGAATCAACATTGTGAAAATGACTCTACTTCCCAAAGCAATCTACAGATTCAATGCAATCCCTATCAAACTACCACTGGCATTTTTCACAGAACTAGAACAAAAAATTTCACAATTTGTATGGAAACACAAAAGACCCCGAATAGCCAAAGCCATCTTGAGAACGAAAAATGGAGCTGGGGGAATCAGGCTCCCTGACTTCAGACTATATTACAAAGCTTCAGTAATCAAGACAGTTTGGTACTGGCACAAAAACAGAAATATAGATCAATGGAACAGGATAGAAAGCCCAGAGATAAACCCACACACATATGGTCAACTTATCTTTGATAAAGGAGGCAAGCATATACAGTGGAGAAAAGACAGCCTCTTCAATAAGTGGTGCTGGGAAAATTGGACAGGAACATGTAAAAGTATGAAATTAGAACACTCCCTGACACCATGCTCAAAAATAAACTCAAAATGGATTAAAGACCTAAGTGTAAGGGCAGACACTATCAAACTCTTAGAGGAAAACATAGGCAGAACACTCTATGACATACATCACAGCAAGATTCTTTTTGACCCAGCTCCCAGAGAAATGGAAATAAGAACACAAATAAACAAATGGGACCTAATGAAACTGAAAAGCTTTTGCACAGCAAAGGAAACCATAAACAAGACCAAAAGACAACCCTCAGAATGGGAGAAAATATTTGCAAATGAAGCAACTGACAAAGGATTAATCTCCAAGATTTACAAGCAGCTCATGCAGCTCAATAACAAAAAAACGAACAACCCAATCCAAAAATGGGCAGATCTAAATAGACATTTCTCCAAAGAAGATATACAGGTGGCCTACAGACACATGAAAGAATGCTCAACATCATTAATCATTAGAGAAATGCAAATCAAAACTACAATGAGATATCATCTCACACCGGTCAGAATGGCCATCATCAATAAATCTAGAAACAATAAATGCTGGAGAGGGTGTGGAGGAAAGGGAACACTCTTGCACTGTTGGTGGGAATGTAAATTGATACAGCCACTATGGAGAACAGTATGGAGGTTCCTTAAAAAACTACAAATAGAAGTACCATATGACCCAGCAATCCCACTACTGGGCATATACCCTGAGAAAACCATAGGTCAAAAAGAGTCATGTACCAAAATGTTCATTGCAGCTCTATTTACAATAGCCAGGACATGGAAGCAACCTAAATGTCCATCGACAGATGAATGGATGAAGAAGATGTGGCACATATATACAATGGAATATTACTCAGCCATAAAAAGAAATGAAATGGAGGTATTTGTAATGAGGTGGATGGAGTTAGAGTCTGTCATACAGAGTGAAGTAAGTCAGAAAGAGAAAAACAAATACAGTATGCTAACACATATATACGGAATCTAAGGGAAAAAAAAAAAAAAAAGGCCATGAAGAACCTAGTGGCAAGACGGGAATAAAGACACAGACCTACTAGAGAATGGACTTGAGGATATGGGGAGGGGGTGGGGTGAGATGTGACAGGGTAAGAGAGTGTCATGGACATATATACACTACCAAATGTAAAATAGATAACTAGTGGGAAGCAGCCGCACAGCACAGGGAGATCAGCTCGGTGCTTTGTGACCACCTAGAGGGTTGGGATGGGGAGGGTGGGAGGGAGGGAGATGCAAGAGGGGAGAGAAATGGGAACATATTGTATATGTATAACTGATTCACTTTGTTATAAAGCAGAAGCTAACACACTATTGTAAGGCAATTAAACTTCAATAAAGATGTTAAAAAAAAAAAAAAAAAAAAGAGTCAGGGGCTAGAGCCAGAGCCACGTGTGAACCAGAGCTTCTCCTATGATCAGTGGCCATCACCGCCCTGTCAGGGGTGTGGGTTGGCCCCAAGGTTCTGGAGCAGAAACCCTGAGGGTTGAGTCCAAGTTGGTTTTATTTCCCCTAAGTGTGTGCTCTCCCCCCTCCCACCAGAATGCGTGCTGGTGCAGTCCTGGCACACCAGTCAGAGCTCAAGATAGCTCCCAACCCACCACCTCCACGATTGCCAGCAGTGGCTGCCCTCGCCTTGTTCAAATGCAGTGCCAGGTCCAAGCAAGCTCCGTCCCCCATAGTAGTATTCTCCTCAGCAACAGCCTTCCCCTTAGTGGGGAGTTGGAGCAGGAGGGGCCAGAGCAGGCACCCAGTGAGGGCCAGGGTGTGCACAGGGACTGTCAAGGGTAACCACCAGAGCCCCAGGCAGTTTCAGTCTGCTTCCTCCATGCAATTCCCAGAAGTGTGTGCACACTTCACAAGTGGAGCCTTGGTTTCTTCAGCCCTCTTGTTACTCCCACTGATTTTCAAACACCTAAGGGGACTCGTCTTCCCAGTATCAGACCCCAGGGCTGGGGTGCCCAATATGTGGTTCGAATCCCTCGCTCCGCAGGAGGATCTCCAAGCCCATGTAATCCCCCTCCTCTTCTGTGTCCCCTCCTAGGGGTGCGGGTCCCAACCTGATCACTTCTCGTCCCTTCTTATCAACTCCTTGTGGATCTTTCTTTACAGGCTTGGTTGTGGAACAGTCTTTCTGCCAGTCTGCAGCTTGTTTTCAGTGAGAATTGCTCTACATGTAGATGTAGTTTTGGTGTGTCCATGGGGGGAGGGAACTCAGCCTCCTCCTACTCCGCCATCTTCATCTCCTCCCCTGGGAAAACCATTTCAAATACAGTTCATGAAACTATGAGTAAAACATGAAGGAAATTGACAACATTCCTGAACACTACTCTTTACTGCTTCTTAAAAAAATGTATCAATTTTAGGTCTGGAGTTCAAACTCTGCCCCACAATGACTTAGGTTCACTACAATTGTCTTTGGTTGGATTATGTTGACATTTATACCCTTAAAATGCTGTACGTTAACAATCAGAAAATATTATTTAAACTTTATGGGTATAGTTTTGCTTGAACAATGAATTAACATTTAACAATTTTACATAGCATACTTGTGGGGAGAAAATGAGTGCTAAGTTTACCTGAAAAAATATAGGATAAAAGGAAATGTTTTAGTAAATACTTTTTATTCTTAAAATCTATTTTCTGTCAGGCTCAAAAAGAAAACCAGGCCTTCCCTGGTGGCGCAGTGGTTGAGAGTCTGCCTGCCAATGCAGGGGACACGGGTTCGAGCCCTGGTCTGGGAAGATCCCACATGCTGCGGAGCAACTGGGCCCGTGAGCCACAACTACTGAGCCTGCGCGTCTGGAGCCTGTGCTCTGCAACGAGAGGCCGCGATAGTGAGAGGCCCGCGTACCGCGATGAAGAGTGGGTGGCCCCCGCTTGCCGCAACTAGAGAAAGCCCTTGCACAGAAACGAAGACCCAACACAGCCAAAAATAAATTAAATAAAAAAATTTAAAAAAAAAAAAAAGAAAACCAAAGCAGACATTAAGTCACTTGGGATAAGGATATAAAGTGAGTGTGATTCACTGGTGGTTGATTTTAAAGGATTATAGTAAGTAGTCAGTTGGACACTTTGAGTTTATCTCCAGTGAAACAATAAAAATAAATGCTGTTTTATTAACTTTTTTGTGCTTTTGTGAGAAACATTTCTCTTGAGAGATGAAAAACCAAATAATTAAAGCTACAAATATACCCCATAGTGACTGATGAAATATTTTATCCTCTCAGATGAGGCTAAAAAATCTGGCTGGTTGGAAAGTACCCTCCTCACTGTCTAGAGGGCCCTGTTGTAGATATTCAAGCAGTGTTGGTGTCTTTTCAAATAAATCATCACTCTTCATCAGCATTAGAGAAAAAGGAAAAACTACCAGCTTATTCATTATTTTGGTGATTATTTATCGTAGGCGATTGAAAAATTGCCTTTATTTCAATATTACTACTTCTACACAGAAATTGCTAAGGGAGGGCTCCCTTCCCCTTCCAAGTGCCTATCCCATCTCCCATTTCAGTGTATCTAATTTTGTTCCATATCTGCACACAGCAAGAGAGAGAATGATAGGGAAACGCAGGGTTAAAGTATCTGAAGTCAGTTCTAACAATCTTGATTCCAGCCGTAAGGATGGTGTAGATTCCAAAAGCAAGAGAGAAGTTAGTCATTTGAATTGTATTTATTACCAGCCAATCACTTTTTGGCTGGCTTATATTTCTCAAACTACCCTAATAAACTAGGAATGATATACAACATGACTATTCCACTTCTTTTAAATTTTTATTTTATTTTTACAATATTGCATAATTACCTCTGCCGCTTCCCTCTGGGCATGGTCCATTTAAATATATTTGTATAGTGTGGGAAAACTTGCCCTGGAAAAATATTGCCTTTAAAGTTACCGTTTCTATTTAAAACCTGAATCATCAGGGGAAAAAAAGTCAAAACACTTCCATTAAATCTTCAGCAAACATGAACATTAGCTTTTCTTTGCTGAAGGGCAACTCTCATGTTTATATTTATTCTGCATTCGATAAAGTTTGGGATTATGTGTAATGGAGAATCAGAAGACCGTTGAGTTGCCCTGGGGAAGTTTTCTACAATTCCAGCTCTTGTGATGGGAGTAGAAAATCCAGACCATCCAATATCTCTGCTCTTCTTGCACAAGCACTCCAACGAAATGCATCATCTGTTAAATCCAAAAGGAGCACAGTGACCCTGTCTGTATAAAATGCAGAGGATGCCCAGTAGTGAAATTTTAATGGCCAATAGTTGATTGATTAATTTAAAAATTTAGTTTAAAGCCAAGAATCATAAAGAAATAATATTTAACCTCAAACATTTTATTTTAACCTAAAACATACAAATATACATTCACCCATAGTTTAAAGACAGGTCAAGGTCTTTTAATAAGAGCCTATCGATTGGAAAACTAAATCATCATTAGCACATCAAAAATGCATCACCTATGATTAGCATCAGTTTTCATATCTTTAAAGTGGAACAAAAATCTAAAGGTACTTGCAAGTACATTGAGTAAAGAATCCACTATTTTCAGGGGTTTTCCCCTCTAGTCTTTTACAGTTGTCTCATTTATGCCTAGTTGAACAGAAGTTTTCTATTTGTTAGCAATTTCACTTTTTTAGACTTTCCAAAGCACACACTTGGTTTTCATAAAAATGACGACTCTTTCACACTCAAATCAAATGATTTTATCCACTTACAGAATGTTTTACTAAATTATGCAATTACAGTAGTAAGTGCAACTGAATAAACTTGGGAATAAACATTAAGTGACTCTTAGCAAACAAACAACTCAACCAGTGGGAGCAGAGGCGCACAGTTGTATTAAAGAGCAGAGCACTTCCTCAAGTGTTTGTCAGGTCATAACTCAGTGCATTTCACAAAGGGAACAGAGAATGTCTGCTAACCTGGTGACTTTTTAAAGTGGAGACTATTTAGAAGAGTTTCTATTCAATATTATAGGAGAAATACATCTACTATAGATAAAATAGTAAAAAAACAAACAAACAAACAAACACATAGTTACTACTATTGTTCAGACTCACTGGATGAAATTATCTGTCATTTTCAGCTGGTCATCAAGAACCTTGCATCTGGGAATGCCAGTGAGTTAGACTGGTCTCTCCAATGTCACCAGAATATTACCCCATGTTCCACGGAACATTTGTTCACTTAGATGTCCTTCCTACCACTCCATTCCTGTAATGCCCTTATGGTACTCAGTGCTCTAAGATTTGCTGCTGTGCCCCAGGTGTTTGGATATCAACCATGTGCAGGATTTAATCTTGATAAGATGGTTGAGATCATCACTCACCCAGACATCCATTTCCTTCTTCACATGTATGACTTCAGCACAAAATAAACAGTAAATTAACTAAGATTGATTTTCTCCTCTAATATTTTGGTCAAACAGGAGATATATTATCCTGCCCTATGGAGGACTCAAGTGTGTCTGGGCAACCGTGGGACCCTTACAATGGCCATATATGCTCCTGATATGTCTTTTATCGATGTTTTAAGCAGAACCTCTGAAAGGAAAGAAAACTGCACAAACAGGATTGAAGTTCCTTGATCATGTTGTTTTCTATTTGGGTATAACTAAAAAGGAAGGACTATGCTTTTAATGATTCTGTACAAAAGAAACCCTATCTCAGTTTCGTTAAAACATGGCAAAGGAAAGGTCTGACCTTACTTTTATTAAAATTCACTTAATGCATATAGACTTGTTATGGTAATATTGCCATTAATATAGTACCTAATCACCCTTCCTGTATGGGCAACTGGAACTCCTCAAGGTAATTTCATAAGACTTAGATGTATAGTTTTCAATAAGAAAAAAATTATTTTAAAAAATACGGTGACTAGTAAAGAAATGTTATTTCATTAGAGCTGTAATGAAATATAGCAAAAGCTAACTGAAGGTGCAAATTAGCCTACTTTTTTGGTGCTATCCTAAGGGCATTCAATAAGATTATTATATTGTATTTCTTATATAAAATATGTTCAATGAAACATGTGCAGTTTGAACATAGTAAAAACTAAGACCCACTGAATAGGAAAAACACCACATTTTTACACAGCTTATTTTTAATGAACTTTTAAAATAGCTCTCATAATTATGGATGGCCTCAGACACCAGCTGGCTGGTGTTTCTGGAAGGAATTAAAATTCCAACAACACTTGTTACCCAAGTTTAACACATGGAGAAATGTCCTCTGCTGGAATGAGATTACTACTATATTGGTGCTCACATTTAGAGTCCTGCATGCTGTGTTAAAGTCTAGCAGTCTTAAATCCAAGAAGCATTTTACTTAAAATAATAAACTAGAATTCTTACTTAAAATAATAAACTAGAATTCTTTTTACTTAAAATAATTTTACTTAAAATAATAAACTAGAATTCTTTTAGTCACATAGTAGTCACATGTGTAGATACATTTTAAAATCAAAGCATTATTATTTTCATTCAAAGCGATTTTTTTTCCAAGAAAATATTGCTACCATTTATGTCAAAGAGCATTCCACCTATGTTCTCTTCTGGGAGTTTTACATTTTCATGTCTTTCATTTAGGTCTTTAAGCTACTTTGAATTTACTTTTCTGTACAGTGTGAGGGAATGTTCTAATGTCATTGTTTTACATGTGGCTGTCCAGTTTTCCCAGCACCACTTGTTGAGGAGATTGTCTTTTCTCCATTTTACATTCTTGCCTCATTTATCATAGATTAATTTACCAAAAGTGCATGGGTTTATTTCTGGGCTATTTTGTTCCATTGATCTATGTGTCTGTTTTTATGCCAATACCATCATATTTTGATTATTGTAGCTTTGTAGTGTAGTCTGAAGTCTGGAGGGGTTATGCTTCCAGCTTTGTTCTTTTTCCTCAGGATTGCTTTGCCAATTCTGAGTCTTTTGTGATTCCTTATAAATTTTAGGATTATTTGTTCTAGTTCTGCAAAAAATGTTATGAGTATTTTGATAGGGATTGCATTAAATCTGTAGATTGCTTTGAGTAGCATGGCCATTTTAATAATATTAATGCTTCCAATCCCAGAGCACAGGATATCTTTCCATTTTTTTGAATCTTCTTCAATTTCCTTCATCAATGTTTCATCATTTTCAAAATATGGGTCTTTCACTTCCTTGGTTAAGTTTATTCCTAGGTCCTTTTTTATGTGACTTTAAACAAGATTTTTTTTAAATTTCTCTTTCTATAGTTCATTGTTAGTGTATAGAAATGCAACAGATTTCTGTATATTAATATCATATCCTGCAAATTGCTGAATTCATGTATTAGTTCTAATAGTTTCAGGGTGGAAACTTTAGGGTTCTGTATATAGAGTATCATGTCATCTGCAAATAGTGACACTTTTACCTCTTCTTTTCCAATTTGGATACTTTGATTTCTTTTTCTTGTCTGATTGCTGTGGCCAGGACTTCCAATACTACATTAAACAGAAGTGTTGAGAGTGGGCATCCTTGTCTTGCTCATGAATTTAGCAAGAAGGCTTTCAGCTTTTCACCATTGAGTACAAACAACTATGTATAAAATAAATAAGCTACAATGATACATACAGCATAGAGAATAAAGCCAATATTTCATAATGACTTTAAATGGAGTATAATCTATAAAAATATTGAATCACTATGTTGTACAACTGTAACTAATATAGTATTGTAAATCAACTATACCTCAGTTTTTTAAAAGGAATATAATGTAAGCAAAAAAAAATTCTTTTCTGTCTTCCTTTTCTGTGTAGCTCATCAAAATATTTGTCTCTGTACTTATATTTGTGTCTTAAAATGAAACAATAAGGTTTATTACTTGAGCACACTACATATGCTCTTATTAAAAAAAATTGTAATTCATCTTATAGGACGAAATAATTTTTTTTAATAGTGAGACCAACTAAATGCAGTGGCTGTTCACCCCAGGACTAAAAAGTAGCAGTCTTTTCCAATTCAGTGAAGTATTTGTTTTTTATACCAATGTGACTCTTTGAATTTCTTTCAATGGGGTAAGGAATAACTATGAACAAAAACTTCTGTATAACTGTACCTGTAGAAGCAAGAGTCAAGTTTATTCTGGCAATTGATGTGGAAACACAGACATCTCTTGAACTCTACATCTTTTCAGTAGAAATAAATCCCATTTGATTTGTCCAAAGATACCATGCTCCAGTGTAACTCAAACACACATTTAATTAAAGAGAAAAACATAAAGTAGGTTTTATCTTTGCAAGAGTCTTTGGTAAATAGGAGAAAAGTATGTGCTTTATAAAACTAAATTTGTAAAATATCAACAGTATTTTTACTTGGCTGTTGAAGAGTGTTTTTAATAAAATTCAGCTTTGTTTCATAAACAGTCGTGCTCATGTGTGGTTGGGTGAAACCCACAGAAATTTTCACCAGATACCTAGAGAGAAAGAGAAGATATCCCTGCAGACCTTTGTCATTACAGAAATAAAAAATGTCATTATCCAGATGGAGGACTGAGCTTGGTATTAATAATAGAATCAGTAAATTACAGTAAATGCCAAAAAGTGAATGCTAGTATGGGGCTATTTGTTAAAACAAAGTCTCTTCTCTGCTCAAAGAGCTCATATTTTTTTCCTTTCTCCTTGTTAATGTTTGTTTCTGGTTTTGAGAGCTCAGGGGTGAATTTATTTCCTGTTTCAGATTAAAAAGAAAAAAGTTCTGCAGTCAGTGAACATGACTCTAAAGAACAGTGGGACCGTGAGTGAGTATGAAGTCCTAGATGGTGGGCTGAGAGCAGCAAGAGAGGGCAGCTGCGTAACCCAGGGGACGGGCATCTTACAGACACCTGAGCCCGTCGAGGAAGCTCTTCTTGAATTTGGTCTGACCCTCCCTCTAGTCAGTGCTTTCACCTCAGATGCTTATTTCCAGGGCCCCCAAACCCAGAGAAATAAGAAAAACATCAAGTTTTAAGAAATTATCTCTTCTGTGATAAAAGGGGGAAAAATATGCCAGATACGCTTTCTATTACTGTTTGTCACCTAGGAAACAATGAGCTTAAGAACTGCCCTCACCGCGTTCACTGCACACACCCAGAATCTATCAGAGATCACAGCGCTTTACCTAAATCAATAAATCCTGGCTGAAATATGCTCTTTGTAATCCCTTCCAGGGAGTAACAAAGAAGTTCTCGTGTCTAAGCCAAGGACTTTTCATGGGCTTGGACCACGAATATTTTTTCAGCACAACAGTGTTTTTTGCCTCCTGCTACAATAACCTCTATCTCCTTTCAGAAATATTAGCAGAGGGCCATGCTGGCCCTGTTACTGTTCCCAGTGTGCTCTGCGGTAGGGGAGGCCCTAGAACTGTCTCACTATTAAAGGTGCACCAAGCAGCATCAGGAAAGGCCCAGCTCCGCGTGTTTTCTCTGTCCAGCTGCCTCTAATAACATGTCTCTCCAAACAGCTTCCCAAGCTATTGTGTAGACCTTTTAAGCTATTGCAAAGTGTCTTCCTTGGCCTTTCCATAAGAACTCCTTCTGCTCCAAAATTAAACTGATCTTCTTAGATAGGACAGAACAGGGGGCAAGTGGGGCATTTGGTTGTCAAAGGATTTGACAAGCGCAGATCCTGTTTTTATTCCTTGGACATTTTCTAGGCTTGCCTACATTAAAGACAGCTTCACAGTTTTGTTCTTTGGATGACAAAGGTGGAGAGAACATATTAAATTGTCAAATATGTCCACTCTAAATGTAGCAGAAACATCTGAATTATGTACCTGTGATCATTTGGCTTCTTTATCATTTAGGAAGTAAACAGATGCCCTTGCTTCCTACACCAGCATAAATTTCCTTTATCAATGTACATCCAGACCTCCTTTGCATTTGCACTTTAACCTTAGGATTGCTAGCCTTTTTTTTTTTTTTTTTACATAATTGTGCATTATTTAAATTTTTATTTTTATGTATCTTGCCAGGATTTTCTACATCAGATGAGGTAAGATCTAGTGGCAAAGAAGGGGGAAATGAGACAACTGATGAATCCAAAAGAAGAACCATTTTAGGGATATAATTTATTTTTATGTGCATACATTTTATGTGACTTTCCTTCTTTGGAAGGCTAGCTTTACTGATTCTCTGATCTAAAGACATTTATGTAAATCCCTCATATACAAACCAAAGAATTCCCACCACCTTGTGTAAAAGGAGGGCACTATGGAGCAGGTCGCAGCAATCCCTCCAGGCCAAAAATTCAGTCAGCATCTCAGGAGATTTTTTTTTTTTTTTGGCTGCGTTGGGTCCTTGTTGCTGCGTGCGGGCTTTCTCTAGTTGTGGCGAGCGGGGGCTACTCTTTGTTGCGGTGCGCAGGCTTCTCATTGAGGTGGCTTCTCTTGTTGCGGAGCAGGAGCTCTAGGCGCTCAGGCTTCAGTAGTTGCAGCATGTGAGCTCAGTAGTTTTGGCTCGCAGGCTGTAGAGCGCAGGCTCAGTAGTTGTGGCGCCCAGGCTTAGTTGCCCCGCAGCATGTGGGATTTTCCCGGAACAGGGCTCGAACCCGTGTGCCCTACATTGGCAGGCGAATTCTTAACCACTGCGCCACCAGGGAAGCCCTCATGAGAATTTTTTACCAAAAGAACTTGCAAGTAACTTTATAAGCCTTGAAAGGTTGGAGTTTATTTAACCATGCTAGCTTTGTATGCTATTTCTAAATTGCATTATTTAGGGGTTATATTCACTACTATGTGTCAAATCTAAGCTCTCCTGCCAAATTTGTATACCTCAAGAAGCAAAATTTATAAACGACTTTAAATTACTTTTTTCTTTTTACAAAATAGAAATTGATTAGCAAGATTGGCACAGTTGTACTGTTTCTGATGAGAAAGTAATGGAAGATTTCAGTGTTTTAATTTGGTCATGGAATACCTGGATTAAAAAATAATAATAATTTAAATTTTTTTTTAATTAAAAAAAAAAAACTCTGCCAAACTTAAAGGAGTTTGACAATCATGGCCTAGCATTTACATTATTTCAGGCTGTATCCACATATGAAAGTGCCCTGAACAGCCCTGAAACACTGACCAGAGACATGGAAGAGGCAAAGGTATACTATCAGAGGGCTCTTCAGCTACATCCACAGCACAATCGGGCTCTTTTAAATCTCAGGAATCTCCTTAAATAAGTGTTGTCTACCATTGATCAAGCAGCCTTGTGATTCCCAGAAATCCTTTCCTCCTCATTTAGTTGTGGTTAGTGGCCTCTTCTGAGAACTTCTCAGGGTTTTCAAGCTTTGGAAGGACATAACATTCATCTGAATTGATTCTATCCCTTGTCAGTCGAGATAAGTATTTACCAGAGTATCTTCCTGGAAATACAAGTTCTGAGGGATGTTCATAGCTACTCACACAATATGGGCAGGGGAGAGTCCAATGGTCAAATAGGAAATTCTGAGCTGAGCAAAGATAAGTAGGTTCCTTTGTTATGAGAGTCACTAACTCATACTAACTCATCTTGTGAATCTTTTAAAAAGGAATATGGTATTCAGAATTTCCCAAGAAACTCTTTTTATTTTTTGCTAAAATTTTCCCAAGACAAAGCATTACATGGTTATATATTTGGGAAAAGACTAGTCTAGAAAGAGAAAAATGTACTTTAAAGTGTAACCAAAGTAGCATGACTACAACTTGTGACAACAATTTTTACTAGATACAGGAAACAAAGTGAGATTTGCCTGCAGTTGGTAGTGATAAGCGTTGCCCTTATGAAAAACTCCCAGACCTAATCAATGGTGTTTGCTTTTCACTTACTGCTCTCTTAAGGGTTGATAATACAGTCAGGGTCATTGAAGACTGGGTGAAAAGTTCTGCAGCTTGTATTTCTACTACTGGTGGCAATGGCCATGGTGGAAGTGATTTGGGGGAAGTAGTGGTGAGAATAGGAGTTGAACTTTTGAACTTAAAAGTCATATTGAAAATAATATAAATGGCAAAACCAATATAAAATGGTTGGAATAAGGGAAAGTAGGGATAGGTTCATCTCCACTTGTTAGTATGTTAGCAGTTAACACACATAGTGAAATGGTTTTCATTTTATAAACTTCTGAAGGGGAAGGTATATACTTGTCCATTTTGTATATCTATAAGTATCTGCCATGGTTCTGTCTTTAAATAAATCAAAATAACTCACCAGAAGTTTGATCATCCCACATTATACTATGGTAACATTTCATTTTATCTACAAAGATGAAAAACCTGAAATTAACATTAAACTTTTCTTTAAAAATAATTTAAAAGGTTTTCTTTTAAAACAAAATTTAAAAAGCTATTTTGAATATGGCAATAAAGAAGCTAGGTCTGCCTTTTCATGTATAAATGTTTATGTTCAATCTCAGTTAATAACTATTCTAGAGTTCCTAATTGCCTAAGGATACATAATTTTCTTAGGTGTGTACTTAAGCTTCTTTAGGAAGCTGTTTTTCTGGTTCATTCCATTCCTGGGAAAGTCATGGTTGCCCAGATGAGCAGACATGTATACATTGGTTGACACGGTTGCCTCTGTTTCTGTCTTTCAAACCCTTGTCTTTCAAGGGCTCTACATATGCCTATTACCTGCCCCTTTACCATCTCCTTTAAAATTGTTTGTGTATGGGACTTCCCTGGTGGTCCAGTGGTAAAGAATCCACCTTACAATGCAGGGGATGTGGGTTTGATCCCTGGTCAGGGAACTAAGATCCCACATGCCGCAGGACAACAAAGCCGGCATGCCACAACAATTGAGCTTGCACGCCTCAGCTAGAGAGCCTGTGTGCTGCAAACTACAGAGCCCATGTGCTCTAGAACCCATGCAGCAAAACTAGAGAGAGAAAACCCACACGCCACAACTAGGGAGAAGCCAACGTGCCACAACAAATAGCCCGCGCGCCGCAATCAAATATCCCGCATGCCTCAAGGAAGGTCTCGCCTGCTGCAACTAGACCCAATGCAGCCAAAAATAAATTAAATAAATAAATAATAAATAAATTTTTAAAATAAAATAAAATTGTTTGTGTAGCTTATGCTCTTTTTTCTTCACCATAATCGAATGACTTATTTACCTCAATACTTCAGTGGAATGTATCTTTTTCTCTTGACTTTTTATTCACTTTTAGGGGCATATTCACATAGAGATTTTTCCCTTCTACTAATTTGTGTCCGTGTTTGTGTGTGCATGTCTATCTTCAGCCCCACACTAAGAGAAATATTGATTTATCATGGAATAATCTTAGCATAGTACAAGGTGTTAGATTTTATCATTTATGTTTAAGAATGGCTTCATCTATCTTGTTGTAACAAAAAACCAAAGGGATATTTAACACAAAATAGATGTCAGCAAAACACTATTTTTTAAGTGAAGGAAAAAATATAATTCAGTTCAAGCTAAGTAAGTTTGAAAATTAGATGATCTATTGCATAACTTGGTATAAACTAAAAATGATAAAATTGAACAAAGAGGTTCATGGTCTGAAAGCTGTACTGTTTTGCACCAAGAAAGTCCCTAAGGAAATAAAAGGGAATCAAAGAAAGGGAGAAAAAGTGTACTCGGGTTTTTTTTTTAACTTTATTGAAGTACAATTGATCAAAAAAATTATAACTTGTTATTGTTATATTATTTAGGTTTAGGACCATTTGCTTATTATTTTACTCTGCTACTTTTACGTTATTATGGCCACTTATTTATTTTTTTAAAAATCACTGCCATATCTCAATATGTTCTGATTAAGGACCAAATAACAGAAAAACTGGGAAAATTCCTTTCAAATGCTTTTTTGGGCCACTGGGCCATACAGTATCATTAAAATCTTGTTTCAAGACTCATGCGGATGTGTGTGGCTTTGTGTGTGTGTTATGGGGGGACGGGGGTGGGCATTTGGACAATTCTTTCTAAAGGAACCAGCTTTAATGACCTAGCTACAAGTGCCATTTCACTGTAATGGAAGACTTCCTTCCATTAATGGTTATAACTGTGTCAGATGTGGCTCCAAATGAAAACAATAGCAGAGATCTCTTAAATTTCATTTTGCAAGGTCCTGGGCAAGAGAATGATATTGTGACCTTTCCTTTTAAAGTCACATTATCTTCAGGACGTATGAATAAAATTTAGGGAAAATTTGATTTTTTTTGAGCATGGAAATGGTTATTTTTTACAATGAAGGTTATTTATAGGTAAGCAATAAAGGGAAAATGTTTAACTTCCTCAGCTTCTGATGTTTAGCCAAACTAGTGACAGAGGGTTACACTTGTGTTGTATTTTGTAGTTTTCTGAGTGATGGTCATTATTTCCTTAGAACCACACAACTAGTTTGTGAAATACAAAGAGACAGAGAAACAATGGAGCCCTGAAATTTCAATGACTTGTTCAGGATCACACAGAAAATTAGTTTCAAGGCTGGGATTGCCAACCTGCTTTACCATCTGCCCCTCTACATACAGATTTACATAACCTGTAGATAACTCAATCCAGGAGAGTAAAACGTCCTACTGTAGAGCATAGGGAACTATATTCAATATCCTGTGATAAACCATAATGCAAAAGAATACGAAAAAGAATGTGTATATATATGTATGTGTGTGTGTGTATATATATGTGTATATATATATATGTATAACTGAATCACTTTGCTGTACAGCAGAAATTAACACAACATTGTAAATCAACTATACTTCAATAAAATAAATTTTAAAAAAAAGAAAATACAATTTCCTGAAAATAAAAAACAATAACCCAAATAATTCTTAATAATAAAATACTGAAATACTGCAGCACTGTTTCCAAATAAATAAATAAATAAGTATTTGTCCAGCCCAGAAACTCTCAATAAGACATTGTTCTTTCAGAACACTCCATTCCCATGGGACCACATTGTAGCATTGGGAATAAATGTTATTTGGATCCTTGGAACAATATGGCCGGTCATGATGTCTCTTTTCGCAGCACTGGACCACACTGAGTATTATCCATAGTTTAGGCTTCTCCCACAACCATTTCCCTGAACCTTGAAACTAATCTATTAAGATCCAGTACAGCACAGTTCCAATGTGAGGGATTGATATGGAACAGCTTTCCATGCTGGCATCCTTAATTTATATTAATATTAATTACTGCTGGTTATTCTTGGAAACTAAAGTGTAAAACAGTATATGTCCTGAATGTGGACAAGATTAGCATAAATGTTTTACCGATGAGCAAAAGTCCCTCAAGGATCAGAACATTGTAATAGAATATTTAAATCTGAGGCATTGTAACAGTATTCTGTAAGTGCTTAGGTAAAACATTTGTTGATATTTACCACCGAAACTGAAGATAAAGAGAATTTCTTATGTATATCATATCTACCCCATCCTTAATACTACCTTCATTCACATTATAAACGGTTGTTAAACTCTATAAGCAATACTCATTGGACTATACACAAGATTACATTGATAATAGCACATATTTCATGGGTTTTTTTACTATGATACTTTAGAAAATTGAATTTCAATAAAATAAAGAGGCAAAAAGACATGTAACCACTTTTTTTTAGTAACAATTATTTTTGAAATACATTCAAGTAATGGGAATAAATATTTTTCTTATGGCTTTTAATCAGATACAATGCCTTTCATTTCATTCCTGTAGTATTAAGACTGCAAGCAAACTTTTCCTACTGTCTACCTGAAGCTCCATAGAATCCATAATGGCAGGCCAAAGGGGAAAGAAAAAACCTTTCAGAGAGACCATCATATCATGTTGTCATGCCAGCATTCCAATTAGAACTCAGGGGTTGACAGGATCTACATTCTCATCTTCGAGTACAATTCAATGGCGCCCTCACAGACACACACTGACACCCAGCATACCTCCAACCTTCCTGTTCTCTCCTCTCACTGCCCCCAATATAACCTCCTCACCCTCAACTTTGTCCAGTGTATACTGCCCCCTTTCCCAGTTCCTCTGCCTCCTTCACTCCAGAGCCCTTAATTTCTACTCTTCCTCAGCACTCCCCAGCATGGGTACCACTGACTTCTTCATCACTGAGACCTTTACTTCTAATACCAGCATCCTGAAATGTTCCCCTTTGACCTTAACCTCTTGCCTCTGCCATTTCTCCCATTCTCCCATCATTTCATTCTTGCTTACCTTGAGGTTATGATTGACAGCTGAAGACTCTCAACTTTTCTCTGTACTCACTTTCCTCTTCTCAGACCAAAACACTGCATTCCCTTCCTTTGACTTAAAGTGTTTCTCCCCTCTTACTCCATTATTCCTACTGGCCCTGTTCTTTACCAGTGTTAGGGCTTCTGAGGTTTCTACTTCTTGCCACCTTCACAATCCCTAAGTCCATCTCTAACTCACTCTGCCATCTCAATAATAAGAATAATCAATTTAAAATATGTGTTACATAAAATATACAAATAAACATAAATAAATAATAAAATAAACAACAACAGTGCTATCCTAGACTTTTTCATGTTCTGATTGTCCTTGTAACTGCCCAGCCAGGCCTCAACCCTGAGTAACTCCACTGCCTGCTTCCAGATTTCTCTAGGCCTTCACCTAGATTCCAAAGGCTGAAGAAGAAAATGACAAATTTGAGTTGAATGGGGACATTTACAAAACTCTAAAGAAAACATAGGGCAAAAAACAGAATTCATCTTGTGTGGATTTTCTCCTAAATACATTCTTCTTTCCTAATCATGCCTCCTCCCTTCCCTTCCTCTATGTCCCATACGCACCCAACAGCAGACATCACTCAAATCTTTTATTAGGAATATTGAGTTCATCTAAAGTGGACCCCTAAGGTTCTTCTCTCAGGCCTCAGCCATCTTGATTTCTCCAAAATGAAGAGTTTGACACTGTTGTCCTAAACCTCTTACTATCCCCATTCCTCCCATTCTCTCATCTTCTCTCTCCTGCTGACCCTGATCCCCACATTTTTGAAAGCCTCTCATTCTTTGATCATGCAGTAATTCATTATTTTGTTTCTTCTGCAGCTGATACCATGGTTTTCTCACTCTTTGTCTAAATTTACAAGGTCAGAGATATTCATTGCTTACCGACTGCCTGCACAGATATTGTCCAAACTTGTTAACATTCATGACTCTCCATAATCGAGTTACTTTTCACCACTATCTTCTATCACTGTGCAGCTATGTTGTGCAGCCCTCCAGATAAAATGATCAGTTGTCAATGAATGGGAAATACCATGGGAATTTCCATCTAAGTATGTTTTATGGTGCTGACAAATAGCTATATTTTCATGTTCTGCACAGTCAGAGTTTCTTGATCAAAAAGTTACTGGCAAACTGAGTTAAAGGATGACTGACCAGTAACCATGCCTTGGAAGTTAGAAATAATGAATTAATTATTCCTGAGAGATTTACAGTTTTCTCTCCCCCTAGAGCCATTTATTTATATTTCAAAGGGTAATAAAATCCTGAGCCACACATTTATATTCCAGAGAGCTGTAACATCTAGGGACCTTCTGCTTTTTGCTTCCAACATAGGGTTTGTTTACATTAAAAGATAAAGTTTCTCTCCTCTGTCTGGAGAGGAGGGGGCACTTGTGCAGCAGTTCCTATATAAGCTCCAAGTTTCATAATTTCAGTGGTCCTCTCCTATATTATGGACTGCTTTGTACATGCAGATTACATCTGCTCTCATCACTTCCCCCAAAGGGGAGACTGGGGCATGAGAAAGCAATACTAAGATGTTCTGTAAGTAATCACCCTGCCTCTGATCCAGAAACCTCATATTTGCTGTCAGGAGAAAATAAATAAATATAGATATTAAAAACTTATTAAATAGATACAAAGAAATTCATTTAAGGGTTTTTTGGAAAGTGAGAGCTCTTTCAGTTCATTTAGAATGTGCTTTCATTTGCATTTTTATTTACTTATACTCTGTTTTTTATATTAAACTAAGTTACTTGTAAAATGATGATGAAAATGCTTATCTATTCTCTCAAGATTTGGGAGTTATTTATGTAAACATTTCTAATTGTTAAAATGATTTTTGTGAGTGTTCCTATAACTTCTCCTCACCTCACCAAAATCTGTCCATTCAAATTGTGATTTCTATTGAACTTAACATGAAAAAGTCGTTAAGAAATTCACTACATGAAATCTCCTGACTTACAAGGGAATATCTTTTTCACCATTCTTTGTTTTGCTGTGATGGTTGTAATAGACACTGTTGAGGCCAGAAGACAATTTTGCACTGGAAGCACGGTGGGTGAGAGCAAAGCTGTGAGGAACCTCCTGCTTTTGTTTTCATTCTCTAAGAGAAACTGGAATGTCTTTACTTTTTTCCCTTGCCTAAATATTTCTGACAGAGACCAGACTACTTTGTTAATGGTAAGAACTGTCTGTAGTCTCCCCTATCAGGGAAACAATTTTCCCAGCTCTTTAGGCTCAGAAACTTTCCTGAAAGCATTTGAAATCCAGTCCCTTTAAGCGTCTATCCTGAGTGATGACTTGAAAGAACTCATGAATCAGGATGTGCATTGAGGGAAGAATGATTCAATTAAAAGAATCAGAGAAGTGAGGCATATTCATTGGAAATCTCCTTTTTCACACATTATCTTACTTTAGGTTACCACGGTGAAACACCGTGTCTACCTCAACTTCCTTTATTTCCTCAACTTCCTATCTTAAACCAGTCAGGGATCAATTTTACCCTGCCCTACAGACTGAGTTTTTGTAGCTAAGACTTTTGATGTGATCAAAAGACTTTCCAATCTAAAAGTGTTCTATGTAGGCCAGGAAGAGACATATGAATAATTTTAGATTAACAGCCACGAGGAAAAACCACCAGGAAGTACAACACTCTGATGAGTTCCCTCTGGATCACACCTGCCCTTGGGGGAGCCGCTTGCCTATAAGCCTCCCTCCTTTTGTGATGGCTTCCCCACTTTTTCAGCAGCCATGGTGGGCAGGTCCTACCAACCACCTGTTTTCATCACCCTCAAACAGGGCCCAGCCTCCCCAGCCTGGGGCCTCTGCGCGGTGCCAGCTACCTTCTGGGCAGTATCACAGAGCCCTCTGTCCCTCACCCTTTCTGCTACTCTCCTCCGCCAAGTGAAAGGAGCAGCAGAAATTGACATTTGAAAGTCAATTTACAAGGCACTTCCTCTTCTCTCAAGAGCCAAATGCTGGTGAGAATGTGGAGCAACAGGAATGCTCAGACACTGCTGGTGGGAATGCAAAATGACACAGCCACTTTGGAAGACAGTCTGGCGGTTTCTTACAAAACTAAACATGCTCTTACCATATCATCCAGCAATTGCACTCTTCGGTATTTATCCAAAGGAGCTGAAAACTTCTGTCCACACAAAACCTGCACACGGATGTTTATAGGAGCTTTATTCATAAAAACTTGGAAAAAAACTAAATTTCTTTCAGTAGGTGAATGGGTAAATAAACGGCAGCACATGCATACAACAGAATATTATTCAGCACTAAAAAGAAATGAGCTATCAAGCCCTGAAAAGACATGGGGGAATCTTAAAGGCATATTACTAAGTGAAAGAAGTCAGTCTGAAAAGACTACATACTGTCGGATTCCAACTATAGGACATTCTGGAAAAAGCCATACCATGGATCCAGTAAAAAGATCTGTGGTGCCTGGGGGAGGGGGGAAGGTGATGAATAGGCAGAGCACAGGGGATTTTTAGGACAGTGAAATATCTGTATGATGCTGTAATGACAGATACATATCATTATACATTTGTCCAAACCCAGAGACTGTACAACACCAAGAGTGAACCCTAAGGTAAACTGTGGACTTTGGGTGATAATGATGTGTCAATGTAGGTCATCCTTTGTTTTAAAAAAGATGTACCATTCTGGTGAATGATATTGATAATGGGAGAGGCTATTCATGAGGGGGCAAATGGTACATGGAAAATCTTTGTACATCTCAATTTTGTTTTAAACCTGTAGTTGCTCTAAAAATATAGTCTTTTTAAAAATACAAAGGAAATTCATAAAAGGGTGTTCTAATTAATCTAAAGGAGTTAGTAACACCACCCACAATTCTTGTGGTGACTACCATAGAGCAGGTATTTTGAACGCAGGGTAGAAGTTCTTTTACACAATTATGTTCTGGGTTTGAACACAAGCCTCAATTTTTTACTGGCAAATGATTATTTTCAACATTTTAAGGCCATTTCTAAAGCAAAAGAAATCAATAACTTTAAATGTGAATAGGAAAATGAGATGTAAAGTTCATCCATCTCTGCAATTCTGCCTACAAAAGCCTGAGCAATTTTCATGCAGCACACCGTATATGTACTAAACTGAGAAACACCCAACAGACTGATGAATGCATGACTTAGTAAAAACCAAATTAAGGGAGGTTGCTCACATAGAGAAGAGTAACACAGGCACTTTATGAAATAATGAAGGAGGGTTAAAATAATAATAAATATATAATTAATAACATACAGTATTATATATAATAAATAATGAATATATGTAAAATAATAAATACAACACAGGTGTCTCAATACACCTTTTTGAAACTTTGCATTCAGTAAAAATAAATAATAATAACTTTTTCTGTTTGTGTGCAATTCTATGAGTTTTAGCACATGTGTAGATTCGTGAAACTACCACAATAATCAGGATACAGAAGAATTCTATCACTGGACAAAAGATTCCTTCATGCCGCCATTTTGTAGTTAAATTCTGCCTCTACTCCTGACCCCTAGCAACCACTAATCTATTCGCTGTCTCTCTAGTTTTGGGGGTCTTTGGTGGGGGGAATGGGATTCTGTTTCTATTTTATTTATTATATTTTATTTTTATTTTATTTTTCCTCTCCACCCCAAGGACACTCCTAATATGTTTAAGTGTATTCTTAGATATGTACATATCCTTGAAAGTTATGTAGTATAATTGTGCATATATGACTTTTTTAGTTTATTTTTTAAGGGTACAATTCAGTGGGTTTTTGTATATTCACAAAATTGTGTGGCTATCTTCAACATATAATTCTAGAATATTTTCATCATCCCCCCCAAAAGAAACTGTACCCCTTAAAAGTCACTCCCCATTCTTCCTTCTACCCAGCCCCTGACATCCAATAATCTACTTTCATCTCTATACATTGGTCTATTTTGAACATTTCCTTTAAATGGAATCATACAATATGTGTCTGGCTTCTTTCAGCAGGATGTTTTCTAAATTCATCCATGTTGTAGCATGTACTCATTAATACATCATTCTTTGTATGGACAATAGGATTCCACTATATGGATATATCACATTTTTTTATCCATTCATCTGTTAATGGGCATTGGGTTGTTTCTACTTTTCAGTTATTATGAATAATGCTGCTATGAACATTCATGTGCAAGTTTTTGTGTGAACATGTTTTCATTTCTCTTGGGCAAATACCTAGGAATGGAATTTCTGGGTCATAAGGTAACTTTATATTTAACTTTTTGAGAAGTTACCAAACTGTCTTCCAAAGTGACTGCACCATTTTACATTTTCCCCAATACTTTGTGAGAGCTGCAATCTGTCCTTATCCTCTTCAGCACTTGTTTATTGTCCATCATTTTTATTATAGCCATCTTAGTGGGATGAAATGTTTGTGGTTTCAATTGGCATTTCCCTAGTAAGCAATGATGTTGGTCATCTTTTCACGTGCTTATTGGCCATCCATATTTCTTCTCTGGTGAAGTATCTATTCATATCCTTCACCCCCTTTTAATTGGTTTACCTGCTTTTTTATTGATGCATTGTAGGAGTCCTTTACGTGTTCTGGGTACAACACATAATCTGACATATGATTTGCAAATATTTTCTCCCACAGCAAATATTCTGTAGGTTTTCTTTTCACTTTCTTGATGGTGTCCTTTGAAGCATGAAAGTTTTAAATTTTGATGAAATCAAATTTTTCAAATTTTTCTTTTACGGATTGCACTTTTGGTATCATATCTAAGAATTATTCACGTAACCCCTAATCAGAAAGTTTTTCCATGTGTTTTCTTCTAAACTTTTTCCAGTTTTACAGTATATTTTTATATCTCTGATCCATTTTTAGTTCATTTTTATCTAAGGGGTGAGGTTTAGGTTGACATTTTTAGTCTTTTGCAAATTGATGTCCAATTGTTTCAATACCATTTGTTGAAAAGATTATCCTTACTCCACTGAATTAGTTTTTCGCTTTTGTCAAAAATCTGTTGGTCAGGGGCTTCCCTGGTGGCGCAGTGGTTGAGAATCTGCCTGCCAATGCAGGGGATACGGGTTCGAGCCCTGGTCTGGGAAGATCCCGCATGCTGCGGAGCAACTAGGCCCGTGAGCCACAATTACTGAGCCTGCGCGTCTGGAGCCTGTGCTCCGCAACAAGAGAGGCCGTGGTAATGAGAGGCCCACGCACCGCGATGAAGAGTGGCCCCCACTTGCCGCAACTAGTGAAAGCCCTCGCACAGAAACGAAGACCCAACACAGCCATAAAAAAATAAATTAAATAAATTAAAAAAAAAAAAATCAGTTGGTCATATTTGTGTGAGTCTATCTGGAATCTATTATGTTCATTGATTTAAATATTTATCTTCATACCAATACCATACTGTTGATTACTGTAGCTTTATATTAAGTCTCAAAATCAAGCAGTTAAGTCTTTCAGGATTGTTTTGGTCTTTGTGTACTTTTCATTTCCATGTATATTTTAGAGTCAATTTGTCAATTTCTACAAAAAGTCTCCTGAGATTTTGATTGGGACTTCATTGAATCTGTAGATCAATTCGGGGATAATGATATCTTAACAATACGAGTTTTCCAACTCATGAAATTGGTCTGTCTCTCTATTTATTTAACACTTCTTTAATTTCTTTCTGTAATGTTTTGTAGTTTCATAGAGATGTTATATATTGTTGTTAAAGTTTCTCCTAAATAGTTTTCTGCTTTTGTGATGTTACTGTAAATGGCATCTTTTAAATACCATTTTCTAATTTTGTACTGCTAGTATATAAGAAGACAACCTCTGTAATATTGACCTTTTATCTGTCAAGCTTACTAAATAAACTTACTAGTTTTAGTAAGTTTTATTATTTTTGGTAGAGTACTTGGGATTTTCTACCTATAGAATCATGTCATGTGTGAATAAAGACCATTTACTATTTCTTGTCCAATCTGTGTACCTTTACTTTCTTTTCTTGCCTTATTCTACTGACTAGGACCTCTAGTACAGTGTTGAGTTGGAGTGATAAGAATAGACTTCCTTTCATCATTCCCAATTTTAGCCTTTGATCATTAAGAATAATTTTAGTGGTATGTTTCCTGTTGATGTGTTTTCTGTTGATGAACATTGTTTTTAATTCTTTCTTTCCAATCATAGAAGAGTTTAGCATAAATATTTGCATACATTTGAAATAAATTAGACTTGGAACTAATGTCCCACCATGACCATGTCAGGTCACTCTTAACAGAGAACTGGCTCCCCACGTGCACTATCAAGCCCGTAAGGTGGCAAGCAACTGCCTGCTGAGGTTCAGAAGCAGTTGCCTCAAAGAGCTAGTGAATACCAGGTATTTCAAAGGAACAAATAAGAAGAGGCTTGGAACTAATGTTACTGAGTCCCTACTCTCTGTCAGACCCTGTGTGAGGCCTCTTTTGTGAGCCAGCTCCAGTTCTGCTCTTCTTATCTACAGAGTCAGAACTTTTAAATACAGAAGGTCCCTGACTTAACAATGGTTCGACTTACAATTTTTCAACTTTACGACGGTGCAAAAGCAAAACACACTCAGTAGAAACTGTACTTTGAACTTTGATCTTTTCCCAGGCTGGCGATGTGTAGTATGATACTCTGTCATGGTGCTGGGCAGTGGCAGCCACAGCTCCCAGCCAGCCGCTCAATCACAAGGGTAAATTACTGATACAACCCCCCTGCACCCACACGACCATTCTGTTTTTCAATTTCATACAGTATTCAATAAGTTACATGAGATGTTCAACACTTTATTATAAAATAGACTTTGTGTTAGATGATTTTTGTCCAACCATAGGCTAATGTAAGTGTTCTGACCATGTTTAAGGTAGACTAGGCTAAGCTACGATGTTTGGTAGGTTAGGTGTATTAAATACATTTCGATTTAGGATTTTTTCAACTTACAATGGGTTTATCAAGACGTAAGCCCCATTGTAAGTGGAGGAAGATCTGTCATTCTATTCCTCCATCTTCAGCAGGGGAGAGTGAAATGCCCTAAGGCAACCAAAGCTTTTCTAATCACACTGTGCAGGATGGAATACCAGGCTACCTCTCACTGTTGCTGCAATGACACAAATACAATACTGAAGACTGATCATCCAAGCAAGGGAGAAACAAATGATTTCTTCTCTTTCTGTGATTTTTGACCTGAAAAAAGTTTCATTTGTTATAATTTATGTATAGCTTCCTTATATACAGTTTACTTATGTATTACTTACGCATAATTATTTATATAGTACTTATATACTTAAGTACGTACATACTTAAATATAGTTATTACCTGTATATAGTTCTTATATATGGCTTATACATAAAGTCTATTCAAAAGAATCCCCCAAAACTAAATACTAGATGTTATATTTCCATTGTATTTCCCAAGGATGCACTTGGAAAACTTAGCTATATACGTTTTTTTTTTAAGACAGGGAAAAAAAGCTCCCACGATCTTTCTGCCCAACCTAATCACTTTCAGATGAGGAACGGGGAGTCAGGGAGTTTAACTGGCCTGCCCAGGCTGCTGCACAGCCAGTTGGTGACAAACTCCAGACTGAATCTGAGTATTCTAAAGACTTACATGACTATTATTTTCACCAGGACCAGCATAAGTACTAAATCCACTTGTAATAATTAACCAGTCTACTGTGGTTTTTCATTGACCCAACTCAAGTTTCTTGGTTCCAAATATGTTGACACCTAATCTAGTTACTCTAATTATTATTAAATTACCTTTTAGGCACATCCTTCTTCCCTTAAATGGATACAAGATGAAGAAGTTTCTGTGACAAATTCTGTGGAGAAAATGGAAAAGTATTCATGTAGAACAATAGATGTTTTGGGCAAGTTGTTGTGACTTTTGAACATATAGGATACACAGAATAGAATCCAATTATCTTCTCTCTGTACATAACCATTTATTTAGACTTGATAATGGAGCCATAGAAAAATCGGTACTCTAACAAGATTTTCTCATTCAGAATTTGTACAGTTTAACTCCCAATATTCAATACTTTTAGAAGAGGTCACAACGTCCAATCTTTATGTATAATTCAGTCTGTTAGGGGAAAAAAGAAGAAACCATACCTTTTTCATTTAAGAGAGACATTTGGGGAGATCAAAAATAATAATAAAGAAAAAAGGACTCCCACAAAGAAATACAAATTAAGAAGCCTACCCAGCAGTTCCTGTTCATATTGTTGTTAACAGGGAGTTTACTGCCACCAAGTGGTTTGCTAACTCCACTTCTGTAACTGGTGTTTCTTAAATTCTCCCCAAATATCAATACTTTTTTAAAGTATTTGCTTTCGGTTTAAAAGAAAATATCATGAAACCTCAGACAGAGAAAGCTGAAAACGTTTCCTAAATTGACAAACGAGCAGGTCCTTAATTGCCAAAAGAAACTGATGAACCTTTATTTGCTTTTGCTAAACTTCTGTCATTGAAGCAGCCAGGAAACTGAGGTGATGCCACAGCTTTTATTCCACACAGGCGAGGGCCATGTCACTGCTGATAACCACAGGGGAAATTCCCTACAAAACGACAGATGCGTAATGAGAAAATCTGCATCCTTTGAATAAGATCTAATTTCTAGTAAATGTTGCTCTTACAAAACATATGATGCAGTCAGTACTGGTCCGATGCCTGTGCCCTGAACCCTCCAATTTTTGGAGATTCCTGGAGAATATTTACAGAGTGGGGCTTACAAAATAGTAGGAGATTTTGTTCATGTCGTGTTGCCTATTTGGATACCACAGGCACTAGCTCAAAAGTACACATTCAAAACAGAGCTCCTATGAAAGAAAACTGCCTCTTTCCATCGCCACACCCAGTGTCAACAAATAGCTGACTTTAAGGCCCAGTACCGAAGTGGGTGTGCATTTTGTAGAGAAAATGCTAAAGGAGAATATTTCGGTAAGACATAACTCCAGCCTCCTCATGTCACCTTGGCAACCCGAGGTATCTCGCTTGAGCAAGTCAGCCAGCCACTGTGATCTTTGGCCTTGGCTCACATTGTCCTAGGGAGCCTTCTTTAATCTCTTCTTTAGCTGTTAGCATCTTGTTCAATTTAGCCTGATATCAAGCTAATTGATGGGGCAAATCTCACATGTTTACCAAGGCAGTTTTTCTCAATATGACATAAGACCACCCACCTCAAAATCACCAGGGGTGCTTGCTTATTAAGAATGCTGATTCAAAGGCCCCACCCCAGGCCTAGTGAAACTCTTTGGGATTCTGCATTTTAGCAAGTAATCCAAGGTCATAGAGCAGTGGTTCCCAAAGTTTACTACACAATAGGATAATCTAGGGATTGCTTTAAAAATATTGATGCCTGGCTTCTACCCCCAGATACTCTGATTAGCTGGTATGAGTGTGGCCTGGTCATGAGGATTTTTTTAAAGCTCTCCAGGTGATTCTAATATGTAAGAAAATTTGGGGACCTGTCATAGAGGACGCTAGATCATCATCTGATGACTATTTAACAGATAAGGAAATAGAGAAGATGCCAAAAGGTAGTAATATTGCCTAATCCTGGAGCTATTTTTACCCTAAACTGCTTATGTCATTCAACCAGGAACCCATAATAGTTCCATCAGCATCAAACAGAAGTTTTGAGACTTCTAGTGTGTTGCCCTCAGTCTCACATGATTTCCAGAAAAGACCCAAGACATTCTTCTCTGTGACTCGCATGGGCTAAAGCGGACATGGGCCTCATTGAACAGGGTGTGAACTGAGGTGATATTTACTTGTACAGCTTTTCACCCATTTTGATTGGCTAAATCAATTCAGGGTTTGCTCATTAAATAGAAAAACAACCTGTGGACTTGTTAACCTATATCACATGACTGTCGACTCAGAGAAGAATGTTATTTTACTAATATTTCCTCTTTCGAATTAGCCTGTCAACTCAGCCAAAATGTTTACCAGAATAATCCTATATATATGGGATTTAGATCCATAATTGGCTTCTGGTTTCCCCAAATGACTTATTACACAGTCAAAATAAATACACTGTGGTGTTTTAACAGTGCCTCATGCCATCCCAGGGGTGATCGGTATTGTCAGAGTAGGCAGGCTGATTGTATTGTTAAGAAATTGCATAATACTTATTTGAAATTTCCTGCACACCTTCCCCCTTTTAACATTTAACTCTGGAAAAACTACTTTTCCAGGAAGCTTACCTAGCCTCCCTAAAGTGGAGGTTTCAAATGGATCCTGTTATTTCTTCTCTAAATATTCACCTTTAGTATTCACTCTACAAAATGCACACCCACTCCTGTCCTGGGCCCTAATGTCAGCTGAGTGGACCCTCACCTTGGCACCTGCCTTTGATTGAGGCCTCAGGGGTAATGACTCTGTTACTGGTGTTATTTTACAATTAGTGTAGTGTAGCACTATTATTATGCATGTTTAATGGTGATTATTATATTAAAAATCTACTGTGGTATCAGACATGAGGAAAACTCATTCTATTGTCTAATCTAAATTTTTTGTAGAACAGTTTGAACTAAGGAAGAATATTACCTTTTCGGGTTCTCAAAACACATTATACTCTCCTTAATTTTAGAAAATAATTAAATAAAAGAAGACAAGTCATTTTAAATGGTGATTTTTTTTAATTAAATGAGGTAATAATAGCCAAACAAAAATAGTGCTTTCTATATGCCCAGCACTTATCTAATCACTAAAAATCTTTTAATTCTCACAATAGCTATTATATTATTATAGTAGGGTCAGACTAATAAGATCCATACTCTGCCCTCAATGCACTGATCACAGTCAAGTGCATAAAAACGTAAGAGTGGCTGGAGGGAGGGAGAGCTGAGGGGAGCTTGGTGGTGGGACTGGCTAGAGTCACAGCTGCAATTTCAAACCCTGTAAACAGTCCTGTACTTGCTAAGTCAGCGCATGCAGTGGATAAGAGCACGGAATTGGAACCAGACACACCAGGATCCAACCCCTACCTGATGACTGAGGAGCTGGGTGACCATGGGCAGATTCTATGGCACCCCCAAGCCCTGGTTTTTTTCTTTTTTTTTTTTTTTTTTTTTATATGTAATAATTATATTATATAGATAACAAAATTTTTCTATAGCAAAAATTAAAATTGGTTTTTATACTTCTACAACATAGATTCTTTTTTTTTTTTTTCCACACACACACACTGTATTTTATTTTTACAAGAGATAAATAGACTGACACCAAGCATTGTACATGGATGACCACAACAAAAGCAACAATGATTGCAATTACCAAACATGAAACACAGTTATACTATGTCATAATATTGACATTCAGTCCAGTAATCCTCCACTGTAACAGCTCCTTTACTTTGCAGTGAAAATTGATTTGTATATTCTTTTCCTCTGAGTCCTTGTGGGATTTTTTTTTTTTAATTCAGACAGAAAGTCACAAAAATTATACTCATCCTCATCAGTTCACTCAGTCCCATGTAATTAATTTCTTTTTTTTTTCATCTTGATCTTTTGTTAGCACTTTTATGAGTTCATCAGTTTTTCATTAGAGTTCTGAAAATGCTTATTCATTCAGTTCAGCAGTACAGTCAGTTACCAGAAACCTGTACTTGTCAGAGTCTTTTCCATGAATTTCTTGAAGATGAAACCCTTTTATAGGAACATATTTGCAAAATCATCAGAGTACACCCAGAACTGTCTGTAAATGACAAAAGACTTAAAAATGACCATGGTTAAAGATTTGATGAAAGTTCATAATAATGCAGTTGACAAGAAAATTAGTTATTTCTGAGATATACATTTTAAAGTAATAACTAGGATTATTACTTATAACATTATACCAGAACATATAAGATTTTTAGACGTTTCCTGTAATGTCTGAAACATTTATATTAACATATTTCCATACATATTTCCATACAAATACAAATATAAGATTTTTAGAAATTTCATGTAATGTCTGAAACATTTATATTAACATATTTCCATACATATTTCCATACAAATACAAATATAAGATTTTTAGAAATTTCATGTAATGTCTGAAACATTTATATTAACATATTTCCATACATATTTCCATACAAATACAAATATAAGATTTTTAGAAATTTCATGTAATGTCTGAAACATTTATATTAACATATTTCCATACATATTTCCCTACAAATACAAATATAAGATTTTTAGAAATTTCATGTAATGTCTGAAACATTTATATTAACATATTTCCATACATATTTCCATACAAATACAAATATAAGATTTTTAGAAATTTCATGTAATGTCTGAAACATTTATATTAACATATTTCCATACAAATAACCCAATGAAAGTTTAGTATTAGTTGTTTTGTTTGTTTTTTTATACTGCAGGTTCTTATTAGGCATCAGTTTTATACACATCAGTGTATACATGTCAATCCCAATCGCCCAATTCAGCACACCACCATCCCCACCTCATCGCAGTTTTCCCCCCTTGGTGTCCATATGTCCATTCTCTACATCTGTGTCTCAACTTCTGCCCTGCAATCTGGCTCATCTGTACCATTTTTCTAGGTTCCACATACATGCATTAATATACGATATTTGTTTTTCTCTTTCTGACTTACTTCACTCTGTATGACAGTCTCTAGATCCATCCACGTCCCCACAAATGACTCAATTTCGTTCCTTTTTATGGCTGAGTAATATTCCATTGTATATATGTACCACAACTTCTTTATCCATTCGTCTGTTGATGGGCATTTAGGTTGCTTCCATGACCTGGCTATTGTAAATAGTGCTGCAATGAACATTCGGGTGCACGTGTCTTTTTGAATTACGGTTTTCTCTGGGTATATGCCCAGTAGTGGGATTGCTGGGTCATATGGTAATTCTATTTTTAGTTTTTTAAGGAACCTCCATATTGTTCTCCATAGTGGCTGTATCAATTTACATTTCCACCAACAGTGCAAGAGGGTTCCCTTTTCTCCACACCCTCTCCAGCATTTGTTGTTTGTAGATTTTCTGATGATGCCCATTCTAACAGGAGTGAGGTGATACCTCATTGTAGTTTTGATTTGCATTTCTCTAATAATTAGTGATGTTGAGCAGCTTTTCATGTGCTTCGTGGCCGTCTGTATGTCTTCTTTGGAGAAATGTCTATTTAGGTCTTCTGCCCATTTTTGGATTGGGGTGTTTGTTTCTTTGATATTGAGCTGAATGAGCTGTTTATATATTTTGGAGATTAATCCTTTGTCCGTTGATTCATTTGCAAATATTTTCTCCCATTCTGAGGGTTGTCTTTTCGTCTTGTTTATGGTTTCCTTTGCTGTGCAAAAGCTTTGAAGTTTCATTAGGTCCCACTTGTTTATTTCTGTTTTTATTTCCATTACTCTAGGAGGTGGATCAAAAAAGATCTTGCTGTGATTTATGTCAAAGAGTGTTCTTCCTATATTTTCCTCTAAGAGTTTTATAGTGTCCAGTCTTACATTTAGGTCTCTAATCCATTTTGAGTTTATTTTTGTGTATGGTGTTAGGGAGTATTCTAATTTCATTCTTTTACATGTGGCTGTCCAGTTTTCCCAGCACCACTTATTGAAGAGACTGTCTTTTCTCCATTGTATATCTTTGCCTCCTTTGTCATAGATTAGTTGACCATAGGTGCGTGGGTTAATCTCTGGGCTTTCTATCTTGTTCCATTGATCTATGTTTCTGTTTTTGTGCCAGTACCATATTGTCTTGATTACTGTAGCTTTGTAGTATAGTCTGAAGTCAGGGAGTCTGATTCCTCCAGCTCCATTTTTTTGCCTCAAGACTGCTTTGGCTATTCGGGGTCTTTTGTGTCTCCATACAAATTTTAAGATGATTTGTTCTAGCTCCGTAAAAAATGCCGTTGGTAATTTGATAGGGATTGCATTGAATCTGTAGATTGCTTTGGGTAGTATACTCATTTTCACAATGTTGATTCTTCCAATCCAAGAACATGGTATATCGCTCCATCTGTTGGTATCATCTTTAATTTCTTTCATCAGTGTCTTATAGTTTTCTGCATACAGGTCTTTTGTCTCCCTAGGTAGGTTTATTCCTAGGTATTTTATTCTTTTTGTTGCAATGGTAAATGGGAGTGTTTCCATAATTTCTCTTTCAGATTTTTCATCATTAGTGTATAGGAATGCAAGAGATTTCTGTGCATTAATTTTGTAACCTGCAACTTTACCATATTCATTAATTAGCTCTAGCAGTTTTCTGGTGGCAGTTTTAGGATTCTCTATGTATAGTATCATGTCATCCGCAAACAGTGACAGTTTTACTTCTTCTTTTCCAATTTGTATTCCTTTTATTTCTTTTTCTTCTCTGATTGCCATGGCTAGGACTTCCAGAACTATGTTGAATAATAGTGGTGAGAGTGGACATCCTTGTCTCGTTCCTGATCTTAGAGGAAATGCTTTCAGTTTTTCACCATTGAGAATGATGTTTGCTGTGGGTTTGTCATATATGGCCTTTATTATGTTGAGGTAGGTTCCCTCTATGCCCACTTTCTGGAGAGTTTTTATCAGAAATCGGTGTTGAATTTTGTCAAAAGCTTTGTCTGCATCTATTGAGATGATCATATGGTTTTTCTTCTTCAATTTGTTAATATGGTGTATCACATTGATTGATTTGCGTATATTGAAGAATCCTTGCATCCCTGGGATAAATCCCACTTGATCGTGGTGTATGATCCTTTTAATGTGTTGTTGGATTCTGTTTGCTAGTATTTTGTTGAGGATTTTTGCATCTATATTCATCAGTGATATTGGTCTGTAATTTTCTTTTTTTGTAGTGTCTTTGTCTGGTTTTGGTATCAGGGTGATGGTGGCCTCATAGAATGAGTTTGGGAGAGTTCCTTCCTCTGCAATTTTTTGGAAGAGTTTGAGAAGGATGGGTGTTAGCTCTTCTCTAAATGTTTGATAGAATTCACCTGTGAAGCCATCTGGTCCTGGACTTTTGTTTGTGGGAAGATTTTTAATCACAGTTTCAATTTCATTACTTGTGATTGGTCTGTTGATATTTTCTGTTTCTTCCTGATTCAGTCTTGGAAGGTTATACCTTTCTAAGAATTTGTCCATTTCTTCCAGGTTGTCCATTTTATTGGCATAAAGTTGCTTGTAGTAGTCTCTTAGGATGTTTTGTATTTCTGCGGTGTCTGTTGTAACTTCTCCTTTTTCATTTCTGAGTTTATTGATTTGAGTCCTCTCCCTCTTTTTCTTGATGAGTCTGGCTAATGGCTTATCCATTTTGTTTATCTTCTCAAAGAACCAACTTTTAGTTTTATTGATCTTTGCTATTGTTTTCTTTGTTTCTATTTCATTTATTTCTGCTCTGATCTTTATGATTTCTTTCCTTCTGCTAACTTTGGGTTTTGTTTGTTCTTCTTTCTCTAGTTTCTTTAGGTGTAAGGTTAGATTGTTTACTTGAGATTTTTCTTGTTTCTTTAGGTAGGCTTGTATAGCTATAAACTTCCCTCTTAGAACCGCTTTTGCTGCATCCCATAGGTTTTGGGTCGTCGTGTTTTCATTGTCATTTGTCTCTAGGTATTTTTTGATTTCCTCTTTGATTTCTTCAGTGATCTCTTGGTTATTTAGTAACGTATTGTTTACCCTCCATGTGTTTGTCTTTTTTACGTTTTTTTCCCTGTAATTCATTTCTAATCTCATAGCGTTGTGGTCAGAAAAGATGCTTGATATGATTTCAATTTTCTTAAATTTACTGAGGCTTGATTTGTGACCCAAGATGTGATCTATCCTGGAGAATGTTCCGTGTGCACTTGAGAAGAACGTGTAATCTGCCGTTTTTGGATGGAATGTCCTATATATATCAATTAAATCTATCTGGTCTATTGTGTCATTTAAAGCTTCTGTTTCCTTATTTATTTTCATTTTGGATGATCTGTCCATTGGCGTAAGTGAGGTGTTAAAGTCCCCCACTATTATTGTGTTACTGTCGATTTCCTCTTTTATAGCTGTTAGCAGTTGCCTTATGTATTGAGGTGCTCCTATGTTGGGTGCATATATATTTATAATTGTTATATCTTCTTCTTGGATTGATCCCTGGATCATTATGTAGTGTCCTTCCTTGTCTCTTGTAACATTCTTTATTTTAAAGTCTATTTTATCTGATATGAGTATAGCTACTCCAGCTTTCTTTTGATTTCCATTTGCATGGAATATCTTTTTCCATCCCCTCACTTTCAGTCTGTATGTGTCCCTAGGTCTGAAGTGGGTCTCTTGTAGACAGCATATATATGGGTCTTGTTTTTGTATCCATTCAGCCAGTCTATGTCTTTTGGTTGGGGCATTTAATCCATTCACGTTTAAGGTAATTATCGATATGTATGTTCCTATGACCATTTTCTTAATTGTTTTGGGTTTGTTTTTGTAGGTCCTTTTCTTCTCTTGTGTTTCCCACTTAGAGAAGTTCCTTTAGCATTTGTTGTAGAGCTGGTTTGGTGGTGCTGAATTCTCTTAGCTTTTGCTTGTCTGTAAAGCTTTTGATTTCTCCATCAAATCTAAATGAGATCCTTGCTGGGTAGAGTAATCTTGGTTGTAGGTTCTTCCCTTTCATCACTTTAAGTATATCATGCCACTCCCTTCTGGCTTGCAGAGTTTCTGCTGAGAAATCAGCTGTTAACCTTATGGGGGTTCCCTTGTATGTTATTTGTCGTTTTTCCCTTGCTGCTTTCAGTAATTTTTCTTTGTCTTTAATTTTTGCCACTTTGATTACTATGTGTCTCGGCGTGTTTCTCCTTGGGTTTATTCTGTATGGGACTCTCTGCGCTTCCTGGACTTGGGTGGCTATTTCCTTTCCCATGTTAGGGAAGTTTTCGACTATAATCTCTTCAAATATTTTCTCTGGTCCTTTCTCTCTCTCTTCTCCTTCTGGGACCCCTATAATGCGAATGTTGTTGCGTTTAATGTTGTCCCAGAGGTCTCTTAGGCTGTCTTCATTTCTTTTCATTCTTTTTTCTTTAGTCTGTTCCGCAGCAGTGAATTCCACCATTCTGTCTTCCAGGTCACTTATCCGTTCTTCTGCCTCAGTTATTCTGCTATTGATTCCTTCTAGTGTAGTTTTCATTTCAGTTATTGTATTGGTCATCTCTGTTTGTTTGTTCTTTAATTCTTCTAGGTCTTTGTTAATCATTTCTTGCATCTTCTCAATCTTTGCCTCCATTCTTATTCCGAGGTCCTGGATCATCTTCACTATCATTATTCTGAATTCTTTTTCTGGAAGGTTGCCTATCTCCACTTCATTTAGTTGTTTTTCTGGGGTTTTTTCTTGTTCCTTCATCTGGTACATAGCCCTCTGCCTTTTCATCTTCTCTGTCTTTCTGTAACTGTGGTTTTTGGTCCACAGGCTGCAGGATTGTAGTTTTTCTTGCTTCTGTTGTCTGCCCTCTGGTGGTTGAGGCTAAGAGGGTTGATGGGAGGCTCTGGTGGTGGGTAGAGCTGACTGTTGCTGTGGCGGTCAGAGCTCAGTAAAACCTTAATCCACTTGACTGTTGATGGGTGGGGCTGGGTTCCCTCCCTGTTGGTTGTTTTGCCTGAGGCAACCCAACACTGGAGCCTACCCGTGCTCTTTGGTGGGATTAATGGCAGACTCTGGGAGGGCTCACGCCAAGGAGAACTTCCCAGGACCTCTGCTGCCAGTGTCCTTATCCCCACGGTGAAACAGAGCCACCACTTGTCTCTGCAGGAGACCCCCCAACACCAGCAGGTACGTCTGGTTCAGTCTCCCCCAGGGTCACTGCTCCTTCCCCTGGGTCCCGATGCACACATTACTTTGTGTGTGCCCTCCAAGAGTGGGGTCTCTGTTTCCCCCAGTCCTGTCACAGTCCTGCAATCAATTCCCACTAGACTTCAAAGTCTGATTCTCTAGGAATTCCTCCTCCCGTTGCCGGACCCCCAGGTTGGGAAGCCTGACGTGGGGCTCAGAACCTTCACTCCAGTGGGTGGACTTCTGTGGTATAAGTGTTCACCAGTCTGTGAGTCACCCACCCAGCAGTTATGGGATTTGATTTTACTCTGATTGCGCCCCTCCTACCATCTCGCTGTGGCTTCTCCTCTGTCCTTGGACGTGGGGTATCCTCCTTGGTGAAGTCCAGGGTCTTCCTGTCAATGATTGTCCAGCAGCCAGTTGTGATTCTGGTGCTCTCGCAAGAGGGAGTGAGAGCACGTCCTTCTACTCCGCCATCTTACAACATCTGGTTTTTTTCTTTGTTTTTGCTTTTTATTGTTAAAAAGCAAAGCTAAAGACATTGTATTCGTTTCCTAGGGCTGCCGTAACAAAATACCATAGACTGGGTGGCTTACATAACCGAACTTTACCTTTTCACAGTTCAAGAGGCTAGAAGTCCAAGATCGCGGTATTTTCTGAGTTGGTTTCTTCTGAGGCCTCTCTCCTTGCAGAGGTCACCTTCTCATTGTGTCCTCATGTGGTCTTTCCTCTGTGGATGTGCATCCCTGTATCTCCCTATGTGTCCAATTTCCTTTTATTAAAAAGACACCAGTCAAGTTGGATTAAGGGTCACCCACTTGGGTAGCCCTCACTTTAACTTAATTACCTCTGTAAAGGTCCTAGTTCCAAATATAGTAACATTCTGAGGTATTGGGAGTAAAGGCTACAACATACTGATATGGGGGAACACAATTCAACCCATAAAAGCTTATTTTATAATATTTAATGAGAATTAAAAGAAATAATGCGAATAAGTCACTTAGCAAGGTACCCAGCAATAAATAAGGAAATTTCTTTGAATGATGGAAATGTTCTTTATCTTCATTTTAGTGGTGTTACATGGGTCAAAACACATTGAATTGCACAGACATAGAAAACAAACTTATGGTTACCGAAGAGGAAACAGGGTGGGGGAAGGATAAATTAGGAGTTAGGGATTAGCACGTACAAACTACTATATATAAAATAGATAAACAACAAGGTCCTACTGTATAGCACAGGGAATGATATTCAATATCCTGTAATAAACCATAATGGGAAAGAACATGAAAAAGAATATCTATATATATATGTGTAACTGAATCATTTTGCTGTACACCAGAAACTAACACAAAATTGTAAGTCAACTATACTTCAATTTAAAAAAAGAAAAAGGAAAACACATTGAAATGTGCACTTAAAATGTACATTTGATTGTGTGTATATAATACCTCAATAAAGCTGATTTTAAAATATTAAATTGGGTTTCCCAGGTGGTGCAGTGGTTTAGAATCCACCTGCCAGTGCAGGGGACACGGGTTCGAGCCCTGGTCCGGGAAGATCCCACATGCCACGGAGCAACTAAGCCCGTGTGCCACAACTACTGAAGCCCACGAGCCTAGAACCCGTACTCCGCAACAAGAAAAGCCACTGCAATGAGAAGCCGCACACAGCAACGAAGAATAGCCCCCGCTCGCCACAATAAAGCCCGCGCACAGCAACGAAGACCCAACGCAGCCAAACATAAATAAATAAATTTATTTAAAAATAATAATAAATAAAATAAAATATTAAATTACTGCTTATCAACTTCACCTCAATGACTTCCTTTAAAAGCATTTTTAAACATTTTTCAAGGTATAATAAGCCTGAACCCTTGATAACTAATTATCCCCAAAAAATTCCCAAGCAAAAGTAGAATTATCCTAGAGTATGGAAATAAGTCTTATGCCTGAAATCTGCATCTTTTAATACTCCCATATAAAAGTAAATTACCCAGAGAGGTGTTTTTCCTGGGAGTATGTCATCCCCTCAAGGGATTTTCAGAACTATTTTTAGAACTAGTTTCCCATAAAGGAGCAGAGTTCCTAGCATGTAAATCTGATGTAGATGGAAGGCCCCAAGTATTTAAATTCTTACTCTACAAGAGTTGCTGTCTTAAGAAGCTCCATTTGAAATGAAAATGAAAACTATTGAAAAAAAATTTCCTCTGAAGATTTTGAATAGCATCCAGTTAAATTATAGAGACAACAACATGTCCTGAGAGACTTAATTTTCAGCATTGGTTTCCTAAGTCTACATCCGTCTTTGGGACACTGGGAGAATTTCCAAGTTCATGTTGATGAAGAGTTATGAAACCTCAGAGGGGGAGTTCTGCTAACCATAAAAGAGTAGTAAAATTAGCATGATTTTTTAAACTCTTCCTTTAAAAAATATGTTCCCATTAAGAATTGCTTCAGGATATAACTTTTTATGGAAATACAACTATGTATAAATATAATGGACTTCATCATACGTATAAATACAATGGACTTCATCAATGAAAGGTGTTTGTTGTCTGAATAAATATGTTATTTGACTAAATGAATGACTCAACAAGAAAGCATCATTAAGAGAAGTACAGATGCAATTTTATTATAAATATGCAACTTTAAAACCAGGAATTGGCTGAATCGCCATAAGCCGGAAGTAGCGTGGACTGCCGTGTCCCGTGGGAAATCACTAAGACCTGCACCTCCCTCAGTGCCTGGCAAATAACAGACAATAGCAAATACTTGCAAAACAGAATCATTAAATATAAGATCTTTGTGGGAAATTTTTTTTTTCATGTCTGTGATAGGAAACTGCCTTCCAGGTTAATTCGCCTTGTGATAAGCTGCTCTAGCACTAAAGAACTAAAATTTATGGAGTCAAAATTAGTTTTCCCTCTGCAGAACTTCATCCTGCAGAGACTGGAGCCAGAGGGGTTCTGTAGCAGGAGCTTGTCTCTGCTGGGTTGATGATTCCTGGGGCAGTTCTGCTGAGGTCTCAGTGTGCAGACAGACTGTCTTGTTAAAATGCAGGGTCTGAGTCAGTAGGTCTGGGTGGGGCCCGGGACTCAGCATTTCTAACAAGCTCCCAGGTGATGCTGTTACCAAACACAAGTTTGTGTGCCTGACACACAGTGAAGCCAAACAACATGAAACATCGGAGTTTGGAGCAGAGAAAGGTCTGTTGCAGGGCCGAGCAAGGAGGACAAGTGACTCATGCTCCAAAAAATCCGAACTCCCTGAAGGGTTTCACCAAAGCATTTTTAAAGGCAAGGTGAGGGAAGGGCATCCCAGGGTATGTGATCTGCTCGTGCATGATTTTCTGATTGGTTGACGGTGAGATAACAGGGCTGTGTCACGGAGGTTCACATTAGCAATCCCTAGGCACCAGTGAGTCTGGAGGCTCTGTGCTCATGGTCATCGAATAGTTAAGTTCTCTCATTTGGTGGTGGTTTCAAGCATCTATAAAACAACTCAGGAAATGTGCATGAGATACTATTATCTAAGTACTTCAGAGAGGAGCTAAAGCATGGGATATAAGGGGAGGGGGGGGGTCTGTCCCAGGAAGGCCCCATAGGGACCTGCTCTGTTACAGTGCTGAGATGGGGTCCATGGGCCACACTGAGGTAGCAAAGTCATAGAAGAAAAGGGGATTCCTGAATAGCTGGGCAGAGTGAACAGCTAGAGGTGAAGGGAGGCACTGAACCTGGAGTCTGAAGGCTGGTTACATGACTCCAGAAGAATCACAGCTTCTCCGAATCCCAACTGTCTCATGGGAAAAGGGCATCATAATAGTAATAGGACGATAATACCCACCTCATGGGATTCTTGTGAGAACTGATGGGTAGCTTACTATAAACATGGGGGAGCGCTCTGTACACAGCCAGTGCACAGTAAATGCTTACTGACTGGATGGTAAACACAGGTTGTTTGCCATCTGTGGTTCTGAGGGCTCCACTTCTCACCCACCCTGCGTGCCCAGGACAGTTCCCAGCAGGTGCGCAGGCAGCGCTTGATCAGCTCAGGTAGTAGCAGAGCGACCAACCCCTGAAAGGACATTACTACCTGGACGATGGCTCCCTGTGGCACTAACAGGAGAGCTTCTTCACTGAGAAAGCAGTAACTTTGAGGTCTTGGCTAACTTCCAGGGAGACTTCTGTCTCCCTCTGAGCCAACAGTGGGAGACAGAACCAGATTGTTCCAATAAAAAATATGGTGCTAGAAGAGCTGATCTTCCACATTCTTCAACATAATTCGTGTATAAAATTGCCTGCCTTTGATACATTCCTTTTTTAGATTCCATATATATGTGATGTCAGACAGTATCTTTCTCTGTCTGCTTTATTTCACTTCACATAATGTCCTCAAGGTCCATCCCCGTTGTCACAAATGGCAGGATGACCTTCTTTTTCATGGCTGAATAATATCCCATTGTGTGTGGGTGTGTATTTTATTTATATATATATATATAATATAAATACATAGTATACCTATTGTGCCACATCTTCTTTATCCATTCATCTATTGATGGACACTTAGGTTGTTTCCATATTTTGCCTATTGTGAATAATGCTGCAATAAACATGGGAATACAGATATCTCTTCAAGATCCTGATTTCATTTCTGGATGTATACCCAGAAGCAGGATTGCTGGATCATGTGGTAGCTCTAGCAAACAGACATTTTAATGAGTTTTTCCATGGCTGTGATGAGTGAATTTAATGCAAGCTTAAATAAACAGTTAAACTAAAATAATTTTGGCCATGCTGAAGTAGGAGATAGATGGGCCCCTGGGCCAGACAGCTAGTGTTTGTCAAATGGAGCAAAACTGAAGTTTTGTCCTCAGCCAGACAAAAACGATGCCTGTTTCCCTTCCTCCACTGATATGGAGGGAATAAACTAGCAGTGGGGAATTTGTTGCAGCAAAAATAGAAATGAGACTTTTCTGATAAACAAGGAAAATAAGGAAACAATGAACAGGCTGGGAAAACAACATAAACAGGCCTAAAAGAGTTAAGCTATCTTGGTTATACTTTAGCTGTTACTACTAACAAACGCTTGTAACTAGACTTGTCCTTCACAAAGCTGATTAGTCTCTAACTCCTTATGAATTACTCTTTGCACCTGGCATTTCTTCTCCCCCTACGCTCCCTTGTAGCACTCTTCATTTCGGAAAGAATGTCACGGCCGATATATTCAGGGACACCAGACCGGGTTGCTGCACCGCCTGACGCCAGCTCTGGCCATGAATTTGCAAAAGAAAAGAAATGCAAGACCTTAATTACTTTGAGCCTTATCACCTACCCCAGACCACGAGCCCCGGGCTATATAACCTTTCCCTATTCCCCAGGGAAGTGGGGCACAGTTCTTGAGACGCTAGCCTACTGTGTTCCCCTCTTGCCTGGCAAAAGGAGTAAAGCTACTCTTTTCTGTTTCTTCCAAACTCTGTCTCCGTATTTCTCTTCATCATCGGTGGACGGAGAGCCAAGATTTGGCAACAATGCCTTATGATATATACTGTTAGTCCTCACCCATCCATTGTGTATTGAAGCAGAAACAGCTTTTCTGAGGAAAACATGGTCCCTAGTCATGCATAGTCCTTAGCCCACCTGGCCCCAGCTCCCTAATTGTCACAAGAGGATCCTCCCCTGCCTCACCAGGCTGGTTGTCACACAGGTGGAACTCCCATTACCTTGCAATCAAGCACAGACCCCTACATGTACTCACCAGCTCTATAATCTGGAATGCTCTGCTGCTTCATTCTCACACAAGATCAGTCTTAAGTAATAAAGGATATGAAGAATATGTCATCCAGCATTGCTGCCCATGTTCTCAACCTGACCCTTTTCTCATGACAGATCACTAGCGAGCTGCATATAGGCACCTCTCTTCTTTGGTCCTACACAGAACTGCTTTACTGGACTCTACCTTGTTTGGATTGTTACGCTTTCAGGCTTGTCTCCCAGCTAAGACTCTGTCTCTTAAAGAAAAGGACTAGGTTTTCTTTGGCTACGCGGTCCTGCCCGGGCATAGCGCAGCACATTGTACAAACCGGGTGCTCAACACAGTATCTCAGTAACTCACTTTGCGTTTCAGTTCCCTGTGGTGCGATATAAAAGAGCACTTGACTGTGAACTGGGCAGACCCTGGTTCTAAACCTTGCCCTCTATCAACCAGCAGGGCAGGCTTGGGCTCTGTCCTCTCCTGGGTCTGCCTCCAAATCTAAAAAATGAACATTATGCTAAATGATTTACAACATCTCTTTTAGTTTAATATTTTTGAGTATCTCCAACATCAACTAACCACCAATCAATACTTTAATAATTTTAATCTCTGTTGTAATTAGTATTATAATTTCTCTACAAATAACAATGTTAATATTAATTTTTGAAAAAAAGCCTTTCTTAATAATTCCATGAAGTTCTAATTGTATTTGTTTTATAGAGGACAGGGCTGAATGTTAGCCTTGATAATGATCAGTGATTTAAAAATAATAAGCTCCAACTTCATGAAAAGTTACTATTTGAAAACGACTGAGATGTGGAAATTGATCATCTTGAAATTGATTTTAGTCTAGTTCTGCTGTGTTTCTACATTCATTCTTCCTCTTGACAATTTTTTATTGGTAGAGGAACTTTAAAATGGACGAAAAAATGCGTTTTTACCTCATTAATTTTTAAGAAACGGCAACTACCAATCAATACTCAGATAAGTTTCATCTACATAAAACACAAGGGTAAACTGATGAGAAGTTTTGCATTTCACACAGTTACATTGTGAGCAATTTTAAAGAAAAACAGTGTATTAATACAACTAAACCTTTTCCTAACTCGAAAGGTCGCACATCTTTGCCAGTCTTTTCATACCTTAAATGTAACTCTAAAATGCTATGAGATTGGTGAATACAGCCGAATGAAAAGTTCTGACTGCACCTCCACAGACAACTTATTTTAACATCAAAGACACAGAACAGCCCCCCCACCCCCCCAGCCCCCCACCCCCTGCCTCCAACTTTCATTTTCTCATCCTCACGTGTTGACTTCCACAGAATGCTGCAGATGCACACGCCGGGCACAGAGAAGCTATTAAAGAAAAATTGATTTGACTCATTCTTTGGCAGCAAAGAAATTCATTTCATGGTGACACCAATCCATTCAGCATCCCAGCTTCTCAGGCCCCTGCAGTACATTAAAGCCTTGTTTTCAAACCTTGGTTCCTCTGTGGCACCTTACTTTCTATTTCACCTGAGAGTCAGTTACGTATCTGAGTAGAGTTGCCATGGCACTTCTTGTATGATCTCTTGTAAGCTAAACACCCCGTTTCTTTTTACCGCTTCCTCATTTGCCCTAATTTCCTTACATTTCTCTTTCTGCTCACAGTGTTTCTATTACCTCTGAACTATCCGCTTTCTCCCTTAAAATAAGGCACCCTAAATTAAACTATTTTTTCAGGTTCAGTAAATTCAGGGTAAAGTTAAAATATTTCCTTCCCTTGCTCTGGACCCTATATCATTTTTCTACCCCAAAATGGCTTTTTTGTTTGTTCGTTTTGCCTCCATACAACTTTGGCTCACGTTGGGGATAAAGTCAACTGAAACCTCTGGGGATTTGTATTCACGGGAACTTTTGTTAAATCAGGTCTCACCCATCTGGCAGTTGTGTAGCCAATTTCTTAAACCTGAATTGAAGGATTCATACTTATCTGTACTTTATTTCATCTTCCTGACATTAGCCTGAAATTTTAGACTTTTGGGGACTTTTTTTTTTTCTGACATTCATTGTATAAACAATACTGTCTAGCTATTTTAATTGAGCAAATTTGCTGTGAATATTTTCTGATTATTCATTAAGTCATTGATAAAAATCCTGAAGAGATCAGAACCAGACAGCTTAGTACCCTCTTTCCAAGTTGATCTCTATCTTGATCAAGATTCTTGGTATAGTTTTTCAACTAGCTATGAATTTACCTAAGTAATTATCCTCCAGCTCACATTTCTTAGTCTTGTCCACAAGGTTGTCAAAGATACTTTGTCAAATACTGTGATGAAAGCATTCCTCTGATGGAGGGTAATGAACTCTATCAAAATGAGTCTAGAATGCCCTGTTCTTATTGCTTCTACTGACTGCCATTTCTTGTCCTCAGTGACAACAAAACCAGGGGTGTCATACACCTTCCTGGTATTTTTCTGTGACTGATGTTATAGTCGCCTGTCTATTATTTCTAGATCCAATTTTTCAAAAATTTTTAAAGTTAGAAAAAAATAATATCCATTAACTATAATACTCTAAAGATTAGGCTATACTCTAACAACATATTACCTAATATTTGTGTACTACATTTCAAATATTTTACCACACTTGGATCTCACTAGGATACTTAGAAAGTCCATATTTGTAAGGATTGAGAGTACGTGGAGTAACATACCCCCCAAATGTGGAGAGGGTAGATAATATGGACTTGAGAGTGAATTTTGAAGGAAAAAGCAAAAACATTGATGGGTACAAAATACGAAAGTGGAATTTAGAGAGCCTACTGGCCATAGTAGAGAATTTGAGATGGGGGTATATAAAAACAAAGTAAGAAGTTGAACAGAGACTGTATAGAAAAGGGTAGTAAGATCAACATTGGAGTCCAGTTTTGATATTGGTAGATAATAGGGAGCAAAAGTAGGTTTGCAAGGAGAGGAACTAAGTAGGGTATTGGGGGCTGTTAAGTACATTCTGGCTATAGTGGCTGAGAGCTTGGATTTGGGCAGAGGGTGGTAATGGACAAAATCTGTTGTTGGAGAAGATTCCACTGCACTTGGGGATAGTTTGAGTACGAGAGGTAAAAGGAGAAGAGAATTACAAAATTAAGAACTCCAGAGCAGAGCACCCAGAGGACTTGAGAAGATACTCGTAGCCGTGGGGAAGCTGGGGAGAAGCAAGATTTTAGGAAGAAAAGAAATAAGATCAACTTTCAACATTGATTTTTTTTCAATTACAAGAGTGGTAAAAAATATAATTGCAAGCTTGGAAAGAGAGAAAACAAAATAAAAATTCACATCTGATCTGCCATCTGAACACACAATTATTATTATTTTGGTATATCTCTTGCAGGAACTTTGTAGATGGTTCAGTTCACATGTTGTTATATTAAATTACATTATATATAATATTACACACATTTTCAAAGTGGCTACAAGGAAGTAAACCATTTTAATAGTTTTTTTTAGTATTTATCAAGTTAATGTATCATAAGTTACTTAGTTCCCTTTCTATTGGTTATTCAGATTCCTTTCAATTTGGAGAAAGGGGAGCAATGAACATACTTTCCAAAAATATATCTTGATTTATTTCTTATTATGGATTCCTAGAAGTAGAATTCCTGGGTTAGCATATATGAATATATTTCATGACTCTTAAGACATGTTATTAATTTGCTTCCAAAAGAGGAAGTTTCACTTCCACCAGCAGAGTTCAACACTGAAGTCTTGAATGTTAATGGGACATATATATTGTAATGGTATTTGAACAACTGAAAGTGAGAGAAATTGAGTCTGTGAATATAGATTTAGGACTTTTTCATATACAAATAATAAATAAAATTAAACAGAAATTCTCCAGGGAAATGAATAAAAGCAAAGAATAATTTTGGAAGATGAACTTTAAGGGAACATTTTTTAACTTCTCGTTTTATAGATGAGGTGCACAGAATTAAATGGCTTGCTCAAGGTCATATAATAACAAGTAATGAGGCTGGTGGGGTGCAGGGAAGGGAAGAGAAAGGGAGGTCATAAAAGAGACTAATGAAAGTACATTGCCTTAGAAATTAAAGCCTAAAACTTTCCCAAACAGAAGGCACCACTGTGTCAAAAAGCAGCAAAGAAATCCAAAAAACTGAGACAGGAAGATAAACTCTTGGATTTAGAAAAGGGGTGGCCCCCGGCTGACGGATTCTTCTCTGATCCTCCTTCAGCAATGACAACCGGCTATTACCCAGCTTCACAGATAGACTTTTAAATATTTACAAGCCCACAAACATTATAAGCTGCCTAGCTCTGCCCCAGGTGATAGTCATCAGCAGTAAAAGAAAAAAAAAATCAAAAATTTTTATGACTCTGACCATGTATAAATTACTAGCCTCAGGCCTGTGAACTACTAAAAAAAAAAAAAAAAAAAAAAAAAAACAACTAGGCTAATTAACTTAATAGTACATGCAATCAGATATTTTCCTTTCATGAATTTTGGTCTATGACTTCACCCAGCACAAGAATAAAATGAAAGCTGGATGGATAAAATCTAAGTCAGCAGTATAGACCTATACTGAAGTATCCAGGGTCAATTTCTCTTCTTCTGCAAGTACAGCCCCTTGGGTATTTTCAGACAATCGTGCTGCTCTCTGAGTGGGCAAGTCAGAATAAAGTGTGTTTGGCTTTATGGATTCCAGGAACAGAAAGAGGGTCAGTGTTCCTGGAAGTATAGAAAATGAAAGCAAACCTGTCTGAGTATGGGTCTGGAAAAATAGGAAGCTGCAATTACCTGTCACATGGTTTGTTTTTTTTATTCTGCCCTTTCAACGCCTCCATTTCCATGGTTTCCTGACAGGGCTATACCTCTGTGTCTGTGGCTTATGGTTCATGTCACACTTTTTTTTTTAACTTTTACAATTCTTGGCATTTCCTCTTTAAAGTGATATTTCTCTTCTGCTTAAATTGTCACTGTGTGGTGTTGACCACACTCTGCTGGGTGCTGAGAAAACCTCAGATTAGGAAAAAAACATTTGCTGGGTAGGTGGGTGAGGAGAATGCCAGATTAAATTATTCATTTCAACTGTACATGAAAGATGAACTAGTGAGCAAATACCAAAAAGTATTTCTCATAAAATGTCCATATTGGTGACAGATGAGTGGGAGAACTGTTTTGTAGAGAGCATAAAAGAAGAGGTATCTCTCTGCTTTATTGTTTCAGTTGGTAGGACTTGAATGGCATGTTTCTTAGAAAAATAATTAGCATAAACCTAAACTTCCTGGTCCTCAACTTCCTAGCATTGTAGTACTTAGAAAATCAGTTGGTTGTTGGGGGACCTGACTCAGGACTCTGGGCTCACATCAGAGACCAGAGTGGAAGGATTTCCAAAAGATGGTTCAGACACATGACCATGATGTGGGGGGACACCAGGGAAGTTTCCAGGGGTGGTGGCCCACAAGCCCATCCCCCCTTCATTAGCTTGGAATCCCACACCCTATCGCTTCTGTACTGTAGGCATACCTTATTACACGCCATCCATTAAGTAAATGCCCATTTCTCCTCCAAGCTCTTGCTACTCGAATCACAAGGAAAGTTTTCCAACTGTATCAGTTATGCCAGGAAAGAAAATAATATTCAAGAGTCCTTTACCTTCTTCAGAAGATCTACTTTTCACTTTTTCTTCCTCAAGATAAAAAGCATGGCAGAGTGGGTGATTACAACATAAGAAGGTCCTGTGTCCTATGTTCTGTTCCCTCCGCATGGCTCACTTTCATCTTCATGCCACTGTGAACGTTTCTGATCCCTGGAGAGGAGCCCACGGCAGAATGCTGCTCCTGGACTTTCTACCCACAAGGCTAACTCGTGTGAGGCAGTGACGGGTCGGAGACCCTGGTGAACAGCAGACAGCATGGCTGTCAGGACTGTTCTGGAGATCACATGCGTTTTTTTTCTTAAGTTTTTTTTTTCATCTTTTTTTAATTGAAGTATAGTCGATTTACAATGTTGTGCCAGTCTGCTGTACAGCAAAGTGACTCAGTTATACATATATATATACATTTTTAATTCAAGATGTCCCAGATGTACTTTCTTTTCCTCCTGAACTCAAAATGTCAATAGAGAACACAAATGGGCAGGCTTGGTTCACAACATTCTAACTTGATGAATTAAATGGAAGATGAACTGCTTGAAATTGACTACTTAAAAATTACTAGACTATTCAAACAGGCTTAAAAACTAGACACTTAGACTATTAAAGATAATGCATTTCCTTCCCAGAGAATATAAAAATAAACTATAAGATGCATATCAGGTATTTTCCTTCTACAGTGGCTCCCATTCGTATCGTTTATAAGTAGAACTTTAATCACTCCTTGAAATTTAGAATCATGAAAGAAAGACAAAGAAAGCAGGCTACTGAAAACACTTTCCGCTGAACCAGAATTTTGAGGCTAAAGAGGTTATTTGCTCTTGTTACGAATGATCATCTGGGATCCCTTGTTACCTTTCAGGACTTCAAAATTGAAATCCAGCTCAGAAATCCAGAAAAGAAGCAAAATATTTTAGGTGAAAAATGTGAGGTTTTTGCCTATTTAATCAGCAAAAAAAAAGTGAGGGAAAGGAAAATTAAAGCCTGTAACTGCCCTTGGAAACTGTTGTTTACTGTTATATTTACCGTTACAGTGTGAGGGAATTGATTTTAATGTAGCTTTACAGGAAACAGAATTTGGCCTAATGATGCTTTTGAAATCTAAGGTTTCCATGGAATTTTTTTAAGCACATCTTACATTACATGTGTTGCTAGGGTTAGTGATAACAGGTGTAGTAAGATGGGATGACATTTGGATCATCACAGTGCTTGATGCCAATTTCTAACACATTTTTATTCACAAGCTAAAGGTGTTATGTCTGTGAAATTGTTAATTTAATTATCACTCTGCATTCCCTTTTCATTTTTCTTGTTGAATATTCAGTAGTAGCAAGTTGGCATCAAGTTATAGACAATGTCCATACTCAGAGCATCTTAAAGAAAACGTTGCCTTGGGCTTTATGCTGGGTCACCAGCTTTTACCTGTCCTTCAGAGTTGTGCTATGAAGTCATGAAATTGTTTCATCATGGTTGAACCTCAGTAGTTTTAGTTAATTCAATTAATTAAATTCAATTAATTCAGCTATCATGTAGAGGTGAAAAATCTGACATGATCTTAGTTGTGAAAAATGAGTAGTTTGAAATCTAAAAGCTTATACAATAAGGGTTCTTGTAATATATTTAACCAGTGGATATGGGTGGGGCATGCTCCAGTGTGAGAAGCTGCACCTCATTCCCACAGGGCATAGTTGTCTTTGAAGAAAAACTAACGTAGACCTCTCCAGGACACCTGGTTCCACCCTGACCTGGGTTGCAGGTACGTGGTGTAAGTGGTGGTGGTCTTGAGTGGCCCTAGGACATGCATGGAGCTGTGGCTTACTGGTCCTGGTCTGTCGCCTGCACCTGACACTGTCCTGCCACAGTAAGGCTACAAGAGCAGAGCTGTGTGCATGAGATTGCCAAGCACTTGGTTAAATCAGGATTATTTAAAATGCCTCACTTTAATGGACTCAAAACTTCCCCACAAAAGTGAATTAATGAAGAGAGAGAAACCCGGAGGATGTGGTTAAAAATGACTGTGAAAGTTAATAAGCTGCTGTTGATCCCAGCAGGACTGTGACGGAAACGAATTAGCAGCAGGGGACACATCCTCTGATGTGTGAGGGTCTACACAAATTGATTGAATGAGAAGGGAAAGAGATTTAGCATTGACAAATGTTTATTCAGGCTGTTCAAAAGCCCTACATCACGGGGTAGGTACTGGAAGTGAACATGGAGCCTTGGGAAAGGAGAAGATGAGTTTGCTTTGCTGTTTGCGTGGTCCATTCAACAATGAGCTTGGGGCACCTTGTGCAAAGCTGCCTGAGCAAGGACTCATGGAATCCAACACCCGCAGGCAGGTGCTTTAAGTTAAATGAAGGGCATATGCCTCATTTAATGGAGAGTCAGCTTCTGCTAAGTGTGTCTATTAAAGGGGTGGGAATTTTGAGATGTCAGATCTTCCAGTTTTTCAAGAATAATCAAAAGGCTAGAATTTTGTGTAAAATTTCTCAATTTTTGCGACTAATGTTAAAATGTCCATTCATTTTGTGGCCCAAATCAAACATGCTATATTTATAGTTGTGTGCACTCCCTGGCCTAGGCGGTGTGGGGCATGATTCTCTCCTGGTAGAGGGAATGTCAATACCTGTTATTCCAGCGGTCTCCAACCTTTTTGGCACCAGGGACCGGTTTCATGGAAGACGATTTTTCCACGGACGGGGAGCGGGGATGGTTTTGGGATGATTCAAGTGTATTACATTTATTGTGCACTTTATTTCTATTATTATTACATTGTAATATATAATGAAATAATTATACACCTCACCATCATGCAGAATTAGTGGGAGCCCTGAGCCTGTCTTCCTGCAACTAGATGGTCCCATCTGGGGGAGATGGGAGACAGTGACACCCAAGTGTGTTGATTATGTTCAGTCTACTCTGTAATCTCGTTTTGATCCCCGTCACTGCAGAAAACCCTGCTTCACAAAGACAGGATGTTGGAAATGGAAGCAGGCTTTGCAGTGCTTTTGTGGCAATCTCAAGATATTCCACCTTGACTTCAATCCAGAACATATGGAGATTTGAAGTTGTCTCACACATACTTTTAAGGCCACCGTCATTTGCGATCTCAAGCAGTTGATCCTCTTCTAGCACGGACAAAGCCAATTCACCTGGCTTATTCACAAATGGGTCGCAGATCCATTCCTTCCCAGTTTGAGGGTCTTTTGTGGTTGGGAAGTAACGCTCAAACTCTTCTGAAAGCTGAGACAGGTGATCATGCCCCAGCCAGGAGAAAGAAGGCCCTGGCTCAGTCTCTTTCAAAATCTCTGCTCATGTTTGAAACATGTCAAAAATCCTAATGTTCACTCGTCGCCCCCATAATTCCAGTCTGGCTTTGAATGCAGCCACTTTATCTGCCGACTTGAACACAGTTGTCGTTCTCCCCTGAAGTGACAGATTGAGTTCGTTGAGCAGGTTGAATGTCACACAAATAAGCAAGTTTTGCGACCCATTCTGTGTCACTGAAGTGTGCTGCCAGTGGTGACTGTTTTTCTAAAAGAAATCTCTGGAGCAGCTCTCATAACTCAAAAACTCTGGCCAGTCGTCTACCTCTAGAAAGCCATCTCACTCCTGTGTATCAGAGAAGATGTGTGTGCTCTGCGTCCATCTCCTCACAGAGCTGCGCAAACAGACGAGAGTTAAGGGCGTGTAGTTTAATATGGTTGATAATTTTAATCACATCCTGCAAAATGTTGTTAAGTTCAGGTGACATTTTTCGGCTAGCCAGCATTTCTCTATGGATGACACAGTGCATAGGCTCACATTCAGAAGCGACCTCTTTGACCTGAGTAATAAAACCAGAAAGCCGTCCAGTCATGGCAGCCGTTCTGTCCGTGCACATACCGACACAAAGTGACCAATTCAGTTTTCCTGATATGTAATCATTCAAAGACTTGAACAGTTCTGCAGCTGTGGTGTCAGTTGGCAACAAAAGTGCACATAACATATCCTCACGCACGCCCTCCTGAAAAAGATATCGCACAAAAGTGAGTATTGTTGCCTTGTTGTCAACATCGGTAGGCTCGTCAGCCTGGATTGCATACCACAGTGACTCATTAATCCTCTCTAACAATTGTGCCTTAGTATCCTCTGCTATTTCATCAATTCGTCTAGATATGGTGCTAGCCGAAAGAGGAACACGTGCCACCTTTTGAACTGCAGCCTCTCCTAAAAGTTCACGACAAATGTCCTTAGCAGCAGCAGGCAGGATCAGCTCTTCACCAATACTAAGGGCTTCTCAGCTTTAGCAATGCGGTTAGCCACTAAGAATGATGCTCTCAGTGCAGACACATTTGACGGGGTGGTGGCCTTCAATAATTGCTTCTGTTCTTCGTGTTCACGTTTTTTTCTTTTGAGAAACTCCAAAGGCTTGTCTTTTAATGCAGCGTGCCTGGTCTCCATGTGGTGAAGCAGTTTTGAAGGTTTCATGGCTTCATTGGATAGCCAGTCGCCACATGTTATACAAAGCAGGCTTGGAGAATGTGAATCACCTGTTGCAATGAACCCGTAATTTAAGTAGGACTCTTGGTGTTTTCTTTTAAATGCAGTTTTCTTTTTGTTGGCAGTCTTAGAGTCTTCTGCTGTCTCATCATTGTGTCTCTCCCCCTTTTCAAAGAAACTCTCCAGCAACATTTGTTTTTTACCCATTTTGGCTAGGGTTAGCTTTTGGGCTTACCAAAACTGTGACTGAGACAAGTGCACAGTGTGGGAAAGAGGCGTGGACAAAGTGGTAAATAAAATAATGGGTGGGCCATGCACGGACTAAAATACATGTAGGAGTCTGACTGAAAGCCTGCCACCAGATGCAGCTGTACAATTGAAGCACATCAACTCACTTGCCACTATAAAGCCTGCCACCAGATGCAGCTTAATTGTCACTTGCCCCTCACTGATAGGGTTTTGATATGAGTCTGCAAGCAGTTGATTTATTATGGTCTCTGTGCGGGCAAACCTCTCTGCTAATGATAATCTGTATTTGCAGCCGCTCCCCAGCGCTAGCATCACCGCCTCAGCTCCACCTCAGATCATCAGGCGTTAGATTCCCATAAGGAACGCACAACCTAGATCCCTCGCATGCGCAGTTCACAGTAGGGTTCCCACTCCTATGAGAATCTAATGACACCACTCATCTGACAGAAGGCGGAGCTCAGGCGGTAATGTGAGCGATGGGGAGTGGCTGTAAATACAGATGAAGCTTCATTCACTCGTCCACCGCTCACCTCCTGCTGTGCGGCCCAGTTCCTAACAGGCCACTGATCAGTACCTGTCCATGGCCCAGGGGTTGGGGCCCTCTGTGTTATACGAACTAGAAAGTGATCGAGTGATCACACGCAGAGTGCGTAGAGGTTCCAGAGACCTGCAGTGGGGGCCACAAGGAACGGTCCACTGAGGAGGAGGCACCGATCCAGGCCCTGAAAGTGGGATTGAGCAGTGGGTCAGGAGGGACATGGGTCCTGCCCAGGTCGGGAAAGCATAGGCCGGTTGTTGTGAGTGCAGTTAGTTCATGTGCCACCAGCTTCGGGCTCCGGAAATGTCCCAACAAGGAATGTGCAGGAGCCCCCATACACACACAACACCTCCCAGATGAATTGTACCATGTAGGTTAAAAGAGAATTTGAAAATCTAAAACTCTGAAAAAGCAGCTTTAGGTACTGGTGGCCCTTAAAACTCCTAGCGGAGCTGGCACTGTCGCAAAGGCAGGCACCCATCTGCATCCAGGAGCCATGAGGCTGTAAAGAAAAGCCGCACACATCTCAGAGGGTAGCCTTTTCAGCCAACTACGTTGAGCCTCTTCCTATCTTTTTTTAAAAAATGTCATTGAGGTACAGTTGATGTAGGATGTTGTGTTAGTTTCAGGTATACAGCAAAGTGATTCAGATGTGTATGTGTGTGCGTGCATGTGTGTGTGTATATACATATTCTTTTTCAGATTCTTTTCCGTTATAGGTTACTACAAGATTTTGAATATGCTTTCCTGTGCTATATAGTAGGTCCCTGTTGTTTACCTATTTTGTATATATTAGTGTGTATCTATTAATCCTAAACTCCTAATTTATCCCTCCTTCCCCTTTCCCCTTTGGTAACCATAAGTTTGTTGCCCCTTCCTTTCTTAAAGAGGTGTGCTCATTGAGGTCCAAATCTTCCAGAGAGCCAGGTGTCCCTGTGCACTAAACCGAAGCTTGTTGGTCTCACTCTCTGAGCACGACATTACTCTGACTGCTGCTTTACAGCATATGCACTAGGTCCTCTCCAGGACTTCAACTGTGTATTTGCGAGGCCAGGTAAATCTTCATGACACAAAGCATGTAATGGACTTGCACTGTATAGAGTTTAAGAGAAAATTTGGCAGCCCTTGGGGAGGAGGGAGCCTCAATAAGCTCACAGTAGGGGAGCAAAACTTGCCACCCCAAAATATCTCTGGCAAGTGGATTATTAGGAGCTGAAAACAATCAAGGCCCAAAGGACTCAGGAAAAAACTTTGACCTCCCCACTAACTGCTTAAAAGAATGTAGATAGAGGACCCCACTAATTGCTTAAAAGAACATACAGGACCTGGTCCAAAAAGGAAGCCATCACCATAGGTAACTAGGGTATGATCTAGGTGTGTGGACAGGGAGAAACATAGCAAGGTCTGTTTCTTAACATTTCTCTCTGTGTCCCACTGACTCCAGCACAGCCAAGCAAACGTTTGTTTACCAAACATTTGCTTTTCCATCTGCATGTAAATTGCCTTCCTCCCCTTTGAGGTCCCAAACCACTACCCTCCACATCCTCTTTTGTGGTATTAAAGGTGAGGGCTTTGGCCAATTTGGTGAGTTACTCAGTTTTCCTAGGTCTCTCTCATGTATACATATTATTAAACTTTTGTTTGATTTTCTTCTGCTAATCTGTCTCATGTCAATTTAATTCTTAGACCAGCCAGAGGAACCTAGAAGGGTAGAGGAAAATTCTTCCTCCCAGACATTGCTGAAGTTCAGGTGCTTTACTGCTTTACTGGATGCCTTAGGTTTGGCCCAAGTGTTACTACAGTCTCTTTCCTTTTCCCTTCCTGATACTTTATAAGGTTGTCTTACAGGGATGGTCACAACCTCTAGGGAGATGACTTTGTACCCAGGTCTTTGAGAAATTAGCTCTGTGCTACTCTTTTTCCTCTAGTTGTGCAGTAAAATAGATGTGTATGTGAAAAAAAGATAACTGGTAAGCAGTTCATTTTGCATGTGCAGTACATTATCCATTCTCAAGACATTTGTTGGAAAATGACTCTAAACATTTTAATAACTGAATTTAAAGCTAGTAAACATGGATATGAACTATAGATGTTTTTATGGTTAATGTCGACATAAATGCAACCAAAGCATGCAAAGTGATTATCACAGAACCTGGTATACAGTAGGTGCTCAGTAAAGGTTAATTCTTCTCCCATTTGACCCTTCCTCCCCCAGTAGAATTGATTTTATTCTTGATTTTTTTAACCCTTCCTGCATTTTCTTTGTTGTTCTGTTTTAAAGAGCAAGTTTAGGAAGCTGAGGCAATTTATCAGGCTGGAGTAAAGAACTGTCTAGAAAGCTCAGATTTACACAACAGACACAGGGTTTTGTTAGCCAAGCCTCATAAGTGAGAATAAGGAGTACCTGTTGCTGATTAGGTCTTTCTATCAAGAAAAGGGCAGTGACCCAAATAATGTCCCAGAAATAAACCTCACTGGCTGGGCAGTCACAATGAGCACTCTTGACCATCACATTGTACCTTCGGACCGTGACTGCTCTAAATCCTCAAGTTCAGCCCAGTAAAATGTGCCCAGCTGTTCTAATCATATCTTTAAGCAAAACTGCAGAATCTGGGAAGTGGTCTTGATGATTTAAGGAGTGGTCTGCTCTTAGCATCGTTTATACAAATTTTTAAATCCACAATCTTTCAATGCACCTCAATAATGCTGCCCCACCTGCATTTAAATCTAGTCCCAGTACGTGGCAGACACTAGTTTTCCAAAGATGATGCAAACCTTCAGTACTTTTTCTCTTTCCTTATTAATATACTTTATACAAACAATATGATAGTTGATAGCATGCTTTTGTATGGCAGACGCTATATAAAATACACTAACTGCATCTTATTTAATGTAAAATATAATTGGGCAAGAATTCTATCTTTTATGATCTGTGCAGAGCTCCTTATGTTGTTGGCATGTAATGAATACTTATAAATAATGAAAAGAAAGATGCTGAATTTAATGCAAGAACATTATTTCATTCTCATTAACTAATAGACTGGCTGCCTGCAGTAAAATTCAGCATTAATTATTTTTTTTCAACAGGACAAGTTCAAAGAAGTTTTTATTTTCTGGTACATCTGAAACTTCTCTGTTTTCTAGAATATAATTATATTATGAATTAATTTAAAACTGACCTACCCAAGAAATCTATTTTTATTCTTGTGTATAAAATTGCTAGATATTCTTACTACTCATCTATAAACAACATAATACAAATTAGGAGTTACACACATTAAGAAATTAAAAACCAGAATAGACCTCAAGAGAATAGTCTTTCAAAAACAGACAATCAAACTTCCAAGTCAACTCACTATCCACTCTATTCATCTTACCAAAAATATACTGACTCTTTGCTTTGTGTTTCATGTTTATGAAGTTCCTGCCCTGCTACATATGCCACCTGCTGCATATAGATTTGTCTGTGGGGTGTCTCTTGTCTCCTTCCAGTCAAATTTGCATTCTAAGGCAGCCCATCTGAAAAATTACTATGCAAAGAATCACCATTCCAAGAGGGAAAATGTATACCAAGTTCAGTTATCCAAGTTCAGAAATCACTCTAGGAAGCTACTTTGGAGAAAGTTGCCTAGAATAGAGAGGCCTGATTCTACTTCCCGCTCTGACCTCCTCTTGCCCTGGGATCTTTTTCAAGATTCTAAACCTCTTTGTGCTTTAGCTTCTGTATCTGTAAAAAGTAATTTCATCTATCTGGGTTTATCTCTTATAACTCAAAGGGGTTTTAGATAGCCAAATGATTTTTTTTTAATTTGCTAGAATCATATGAGATCATATACACAAATGTTTTAATCTATATGCTGCTCTAGACATATGAAAAGTAACATTGCTATAATTATGTGATTAAAAGTCTTGTTAAGTAAATACTATTAAGATAAAATTGTAACCTTAAAAGAAATGTTCAAGCTTTAGTTGGCACATACTTATTTAAAGCAGTATCTACAACTGCTGTGTTCCAATGTAGAAATTAAGAAAGCCCCTTAGAAATTGCTTCAGGATGATTTTCTTCATCTTAATAGGATACAGATACTGTATTTGAATAAATGAGTTATTGATAATCTCAAAAATGTCATATTAGCTAGGATGTTGGCCATCAAACAATTTTTACTAAAACACCTCAAAAAGCAAAAGAGATTAGTTTTAATTTTTATTGATTATTATATCATTGTATATGCAATTGTATTATACATAAAAATTATTGTCTTCATTATTGTTGTTGCTTTCTTGTTAATTTCTTTGAGGATAGAAGTAAATAGAAAAATGGTCTAAAGTTAGGCAGTGGCAAGGAGAAAAATTTTTAAAGGAAGCTAATTTACAAATAATTGATAGTATGACTTTAATAATGAGGAGGATGATGTGTCAAAAAAGAGAGTAAAGAACTCAAGAGTTTTATAAATAAGGGCTGTTTTGCTCTTACTACCCCATAAGAGGTTAGAGGGGATCCAGAGAAGGCAGTGGCCCATTATCAACAGGCCATCAAACTTAGCCCAAGTCATCCCCAGGTGACCATGGCAAACCTGGAGAGACTCTACAGATCACTGAGGGAGAACATTATGGCCAAAAAATGGTACAAATGATAAATTCACTTTGCAAATTGTTCAGAGACCTCAGCATTGCCCATCAACTTTTTAATTAAAAATTAATTGGATGAGATGTGCTCTTAAGATATTAGCTAATTTCATCTATTTGGATAGTATCGATTTTCTTTCTCAAGAAGAATAATATATATGCATCCTCTTGTTCACTGCAGCATTATTTACAATAGCCAAGATATGGAAACAACCTAAGTGTCCATCAATGGATGAATGGATAAAGATGTGGTATATATACACAACAGAAGACTACTCAGCCATAAAAAAGGAAGCAATCTTGCCATTTTTCAACAATGTGGATAGACCCTGAGGGCATTATGCTAAGAGAAATAAGTCAGACAGAGAGAGACAAACACCATATTATCTCACTTACATGTGAAATCTTAAAAAAACAAAAAGAAATAAACGAAAAAACGAGCTCATATATAGAGAACAGAATGGTAGTTGCCAGGGAGGGAGGGTCGGGCTGATAAAATGGATGAAGGAAGTCAAACTTCCAGCTATAAAATAAATAAGTCATGGAGCTGTAATGTACAGCATGGTGACTATTGTTAATAATATATTATATACAATATATACTTAATAATACTATATAATACTGTATTACATATTTGAAGTTGCTGAGAGTAAATCTTTTTTTTTTTTTTTTTTTTTAAAGGATTTTCTTATTTATTTATTTATTTATTTATTTATTTTTGGCTGTGTTGGGTCTTCGGTTCGTGCGAGGGCTTTCTCCAGTTGCGGCAAGCGGGGGCCACTCTTCATCGCGGTGCGGGGACCGCTCTTCATCGCGGTGCGCGGGCCTTTCTCTATCGCGGCCCCTCCCGTCGCGGGGCACAGGCTCCAGACGCGCAGGCTCAGCAATTGTGGCTCACGGGCCCAGCCGCTCCGTGGCATGTGGGATCTTCCCAGACCAGGGCTCGAACCCGCGTCCCCTGCACTAGCAGGCAGACTCTCAACCACTGCGCCACCAGGGAAGCCCCCTGAGAGTAAATCTTAAAAGTTCTCATCACACACAAAATAATTTGTAACTCTGTATGGTGACGGATGTTAACTAGACTTATTGTGGTGATCATTTCACAATATACATAAATATTGAATTATGAAAGTAATCTAATGTTATATGTCAATTATACCAAAATCTAAAAATAAATAACATACAAAATATTATAAATGCCACCCTAACTACTGACTGGTTAGAACATGGGGTTAATAAAGCCAAAGCTGGAATTAATTCCATGATGGGTATTAGCAACTTTAACAATGGCGGTAGATGAGAGACTGTGCAGAGGGCAGAATCCATTGATCCTCTTTCATGGGAACAACCCCTATTTGTAGCTCAGTAGAGGGAGGCATCCTTCCCTATACACAGAGGGAGACATCATGACATTTTCCTTTACCTTTTTCTTCACATAATCCCAAAGCCCATGTTGGCACAAGACTCAATCCATGGACAGTCCTCCCTAATTCTAAATTTAGACCTTTTGGAAATGTACCTTTAAAAAAACGAAATGTGTTGCTCTGTGATGCAGGTGGCACACAAAGAGGTGATATTACCTACCTCGGGTGCACTATGTCACCACAGTGGTGGGTGAAGAGGCCCTGCAGATTCACAGGAAGCTGCAGCTCTTCTGCTCCTCACAGGGAACCCCATCTGCCACTGGCGAGTAAAAGACCACCAAAAAGAAGGAACAAAAGGAAAAAGGGACTGGAGCTAGGGAAATAAGTATGACTTGTAACATCGGGAGGTTTTGGTAACCTTCAAAAAGGAACCAGAATATCTGTAGTATATCTATTTTATAAATATTAATATGCCACTCATGTTAGATCCATTTGCCAAGTCACAAAAAAATGTTTTATCTCATGAAAAATCTCTTTAAATAAGCTCTTCCTTCTCATTAGAAATGTAATCAATGAAACTTGTCTTACAAACACACTGTTGTGTGAAAAGTATAAAATATTATTTGGTACTGTGGCTCTGGGTCATGATTTGACATATTTAGTCAACTTTTCATTTAAAAGCTCAAGCTATTTCTGTGGGTTCCTTTTGGCCGTCATTGCTAGTCACGCACACACACGCACACAAGCACACAACTGTAAACTTTGGTACATACAGCCCTATGTGTCACTAAATAGATACTGAAAGTTTTTGTCAGGATAACAAATATATATATATATATGGCATGTATATAACATATACATTATAGTGTAATGTATTGTTCCTAAGGAATTTTTCCAATGCCGCTATTCAGGGATGCCTTATTTGATAAACTAATAACCAAGTGCCTTCTAAGCCATGGTCAGTGTGGTTTTGCAGGCTCAGGTTTTGACCGCGATGAATCAGATGAAAGAAGGTGAAAACACAACAATCACATTGTGTCAGAGGAGACTGGGTACCTTGAATGCTATCGCCTGTTGTCCGCCATCCACAGCAAGTGGGAGAAAGCACTTCAAGAAAGCCACTCTTTGAAGTTGTGTTTGGACTCAGAAGTAGAAAAAGAAGTGACAGGGACCTCCCTGGTGGTCCAGTGGCTGGGACTTCGCCTTCCACTGCAGGAAGTGCAGGTTCGATCCCTGGTCGGGGAGCTAGGATCCCACATGCCTCGCGGCCAAAAAAACAACATAAAGAACAGAAGCAATATTGTAACAAGTTCAGTAAAGACTTTAAAAATGGTCCACATCAAAAAAAAAAAATCTAAAAAAAAAAAAAAGAAAAAGAAGTGACATAAATAATTCATAAATTTGCACATTGGAAAGACTGAGTAGTCTTGAATATTGTCAATTGGTATATTATTCTCTCTTGTGGAAGCTTTTCACAGATAAACTATCTATCTTAAATTTCCCTTTGAAATGGTATGATTATTTTTTAGCTCACCTCTAAGCTAAAGATTTTCAGTGGAATTATCTCATCTTGTCCTCCGTGATCTCTATAATAAATAAAGACTAGCATTTGTGCACCATGTAGCTTGTCATCCCCATGTGGATACATTTAATCTTGATAACAATCCTTCACCTTCCGTAGAAGTTGTTGTTATTTATCTCTATTTTAAAAGCCATACAACCATAAATTCATGAACAAACTCAATAAATATTTTTGAATGTCTGTTATGTACTAGACACTCTGTGGGCACCAAGAATTGAACAATGAGAAGAAAAACGATACTGCCTTTATCCTCATGGAGCTTACAATCCAGAGGAGGAGATAGGTATTAAACAAGTCATCACAAAACCAATGTAGGATTACAGCCGTGCTCTCTGATGTCATAAAGAGCACCCTGGTCCCTAAAGAGCATATAATCAGTGGACCTGAGTGGCCTGGGAAGTCAGATTTTCCTGTGGAGTGATGTGGAAATGAGGACTGAGTGATGAATAGAAGTTGCAGAGAAAAGAGGGTAGCAAAATAGCACATACTAAGGCCCTGTGTCAACAGTGAATGGCCTCTCTGAGGGATGGGTGTATCTGGATGTTGAATATCATGAATTCCTTGTTCTTCTTTTTTTAAAAAAGTGTATTAATGAAGCACCATGACTTTACTGACCACAATTAGAATCATATGGATCAGGAAGTATTACGCAGCAATTACAAACTAATTCATGTGAACTCAAGTCCTAGTGGAAAGCCTATTGGCTGATTTTTATCATAGTTTTCTCAAATGTCAAGAGTAAAGAATTACTTTAAATACTATTTTCCTATTTCTTATATCTATCTCTTTTTTTCTTCCTGATTTTTTACTGGAAAATAATCTTGCTTTTCCTCCCCTTTTTTTTTTTCAAGACAAAAACTACCTTTGATGAATCTTCCTGCCAAGAAGGGCTACAAATTATTTTGGATCTATCTAACAAAACTGAAGATTCACCATCTTTTGTCCATTTTTCTCCACTCCATACTCAACACTTGTCCACTCCTAACCCTTCCCCTTCTCCTTTTCCTCAACTGCCCCACCCCATTATATGGCAGGAGACTTTCGTTAGGGCTTCCTCAACAGGGAGATCTGGGGAATCCACCTGTTCCTCCACCAGCATGCCCTTCCATGGGGAAAATAGAGCAAGGGAGAGTTGGCACTTTCCCTGGTTTAGCTTCTTGATTATACTATCACAGCAAATGTTTAAAGGTTTGACTGTTTCCTTCCTGTGGGCTTGTCATCTCAGTCAGCTACTCCCACACCTGGAAGCTCAGCTCTCTCCAGCTCAGCTGAGCTCTTGAGGATTAAACGAAACAGACAGGGCCAGAGGATTCTGGGAAGAGGGTGGAGGAGGAAGCACCAGAAATGAGTCTCCCCACCTAGACAACATTTGCACTTGCAGAACCTGTCTTGTGGGACAGCGCCGGTGCCTCTGGAAGAGAAAAAAGTGATGGAGGCCTTGCTTGCACACCAGCAAGGGCACAACCAGCGAAACTTTCCTCTCACTCTGAATTCACGGTGGCATATTTGGGGACATATGCGGATAACTCTGCTGCTGAGACACTTGCATCTCTGCAGCAGAAAATATAAAGGGCAACTAGGGAAGGGGGGGCGGACAATGAATGTTTTATCCATTTATGCTTGGTTTCACTTAAGCTTCTACTCATACCTTTTCCTACACTTGCAACCAGGGGATCTAATTCCATCTCTCAGCCTTTAATGTCCAAAAATACAAGAGCTTGGATACTACAAAGGCAGAGCACTTATTCTTAAAGGAGTGAGATGTTTCGAAGTGGGCAAGTCCTCCAGGGGTAAGCCAATTGGGGGATGCTACCAAGAGAAGGTTCATTTGAGTCTCAAGAGACTTGCAATATTTAAGACACACGTATCCTGAAAAATGATCATTCTTTATCTGAAATTCAAATTTAATGAGGTACTCTGCTTTTCATTGTTTGTTGTAAATCTGGCAATGCTCCTTCAGCTGGGAACACTCACCTATATATTTGGCATTTTTGTCCCATGCCATGGAACAACCAGATGGAGAATATTCAAGTCAGCATGTGTCACCTTCCTACTGGGAATCTGGCTCCAGTGATGATATGAAAGAAGTAAGTTACATCACCCCACCCTTGAGGAGTTGGTATCCAAAGAACTTGCCCAGCACCTTGTGCAAGGCAGTCACTCCCCAAATCCTTGTAGATGGTTGAGGGAATGAATGATGCTGTGGGACTTTCATAAGATTGCTATGGGAGGGTGTGTAGGAAACAACAGCTACAGATCACAGTGATTTTAGATTGTTTTTAGAGAGCCAGATGATCCTAGTAATAAAGTTTTTTTGGAAAAAAAAAAAAAGGATATTCTGCAGAGAGATAGGAATTCCATTTTGAGGGAAATAAATCTGACTGAACTAAAAAAATCCATACTAGTTTGGTGTGTGTCCCACTGCAATTTAATGGATTGGAAGCTGCAGTTGCTGGCCCATTGTTTATTTGGGGTTTTTTCCCCTATTTGGATGAAATTTGCCACTTGTTCATAGGTGGTCCAAATAGAAGGTTTTGGAATTAAGGAGAAAAGTGCTGCGTATTTACCAGGCATGAGGCCTGTACCAAATTTTGAGCTGAGAGCCATCAACTGAATTGGGTTTCAGGCCCAGTCATTTTGGTACCATACTGCTGTTCACCAGTCTTTTTGAAAATATGTTCAACTGCAGCGAAGTCAGCTATAGCTTATGGAGAAACGAGCGCTGTGGGCGATGCGGGGTGGACGGTGACTCATTAGAGTCCGCCTGTGAAAAGCCTGGGGAGCAGGAGCCCACGCACTCCTGCTGCTTCAGGAGATCACTCCGGCCATCCCCGGCAGCCCCGACAGCAGCGCTGTAACCAAGCAGGACCCCGTGGGGCCTTCCCAGAACAGGAACCCCTCCCCATGTCCTCCACCTGCCTTTGGACTGTAGAAGAACTTCAGTCAAAGAATAAATTTAATCATAGAAGTAAGAAAATGGAGAAAGGGAAACAGTCAAGCAAGACAAAATAATGATAATTTAGCCATTAAAGTCAAGGACCTCTATTTCCTCCTCAAGGGCTCTAGATAATATTCTGAGCCATGTCTTTGAGCTGTTTGGCAGATACTGAAACCCCCGCCAGGTGGAAGAAGTTAACTGTATGCTGCCCACAAGCATGTTGACCCCAGACAGTTTGGAACCGGGATGATGATGTTGACTTCCTATTACCTCACCACCAACCAATCAGAAGCATGTCCACGAGCTGATCACACACCCCACAACCCCCCTTCCTCATCCTTTTTTTTTTTTACATCTTTATTGGATTGTAATTGCTTTACAATGTTGTGTTAGTTTCTGCTGTACAACAAAGTGAATCAGCTATACGTATCCATATATCCCCTCCCTCTTGAGCCTCCCTCCCACCCTCCCCATTCCACCCCTCTAGGTCATCACAAAGCACCAAGCTGATCTCCCTGTGCTATACAGCAGCTTCCCAGTAGCTGTCTATTTTACACATGGTAGTATATATATGTTAATGCTACTCTCTCGATTAGTCCCAGCTTCCCCTTCACCCCCTGTGTCCACAAGTCCATTCTCTATGTCTGGGTCTCTATTCCTGCCCTGCCACTAGGTTCATCAGCACCATTTTTCTAGACTCCATATATATGCATTAATATACGGTATTTGTTTTTCTCTTTCTGACTTACTTCACTCTGTATGACAGACTCTAGGTCCATCCACCTCACTACAAATAACTCAATTTTGTTCCTTTTTATGGCTGAGTAATATTCCACCGTGCACCACAATGAAGAGTAATATTCCACCCCGCTCCCCACTACTAGAGAAAAGCCCGCGTGCAGCAATGAAGACACAATGCAGCCAAAAATAAAAAAGAATTTTTTTAATGAAAATAAAAAGATTCCAATGTATATATGTACCACATCTTCTTTATCCATTCATCTGTTGATGGACATTTATGTTGCTTGCATGTCCTGGCTATTGTAAATAGTGCTGCAATGAACATTTGGGGTACATGACTCTTTTTGAATTATGGTTTTCTCAGGGTATACGCCCAGTAGTGGGATTGCTGGGTCATATGGTAGTTCTATTTTTAGTTTTTTAAGGAACTTCCATACTGTTCTCCATAGTGGCTGTTATCAATTTACATTCCCACCAACAGTGCAGGAGGGTTCCCTTTTCTCCACACCCTCTCCAGCATTTATTGTTTGTAGATTTTTTGATGACGGCCATTCTGACTGGTGTGAGGTGATACCTCATTGTGGTTTTGATTTGCATTTCTCTAATGATTAGTGATGTTGAGCATCCTTTCATGTGTTTGTTGGCCATCCGTGTCTTCTTTGGAGAAATGTCTATTTAGGTCTTCTGCCCATTTTTGGATTGGGTTTTTTTTTTTTTTTTTTTGATATTGAGCTCCATGAGCTGTGTATATTTTGGAGATTAATCCTTTTGTCAGTTGCATCGTTTGCAAATATTTTCTCCCATTCTGAGGTTTGTCTTTTCGTCTTGTTTATGGTTTCTTTTGCTATGCAAAAGCTTTTAAGTTTAGTTAGGTCCCATTTATTTATTTTTGTTTTTATTTTCATTACTCTAGGAGGTGGGTCAAAAAGGATCTTGCTGTGATTTATGTCAAAGAGTGTTCTGCCTATGTTTTCCTCTAAGAGTTTTATAGTGTCCAGCCTTATATTTAGGTCTTTAATCCATTTTGAGTTTATTTCTGTGTATGGTGTTAGGAAATATTCTAATTTTATTCTTTTACATGTAGCTGTCTCACCCTGTCTTTAAAACCCTTTCCCTGAAAGCCTTTGGGGAGCTCAGGTCTTTTAAGCACTAGCTGCCCTGGACTCTTTGCTTGGCACCCTGAAATAAATGCTGCCCTTTCCTTCACCACAACACAGTGTCAGTAGATTGGCTTTATTGCACACGTGGGCATGTGGACCCAAATTTTGTTTGCTAAGAGCACCATCTTCTCCTCCCGACTGCCCCATCAACATACAAACGTGCTGCTATTTCTTCCATCTTAAATTTAAAACAAAATAAAACTTTCTTTGAACTGTACTTCTCCTGCTCTATTTCTTTTCACCAAAACTCCTAACAAGATTTTTCTAAACTCACTGTCTCTAATGCCTCATCTCCCATTCTCTCTTAGACCTGCTCTCATCAGACTTTCCATCCACCCATTCCTAGGTCCCTGATACTGATCTTGTTAAGTTCATGCTAACTCCATGTAGCTAAATTCAGTGTCCATTCCCAGCCCACAGTGTAACAGATTTAACAGCAGTATTTGAAACCATTCATGGCTACCCCTCCTTGAAGCACTTCCTTAACTTTCAAAACCACGTAGTATTCTCTTGGCTTTCTTTCTTATACCTCAGGTTTTGGCTGCAGTAACAATGCACAACAATCTCAAAATTTCAGTAGCTTGAAAAAAAACACCATTTTATTTCTCACTTACAGATCTGACAGTGCGCTGCGGCCCAGCTGTTCTAGGTTGGGCTCAGCAGGGCCAGGCTGGACCCCAGGCTTCTGGTTCGTCTCTTTAGGACCTTTTTTAAGGCTTTTTTTTACTGAGTGTAATGTTTTTGAAATGTATCCATGTTGTTGCATGTATGAGTAATTCTGAATTGATTATTTTTAAAAATATATACACTGTAGCTTTGTCTACTGCATGGGTCTAAAAACAATGACACCTTAGTAGCAATGACTACAAATAATGCCCAGATCTTGATTTCTAAATACCATTCCTACTAAAAGGAACTAAAGCTCTTGGGACAAATGGCTGGTTCCAAGATTGGTCCAGGGAAAGTAGAAAGTGAATCTTGACTATTGCATACCAGAAAGCAAGGAAGTGCTTCAAAACTGTTGGAGACATGTGAAAAGAACACAACTGCATTTTAAAAGGGTTCTCATTTGCCCAATTAATATACTGAATTGTTAAAAAAAAAAAAGAATCCATGAATCTATAAAGAGAATGAAGTAGAGTGAAGAGACAACACTTCTTTACATAACAACTCCTGCTAATAAATGTAAAAGGAATGACAGAATTCAAAAATGACCATTTTGTAATCTCCAGTGTAATCATGTTTTAGGCAAAGATCATCAATGGATGCTAAAACCATTTTGCAGAACAATATATCCACATGGTCTTCAAGAATGATTTCACAGGTGAGTACGTGTCAGTTTCTTAGTTCTACTAATTTCAAAGGGGAAAGAGTACCTTTACTATAAAGAGATCTGTCAGGCACCCCCCCTTAATCAGGTAATCAAACACAGAATCACGAGTAATGGGACAAACTGACAGTAAGTGCTTCTTGATTTAATAGCATAGGAAGAACACATCACCTACATTGTATTCTTGTCAAAAATATTTAACCTGAATCCTAAACGTGAGGAAACAATCAGAAAATCGAAATTGTGGGACATTTTATAAAAGAATTGACTTGAATTTTCCAAAATGTCAATCTCACAAAGATTATTTTTAGAAAAAGATTGAGAGACTGTTCTAGAACAGCAATTCTCAAAGTGTGGTCTGTGGATTCCTGGGGGTCCATGAGACTAGGGAGTCCACAAGATCAAAACTATTTTCATAATAATAATAATAAATAATTTGCCTTTCTCACTGTGTTGAGATTTGCATGGATGGTGCAAAAGTACTGGTGGCTAAAACTGCTGGCACCTTAGCATGAATCAAAGACATGATGCCAAACTACAAGTTGTCATATTCTTCTCCAAGAGGTCCCACAATTTTTTAAAATGTCAGTTTCACTTAATAATGCCCTTGAACTTGAACCCACCAAAATTGTTAATTTTATGAAATTTCAATCCATGAGTACACATCTTTTTAATATTCTGTGTGGTGAAATAGGAACTACACTTCTAAAACACTTCTGTGAGCCAAAGAGCAATGGTTGTTTCAAGGAAAAGCCCTTGTGCACCTGTTTGAACTGCATTTGAACAAGTCACTTTTTTTCATGGAACACAATTTTATATGACAGAACTACTGACAGATACATGGTTTTTCAGGCTTGAGTATTTGGCAGGCGGTTTCTTCAAAATATACAAAGTGAGCCCATCATTTCAAGGAAATCACTGATAATATTTGTTGCCAATAATAAAATTCCAGCTTTTCAAGCAAAAAATCGAATTTTGGAAAAATTGTATTAATCGTATTTATTTGTATTTGTCATCAGTTTTTCCATGCTCAAAGACTTTTTTTGTGAGATTGGCGATATCAGTGTATGTGAGTTCTTGATTAGTATCAAAGGAAACAAGGAACTAACATTTGAGTACTCACTACCTACTAGACACTGTGCAAGGTAGCTTACATACTGTGCTATAACAATTTAGATTTTCAACAAGCCTGTGGCAGGGTTCCACCTCAAAAACAACTGGAAAGAACAGTAATAATGGCATGGTGGGGGGGAGCTTTGTTATGGTTTGGGAAATGCTTTAGATGCAAAACAGATAAAGGGAAAGCTAATAAGTATAATAAGATGTTAAATTAGAAGTTTAGACTGAGGCACCAAAATACAATGAATGCTAACAGAGTGTCAGACCCTCCTAATGTGGTAATTTCAAAGAGCGGAGAGTGTGTTGATGCTGAAGGGACCCTCAACATATGTCTTTAGAGAAAACAATTGATGCCCTGTGACTCTTACTCTTATGGGAAGGGATGGGTACTCTTCCCTCAGCTCAAGCCTAGGGTTAAAAGCTTCAGCAGGACACCTGGAGAACGTTTATGTGTCCCTGCAGTTACGGGGGCACAAAGGACTGTGCCTGATTCATGAGAGGGACAGCAAAATTGGCCTGCACAGAACAGAGGGCCACATCAGGAGCAAGCCAATGCCTCAGAATTTGTCAGAGCAAGGGATGCACGAGTGTTTCCCATGGACCATGAGGGAGAGGGGTGACTGGAGTCATTCTGACCGCTGTCTAAGAGGGTAATGGGAATCCAAACAGTGAAAACCTATGCAGAATAGACTATCAGAGAAACAGGGGCTGAGGGAGAGAATTGTAGAAGAGAAAGGGAATAGACCACCCATGTCAAGAAGGTTGTAATCCTAGTTTTTAACCAAGTAAACCAGGAAGGCATCCACAGGAGTCAGTTTTAGACTTCTTCCGAGGCCCAAGAGTACGGAGCCATCATCTGATGGTACTGTTCAAGTAAGAGCTTTCTGCTCCTTTTTCCCTGCTTCTTCTCATGTTCTGGAATGAAATTACCGGGAAAGAGACGGGGACCGACTACCTCACCCGCCCAGGAGCACAGGCTACAGGCTGTGAGGAGGGGAGGGGGGAGAAGTCATCTTTAAATCAAGATTAAAGTATTGCATAATATACTGATAAACATTGATTCATAAACATTTTAATTTATGAATCTTCAGGATTCACAAATCCATTCAGGATATGAGCTTCAGGAAGAAATGCACAATGAAGTCTTCAACGTTTCCAAACGACACCAAACTTTGCCAAGTAGTGAAGAGCTGGACTTAAAGATAAGGACAGACCATGGCACAAGTCTGTAGAAAGGCAGTAAGTTATGCCCCAGGGGAATAAATACTCACTGGTCTGTAATTCCCTCTGGGTTTTTTCTTGTGAACTAGTGTTTCCTGGAGTGCCTGCATATGGCCTAATTTTGAGGAATGTTGCAATATCCACAGTCCACTGTTCAGAGGTGGTTTTATCACATGACACTGATAATGTGGACACAACTCATCCAAAAATACTGGTTCTTGACCAAAGGCTCCATCTAAAGGCTGGCCGACCAGAGGCCTGCCTCGCATGCTCTGCCCAGCAAGTGCTTTCTAAACTAATTGTATCCTCCCTCTTGGGGTACTCAAAAGGCAGAAATACAGAGAGGGTGGCCTGCGAACAGAGTGAAGATGAAGAAAAGCACAGAGTAAAGAGGTAAATAGAGGCCATGACAATTCCTCAAAAGGTTAAACATAGTTTTACCAGATGATTCCACAACTCTACTTCTAGGAATATACTCAAAAGGATTAAAGTCAGTATCTTGCAGAGGTATCTGCACTCCCATATCCATATTCATTGCAGCATGATTCACAATAGCCAAGGTTCACAAATAACCTAAATTTCCAACTACAGATGAATGGATAAAGAAAGTGTGGTATATACATACAGTGGACTATTATTCAGCCTTAAAATGGAATGAATTCTGACACATGCTACAACATGGAAGAACCTTGAAAACATCACGCTAAGTGAAATAAGCCAGATACAAAAAGACAAATATTGTACGATCTACCTTTTATGAAGTACCTAGAAGAGGCAAATTCACAGAGGCAGAGAGGAGACTATGGGTTACCAGGGCTTGGCGGGGAGGTGATGAGAATGCCGAGTTGGTGTTTTGAGTGTCAGCTGGGGAAGATGAAGAGGCTCTGGAGATGGGTGGTGGGGATGGCTGCACAACATTGTGAAAGGAGTTAATGCCATTGAACTGTATACTTGAAAAATCACCAAAATGGAAAGTTTTATGTCATGTGTATTTTACCACAATAAAAACATTTTTAAAAATTGTTCCAATTTTATCTGTAACAATTTCTGCCTCACTATAGTCTTTCATTTGACAAGTCAGGCAACGTGGGTAATTTTTTTTTTAAGTAAAAGACGAGATGCGATCTCCTTTTATCGATGCCTACTGTGGACAAGGTGGTGCCTTCCAGACCCTGCCTTCCTTGGCATTTTGAGATAGAAGTCAACAAATGAACACCAATAACAGCGAGGACTCTATAAAAGGACCCCGAACTTGCAGATGAAACATCGCAGCTTCGTGAAACAAAACAGGGGCTCCATCGAGTCCTCGCGGCTTGGCGGCCCCGGAGCACAGCCGGTGGATCCCGGACAGCAGCAGGGAGTAACCGGTGGATCGAGAGAGCGCAGACGCACACGTGGGGGGACCACGGGGGCCTTAGGGGAGGAGGGGACGACAGGAGGCCAGCAGTTGGCAGGATCCAGGTCCTGACGGGGTCTTATGGCCTCAGGGGTGGGCAGGAGGAGCCACTGAAGACTCCAAGAAGGGACAGCACAGCAAAGCCACAGATGCCTGCAGGTGGGGAAGGGGAGTGGGCGGCGGCCAGAGCTCCAGGTTGGGGAAAAGCAGAAGGAGAAGGAAAGATGGCGATGCTGTCTATTGGGAGCTCTAGTCTGAAATGAGCTTATGTTGGAACAAAGAATTTCAGGCTAATTTCTAAGCATAAGGAAAGTCTCATCTGTACACTCCAACATCTGCCTGGGGAGGGATACCAAGCGGGAATTTTTATGTTAAGGCTGTGATTATGGAAAACTTCCTTAAGGCAGACAATTATGTCAACGTATTTTTCTAGTTTGTATTTTAAATTGTGCAAGTGTTCCCAGAGGCCTTGTGACAGACACAACTTTTATAAATAAAAAAAAGTCAGTCTGGGGCTTCCCTGGTGGCGCAGTGGTTGAGAATCTGCCTGCTAATGCAGGGGACACGGATTCAAGCCCTGGTCTGGGAAGATCCCACATGCCGCGGAGCGACTAGGCCCGTGAGCCACAACTACTGAGCCTGCGCGTCTGGAGCCTGTGCTCCACAAAAAGAGAGACCGCGATAGTGAGAGGCCCGCGCACCGCGATGAAGAGTGGCCCCCGCTTGCCGCAACTAGAGAAAGCCCTAGCACAGAAACGAAGACCCAACACAGCCATAAATAAATAAATAAATAAATAAATAAATAAATAAATAAATAAATGTCAGTCTGCCTGCAACTGCCAGTCTGCTAAAGATTCCCATCCCCTTCCAGGTTTAACCCGTCAGATTTGTTAAAGACCATTCTGTTTTGAAATATTAAACAGGCAGCTAATCAGTCTAAGGGAAATGAGAGTTTACTCCAATAACACTGCAAAGGAGGATTTCCCCCAACTCTTGTTTCTTCAGCATTAAAGCCCTTTCCTTGACATCAGTGTTGGCAAAGCTGTTCACATCACCAAGGCTGTGGAGGAAAACACAGCACACAGGCAGGCGCAAGCAGGCACGGTGCTCAGTAATGAAGGGAGTGCGGGGTCTCCAGAGAGGCCCAGATTCAAGGCCCAGTCTTTTCCCTTCTAAGAGGCATGCCCTTGGCCAAGTTTCTTAACCTGCATCCCAAGCACCAGCTGAGTGTGGCAGGTGGACTTTCCTAGGCTCAAATCCTCCTGTGCCACCTCCTTGCTGGGACTCCTGGCAGTAGGACAGTGATGGCACTGGTGATGGTAATAATGCCATCACCTCATGGCATTATTATGAGGTTATAAATGAGTTAGCTTATGTGAAATACTTGAGAGTACCTGTCATGTAGAGAACAGTATATAAATGCTTGCTATTTTATTATCAGTTTTTTTGAAAAAGCATATACTCTCTCACAGAGCACTTGTGACAATTAGCTGAGATGGGGAGTAGGGCAATATAAGTGGATTCAAATCCTAAAATCCTAGCTCTACCACGTATCAGCTGTACATCCTAAGACAATTTCCTCTATCTTCCTGTACTTCAATTTTGAGATTGAAAAAGAGAATGCACTTACAGAATTTAGCATAAGATCTTGCACATAGTGAGTGGACGGACAGTAGTTGTGGGCTGCTGTCATGTCATATCCACAACAAGTGTTACTTTCTCCTGTCTTGATCATTCTTATTACAAGATTTTTTCTCCTGAGAGGAAAAGGTCCTCTGGTCTGTTGAAGTGAACAGGATAGTCTCCAGATGAGCGTTGTTATGGGCTGTATTGTGTCCCCCCAAATTCATGTGTTGAAGTCCTAACCCCCACTACCTCAGATTGTAACCATATTTGGAGATAAATACTTTAAAGAGGTAATTCAGCTAAAATGAGGCCATTAGGGTGGGCCCTAATCCAATATGACTGGTGTCCTTATAGAAAGAATAGATTTGGACACAGAGAGACACCAGACACTTGCATATACAGTGGAAAGACCATGTGAGGACACAGCAAAAAGGTGGCCATCTGCAAGCCAAGGAGAGCGGCCTCAGAAGAAAACCTGCTAACACCTTAATCTTGGACTTCTAGCCTCCAAAACTGAGAAAATTAATTTTTGTTGTTTAAGCCACCCAGTCTGTGGTATTTTGTTATGGCAGCCCTAGTGGATTAATACGAGGGTTTAAATCTATTCTGCATACTTTTAAGAAAAAGATATACCATTTTCCAAAGTTCAAAGTGGGTGTCAATTTATTCAGCAAACATTTCTTGACCACCTGATATGGACAAGGCACTGTTCTAGTGCTGGAGGTGCCACAGTGAAGCGCTGTGTGTCCTCACGGAGCTCACGGTCCAGTGCCACCCTGGACGTGTGGCCTCCAAAGCTGTCACAGCAGGAAAAGAGGAAAAAAGGAGGCAAGTCACAGGCCTCGCATCAATGCCACTCCCAGTAGATTATTGCATGGTCCCAACCTAATCTCAAGACAGGCTGTAAAACATCAGATAGCGTGTAGAAAAATTGGTGAGTAACTGCCTCAAGTAGATACCTCTATTATATCTCCATTCTGTTAGTGAGGTTAAAGGTATTGCCCAAGGCCACACCACTAATAAGCAGAGGAGCCAGGTATCTTTTCCAATTGCCTGGTTCTAAAACCCACATCTTGGCCACTGCACTGTGCTGCACTGATTCTGATTATGAAGAGCTTTTTATTGTAGAGCTTTTTTTTTTTTTTTTTCCAAATAAAGTCCTTCAATCCATTATTTATTTATTTATTTATTTATGGCTGTGTTGGGTCTTCGTTTCTGTGCGAGGGCTTTCTCTAGTTGCGGCAAGCGGGGGCCACTCTTTATCGCGGTGCGTGGGCCTCTCACTATCGCGGCCTCTCTTGTTGAGGAGCACAGGCTCCAGACGCGCAGGCTCGGTAATTGTGGCTCACGGGCCCAGTTGCTCTGTGGCATGTGGGATCTTCCCAGACCAGGGCTCGAACCCGTGTCCCCTGCATTAGCAGGCAGATTCTCAACCACTGCGCCACCAGGGAAGCCCTTGTAGAGCTTTTTATTGGCATCATCCTGTAGAAAATGGGGGCTACTGAAGAGTTTTAAGCAGAAGAATGGCATAATCAGATTTTCCTTTTAGGTAGATCACATACACTGTGGTTTGGATGTTGAATTTGAGAAAGCAAGGCTGGAAGAAAGGACACCACTTAAGAAGCTATTGCAATTGCTCAGACAAGAGCTGATGAGGGTCTCAAGGGGGACACTGACAGAATGAATAGAGTGGAGGAACACAGTGGAGAAGTTTGGGGACAAGGAGAAAATTAGACAGGCTTATTTAGTGTGGGGGTGAGGAAGAGGAACTATTAAAGAAAAACACCTTTTTGTTTGAATGGTGGCCTGGAAGGATGGTATCACCAATGAAAGCAAATTACAGAAGGAAGGGCAGGTTTGCTGGAGAAAATGATGATTTCCATTTTGGAAATGCTGAGTTTGAGGAACTTGGAGAAAACAAGTAGCAATGCGTGTTCAACTGTTTGTGGAACAATTATTCCAAAGCTTGGGGAAGAAGTTGGGGTAGGGAGTCACGAATATGCAGGAGATAGTTGAACAAGAAAGGGAGAGTTGGAATCTTGTGGAAAACAATCGTCAGAAGACCAAGTTCACAAGTGATGATAAAACCATATGCAGTGGAGTCCAGTATAAACAATATCAGTTGGGTTTTGTCATTAAAAGTCATTGATGACCATAGTGGTAAGAGCATCCATGGAGTGGGAAAGGATGGGGCAGAAGGCAGATCGCCACACTCCAGAGTGAAAAATGAATGTGAAATGCTACCACTTTTAACCCTCTCAATAAGACAGGTATTATCGTCCCTACTTTATAATGAAACTCCAAGTAGATACCTTGCAATACTGCATAGTGTCTAGAAACTCAGACTCTGGAATGCAGCTATCTCTGGTTGGGTTCCTTGAATTAGACTCTGAGCTAGGTATTTGTATGCAGGCTTGTTAGGGAGCATTTTAAAAACCAACACCTGTAAGGAAATGAGGGAAGCAGGATTGGGCAGAGATGATGAAGTAGCTTCAAAGGACTAGTCTGATCTTGCAGAGAGCTCCTGAGTTGGAAGGGACTTCAAGTTGTCCCTAATGTAGACAAAAAAGTTTTGACCAGGCTTTTGGCCACATATTGACCAGACATTGGATGTGCTCTCCCCAAGAAAGGATGTAACTTGAGTGAGGCAGCTCCCTTTGGTCAAGGACAGCTCCCAGAGAGGGACTCAGCTGAGAACTATCAGGTGCCAACTCTCCCAGCATCTGGGAAAACAAGTGCCTCAGTTGTGACCAGGCACCTGGGTGGTGCACGACAGCATCCATTACACTGCCTGTCAAGGTGTCAATCTCAGTCCAGCCGCTTACTAGCTGTGAGACCTCAGGTGGCTTCTTAATCTCTCTGTGCCTCAGTTTCCTCATCTCTAAGGCAGGAATATCAATAAATGTACCGCATAAGGTTGTTATGAAGATTAAATGAGTTAATAAGACTGCTAGAAAAATGCCTGGCACCTGGTGAGCGTTTCATAAGATAAGCTACTATCATTAAAGGTAGAAAAACCACTGCAACCGGGTCTTCTGATTTCCAGTCCTGTGCTGGTTCTTCAGACCATTCAGCCTCCATTGTTATTATTTCCAGTCTATGCAGTACATAAGCACAGTGGGCTACATGGTGCTACCTATAACCATTTTGCGCTTTACAAAAGTATGTATTAATGTAGTATTACCCAAACAAAGATACTTAACAAATAACCTGTAAACTTCAGTGGCTTGCAGCAGCATGCTGCCGCCTCACACATCTGTGGGCTCGGCTAGGGTGGGCTGGTTTAGCCGGGCCTGACTCCCAGCTGGAGGCCGGGTCCAGGTCGGCTCCATATCTCTCACCCTCCTTCGATGAGCAGTGCCCACATCATGTTCCTCTCATGGTGAAAGTCAAGAGTTTGAGAGAGCAAACCCACATGTGCCAGCACATTTCAAGCCTTTGCTCACATCTGTTGACATCCCATTGCCTAAAGCAATTCAGGTGGCCGAGTCCAGAGTCAAGCACAGCAGGGTGGGAAGGGTAGGCGCAGCACCCACGGAGGTTGGGGGAAGAGAGGGATTGGAAGTTTGTGTAGCAATAATCTTCCATACATCCTGATGAGCCAAGATTTTATAATAGTAAAGAAGATACTTGTGACCAGAATAATACTTAAAAAAAAAAACCTTTAATTGAAAACCTTGGCTAGATATCACTGGTATATCTGAATATGTCCTTCTAGCCTGTCTCTAATTCAGTCTCCTCATTTGTAAAACATGATTATAATATCCCCTTCTATTTAACTCACAGAAATGAGATATCATCATCCTCATCCACGTATCATGTGTTTTTTTTGACTGCTGCAGCACTTATTTTTATAATAAATTGGCATCTTCTGCCATCTAGCACTCTTCTAATTCTTTACTGAGGGTCCCTACATGGGCACTGATGCCCCAAGACTATCTTAAAAAGCCAAGAGAATGCAGGAGTGGTGTCCTTAATAAACACAGTGGCTGGAATCCAGTGCACTGAATATTTCTGAAGCACTGGGTCTTCAGCTCATAGGTTTCTACTTATCCTGACAATGCTGAGTATACTGTGAGCCGTCCATAATTTCTAGTTGAATTTCTTGAATTCCCTATGTTTATAAGAAGATAGATTAGGGCTTCCCTGGTGGCGCAGTGGTTGAGAATCTGCCTGCTAATGCAGGGGACACGGGTTCGAGCCCTGGTCTGGGAAGATCCCACATGCCACGGAGCAACTAAGCCCGTGAGCCACAACTACTGAGCCTGCGCGTCTGGAGCCTGTGCTCCGCAACAAGAGAGGCCACGATAGTGAGAGGCCTGCGCACCGCGATGAGGAGTGGCCCCCGCTTGCCGCAACTACAGAAAGCCCTCGCACAGAAACGAAGACGCAACACAACCAAAAATAAATTAATTAATTAATTAATTTTTTAAAAAAGAAGATAGATTAAATAGAGGTTGGTAACCAAACACTGCTGAGACCTGAGACACAATTCAGCGAGTGGCCTCTGCGAAAAATCTAACACAAGCTCATTGCCTATCTTAGCTACTAAATACCCCACTTAGCGCTTTGCTCCTTAATTCCAAAACCTTGGATTTGGACACTACCTATGAAGACGCAATGAATTTCCTCAGAATGGAACAAAAGAATGATGACTTGGCAAACTGCAGCTTCTGGTCCAAAATATATATATTTCCAATTCATTAAATTATAGTGAAACAACTTTTATGGCTTCTTAGTTCAGTGAAATTCATTTTCACAAAGATGAAATCTTCTTCTCTCTGCTTGCCAAAACCAAGGCAGAGTTTCTTTATTCCTGTAAAAACTTTATTGCTACAAGCATCATCCAGCTCCTTAAACTTGTTCTGAAATCATTCTGAACTCAGGAACTTTCTCATATCTCTGCCAGATTAATCTTACAGAAGTGCTACAGGACCTCTAGGGAAAAAGTAGGAGACAATCTTAGTGACTATATTAGTTTGCTAGGACTGCTGTAACAAAGTACCACAAACTGAATAGCTGAAACAACAGAAATTTATTATCTCACAACTCTAGAGGATGATAGTCCAAGGTCAAGGTGTCAGCAAGACTAGTTACTTCTGAGGGCTGCGAGGAAGAATCTGTTCAATGCCTTTCTCTTCTTCTAGTGCTTTGTTAGCATTTTTGGCATCCTTTGGTTTATGGATGCATCAGCCCAATCTCTGGCTTATGGTCACAGGGCATTCTCCCTATCTGTGTGCATGTGTCTGTGTGTGTGTGTGTCTGTCTGTCTGTCTGTCCATCTCCAAATTTCCTCTTTTCCTTATAGGACACCAGTCATATTGGATAGGACCCACCCTAATAACCTCATTTTAACTTGATTACCTCTACAGAGACCCTATCGCCATATAAGTTTACATTCCGAGGTAGTCAGGGTTAAGACTTCAACATATTAATTTGGGGCCGGGGGGGGTGGGGGGTGGACGAAATTCAGCCAATAACAGTGACCTTGTGTTAGTTAGGCAAAGATTTCTCACAAACTATAAAAGAAGAAAATTGATAAGCTGGATGCCATCAAAATTAAATACTTCTGCTCTTTAAAAACCACTATTAAGAAAGTGAAAAGACAAATGAGCCATAGAGTGGGTGAAAATACTTGCAAAACATACATTCAATAAAGCACTTGTGGGCTTCCCTGGTGGTGCAGTGGTTGAGAATCTGCCTGCCAATGCAGGGGACACGGGTTCGAGCCCTGGTCTGGGAAGATCCCACATGCCGTGGAGCAACTGGGCCCGTGAGCCACAACTACTGAGCCTGCGCGTCTGGAGCCTGTGCTCCGCAACAAGAGAGGCCGCGATAGTGAGAGGCCCGCGCACCGCGATGAAGAGTGGCCCCCGCTCGCCACAACTAGAGAAAGCCCTCGCACAGAAACAAAGACCTAACACACCCAAAAATCAATCAATAAATAAATAAATTTAAAAAATAAATAAATAAATAAAGCACTTGTGTCTAGAATACATACAGAAATTTTACTCAATAAGAATAGGAAAAATACAACTCATAATAAGAAGACAACCCAATTAGAAATGGGCTAAAGATTTGGACAGATATATCATCAAAGAAGATACATAAATGGCCAATAAGCATGTGAAAAGATGCTCAAAGTCACTAATGATCAGGGAAATGAAAATTAAATCCACAAAATACCTCTGCATACCAATACAATGACCACAATCAAAATAATTGACAGTATCAGGTGTCAGCAAGAATGTGGAGCAACTGAAACCCTCATGCAGTCACTTTGGAAACCAGCAGGGCAGTTTCTTGTAAAAGTAATCATACACCTACCATGTAACACATCAATCAAAATCCTAAGTATTTACACACGAGAAACAAAAATCTATGTTCACACAGAGGCCTCTATATGAATGTTCATAACAGCTTTATTCATGATAGCCAAAACCTGGAAACACACAAATGCCCATCAACTGGAGAATGGATAAACAAATTTGATATATATGTACAATGGGATACTACTCAGCAATAAAAGGAAGGAATTATTACTAATGTATAAAAAGACTACATACTCTATCTATATTTCCATTTACATAGCATTCTAGAAAAAGCAGTATTGTAGGGAGAGAAAAATCAACCAGTGGTTGACAGGAGCTGGGGGCAGTGGAAGGGAATTGGCTGAAAAGGAACACAGTGGAACTTCTGGGGGTAATGGCATTTCTGTATCTTGACTGTGATGATGGTTAGATGACTATACATTTGCCAAAAACTCATTGAACTAGACACTTAAGAAAGTGGACTTATTTTATGTAAATTACGCTTGAATATTTTTTGAGTGCTGCAGAATTTTTCACTTTCTCAAGCATCCATAAAGTTTTCTGGAGAAACACCCCTCCCATTCTCCCCCACCCAGTCATCAATGACTAGGGAATGTAGCTTTCTCCTTTTGGCTCATCCCTGGAGCCAGCTTCCTAGCAGGAACGTAATAGATACTTGCTGACTTTGTTATTCTCCATCTATGGAATGGGATAAAAACGGTGTTTCCAATCCTTCTTCCTGCCAAATAAATTAGGTTCTGATTCCATCTGCTGCTTAGTTCCTTCCCCCGTCTTCCCCTGAGCAGAATTAAGCAAGATTTGGGTTCTTGGAGGCAGAATTAGGAAAAGGAGTTGAGAATGAAAAGTCTATTCTAGTGAAAACAGGAGCGACAGTAAAAAGGAGCCTCACTTCCCAGGGGAGTCTCACATGTGGAGGTGTGGAGGGCCCAGGGCAATGCTGGGAGGGGTGGGCTAGGGGTGGGTTAGAGAGAGTATTGGGTGGGTCAAGGAGGGTGAGGGAGAGGGTCCTTCTGTGGGGGAACAGTGACGGGCCTGGGAGTTGCAAAGTGCTAGAGAACAGGAGGGAAAGGGGATTTTAGTAAGAGCTGCCTTAGAGTTCTGCATTTGATTTGAGAGTGATTTGAATTCCTGTTTGTTCTGTTCTTTGAACATGGTTCCAGTCCTGAATGAACCACAAGGGTCAGCATTTTAGGATGGTCATACATGCAACAAGCATTTATTAAACACCTTCTGGGGATCCCACATCTTACTGTGGAGCCCAGGGGAGGTGAAATATATAAAAGGCAATATTGAGGATATTTGATGAGCTAAGAGATGAAATATAATCAATAAGATTTTACAACCATTTACAACGTTCAAAAATCTTCATATGTTTGATATGTTATGACTTTATTGAACCCTTGTAAGAACTCTATGTGGTGAATAAGACAGACCGTATTTGGATTATCTGAACTAAATGATCTGACGGTGGCTGATATTCAGCTCAGTGGCAAGAATCTGAACCCAGGGACTCCAAAGCATGTCCTCTTTGTTCTTTCTGCAACCTCTTGCTCTCTCTGGTCTGGGGAGAAACATGGAATACAGATAGAGACCCTAAAGCAGAAACTTAGTTTCTGGCTTTTCAGGATTACAAGAGACATGCCTGGCCACCTTCAGTGACAAGGGTCTCTCATAAAGATTCAGGAGCATGTTAGGTCTCACAGGTCATCATCTTCTTCTTCTTGGCTGTTCAATCACTCTTGATCCCAAAGACTTGGCTAAACAGCAGGCCCCATGGAGCACCAACCCACATCTCAGCAAACATTGGGACACAGTTTCCGTTTCTGCATGTCTTGTGGAATCCATATTTATCATAAAGAAAGGATCAAATTGATCTGTTTGTCACCATCCCCTATGGAGTTCCTCTATAGAATATGGTTTTGCCCAAAACCCCACAGAGGCATCTGGGCTCCCTCATTTTCATCAGAAAAGGACTATGGGTGTGGTGGGGAAATGAGGGGGAGAGGCTGTGACTTCAAGGCCGATGATACAAGTAACCCTGCTATCGTGCTATATTTCCTGAAGTAATAAGTATACAGGCTTGTGTTTTGTGTTGGGGAGGGGTCGGGGGGTGGGGTGGGAGGGGACGGTGTGGCACAGTGTAAACCTACTCCTCCTGTGCTCTTACATTTTTGTTTCAAATCCTTTCAGGCATCACAGGACTTCAGAGCACTCATATTAATTACCCCTGTTTCTCACCCACTCACTATTTCTCCACTATGTTCTCTCAGCTTTGCCACTCACAGTGTGTTGATCCAGAATTTAGCCAGTGAGGGAAGAGAAACACCCATACTATTTTTTTTTAAATGACTCTGAGCCCATTTCAAGAGCAGCACGCATATGTAGGCATCATTTATCACTAAGGGATTATAAAAGTCCTTGAAATAATCATTTTTAATACTGATACAAATCATCAGTGGATTATATTATTTATTATATTTTAAAGCTTCATAAAAAGTCATGAAATAATCTTGTCTGTAACTCAAAGTTTGAGTGTTTTCAAAATAAAAATTAAATGATTTTTAAATATGAATATATTTTAATATAGTACAGACAAATGAAGAGTCATGCCTGTTGTATTCAGAGTAACTTAATATCATTCCACTCTATTACACTGTCATAAAGAAGGGTTATCAGCTCAGCAGCTGCACTGTAAGTATATCAGTTGCTGTTGTTGGAATTCAGGGGTCTACAAACTAGTCCATCATATTTAACTGAAACAAAGCATATACACAGCAGTTGTTGAATCAATATAGGATTAAGAAAGGATTGTTGACATTACATCACTTTAATCATAGATCTTAATCCCTATAATAAAGTCAACCATTGCAATGTTTGCAAAAAAAAGAATGAGATCGTAGGACTGAACTTTTTACCTGAGATGAAAGAATCCATCTGGAGAGATCACATTACAGCAGCAGCCCTTGCTGCCGCCCTCTTGTATCCCATCCCAGCATTTCACAGTAGGGCCTCCCCATCTTGTCTGGGTGCGTTTATCAGGAGTTATTAGGACTAGCCTCAGCAGCCAAGAATTAGTAAACAACCTGTGATTTGGAGGCTTATGAAAAGGATCCCCTTCCACAAACAGATCTCCTCTACCTTCTATTAGGATATCTGAAACCAAGCTCTTGAAGACTTCCTGATATTTTTGTTGCTAAATAGGTTTGTTTGTTCTTTCTCCAAAGCACAAGACTTGCAGAGCTGACCCTGTCATCTGGTGGATGGTGATGCATACAGCACTAGAAATGCCATGAGTTTAGAATGGATAACTGACACATGATGAGGTTCATAATCCAGTCACTTATGTCTCTTCTGTTAAAATGTGTATTAGCTAAATACACAGTATAACATATATAACAAGACTTAGAATTACATGATACCGCTTTATCAATTGAAACTTGACTTGCTCTTGGTTTACAAACTTAAAATGAAAATTTTCTGAGAATATCACAAGGCTCTCAAACTATGTTTTACATCAAAAACCCATCTGTCCACTTTTATGTGATTGCTTATCTAATCAGAGAAAGAAATCATTTTTTTTCTATCCTACTCATTAGTCCAAAGCATCATCTCCACTTGCATCTTCTATTGTGTTTGCAAAATTCCATTGCCTTCTCTCTTTCTTTGCATCTCGTTTTTTTCCCAAGATTAATTGAAGAAAATCACCAAGAAACTATAATACTTTCATGTTTGATGTAGGTCCTATTAAGGGGTTTTCCCAAACCTGCTCAAAATTCAACTTAGACATGTGACCAACCTCCTGTAACATCACACTGATCCCCAACCCCCTTGAATGTTGTGCACTGAAGTGAACAAAACAATAGACATAACATCTGACTGAAACTCTGGGCCAACTTTGTTTTTGTCTTGTCTTTCTTCTGAACACTGTAAATAGATTTTGAAAATATGCTTAAAAAATTTTTAACATACTTGGAGGCTATTTGGTATAAATATGGTGGTCGTTTAATGAATCTTCCCATGACTTGTCTTGGAAACCACAGGAAAAAAACACAGAGTTTTTAAAGCCGCAAACTCAGTTTTCATGAAACTGGGAAACATAGAAAACCCACTAAGTCTAAATTGAAATGGAAGTGTTTTAAAAAGCAGCTGAGCAGAAGGCAGAAATGAGAGAGCACAGGAGAGCACAGAGGGATGTAGCAGCAATAGACCTCAGAAATCACCAGTGAAAGTATTCTCCCAGAAGGGGAGGACCTCACCTGAATGAGACCTGCTGTGGACAGGACTGACTTTGAATAGTTTTCAAGTGCTGGGGAAGAGAGAGAGAGAAAGATGGAAGGTGCCCAGAGGTATCAAGAGTAGCGGGCTTCCCTGGTGGCTCAGTGGTTGAGAGTCTGCCTGCCAATGCAGGGGACACGGGTTCGAGCCCTGGTCTGGGAAGATCCCACATGCCACGGAGCAACTGGGCCCGTGAGCCACAATTGCTGAGCCTGCGCGTCTGGAGCCTGTGCTCCGCAACAAGAGAGGCCGCGATGGTGAGAGGCCCGCGCACCGCAATGAAGAGTGGTCCCCACTTGCCGCAGCTAGAGAGAGCCCTCGCACAGAAACGAAGACTCAACACAGTCATAAATAAATAAATAAAAGAACGTGAATTTCTTAAAAAAAAAAAAAAAAAAAAGAGTAGCAAATATCAAAAGCAGCAGCCAAAATGAAGGGATCACCTTCTCAGGTAGGTACAGCATTGGGTGAAGCAACCAGGGGAGCATAAAAACAGGCTGAAGACACCATACTGAACCAGGTGAAGTTCAGAGGGGCATACACAGAGGTGCCATTTTTAAAGAGAAAAAGGCAGGGGGAGGGGGGCAGAAAAAAAGATTTGAAATAGAAATGACTGATAATTTCCCACATTAGATGAAAAACATTAATCTACAGAGCCAAGAAGCTCAACAAACCCTAAGTAGGATAAATTCAAACAGATCCATACCTAAACACATCATAATCAAACTGTCTAAGGACATAAAGAAATTTTTCAACATAGCAAGAGAAAAGCAATCCACCACAAAGGATCCTCAATAAGATTAACAGCTGACTTCATCAGAAACAATGGAGGCCAGAAGAGAGTGGGATGATAAAGTGCTCAAAGAAAAGAAAAAGTCAACTAAAAAGTATATATCCAGCAAAACTATCCAAAAATGAAGGTGAAATAAAGACATACCCAGATTTTTAAAAGACTGAGAAAAATTGTTGCTAGCAGATCTGCCCCTACAATAAATTCTAAAAGAAATCCTTCTAGCAGAAAAAAAAAAAAAAATGAAACTAGACCTTGAATTCACATGAAGAAATAAAGAACACGGTAAAGATAATTACATAGTGGGTTAGTTTCCTATGGCTGCAGTAACAGATTACCAAAGACTTAGTGGCCTAAAACAAGGCATATATACTATCTCATGAAGTTTAGAAGTGCAAAACATATCTCACTGGGCTAAAATCAAGGTGTCAGCAGGTCTGCATTCTTTTCTGGTAGTTCTAGGGGAAAATCCACTGAATTCCCTCTTTCAGCTTCTATAATGTACCTGCATTCCTTGACTTGTGGTCCTCTTCCTACATCTTCAAAGTCAGAAATGGTGGGTTGAGTCCTTCCCCTATCACTCTGATCTTCTCTCCTGCTTCCCTCTTCCACTTTTAAAAACATTGTGATTACATTGTGTCCCCCTGGCTAATCCAAGATAGCCTCCCCTGTCTTAAAGTCAGCTGCTGAGCAGTCTTAATTCTATCTGGAACCTTAATTCTCCTTTGTCATGTAAACATAATCACAGGTTTCAAAGATTAGGACATGAACATCTTTGGGGAACCATTATTCTGTCTACCACACATAGGTAAATGTATAACACAACATAAATGTATTTTTTACTTATTTCTTCTCTTAACTGATTTAAAAGACAACTGTATAAAATAATAATGATACTGCTATATTGATGTACTTCTAACTAGTAAAGATGTAATCACTATGACAATAGTAAAATTATACACAATTAATAATAATGCAAGGGAGGAGGGAGCAAAGGGAGCTATGTTGAAGCAAAATGTATATATGTATGTATGTGTATATATATATATATATATATATACCATTGGAATTAAGTTAGTATTATTCTAAATGGTACACCAGAATATCTATTTAACATAAGAGAAGGTGATAAAGGAGGACTGAAAAAAGACATGAGACGTGGAGAAAAGAGTCTTTCACTACACCAACAAAGGAGATAACCCTTGTGCCTACTTACCTACATTTCCCTAATCACCTGCCAGAAGCTAGTTCAGGAAAATATAAACTATAAAAATTCTGTACAATAAGAAAATGTGGGAAAGCACAGCAAAACTTTCCTATAAATAAGAAAATCCACCAGAAAGGCTTGTCACAGACCAGATAAGAACTGTATTCAAATAAAATCACAATTATGAAGGAAGACAGCAAAGCAGAAATAAAAGAACTAAGAGAAGAAAGGAAGAGGCAATAGATGTTGATGGCATGATCAATAACAGGAAGAAGAGAAAGAGGAGCTGTCAGGACTCAGGAAAGGAAACCAAAATCAAATATAAAGAATAAATTATTAAAAAGCACAAGGGAAAATAGATATTATGGAAAGCACAGTAAGAGATAGGCAGGAAAGAAGTGGAGAAAGCAAGCAAAATTAAACCAAAATAGAGAAAGAAATCAAAGGGATTAGAGACAAAATCATAGATATAGAAGACAAGTAAATTATATCCCACACATGCAGAGAGTCCAAAAGAAGAAAGTCAAAACAGTGGCATAGAATATGTATTTGAAAATATAATTATAGAAAATAGTCCTGAAATACATGATCTAAGCCTACCTATTGAAAAGGCACACTGTATATCAGGGAAATTTGATCCAGCTCCAACAAAACAGACATGTCTTAGTAAAGCCATTGTCTTTAAACAGGCAGAAAATCATTTGGAAATCCAAGCAAAAAGATTATATCATTTGAAAAAGAAAAAAGAAATCAGGATGATGGCAGATGTCAGATTACTCAAAAGCAACATTCAATGCCAGAAGATAGTTTCAACACTTATACTCAAGGACAGTATGAACCAGCCAAGTTTTACTTCTAATATAAAGTTTCAACCTAAGGTGTATAAAATTAGTCAGAATTCTTGGTTCATGACATATCTGCATTCTTAGTCCATACATGTCCTCATTTATCTATCAGTATTATAATGTATATATATTTGATTTATTATAATTTTATGTTAATTATTGATTATTAATATAAGCCATTATGTTAAATAATAACATAAATACCCATGAAACCAACATGAGAACTCAAATAGTAACTTTCATCTACCTTTCCTATCCCATCCATTTAACTTCCCCCACCAAAAGGAATCACCACCCTGACATTTTTTAATTATTCCCTTGAACATATATAGTATTGTCACATATATGTGTTCATAAATAAAAACTGCTTAGTTTTAGTTGTTTCAGCCTTACACAAAGGGCATCATATTTATGTAATCTTCTGACACTTCATTTTGTCACATATTATTACCATATGTCATTGAATATAAGGCCCCATCAAATGTAAGATACAGCATTATTTTATGTAATAAAATAAGAAAAAATATCTTCTAATTAAATGATGACATGCCATCAATTGTAAGATATATCACAATTTTATAAGTATTAAAATGACAAAGATGAGAATTAGTAAAATACAGCACATTGCTAAGATTTTGTCTATACTATCGAGTGTAACTATAGATTATTAATTTTCACTGGTGTATAAAGTTTAATTTGAGGCATATACCTTGATTTACTTATCTATCTGTTTTTTGGTGGTCATTCAGTTTTTACTATTATAAACAGTGCTGTTATGAACAGCCCTCTATGTGACTCCTGGTATACCTGTGCATGAGTTGGCCCTGAATAGACATGAAATTTCTGAGTCCTAGAGTAGTGAATGTTTATGAGTTGTGGCAAACCTGCTTTCCAGTGGTTGTACCAATTTATACTCTTGCCAGAAACGGAGCTTTTAGTCACATTCCTTCCAACAGTTAATACTACCAAATTGCTTTGAACATTCCAGAATTCAGGGAATAATGTTTGTGTGAGTTCTTCTCAAGGAAACTACTAGAGGAAAAACTGTAACCAGTCAAGGGATGACTGAGGAAGCCTCAGTAAAAAGACTTCTCATGGGCGGCAAATATATCTACCCATAGATATACGATCAAAAAAAGAGAAAAACAAGGGTGACAGAATAGAATACATGCGGTATGTGATCTGACAACTTAAAAAAGATAAACTAAAAAAATGGAAAGATAAGAGGGAAAGTGGAAAAAAGAATAAGCTCACTGACTGCTTCATCTATAATACCGAGAAACCAAGAGACATTTTAAGTTGAACAATTAAGTTTTAGAAGTAAAACATACTTGACAGTACAAAAGTCAACACTAAGAAAGATGACATTATTTACCAAAATTGTGGGATGGAGGGGAAGGGATGAAGGGGAAGAAGAGAATACAAGCAATTTTAATGCTGCTTATATTAGGAAAATTCTAGATATTATTCTAAAGAAAAAAGAGAATAAAGGTATTAAAGATATAATTATGTAGTCACTATCAGAAAGAAAGAGACTACATAGAAGAGACTTTAAAAATGTTACACAGGGACTTCCCTGGTGGTCCAGTGGCTAAGACTCTGTGCTCCCAATGCCAAGGGCCCAGGTTCGATCCCTGGTCAGGGAACTAGATCCCACATGCCACAACTAAAGATCCCGCATGCAGCAGCGAAGATCCCACATGCCACAACAAAGACCCGGCTCAGCCAAATAAATAAATAAATATAAAAAATAAAAAAGGAGGAGCTGTGCATTTAAAAACAATAATAAAATGTTACACATATCATAGATCTAAAATTAACCAATAAATGTAGGTTTAATTTACCTAATAAAAGAAAAAGATTGATTTTCAGATTGACTCACAAATCTAGGTCACAAACCCAATTCCTAGGCTATATATAAGAGTAACACTGAAAACAAAATTATTCAGAAAAGTTAAAAAAAAAAAGATGAACAAAGACATACCAGGAAAAAGCAAAACAAAAAGAAAGTGGCTGTTGTAATAAAATATTAGAGAAGGTAGAAATCAGGCCAAAAAGCAATAATAAAGGCACTTTATAGTGTCAAAGCATACAAACCAAAATGAAGATGTAACAGCTCTGAATACCTCTGTACTAAACAATGTAGCAACAATATTGATAAAAGCAGAAATTATAGGAGGCACAAGGAGAAACAGGTGGAAACAGTAGTGGAAGACTTTACTTCATTTCTCTCAGTCAAGGTCAGACCAAATGGACAAAAAAAAAAAAAAAGGTATATTTCTGCTTCTGGATATGATGGAATTCATGGCATGAAAATGCTCCCACTGAGAACTACAAAATCCAGATAAACTTTTTAAATCGTGTTTACTAAGGTATCAGAGAGCTGCAAAAGCAAACTACTAGAGGGACTAAAATTCCAGAGACTGAGAGACAGAACATTCGTAAAGTTGCTGAGAATTGGCAGTTGACTATTCCAAGAGGTATTTGCCGGTTCTGAGCATGGGCTGAAGACTGAGGATCTGAGCAAGGTCCAGACAGAAGGTCTCTGCTGGGCAGACAGAGAAACAGAGCTCTGGGTGGGCATTCAGGACTGGAATGCCAAAGTTGGAGACCTGAGATCTGGTCTCCCCCATCAAGGCATTCATTCAGCTAATTCTAAAGATGTGCATGGTGGGAGATGAGAGAGCCAAACCACTGAAAAGCAGGGCAGAAATTCCCATAGTTCCTGGCACTAAGGAGACCCAGACCTACTGATCTCTTAACTGAAACTCTGAAGAGCCAAGCCCTAGGTACAGGGCAAACAGGCAGTAGACTGAATCTTACCCAAACTGCAATCTAACCTCAACCCAGACCAGTCTCTGATTGTATTACAATGAGTTCCTCCTTCTTCCACTCTGTTATCTTAAAGAAAATTTTGAACTTTCTCCATTGAAAGGCATCATCATATGGAGGCTCTTTTTTTTTTTTTCTTTTTCCATTTTTTTTTTTTTTTTGGCCTTGCGGGATCTTAGTTCCCTGACCAGGGATCAAACCGTGCCCCTTGCCCTGGAAGCATGGAGTCTTAACCACTGGACCGCCAGGGAATTCCTGGGCCTCTATTTTTTTTTTTTTTCACACAATTTCCAGTATTAAATAAGAATTACTCAGCATGCAAAGATAAGAACCATATGACTAATTATCAAGAGAAACAAACAAATACATAGAGGGGCTAGGTAAGGAAAAGATCTATACAGAGTTTTCCCTAAGTGCATCTTAGAACTAGGAGCAGAGGAAACAGCCAACATCCCAACCTCCCAGCTGCCATCCTGCAACCATATGAATTTCCTGGAGTTCTGGCAACTTTTAGCTTCCCCCCTCTCTCAGGGGCAAGGACCACTTGCCCTTCAAAATTCCTTTCTCTCTTCATAGCCTAGCAGAAGGGGGGAAAAATTATATTCACAACAAGAGGTGATAGAGGTTTAGGAACATAAAAACCTAATCAAAAATCACAGTAATGGCCACCTCCACCCCCAGAACCAGTCAGCAGCTTCTCAGTTAACTACTTTCAAAATTTCAACTTGTTTTTGCTCCTTAAAGAGGCATCTACTAAGTGTCTTGTCTTTTAGCTCCTCTATGATTGTAGTTTCCTGAAATGTTTATAGCGTGATATGAGACACAGCTGTACTATTTTTCAAGAACCATATTACCTTTGAAGAATATAGTATTTTTGCAAATAGAAAACAACATAACTTGGTTTTAAAAATGAAGTATAAAATAATTTCTGCGTAATTCCCTCTTTTTTCTTTGTTTCTCATTCTGAATTACAAGGTTAAAAAAAATTTTTTTTTAACTAAGAATAGAGACAATTCTCCTTTTACAAAATATCAGACTCATGTTATGAGGACAAAATTCCCCAAGGCAGCCAGGCCTCCCTCTACCCTGTTCTACAGATAAAGAAACTCCTAACAGGCCAGTGTGAAAATCAGGAGCTAAATGCAGAGACTCAGATTTTCTAAACTTACGTTGTGTAAAAAATTACCCTTCTCCTGCCTGAGCAACTTTGGCTATCAATTAATTAGTAATATCTAATAATAATAATAATACTTACAACAATAAATATTCTGTAAAACAAATTATTTTGTTAATAGCTAAGTCCATTAACAAATGGGGAATGTGAAACTGTTCTTTGATGAAATATTACTATGACACTGGCATAATTTCTAAAACCAAAAATATAGTCATTTACTGTTCCTGCTTTTACTTTGATTTTCATAAAAATCAAAACAGAAATTGGCAGTCTTCTGAGAGTCCCAGGCCACAAAGTTCATCTGCAATTTTGGAAACAAAAATAAAGATAACCAAATGATTGGTATTTCCAAGTTGTTCTTGAACTGCTATCAAGCTTTCAGCTTCCAAAGGAAGAAACACTTCTAATACTTTTGTTCCCTAAAATATTAAAAATTTTAAAATCCAAGTCATCCTGCAGCAGTTCTTCTAGGAGGCTCATTTCATGAGTTTGGTAGAGCTGACCCACTGAGTCAGTGTAACTCAAGATAATCCCTGAATATGTCAAAAATTAATTCAGCCATGGCTTCAAGTGGTGCTTTATGACAATTAAAATATAGCCTATAAATTACACCATGCCTTTTCATTTATAGAAAGTTTTGCATGTTAAAAAGTAAGGCTGACTAAAAATTAAGATAAATGGTAATACTTGAGAACAAATGCCTAACATCTATAAACACAATGTAAACTGAATCTGAGCTACAGATTTTGTCATATCTGTTTTTAGATATAGCTTAGTTTGAAAGTAGAAAATTTAGACTATTTTAGGGAAATTTGGGTATCATAGGCAGTCTTCAGTTTCAACCTATTGTAGAATCTTGGGGTGGGGAGAAATCTTGGAGATTACCTAGTTCTGCCTCGTATCAGATGTCAGCATTCTATTTCCTGGCAATCCAGGGTATATTATTTATTCATAGTACAAAGTATAGGAGAGTTTTTGTAAACAGTGTGTTAGTTATCTACAGCACCATAACAAATTGTCACCAGACTTAGCAGCTAAAAACAACAACTGTTTATTGTCTCACGGTTTCCGAGAGTCAGGAATCCAGAAGTGGCTTACTTGGATGATTATGACTTAGGGTCCCTCATGAGGTTATAGTCAAGCTGCCAGCTAGGCCTGTGGCCTCGGAAGACTTGACAGTTTTGAAGCATCTGCTTCCTAATTTACGCATGTGTCTCCTGGCAGGAGGCTTCAGTTCCTCACCATGTGGTCCTCACCGTTGGGCTGCTCATGACATGGTTCCCACCAGAGCACATGGAGAGAGGAGGAGGGAGAGAGAAAACACACCCAAGATGTAAGTCACAGATTTTCATAACCTAATCTTGGAAGTGACATACCGTAACTCCTACATGCTATTGCTCTCACAGTCTAACCATGGGACAGTGTGAGAAGGAACAACCCAAGGGATATCAAAGTTCATTGGGGGTCATCACGCAGGCTGGCTACCACAAGCAAAGAAGAAGAATCCAACTGGAGTCACACAACTCTAGATCCAAAGTTTAGGCTGTACCATGTTCTTCAAATCTTGGTTGAAAAGAGAGGTTGAAGGCCTGTCAGATGCAGGCACAATGAGAGAGTAAACAATCTGCTTATTTAAGTTGTCTCTGCCTTCAGAGAATCTCTGGCGATAGTGCCCAACCACAACCCCACGAAGGGGCTGGCCAGAGGGAGTGGCCTGGAGCACCCGCTGTAAGGAGGGCTGAAACCTCACTGGGACACACGGGAAACATGGTGCCAGGCAATGAACCTTTCCATACAACTCCTCCTTTAACTATGAAATGAACACTAGTCTCGTTCCCACCAAAGTAGACAGCACCCTCATGAAAAAATAAATACTTCCTGCTGGCATCTACCAATGTCGAACATTCTAATTTATGTGAAAAAGCCCCCAATCCTGGCACCACCTAGCTGAGGGTTGTCCAACGTCAGCAGCTGCGGGGAGCTAAAAATTAGGAAATTGAATTTGTAGTTTTGGTTATTGGGAATGACCAATATTGGGTTATCTGGCTTGGAAAACTGTAATAAATGCATAAAGTTTCTTATTTTGAAAATAGAAGTATACGATTTTTATTAATAAAAAATCAGTTTCTCCCCAACTCCACCAAATAAATAGAGCAAATACTTAACAAAGTATTTAAATAAAGTACTTAAATACTTAAATGGGAGATCAAATTATTGGCCTCCTTTAAATATTTGTTTGACTGTAGCCAGGCAGGTAAATAATTAGATTTTAGGTGGGATATATTGAGTCCTCCTGAATTCTCCAATGTAGCTATTACCAGTCTTCTTTGGGGGGACCTGGTACCAATGATAAACCCACTGTAAGCAAAACACTGTGCTCGGTGCTGGGGTTTCAGTAGTGAGGAGGACACAGCCTTGGCTCAGACAGCTTATATTGTACATTATTTGATTATAAGTGGGAGACATGATTCAAAGTTGACTTAGGGGCCCTTGGAGCAGAAAGGCTTCCATAAGGAAGTAATATTTATGTTCCAAAGTGAAGATGAAGAGGAATTTATCAGGTAAAGGACAGAGGGGAAGAGAAGAGCATCAGTGAGCCTGGAGGGAGAAGAACCCAGTGAATTGGAGGCAGAAGGCAGTGAGAAAAGGATGAGAGAGTTGAGGTAGGGCCAATCACTCAGGGGCTTTGGGGCCACGTTAATGATTTTATCTGCATCCTAAAAGCCGCTGAGAGGTCTTCATCTCTCAGGTTAGTGATACAACCAAGATTTGCATTTTGAAAAATCATTCTGCCTATCTTGTGACTAGGTAAGGCAGTGAGGTGGGCGTAAGAGTGGAGGTAAGGGATGAGGGTCAAGCTGCAGCAGGAGACAATGACTGCAAAGGGGGAGAAGTGAGGGGACTGTCCTCACTCACTAGGCAGTGAGAATGGTGTGTCACTCCTAACTAAGAGCTCTGTGGGGGACACAGGTGCCCAGGAGGTCTTGCTGGGTAGTTCTCATCCTCCCCAGGTTTTCCCTTCATGCCCAAGGAAGTCTTTTGGAAAAAAGTCTCCATAAGGTCACTCCTGCCTGACTTGCTCTCAGCTCCAGGCATATTCCAAACACTCTGGGAAGCCGCCAACTCCTAGCTCTTGGGAGGCCCCCGTGTACTTGTGAAATCTTTTTTTCAAATTAGGTGATCTCCAAGATGAACCTCCTCTCAGATACCCTGCAGGGAGCATGTGCATTCGCTCACCTCCCCACTTGATGTCAGAGCCTTGTACACCTCTCCTCCCTCTGCCAGCACTGCTGCCTGCCCCAGACTCTCCTACTGCCCAGCCACTCAAAGTTCTGTTGCATACACACCTCTACAGGATCAGCCACAGTTGCGCCGTTTATGCTTCTTCCTAAAAACATAGCCCAACCTTTTTTTCATTGATTGTGTGGCCTTACTCACTCGTGGACTGTCTGAGAAGTTTCCAACCCACTCGTACACTGATCTCGATGGAGAGAGTGAAACGAGGACAGGAAGGGTTACCATTTAAGGCTTATCTGAAATGATTTTTTTTATAGATAAAACACGTGCCTACACACATGTATACATACATACAAATGCTGGTGGTCTCTGATCACATGGCCAAGTTCTCCTTGATTTCCTCCATACATTTATTACAATTTTCAGTCTCCCCTGCTGAATAGAAAACTGGACTATAATTCACTATATTAAATAAATGACATAATTTCATTGTTTTCTTTCTTTAGAATTTTCACTGATTAACAATTTACTGGTTCAGTGTGGTCTTAACATAAATTAGAGGTGGGGAGGAGGAGCTTATTGTCATGCTAGGTAAACATTTGAGAATCAAAAGGCCAGCACTTACCATTCCACTCCTAATTTGATGGCAGCCCATCAGAAAATGGCTCCACCTCAGGCATTTTCTCCTTTCCTTCAAGGTCCTGATGTGGTTGAATGACCTTGCTTTTTCAGAGCTTCTGCAGCTCTTATTTGGATAACTTGGTTTATGAGACGGGCTCTAGCCCCCAACCACTCCCCAGTCTTTAGCTATTCCTGATGAGCCCTTGTTACCCTCCCAGACCTTGCTCCAGGTCCCCAGGAGTCAGGAAAACACACACTGATGGGTTTTTATCACCTGCATAAAGCACCTCCACATTTTAGAAAACATTTCACACAGAGGAGTTCAGGATCCTGGGAATCAGTCCGCATTTTATTTTACAGTACATTCATATGAGTTCCTGCCTTTCCAAGGTAATCATATCACATTCAGGTTAGCACTGCTGGTAACAAAACTGTACAACTACCCTGGCTTCAAAAACAAGATAGGATGATACACATTAACACTTCTTTCCCTTTAATACTGCAGAAGACAATACATCACAAAAAAAAAAATCACATGCCTTTTACAGTCCAGTGTGAAGGCATGTTACTTATGTTAAAATTAAACCATTTGGGACATGAGGAGAAAAAGAAGAGCTTCAAAGCTTAAGATGTCTACAATCTCCCCCATGCCATCTTTCTCTTCTAACCGCCAGCTGGCACATTCAGCATCAATGCCTTGGGAAGAGGGGGCAGAAGAAAGCAGAGGATCATTTAACTCTGAAACTCATGGCTTCTTGGGCTACTTCTGTAAAAAACTACTTAAATAACCTAAAATTCTAAAAAGAGTTCATATTAACAAGGGATGGTAATATAGAAAGCACCTGGAGAAAATTCCTCCAGTGACTTATGGAAAATATAAGCTGCAAACATTTCACAAAAACGGACTACTGTTATCATATCCGGAAATATATTAAATTCTGAAAATCCACTTTCACTTTACTGAATGAAAACACTGTGACCCATGTTCTGGTGTTGAATCAGTTCAGAAAAACAGCTGTAACCTCCATCTGCAATATTTATCATGGGCTATCTTGCGTCATTACCATGTCAGAGTGCAGCTGACTGATATCCCCAGCCCTTGAAAAATATAAGAAGCCAAACTGAGCTATAATAAAAACTAGGACAGATTAGATAGGAGAAAATTCAGATGTGTGAGAAAGCAAAAAGTTAGATTTACTTGGGTCTTTTTCCTAGATAAAAAATACTGTTACAAAATGTTTTGGACCCGGGTCCAACACAGCTGGAATGATAAGTTACTGAAAATGCAAGCCCCCATCCAGAAAGACAGTGTGCTTATGTAGCACCTTTCTCATAGAAGTCCACTGTGCTTTAGTATAACTGTCAATTAATTGCATAAGTAAGTACATGATTCAGAATATACTTGGACTGATTGTTAATTCCAGTGACGAAAGAGTCCCTGCCACTTGCTGCCAAGAAATTTTTGAGTCCTGAACTTATTAGGTTATGAATGAAATCGATATTCATACAGGCTGACTCAAAAGAAATGCCACCCCTTTCAGGGCTGAAAAATATGATGGAAGAGAGAATAAGACACTTCCTAGGAAAGCCACATCTTTAGGAAAAAACACCTTATGAAAAACCAGAGCCAGTGCATATTGTACAACCCCTGAAGAAAGCCCCCAGCAGCAGTGGGGAGCAAGGGGAGCAGTGATGATTTTGAAACCAGAGTGACTTGTAGCTAACTTCCTAACAGTAAATTCACATAGTGAAATGCAGAATAAGTCAACATATAGCCAAGGTTTACATTTATCTAGAAATATGTTTTATGCCTTAAAAAAAATTGCAATGCACTCCAAAAAAATTTTTTCAGATAATTCATGTACAACAGAAGGCACTGTTATTCGCATAAATCCATTGATTCTGCATGGCAAAACCTGAGACGTGCAATTCCATCCAATCCTCTAAAACCACCTTGGTCACTCATCCTTTGGAGCATATGCTTTGTCCTTTGCAGTCCAATGATTTTGTTGTTCTTTAATTTCGTACATTACAGTAGCTGCTTAAAATATATATTTCAGGGTGAGAAAGGTCGAAGGGGATGCAGGGGTGGAGAAAGGTGCTGCCGGGCGCCAGGCAGTAACTGGCACAGCAGGTGGCACAAAAAGCAGCCCCGGCTCCCCTTGACCCTCTCCTTCCGGCTGACGTACCATGTAGCGATGACATTTGGTCGGTTGATCTTCCTTCTTTCAGTTGTTGGTGGGCATAGTCCCAAAGTTAAATGCAGAGAGGACTCCTTTGTTTTCAAAGGTGAAGCCTCCCTGTTGTTCAATCTTCTTCTTTGCCTCTAGCATTTGCCAAGAGAAAGGGGTGAAAAGAGAAGAGTATTTAAGGTGACAAAGTTGGAAATAACCTCAAAGGAGCCAGATTCTTTAGAGTTAGTACTGTGAAGGAATGTGAATCGTGGTATTAATTATTCTGCCCAACTGAACATTAGCCTTTAATAAACCTGTGTCAGTAAGTACCATCGTCTTGGTGTCTGGGGATGCGGAACCAGCAGATACGAAACACACAGATACAGAGGGCCCACTGCACCACACCATTTTAACAGGGGACACGAGCATCCTCAGATTTTGGTATCCAAGGCAGGTCAGGGAAACAATCCCCCCCACAGATAGCGAAGGAAGACTGTAGTTATATTTTCTATCTTGGAAAGACTATTTGCTAAAACTGAGCAAAATAAAAACAAGACTCAAAGCTAGTGTCTATTGCTGAAAGGGCACACTGACTTCTCACATCAGGAGGGCCGATACAGAATCTGTACAGGACTTAAAGCCTAAATCCAAGCAGAAGAACCTGGGTTCTAAACTCTAGATTCCTACTCCATGATGTTCCCCACTAAAATACTTTTGTAATTACAAAATCTTCCATTAATTTTCTAGGAGTGACCATAATAACGTCTGTGTAAAATAATTTCTCCAGCTCAAAAACTGAAAATCAATGAGAATCACCAACACACAAAGCCCAACAAATAGAAATGGAGAGTATTTCATTTCTAGGAATACAAGCTCCCTGCAAGAACTCATAAAATGCTTTTGACCCATCTGTTGTGTAGATGTTTAGGTCGGTGACCCAGCTGATTAACTCTCCCTCAGCAAGATTCATCCCAACCTTTACATCTTACCTTTGGCTCCAAAATAGGATAAGGGTGTGAATAAGAACACCACTAAAGACACGTTAACACATGGTGTTTCACAGAGCTAAGATATCACGAATGATTAAAAAGATCATACAATAATGATAATTCCTTATTATCTTGAAAGGTTGGCCTCTAACAATTTTTTTTTTTTAAATCTTCCTGTTAATGCTTTACCATTTTTTTTTTTAAATTTATTTATTTATTTATTTATTTATTTATTTATTTATTTATTTATGGCTGTGCTGGGTCTTCGGTTCATGCGAGGGCTTTCTCTAGTTGCGGCAAGTGGGGGCCACTCTTCATCGCGGTGCGGGGACCGCTCTTCATCGCGGTGCGCGGGCCTTTCACTATCGCGGCCCCTCCCGTTGCGGGGCACAGGCTCCAGACGCGCAGGCTCAGCAGCTGTGGCTCACGGGCCCAGCTGCTCCGTGGCATGTGGGATCTTCCCAGACCAGGGCTCGAACCCGTGTCTCCTGCATTAGCAGGCAGATTCTCAACCACTGCGCCACCAGGGAAGCCCTCTAACAATTTTTAGAACAGTATTTAGGTGCCACCAGGCTCGTAGAACAGAAGCTGACTACTGGCACTCTGACACATGCACTCCGATCTAGAAATCATGCTGGCTGACCTGCTACCGTCCTTCGGTGCTCGGCCAGTGTGTACACCTCCTGTAGCGCCCTCCTCTGATCCTCACTGAGCGGTGCCATCAGCAGTTGGTACCAGGCAGCATCCCGATTCTGCACAGCTGTTGTATTTTGGGGGTGTGTTGAGGGAGAAGGAAAAATAAAGGAGTCCAATGACAATTGTTATTTCAGAGAATAACTAACAGCACAATCAAATTACAATGCAATGATCACAGACAATAGGTGATAAAACTTATTCCAACAAAGGATTACTCCTGAGTACTCACTTTAGTACTCGACCTACGTGGGGCTATAAAGGAAGGTTGGGACATCACAAATCTCTGCTTTGCCTAGTTCTCTGCCTCCCTCCCCATCTCCTCTTCTTCCTGGGTTTTTATGAATGCTGCCTAAAATCCAGATCTTGGGAAACACCTTACTCACTTGTTACCATTTTCCTCAGGAATTCTCATGCTACCTGCTCCTTCAGCATCACTTCTATACCAAAAACTCAAATTTGTACCTTTAGGCAAAATTGTTCCCTAAGCCTCCTGGACTTTTACTTTGGATAGCTCACCTCAAACTCAGTACAACTGAAACCAAATTTAACATTTTACCTCCCAAACCCTCCTTATCTCCCCATTTCCATCACTAGTTCTATCAGTCTCCTAGTCAACCACTGCAAATGCCTAACATCTTTAATCATGCTCTCTACACATCCAATTCTGTGCTGCTTTCTTGATGTCTTTCACTGATACGCTTTTTCCCATCAAATGCCATCCTCCCACTCCAGGGCCCTATTACTCCTAAATCAATAAAGTAATTTCCTAACGCTTGGTTCCCAAGTCTAGCCCCCTTCAGTTCTTTTTGGACATCATCATCAGATAATACCCCTGAAGGAAACTACCATATCCCCAAGGTCACCTCTTTATAGAAAAACATTCAAAAACACTCTAATGGGCAATGGGATAAAGACAATCTCAGTCCAGAATTCAAGACTGGGGGACTTCCCTGGCGGTCCAGTGGTTAAGACCCCTGCTTCCATTGCAGGGGGCATAGGTTCGATCCCTGGTCTGGGAACTAAGATCCCGCATGCTGTGCGGCCAAAAAGAAAAAGGAAAAAAAACCCCACCAGATTTCAAGGCTGGTACAATTTTACTACTTCACAGAGACTTTAAGCAGTGGTCCCTATATGCTGACTGAGCCAAAGCTGGCTGCCTATCTCTTGAGGAGCATTTTCAAAATACATATCCTGAGATCCCACCCAAGACCTAAGAGCTTCTTTGTTGCCTATGATGCACACCCAGGTCTGGAAGTAACTGCCTTACAGTGTACCCTCCACATTCCAGTCTCCACATTTATACTCTTATCTTCCTCAAGCTTTGGAATATCATTCCCTGTACTCTCTACCTCTTGTTCCTGCTGAATTTCAATAAATCATAGAGGTGGTTCATTAATGGTATTTGTAACAACCAATACATTGGCATACTAAATAATGCCAATATATTACACTACCATTGCCTTGTTAGTAACAATATTTTATACACAAGGATGTTCAATTTAATATTGCTTGTAAAAAAAAAAAAACCCTGGGAATATCTTATATGTCCATCAGTGGAAATAAGCTAAATTATGGTACTACCATAGAAATATGATGTAACTATAAAACAACCTATTTAGGGGGATTTTTTCATTATAATTTGTTTATAATAATTTTCTAAATGCTTTCATTGGCTTATTATTTATTTTTAATTCTATAAGTTTTCCATTTATATCTTTCATTTTTCTACTGGGTTATTGGTCTTATTCATTTATAGAAGGCCTTTGTAATCTGTGGGTCTTAAGCCTATGACATGTACATGACAAATATTTTCTCCCAATCTTTGAGTACTTTAACTGTATTTCTAGTGTCCTTTGCTGTACAAAATTGATAAATTGCTTATGTAGTAAAAATCTACTCTCTAATGGACTCTGTTCATTCACATGGGGATTGTGAATTGCTAATAAGTTTATGGCCACAATTTTTAAGCAACATATGTGAGATACTTCATTCTGCAAAAATCCTTATCCATTTATATCTAGAGGATGAACAATATACGCAGATACTCTTGCCTGTAATTACTTTTGTGAGGATACCCTGCAGCCTCGCCCTGCCACTTTACAATGATTATGGTTGCTGGGATTGGATGATGGATGTTTCATTATGCTATTTGCTCTCATTTTGTGTATGTTTGGGGATTTCTGTAATTAAAAATAAATTAAAAATTTAAAGGGAATCTAAACCAATTTGGGGGACGATCCCAAAACAACTTCTAATAGATGGAAATGAAAAACATATCTGAAGACTCAGGGAGTAACAACATACTCAGCAGGGCTTGTGTAAAAAATTGATATTCATCCACACTATTGTCAAGGTCCAGCGGAGTGCTGAATCCCTCAAGGGCAGTTTCTTCCAATACTTCTTCATCCCAGTCATCATCATCTTCCTCCTCATCTTCACCTCTTCCATTATTTGACTGCATTGCTTGAGCAGTTACATTCGTCTCCTCTTCATCACTTGAAATCTCTTCTGTGAATCCATTATTTATTTAAAAGGAATCAAACCACATAAGGACAAAATATAAATTCCATAAAGAAAATAAAAATTATAAATGACATTCTAGAAATGGAAAAACTACCAAATAATTTTACGTAAAATTATAAAAATAAACCTTATCTTTACTGTAGTTGCTAAACTGAAAATGACTTTATCCTCCTCACTCAAAACAATTTCTAACTATCTCTAAAGATGAACATTATTACTGTTTTACTATGGCAGCTTCACATCCATTAATATAAAATATACTATTTAGCCACAGATTCCCAAATTAACTTTTTTGTCAAAAAAGACATAAAATGATTACGTATTCAGTGCATGTGTTTTAAATAACAATGACCTCCCACTGAGAATTTGAGTCTCTTAGCAATTAACTAAGTTGATTATGAACTGCTTGGAAATGCTCAAATGAAGAGGTCATTTCTGCTAATAGAAACAGAAAAAATATAGAAATACAGAGGAAAAATAATTAGCTATTATGTGGGTTAAAAAAATTGAAAGCTGAATTGTATATCCCCATAGATTCAGTTTCTATTTTCAGGGCTGGTCTGTTCCAAGCAGTTAGTCCAGTATTATAAATAACCGGAAGACAGTAAATGCAGAACGAAATCAACCTAAGAGGAGAAACCTGGAGTAAACCCAAACCAGGCAATATTAATCTAAACCTAGTTCTATAAAATGCACCATACTGAAGCAACTGGATTCAACTGCAAGGTAGTTTTAGGGATAATGCAAGAAACCATAGTTTTGACCACATAAATGGAAAAAAAAAAATATATATATATATATATATATGTATAATAACAAAGACAGCAAGAGAAACCTTCACTGGTTAATCATCCTACACCTCAGTAGGAAATTCAACAAGAAAGTCTGGGAAATTACTAGAAAACTTCCCTCGAGTCATAATAATTATAACCCATTAGAGAGCAAAGCAAGAAATTATAAAGAATGCAATGTACTGAAAAAAAGAATTCTGTGATTGTCTGCATATATTTAGCAAAATAAACAATTACAAGAGACTCACTTCAGAGCTAAAGACATACACAGATTGAAAGTGAGGGGATGGAAAAATATATTTCATGCAATGGAAACAACAAGAAAGAAGGGGTAGCAATACGCATATCAGATAAAGTAGACTTTAAAACAAAGGCTATAACAAAAGACAAAATAGGGCATTATATAATGATAAAAAGATCAATACAAGAAGAGAATATAACATTTGTTAACATATACGCATCTAAATATATAAAACAAATATTAACAGACAAAAAGGGAGAAATTGACAATAATACAATAATAGGAGGAAACTTTAACAACCCACTTACATCACTGGACAGACCATCCAGACAGAAAATCAGTAAGAAAAGAGTAGTCTTAAATGACACATTAGACCAGTTGGACTTAATAGGTATCTACAGGACATTACATCCCAAAATGGCAGAATACACATTCTTTTCAAGTGCACATGGAACATTCTCCAGGAGACAACACATGCTAGGCCACAAAACAAGTCTCAACAAATTTAAGGGGATAGAAATTATATTAAGCATTTTTTCCAACCACAGCAGTATGAAACTAGAAATCAATTATAGGTAGAAAACTGGGAAAAACATAAACATATGGAGACTAAACAACATGCTACTAAAACACCAATGGATGAATGAAGAAACCAAAGAGGAAATCAGAAAATACCTTGAAACAAATGAAAATAAAAACAGAACTTTCTGAAATCTACAGGACACAGCAAAAGCAGTTCTAATAGGGAAGTTTATAGCAATTCAGGCCTACCTCAAGAAACAAGAGAATTAAAAAAACAAACAACCCAGTCCAAAAATGGGCAGAAGACCTAAACAGACATTTCTCCAAAGAAGATATACAGATTGCCAACAAACACATGAAAGAATGCTCAACATCATTAATCATTAGAGAAATGTAAATAAAAACTACAATGAGGTATCATCTCACACCGGTCAGAATGGCCATCATCAAAAAATCTACAAACAATAAATGCTGGAGAGGGTGTGGAGAAAAGGGATCCCTCTTGCACTGTTGGTGGGAATGTAAATTGATACAGCCACTATGGAGAACAGTATGGAGGTTCCTTAAAAAACTAAAAATAGAACTACCATATGACCCAGCAATCCCACTACTGGGCATATACCCTGAGAAAACCATAATTCAAAAAGAGTCATGTACCAAAATGTTCATTGCAGCTCTATTTACAATAGCCAGGACATGGAAGCAACCTAAGTGTCCATCGACAGATGAATGGATAAAGAAGATGTGGCACATATATACAGTGGAATATTACTCAGCCATAAAAAGGAACGAAACTGAGTTATTTGTAATGAGGTGGATGGACCTAGAGACTGTCATTCAGAGTGAAGCAAGTCAGAAAGAGAAAAACAAATACCGTATGCTAACACATATATATGGAATCTAAAAAAAAAAAAAAAGGGTCATGAAGAACCTAGGGGCAAGACAGAAATAAAGATGCAGACCTACTAGAGAATGGACTTGAGGATACGGGGAGGGGGAAGGGTAAGCTGGGACAAAGTGAGAGAGTGGCATGGACATACATACAGTACCAAACGTAAAATAGATCGCTAGTGGGAAGCAGCCGCATAGCACAGGGAGATCAGCTTGGTGCTCTGTGACCACATAGAGGGGTGGGATAGGGAGGGTGGGAGGGAGGGAGATGCAAGAGGGAAGAGATATGGGGACATATGTATATGTATAACTGATTCACTTTGTTATAAAGCAGAAACTAACACACCATTGTTAAGCAATTATACTCCAATAAAGATGTTAAAAAAAATGCAAAAAAAAAAAAAGAAACAAGAGAAATCTCAAATAAACAACCTAACCTACCACCTAAAGGAATTTAAAAAATAAGAACAAAGCCCAAAGTCAGAAGAAGGAAGGAAATTATAAACTTCAGAGAGGGAACAAATAAAATAGAGACCAAAAAACAGTAGAAAAGATCAAGAGCTATTTTTTTTGAAAAATAAACAAAATTAATAAGCTGTTAGCCAGGCTCATTAAGAAAAAAAGAGAGGGGGCCCAAATAAATAAAACAAGTAATAAAAGAGGAGAAATTACAACTGATATCACAGAGATACCAAAAAATCATAAGTGAATACTACAAATATTTATATGCCAACAAATTAGACAACCTAGAAGGAATGGAAACATTTCTAGAAACATACAATATTCCAAGACCGAATCAGGAAGATATAGACAATCTGAATAAAGAGATCACTAGTAGTGAAACTGAATTCATAATAAAAAGACTCCCAGCAAACAGAAGTCCAGGACTGGATGGTTTAACATGAGAACTCTGCAAAATGTATAAAGAAAAGCTAATACCTATTCTTCTCAAACTATTCCAAAAAACTGAAGAGAACACTCCCAAATTCATTCTATGAGGCCACCAAAAGAAGACAAAGACACTACAAAAAAAGAAAGTTACAGGCCAATATCTCTGATGAATATAGATGCAAAAATCCTGAACAGAATATTAGCAAACCAAACTCAACAATTTATAAAAAGGATCATACACCACGATCCAGTGAGATTTATTCCAGGGATGCAAAGATGATTCAATATCCACAAATCAATCAGTGTGATACACCACATTAAAAAAAAAAGAAAGAAAGGATAAAAATCACATGATCATCACAAGAGCTACAGAAAAAGCATTTGACAAAATTCAACATCCACTCATGACAAAAACTCTCATCAAAGTGGGTACAGAGGGAACATATCTCAACATAATAAAGGCCATTTATGACAAACCCACAGCTAACATCATACATGACAGTGAAAGCTAAAAGATTTTCCTCTAAAGATAAGGATACGCACTCTCGCCACTTCTATTTAACATACTATTGGAAATTCCAGCCACAGCCATCAGACAAGAAAAAGAAATCAAAGGCACCCAAGTTGGAAGGGAAGTAAAACTGTCACTATTTTCAGATGACAAAATACTATATACAGAAAACCCTAAAGTCTCCACTGAAAAGCTTTTAGAACTAATAAATGAATTCAGTAAAGTTGCAGAAAGAGAAAGCAAGAAAACAATCCTGTTTAAAATTGCATCAAAAAGAATTAAAAACCTAGGAATAAACTTAACCAAGGAGGTGAAAGACCTCTACTCTGAAAATTATAAAACAATGATGAAGGAAATGAAAGATGATACAAAGAAATGGAAAGATATCCCATGTTCATGGATTGGAAGAATTAATATCATTAAAAAAATCCATACTACCCAAAGCAATCCATAGATTTAATGCCTATCAAAATACCCATGATATCTTTCACAGAACTAGAACAAATCATCCTAAAATTTATTTGGAACCACAAAAGACCCTGAATTACCAAAGCAATCTTGACAAAAGAGAACAGAGCTGGAGTATCATGCTCCTTGATTTCAGACTATGCTACAAAGCTACAGTAATCAAAACAGTATAGTACTGGCACAAAAACAGACACATAGATCAATGAAACAGAATAGACAGCCCAGAAATAAACTCCTGCGTTTAGGGTTGATTCATCTCTGACAAAGGAGGCAAGAATATACAATGGGGAATATCACTTTCTTCAATAATAAGTGGTGCTGGGAAAACTGGACAGCTACATGCAAAAGAATGAGATTAGAACATTTTCTCATGCCATGTACAAAAATAAACTCAAAATGGATTAAAGACCTAAATGTATAATCAGAAACCATAAAACTCCTAGAAGAAAAACAGAACACTCTTTGACATAAATTGTAGCAGTATTTTTGGGGGTCTGTCTCCTAAGGCAAAGGACACTAAAGCAAAAATAAACAAATGGGACCTAATTAAATTTAAAAGCTTTTGCACAGCAAAGGAAACCATCAACAAAATGAAAAGACAACCTATAAATGGGAGAAAATATTTGCAAGTGATATGCTACAATAAGGGGTTAATATCCAAAATATATAAACAGTTCATACAACTCAATGTCAAAAAACTAAATGACCCAATTAAAAAATGGGCAGAAGACCTGAATAGCCATTTTTCCAAAGAAGACATACAGATGGCCAACAGGCACATGAAAGACGTTCACCATTGCTAATCATTAGAGATATGCAAATCAAAACCACAATGAGATATCATCTCACCCCTCTTAGTAAGAATGGCTATCAACAAATAACAAATGTTGGCAAGAATATGGAGAAAAGGGAACCCTTGCACACTGTTGGTGGGGATGTAAATTGGTGCAGCCACTATGGAAAACAACATGAAGATTTCTCAAAAAACTAAAAGTATGATCCAGCAATTTCACTGCTACATATATATCCAAAGAAAACAAAAACACTAATTCAAAATGATACACACATGCCAAAGTTCACAGCAGCATTATTTACAACAACCAAGATAAGGAAGCAACCCAAATGTTCATCAACAAATGAATGGATAATGAAGATGCGGTGAGATATGTGATGGAATATTACTCAGCCATAAAAAAGAATGAAATTTTGCCATTTGCAACAACATGGATAGACCTGGAGGATATTATGCTTAATGAAGTATGTCAGAGAAAGACAAATACTGTATGTTACACTTATATGTGGAACATAAAAAATAAAAGAAACAAATGAATATAACAAAACAGAAACAGACTCACAGATACAGAGAAAAAACTAGTAGTTACCACTGGGGAGAGGTAAGTGGGGATGGGCAAAATAGAGTAGAATATTAAGAGGTACAAACTCCTAAGTATAAAATAAATAAGCACAAGGATATATTGTACAGCACACAGAATACAGCCAACATTTTATAGTAACTTTAAACACAGTATAATCTATAAAAACAGTGAATCACTATGTATGTTGTACACCTGAAACTAATATAATATTGCAAATCAACTATACTTCAATAATAAATAGATAAATAAAGTTATGAATTGTTTATTCCTAGAATTTTCCATTTAATATTTTTAGACAACTGAAAGCATGAAACCAAAATTGTGGTAAGAAGGGACTACTATAATTAAGTCAACCAAACCCAAAATATTTGTTAAACGTGTAACAGGCCAAGAAATGTACACCTGTTTAATGTTTCCAAATAGACTAAAACTCAAAGAAAAACACATACTCAAATCACAATCAATTCTAGCATTCACTGCAATTAGAACACTTTACCATTTTCTTCCATATCAGCTTTCTCTGCTTTTGAGCGATCTTCCCGGTTTACCAGTTGTTTGGTAGCACAGACCTGCTTTAGGCCAAGGAAAAGGAAAAGAATTGAGGGCACAATCTGTCCCACCACAGCATCTACTCCAGGAGGTCGATTTTGCAATTCCAAAAGAATACTCAGTCCTATTATACACATCTTCCGGTCATGATGCCTACAAATTATAAAGGCGAAAAAAAATGTGCACATGAGAAATGAGAACAAATTCTGAAGAAATTACAAAAAGAAATGTCCAAGGTGTACTCTAAGGTTCATTCACTGGAGTTACACAGAGGTATCTCCATTTTGTACTATATGAAATCCTATGTAAATCAAGTTTTGTAAACCAATTATCATCATCAAAGACCTATGGGAGTCTGCAATTAATATGGTGAGTCTTGCGTAATATCAATTTATGATAATACAAATGCTGTATCTGGGCCTTAGCATAACAACTTTTATTAAAACAAGAATACCTGTATATGACAGCATAAAATTCCTATCCAATGGAAAAAATGAGGAGTCCCTTAGACTTTGTCTTCATTGGATTGGTCTACAAGGTATCTTGGCACATACACTGTACACTAACCCCAGGTGCCAAAAGCACCTCCAAAATCTCAGCATCTAATAAGCTGAATGTAATAGCTATAAGTAAATCTATTAAATGTCCTGTTCTATAAAACAGGATAAGGAAAATTTAATTCTGAAGGAAAAATGTTTGACCAATATACATTACACACATTTTTGTATGAATGTTTCTTCTAAATTGTTTAAAACTAAAAATATTAAGAATTAAAAGATTTACTATATTAGTATAACACTTAAAATTACAGGCATGAACAAAAAATTCACTGGCAGTGATTCAAAATGAGAGTAATATACAACAAACCCAATGACAAATATATTACTAGCTTCTATTATTCTTCATTATTTCCATCGCTTGATTGACTCAAGTTACTAATGCCAAAGTACAGTATACTGTAACAGGAACTGTGCTTGACCTGATGACTTTCTTATCCATGTAGCCTCTAACTAGTAGTGTACACCAGGTGTCAAATGGATCATAGTACAAAAGATGATTATCGAGGGGGGCTCTGAAGAATCCAAGGGAGCACAATCCAAGCATGCCCAATCTATACAATAGCTGAGATGGATTTTCTACTTTTGGAAAATTACTTACAGATGCTACTAACTATAACTGTGAATGACTAAATCTCTACTCTCTAAATCTTTGTCAGAGATAACTTTAAGCACAATTTCTTTTTAAAGTATGCTCTTCTTTTCAAAGCTTTAATAAGAAATCTAAATCAGGGACAAATTCCAGTCTCCTACAAGTAGAACAATTAGAAAACACATAGCAACTTATAAATATGCTCCCCCATTCCTTTTCTACCATCCTAATTCAAGCCCCTCCATCATCTTCCCACCACTTGGCAATGTCCTAACTACTCCTGTTGAAATTATTTTCCCCTCAGTAAATTTTTCTAAATGATATCTTACAAAACTTAAAAAGAACACTAGTTATTTCTAATGTTTTGAACAAATTAATCAGCAACTTAGCTCAAATTCTAGCACAACAGGGTCACTTACATGTGTTGGGTCACTTGAGGTGGGCCTATAACTACTACTTAGGATCTCACTTTTCCTATGTTGGGAAGCTAGGAGAGTGCTTCACACAAAGCGAAACTCTCCTACCAGGGTAGGACCTGGAATACAACTAACAATCTTCTGACCTCACATTTGAAAACGGGCTCCCTTGAAATCTTTATATATTTACCAGACCAGTAGTTTCCTTAGAAACACGACTCTACTTAGAATGTTGTTACCCATAGACACTTAATAGTCATGGAACCCAAGTGGACACTTAATTCTTTTTGCCTAGAGATATAACAATACACATAAGTCAAAAACAAGCGGGGAATGGCTATACCTAATTTTCAGAGCCTGTGTTCTTTCCACTAGATTATACTGCTGAAACACATTCTAAATTCTCTAAGAATTTAATATTATGTTAACAATACACTAAAAATAATTCTTAAAGGGCTTCCCTGGTGGCCCAGTGGTTGGGAATCTGCCTGCCAGTGCAGGGGACGCAGGTTCGAGCCCTGGTCCAGGAGGATCCCACGTGCCGCAGAGCAGCTGGACCCGTGCGCCACAACTACTGAGCCTGTGCTCTGGAGCCCATGAGCCATGACTGGTGAGGCCCGCGAGCCTGGAGCCCGTGCTCTGCAACAAGAGAGGCCACTGCAACGAGAAGCCTGCGTACTGCCACGAAGAGTAGCCCCCACTTGCCGCAACTAGAGAAAGCTTGCATGCAGCAATGAAGCAGCCAAAAATAAACAAAAAAGAATACTAATTCTTAAGATATAAAAATTATCTCTTTATATGCTATTATATGTACATATTAAAAAGTCAACTTTCCAGAATAGAAATGCAGTGTAAAATCGAAAAGACACATACGTACCCAAGAAAACAATCTGTATCATTCATCCACTGATTTATAAACTGTACAGTTACAGGTCCAGGGTTGTGAGGCAACTGAATTCGTTCTAAAGTATGTAGCAGCAAATCAGGGTTGTAGTACAAGGCAGCAATTGCAACCTGAAGACACATAGTACGAAGCTCACTAGTTTTGACCCCTCGGGTTAATCTCTCCAAAACAAGTTGAACAAAGAGCGGAATGCACTAGAGGAAAAAAGAAAAAGAGAAATCAAGTAACTTTTATAGAAAGCTGAACGTTGGTAAAGTGTTATCAATAAATCAGATACTCTTAACGACAGTGAAACTTTTGCTTGTTTAAATCATTTTTAGAATTATTAAACCCAGAGAGCTTAAATGGCCAAAAAGAGGTCCTACAGTAGTGCCAAAACGTCTCCTTCCCTTTTACGCGAAGATTACATTTAGTTGAAGATTGTTCTACAAGAGTCCACACTCAAATGATGGCAATAATCCAAATGTAGACTTAGTCACTTCCATGTTTGAGTTAAAATGACTAGGGTGGAATTTTTCTTTGATAAATCAAATTGGAAATACAGTTGACCCTTGAACAACGCAGGTTTGAACTATATGGATCCACTTAAATGCAGGTTTTTTTCAACAGTGAATACTACAGTACTACACTATCCACAGTTGGTTGAATCCGCGGATAGGGAGAAAACGTGTATACACAGGGCCAACTGTAAGTTATACATGGATTTCTGATTGTGCAGAGGGTCAATGCCTCTAACTCCTGCATTGTTCAAGGGTCAAGTGTAAAAAAAATAAGAGACTAAAAATAAGCATGATGTGATCAGAATTTCTCTTGAGAAAAAAAATTCCTAAAAAAGTCACAGGGATGTAATGAACGACATGGTGACTAAACTTAAGAATACTGTATTGGGGCTTCCCTGGTGGTGCAGTGGTTGAGAATCTGCCTGCCAATGCAGGGGACACGGGTTCGAGCCCTGGTCTGGGAAGATCCCACATGCCGCGGAGCAACTAAGCCCGTGAGCCACAATTACTGAGCCTGTGCGCCTGGAGCCTGTGCTCCACAACGGGAGAGGCCGCGACAGTGAGAGGCCCGCGCACCGCGATGAAGAGTGACCCCACTTGCCGCAACTAGAGAAAGCCCTCGCACAGAAACGAAGACCCAACACAGCCAAAAATAAATTAATTAATTAATTTAAAAAAAAAAAGAATACTGTATTGAACATTTGAAAGTTACTAAGAAAGAGTAGACATTAAAAGCTCTCATCACAAGAAAAAAAATTTTTTTAACTATGTATGGTGATGGATGTTAACTAGACTTATTGTCATGATCATTTCACTGTGTATACAAATACTGAATCATGTTGTATACCTGAAATTAAGATAATTTTATATGTCAAATATATCTCAATAAAATTTTTGAAAAAGAAAATTCCTGTTGATATAAGTAAAAGACTAAGAAAAACGGTGGATTTCATACATTAAAATCCTATGACTCCAATTCTAAAGTGCAATATTGTTTAATTTTATTAGAAATATTTCCTAACAGTTACTTTCAATTAAAAGGGATGGGCTAACTGTGGAAAACAGATGGAGATTTCTCAAAAAACTAAAAATACTACTACCATATGACCCAGCAATTCCACACTTGGGTATATATCCAAAAAAACAAAAACAAAAACACTAATTCCAAAAGATACATGCACCCCAATATTCACAGCAGCATTATCTACAATTGCCAAGATATGAAATCAACCTACGTGTCCATCAACATGATGAATGGATAAAGAAGATGTGGTATATATACACAATGAAATACTACTCAGCCATAATAAAGAATGAAATTTTGCCATTTGCAGCAACATGGATGGACTTGGAGGGCATTATGCTAAGTGAAATCAGTCAGACAGAGAAAGATAAAAACTGTATGATATCACTTATATGTGGAATCTAAAAAATACAACAAACTAGTGAATATAACAAAAAAGAGGTAGACTCACAGATATAGAGAACAAACTAGGGGTTACCAGCAGGGAGAGGGAAGGGGGAGGTGCAATATAGGGGCAGAGGAGTAGGAGGTACAAATTATTAGGTATAAACTAAGCTACAAGGATATATTGTACAACATGGGAAATATAACCAATATTTTATAATAACTACAAATGGAGTATAACCTTTAAAAATTGTGAATCGCTATATTGCACACCTGTGACTTATACAATATTGTACAGCAACTACAGTTCAATTTTTAGAAAGGGATGGGCTAAAATGATTTGTGTAAAATAAAATTCTGAGGTCTTAATATAAGTTCATTTTTAAATTAAACTTTAAAAAAATCAAAGTTTCAGGGGAGAATGGGATGAATAGGTGGAATACAGAGGGTTTTTAGGGCAGTGTAGTGAAACTAGTCTGCATGATACTATAATGGTAGACACATGTCATTATACATTTGTCCAAACCTATAAAGTGCGCACACCAAGAGTACACCCTAGTGTAAACTGCGGTCTCTGGGTGATAATGATGTGTCAGTAGGTTCATCAGTTATAACCAATGTACCACCCTGGCAGAGATGCTGATAATGGGGAAGGCTATGCATGTGTGGGGTAAGGGGTACAGGAGAAATCTCTGTATCTTCTGCTCAATTTCTCTGAGAGCCTATAACTACTCTGAAAAATAAAATCTATTAAAAAATAATCAGAGTTTCATGTAAAAATTTAAGACAAATTCAATATGTTTCCTTTAGTAAGCCAAACTGTAAGTACATTAGTATCAGAAGAATACTAGACTTGTTTAGGATGATATATAATATCAAAACACATGACTACACGTGGTACTTTTAAGATTGAGATTTTTATAAAGAAATGACTAGTCTGATTAACTCTATTGATTTTGTCTCATATTCTGATATAGAGCATATATAGGACATAGGCTCTATTAAAAATTATTACTACAGTTAAATAATTATTGTGAATCAATGAAGCCAAAAGATAATGTAAACTAAGTTTGAAAAACTCTTTTTGGTATGTTTTAATAACAAAGCTTCATTTTAACAAATATCTACTATTACATGCAACGCCATTAAAGAGGGCTTCCCTGGTGGCGCAGTGGTTGAGAGTCTGCCTGCTAATGCAGGCGACACGGGTTCGAGCCCTGGTCTGGGAGGATCCTGCATGCCGTGGAGCAACTGTGCCCGTGGGCCACAACTACTGAGCCTGCGCGTCTGGAGCCTGTGCTCCGCAACAAGAGAGGCCGCGATAGTGAGAGGCCCGCGCACCGCGATGAGGGGTGGCCCCCGCTTGCCGCAACTAGAGAAAGCCCTCGCACAGAAATGAAGACCCAACACAGCCAAAAATAAATTAATTAATTAATTAATTTTTAAAAAAAAAAGAATGCAAAGAAACTGTGAGGTTTCAAAATTAGTAAAACTAAAATGATCCGTTTATATTAAAATAAAGTCAATTATGGGGATTGATTATGCAGAATACCTCCATATACTACTATGGAGTGATCTGCAAGATATATTATTAAGTGAAGAAGGCAAGATGGAAAAAATATTTGTTTAGTATGCTACTGTTTAAGAAAGTGAGGAGAGAACGGATGTAACTATTTGCTTATTTTTTAAAATGAAAGGATGAACTAAAAACTGGGGGGATGGGGGGAGGGTAGAAATGGAGAAAGAAAGTAATGGTAGAGGGGACAGGAATGGAAGCTAGATTTCCCTGAATATACCTTGTTTTGTAAATTAGACTTTAGACTATGCATATGTTTTATTTATTCACAAAAAATTTAAGCAATCCCTAAAAGTTAAAATGAAATGAAATAAATAATCAAACAAACAGGGATTATGTTAAATTACTTTAAAATTTATGATTTGACTTGTTTGGCTATAAATATCCCTAGCATATGAATATACCCTTGAGATAGAAAGAGCTACTAAAAAATCTTAAACTGTTAATAGTAATCATTTGTTGGTGATAATATATACGTATTAGTGGGGTAAAGTAAGTGAGTAATTATGATGAGAACCAGGATTTTGGGTGTGGGAGATACTGATTAGGATCAATTAGGTTAAGTAAAAATAATGTAGTCCTAAATTTGAACTGGAAATATCTGTGTCTACTAATGATGCATTAATCTTAAAATAATATAATATGTATTTCCTGGTTCTCTTTTGTGGAAATAAAGACCAACTCAATAGCAAGGAATATCCCTTGTGCAGTCTTGGAATACCATTTCCCAGGGTAGGGCAGGAAATGTACAAGATGAACCTGGAACATCTAATCACACCAGATAGCAGAAAACTTCCAAACACTATGAGAGTCAGGTCAAGAGCACTCATATGGCAAACTCAAGAGGCTCCCACTGGCCTAAGTTTAAAGAACTTTGTATACCTGAAATACACTGAATATATTTGATGTGTATCAAATAAATTTGAATCTATAAGTTCAAATAATACTAAAAAGCCAAAAAAAAAACCATAAAAAACACCTCACTGGTCATCTTTGGAGGGTGCTCCAAAGATGGAGCATAAGGAAACAAACTTACTGTCTCAATCATGACAAATAAAGGCAAATACTCAATCTATTCCTCAGAGTAATCTAATAATTGATGAGAAAACATTTCTCTTCATAGAAGTATTTCCACTCATAAATGAAGAAGGAATGACAGAATTAGAATATCATCACCAACAGCACTAAGATCATAAGACGAGAGACAACCATTCTGTCCCTAGTAGAAATACACAACACCACCTATGAAGTATTCTTGCCAAAAAGTCACAACTGAATCCAACCAAATCTCTAGATCTAACTACCAATTTACAGGAAATATTGAGGAATTTAATTCTAAGGCATTACAATCCTTCAGCACAGTAATGGTAACCTCACTAACATTAGACAGTGAGTTAACTCACTTAACTTTCTGACATAGAAATGCTCGGGTACCAACTTTCCAATCCCTCTAAAAATCCAGTTTTAGGAGTAGAAACCCACTGTACATACATTACATATGAAATTCTTATTTACTAACTTCAAATGAGTCTATCCAGCTAAAAGCAATTCTTTTATTCAACTCTTCTTTACTACTTACTAGACTCCTCCAAACTGAAATTTCAACTTTTTTCATTTTCTACAACTCTTCCTATTTAACTGCGAAAATAAAGCCATTGGACTTAAGCTTCCACATCCCTTATTTCTACCTCAAGACAGATCCTATATCAGCATTATCTAAACGGCACTGTCACAACAGTTAATAGATGTTCCTTGGGTTTGGAAAACAAAAAGATTCCACTGTTAAATTAATTTGGAAAATACAGAATACTAATCACTCCCTTAGGCACATTTCCAGAAAAAGGCACTAAGAATTCAAGCAATAATGAAATGAATTTTGTTTTATCCAGTTTTTCCCAGACCATTGAATACACCATTTTATGAACACCTACTGACACCATTAGATGGTCACCATTTGAGTAATATCACTCTATTCCCATCTCCTGGTATCTACACTTTCTGTTTCTGTGAAAAAGATCATCTATTTTCCAAGGTAAACCTGTGCTCACAGGTTTCTCCCTGCCCTCCTCATCTTATGTCTTGTTTTTTCTGGTGTTTTCTATGCAATGTCTGCAATGACTCTCACTATGAATCTTGTTCTAATCTTCTAATCCCAATGCTACTTGCTTAGAACAGAACTAATATCTTCAGACCTCAACCTCACTGAAGATGAAATAAAGACATTCTCAGAAAAAAAAAAACCATAATTAATTGCTAGCAGACCTATCCTACAAGAAATACTAAAGGAAGCTCTTCAGGCTGAAAGCAAGTGACCTAGAGGGTAATTCAAAGACAAAGAAAGACACACACACACACTCCAGTAAAGGTAATTATGTAATTATAAAAAATAGTAAAAATAGTATTTCTTTCACTTTCTAAACTGTTTTAAAAAGCAATCACATAAAATAACATGTTATAATTATACTGTTGAAACTATAAAATGTAATATATTCAACATTAACAATACAAAGGATGTAGAAGCAAGATTCTACTGGAATAAGGAAATGACACCAGATGGTAACTTCAACCCACAGCAAACAAATAAAGAGAACTGAGAAATGGTAAATAAGAAGGCTAATATAACAAACTCTGTAGATATATACTTGGTTGCCTTTTCTCTTAGCTTCTTTGAAATAAAATTACAAATAGAAATAATTACAAACAGTGTATTGTTGGGTTTATAACATATATAGATGCAATATATATGACAGTAGCAGTACAAAAAGGGGGAAGAGGGAATACAGCTATATAAGAGTAATGCATCTATATCTCACTAAAAATTAGGTTAATCTCGATCTGAAGTATATTCTGATAAGGTAAGATATATGGTAAGCCCTAGAGCAACCACTAAGAAAAATGTTTAAAATAGTGGAAAAAAAATTAAAGGAATTAAAATGTGACATTAGAAAATATGTACTTAATTCAAAAGAAAGCAGTAAAGAAAGAATAGGGGAACAACAACAACAAAACATGAGACATATAAATAAAAAATAAAATGACAGATTGAATCTATGTAACAGTAACAACAGTAAATGTGAATGGGTCAATTCAAAGATACAAATAGGTTGAAAGTAAAAGAATGGAAAAAGATATATCATGCAAACAGCAACCATAAGAAAGCTGAAATGGATATACTAATATTAGACAAAAACAACATCAAAACAAACCAAAAGGGACTTCCCTGGTGGCGCAGTGGTTGAGAATCTGCCTGCCGATGCAGGGGACACAGGTTTGAGCCCTGGTTTGGGAAGATCCCACATGCCACGGAGCAACTAGGCCCGTGAGCCACAACTACTGAGCCTGCGTGTCTGGAGCCTGTGCTCCTCAACAAGAGAGGCCGCGATAGTCAGAGGCCCGTGCACCGCAATGAAGAGTGGCCCACGCACCGCGATGAAGAGTGGCCCCCACTTGCCGCAACTAGAGAAAGCCCTTGCACAGAAACGAAGACCCAACACAGCCAAAAATAAATAAATTAATTAATTTTTAAAAAACAAAACAGAAGTGTTGAGATAAAGAGAGACAATTTTAATGATAAAAGGGTCAATTCATCAGGAAGATAAAACCATTATAAACATACATACACCTAACAGACCCCCAAAATACATGAAACAACAACTAACAGAAACAAAGGGAGAACTAGATAATTCAACAACAGTTGGAGAATTTAATACTTCACTTTTGATAACAAATAGAACAATTAGGTAGAAGATCAGCAAAAAAATAAAAGACTTAATCAACATTATAAACCAACTAGATCTAACAAACACCTATAGAATACTCAGCCCAATAACAGCAAAGTACATATTATTCTCAAGTGCACATGGAACAATCTCCAGTACAGACTATATGCAGGGCCATAAAATAAGCCTCAATAAATTTAAAAGAAATGAAATCACACAAAGTATGTTCTCCAATTACAATGGAGTAAAATTAGAAATCATTAACAGAAAGAATTCTGGTAAATTCACAAACACATGGAAATTAAACAACACACTCCTAAATAACCAGTGGGTTCAGAATAAATCACAAGGGAAATAAGGACATATTTTGAGATGAATGAATATGAACACATGCCAAAACTTATGAATGTAGCTAAAGCAGTGGTTAGAGGGAAATTTATAGCTATCAATCTCTATATTAAAAAAGAAGAAATATCTCAATCTAATAACCTAAAGTTCCACCTCAAGACTCTGGAAAAAGAGCAAGCCAAACTCAAAGCAAGTAGAAGAGAATAAATTATGAGGATTAGAGCAAAAACTAATGAAATAGCAAACAAAAAAAAACAGACAACAAAATCATAAATTGGTTCCTTGAAAAGATGAACAAAATTGACAAACCTCTACCTCAACTAACAAAAGGGGGAAAAAAGAGAGTGAGAGAAAGAGAAGATAATAATTACTAAAATCAGGAACAAAACAGGGTCATTATTACCAACCTACAAAAACAAAAAGAAATATAATGAAATATTATGAACTGCATGCCAACTAATTAGTTAATTTAGATGAAATGTACAACTTCCTAGAAAGATGCAAACTCCTACATTAACTCAAAAAGAAATAGAAATACAAGTAGACCTATAACAAATAATGAGATTGAATTGGTAATTTTAAAACTACCCACAAAAAAAGCTCAGGCAAAGATGGCTTCACTGCTAAATTCTAACATTTAAAAAACACCAACCTTCAGAAACTCTTCCAAAAAATAGAAGAGGAGGGAGCACTTCCCAACTCATTCCACGAGGCCAGCATAACTCTGATTCCAAAGCCAGACAAAGATACCACAAGAAAAAAAAAAATTACAGATCAATATCTCTTATAAATACAAGGACAAAAATAGTTTTAAAAAAATACCACCTAACTGAATCTAGAAATATATAAAAAGGATCATACTCCATGATCAAGAAGGATTTACACCAGGAATTCAAGGTTGATTTAACATCTGAAAATCAATTAATGCAAAACGCCGTATCAACAGAATAAAGGACAAAACCCACATGATCATCTCAATAGATGCAGAAAAAGCATTTGATAAAATTCAACACGCCTTCATGATCAAAACATTCAAAAAACCACGAATAAACAGGAACACACTCAATCTGATAAAAGACATCTATGAAAAACCCACAGCTAACATCAGACTTAATGGTGAAAGGAATGCTTCCCCCCCTAAGATCAGGAACAAGACAAAATGTCTCCTCTCGCCACATCCATTCAACATTGTACTGAAGGTTCTAGCCAAGGCAATTAGGCAAGAAAAATAAAATAAAAAGCACCCAAGTTGGAAAGGTAAAACTCTATCTGCAGATGAGATGACCTTGTGTACAGAAAATCCTAAGAAATTCTCTGAAACTCTATTAAAACTAATAAACAAATTTGGCAAGGTTGCAAGAAACAAGATAAATATAGAAAAAATGCATTTCTAAACACAGGCAATAAAAAACTTGAAAATAAAATTAAGAAAACAATACCATTTACAACAGCATTAAAAAGGCTAAAATATTTTAGTGAGATTTTAACAAAAGAAACTTGTACTTGAAAACTACAAAACATTTTTTAAAAAAATTAAAGATGACCTAAATAAAAGGAAAGACATCTCATGTTCAGGGATTGAAAGACTAAATATTCCCAAAGTGACAATACTTCCCAAAGTGATCTACAGATTTAGCACAATGCCTATCACAATCCCAGTTGGCTTCTTTGCTCAAATTGACAAGCTGATCCTAAAATCCATATGGAAATTCAAGGGACCAGAATAGCCAAAACAATCTTACATAGGAACAAAATTGGAGGACACAAACTTCCTAATTTCAAAACTTACTACAAAGCTACAGTAATAAAGATACTGCAGTCCTGGATTAAGCAAAAAAAAAATTCATTTAATCTGAATGAGAATCCAGAAATATATCCTCACATTTACAGTCAATTGATTTCACAAAGTGTGCCAAGATAATTCAATGGGGAAAGAATAGTTTTTTTCCAACAAATGGTGCTGAGACAACTTGATATCCACATGCAAAATAATGAATTTGTACCCCTTCCGCAAACCATATTCAAAAACTAACTCAAAATGAATTAAAGGCCTAAATGTTAGAGCTAAAACCATAAAACTCTTAGACGAAAACAGAGGAAAATCTTTGTGAACGTGAATTTAGCAATGGTTTCTTAAATATGATGCCAAATTGCATTGGGTATTTTTGTCATAGGATCTGTACCAGTAAACACAAACTATAGGCTATCTTTATAATTTTCCATCACAATATAAACAAAACATCAATCAGACATGCACATTTTAAATGTAAACATCAAGTAGGATGTTTTCTATACATATATTACCTGATCAATTCCCCTTCCTTTGCACTGAAGAATGATGACTTCAAGAAGTTTGGCTGCATGACATTCTGCATCTTCTCCTGCATCTCCACATAGTACCTGCAGTAATTAAAATTTCACTCAGCAGTAAACAGCAATTGCAAAACATTTAATCAAGTCTACATGAAGTAAATATCACATAAAAATTCAGCCACTAGAATATCAGCGTTGCTTGCATCATAAGTTTACCTTGCCAACCCAAAGAAGGAAGTTCAAAATGAAGTTCACCTATCTACTTTATCTACTCTGATTCCTTATAAGGTGTAATAATTCACTTATTTAACTTTGGATTAATAAAATAGGCTATATGAGTTAACTGTCTAGACAAATGAAGCTTCCCTTTAGGGAATGCATCAAAACAGTAAAATACAATGAAATCAAAAGAAAACAAAATAACCTTCTCCTTAAACAATTAAATAAACCCTGTGTTTTTCTGTTCCTTTTGAATTCTTGTCTATATGCACCCATTTTTTCATAATGAAACCATAAATTTAATATTACACACCTTTTAATTTCCTCATTTGGACTTCATAATTTGAAGTACTTTCCATAGACATTATAACCATTTAGGACTATACAGTATTACAGAAGATGAGTATAACAAAGCTTACCAGCCTGTTCCCCTAATGTCAATTCTGTATTTTCACTGATATGAACAATTATACAGTGCACATGTTCATACACCAAATACAGCAGCCTTATAATAAGGTTCCCAGAAGAGAGATTTATAGAGTAGAGGCATGCTTATATTAGAAATAAAGAAATACGGAAAAATTAATAAGGGTTCAAACACAAGACATAAGAAAAAGAACAGACTTAACCCAGAGAATAAAAGTAAGATAGAAATTAGGAATATAAACAAAAAGAGGTAAAACAAAGAGAAATCAAAAATAGATTCATTAAAAAAAAGACTTAATGAAGTAGACTTCTGCCAAAATTATTTTTAAAAAGCAAAGAAAGCAAAATTTTAAAACATTATGAAAGACATAAATACAGATAAAGGAAAGATTAAAAATGAGAATACTATGAACAATATTATATTCCTTATATATTTGAAAACTTAGATGAACTGGATAATTTCCTAGATAAATACAATTTAAGAAAACTGAATTTAGAAGATATTCCAGATAAAGATGACAGATTGAACATCCCCATTCAATTTTATCCCTTCCCAAAGGCCATTAAAATAAAGGTAAAGATATTTTAGAGGCATATATCCACAAAGACAGAGAAAAAGAAAAAACAGACAGCTATAAAATTGTAGAAGCTGGAAAACAGATGGATCAGTGAGCTGAAACATAAGCAGGTAGCTAGCAAAACCAAGAACCAACCCTATTTACATACACTTAAAATTCTACCCCTAGAGCAGTGTTTCTAGATCTAGATTCTAAACATGTGGGCTCTGGAACCAGAATGCTTTGGTCTAAATCCTAGCTCTACCATTTATGAGCTGTGTTTTTAGAAAAGCTACTGGGTGGGCCAAAAAGTGCCTTCAGTTTTTTAAGTAAAAATAAAAGACACATTTTTCATTTTCACCAAGAACTTTACTGAACAATGTATTCACCCTTTTGTTCCACTACCTTCTGCCATTTTTCAGGCAACCTCATAATTCCATCTTCCCAAAACTTTTTATCTTTTTGAGCCAAGAAATATTCCAGGTACCTTTTACAGTTTTCCAGGGAATTGAAATTTTTTCCATTAAGAGATTTTGTAAATACCAAAATAAATGGAAATCCAAAGGTGCAAAGTCTGGTGAATACAGCAGATGAATTGGAACTTCCCAGCCAAGCTGTAACAGTTTTTGCCGGGTCATCAAAGAAACATGTGCTCTTGCGTTATCCTGATGGAAGATTATGTGTTTTCTGTTGACTAATTCTGGACTCTTTTCATTGAGGGCTGCTTTCAGTTGGTCTAACTGGGAGCAGTACTCGTTGCAATTAATGGTTTGGTTTTCTGGAAGGAGCTCATAATAGAGCAGGGGTCCCCAAACCCCAGGCCACGGACCAGTAGCGGTCCACTGGTCCCATCGCTCCCCATCGCTCGCATTACCGCCTGAACTCCACCTCCTGTCAGATCAGCGGTGGCATTAGATTCTCATAGGAGCGTGAACCCTACTGTGAACTGCGCATGCGAGGGATCTAGGTTGCACGCTCCTTATGAGAATCTAATGCCTGACGCTCTGAGGTGGAGCTGAGGCGGTGATGCTAGCGCTGGGGAGCGGCTGCAAATACAGATTATCATTAGCAGAGAGGTCTGACTGCACAGAGACCACAATAAATCAGTTGCTTGCAGACTCATATCAGAACCCTATCCGTGAGTGGCAAGTGAAAACAAGCTCAGGGCTCCCACTGATTCTGCATTATGGTAAGTTGTATAATTATTTCATTATCAATTACAATGTAATAATAATAGAAATAAAGTGCACAATAATATAATGCGCTTGAATCATCCCAAAACCATTCCCCCACCCCGCCCCCGGTCCGTGGAAAAACTGTCTTCCACGAAACCGGTCCCTGGTGCCAAAAATGTTGGGGAGAGCTGTAATAGAGGACTCCCTTCCAATCCCACCATATACACAACATCACCTCCCTTGGATGAAGACCAGCCTTTGGTGCCGTTGGTGGTGGTTCATTTTGCTTGCCCCACGATCTCTTCCGTTCCACATTGTTGTACAGTATGCACTTTTCATTGCCCATCACAATTTGTTTTAAAAACAGAACGTTTTCATTACGTTTCAGTAGAGAATCGCATGCAGAAATATGGTCAAGAAGGTTTTTTTCACTTAACTTACGTGGAACCCAAACATCAAAGCAATTCACATAACCAAGCTAGTGCAAATGATTTTCAACGCTTGATTTGGATATTTTGAGTATGTCGGCTATTTCCCACGTGGTATAATGTTGATTGTTCTCAATTATTGTTTCGATTTGATCGTTATCAACTTCAACTGCTCTACCTGACTGTGGTGCATCAGCCAGCAAGAAATCTCCTGCACGGAACTTCGCAAACCACTTTTGACACGTTTGGTCAGTCACAGCACCTTCTCCAAACACTGCACAAATCTTTTTGTGCATTTCAGTTGCGTTTTTACCTTTCTTGAAATAATAAAGTTTAATATGCCAAAAATGTTGCTTTTTTTCTTCCATCTTCAATATTAAAATGGCTACACAAAAATTCACCAATTTTGATGTCTTTTTTTAAACTCACGGTGATATGACAGCTGTCACATACAATCTTAACAAAATTGTTTCAAATGAAGTTAAAGACAACTAAATGCTACTAGAGCCATCTTACGGAAAAAAACGAACGCACCTTTTGGCCCACCCAATATTTAACCGCTGTACCTTAGTCCCCATCTGTAAAAAGGAATACAGTAATATACTTATGTCATAGGATTATATGATACAGAAAGAAAAAAATCAGCCCCTTTTCCCCAAATTGCATTTACTTGGTTTCTTTGTTCGCTGGTTTTGTTGGTTTGAGGTTTTGTCCCAAAAGGACAAAAGGAAGAGAAACAAATTATAGTACAGTAGCTTAAAAAATGGGCTCTGGAGCCAGATTACCAGGATTCAAATCCGGATCCAACACATAACAGCTATGTGACTAGGTCAGTTTTCTAAACCTCAGGCACAATGCAAAATGCCTGTCTCCTCTTTGACAAAAGGTGATATAATGTTGTAAAGATTAAATAAATTCATGTGTATAAAGTGCTTAGGAAATACCAGTGTACAGTTAAGAGTTCAATAATAAGACCAGAAATACGAAATATATTTAACTACTCAACAAGTAGAAGGACATCACTGTGAATGTCACTTTTACTATATCTGCTATAATACAGAGCAACTGTGAGTTATAAAGGACCATGTAGGATTGTTATGTTTTCTACCTTTGCTTTCTCTTCCCCTTTCCCTCACTAGCAGCTGTCTCTATAACTTAGGAAAAAACTGAAGACAGCCAGGTGATTACGACTTAACAAGCTGGGTTATTACAGAGCTATATGAATCTTCAAAAATCGTGATTCTACTCCTGCTGTTTACATGTGATGAAACTTAGTGACTTCCCAAAATCTCTCAGGCTCTTTATAACTGAACTGAGACCTCCATCAGATAAACTGATTATCAGTTCAGCGCTTTTAACAGAGTCTGGTACACATCTCTTCTAGGGAGGAAAACAGGTTGTACACTAGCTATCTTACTCCCAACTCCAAGGCCAAACTTAGGTTTCTGGCTATTTGAGCTTTCTAAAATCTGCCATCTCTATGCAATATAGTTTTATATTTATGTATATATTGATACATATATTCACCTAAAAGAGGAGGAAAGCATTACTCATCAATGATTACCAGATATAACCAAGAGGGCCAAATCTAACTTGTGACAAAGAGAACATAGTAGACAATCATGTTTGTGCATAAATACAACAGTAGCCATTATGTGGCTTACCAATTATCTTGTATTGAGCTAAATGATGCTGTTTTTCCAACTATTCCAATTTTTTGTCTTATGTTATTTATGTTCAAATTACCTATATCTAGTGTCTTCTAATATATACATTCAATTAAAAGAAAAATCAATAATTGACAAGCTGTGTGGTATTTTTCTAGCACTCTTTTTTAATCAAGGAGCAAGTCTGCATTTTTGAAAGAAAAAACACAAAGAAAATTATTTACCTAAGCATTATAAAGTACACAGCTATAAAAGTAGCAAACATTCTTAAGTATAACACACAATATGAAATTTTCAGATTATAATTCCAAACTCCATTTGAAAATACAAAATGACAAATGTATGTTGATGAGAGCAATATAGAACTAAATGTATAAGAAACAAATTGAGAGAGTACCTGAAGTAAAATACAACATTAGTAAGTAAACATTAGTAAGTAAACCATTAGTAAGAATCACTATGACAAATGATTAGGACATGCTTACCTTTCTACACATTGTAAAAAGTATTTCTAAATGCTTTGGATTTGATAGTAAAGTATTTGTATCTATTGTCACATAATTATGCAGAAGAGGCATCATGTCTGGAAAAAAATTCAAAATCCCAGTGAGACTTGAGTAAGAGAAGTAGAAATAAATTATTACCACTGAAAGCATATTTCTGTAGCACCCACACATTACTATCTTCCCTTGCAACCACAAAATGCTAGAAATGAAAGTGTTAAATCCACCTTTTTTATAAATGAGGAAAATGTGGATCAGAAAGACTAAAATGCTCATCATTTATTATAGTGATTGTTATTAATTTTCTTCTTTCTTTCCATAGCACTCATCACCATCTGACATACTGTATATTTGCTTACTTGGCTGTGTGTTTCCTACCCTCTCCCTCCCCCCACTAGAATGGAAGTGCAAGGGCTGTCTATTTTGTTCACTGATGTATTGCTGAGCTTAGAACAATACTTGGAATATAGTCGATATTCAGAAAATATTAATAAATATATGGATATATACTCTGACTGCAAAGTAATTCAAGATACAGTAGGCAATATGGTCTCCCTCCTACTACCTCTATTCCTAGGGCTGAAAAACACTCCTATGATAGCACCATCCTTTACTCGAAAATAATATCTATTTAGACACAGAAAAGCAAAAATGTTACATGGTCAAAGTCATACCTGTAAAATATTCAAAACAATCTTGCTGAAAAATCTCATATAATATACCTAGAAGTTGCCACATTTGAGGAGAAATACCATGGCAGGTTAAACTATATGCCAGTGAAAGAATTTCTTCATAGAATTCTAAAAAGAAGAAAATCTCTAGTTAGAATCCCAGGAAATAGCAAAAATTAAACACAAAGACCACTCAGAAGAGGATTTAGGCTATACGCTCACACATGTTTTATATCTAACGTACTTTTGAGCATCTGTTTCTCAGCATTCACATCTTCAGCTACATCTATTTGCCACCTCCCGTTTCTTACCAAGATCTGCCCCCTACTCAATAAGACAAGCCAAAGATCTGTTTTTACTAAACTTACTTATAATACTGAAAAATTATATTTTTTATATTTTGTAATATAGAAAGTATAGTTTATATATATATGTATAAAACTATATTAGAAATGGATACAAGAAGGAACAGATTATTGTATGTGGCTCCTACACAGGATTTTAAATTTACAAATAATTAATGTTCTTCAGAGAGCTTAATTAATCTAGGTGAAAATATCTGTCTGTCTCACATATTTTTACAAACTATATACTGGACAGTATTTCGTCAATTTACAAAGCTTGTAAAATTTGTACAGTATTTCTTAATTTACCTCAAGACAATTATACTCAAAGTAGAAGAGTCCAAAGGGAATGTTCTTGCATTTGTACACATATTTATTATTATTACCCTCACTCAAAAGCAAATTATATCTAAACATACAATCAGAAAACACAAACCTCAATATGAAAATTTCAAATAACTCCTACCATGTCACTGAACAAAAAAGTCTAACTTCAAAGTTTATTATTTTTTTCCCTTCTTATTAAAAGGAACTAATATTCACCCTGGAAGTTTGAATAAATTTTTTTTCTGTAACATTATTTAAAACAATATATTCAAAAGCTAGTAATACAGATATATGCCTTACCAAAAGCAAAATAAGACGGAAATCATAGATACTGGGAAATAATTTGTTATGTAAGACAATCACTTGAAATACAACTAATTGTCTGAATATAAAATTTCTGAGAGTTCTGTTCAGGAAAGCAAATGCCTCTTCCTAAAGTGAAGCCTAAAAGATAGAAATATTTCCTTTCACATTCGTGACAGCTACGGCATGTGTGCATTACCTGGCTACTCAGATGCTCAAGACCAGGACTCTGAATCTTGAGGGAGAAACTAGAAGGCACAAAGCTGTTCCAGTTTTGGGGGGCAGCAGGTGGGGGGGGACAGGGTCTGTGTTGGAGTCTGGACTATGGTAGCAGCCTAGGACCCAGTGTTGACAAAGGCAGCACTGGCCTTCTAAGCAGACCACTTTTATGGCAGAATCCTGGCTGGCTCTGGCCAACTCCAGCCTTCCCACTGCTTTGGTGTGCTATGACTATCCTTCCACTAAATTCCATTTCTGCTCAAATTGACCAGAAGTTTTTTCATTTATTCTCAACCAAGAAGACTGACTATTAGGGTAGGATGGTTTTACTAACTTTGACTTACTGCATAAGATAGAACAGTTAAATCAGTAACAGCTAAGCCTGGCTTCTAATAATAAATCAACTTCATGAGTAAATTAGCAATGAAAACAGGCAAAGGAGGGAGGGAGAAGTGGGACAATAGAAAGAGACTGGACCATGGACATAACACGGTCAGACTGCTGTGGCGGGGGTCCTGGATTAACAGATTCAGCCCATGACATCTTCCAGAACAAGTTTGGTTGTTGTTTTTTTTTAATCTGAGATCTTGCATAGCCAAGTATTGGTTCAAAAAAGGGCCACTAACATTATGTGCATCACAGTTGAAAACATAAGAGAGATCAGCTATCACCCTGGGACTAGGGATGAGATTAGAGGAGACAGGCAGCTGACACCATGGCTTTCTCCTCTGCCCACAGCACCCTAGAAATAGGCCCCTTTCCTTTTTTTAACATCCTGATGTTGTAATTGCTCAAATTAAATATTTGGTGTAGGCAGATCACAGAAGGTTGGTATAAGCTACTTTGCTTTACTTTACAGTTTTTTCCTCAAGATTGCTTTACTTTAAATTTAAATGGAGATTACATCCTTGTAACTTATTTATTTTATACCTAGTAATCTGTATCTCTTAATCCCCTTCACCTGAAATAAATAAATTACAAGCATGTAATGCACAGCACAAGGAATACAGTCAATATTTTATAACTCTGTATGTAGCATATTCTATAAAAATATCAAATTACTACATTGTAAACCTGAAACTAATATAATATTGTAAATCAATTTTAAAAATTCACGTTTGAAGTCCTTAAAAAAATTTTTTTTAATGGAGAATTTTCAGTTACAATCTCTTCCATGAATAAGGACATAAGTGAATATACTCTTTTTGAGTGTATCAGAATCTCTGGAATTATGGTCCAGGAATCTTCATTTCAACTAGATCCTCAGGGATTCTTATGCACACCGAAGTCTTAGAACTACTGCTTTATAGCAACTATTTCAAAAGTAAGGAGTACCCTCGGCAGGGTGCAGGATAATCCACTGAGATGGGACAAGAATGCTATTAGAACACTTAGTGGATATATACATATATATTTATATTTAATCTCATGTTTTCACATTTCTATTTTTATGTATGTAAATGTAGTATAGTAACATGTATATTGCCTATAAATAGGTATTCAAATATTATTCACATATATTAGAAGTACATGCTCAATTTTTTACTAATGGTGTGAATGATAAAAAGTTTGGGGACAACTGCTCTTAGGCAGTAACATCCTTTTGTTCCATCTTTCTATCTATACACTATACAGGCTGCATTTCCCTCATGCCCACAAGATTTGGGGCTGGCATCTTCAAAATGCTTGGATACTATGAAAAAGTTGCCTCCTCTACAAATTCCAATCAGTGTATAACATCCAGCATTAGCTACTGATTCTACTCAGCAGTCAGGCACCATAACAGATAACAGAACAACAATTAATGCACACTTCTGATAGGATATATGTCTATCATTTCACATTTTTCAATCCCAGATTAAAGTAACCTCACCTGAACCTCATCCCAGTTCCTCCTTTCTAAAAAACTTTAAATTCTCTGTTCTTTGAAAACTCCAAGACCAAAAATTCTTAACTGGATATGTTAAGCTTACCTCTAAATGAAAATCTGGATGCCTATTATCAGAAAGTATATCTAAAAATTGAACAGAATGCAAGCCTCTCTCTCTCAAAACTGTCCATCTTGTTGAATCTGAAGGGCTAAAATGCATTTTTCATCAAATTTAAAAATAGTCCCAATTTACCTTTTTATTCTACCTTTGAACTTACCAATTACATGTTTCTGTAAAACAAGATCAATGATCCGTAGACAGATATTCTCTAACTGCTGAGTAACCTAAAGACATATTTTAAACATTTAGTTTAAAATTCATCATAACTCTTAATTTAATCTATAACTTTAATATTATCTCAATAAAAATACCAACAGGACTTTTCTGAGAAGAGAAATTGAGAATTCTAAACTTCATGTGAAAAATTAAACATGCAAGAATAACCAGGAAATTCTGAAAAGCAGACTAATGATAGAAGTGGCAGTTAAATTCATAATAAAATTACAAATTAAATTACTTCCTTATCTCATATTTTATACCAAAATTAATTCCTAATATATCTAGGATTTCAATGTGAAGACTTAAGCCATAAAATTACTAAGCATCTGTTCCAGATTTCTAATTCTGCTCTTCATACATTAAGTATTTGTACACGTGTAAATACTCCTATTAAGGAAATCTTGTTTTCAAAGTTTGCTTTTAGTAAGTCAAAGTTCAAAATCATAAGACTGGTAGACAGGAGACCAAGATTCCAGTCCTTGTTTTGCCTCTAGTTACCTATGACCTTGGTAAAGCCATTTAGCTGAAGGCTTTAATTTTTTTCATCTGTAGGTTAAGGAAGCTGGATTTGATTAGTGCATCTCAATTTTAACCCATGCCTCCCTTGATAATCACAATAAGGTCACATGCTCCTTTAACTTTACTTGAAATTCAAAATAAAGTTAATATCAAGAATTTAAAAATTAAAACAAAAAGATAAAATGCTGTTTTGTCTTCAAACTAATCCCGCTGCTCATTCTACTACTGCCCATCCTCCATACACACACATTTGGGAAAACTTGACAAGGCGATGTCTAAGTTCTCTTCAAATTTAAAATATAAGTTCTACATATAAGGTGAAAGAATAATCCTTAAGTAGACATGTAACTTAACTTGGAAATCTCACTTTTACCGATAGGCCCACACTGTTTCAACAAGGACACAACAATACAATAATGAATACGGAAATAAAAATTCACACTAAGCCTTTTAGGCAAAGGAAGTCCTGCCCAGGAGAAGAAAACTGAACCATTTTTAAGAACCTGGTAAGTGTCCATTGGTATGTGATAAACACAGGATAAGTCAACAGCCACAGGGTTTAACAATGCTATTTAAAGAACCAGCACCTGCTTCCTAAGTCCCACGGTACAAAATGAGAGCTGCCATCATTGCCAAACAAGTCAACCGTGCTCACAGAAGTAATGAACACAAATCTAATTCGAGTTAAGTAGAGGCTATATAATATATAATACTTGGGGAAGAGAGCAGCAGGTTTTAGGTAGGGATTAACTGACATATTATCAGGATATATCAATTGACTGCAACCCCAAATCTACAACTTTCTAGCTCTGTGAACATGATTCAGACTCTTGATACTACCTGAACCTTGTTTTCCACTTCTGCAAAAGGACACTACCATTACCTGCTCTATGGCAGGGTGGCATAGTAACATTCTGTCAGCTAACGGATATGAGAGCACTTAACAAATGTTTGCACAAATTCTTATCCCAATATTGTTCTGGAACTCAGTTTAGGAAAGATGATGTTTTAAGCTCTTCTTCCCTTCCATTCTCAGACATTTGTTACATCAGCATTTTGTTCCATTATTTAAAATTTGCCACCGTGATTGAATGGCAGTCTCTCTCTGCCAAGAAGGCCAGACTATGGATTCCAAAATGCAGGGCTCATGTCTTATTCAATGTGATATCCCCCTAAACCTAGCCTGGCACATAGCAGATGTGATGAACTGAACTAAGCTTAGCACAAAGAGATATACTATATACTTTAAAACCACATGTAATATTTCCCTTCAATCATTTTAACACTTTTCTTTAAAATTTGAGGGTAATTTTTAAAATCCAGCAACATAAATAGCAATTTAAAGGTTAAGACTTTAAAATTCATCACCAGTGATCATATAAATTTCAGTTACTATAATGACATAATAAAACACAAAGAAATCCTACCTCTTTATGATCTTCTACAACTGTCAAGATAGTATCAATGGTATGTAAAATTCCCATAGCCATTACGGTTTTGTCTTCAACTTCTTCGTATTCATCACTTTGAAGAACTTTGCCAAATATCTCAGCCTATGAAAATAGCAAACACATTCAACAATTAGTACTGCTATACCCGCCCTTCTCTATAAGTTAGCAAAAGGGCAGTGTCGGGCTTCCCTGGTGGTGTAGTGGTTAAGAATCCACCTGTCAATACAGGGGACACAGGTTCGAGCCCTGGTCCAGGAAGACCCCACCTGCCGTGAAGCAACTAAGCCCGTGCACCACAACTACTGAGCCTGAGCTCTAGAGCCCCCGAGCCACAACTACTGAGTCCCGTGTGCCACAACTACTGAAGCCTGCGCACCTAGAGCCCATGCTCCGCAACAAGAGAAGCCACTGCAATGAGAAGCCCGTGCACTGCAATGAAGAGTAGACCCCACTCGCTACAGCCAGAGAAAGCCCATGCGCAGCAATGAAGACCCAACACAGCCAAAAATAAATAATAAATAAATAAATACATAAATTCTTTAAAAAAAAAAAGGGCAGTGTCACACATCCAAATGTCAGCATTGCTCAAACTTTAAGATATGCATTTTGCCAAGTGAATCAATGATAGAATCTGTCATGTTTTAAACATAGCCATTTTTCCCTTATCTAGTCACTAAAGTGGAATATATATTAGCTATTATAATCAGATAGCAAATAATTAACTTCTGGTTGTCATTAAATAAATAAATCCAAAATCTAGGAAAACTGAAAAGTATATATAGAAATTATTAACTGTCAGAATTATTAGAGCAAATATTTTTATATTAGCATTTCAATTACATGTAAACTCAACTCCAGATTTTGGAGTTTAATTGATTTAGATTATTCAAAGCCTTTATACCAACTAACATAAAACTTTGCCCAGTCTTACCAAGTGTTGAGTCATATCAACAGCAATTGAGGCTACCTCTTGACTGTATTCACATATCATCTTCTGGATAACATTAGTAACATCATCATTTTCTGTCTCTCTAACAATGTGCAACAGCTCCTGCATAATAGGCCTCACGTGTGGCTTCATATATTCCTTAGCTAATGCAATAAAAAACAAACTCGGTAAAAAAATTAGCCATTGACAAGTGGTGAAGGAAAGTAACTTGGTCACAAGGCAAATAACACAGGGTAATAGGTTCTAGATAACATATTTGCTTCACAGTGAGTAAGTTACAAAGCTGTACCAAAATAATGTTCACCAATGAATCAATTTTCCCATGAGTAACATAGGGATAATCAGTTCAGCACAGTAAAGAACTGTCCTGCCCAAAATGCCAATAGTACCCACTGAGAAATTCTAATTACACACGTGCTCTGTCATCAGCACGACTTACCAAACATGAATATGCCATCAAGATACAAGTATAAAAAATCATGTACATAAAGACTATGCCCAACACTGATGTGCCTGTTCCCTCCCCCATCCCATCTCTCACCACCCTTCTCCCCACGTGTGCTTATGTAATACTGTCCTTCCATTGGAACATTGTTGAATAGAGGTAAAGGTGCACGTTCTTCATAAAGCCCAATTTACTTTCAAAGGTTTATTTGAATTTTGAACAGAACATTCTTCTAAACAAACAAATGAGATATGTGTTATCACTCACTAGAAACGCTACTTGCTACTTTCAGAACTAGCAGAATCATAGAATCCTAGAGCTGAAAGGAATCTTAAAGCCATCTAGTCCAATCCCGCTAAATTTAAACATATGGCATCTAAGTCTTGACAGATCATGTGCCTTGCCCAAGTCTACATGGCAAGGTAGTAGCACAATCAAAACTAGACCCCCAGGTCTCTTGATTCCCCATCTACTAATCATCAACTTCTTTTCTAATCTAAAATTTTTCTGGAAACCACAGTCAATAGACACTCCTAAAAGTGGCAAGAATAAACTCCTATAAAATTCTGAGGGGGCAAAAGCTCAAAAATCCAAACCCTGAACCTTAAGACTTAGGGACTCATCTTTGTTAGGGAAGGAAGTGAACAAAACTCCTTGAGAAGACCATGTCAAAAAAATAAATTAAATACATCCTCTAAAAGGTGTGTTTTTATTTTAAATTTTTTAAATTTAAAAATTTTGTCTTTACCTTGTGTCTGGTTAGAAATTAATGACTGAAGAGCAAGGGCAGCTTCAACCTTGACAGGCATCTCCTTATCTTCAATCAGGCTCTTCTTTGCTAGATCAACTGCATTTCTTAGGTTGAGCTCATTATGAAATTTCAAAGAACTGAATGCATGAAGTACCCAACAGGACTATGTTATAAGAAAAAAGTTAGTAGGAAACTATTAGGATTATGGCATTATGTAATAATGTCACACATATAAGAACTTCTTACTAAGTAAAATAGCATTAATTCTACCAAGTGCTATTTGTTTATTTATTTGTTTTTGGAGAGAAGCATATTAGCCTTAGTGGCTAACTTCTGGATTTCCCAGACTTCTTATAATAAAGGCAGTTTTATTACTTCTAAATTACTTTTATGCAATATCATTATTCACAGGAAAAAGAAAACAGAGCCAAATTTAAGCGTCTCTGAAAAAAGAAATCCTGTCAATGCTTTTAATAAATATTATGATTCATAACTTATTTATTATTTATATGCAAAAGCACTATGAACCAAACAATGCTGATATTCATTTACTGGTCTTCACAACAAATGAATGAAATATTATTTTCCCTTACACTAACTGGCTTAACAAACTTGATTTTTTCACTCACACAAGACACGAAGAAATTTAACTTTGCATAAATTACCAAAGTTTAAACTATTAGACCACAGAATCACATTATTTTTTAAAATTCTCTATGTGCATAAAACACAACTGACAGTAATTAATTTGAATGGCTAAAGACTTAACAAGAGAAATACAATTCACAGAGTCTGCAGAAATAACAGCCTACTTATAAAAATACTTGTGTGCCCTCCACATCGCTAATCTACATTCACACAAATATTTCCTTAGTGACTATTATCTTCTGTTTATAAAATGCTTTAGAGTGTACAAGGCATTTTAACATATATTGGTTTTTAGCAAGACATTTTGTTGGGTTGATACAGTTATAAAAATAAGTACTAGGCTCTTAAATTAAAGTTCTATTTTTATTTCTCCATAAAATATATTATTTCTATAAATAATATACACTTAGAACACAAATAAATTTACATGGATTATTATTTTCTCTATTTTATTAAGGCATATCTATTATACTAGAAATCATAATCAAGTTTTTAGCCAAAATATAATTTCCATGCTGTTTTGGACACTAAAAATTAATCAGCTTATGAATCTACATTGTACCATTGCTGTAACATCATCCCTCTCACTGAATGTTTTGCGTATGCAGCAAGTGAGGCTAGGGGCAAAAACAGCTGGAATTAAAATCTATAAATTCCTTTATTCACCAGTTTGCTCTTTATTCAGCTTATGTGACCATAAAAGATATTCTAATTGCCTTCATTTCGCCTCAATATGTGGTAAAAGGTCAACTTATCTAAAAATATTTAGTTCAATAATTAACTTACAAATGAAGATTCCGAGATACTATAATGGAAATATGGAAAACTTACTCTGGCTCGAAGGTATCCCAGGTTAGACAATAATAATGGAAATACGTGATTCTGCAACAATAATTCCATTTGGTCCTTGAATAAACTCTTCTGTTAGGAGACAGAAATTAAGTTTAACTTACCAATGTCTTTTTCATATGTAAAAATCACTTCCTAATAAAATACATTTGTTATGACTTATACTTAATATACTTCTATTTACAATTCTGTAAAATTATTTTACCTACATATTGCATGTTTTAAAGCAAGACAGAAATAGTACTTTAGATATAATTTGATATTGATTGATCTTTCTAGAAATAAATAACACTAAAGTCATTTTGTATCATTTTTTTTATACAGCAACATTTTCATACTGAAAAAGTGATGAATAAAAAGTCATTTTTTTCGAACTACCATATGACACAGCAATCCCACTACTGGGCATATACCCTGAGAAAACCATAATTCAAAAAGAAACATGTACCACAATGTTCACTGCAGCACTATTTACAATACCCAGGACATGGAAGCAACCTAAGTGTCCATCGACAGATGAATGGATAAAGAAGATGTGGCACATGTATACAATGGAATATTACTCAGCCATAAAAAGAAATGAAATTGAGTTATTTGTAGTGAGGTGGATGGATCTAGAGTCTGTCATACAGAGTGAAGTAAGTCAGAAAGAGAAAAACAAATACCACATGCTAACACATATATATGGACTCTAAAAACAAAAAAATGGTTCTTAAGAACCTAGGGCCAGGACAGGAATAAAGACGCAGATGTAGAGAATGGACTTGAGGACACAGGGAGGGGGAAGGGTAAGCTGAGAAAAAGTGAGAGAGTAGCACTGACATATATACACTACCAAATGTAAAATAGATAGCTAGTGGGAAGCAGCCGCATAGCACAGGGAGATCAGCTCGGTGCTCTGTGACCTCCTAGAGGGGTGGGATAGGGAGGGTGGGAGGGAGATGCAAGAGGGAGGGGATATGGGGATATATGTATACATATAGCTGATTCACTTTGTTATACAGCAGAAACTAACACAACATTGTGAAGCAATTATACGTCAATAAAGATGTTAAAAAATAAATAAATAAAAATGGAACTATCGAAAAAAGTCATTTTTTTAATTAAGGAAAGAAAAATATTTAGTCAATTCAATTATGCAGAAAGTCACCAGTTTTAAATTATCCATAACTTTCATATTCTCTCATTTGCCTGTGCTACACAGTGTTATTAAGTAAATTAAATTTGAGTAGCGTAACCTTCAATAAAATATCAGCTAGGGAACCGATCACATGCAGGGCTCCATCTTTCTTCCTAGGGTCAAAGTTCGGGTCTGTTAGGATTTGATAACAGAATGCCATCATTTTTGGCAACACCTAAAGAAACAGAAGAAACCATTTTAGTCTACATGAACTTTTACTGCCTTACTATTGTATTAAATATGATGTACAAATTTTCAAAAATAAAGCCATTTTATTGTGTTCTATCAAGCAATTATAATTAAGAAACCAAAATATTCCTTTTCCCTTAACAAGGACAGAAAAATATTTTTAAAGTAACAGATTGTAACTACTAACATAATTTTTCAAATACTAGGGGCATTCATTAGAGTGTCAAATCAACACAGGCCACCTTTCAGTTTTGTATTTAAAAAGAATAACTATATACCTCTTTTCTTTTCTTTGCAGCAGTATATAAGAGAGTCTGGGCTGCTGTGGTGGGAGAAGCATAATCTTCGAAAATATCTAAGATTTTAAAAGTTTAAACCATGTTAGCAAAAATACAACTACTTATTATAGATTTTAAACCTGATTGACCACTATTCCAAAACCAAGAAATAAAACAGTCCACATATAACATTGGTTTACAGCATAAAAAAGCTAAAGATATATCATCACTGCTCTCATGCACAACAATATTTATCAAATATTTATTTTAAATGTTTTTAAAATTTTTTAAATAGTTATTAAATATTTAAATTAAATGTTATTTATCAAAATAAACACATATTTAAATATGTGTTTATTTTAATAAATATCAAATGTTTATTAAAATATTTAAATAGTTATTTAAAAGGTTGACCTTTTAAATAATCATATTAAAACAAACAATACATATTAGGCATATCTGTTTCACTGAGGATAGGAAAAATGCTTTACCTCTATCAAAAAACAATAAAAATTTATTTAGTGCTTACTATGTGCCAGGCACTGTTCTAGGCTCTGGGGATACAAATATCAAACAAAAAAGGTTCTCATGGAGCTTACGTAGTAAGAGAAAGGAACAAACTGATAATACACATATAGACACTCATACACACACAAGATATTATAGCTGAAGACACTCCATCTCAGAGAGGTTAAGTAATTTGCCCACAGTCACACAGTGAGTAAGCAACCAGGCCAGCATTCACATCCAGGCTGTCTTAACATGAAGGCCTGAGCTCCTTCAGTTTTTACCAAATCTAAAAACACCATTATTAATATCAGTCAATACACTTAGACAGGAGTATTTTGTTAATTAAATAACTGCACATGACAAAAATATAAAAAGAAAACTAATAACGTAATTGTTCTCCCCAGTGGTTATCTAAAAGTAAAATACACATATCAAGTAATACCCACTGCATTCTACAGAAGGAAATGATTAAGGAAAAAAGGCACTTTAGCTAATCTTGAATTATCCATATTCTCTTTTAATCAATAAAATGTAAATTCTATCAATCAGCACACACAGCTCTTAATTATTATATTTTCTAAAAACTGAGATACTTTCTTATTTGATATGAAGAATAAATAAAATAATGGTAGCCTTCTGAAAGTTAAACAAATACACTGCACATTATAAAAACAGGTATCATAGAAAAGCTAGACACTAAAAAATGCCTTAAAAAAGAAGAAAGACCAGTTAACCATTCTGCTCTGTCAAAGCAAACTAGGAAAACAAAAGCATTAGGAAGGGGAATTAATAAATCATGCACATGTACAATGATTTTCAAATAGATATGATAGAATGGAAGGATAAAGCAGTGGTAAATATTGTTTCTCATTCACTTGCTTTTCCTGTACTTTGTCTCCAAAGGAAAGAGGCACTTCCTCACTTACTGAATCAAAGAATCTAAACACAAAGCACTGTGAAAACATCATAGCGCAATAATCTAGCATCTACACTAGTAGGCTTAACTCAAGTAACTAGAGACATATGGCCCAACAAGGGGAAGCACTGTGGTCACAGCACCTTCAGCATGCCTTGGTCAGTGCTAGTCTTATCAATTATTTGTTTCAACATTCACTGAAGGCAGACTAGGGCCAAGAACTTGCAGAGGAATGTAGTGGTGTAGAAGGGATGGAGAATGCAAATTAAAGCAAGTAAGATAAAGTCCCTGCCCTCAGATAGCTTCTTCACCGTGGGAGGAACAGAGGTACACAAATAACATCTTCCTATGCTAAGCGCCTGAGTACTCCAGGAAGTGCTTAATTCAAACTGGTGACAAAAGGGAATGAACTTAGGCAACCTACACAATTCAACAGCTTCCTGGAAGAGCCAAGGCTAAAAGGACCCACAGAGAACTGGGCCACACAGTGGGGTCATCAGAAGTAATCTCATTCCCCTGTGGAATACTCAGTCCCTAGGTTAAGGATGCAAACTAAATTTGGGTGCTCCTAAAATATGCAGAAATGCAAAGGATCTCCCAGACTGAGAACAACCCAATCTACAAACAGGTATCCCAAAAGGCACAGAAAGGAATGGTCCCTGCAGATCAGCATCACAACAGAAAGAGTTATACACAGATGGCTCCAGGACTGCTTCAGCACCCACGAGAGGGATGGACAAATACCGCAGCTTTTCATCTCGAGTCCGTCGGGTCAACAGAACATCAAACTCTCACGAGTTTCAGAGTTTATCGTGCAAAGCAGAACTCTGGGAATTTAACAAAGTAGTAAAATCTGCTTAAAAGTATAAATTTAGTTCTACTACTTTACAGAGCCAGGAACTGATGAGGACTAAAATCATCTCCATTACCAAATTTCATCCTTATATACTCATATGGATCTTCCTGCCACAGCTCTTCATCTTCATCTTTATAACACATCACAGAAAAAATCACATCTTCAGAGATATTCTAACAAGAGAAAAAAACAAAACAACACATGGGTATAGACTATTCACATTTGGCGAACACCAAGAATGAAAGCCTTCATGAAGTTAGTTTTCCAAACTGTTATATTAATCTTTCTGTTAAGCTTGCACTGGCTAAGGTGAAAGCAGGAAAGCAGAAGCCTTGGGGGTAAGGGGTGGGGGGCAGAAGAAGTTAAACATAAGATTGTTTTTAAACAACAATTGATTAAAGGTACAGAGAAAGAGATGAATGTTATTCTTTGAAGCAAGAGCGGGGATAATAAAGTTTTACTATCAATATTAAACATACCTAAACATACCTTGATTCTTTAAGGAAGAGAAATAAATATCAAACCAAGGTTATATTTACTATTATATTACTTATTGTGAACATTTTTACATTTCCATTTTGATCCTAAATGTCAATATTTCAACAACATTAACATTTTCTTCTCTTTTTCCATTTTCAACAACTTAATTTCCTACCCTACAAATGCAGGCTTCAGTGGGGGGAAAAAAAATCACATCTAATAGCCTCTATGTTCACTACCGCTAATGCTCTACCAAGCCCTTCCGTGCTCTAACAATTACATATGTAAGAACAAAATTAGCTCTTATCACTGCTTCCAAATTAAGTAATTCTAAGAGAAAAGAATTCAGCCTAATAATCAGAGTTTTCTTACTCCTACATTACAGCCATGTAAAAATAAGGCCAGGGCTTCCCTGGTGGCGCAGTGGTTGAGAATCTGCCTGCCAGTGCAGGGGACACGGGTTCGAGCCCTGGTCTGGGAAGATCCCACATGCCGCGGAGCAACTAGTCCCGTGAGCCACAATTACTGAGCCTGCGCATCTGGAGCCTGTGCTCCGCGACAGTGAGAGGCCCGCGCACCGCGATGAAGAGTGGCCCCCGCTCGCCGCAACTGGGGAAAGCCCTCACACAGAAATGAAGACCCAGCACAGCCATAAATAAATAAATAAATAAATATTAAAAAAAAAAAAAAAAAAATAAGGCCAAAGGCATCAAGTAGAAAAAAATGCTATCACAGTTCACCCTTACTTTACAGGCACACAGTAAATAAAATGAAATCTGTATCTTTATTAATTGCAAAGAACCAATCACTATTTGATCAAGGGAATTAGGCAAACATTATTAAAATGTCCACAGAAAACAATGCAAAAGATCTAATATCTGTAAGACCTATAATAAGATAACACTAAACAAATTCTATCCTAGACACCAAAGACAAAGTAAAAGAATTGCTTTACTTTTTAGATACCAACTTAGAGATTACAGAATTTAAGAATTCATAGTTTGAGAGGAAAAAATTCCGTTCCTAACATCTTTGAATTACCCAAAATTATCTGTATGTAAATATTAATTTATTTATTAATGGTCCATAATTTTTCATTCTGATTTATTCTTTAATAACAATGCTGATTCTACCTTTAAGTACACAATTGATATAAAAACCGAAAACTTCAACTTCTTTTATAGACTTTAACAATCCAAAAAGAGAAATAAAAACCTTGTTTGCTCATACCTACAAAAGAAAATGGTCATGTATCAGGCTGCATTTCCTGCAAAATAACACTACCTTAGTAGAGCCCTGGTGACTGTTTTCAAAATGCTATCATACAAAATACCTCATTTGATCCTAGCAACCTTTAGGTAAGAAGGGTAGAAAAATATTATCTGACCTAACAGAGGAGAAACAGAGGCTAAATGAGATTCCAAGCAAGATTAACTAAATCCAAGCCTTCCAACTCATACAACTTGAAAACTTCACTCTTCTCAAATACCTAAATTTCCAAGCCCTTCATATCAGATATAAGACTGCATTCATTTGAAATTATTAATGGAAACAAAAACATATTAAATATAAAATATGGGATTAGTTAACACTTACCCTGTCCAGAAAATTTAACCAGAGAATGATTTCCGAGAGCTGCTCCCCGACACTAACCTGTATGTGCGGCTTCATCTGCTTCCAGGTTACAGAATGAACAACGCCTTGGTTGAGATAGTTGAATGCTTGCTGAAGAACACGGGGAGCTACATACTCTTTCTGCCTATATTGGTCTAAAATTTTTAGTAGTACCTACAGGAAAATAGGAAGAGAAAACATAGGAAAACATAAACAATTTTAAAGTTAACAGGATGGGCATTTTAGGCATGACATAAAACCAACGCAGAAGTCATAGAGATAAAAATTAACAGATTTTTAGAGAAGTAAATATTTTGTGAGAAAGCACACGAGCTGTTTTAATTCTTAGATAGGTCTTTGTGATATTGAACTGAAGGGTGTCTCACTGTGATTTCCAGCCATTTATCCTACTTCTAACCTGTGGAACTACTCAAAATAAGTCTATACACTATTCCACATACTAGCTCTTCAAATAAATTAAGACTCCTGTCAAATATTAACAGACTTGACTAAGTGAACACTGAAAACATCCATATAGCAAGAGACGCCATAAACATATTTTAATATTTGATAAAGGTGCATTTCAACTGGAAGAGAAATGGTAAGTTATCCAAAAAACAGTATTGGGACAGCTGACTAGCCCTCTGAAAAAAATTAAGGTGGCTCCCTAACTAAACTTCACACCTAAATAAATTCCAGATAGGGAAATATTTCAACAGCAACAAAAAATGACACCACAGAGTAACTAAAAAAGAGTGTGCAAAAATTTTATTTTATAATCTCAGACCCTGGAAAGTCTTTGTAGAAATACCACAAAACTGAGAAGTTATTTTTTTAAATATTGATTTTAAAAAAAAGATTGTTTCTAAGGAAAGAACCATGCCCAAAGCAGCTGTGAGGACCCAAGGACGTGCAGTCAGAGGCTGCACTACAACACGGTCCAAGTCTTCCAATTCCTGATCTCCAGAGCCCTTCACTACAGCAAGCTTATCACTGAACTGCTGAATAAATAAAAGGGGTTCTTTTAAAACATGTACAGAATTTATAAATTCAGAACATGAATTCAGTTCAAGTTATACAAAGTTCAGGTTTATAAAATTCGTCAGAAGTCCTACTATCACCTAGAAACTCCTTCTGCAATGCAGGCTAAAAATGGATGCTACTAAACACAGTTCTTCCTAATACAGTTGCTGTTCACACAAAGTGGAGGTGGTCGCAGATGAGACACAATAGTAAAGAACAGTTTTTGATTAAAAAAAAAAAAACTTTTTAAAATATCAGGAATATATACCTTAAATGACCCAATGTTCAAACAGTTTATGCAACAGCATGAAATTTAAATGTGTGTGTACATACATGTTTATGTGACACTGGAAAACCTCTACTGAACACACTAGAAGAGGGCATCAACTTTAGGATGCTTACTGGGGTTTAACAGCAGTGGAAAGAGCAGAAGACAGAGCTAACCAGCTCCCTGATTATCCTAGTATCTAAAATGAATGGCTGAATATATAATTTTATTCATCACTCACCAATTTTCCCTACAGACTTTCTCATGGGCCAACAAAATAATCTGTGAGAAAATTATAGCCATAGCTTTCCTGAATTGTTGCAAGGTAATTTTTAGAAATGATAATCCATAAAATGATACTAGACAAAATTATAATCCATAAAAGGAAGTATTCCATCTAAGATGACAGGTTTGAACTTTCTATCATTGACAGTAAAGAAGACTAATCTGCATAGATTTATAAAAATCTACAAACACCCTTTGCATCATGAAAGCCTTTTACTGTGTCTGATTAATCTTTGCTTCCTTAATATAGCCCTGACACAGCCAATGCTCAATCATTACTGAATTTCATTTGCTGAAATAGAAACAAAAATTTTATGATTCAAATGGCCATACAGATAGTCTTCATGCCCATCTATCCTTTGTAGTTTGTAAATATTAATATCAACTTGGATTATTTCTCAAGAACTCCTAATTTTCACTGTACAGAATGGTTTCCAAACTTCCACAAAAATGTGTAAGTTCTCAGCTGAAAGTCTTAACTTCTGAGCTCAACTCCTCTTGAAATAGATCAATTCCTATTACCTAAATCTTCTGACATAAAAGCTTAGAACAAAGAGGTGGGGCTCCAAGAAATAGAGGGTAAGAAACTCATGCGAGGTCAGGAGTTAACTGAAGAACCTGATCTAATACTGGCGACTGCTACACAAGTATCAATCAACAGACTTGAAAGGTTTCAGTCCAGCATCTAGGAGTCTAGAAGGGAAATTCTTGCATTAGCTACCCTAGGACATTTGGTTCTAAAACAGACTGCACTGCATTAGATTCCCAGAGCTGCCATTTCATCCCCTATAAACATGTATTAATTAACATGTTTGTAAACTACTTTTAAATGGATAGAAGTGACTTAACTACTTTCAGCAGTAACCATCCTTCTATTTTAAAAATATAAGTTTATTACCTGCTGAATTCCCACTGCATAAGTTTTCAAAAAGAATTCAGAAAATTCAAAGTATTCTTTTGTGACATTTCCTGGGCTTCCATATCTTAAAATACAAAGAGAAAATGTTTAAATACTGCAAATTTTAGAAACAAAGCATGCTCACCAGTTTAAATACTTGTTGAAAGATGTATTCTATTGGGACAGAAAACTAACATTTTACCTTTTTTTCACAAGCCCCAAAATGAAATTATGATAAGCTGTACTCAGACTCCAGGCCATACTTAAAATTTCAGGCAGAAATATCATTTCTTGATCCTTTTTACAGAGAATAGAAAGATCCAGAGAAGACTGTTCACCTCACTATGATCTCAAAGCCAATGATCACAGTTAAGCCTGCTTTAAATCAAAGCAGAGGGTGACTTTTTGCCCTCTGCTGCTCTAAAGAAAAATAATCATATACTGTAGAGCATCAAGGGACTATTCAATTTTATTATATCCAATATTGAGGTACTAACCATAGATTGTAAATCTAATAACCAGAATTACCGTTCAAAGAGACGAGCTACAATGTGTAATGCCCACTTCTTACACTTCCACCAGACTAATTCTGGTCTATCATCCTCATCAATCTGCAGAGTCTCCTAGGAGGACAAAAACACCCAGATAAAATTCCCACATAATGAAAAGGTTTGTGTGACTAACAAAGGCAGAATAAATATTGATACAAATTAAGTAATATTAAATGTGAATTCAGACTGCCATACAAATGCAAATTCTTACTTTATAGATTGCTAGGTAGGAATTAAACAAGCAAAGCAAATTTCAACCAACCAGTGCTGTTGTTTTATCTTCTATCTTTAAAAGGCCCAAATAAGTAGAAAACAAAACACAAAATACCATATCCCTCAAGGAAACTCTCTGAGATGCCAGAAAAGTTCTATATCTTGATCTGGGTGATGGTAGCACAAGTGTATGTTTGTCAGAATTCACTGAACTGTTCACTAAGTTCTGGCATTTATGTGTATAAACTAAACCTCAACATAATTTGTCCCAAGATATGGACAAAGGAAGGAATACTGCACATTTGGAGACAAGCTCAAAATTTTAAATATTTGATATATTTTAATTTAGTTAATTTGATTAATTATTTGAGTTAATTTGATAGATGAAATATAGTATCACTGTTACTACAGATAAAAATGAGACACCATCTTTCACCTATCAAACTGGCAAACTTAGAATTTAACAAAACAGACATTCTCAGTCACTGCTTATTAAAGTATAAACCAGTGCACTGTTTCTGGAAAGCCGTTTGCAAGATCTGTCAAAGTCTTGCACAGGGAATTATAGCCAGTACCTTCTAATAACTTTTAATGGAGTATAACCTATAAAAATACTGAATTACTACGCTGTACACCTGAAACTAATATAATATTGTATATCAACTATACTTCAATTAATTGATTAACTAATTAATTAATTAAAGATCTGTCAAAGCCTTAAACACTGCTAAGAGGTTATCCAAACAAAATAATCATGTATGTGCATAAAAATTTAACTACATCCTTATAGTCAAAACACTAAAAAACTAAAACAACCTAAATATCTAGCAAATGAAGCATTCAACAAAAATGGCACAATGTAAAAAAATTCATAATCATACAAAATATTTACAATAGATTTTTAGTGAAAAATGAACTTCAAAACAGTACCTATCTATACCATTTTTACAAATAAAATATGATTGCTCCTCCTGACAAATTTCATTAATGCTCCTTTTTCTGTATACCCTTTTAAATTACTTTTTAATAAGATTTTGTCAGCATACCCTTTTTAATCACTTCTTCCTATAAAGATTCTGTAATATTTTTTGTAGAAAGAAAAAATATATGGTTGTATATAAATGCAGAGAAAAAAAGACAAGAGGAATAAATACCAAGTTTTAAAAATGGTTATCATTTTCAGTAGGATTAAATAGTTATTATTTTATTAATTCTGTTTATCTGAACTTTCTAAAAATGAGTATGTATCATTAATTACTTTTATTACAGTAGTATTTTTTTTTTTCTAAATAGCAGGCTGGTATAATAAATCAATCTACCACAAATAACCCAAATCCAAGTTTTCCCCATTATTCTTAGGAACAGAAGCCCTTTCTTACAGGTGGAACAGTCCTGTCAATAATAGTTCGGAAGATCTCCATCCACGCCGTCATGGTTTGGTTATTCACCAGCTGAAGAGGCAATGCATACTGAAAACAAAGGACAACAACGTCAGACAATAATTCCGCCCCTCTAAAAAATCAGCAATTTATCTATATTGAAAGGTTGAAATATATGGAACGGTTAACACCTGACCATGAAATTAGTAATTTCAGATGGTTCAACCTAAAATTTAACTTAAAACAGCTCTATAAACATATGTATGTAAATTAAATTTTTTAAATCTAGAAAATATACATGCCATGAATTATTTCTCTAAGCTTTTTTTTTTTTGGCCGCACTGTGAGGCACAAGGGGTCTTAGTTCCCTGACCAGGGATCGAACCTGTGCCCCCTGCATTCAGAGCACGGAGTCTTAACCACTGGACTACCATGGAAGTCCCAAAGCTACTTTTTTAAGTAAAAAATAAATAATAATGCAGTAAGGCATCATTTGTTCAACATGAGATTCTAGATAAGTGATTTTTTACCATTTACCCCTTTGTGTGTCAAACTTTTCATTTTTCCAGCTTTATTGAGATATAATTGATATATAATACTATGTATGTTTAAGGTATACAACAGGATGATTTGATACACATATACATTATGAAATTACTATCACAATAATGTTAGTCAATACCTCCATTACCTCATAAAATTATCTTTTTATTTTTGAAGTATAGTTCATTTAAAATATTGTATTATTGTATTAGTTTCAGGTATATGAGTGATTCAGTATTTTTATAGACTATACTCCATTTAAAGTTATTACAAAATAATGACTATACTTCCCTGTGCTGTACAATACATCCTTGTTACTTATTTATTTTAGACATAGTAGTTAGTATCTCCTAATCCCATACCCCTATCTCGACCCTCCCCACCTCCCTCTCCTCACTGTTAACCACTAGTTTGTTCTTTATAACTGTAAATCTGTTTCTGTTTTGTTATATACATTCGTTTGTTTTATTTTTTTAGATTGCACATGTAAGTGATAAGAGTATTTGTCTTTCTTTGCCTGACTTATTTCACTAAGTCCATCCACATTGTTGCAAATGGCAGAATTTCATTCTTTTTTATGGCAGAGTAATATTCCATTGTGTGTGTGTAGATACACACACCACCTCTTTATCTATTCATCTATTGATGGACACTTAGGTTGCTCCCATATTTTGTCTACTGTAAATAATACTGCTATGAACATTGGGGTGCATGTATCTTTTCAAATTAGTGTTTTCATTTTTTTCCAGATATATACCCAGCAGTAGAATTGCTGGATCATGTGGTGGTTCTGTTTTTAGTTTTTTCAGGAACCTCCATACTGCTTTCCATAATGGCTGTACCAATTTACATTCCCACCGACATGTACGAGGATTCCCTTTTCTCCACATCCTTGCCAACATTTGTTATTTGTAGACTTTTTTTTTTTTTAATTTATTTATTTATTCATTATTTTTAGCTGTGTTGGGTCTTCGTTTCTGCGTGAGGGCTTTCTCTAGTTGCGGCGAGCGGGGGCCACTCTTCATTGCGGTGCGCGGGCCTCTCACTATCGTGGCCTCTCTTGTTGTGGAGCACAGGGTCCAGACGCGCAGGCTCAGTAGTTGTGGCTCACGGGCCCAGTTGCTCCGCAGCATGTGGGATCTTCCCAGACCAGGGCTCGAACCCATGTCCCCTGCATTGGCAGGCAGACTCTCAACCACTGCGCCACCAGGGAAGCCCTAGACTTTTTGATGATAGCTATTCTGACCAGTATGAGGTGGTATCTAGTGGTTTTGATTTGCATTTCTCTGATAATTAGTGATGTTCAGCATCTTTTCATGTGCCTGTTGGCCACCTGTATGTCTTCTCTGGATAAATGTCTATTCAGGTCTCCTGCCCATTTTTAATTGGGTTGTTTTTTTGATATTGAGTTGTATGAGCTGTTTATATATTTTGGATATTAACCCCTTATTGGTCATATCCTTTGCAAATATTTTCTCCCATTTAGTAGGTTGTCTTTTGTTTTGTCAATGATTTCCTCTGCTGTGCAAAAGCTTTTAAGTTTAATTAGGTCCCACTTGTTTATTTCTGCTTTTATTTCCTTGCCTTAGGAGACAGATCAAAAAAAATTGCTATGATTTATGTCAAAGAGTTTTCTCCCTATTTTCTCTTCTAGGAGTTTTATGGTTTCCAAGTCTTAATCCACTTTGAGTTTATTTTTGTATATGGTGTGAGGAAATGTTCTAATCTCGTTCATTTGCATGTAGCTGTCCAGTTTTCCCAGCACCACTTACTGAAGAGACTGTCTTTTCTCCATTGTATATTCTTGCCTCCTTTGTCATGGATTAATCGACCATAGGTACGTGGGTGTATTTCTGAGCTCTCTGTTCTGTTCCATTGATCTATATGCTTGTTTTTGTGCCAGTACCATGCTGTTTTGATTACTGTGTCTCCGTAGTATAGTCTGCAGTCAGGGAGCCTGATACCTCCAGGTTTGTTCTTTTTTCTCAAGATTGCTTTGGCAAATCAGGGTCTTTTGTAAATTATTTGTTCTAGTTCTATGAAAAATGTCATCAGTATTTTGATAGAGATTGCATTAAATCTATAGATTGCTTTAGGTAGTATGGACATTTTTACAATATTAATTATTCTAATCCAAGAACACAGAATATCTTTCCATTTCTTTGTATTGTTTTTAAATTCCTTCATCAATGTTTTATAGTTTTCAGAGTATAGGTTTTTTACCTCCTTGGTTAAGTTTATCCCTAGGTATTTTACTCTTTTTGATGCAATTGTAAATAGAGGTGTTTCCTTAATTTCTCCTCCCATAATTATCTTTTTTTGTGGTGGAAACTCATTCTAATGACTTTAATGAAAATCTTTATGTCATGAAACATTCAAGAAACATTTTTTCAATTACTTTCCTCTACACTGTGGCATGAAATCACAGTCCACTGTATTACAGTGTGCAACCCCACCCCTACTACACCTTGAGCTACAGGAGATGAGGCATAGCACCTCTGCATCCATGCATTCCAAAACCTACTATACACTAAGGACATAATGCTAAGTAAAGCTCACAGTCTAGTTGGGGCGGAGGGGGGACACATTTAAACAAGGAATTACAATATGGTATGATAAACAGTACAGATAAAAGCAGTATAATGTTGATAAGGGCACCCATGAGAACCACCTAATGCAGCCTGCTACTATCAGAGACAACTTCCTGGAAGAAGTGATATGCAAGCCAAGACCTGGAGGAGCACAAATTGACCAGGGCATAAAGGGGAAGGAGAATGCTCCAGGCAGAAACACAGTGCCTTAAAGGCTCAGAAGTGACAGAGGACATGATCTGCTCATGAAGCTGAAAGAATTTCCATATGGCTGGAGTGTAAAGAACAAAGCTAAAGCTAAGTATGGTATAAGATGAGGCAAGAGATGAAGGGTTTTATAGGCCATGGGAAAAAGTTAACACTTTGTTCTAAATGCAGTGGGGAGTCAGTTGGCTTTACGATGGGGAACATAGGAGGAGCAGGCTAAGGGCTGGGGGAAAGTAACAATGAGTTCACTTCTGGACAAACGAGTTCTGAAATATGTACGGAATATTCAACAGCCCTGTACACAATATTTAATAAATGCTTAGACAAAATCAATTTCATTGTATCATACTTTTTAAAACATAAACTTTTCTGCCTCTTCCCAAATTGTCAATCACTTTTTACTTACATAAACACTGTAACTGTGCCTCTTAAAGCCTTCTAAATTTTTGCTTCCAGGATTTCCCACTAAAGAATATTACTGTATTAGCATATAATAGATTACTAAAATGGTTTCAAATGATGAGGGTTTTTTTCTGTTTTTTTTAGGTTTTTAGCACATACATGTTGAGGAAAAAAAATTTAGATTTTTGTTCTCTTAGCAAACCAAGTAGAAGTAGAGGCTTTAAGAAAACTATTTCATCAGCCTCTGTCTTACTTACTGATTCCTGGCTATGCTTCTCCCAATAGGAAAGGAAAGTCTGGCTCAGAATAAATGGGATATTACTATATCTAACGGCAAAACATCTCACTGAATAAAAAATATTTGCCACAAAGTGATTCTCCTGAGAAAGATTTCTGAACAGAAGAACAAAAACAAAAGCACCGTACATCTTCCTACCTTATTACATTTAAAAAAAGAAAAAACAAAATAGAGGGTGAAGGAATATGTTTTCCTAGTAGTCCAGTTTCTTCTCTTTTCTCAGATGTGCCTCCTTTCCCCTTCTCTCTTCCCCAAAAAAGGCTAAGCTGAAAAAAAAGGAAAATCTGCCTTGGACTGTCTCTATTAAAAGTTTAAAACATGAGGCTAAAAATATAAATCTTTATTCAAGTGAAATATTCTAGAACAGTACAAAAGTACTTATGTCAGATAGAAGCCAAGAACAAAACCAAACTATCTTGGCTCTCTAGCCTGATGAAACTACCCTCTTGCCGTGACTAATTTAACTAGAAAGCATGAAATAAAGCCTTAATCCATTCATCATCACACAGTTTAAACTGACAACAATTATTCTTTCTCCACCCAGATCGAAATAACTTACCCAAGTCTTTTGAGGATTAAATTTTAAATATTTTTATATTTAAAACATTCCATATTAATGTTCTTTATAGCTTTCAGGTAAGAAAAAGGAAGTATTTTAAATGAAGGTAAATGAGGCACTCAATCTTGTTTGTTAGCTTTAAATGGGTCAAATGCAAAGAAACTACCATCAATATGATTTCCCAATTAAAAAAAGCAGCTCTCTTCCTTCCTCTTCTCCTATAATCATAACTAATCTACAGGCAGAATGCTATGGACAGATTAGTCAAATTATCGGGTTTCAGGAAAGTTAACTACCTTGTTTCTTCCATACCCAGACTTCAGACACTGCGGGTGAAAGGCATATGGACACTGAATCTCAGCTCTGCCACTCAGATAACCTTGGACAATTAAGTTGACCTCTCAAAGTCTGTTTGCTCATAAGGATTTTTTTAAGGAAATACATGTGAGAATATACAATATGTAATTTTTAACAATAACTGACACTTACTGAGCACTTTCTATGTATCAGGCAGAAATACAAGGCTCCGTATTTGTCTTCTGCTATAGAAACTTACCTGCACAAGTGCATAAAAGATTTTCAGGATCTGCTTCTGTATTAATACAGAATAATGTGAGGAATCAGGAAGGAGCTGCATGATTTGTTGCTGAATACGAGGCAGAAATATTTGCATTGCTGCTATAAGAGGTTCTCTTTCCTCTGCTTTCTTATATCTACATAAGCAAAGACAAAAAGAGAGAACAATAATTTCTCCCCCACAAAAGAGCTATAAACAATGAATGAAAAACAATATTTTTAAACTATATAAAGCTAAATAATAACATTCCAAACACTAGCTTACATTTTCTGTTTGGATTGTTAGAATAAACTTGAAAGGAACTTTGAAAGAGCATATCCCTGTTTTAGGCAGAATACCTAAAATCTTTCTAGAAAGAGACTAGTTCAAAAAAATCCAAGATAGTTTTGCAACTTTCCTACATGAATTTTTCTAGTACTTAAATTAAGTTTCACATACCACAATTCTTGCTATAAAATACAAGTTGATAAACAGTTCAAATAGACATTCCTATCATATAACAAATAATGTGGTGGAAAAAACATTTCTCCGTCTACCACCCTACTTTGAGAAGTTAAAACAGTTTACAAATTTAGGTGCCCTTAGACCACTTTAACACGTATAAATCTAAAATATCCTCTAAAAATCATTTTAGAAGGAAGACTACAGGATTTTGCATGCAGGAGCAGCAATCCCCTTAGAAGCTAGAAAGCACTGCTATTAAATGCGACACTAGTCCCACACCTCCCAAGCAACTTTTATAGAAAAGAAAGTCACTAGCAAAGAAACTTGAACATTTTCTACCTTGCATCCAAAAAGGTAAATGTTTGGTTTACTTAATGATGTGCTTACTTAAAGACAAATGTTAAGGTACCTCTCTCCATCAAAATTTCCAAGGAAAGCTGTTAATAAACAGTCCTCTGAAACTAACAAATAAGTTTGAAAAGCACTAACTTAGAGATTAGTACATTAGCAGATTAAAGATTCTTTGAAAAACTGTAGTAAATAAACATGTTTAACTGTGTTTAATCCAACATTTCCCAAACTAACCTGATTCTGTAGAACACCCATAGCAGACCCCTCTATGCAATGCAATTCTTTCTAAGTAACAGGAGGCTGGTATCTTCAGCCAATAGAAATCAACTTACTCATATGTCTTCACCAGTTGATACAGACATAATAAACTGCCAAGCCAGCTTCCACTGCTCTGTGATTGCAAGTAATAGTCTATCTTGTCGACTACCGCTGGCCAGTGACCAGGGAAATCGTATTTAATGATGGCACGGAGACACATTGTTAACTGGACTCTATAAAGTGGGGGAAAAAAATCCAAAATCTAAGTAGTTATAAATATCAGGCTTCAAAGACCTCTAATATTGTACATAAAAACACTCTGATTTCTATTTACCTACATTATATAGATATTTATCTGGGGTGGAGGGAAAAAGAGCAGTCTTATAAAGAAAAACCTATAAAGTCCTATAAAGAATTTAAAAATAAATTCAGGGACTTCCCTGGTGGTCCAGTGGTTAAGACTTCGCCTTCCAATGCAGGGGGTGTGGGTTTGATCCCTGGTCGGGGAGCTAAGATCCCACATGCCCTGTGGCCAAAAAACCAAAACGTAAAACAGAGGCAATATTGTAACAAATTCAATAAACACTTTAAAAATGGTCCACACCAAAAAAAAAAAAAAAAACTTAAAATAAATTCATAAAAAAATTTCCAAAAAAAAGACAATGAATCCACCCCAGCTCTGTAAAATTTCCCAGCTTGTTATATTTTGTATTTTGGTTATCATATCCTAAGGGGGAAACAAACCAAAAAAGTATTTTATCATTTCAACTGGACAAACTTAGCCTAAAAATGGTCAAAGTAAGTAAAATGGAGGCCTACATAACAGTGGGAAACATCTCTGTGAGCCAAAACCTGGAACCATTCATCATCAGTTCCAAGTCACACAGTATTTTGCACCTATCACTGCTTCCTGAGATCCTAATTTTTGTATGAAGAAACAAGCATTAGCTGGCAATTCCTGAAGAGGAGTGCTAAGAGCTATTTCCAAAGAAATAAAGAAAAAAGCAACAGGAAAGACATAAAAAAAAAAAAAAGAAGAAATCTCTTTAATGAAACCACAAAGGGAAGTTATGAAAGATGCGATCTCATATAACACTTAGGTCTGTAATCATTTCCTCAATTGGATCCAACTGTAATTGGGATTGACAAGAAAGTGAGGGGAAAAAATTTCTCTTCTACCAACTATTAGTATGTCCTTACATGGTCACTTGCAAATGGTTGGAGAGTGAATCTAGCTAAATTAGGATTCCACAGCGCCAAGACAGCCAATAACTTGATTTCACTGAAATGAAACAAACAAATAATGCCTTTCCCTTGCAAAGGATCTTTTCCAAATCTAATTGCAAAAGATCCTTTGCAATACTCTTAAATAAACTTTGAGAATATTTCTTTAAGAGTAGTTACAATTAAGCCTTCAGGACATAAAAAATGCAAAGCCACAAAGAACTGTCTCATAATAAAGATAACCTCTTGTGCCACCAGCAGCTGTTCCTAAACAACAAATAGGTCATATTTGTATTCAATAAAACTGAAACTTTTCATTTTTTAAATTTCATCTTCAGGTTGACCCTCTTAATCCTTTCTCAATTCCAAGCCAAGCAAAGGATGTTTATGAACAGCCATCCTTTCATATATTAATGTGTAGAAGCATTGCTTGCAAGATTCAGAGAGATTTGAAAATGTAAAGATTTTGACAAGAAGTGGACACATGATGGTACCACAGGGAAGCCAGTACCAGATGGCATTTGGGCAACCAATGAGAATAATGATTTTCTTTCATCAATACCCCTATTTTCTCCTCTTACCCAAACAACTGCACAAAGAGGTGTTCAATGTTTGTCCACCTTCCTCACTGTTATCCTCACACCTTCTTCCCTTTCTTCTGCTTATGCCGATGTACATTATACACTCAGGGATAAGGTTACATCTAATCTCTTGAAGTTAAATAATTTCATTCCCCTACCTCAATTTCATCTATTTCCCTTCCACATGTTCAAAAGAAACCTAATCACTTGCTCATGGTGAAAAGAATTTGTTTCTCCTGTTTTAAGACTGCATTATTTTTTTGACCTACACCTCTGTTGTCCACTAAGGGCAGGTACCAGCTACATGCACTGTAATTTAATCAAAATTAAATTAAAAATTCAGTTCCTCAGTTACACTAGCCACATTTCAAGTACTCAGTTGGCTTCTACGCCACATGGCTAAATATCAGACAGTGTGGATATAAAAGATTTCCATCACTGCAGAAAGTTCTATTGGACAGTGCTGCTTTATAGCATCTAATCTAAATTTGAAAAACTAGAGACAATTCTTCTAGTTTATATTTTCTCTATCCTGTCTTCTTCAAAAGAAAAGAAGCTCAGTTCATAAAAATGAACAAAAAGATACGTAAAGTGTTACAAAAACTGGTAGGTTAAAACCCCCAGAAGTCAATTTCCCTGTATCAGGGAAAAGAAAAGCAGATAGTAAAAAGTCAAGAGCTCATAACTAAGAACACAGGTTATTCACATAGCAAGGATCTATACAACAATTTTAGTTAGATTTTTGCCTCAACTCTTTTGGTGGCAACTTATAGAAACTAAATTTTTTTTCCAAAATATTTTGAGGCAAAGAATTACAAATGCAAAAACAAATAACTAAAACTGTACTCTTTGAGTGCCCATCTTCATTACTTTATCTCTTTTAAAAAACAAACTTGAGGCTGATGATTAAATCCAACCTCCCCCATTCATATATTTCGGGCTTCCTACTAAGCATATAGAAATAGTATAATGTACCTCACTAAATCTGGAGACCGAATTATTCCTTCCACAATATTATCACGTATTTGCTGGCGATCATTTTCATGAATGTTAAATGGAAATATTGCTTCTCCTGGTGGAGGTTCTCGGTCCGGCCAGTACTGGGTCACCATGTTCTTCAAGTAAATGGCAGCTAAGTCAGAGAAAAAAAATGCTAAAGTAGCAGTATCAAAAAGATGGCTTTCATTCAGCTTTACAGAGCATGAAAGGCTAAACCCTTCAACGCCAAACATGATACCCAGCAAAAATGGAAAATCTTACAGTTATAAATAGCCAAGTGGGGAAGGGAAAATGGATAAGAATTTAAAGTTTCTCTTTAGCTAGTAAAGCAAGTCTAAGCAGGAAACATCTCATTAAATCAAGCTTCCAGAGTTTACATGACAGAAAAATGATCCAGGGACTCAAGTATGCATCCTTAGACTAAATACAAGATGGTCTAAATGAAACTCTACTAAATGTACTTTGAGACCGTAAGAGTCATACTGTTCATAATGCCTAATACTGAACTGACAACACATGAAATTCTACAGTCCTTCATGTAGATTGCTTTTTTTGTTTTTCTTTCACTGGCTATTATCCTGCACTACCATTTTGAAATACCTATAGTATTGGTAATTTTTATCTAACCCTTTTGAAATATTTGCCACTTGTAAATATAACAATAAAGAAAAGGACATCAGCTTTCAAATATTTTTGGAAAATCTCAGGAAATTTCTTACCTGTTTATTTCTATCAAAATACATAATCAATGATTCTGTTCCTATTCTTTTTAATCATCATCAACATTTAACAAAAGACTTCTGAAAGAAGCTAACATACTGCTACAGAATTTTGATAGGGGATGTGAAGTTTTCTAACCATCCCAGCTGAGCACTGAATGTAAATTAATACTTATAGTGTCATATTGTTACATATATATAATATATATGAATAAAGAGAGGTGATCTGCAAAGCATTATAACTTTCTTCCCTTAAGTTTCTCCTCTCCCTTCTCCCCCCAACCCAATCCTCCCTTCATCTCAATTTTAACATAAACTAAATTGGCTCGTAAAAGCATCATACCACATAGAATAAACCAACGTGTTCTACATTGGCTATAATACAACAGAAACCCAATGAAATTATAAACCTGACATCCTACAAGCTCCTCTTTCATTAGTTTTGATTCAACACAGGTCTGAAAAAGACAATTTCACCTAGGATTTCCATTTTTTAGGATAAAAACAAAAATTATTTGAGAGAGTGAAAGGGAGGGAGGGAGGGAGAGAGAGGGAGAAAATGTGTCTATATGTGAGATAGTTTGGGTTTTTGTCTTTTTTTAATTCAGATCACACAGGCTCTGGACTAAGTACCATCGTTTGTCCCAGTATATTTATTTTTTAATATTACAGTCATCAGCAATAAAAATACATAAACTGTTGAAAAAAATGAATAAATGATCTAAGAATATGGTCCAACCTGTCAGCAGTTCAGACTGATTTCATGAGATTAATCTTTGCAAAAAGAAAAATCAAAAAATCAATATATTATACACACCATTTTAATCCCTACAGAACTAGTCTTGAAAATAAAAAACAACTTTCAGAAGCAAAGATACAGACATGGTAAAATCATGGACTTACTCATAATTCAGTCATTAAATGCTATTAATTTTATAACTAAAAATATTTTTATTATGGGACACCACAAGAGATGGCCTATATAAAAGGCACACTGACAAATGTGTATATGTTGGAATAAATCTGCAATTAGTTAAAATAAAATTGACCTTAATGAATAATTTGAAAAGAGAATATTAATTACTCTCATGGATAATCATGGATTACTAAAGATAATGAGGGAAAAATACCAAAAATAACTGAAACTGTACCAATAATCTAAAAATCTCCCTTTAATCATTTAATTCAAGTATCTAACATTTGCCAGAGCTAAGAAAATACAAATATCTTAATTCATTCATAAAGAAATTAAGTATTAAAATTTGCTTTTCTGCAGAATCCACTTACAATTTCAAGCATCTTAAGTTTGAAATTAGTTTTAAAACATACACACGCTTCTCCCCTTCTCAAACACAATGAATCATCACGTACGCTCTATCCTCTGGACCCAGAGCCACCACTACACAGATCAACTGGGTTCCATAACCTCAAAGGGGAAGGGATGCCATTAAACTCTGTGAAGCAGAATGCTGTGCTTTTTGAGTTGATGTTTTTAAGCTTTTCCATTTTTCATAGTAATTTGGTAGCCCCTCTCTCCTCCTCTCCCTTGTTATTACTTTAATCTGTTAAAGGCTAGGAAATAAGGTAACAAAGTGTATATATTATATCCAAAACAAGATTAAATAGATTCTGAGTATCCTACAAATAAGACACATTCGTTTTAACAAAAGAGCTTCTTGAAGTGCTTCTGGACTGATCAGAGGCAACTTTCTGTTTATTTCTAGGTTTTGTATTCTGGAACACTGAGGTTAACCTTAATAATGCTATTAAGCTTAACAATCAAAAGGAAAACAGTGAAGCAAACATCCAAATTTATTTTGTTTGGCTTGCCAATATCAAAATATTACATTTATTTCCTATTTCTTCACAGTAAGGTAATAAAGGACATTCACTAATGAGCTTGCTTGATAATAGCAAGAATATTTTAGAATTGCCCACAAACAAAATAATCAAGAACTGAATATTTTGCAGAACTAAGTATTTCCACTTAATATTAGCATAATTTTTTACAGCTTTATACAGGCTGATATTTTTTAATCAAAGATCATATCATTCTTCTTAAAATGTCATGCTAAAATGATAAATTATCTGTCTGGGTGTCACCATCAGATTCTTGGAGCATTTGTATTTTAATAATAGATTAAATAGAACAGAAAATTTATAAATGGCACTTAAGTTTAGGTGATAATGTAGAAGTCTACACAGTATATTTCAGACTGTATAACAAAAGGGATGCTCTAAAGTAGAAAGTTGTCCTAATAAATTAGGACATGATCAACCACCAAGACAAACCCTGTCATGTGGCTGACAGATTTGAAATCTACATAAACTGTGAAGAAAAAATTGCCTTTAAATGCTATTTACATTTTATATCAAAACTTAATTACCTAAGTTATTAAGATTTAAAGTTGTATACAGTTGGTGAGGACATGGGGAACCCAGCATTCTAATGCACTGTTGATAGAAAAAGCAAGTAAATGCAACTTGGTGATAAGATTCAAAATTCTAAATGTTAATATTGTTAGTAACATTGACCTAGCACTTCCATTTGTTAAAATTTATTCTGTGAAACTATCCGCACGAGCATCCAGAGATATGTGTCCAAGGATGTTCATTTCAGCATTACCTCTATCAAAAACAACAAAAAGGGACAATAAAGGAAATGTCCACTAATATCAGATTGCTTAAATAAACTATGGCCGTTCTAATTCAAAGAAATATTGAATGATTTTTACAAAGAATTAAGTATATGTACATGCACTGACATGGAATGATCCCCCAAGGGTATAAGGTTAAATGAAAAAAAAGGAAATTATAAAATAGCATGTGTAATACAAACAGATTTTTGTTACTTTTTAAAACCAGCTTATCTACAGAAAAAAAAAGAATTAGAGAACCATGCACCAAAGTTGATGGTAGGTATCTTTGGGGGTGGGATTAAGAGCAATCTAATAATATAAACTGTATTTTTGTAATGTTTATATGTCACATAAAGAAGACATATTAATTTAATAAATTGCTTTAAGATATTTAAAAATACTGTTTCTACAAAGCTTTATGGGAAATTCATAATGGTGCTATAAACACTTAGGTTATTAAAATAGGTTCCACTTAGCAAAATGTGGTTTCAAAACAGCCCTATTTTATAAAACAAAGATTAAATTGAGAATTGTGGTTTCAAAAAACTTACATAGAAGTCTTATAAACCTTATTAAAGTAAAAAAATAATTCCACCGTGAATGTTTTTCCATAGGTTTTTCTTAACCACAAATGGATCGTTTAGAAAATCATACATATTTTTCCAAAACTTAATGGTTCCCTACTTTTTTATTCTGTTATGTTCAAGTAAAACTAAATACTTTTATCAGCATGTATAGTATAATCCCATTTCTATATTGTTCATCTATCCTTCTTCCTGAACACATGCAAAGACTAATGTTCACCCAATGTTAATGATGGTCATTTCTGAGTGATGAACGTCAGGTAATTTTTTTCTACTTTTTTGTTTCTATTTTTCTATATTGCCCAAATTATTTATTAGTACATATCACCTACATAATTCTTTAAGTCTCTTCAATTACATATTTTTTAATTAGCTATTATCATTTTACCCCTTTTATCATGAAATTATTCTCTTTCCAGGACTCATTACACTCCAAGACTTTCCCCATTTTTTAACCTTCTGGGTTCTAATTACCAGTTCATTAAAAAAGCGAAAAGAAGAATAATACACAACATCAGGGAACTACCCTAAGATCCCACAGACTCAAAAGTAAGTTTCATGTTTATAACAAAAGTCCTGCTCCCCAATCATGTGGTTAAGAACACCTGTGCAAACCTTATCTCCATGATCTGACGCATGAATGGAACCAAATTAATATATATAAATTCATGGCCTTAATCT